>NC_136411.1:199626439-200967272 GCF_051521515.1 Lactuca serriola
TAACCTTCTAATATTTAGACTATTGTCTGGGTAATTTGGGTAATGGACATTTTGCCACATTAATCTGGGCCATGGACTGTTTTGGTCCCTCATTTGAAGTTTAGCTTATCGACGGTTTTGGTCCTTCACTTGAAATTTGGATGCTTCCCGTCCCTCATTTGAAATTCCGAGTCTTCACACTTGTGGCCCATCATTTTTATGAACGGTCATTTTTTCCCTTCTTCATACGTGTTCTGATCTTTTGCAATTGATTTTCCTTTGTTATCCATGTGTTTTTCTCGTGTCATATAGTGGTCGTTCATTGATTTTCTTCCCCCCACTTTCTTTCTTCTCTGGTTTTGTACTTGGTCCATGTATGGTTCGTTTGGTTCTTGATAAGCTATTAATAAACTTAAAGATCGATTAGATCTTCTTAACAGGTAATGCGATGGATGTAAAAGCAGTAAATAACACAAGTATGGATCAATATGTGTCGAACGATTAGATCAAACAGTCCTCAGCAGAGCTCGACTAAGAACTTCCGTTGTAGAGGATTTTAGGGTTACAAGAACAATAACAATAAACTTGTTGAATAATACTCTGATCGTTCTATTCTATCGTTTTTTTTTTCTAGGATGCATGCAAGCTCCTATATATACTAAACCCTACTAAACTCACGGATGGACAGGCCCATACCGGAGATACAAAATGGACTAGCTAACGAGCCCAATAGACGCAACTCATTACACAAAACACGACCCAACAATCTCCCCCTTTGCGTTAAATTGGAGCGAGACTACTTCTTCTTCGGGCCAGCAGTGGGAGCCTTCTTTACAGTATCAAACAGACGTGTGATAAGAGCGAGAATAGTCTGTCTGAACCGAATGTACCATTGAATCATATCATCAAAGTACTTGATATCATCCGCTGTGTTCTGCTTGCATCTGTGGATGATCCCCAAAATGTGCTCCAAACATGCAGTGGTATAGAGATTTTTGTCAGCCAAGGCGAAAAGACATTTTTGTCCTTCGTTTCTGGTAAACATGACCGAATTCCTCCTCGAGTCAATCTTCCCCATCTGCATTTGGTTGAGATCACTGGCAGAGCCAACAGGAGATATTGTAGGTTTCTTCTTAAATACGCTTGCAATCTCCTGATCCATCAACACAACTTCCATGATGTAGCACACAAGCATCCTATTGAAATGGTCGATGATCGGACCGTATTCATCTTCGTTGGTGAGAAGGATGTTGTGCAAGATAATCCAATCATGGGGATTAAGGTTGGGAAGATCTGCAAGGGAAATAGTATGTTCTGATTTGGCAGATCCCCGAAGTACCTTGAACCGAACGTTGATGAAGTTACCTTCACTGTACGGCTTCAAGACCCGAACGTTGACAATTTTCTGAGCGCTCCAAGTCTGATATTGGGGTTGAGCAGCCTTCAGATAGAAATCGATTAGATCCCGATCAACCTGAGGATGAGGATGAGGGAATTCTGCAATGTTGGAAAAGGCATGAAAGATAAAAGCCTTTCGGGTCAGTGGCATGTCGAACTGTGAGTCGACGGTATTGGAACGATCTAAAGAGATCACAGGTTCTAGCCACAAGATACTCGGTGTGTCAATGGCTTCTTTAATCATCCTCTCAAGAGTCCAGGAAGGAAACAGAGTTTTCCTGCTCTCAAGAAGGTCGTGGGCTTCCTTCTGTTTACGTTCGGCTTCTTCAGCCTCTCTTGCCACACGAGCACTGATGTCAGCCTCATTGCGTCGACTTTTACGCTTCAACAAGTCGGCGATTGTTTCTTTATCTTTTTCTTCTTCTTCCTCAGCAATATTTTTGCCTTTGTCTTTCACACCGGAACCAGAGGCTTGGCCTACTGGAGGAGGTTCAGTAGTGTGAGTAGCTGTGGAAGTAGGAGGTGGTTGAGACATTGTTTCCTTCTCTCACCCTTGTTTCGGAATGGACACGAAATCAAGGAGCCCTTCGATTTTGCTGAGTAGGGCGAGGGCGGGAGCGAGCTTCTCTGCAAGGTCACGCCTCACAGTGTAGTTATTGGATCATGTGCTTCTAAGATGTTGGAGATGGCAGAGTGGACATCCGAAACACACGATTTGATGACCTCCCTTTCAGATCGAAGAGATTCAATCTCCTGTTGAGAGTTGGAGAGTTGAATGCTCTTGACTTTCAGAGCAGTAGTCTTCCTGGCGAGAGCATCCATGAGAGTGTTCTCGGCAGCCAAATCTTCTTGAAGCTTGGAGAGATGTTCCTCGATGGTTGTTCGGAAAGCTGAGTTGTCATCAGAAATTGTTTGACGAAGAGAAGCGAATGACTTCAACTCAGTTGCGACTGATGTTGCTAGCTGGTGGACAATCGGTTCCAGCGTAGTCTTGGTGGCGTTGGCACTCTCCTGTAAAGACTTCAATAGGGAAGAGGCATCAGTAAATAGTTTATCGACTTTTTCGGTCGCTGCCTGACAAGCTTTGATAGAGGCATCTATGGCGGTGGTTGCAGAAGCAAGTGAAGCTTGCTGAGCTTTGGAGAAAGCGTCAACAATTTTCTGAACTGCAGCTTCAGATAGGGATGACTGAGAAGTGGAAGATGAGGCGATGAGTGAGTCAATTTTATCATGGAGCTCCTGGAGATGCCTTTTGGTGACAGGAGCGTCATCATCGTCATCACTTTGTACTTGAAACGGGCTATAGTAGACCGAGTCAAAAGTCATATTCTCCCCACCAAGGAATGGTTCTTCTCCCTCTGATGGTGGTGGTGAAGCTGGTGGTTCGGTAGTATGGGTAGGTTCGGGTTGGGTTGTTTGTTCGGGTGCTGGGGTAGATTTAGGTGCGTCAGTATGAACCCCCGTATCAGATACGTTGGTTCTAACATCTGCAGTGGTTGTTGTGGTTGCTTCGGTGAATATTGGTGTTGGTATTGGGATGGAAGTTGGTGGTATTTGAGTAGTGGAAGTTATGGGGGGAATAGAAATAGGAATGGTTTTAGGTGGAGAGGAAATTGGAGAAGTAGAGACATGAACTTCAGGAGTTGGAGATCGTGGTGGAGTGTTACCACGTTGATAGCCTTCAGAATCAGAACTATCACCCTTAGACTCGCTTGAGGAAGAAGCGATAATCAACTTTCGTCGCGGTTGAGTTTTTCTCCTCTTCTGCTGTGGAGACTGAGCATCTCTGGTGGGTTTCCTCTTCTTTGGAGACGGGCCTTTCGCCCCCTTGGCCACTTGTTTTCCCTTATCAGCCTTCTTGCCTCTTGGAGCAGGCTTGTCGACGTCATGAATGGATTTCAGCATCTTCGGAGTAAGATCCCTCGGACCAGAACGTCTGAACTCTTTATACGTCTGAATGATCCTACTGTCAGCCGGAACATCACGATACATCGTTTCTGGAATAGACCCGTTGAACAGAAATTTTGAAGCATCCGACACAATGATCTTCGTGGTATGGAAGGTACCAATCGAAGACATTGGAGCACCAGCGACAATGGGGACGTGGTACTTGTCCATCACCCATTTCGTGATAATAGTCCAGAATCGAGCATACGAAATCTCTGAATGTCTGGAAGTGGAGGAGAGACTCTGAATGAGTTGTTGCCACAGAACAGACCCATAGTCCATGTTGATGCCATTGTAGATACCATACATGATGGAGAGAAATAAACGGCTGGCTCCATCAGACCCGGCGCTTCGTTCAGATAAACCCTTGAACAAAACAGTGAACATCCCATTCCACTGTGGAGGTAGGCACGACTTCTTGAATTTCGTCACCGCAGTAAGCACCTCCGTGTATCCCATGTTGTAGAACATGTTGAACAGATGACCCATAGGGATGGATTCCGGATTGACCCTGGAAGAATCTGCGTCAAACCCTAACAGTGAGCAGAACCGCTGCTTTGAAATCGACGCTTTGTGTTCAAAGATATCAAAGAATATTCTGTCGACAACCTTGTCGTAGTGAGCGGTGGCAAAGATCTGTGACAAGAATTCCATCGGAACAGTTTCAGCCCTGGTAAGTGCAGGAGCGATTGGAGAAAACTTCAGACACTCGATGATGGGGAACATGAATGCGTCATACGATTGAGGAGTTAAATCGATGATCAAGCTTTGCTGTGGGCGGATGGGCAAAATGTGGGATGTTGCATGAATTGAGGAAGAATCTGTCATTGCTATGATGAAAGTGGAGGAGATGATGAACAGAGAAGGTGGAGGGATTGTTTGCTCTCTGGGAATTTTAATTGCAGTAAAGAAGGTAAACGGTGGAGGATGTTGCCTTTTATACTGTGGTTTAAGGAGAGAGAAAGATCTTCCCAAATGTTCTATTGAAAAACGAAGGGTTTTTCGGAGTGGACTGATGCGTGACAGTTGGGGTAGCCGATGATCACGCATGAGAGAGAATGTCAGGCCTCTAATAACACGCCTTCCCATCAGGCGCCGTTTGGAGATGAAACGGTTCAGATTCGCACGCGTCCCTCTTGCACCGTTTGAAATCAAATCGATTAGACTCCCGCCTGAGTCATCATGTCGTCATCTTATCTCTTTAGAATAAAACAGCATCTTAAAAAAAATTCGCCCACGTGGATCAATATTTACCACATCCTTTAATAAATCACCAATCCATTTAAAATGCCTTGTAATTAATAGAACCTGAATTTAGGAAAATCAAAGATTTTCGTGCTTAGGGTGTAAAAGAAAAGAAATAAAGCAACACTTTTGGGAAAATATGTGATGTCAATAAAGACACGAAACAAATGATCCCGGGCACGAATCTCTTCCTTCAAAGTCAAGAGAGACTTTAAAGTGTTTGTGTGGTTTCCCGTTGAATAACGATCAAACACTTATTAAGAATTGTTGAAAGGCTTCTTTTAATTAGGCTTATGAGGGTGGATATCGCTTCGATTCAAAATTCCTAATCTTGATATAAGACAGAAATCGAACGAAGTACTTGTGAGACCGGTGTAGTCTGTTGAACAAGTAGGTTGGAGATAATGTTAATTTGGCTAGGAAATTTATAAAATCTCAACAAAAATTAAAACTGGATCCCAAGGGAAGAAATGTTATGGATGTTAACAATTTCATAGGAATCACTCAAAAGAAAATTAGAGATTGCATGTGGTACCTTCGTCAATGCATTAGTGAAAGCTTGAGCAAATTAATTGTTCACCGTCAATGCATAATGGGTATTGAATTTTGGGTTTCACTTAGCACGTAGTGACACGAAGCTAAGATCATGAAAACAGAAATTGTGCAACCATAAACCTCAGTGGTAATTTCTGAGAGTCTCAAGGGTTACGTTTGTGAAGCGAATGTGATCGAGAAATGCAACGTAGATGGTGTAAAGAAATCAAAGTACCTCTGCTGTAAAGATTAGGACCAAGCAGAAAACTCATATCTCATGTGAGAAGAGAGTTAGGTAGCTCATGATTAGAATAAATAAGAAAGCCTAATTGGGAAGACAAGGTTTGTTTATACCAAGTCAGTAAGGCCTATTAATTAGAATCAGGTGAGGCTTTGGACACATACAACAACATGCTTCTAGGGACACTTAGCTAATGAAATTATATACCCACACAAAAAAAATGAATAAAGAAAAATAAAAAAAATGAAAGCCAAGCTAAATAAAAAAATATTTTCGGAGTTTTTGAATTTATGAAAGAAAAAAATTGGAATTTTTGATAATAAAAAAAATTAAGACACACAAAAAAAATTTGGGAACCGAACCCGAGCGTTCGGTCTATTTCGGGTGAGAAAAATTTTGGAACCGAACCCGAACGATCGGTTGATTTCGGTCGCCAAAGAAAATAGATTTGAAAAAGAGAATAACTTTGACAATAGGAGAAACGAATATGGAAAATTTATACATAATATCTACAACAAAGGAAACTACCTTTGAGTGATGAGCGAAAAGCAGATAATGCAACCGAACCCGAGCGTTCGGTTCATTTCGGTACATTAGCACAAGACCCGAACCCGAACGTTCGGTCTATTTCGCTTCTTGCTTTTGAGCTTTAAGAGGTAATTTTTGGTACTGACTCTGATTCCATCATACCTAGCCGTTGTAGTATTTTGTTAAAAGATGCTTTAGGAAGAGCTTTGGTGAAGATGTCAGCCAGTTGATCAGTGGTTCGAACAAAGTGTATTTCGACGTTCCCATCTTCCACATGATCCTTAATGAAGTGATACCTCAGTGCTATGTGCTTGGTCTTTGAGTGTTGCACTGGGTTATGACAGATCCTAATTGCACTTTCGGAGTCGCAATATAGTGGGATCTTTTTCATATTGAGTCCATAGTCCCTGAGTTGGCTTTGGATCCAAATCACTTGAGAAGTACAGGAGGCAGCTGCGATGTATTCTGCCTCAGCGGTAGACAAAGACACACAGGTCTGTTTCTTTGATTTCCAACTAACCAACTTCCTGTCAAGGAATTGGCAGCCTCCAGTGGTGCTTTTCCTATCTAGTCCACAACCTCCAAGGTCTGCATCTGAATAGGCTTGAACGAAGAAACCTGAGTTGGATGGATACCATAAGCCGAGAGAGGTAGTTCGCTTGAGATACCGGAGTATGTTATTCACTGCAAGCATGTGAGGTTCACGAGGATTTGCCTGAAATCTAGCAGAGTAACAAACCTAAAACATTATATCAGGCCTGCTAGCAGTAAGGTACATTAAAGAACCGATCATTTGGCGATATAGCGTAATGTTGACTGTTGGCTTCTCCAAGGATGGAGTGAGCTTGGTGCCGAACGCCATTGGAACTTTAACCTTTGAGTCTCCCATCATGCCAAATTTAGAAAGGAGAGTCTTTGTGTAAGCTTCCTGGTTAATAAAGATGCCTTCGGGTGCCTGTCTAATATTTAAACCAAGGAAAAAGTTAATTGGACCCATTGAGCTCATTTCAAATTTAGTCTCCATCAACTTTCTGAATTCAGCCGTTAAGCTAGGATTCGTTGAGCCAAAGATGATATCATCGACATAGATTTGAACAATCATAAGGTGGTTATCTTCCTTCTTACGAAAGAAGGTTGGGTCAACCGAACCTTGTTTGAATTTGGACATCTTTAAAAACTTGGTTAGCGTTTCATACCAGGCCCTCGGTGCTTGTTTCAGTCCATATACCGCTTTGTCCAGAATATAACAGTGGTTGGGATATTTTTCATTGACGAATCCAGGAGGTTGCTCCACGTACACCGTTTCTTCGAGCTCTCCATTTAGAAATGCACACTTTACATCCATTTGGTAGACCTCAAAGTTCTTGTGTGCAACATAGGCAAGAAATATTCGAACAGATTCCAGCCTAGCCACAGGAGCAAAAGTTTCCTCATAATCGATTCCTTCCTCCTGGCAGTATCCTTTCACCACTAGACGAGCTTTGTTTCTAATCACATTGCCTTCCTTGTCCAGCTTATTTCTAAAGACCCATTTGAGACCAACAACCGAGGCATCTGGAGGAGTTGGAATGAGGCGCCAAACTTTATTTCTTTCGAATTCATTAAGTTCGTCTTGCATAGCTTGAACCCAATCGGAGTGATCAAGAGCAGTGTTAACTGTCTTTGGTTCAACTTTTGAGACGAAGGACTTAAACATACAGAACTCTACTTTTGAAAATAAGGAAGTTTGCTTTGCCTTTAGTTGAGATCGGTTCAGGACCTTTTCAGAGACATTACCGACAACCTGTGAAACAGGATGATCTCTGGTCCATTTGACAAGAGGAGGGTAATATGGATCATAGGATGGATCCAATTCAGCATTTACCATCTCTTCTAGCTCAGATTGACTATCATCGTCATAAAACATATCAACATTCTCCCCCTCGACAGATGAGCTTTCAGGTATATCTTGACTTTCTAGAGCTACAGGAGTTTCGGGTGGTGTTGAGCTTTCGGGTACCACAGGACTTTCGGGTACAGATTGGCTTTCGGGTACAGCTGGGCGTTCGAGAGCAGCTGGACAACATGCGAGCCCGACTATGAAGAATAAGGTGGATCCTCCCCCTCAGTTGAAGTATCGTGCTGTGGAGGGTCGTTGGAACTTGATCCTCCTTCATTCATTTGCTTGGCAGCATTTTCGATGAGTTGCTTCAGATGATCTACTTTGTTGTCTGCTGCACTAGCTTCCGAGAGAGTGGCCTTCTCTGGTTCATCGAATAACTCAACAAACTTCTCAAACAGATTTGCAATCGAGGCTGTGACTTGGCCTATTTGAGAAAAAATTTATCCTACTGTGTCTTCACCGGCCTTCAGCTTTTTGACATAGCAGTCATCGAAAGTCACATAATAAGTTTCTTCAATCTTCCTCGACCGTTTGTTCAAAACCCTGTATGCTTTCGAAGTGAGAGAGTATCCCAGAAATATCCCTTCATCGACTTTCACGTCAAACTTGTTACGATGTTCTTTAGAATTGAAGATGAAACACCGTGAGCCGAATACGTGGAAGAATTTGACATTTGGCTTCCTGTTGTTGATGATCTCATAAGGAGTGAGATTAAAGCGTTTATTGAGATAGGACCTGTTCTGCGTAAAACATGCTGCAACAATAGCATCAGCCCAAAAATATAAAGGTAAAGAAGCAAAACTTAGCATGGTTCGGGCCGCCTCACACAAAGATCGGTTTCGTCTTTCGACAATTCCGTTTTGTTGAGGGGTGTAGGGAGCTGAGAAGTTGTGACTGGTTCCTTTTTCTGCCAAGAAGTCTTCAAATTCTTTATTTTTGAACTTCATTCCATTGTCGCTCCTGATGTTGCGAACGACTTTCCTCAGCTGCACTTCAACCTGCTTGATAAACGTCTTTAGCTTGAGAGTTGCTTCAGATTTGTGCTTCAGAAAGAACACCCATGTAAAACGTGAAAATTCATCAACAATAACAAGAATATACTTGCTACCGCCGATGCTTTCGATAGATGATGGACCACACAAGTCAATGTGAATTAACTCTAATGGTTCAACAACTTTAGTGTTTACAATTGATGGGTGACTTTAACGACTCTGCTTCCCCATTTCACATGTAGCACATAAATGTTCTCGTTCGAATTTGAGCAATGGAAGACCTCGAACATGACCACCTGTGACAAGTTTTTTGATATCCTTGAAGTTGAGATGAGAGAGCCTTCGGTGCCACAGCCAGCTTTCGTCAGATTGTGCTTTGGATAACAGGCAGATAGCTGGATTTCCTTTGATAGGTTTGAGATTCAGGGGAAACATTTCGCCTTTGCGCTCCGATTTGAGAATTACTCTTTTTGTTTTCTTTTCAATTATCTCTGGACCCTCATCGTCGAAAGAGACCTTGAGACCGGTTCCTCCAACAAGCTGAGATACACTAATGAGGTTGTGCTGTAGTCCTTCAACGTATGCAACCTTTCTGATTGTGAAATATCCATTTGTTATCATTCCATAGCCTTTTATAGTGCCGAATGAGTTGTTCCCGAACTTGACATTTCCACCGTTTGAAAGAGACCGAAATTCCCTCAGCTCTTCCTTCCTTCCTGTCATGTGACGTGAGCAGCCACTGTCAATATACCATTCTTCGTCAAACTGCTCGTCACTGATAACCTGCAAAAATTAAGCAGATTTAGGAACCCAAAGTTTCTTGGGTCCACGTGAGCCTTTCACAGGAACAGGAATAGTAAGAGAGATGTCAACAAGATATGTTCTTTTTATTAAAGTTGTTTCATCTTTCTTTTTAATGGTGAAAACCTTAATTTTATTGGGATTTGTTACAGACGGTTTGGATTCAGGTTTAGGCACTGGGACATTGGAATGCTTTTGATCAGTCTTGACTGAGGAAACCTTCGATTTTCCTTTCAAATCTGTTGAAGATTTTGGATTTTGAGTATGAACAGAATTGGATTTAGAATGAGGTTGAGAAGAATTAGAATGAGAGAAGTTAGACTGAGAAGTTTGCTTGACTTGAGGTTCTAGGTATCCCTTTTGTTTTTGATTATTAGTGGGACCGAACCTTGAACCTTGATTGCTTTTGCTCTCGGAACCGAACTTTTGCTTTCGGTAGCTGGTGTTCTCTGAATCGAACCTTTGCTTTCGGTTATTGTGATCCTCAGAACCGAACCTTTCCTTTCGGTTGTTATTACTTTCTTGCTTCCTAACAACATTTTTCTCTGACGTTGGATTTCTGTCATGATAAGAGAAACGGGCGTTTTGAGATCTCCAAAAATGTTTTCGTTCAGAGAGATTTTTCTTGTATCTCTGATTCCTTTGCTGCTTCTGATTCTTTACTTGCTTCGGCTGTCGATGGATGTTGGCTTTTTGCTTTTGCTTCTTGTCTGCCGGTTCACTCTGAACTGATGATGTTTCGCTTGAAGGAGTGACTTTTTCTGCAGGAACTCCTTTCTCTTCAGGAACGTCTTTTGTACCACTAGTACTTGGCACGTCGAATTTATTAGGCTTGTTCAAAGGCTCTGGCACATATCTGCCTTTGGTTTTCCAGGATGTCCGTTCCGACAGACCAACGGTTTCATCAGCATTGTCGATGGGGGCAGACCAGAAGAACTCATCACAGCCATCAGCATTATCTTCATTTACAATGGCTGTGAGTTTGGCTGTCTGATGTTCGGTTACTCCTGTGACCTTATATACCTGATTTGGAGTTGTCCTTACCTTTTGGTATACAACAGCTTTTTCTTCAAGAATCGGGGACTTTTGGTGGGACAAACGAGCAAACGAGCAAACTCCACAGAATTTTCTGAAATAAGATTTTTGTGGTTTTCGGGTTCGCTCTTGACAAACTCAGAACAGTGAATTTCATCCTCTACAGAAATTTCACTCATATCATCATCCTCATTAAGCTCAGATGCATTTTCAACATCAATTTTATTTTCTGAGCTCAAGTTGGCATTCAATGAGTCAAACTTTTGTATGGTTTCGGTCCTTAGTTTCCGTTTGTCATTTTCATCCAAAAGATTTTTCAGCATGTCCTTATGGTCCTTGGACTTTATGAAAGATTCGATTTTGTCTAGACCATACATATACGTCGGATTTACATCCTCAGACGAAACTACACTTTCGCAATTATATGCTTCTGCGTCAATTTCATCTTCCTTAAACTCAAGAAAGGGAAAAATCATGCGATGAATTTTCTGTCCTATTTCACAGTTAAGATGAAGTTGAGTGATGTTAGAATAAAGACGCTTAGCAATCAAACAAAACACATTTCTTTGTTTCAAAAGTTTTAAATTGTCTCTTTGTAAAGAAATGTTTTCGTCTTTAGATTTGATCAACTCCGACTCCTTCAGCTCTATCCGCATCCTCCGTTCCTCACTCTTTGAAGACACCCTGCTTAATTGGTCAGTCATGTTAGAATTGGTGACCCGTGTTTGAGTTAAACTGCTGTCTAGATGAGAGATTCTTGAATTTACATTTTTTAGTTCTTTTTCATATGAATTTTGTGGGACTTTGAATGAAACAAAAATGGATTGTACCATCTTGATTAATTCATCCAGCTCATTAAACTGCACGCTGAGAGACTTTTCTGTGAAGCACAAGTCCTCTCGCTCCTTCGTGTCTTCATTCCCACCGTCTGTGTTGTATCCCCTCATTTGAGATACATCCGACACCATCAAACACTTTCCACCGCTTCCTTCACCTTTCGCAACACAAGCCTTTCCATGGGATGGCTTTCTGACTTCATCATCCTCATAGTCGGTTGACCAGACCTCCACGCCACCGAACTCATCATCCGCTATCGAACCCTACACAATTAAAGCATTCATAGAAGGGTTAGCAGCAGTTTTCTTTCTCTTGATCTCTTCCATCTTTTTCATCAACACAACTTCTTCATCTTTTTCTTCATCCTTTTCTGCCATTTTCTTTAGGACACAATCTTTAGCATAGTGGTTCTTTCCTCCACAGTAATAGCAGTTCACTCCAGAATCCCCTTCAGCTTTCGGCTCTTTCTTTGCTTCTTCTGCCTTCGGTTCCTACCTCACTTTTTCAGAACTATAGCTTCCTTGCCAATTTCGGTTCTTATTGGTAGGAAACCTTTTCTTAATAAACCTCTTTGGATTTGACACCATCATTTCATAGTCTTCAGAGGTAAGGTCATAGTCTTCTAAGTTAAGGTCTTCATCTTCCATCACACTTTTGCTTTTTGAAAGAAGGGCCAAGGAACCCAAGCTTTAAACCACATTCTTCTCCTGCAAGACAATCTTTTCTTGGGATTTCAAAATTCCTACCAGCTTAGCCAATGAATAAGATTTGAATTGCTCATGAGCTTTAACAGTGGACACAACCGCTCTCCACTCAGATCTAAGACCATTCAAAAACGTAACTTTTTGTTCAATCAACTTCCTTTCAATATTGTGTTTAATCATCTTACTGAGAAGATGATTGAAGCGATCGAATGTCTGAGTAACAGTTTCCTCGGGATTCTACTTAAATTCTCCAAACTCAGATAAAAGTAGGGTCTGAATGGAATGCTCCAGATCTTCGTCTGTGGAATATAACTCTCGTAGCCTATCCCATATTTCTTTGGCAGTGCTGCATGAACTCACTAGCCTGAAAGTATCCGATTGAAGAGCGAATCTGATTAGTCTCAATGTTTTAATATTGCATTGAAACTTATCCTTTTCGTCTTGAGCAATATCTTTTACGTCCTTCAACAGATCATTATACTCTTTCTGTGTTTTAATGATTCTAGACGTTGCTGAATGAGCGAATGGTCCAGACACGATTGCTTCCCAGATAAGGTATCCATTGTCTTCAGATCCAATGACATAATCTTCAAAGTGATGTGCCCAGACTTCGTAATCCTGGCTATAAAGGATAGGAATCTTCGTCGTTGATCCAATGATATTTGAGATGTTTATGGGATTTGATTGGGATTCGTCCATGCTTGATCGTAACCTGTTTGAAAGATCAGACTTGTAATATATATATATATATATATATATATATATATATATATATATATATATATATATATATATATATATATATATATATAAGATTAGGGCAAAACAAATAAATGCTGAGTTACGTCAATTATGGGATGACGGCTCAATAAATATTAGTTAATGCGGAATAACCCTAATCGCAACCTTTTTCATAGAAAAGATGTGTATGAATTACACAGCCTCCTGCTCTGATACCAATTGATAAGCTATTAATAAACTTAAAGATCGATTAGATCTTCTTAACAGGTAATGCGATGGATGTAAAAGCAGTAAATAACACAAGTATGGATCAATATGTGTCGAATGATTAGATCAAACAGTCCTCAGTAGAGCTCGACTAAGAACTTCCGATGTAGAGGATTTTAGGGTTACAAGAACGATAACAATAAACTTGCTGAATAATACTTTGATCGTTCTATTCTATCATTTTTTCTAGGATGCATGCAAGCTCCTATATATACTAAACCCTACTAAACTCACAGATGGACAGGCCCATACCGGAGATACAGAATGGACTAGCTAACGAGCCTAATAGACGCAACTCATTACACAAAACATGACCCAACAGTTCTTCTTTTTCTACTTTTTGGTTTTGTACAAGGGCAACATCAATTTTTAAATAAAAACAAACCCAAATTCTTAACATCAATTACAGTAATGGAATCCACTAGCTTTAAAGTTAAAATGGAAACAATGATCATTATTTTGTATATTTGTCATCAGGACTGAGAAAACTGTGAAGGTAGGAAATGGAAATCCTAACTAATTCTTAATTATTGCAGGAATCCTGCTGGAAATAAAATCGACGGAAGGATACCTGATAATAATTGGTCTTGCACTAATCTCAACAATTTGTGAGTTTTTTTAATCTTCACACTTTTCCTACTAAATTTATCCCTTAACTGAAGGTCTTGTTGTCTTTTCTCAAAACTTGATAGAATTCACTGGAAATTAAAGTTTAGGATCATCATATTCACTTCAAAAGTCCACTTAGCTTGATTAGTTCTTGTAATAGTTAAATATGATCTAAGATTACCTATTTTGTCATTTTTATCTCAAAATATGTTTTTCTATTTAAACTTTTGTTATAGTGAGAAGTAAATAATTTTTTTTATAAATAACTCAAAAAACCGTTTATAATATGCATTGGGTGTTCTGGTCTCAAGATTAACATCATTTAGGTTTCTTTATTTTCCTTTTCCTATTTTTGCTCTCTATATTTACATTCAAGATTGATAATATCGACTTCATATAACTGTCTGGGGTATTGGATATAGTTTATTATGACTATATTAAAAGTAATTATCATTGTTTACCCATTTAAAGAAGGTGACAGTTTGAAACAATATTTTAGATTAGAGCTCATGTTTTGATATCAGAAGCACGTACAGGAAGGTGCTTTTCCTTCATAGCACCTTGGCGTACACTAGGCGTACTGACCAAGATAGTCGCGGGTGCTCTTTGGAGTACGCTGGGCATACTCCAATCAGACCTAAACCCTATTTTAGGGTCTTATACCCTATTTAAATTTCTTATCTCATAATCTAACCCTAATGTATTCATCCTCTATCCCTCTAAAACCTAGAAACCGACTCTTATCCCCTATTTGAGTGATTTTAGAGCTTCGGAGAGTTTTATGTGTGTTTTGGTGCTTGAGGAGGAAGAAGGAACTTCTTGAAGATTGCTTGACTTGGGGCTTTTGGATCCAGGCTTTGTGCACCTAGATCTAACTTCTGGATGTATAAAGTTTCAACCTTGACAACTCTTTCTTGTAGACTAGCTACGTGGCACTTGGTTATGGTTTTGGTCCCTTTGTGGTGGTTCTTGTGAGTAGAAGTTACTCCAGAACCTTTAAGCTTCATTTTTGGCCTTTTTTTGGGGATTATAGATTCATAAAGTTTGGATCTTGATGAGTATAAACCTCCTATGCAAATTTGGTAGTCTTTTGGTGAAGCTTTAGACTTTGGGTTTTGATTTGGGTCCCATTAAGTCACACTAACTCATAAATTTAGGAACTTTATGACTTAAGAAGTCCCTTTGTTTTAGATCTGGAAGTTTGGACTAAGGTCTTAAGGTATTAAGAAGTTTTTAAGACACTTTGGAGTAATTTGACCTTTGAAGTTCATCTTTGGTGTTGGGCTTCATTAAGCTATGCAAAGGCTTAAAGCCTTCGACTTTATGGATCAAGTCATTTATATTTAGTTATTCTGAGGTTTTGGACGTCTTGGCTTAAGGGGTTAAGACATTTCGAGGTTGGATGTAGGCAGGATCCATACGTAGGGCGTACCTTCTCGCACACAGGGTGTACTGGGATTCTTGGGCGTACGCTTAGCGTACCCATTGAGTACGCGAGGCATACTCAGTTAGATGAGGTTTTGCATTTTGGGCCTCAAGTTTGGGCTTTCTTTTGGGCTTCGGTGTTTGAGTTATTAATGGGTCATCTTAGTACAACTGTTTTTGGACTAGGGAGAATGGTTGGGCTTTAAGGTAAGTCCCATGCAAGGGTTTAGGCCTAATTTGGAAAATTGGGCCATAGTTGGGCCTTAGTTGATTAACTGGCTTTTGAGTCTTGCAGATTGTGAGTTTGGGCCTTAGTCTCGGACCAAGCCACGTCAGGGGTAAAATGGTCTTTTTACCCCAAGTATGGATTTATGGTTATGGATTGGAACCCAATTGTTAATTGGGTGTTGTTTTGATATTAATAGTTTGGGGTTTGGTCATCCCAGCAGCTAGGGATTTATCCACGGGATCCAGCAGTGCGAGGTGAGTCTTCTCATTATATCCATGGGTCGAAGGAACCAATACCGACCCATTATTTGTTATGTGGAATGGTAGTTGTCTATATGATACTTGCATGGAAGACCATGGGGGAGCCCATGTCATTTAGATATCAGACAATGGGGGGAGCCCATGACATTCCATGTAAAGACCATCGGGGGAGCCTATGGCAACTATATGTATTTTGCATGATATTACGTGGTTGAATGTTATGTGGTATTTTTGGGGACTCACTAAGCTTTTTGCTTATGGTTTTCTGTTTATGTTTTAGGTACTCTGCTTTCAAATGGAAGGGCTTGGAATGATTGCATAGCACACACCACATGTTTCCGCATTCTATGAATTACTCAGATTTGATGATGTTTTGTTAAAACTTGTTTACCTTGGTTATATGGGAAAGATATGTATTAACGATTTATTAATCTAAAAAGAAAAAAATTATATGTCATGATTTTTGGGACGTTACAAGTTGGTATTAGAGCCTTGGTTTGAGGGATTCAGACATACTCTTGGGTGTGTCTGAACTCAAACTGAGGATTTGGTAAAGTTTTAAAAAAAATATTTTTTTAAAAAAGAAATTTTCTAAGATAAGAAAAGGACGTGGAGCATGCAATCAACCAAGCTCAAGTAAGTTTTCCCAAAATACCTATACAGGTTATCTGATATGATTTGATTTTTGAATCTGTAAATTGCATGCTAGTTAGGACTAAGGATCTGCTCAGTTTTTCATGATAGAATGCTAGGATAGATGCCTTTGTATGTCTATTGTAGGAGCTGGTAGGCTTGCATGCTAGAGTTGATTGGTCAGTGATAGATTGGCCTGACATGTGTGATGCTTTGTAGTCTTGGGAGTATTGGATGCTATGTTGTAATCGAAATATCTGTTGGTATTAGTAATTGCTAAGTGTATGCTTTAAAAATTGTATACAGTTAGGATCTTATAGCCCTAGAATATTTGATTTTGCCTTATTTCTTGTTCCTTGTCTGGTTGTGGTCCTAGGGTAGAGTCTATTTTTCGACAATCTATTTGATCCTATTCGGTGTATAATTTGCATGTATAAGGCAACCGGTAATAAGGGTGGAAATTTATAGCATGAGTTATGGTATGTGGGTTAAATGTCTTATGATCATTTTATGGTTTGGAGTGTTACTATACGAATGTTGCTTGCTTTGTGCTTTTTGGAACTCTTAGGCAGTAGGAGTTAGATACTAAATGAATATGTATGTATTCATGAGGTGGGTGACTGGCATTATGGGGAGTTTTTCAGCAACTGATGGCAGGGTGAGGTCAGGAACCTATGAGAGCTTATGAAGTGCTTCAACGGGTTTTGTTGTGTTGTTTAGTGAGTTTTGGGTGCATCGGTTGGAAAAGGTGACTTAGAGGATTCAGGATGATTCCTAAGGAAAGTATGGATAGGTGTGGAAGGTAGTATTGGTCCCGTCCTACTGAAAGCACATGATCCATACTCAAACCGAGAGAGTCTTGGAGAATCTAAGGAGCTTGTGGGAAGATGATTCTTAAGTATGTTCTGATCATTTGCATATTGTATTTTAGTTTGGTGATGAGCTTCCAGGAGGGAGGTTTAGGTTCTGGTTATGGCTCAAGTGAGGTTACTGAGCCGATTAGTGAGCAGATGCGAGAGTTTATCTCGTCGGAGATTATCTGCGGTATTTTAGAGTAAACTATGGTGATCTTCGGTTCAGTTATGGAGGGGATTCTGGAGATCTTGGATGAGCACTTGGGTGTGATCTGTGCTGAGGTTATGGCTATTGTTGGAGATTGCACTCTGTCTTTTTGTGAGCGAGAGATCGATTTGGAGAACCTCGGAAAAAGGAGGCCAGATCAGGTGCAAGCAAGAGAGGGTACCAGGAAAAGACCCAAGAATTCGGATCAGCGATTGGGAGGCCAGCATGGTCGGGGTCAGTGTGGCACGTGCATGAAATTGCACGATGGAGCTTGTCGTTCCAGGGGTATGGGTTGCTACAAGTGTAGTCGAATTGACCAGGTTAGCAAGGATTGTCCTCAGGGGGCAAGCCCGTTACGTTTTCTCTACGACCAAGTGGGCCACAAGAGGGTCGCCTGTCTAATGAGGAGGGGAGGAGCAGTGAGTGCGCCTGCTCCGACTATTTTGAGGATCTTTGATAGTCATGAGGGTAGAGGATGATCCCGCAACAGAGAGGAGTCGGTCATTTCAGTGTCAAACACGGGAGACTCGTGCTCAAGCAGGTGATTTTCTGGGTATGTTATCATTTGCGTTCTCTTCGGTTGTTATCAGTATTTATGTTGCTTGGGATTTTATATTGGTTTGGGTAAGCATTACATTTGGTTTAGTTCTCTATTATTCTTGTATTATATCTACGAAGAATTGTTATATGCCTTTTGCATGTCCTGATCGTTAGTGGGTTATTAAGGGGTTGTATCTCGTGTAGAGGGTTCCAATTAATGGGTTTTAAGCATAACTACAAATCCTATGTGTTCATGCAACCCTAATGCTTTGGATCTAGGTTTTTACAAGTTGAACATGCAAACTTGAATACAAAAGAGAACCCTAATATGCATCTATATAATCGAAATTAACCTAATAATAGGGTTTAGATTCATACCTCAGTTGTTATGTAGTAATAACAATTAATCCTTGTAGATCTTGAACTCTTGAAAGCAAGTGCCTCAAATGTGGCACGTCTAATGGCTTACAAACACTCTTAGCAAGAGGATGAAAGGAGAGAGGAGGGATTGCACCAAAGTTTCGAATCTTCTAGGGTTAGAAGCAAGGGGCCGAAATCCTTTGGGGTTAGACTCCTTTTATACTAGAGGTTGCTTAATCCCAAAGCTAGGGTTTGTAGGTGGAAACCCTAATTTCCTACTTAAGGCCTAAGCAGCCCATGAACTCCTCATCTAGAGGCCTTGGACGAAATTTATAGGGCCTCCCTATAATTTTCGTCCACTCCTATCTAAGGAGTCCAAGAGCCCTATTTCAAAACTATCAATTAGTTACAAAACAACCCTTGTACTTTAAATTAATTCATTTATTCCAAATTAATTTCTGATTAATTATTAATTAAATAACATGATTTCTAATTAAAATATTATTTTCATAACATATCAATAATTCATTTATATCAATTTATTATTCCAAACAATAAATTTAACTTCTCTCCAAAAGTCATCCTATCAAGTTGCAAGAGCGAAGGCAGCCCAAAAGGACTATGCTACTATCAATTCAAGTAAATACCAATTATAGTTATGGGCATAGACACCTAATCCAATAGTCTCCCACTTGGATAAGTATAATAACTATAATTGCAAGTATAACTTAAAAAATTAACCAGCATATTGTAGCTCTCAAAAGCCACTGTCGAACTCTGACGTAGTTAGTTACATGTCCTTAGATAAGGGATCATATAATCCTCCGTTCTACAAGATATCATGTGGAAAAATGACATGGATAAAATCATTCTCATTGTCCAACAGTTTGTTTCTCGATTTCTGATTTGTAATGACAGAGAACTTAATTGAACACATCAATTCAGACCTAAATGGGCCCGACACATAAGTCAACACCAAATCATCGAAGGGCCCAAGATATCGCTTTTACCCCATTAGGGTAAAAGGAATATATAAACTTCGAATTATATGCTTGGACTATTCAATCATAAAAAAACACATATATACGTTTTATAACATCAAGTTACTGATGCGTTTACGCATTATCAATGCACAACCAACTCGTAAACAACAAGTCATATATCTCGCTTTAAAGATTATACGATACTATTGTCTCATAATTACTCGTGATAAATTCCATGAAGTAATTCTATGAGTGTGGGTTTAATCCAATACTTAAATCCCCATTTCAAAAGAATTCATGAACGTTGCAACAACCCATTGCTATGTATAAACACTTAGACAATCTACAAGCCAATTCATGACAGTCTTAATTCACTAGTTACTTCCAAACTATGATCGATTGTGAATGTTTTGAATAATCCAATTATTCGGGAAGTAAAACATGCAAAGTTGGAACACAAAGATAAACAATTGACAAAAGATAGTAAACAATACTCATAAATAATTCTCTATTATTTAATCATCAAATGTTAATTACATTTATTTCTTACAAGTTTCTAAAATCAATCTAATCAGTAAATATAATATCATCCTTCAGACCAATGCTCCTCACATGTTGAACGTACTTAACCCTACTCTGACCCTTTGTGAGGGGATCAACATGATTCTCTTCTGATGATACCCTCTTAACGACGAGGAGTCCTTATTCTACCCGATGTCTGATGAAATGGTATTTTCTGTTGATATGCCTAGATCTTCCATGATCTCTTGGTTCCTTGGTCAAGGCAACCGCTCCTTCATTATCGCAAAAAATCTCCATCAGATCCTTCATGGCTGGAACAACTCTAAGGTCTCCAATGAAGTTGTTCAACCATATAGCCTCCTTTGACGCTTCGCTCACAACTATATACTCTGATATACATGTTGAATCAGCTACGGTCTCTTGCTTGGAGCTTTTCCAATTTACTACTCCTCCATTAAGGTTAAACACCAGCCTGACTGAGAATGGAAGTTGTCTCTGTCTGTCTGAAAGCTGGCGTCGCTATACCCAGTAACTCTTAAGCCATCACTGCCACCAAACACCAGGAACCAATCCTTCGTCCTTTGAAGATACTTAAGGATATTCTTAACCTCTATCCAATGAGCTTTACCTAGATTTCCCTGACATCGACTAACCATGCTCAAAGAAAAATCCATGTTAGGGCGAGTACATGTCATAGCGTACATGATCGAGCCAATGGCGGAAGCTTATGGAACTCGACTCATTTCTGCTATCTCGGCATCAATACTCGTACCCTGAGTCTTACTCAACTTGGTATTTCTTTGGATAGGCAACTCTCCTTTTTTTGAATTTTCAATGCTAAAACGCTTTAGCACCTTATACAAATACGTGCTTTAACTAAGTCCGATTAGCCTTCTACTCCTATTCCTCAAAATCCTTATTCCCAGAATATGTGTAGCTACCCTTAGATCCTTCCTAGCGAAACACTTTCTAAGCCAGGATTTAACTTCCTTCAAGGTTGGAACGTCATTTCCTATGACTAGTATGTCATAAACATGCAATACTAGAAAGTTGACTATACTCCTACTAGCTTTGACATATACACAAGACTCATCCTAACTCCTATAGAAACCAAACTCTTTGGCTTTCTCATCAAAGCAAAGATTCGATCTGCAAGAAGCTTGCTTCAACCCATAGATTGATTTCTCAAGCTTACACACTCTATTGGAGTACTTAGCATCCACAAAACCCTCTGGCTGACTCATGCAAACATCCTCAACCAACTTTCCATTAAGGAAAGCCGTTTTGACATACATCTTCCAGATTTCATAATCATGAAATGCAGTTATGACTAACTTAACGCTAATAGATTTAATCTTAGCTAGTGGTGAGAAGGTCTAATCATAGTCATCCCCTAGAGTTTGAGTAAAGCCCTTCACAACCGGTCATGCCTTGAACGTGTGTACCATTCCATCCATGTCAGTCTTCTTCTTGAAGATCCATTTGCACCCAACTGTCTTATGACCTAGCACATTATCAACCAACTTCCAAACTTGGTTGTCATACATGGACCGGATCTCGCTATCCATTGACTCTTTCCATTTAGCAGAATCTGGAAGTTCCATGTCTTCCTTGTAGTTAGAACGCTCATCCAAATTTACCAATATATTATCACTAGTAAACGTATCAACATTTGTAGTAATATGGATACCATAAAACTCTGGTATCATTCTACTCGAGTGGAACGTTTAAGAGGTAACGACTCGTCAATTGGTTCAACAAGAATCTCTTCCTCGGGTTGAGCGCTAGTGTTAGAGGTTCCTTCATCGCTTGATTCTTGAATTTCTTCAAGATCAATTATGCTCCCATTGTCCTTTTTGCATATGAGCTCTCTCTCGCAAAAGACTCCCCTTCGTGCTACGAAGACCACGTTTTCACTAGGTCTCTAGAACAAGTATCCAAAGGACTTTTGAAGGTAACCGATTAAAATACATCGCTCACTTCGAGGTTCAAGCTTGTCATGAGTCTCTCGTCTAATGAAAGATTCATAATCCCAAACCTTGATATGTGCTAACGAGGGAATCTTCCCTATCCACATCTCGTGAGGTGTTTTGGCAACCTTCTTTTTCAGGATTAGATTAAGAATATGGGCGATAGTCTCCAAGACATACCCCCAAAACGATATCAGAAGTAAAGCTCAACTCATCATGGAACGAACCATATCCAACAAGGTTCGATTACGCCTCCCAACCACACCATTAAGTTGTGGTGTCGTAGGGGGTGTCAATTGTGAAACAATTCCACATTCCTTGAGGTAGTTGTGAAACTCGATACTAAGATACTCACCACCCCTATCGGATCTGAGCATCTTGATCTTCCTTCCCAATTGATTCTTGAATTCATGTTTGAACTCTTTGAAATTTTCAAAGCTTTCCGACTTTTGCTTGATTAAGTAGATATATCCATATCTGCTATAATCATCGGTAAAAGTCACATAAAATCGATTCGCATCCCTTGTGGTGGATATAAACCCGTGAAAGGTGATTTGGTCATCTTTCCAAGCAAACAAGATTCACATGTATCATATGACCTTAAGTCAAATGATTCCAACACACATCCTTTTGAAGTTGGGTAATGCGCTTCTTGTTGACATGTCCAAGACGAAAATGCTACAAGCATGCCTGGTCTAAACCATTAGACGCATCAATTTGCAACACATTTTTTTTAAATTGTCAACAACCATCACAGTTTGATATACACCATCATAAGGTAATGCTTCAAAATAAAATACACCATTATAATAAGCATTAATAGAACCATTCTCATTATTAAAAGAATATCTAAAACCTTGTCTGTACAAACCATGAAAAGAAATAATATTCCTTGTCATTTCTGATGAGTAGCAACAATTATTTAAATCTAAACTTAACCCACTCCTAAGCACTAAAGAGTAAATCCCAATTTTGGTAACAGGTGACGATCTCCTATTTCCCATAATCAGGTTCATCTTCCCATCCTCCACATCCTCACTTCCTCTCAGTCCCTGCAAGTCAAAGAAAATGTGAAAACCACATCCTGTATCAAGGACCCAAGAATTAGAATGTGATGAGTTTTTAGATTGAATAGTGTAAATACCTGCCGAGGTTGGATTGATCTTGCCATCCTTTATATCTTGCAATTACTTGGGGCAGCTTCTCTTCCAATACCTCTTGTTATGGAAGTATAATCAGGTTACCTCTTTAGTATCAGAGGTAGGAGGAGCTTCAGAACTAGACTTGCCTTTAGGACCACTGCTAGACGACCCGAATTGAGACATTCCCTTCTAGTTCTGTTTTGAGGGAGCTTTCCTCTTCCTCCCCTTACATTTGCTAATGGCCAAGACGGGAGCAATAGTAGTAGGAGTGGATTCAATACCTTTTTCTTTCAATCCACTCTCAGCGGTTCTCAGCAAGCTTTGAAGTTGACTCTATGTGACTTTTGTTCAAATGATAAGTCATTTTGAACTGATCATAAGAAAAAGGCAATGAGTGCAAGACTATGTCAATAGCCAATTCCTCATCATAGCTCACATTAAGCTTCAAGAGATGATCCACATATCGTTGCATACGTTGTAAGTGGATCATGACGGACTCTCCATCCTTCATCTTGGTTGTTATGAGTGACTTGACTATCTCATACCTCTCTTGACGTGCTCTTTGATGGTACTTCTCCACCAAGTCCTTTCACATCTCATAAGGCCAATAGTCCTCATAAAACTATTGTAGCTCAGGAGTCATAGTTGCCATCATGATACACGACACTTTGGTCGTGTCTTTGCAGTGGGCCCTATACTCAACTATTTCTTCAGGAGTAGCTATGGATTCATTTATCTCGTTCAACACTTTGTCGTGGACATATTCCTTGTCCTAGAATCGCAACGCCATCCTAATGTTGCACATCCAATCATTAAAGTTGGAGCTATCGAATATGACCTTAGCACAAATGCTCAAGTGCGAGAAGGTGTTGGTAGAATTGTTGTTGGAGGAACCGGAAGTGTTGTTGGAAGTTGAAACCTACAAAAGAAGAAAGAAAAGTTTTGATTAGATAATAAATCCTTAGTATAACACCCAAATGAAATATTAAGGCTAGGATCCAACTAAATAATTAACAATTCAGAAGAGGGATGCCGTAATCTAATTGCAAATTATTTAAAGGTAGGTAAATGACGATTTACCAATTTCACCACGAAAAACAAAATTTAAACGAATTAGGTTTTAAATGCAATTCCTAGATCTTTTGAGATTAATGGCATGTTTAATCTCAATTATGTCATTTCCATTTGTGACTGGGATACCGAGGATCACAAAAAAGGTATTTTAAAATACTAGGTTTCTTAAATTTAAGATTTCAAAATTAATTTATTTAATTAAATTTTAAATTATAAAACCAAAGGGGGTATTTTTAAAACAATTCAAAAATATTAGGTTAAATCTTTAATAATTAAATTAACAATTAATTTTATCTTTATCTAAAAATTTAACCCAATCATGAATTCATGATAAGGATACAAGATTACTGATTAAATTTTCCAATTTTAAACCATTAAAACGAATTTACGGTAATTATCCTAATCAATCCATGAAAGATATGTCAAAGCCAAAAATCTGGGATCTGAGAGCTTAACTTGTCGAGTCTGGGCAATGCACTCGTCGAGTTCCAATATGAACTCATCGAGTTCTATGAACAGAATGACAATTCTGCTCCCTTCTCATTTGAACAACTTACAATTACATCATATTTAACTGAAAAACATCCTAGGCTCTGATACCACTGATGGGTTTTGAGCAAAACTACAAATCCCATATGTTCATGCAACCCTAATGCTTTGGATCTAGGTTTTCACTAGTTGAACATGCAAAATTGAATACAAAAGAGAAACCCTAATATAAATCTATATAATCGAAATTAACCTAACAATAGGGTTTAGATTCATACCTCAATTGTTATGTAGTAATAACAATTAATCCTTGTAGATCTTGAACTCTTGAAAGCAAGTGCCTCAAATATGACACCTCTAATGGCTTACAAACACTCTTTGCAAGAGGATGAGAGGGGAGAGGAGGGATTACACCAAAGTTTTGGCTCTTCTAGAGTTAGAACCAAGTGGCCGAAATCCTTAGGGGTTAGGCTCCTTTTATACTAGAGGTTTCTTAGTCCCAAAGCTAGGGTTTGCAGGTGGAAACCCTAATTTCCTTCTTAAGGCCTAAGCAGCCCATGGACTCCTCATCTAGAGGCCTTGGACGAAAAATTATAGGGCCTCCCTATAATTTTCGACCAATCCTATCTAAGCAGTCCAAGAGAACTATTTCACAAATATCAATTAATTACAAATAGCCCATGTACTTTTAATTAATTCCTTTAATCCCAAAATTAATTCCAAATTAATTTCTGATTAATTATTAATTAAATAACATGATTTCTAATTAATATATTATTTTCATAACATATTAATAAATCATTTATATCAATTTATTATTCCAAACAATAAATTCAACTTCTCTCCAAAAGTTATCCTGTCAAGTTGCAAGAGTGAAGGCGCCAAAAGGAATATGCTACTATCAATTCAAGTATATACCAATTATAGTTATGGGCTTTGACACCTAATCCAACACTAATGTGTTCGATTGTTATTTTGGTTTTGGTCTAGATCGGATTAGGGGTATTGTGTGGAAGTTCTTTGGTCAGGATTCAGCGGGTTAGTTCTCTAGTAATTGTTAGGGTTTAGTGGTTTTAATAATGATTCCGGTAGGAGCAGTAGTTGCCAATGGAAGAGCTGTTGGGTTCAAACACTACTGTTGCTAGGAGAGAAGTGGTAGCATAAAGATGGTGGTGTCGGTTGCATGAGTTGTTTAGGTATTGGATGCGTCAGGGGAGTTGTATATTCGCATGGATTGTAGCTGACTAGAGTTTAGTGGTACTTTGAGAATGGAAATTAGGGTGAAGATTCATCAGTTTAGGTCAAGGGTTATAGTTTTAGTCACCAGCATAAGAACTCAGGAATTGGTATGGTATCATTAGAGGTGATTTGGAATATCAGATTGGCGAAAATTTCAGGACCATTCTTCGGGGTTTCAGGAGTTGGGCGATCCTTGAGTTGGGGTAGCAATGGAATGCTAGTATTGATTAGTAAAGGTTATAGACAGTTCATGCTATCTATGATGGACAGGTCGGATATCCATCAAAATTAAAAGGTGAGAGAGAGATTTTTCGAATCCAAGTGGGGGAGGATCGATCCTAATCTTCAGAAGTTAGGAAGGGTGTGTTGGATAAGGTGTCTAAGTCCATAACTTATTTGGTATATACTTGACCCGACCGGCATGGTCCATTTGGGTTGCATCTCATCCAACTATTTATGGATAATTTTATGAGAGTTATACACATATGTTTATTAATATATTATAAGTTATAATATATTAATATGAAGTTATGTTATTTAATTAGTCTTAGTCTTAAATTAATTATGAATTAATTTAGAGATTAAAAGGAAGACTAATTAGATTATGGGCTATTGGTTTTATATGGTGTGGGCTAACACTCATTTGTTAATGGGCTAGGCTTTGATGGAAGTCCATGGATGATCCATGGAGCTTTTAACCCATGGATCCTTGGAAAGGAAAAGTCATGGGTTATTAGGGTTTCACCCTAACCATGTACACTATATAAGCATGCTTATGGTGCATGAAATGGCAACTAGTGAACTAGTGTGTGTGTGCTTGTGTGTGGCCGAAATATACAAGTGTTTATACTCTCTCAAAGTTTTCCAAGAGTTTGTGGTGTTTTGTGATTCCATTTGAGGCATTCACACTATTGGTGCTTGGCCCTCAAACTCCTCAAGAACCAAACTCATCAAAAAGGTATGTAATCTCTTCTAACTTTTTATGTTGAAATGTTCCCCATGCCATGTTAGATAGGTTATAAACCTTGGAAAATTATTATTTGCATGTATTTAGACAAACATAGATCCAAGGTTTATTAGGGTTGCATGCACACTTAGGAAGTGTTAGATTGCTTAAAACCCAACAGTGGTATTAGAGCCTAGGCTTGCTTGTTTGATACTTGATGCAAAATAGTTGAAAAAGTCGAAAAACTTGTTGTCTGACTGATGAACTCGCCAAGTCCATGGGGGGACTTGCCGAGTCCATGTGTATCTTCAACCTACTCGCCGAGTAGGTTCATGCACTCGACGAGTAGGAGCGACAGAGTGCAGATTTTCGACTTTTGCTGGTGGAAATGGACTAGAAACATTACCCTAAACTGTTTTGGTGTTTTAAAACTTGTTTTAGTTGGTGTAATGGTTGTTCTAATCCATTACAATAGCATATATCAAAATTCCATGATTTTATGTGTTCATATAATTCTTGAAATTTTGATGATCATGTTCATGTTCTTATGAATTTAGAAGATGATAGGAATTATTTGCTTAATTGTTTAGAATTAATTCTTGATCATTTATGTGTTTTAATGGAGTCCATAATTTGTCCTCAAGTTATGGATATCCAAAGGTCACTTTCTTTAACACACACATTTAAACACATAAGTTACATGAAAGTGAAGAGTCTTCATTTTTATAAACCTTTAATTCATAAGTTATGAAATGAAAAGTTTTGGATAGTTACAAAACTTGTCCTCAAGTTTTGGAATTTGTAAAGTTTCACACACTTTAATAAACTTTAATTCCAACCCTTAGAGTTTTAATAGTTAAAATTCAACCCTTATACTATTTATAACATTAATGGTTAATTATTATATATATGTATAAGATTAAGTCGTTCTACCGTTAGTAGGCTTCATTCACGAAGCCGGTCTATAAGGTGGGTATAAGGTTGTTGCCTATAAAATGGTGACTTAATGGGTGTCCACTCTCACCCACCACTCGCTTGACTGGTGGAGGGTCGTTAGCCGAACGGGTAGGACAATGACTTTAAATCCTCATTAAAAGTATAATGATTATTATAAAGTAACTAAACCTTTTGTTGCCTATAAAATGGTGACTTAATGGGTGTCCACTCTCACCCACCACTCGCTTGACTGGTGGAGGGTCGTTAGCCGAACGGGTAGGACAATGACTTTAAATCCTCATTAAAAGTATAATGATTATTATAAAGTAACTAAACCTTTTTAATTCCCAATCTTAGTTATTTTAGGAAAAATGTGAACATGGTGCTAGTCCATGGAATTCACACTTTGTACCTTACCAAGTCGTTGGTGGAGCGTGTGTGGTTAACCGGCACACTAACTTGGACTAGTAAGGATCACGAAGGGTGACTTAATGTTTGTCATGGATCAATGGAGCGTGTGTGGTTTACCGGCACATTGATTAGGTGATAATATTAAGGGTACCAAGTGAATTAGCATGGTTATTCACACCTTGTTTTGTGATCCTCGGCATCCCAGTCACAAAACTTGAAGGGCACAATCGAGATTGAAACATGCCATTGAAAAGTTCAATGAATCTCAAAAGAATCTAGGAATTTCAAATCCAAAATAAAACCTAATAATTCTTTTTGTTTTTCATGGTGGAAATTGGTGAATCGTCATTCACCTACCTTTCAAATATATTATTACTTAGATTACGACATCCCTCTTCTAAGTATAATATATTGTGATTGGGTCCTAGCCTTAATATTACATTTGGGTGTCTTATTAAGGATTCTATATATATCTAATCTAAACTTGCTTTCTTCAGATGTCTTCCAACACTAATGCTTCAGGCTCTAACCCAACTTGTTCTTTCTCTCTCATGAATCTTTGTGGGAGGGTCATCTTTGATGGTTCCAACTTCATGGATTGGATTAGGAACATCATGATGGTTACTCGTTATGAGGACAAGGAATATGTCCTCGATAAGGAGTTAAAAGAGCTTGATGAGTCTACTGCTACTCCTGAGGAGATCGCTGAATTCAGGACACATGAGAGAGATGCTACTAAGGTGGCATGTATCATGATGGCCACGATGACAGCCGAGCTCCAAAAGTCATATGAAGATTTCTACCCTTTTGAGATGCACCAAGACCTGATGGAAAGGTACCATCAGAGTGCTCGTCAGGAGCGGTATGAAATAATCTCCTCCATAATAACTACCCGCATGAAGGACAGTGATTCCGTAATGGCTCACATGCAAAAGATGCAAAGGTATGTGGACCGTTTGCTGAAGCTGAATGTGAACATCCCTGAGGAGTTGGCAATTGACATCATTTTGCACTCCTTACCTTCTTGTTATGACCATTTTCGTATGACATATCATATGAAAAAGGAGGAAGTTACCCTCAGCAAGCTTCAAGGACTCTTGAAGACCGCGGAAACCGGTCTTAAGGGCAAGGCGGTTGTTACCTCTACTACTCCTACTCCAACATCTACCCCTGTTTTAGCAATCGGGCAAGGCAAAGGGAAAAAGAGGAAGCACCCTTCGAAGGGTACCAAGGGAAAGTCTCTTGAAGGCTCCTCATCGAAGACCAAGAGCGGTTCTGTCACTCCTTCTGCCATTCCCAAGGATGTTGAATGCTTTTATTGCCATGAAAAGGCACACTGGAAGCGAAACTGCCCTAAGTACTTGCAGGATCTAAAGGATAGGAAAGTGAAACCCACCCATGCAGGTATTTACACAATATTGTCTAATTACTCATCATATTCTAACTCTTGGGTGCTTGATACAGGATGTGGTATTCACATATGTTCTGATATGCAGGGCCTAAGAAGAAGTGAGGATGTGGAGCACGGGGAGATAAACTTGATCATGGGGAATAGGAAGGCTTCACCTGTTTCCAAGATTGGAGTTTATACTTTGTTGCTTAATAATGGGTTAAAATTAGATTTGAATAAATGTGTGTAATCGTCTGAAATGGCGAGGAATATTATTTCTTTTCATGCTTTGTACAAACAAGGTTTTACCTTTTCGTTTGATAATGAATGTGGTGGTATTAATGCTTTCTTTAAAAATGTGTTTTATTTTAAAGCGTTACCTTGTGATGGTGTGTATGAAACTGTGTCGATTGTAGACAACTTAGGAAATAATGTGTTGTATATTGATTCTTCTACTAGCCTCGATAAAGAATCATTGTGGCATTGTTGTCTTGGACATGTAAACAAGAAACGCATAGGCCAACTCCAAAAGAGTGGAGTCTTGGAATCATTCGACCTTAAATCGGATGATAGTTGTGAATCTTGTCTACTTGGAAAGATGACAAAAACACCCTTCACTGGAACTTGTGAAAGGGGTGAGGGTTTGCTGGACCTAATACATACTGATGTATGTGGGCCATTCAAAACCGCCACAAGGGAGGCTAATCGGTATTATGTGACTTTTATTGATGATTTTAGTAGATATGGGTATTTCTACTTAATTAAACATAAGTCAGAAACCTTTGAAAGGTTTAAGGAATTCAAACAGGAAGTAGAAAATCAATTGGGCAGGAACATTAAGATGCTTCGATCCGATCGAGGTGGTGAGTATCTTAGTACCGAATTCCTTGACTATCTTAAGGAGTGTGGGATTGTCTCACAATTGACTCCTCCCAGGACACCACAGCTGAATGGTGTAGCTGACAGGCGTAATCGAACCTTTTTGGACATGGTTCGCTCTATGATGAGTCGAGTTTCGCTACCAATCTCTTTTTGGGGGTATGCCTTAGAGACTGCCGCCCATATCCTTAATCTAGTCCCTACAAAGAAGGTTACCAAAACACCTCATGAGATGTGGACTGGGAAGGTTCCCAATTTGAACCACATCAAGATTTGGGGGTGCGAGGCTTTCGTGAGGCGTGAGACTCATGATAAGCTCGAACCCCGAAGTGAAAGGTGTATTTTCATCGGCTACCCACAGAAATCCTTCGGTTACCTCTTCTACAGACCCAGTGAGAATGTGGTCTTTGTAGCAAGAAGAGGGGTCTTTCGTGAAAGAGAATTTATGAGCCAAGGAGACAGTGGGAGGCAAATTGGTCTTGAAGAAATTCAAGAAGCAATTGGTGAAGGAACCTCAGACACTAGCAATCAACCTGAGGAGGAAACTCCTGTTGAGCAAGCTGACATGTCTATACCTCCGAGGCGTTCCACACGGGTTAGGAACACACATTCGTTTTATTATGGCTTTCATATTACTACGGAAGGTGATACGTTTATCAGCGATAGTACACTGGTAAATTTGGATGAACCTAGCAGTGTTAAGGAAGCCATGGTAGGCCCGGAGTATGCTAAATGGAAGGAGGCTATGGACAGCGAGATACAGTCCATGTATGACAATCAAGTTTGGAACTTGGTTGACAATGTACCAGGCCGTAAAACAGTCGGGTGCAAATGGATCTTCAAGAAGAAGACCGACATGGAAGGAAAAGTGCATACTTATAAGGCTCGACTGGTTGCGAAAGGTTTTACTCAGACTCAGGGTATTGATTATGATGAAACCTTCTCGCCGGTAGCAAAGATTAAGTCTATTAGGGTTATGCTAGCCATTGCAGCATTTCATGATTATGAAATATGGCAAATGGATGTCAAAACCGCTTTCCTTAATGGAAAGTTGGCTGAGGATGTGTATATGAATCAGCCAGAGGGTTTTGTCAGTACAAAGTACCCTAATAGAGTATGCAAGCTTGAGAAATCCATTTATGGATTAAAACAAGCATCTCGTAGATGGAATCTTTGTTTTGATGAGAAGGTCAAAGAGTTTGGTTTCTCGAGAAGCGAAGATGAGTCTTGCGTGTATGTTAGAGCTAGTGGGAGTATAGTTAGCTTCTTGGTACTGTATGTGGATGACATACTACTTATAGGAAATGACATCCCAACCTTGTAGGAGGTTAAGTCCTGGCTTGGGAAGTGCTTTGCTATGAAAGACCTAGGGGAGGCTGCCTATATCCTAGGGATAAGGATATTAAGAGAAAGGAGTAAAAGACCAATTGGACTTAGTCAGAGTACTTACTTGGATAAGGTGTTGAATAGGTTCAACATGCAGAATTCCAAGAGAGGAGATTTACTGATCCAAAGCAATGCCAAACTAAGTAAGACTCAGAGTCCGAGTACAGAGGCAGAGATAGCTAAGATGAGCCAACTACCGTATGCTTCCGCTGTTGGCTCGATCATGTATGCTATGACTTGTACCCGCCCTGATGTGGCATTTGCTTTGAGCATGGTCAGTAGGTATCAGGGGAACCCTGGCAAGGCTCATTGGACCGCGGTAAAGAACATTCTCAAGTATCTGCGGAGGACTAAGGATTGGATCCTTACCCTTGGTGGGAGTGATGACTTGAGAGTATTAGGGTATAGTGATGCTTGTTTTCAGACTGATAGGGATAACTTCCGCTCTCAGTCGGGCTGGATCTTTACCTTAAATGGAGGGGCAATTTCTTGGAAGAGTTCCAAGCAGGAGACGGTGGCTGATTCGACTTGTGAATCAGAGTATATAGCAGCGAGTGAAGCAGCAAAGGAGGTGATATGGCTAAAGAACTTCATCGGAGACCTTGGAGTTGTACCAGCTATTAAAGAACCTATGGAGATTTTTTGTGACAACAATAGTGCGATTGCCTTAGCCAAGGAACCAAGAGATCATGGTAGATCCCGACACATTGACAGAAAATATCACTTCATAAGACACAAGATTGAAGAAGGACTCCTCGTGGCAAGGAGGATATCGTCGGATGAGAATCCTGCAGATCCCCTTACGAAGGGGCTGACGAGGGATAAGCATTTTCAGCATGCGAGGCGCATTGGGCTGAGGGACGATATTAGTTTTACAGATTAGATAGATTTCCTGAAACTTGTAAAATGTAATCGACGTTTGATGATGAATAAAATTTGTGATTTATTTATGAGTAAAGTGTTACTATCATTGTCAATTATTTACTATTGTTTCAGTTTTGCATGTTTTGACTTCCAGAATAATTAATTTATTCAAACCTCCACAATCGATCATACGTCGGAAGTAGGTATGAATCAAGATTGTCATGAATTGGGTTTGTAGATGGCTAAAGGTGTTTAGACATGGCAATGGTTGCTACAGCATTCATGAGTACTCATAAGTTATGAGTATTGGTATAAACCCACGCTCACTTGTATCACTTCATGGAATTTATCTCGAGTGATCGTGGGACGATAATATCATATAAGCCTTCAAACCTAGAGATATGAGTTGTTACCTATGAGTTGGTTGTGCATTGATTGCACGAAACCGCATCAGTAACTTGATGTTATAAAACGTGCCTTTGTGTACAATTCAACAAGTAGTAGAACAAGCATATGAGTCGAAGTTTATCTGTTCCTTCTAGAAATAGAAGCGATATCTGGGCCCCTCGATGATTTTGTGTTGACCCATGTACCGGGCCCGGTCAGAACTAAACTGATGTGTTCAGTAAAGTTCTTTGTCAAACAAATCGGAAATCGAGAAACAACTGCCAGACAATAAGCAAGACATAGTTCCATGTGTTTGTCCGGCTGATATCATGAGAACATAGGATTATATGATCACTTGTCTTAAAATGGCGCTTCATAGTTCAACGGAGTTTTCGAGAGCTACGATTGCTGGTTGGTTCCTGAAGTTATATAGGCAAATAGAGTTATTAGACTTATCCAAGTGGGAGTCTGTTGGATAAGGTGTCTAAGTCCATAACTTATTTGGTATATACTTGACCCGACCGGCATGGTCCATTTGGGTTGCATCTCATCCAAACTATTTATGGATAATTTTATGAGAGTTATACACATATGTTTATTAATATGTTATAAGTTATAATATATTAATATGAAGTTATGTTATTTAATTAGTCTTAGTCTTAAATTAATTATGAATTAATTTAGAGATTAAAAGGAAGACTAATTAGATTATGGGCTATTGGTTTTATATGGTGTGGGCTAACACTCATTTGTTAATGGGCTAGGCTTTGATGGAAGTCCATGGATGATCCATGGAGCTTTTAACCCATGGATCCTTGGAAAGGAAAAGTCATGGGTTATTAGGGTTTCATCCTAACCATGTACACTATATAAGCATGCTTATGGTGCATGAAATGGCAACTAGTGAACTAGTGTGTGTGTGTGTGTGTGTGCTTGTGTGTGGCCGAAATATACAAGTGTGTATACTCTCTCAAAGTTTTCCAAGAGTTTGTGGTGTTTTGTGATTCCATTTGAGGCATTCACACTATTGGTTCTTGGCCCTCAAACTCCTCAAGAACCAAACTCATCAAAAAGGTATGTAATCTCTTCTAACTTTTTATGTTGAAATGTTCCCCATGCCATGTTAGATAGGTTATAAACCTTGGAAAATTATTATTTGCATGTATTTAGACAAACATAGATTCAAGGTTTATTAGGGTTGCATGCACACTTAGGAAGTGTTAGATTGCTCAAAACCCAACAGGGTGTGGAGCTATGGCAAGTTTCACATCCTGTCCAAGGGGAGAGGGACGACCCTAGTGGCGGTTTGGATTGAGGTTGTATAGGTAGGAGTTCAGGAAACTTCAAACTGCTGGTTGGTGTCTCCTTTATTATGCATATTAGTCTTGTGGTTGAGTCGAAGTTGAGGGATTTGGAATTCGAAGTATGTCGTGAACATCTTTCGGGATATAGTTGGAAGTAGGTTTCGGCTTAGGATGCGTGGATTTGTGATGATTAGGGTGTGGTAAGGCCATGGTTGGTTGATGTGTTGTAAGACTGTGATGAGATCGTAGCATTCACCAGTTCGAGGTAGACTAATGTTAGAGATGGTCACGAGTGTGGATGAAGAATCAGTTTGTGCCTTGGGCACGCCGGCCAGGATTGTCAAGGAGTATTCTCTGTTTTAGGTTGATGACCATTAGGGTCCGAGGCGGAGTCGGGCCTGAGTAGCCCTTGATGGGTAGGGCCCGTGGGCAAGGCCTGTGTGTTTATGCTAGTTCGGGTTGGACCTGGTAGAGACTGTTTGGTCAAGGTTTTGAATCTTGTGTTGTAGGATCAAGTGGGTGGTCAGTGTGTGACGCAAATGGGTTTATGTGTTGGATAAGGTGTCTAAGTCCATAACTATTTCTGGTAAGTACTTGACTCGACCCGGCATGGTCCATTTGGGTTGCATGGCACCATGCAATTGGATAAACTAAATGAGAGAAATAACACATATGGTTTATTAATATATTATAAGTTCTAATATATTAATAATATTATTTAGTTAGTTTTGATCAAGAATTAATTTAGAATTAATTAAGTGATCAAAAGATAACTAATTAGATATATGGGTAGATTAAGTAAATCTTCCAGATCTTATATAGTGGACTAAGATGCTCCATGGATTATCAAGTTGGGTTCCACCCATAATATGCTCCATGGATGGTCCATGGAGTTAACCCATGGATCAAGAAATGAAGAGTCATGGAACATTAGGGTTTACCTAATGCAACACACTATATAAGCAATGTAACTATCCCCAAAATCGGTTACACTAAGAAATAAGAGGGCTTGGCCGATTTTGCATGTGTTAGAGTATTCTCTCAAGTTTATTCTTTGCATTTGGTGTTGTGTGAAGCATTTGAGGCATCACACTTGAGGTGCTAGGCTCACAAGGTTTCAAGGAACACTTTCAACAACAAGGTATGTAGTTCTATCTTTTATACAAAGAAAATTGTACCCCATGTATGCTAGATAGGTTCATAACCTTGGAAAACAACTTTGCATGATTATTAGACAAACATAGATCCAAGGTTATTAGGGTTGGATGTACACTTAGGAAGTGTTAGAATGCTCAAAACCCTTCATTATAGGCTAGGTAGTCTTGTTGTTTGGACTTTTGGGGAACCTGATGGTTGGATCAGGTGCGAGACTGGTAGTCTAAGAGATGGTTTGGGAACATTTATATATCGGTCAAGTGAAGTGTCATCGAGAATCAGAAGGTTTTAAGTGTGAAATACAGGTGCAGATTTATGGATCTCGGATTATGAGTTAAGTATCGAATTGGTTTTTGGGTAAGATCTCGAGTCGGGTATCGCGAGTGTTTTGTATAGTATTTTCATTTTAGTGGAATAAGAATTATGGTAGCTATATGCCACGGGCATCAATCGCAGGGTTCAAGGGTAATAAGTGGGTTCAATTTTGATGTTAGATCAAGCTCGTATGAATGTGTCTTGGATGGATTCTATTTGTGTAGGGTATCAAGATAAGTCAAGACGGTATTATTGATTTGGATCTCGTGGGTGGAGTCGCTAGTTATTCGGAGAATATGTTAGAACACTTACAGTTTGGGTTAAATAATCTCAGAGTAACATATATGACCCTGTTATGCATCTCTCGTTTGAGTCTAACCGTTGCAGGGATGAGTCCTCTACTTGAAGGATTATCTGAGCCTTCTGTCTAGTAAAAGTGTTTTGCAGTAATAATTAGTCGGTAGTGCTATTCTCTAATGGGGACCTCAAGTTATCAGAAGATGAGTAGTCAGTTGGGGGATAAGTTGAATGGATTTAGCAATGGTTCAGTATAGGCGGTCTGTCAGGGAATCAGACCAGTTCGAGATTTCAGATTTCAAGAAGAGTAGTAGACCTGGCAAAATCTGGCACGACACGACAACTCGACACGAACCTGACACGAAGTTAGCGGGTTAGGGTCATAGATTTCGACCCGTTTATGTACACGGGTTGACACGACACGACACGATAATTAAACGGGTAGTGTTAGGGTCAAGACTTTCAACTCGAAGATGACCCATTTAATTATATATATATATATATATATATATATATATATATATATATATATAAATTTCATATTTTTATAAATATTTTCAATATTATACATTGGTAGTGCCCCAAATTCAAGAACAAAAAGTAAAATTCAAAATTTCAAAGTGACTTAATTTTACTCCTCCTCACTACCTATCTCATTTTCTTCCTAACTCTAACTCTTTCCATTTTTCTTTCTAAACTTACTACTACCTCTGTCCCATATTTGTTGTCCAATTTTGACTTTTGAAATCTTTATTCTTCAAATTTGACCTTAAATATTTTTGTTTTTGATATATAACACTTAATACAAAATATATGAATGTATTGTGTTTTAAATGTCTTTTCATTGTTATAAGTTTTTATCAAGTAATTTATAACATAAATAAAAATATTTAAGGTCAAAGTAGAAAAATAAAAACTTCAAAAGTTAAAAAATGAACAATAAATATAGGACGGAGGGAGTATAATTTTTTTTCTGTTCCACCTCCCACCTCCCAAGTCTATAACATTTAACTTTTTCATTTTTTTCCTCCATGACTCTTACTTTTCAACCTTTAATATGTTTCAACCCGGCATGACACAACATATGTATAAGATTTAAACCATAACCCGAAACCCGACACGAAAATAAACGGGTTGACATGACACAACACGATAATTAAACGGGTCGGGTTAGGGTCAAGCACTCTCAACCCGTTTAATGTCTTGACACGACACGAAGCCGACACGACACGACACGTTTGCCAGGTCTAAAGAGTAAGGTTGGTTTCTGCATGGGATTTTGGATTCATCTTCTTCGCGTTGGAAAGTTCTGCTTGGGTTGGGCTTGGTTGCCTTGGGAAGGCCGTTGTATGCTTACGGTTGTGATTGTATCCCTCAAGCTGTCGGGCATGTCGGGAATGGTAAGGAATGATTTTGAGTATGAAATCGAATTTAAGTGAGGGAGAGTTGTGACACTCAGTTTCAAATTATTTCATTGTTCAGAGTTGTGGCCTGGTCATCAGTCATCATAAGGTTTTGGGCCTTAGGGAAGAAAGGATTTGTCCCTTTTGGATGTGGGTATTATAGTCTAAGTGATCCGGGTGTTCGTTTGTGTTTCGGAGCCGAAGGGTATAATCGTAATTTGATATCTCGATCCTTTATGAATTTTGTGTTTTGGTCCGAAAGTTCTTGGGTGGAGGTGAGTTGAAAGAAGTGTAGGGTTTCTCGTCACCTTTCTGTGGATATAAAGTTCATTGGAAATGGACTTATAACGAAGAAGTTATGACCTTCGGAAGTTTGGTGGTTTTAAGGTTTAGCCGGGTACACGGGGCATACTAGTGAAGAGAGCAATATGCGGGGCGTACCTTGGCGTATGTTGGGCGTACTGACCAGGATGGTCATAGGTGCTCTTCGGAGTACGCTAGGCGTATTCAAATCAAACCCAAAGCCCTATTTTAGGGTCTTGGACCCTATTTAAGTTCCTTATCTCATAACCTATCACTAATATATTCACCCTGTATCCCTCTAAACCGTAGAAATCGACCCATAGCCCCCATTTGAGTGATGTTCGAGCTTCAAAGTGTTTTACGTGTGTTTTGGTTCTTGAAAAGGAAGAAGGAACTTCTTAAAAAGTCATTTCTTGACTTGGAGCTATTGGATCTTTGTGTACTTAGATCTAACATTTGGAGGTATAAAGTCTCAACCTTGACAACTATTTCTTGTAGATCTAGCTAGGTGGCACTTAGTTATGATTTTGGTCCCTTTGTGGTGGTTCTTGTGAGTAGAAGTTACTCCAGAACCTTTGAGCTTCATTTTTGGCCTTTGTTGGGGTTATTGACTCATCAAGTTTGGATCTTGATGAGTATAAACCTCCCATGCATGATTTGGTAGTCTTTTGGTGAAGCTTTGGACTTAGGGTTTTGATTTGGATCCTATTAAGTCATGCTAAGTCATAAAGTCAGGAACTTTATGACTTAAGAAGTCTCTTTGATTCAGATTTGGAAGTTTGGACTAAGTTCTTAAGGTATTAAGAAGTTTTTAAGACATTTTGGAGTCATTTTGACCTTTGGAGTTCATATTTGGTGTTAGGCTTCATTAAGCCTTGCAAAGGCTTAAAGCCTTCGACTTTATGGATCAAGTAATTTATATGTAGCTATTTTGAGGTTTTGGACATCTTGGCGTAAAGGATTAAGACATTTCGACGTTGGATATGGGCAGGGTCTGTACGCAGGGCGTACCTTCTCGTACTCGAGGCATACTGTAATTCATGGGTGTACGCTTAGCATACCCACTGAGTACGTAGGGCATACTCAATCAGATGAGATTTTGCATTTTGGGCCTCAAGTTTGGGCTTTCTTTTGGGCTTCGATGTTTGAGTTATTAATGGGCTATCTGAGTACAAGTGTTTTAGACTAGGAAGAATGGTTCGACTTTAGGGTAAGGCCCATGTAAGGGTTTAGGTTCAATTTGGAAAATTGGGCCATATTTATGGTTATGGATTGGAACCCTCTTGTTAATTGGGTGTTGTTTTGATATTGATAGTTCAGGGTTCAGTCAGCCAACAACTAGGGATTTATCCGCAGGATCCAGCAGTGTGAGGTGAGTCTTCTCACTATATCCATGGGTCGAAGACACCAATGTTGGCCCATTATTTGTTATGTGGAATGCTAGTTGTCTCTATAATACTTGCATGGAAGAATATAGGGGAGCCCATGACATTTCAGGTAAAGGCCATGGGGGGAGTCCATGACATTTGGATATCAGACCATGGGGGGAGCCCATGACATTCCGGGTAAAGACCATGAGGGGAGCTCATGGCAACTATATGCATGTTGCATGATATTACATGGTTGTATGTTATGTGACATTTTTGGGAAACTTACTAAGTTTTGCGCTTACGGATTCAGTTTTTGTTTCAGGTACTCCAGTTTTCAAATGGAAGAGGCTCGGGATGATTGCAGAGCATAAACCATATGTTTCCGCATTCTATGAATTACTTTGATTTGATGATGTTTTGTTAAAACTTGTTTACCTTGGTTTTATGGGAAAGATATGTATTAACGATTAATTAATCTAAAAACAAAAAAAAATTATGTCATGATTCTTAGGACGTTACACTTTTACCAAAAACGAGATGATCTTTAGGTTTTTATTAGATTACTGTATAATATACAAGTTAACTGCATTTTTATCAACATATGTTATTGTATTTATAAGATAAATTTTAATTATAATATTTTATAAAATATGTTACCGTGTTTCAAATTTATAATATGTATTTAAATTGTTATATAAATTCCATACATAAAAGTAAACTTTACGTTTAGGGTTAATTAATATAATATACAACAAGAAGCTACAAATATTTAATATTACATTTAAATTATAACTTTTAGATAAAATTAAACTAACTTTAAAAAAATAAAAATAATAACTAAAATCAACAACTGAAACGTTGGTAATATTTTTCATATATAAAAAATAAATAAAAATAGCATGGGATGAAAAATAATTAGATAAGAAAAATAAATAAATAAAATAAAAAGTAAAAAAATTAAAATTTAAGGATGGATTGGACCGAAATCAATAAATTTTAGTCCCCCACATATTTTAATTTTATTTTCATTATACAAATAATGTACGAGCTTCCAATACATACAAACAATATGGTGTCAATTTTAGGTTTCATTCACATCATCTAAGTCACATGCATAATAGTATAATACATTAATACATGTAATTTGGTTTAAAAGATTGGCTGAATTTAGTCAAAATGTTCATTCATGTAATTAAATTCATCTTAATTAAGTTATAGAAAAATTGGTAAAATTCCTGATCTACCCTCCCCACCCTAAATAAGCATTTAAGGCCTTGAGTTGTTCATTCTGTTTCTTTTTTTCCTTAAAACATCTGAATCTTTCAGCTCACACTATCTCTTGGTTTTACTTTTCTGTCATGGCTGCCTTTTTTCTACATCTTCAATGATTTCCTTTCCCATAGCTTTCTTTCACCAGTCTACTCCTATTTATATCCATTCAACCTTGAAAAACAGATAAAGCAAGCTATTTGACGAAAAACGCATATGAAATCTTGGCTTAGAAAGTGATTTTTCGTCAAAAGTTTTCAAGGGTTTTAGAAGATGGAGAAGCTCTGTGATCCTGCTCAAGAAGATGATCAAATGGATATGCCTCCAGGATTCCGATTTCATCCTACAGATGAAGAACTCATCACTCATTATCTCTCTAACAAAGTTGTCGATAGCACCTTCTTTGCAAAAGCAATCGGAGAAGTCGACATGAACAGAATTGAGCCATGGGAGTTACCTAGTAAGATCTCTAATCTTTTTAGTTTTTACCTATCTTGTTATCTTTTCGAGTTATATTCAATCAAGGTTTTTGGTTTTGGATTCTGAAGCGATGGCGAAAATGGGCGAAAAGGAGTGGTACTTTTTCTGTTTTAGGGATAAGAAGTACCCCACCGGATTACGAACAAACAGAGCAACCGCCGCCGGTTACTGGAAAGCCACCGGAAAAGATAAGGAGATTTACAGAGGAAGATTGCTCGTCGGAATGAAGAAGACTTTGGTTTTCTACATGGGAAGAGCTCCAAAAGGGGAGAAGACAAATTGGGTGATTCATGAATATAGATTAGAGGGAAAATTCAGTCTGCAAAATTTGCCAAAAGCAGCCAAGGTATAGATTCTTGATTCCTAATTCTCCCTTGTTTGTTACTCTGTTTTTGATCGTGATTCTTTGTAATTGGAAATGCAGAATGAATGGGTTATATGTCGTGTTTTTCATAAGACTTCAGGCGGGAAAAAAGTCCCCTTTTCTGGGCTGATGCGGATGGATTCCGGCGGTGTTACCAGGTCGCTTCCACCATTGATGGACTCTCCGGCGGCGTTTGGGGGAAGGAACATCAATCCAAGTACATCCGATTCACTACACGTACCCTGCTTCTCCAATCAAGTCGATATTCAAACAACCCAGAAGAACATGATTAATAGTTTCATCAACACTTCAATTTTCCCATTCGATTCCAGTTCCATTCCATTACTCGAAGGCCAATCTGATCCTCTTATGCACCAATTCCCTTCGGTTTCTTCATTTCCAGTTCATGATCAGGCGATATTGAGGGGTTTAATCGAGACATACAGTCATGGATTGAAGATAGAAAGAGATATATTTACAGGATCACAGGAAACAGGGGTGAGCTTCGGGAAGAACATCTCGAATCTTGAAAAGGGTAATATTGGAATTGAAGATCAAGAAACCCCATCAACTTCAGTTGGACCAATTGATTTGGATGGTTTCTGGAATTATTGAAATCAATAATTGGGAACAAGAATTTAATTATGATGATTGCTTTGTGATGTTGAAATCTTGAAACAGGGTGATCTTGAGTTGAGACAGTGTTTATACATGATGAAGATTTGAAGAAAAATGATGAAATAAGACAAGTATTACTTATTTTTGTGATTGATTATGAGGCAGTTAGTTATACAATATGTTTTTTTTTAAAAGTTATATGATATTATTTAATACATTTAGTGATTTTATTATATTCAAGTGGTTGGTAATCAATGTTGTTTATGTTTTTGACATTTAGTGTTTTTATGACCATAGTTTTAGTTTTCGGATTATTTTTTTGTGAAAATTAAACGTACATAAATCACATTATGTTGTAAAAATTGAAGATATTTATTTAAACACAAATGATTGACACATAATATGTGACATGATGAGTGAATCAAATATGTTAGAATAAATTATTTTTTAGTACGAACTAATAGTTAGAGTTTGATAGATAAGTGTCTTTCAACCAAATAATAAAGATTTAAATTGCTTTTTATTTTTTATGCTTACAAATATTCCTACCTAATAAGATTACGATAAATGTCATCATTCCATGTTTTTTTTAACTAATTAATTAAGACTATATTAGGAATATTAAATAAAATTAAATTGATTGGTGATTTGTCATAATTTTAGTAGGTATGAATAATTATAGACATAAAAGATAGGAGGTTTTATTGTAGATGAAATTGGGAATGAAAGATATAGATTTTGGTTTAGAAAGTGGCTGTGTATAAACCCTTCTAAAAAAGGTGTGACTTCGTGAACAACTTAATATTAACAATTTTTTTAATTTAATAATAATTAATATATTAAACAAAATTACATCAATTTAATATATATTGAATATCACAATTTAAAAAGTATAAGTATATTGATTATACGTCCGATGACATGTCAAATATTTAAAGTGTATTATTAATATTGCAAATCTATTGGATGGGGAAATACTCTATAATGTTTGTGACGAATCAACCTTCCAAACTTGCTCACATGAAATTATCATAAATAGAAAGAACAAATCCTCTACGAAATGAACCACAAAATGATTTTGACTATCAAGAATCCAATTAATATATATATATATATATATATATATATATATATATATATATATTTAATTTCATAATTTAAAAAAAGTATACACACTTTTAAGCTTTATTACATTAAATGCATTCTTTTTGATATGTCACATATTTATGTATAGTAGTAGTCCTTTTTCGTTAATCAAACATGTGATATAGTTTGGTTGAAATTCCGTTTATTATAAAAAAGTAATTATTTATAGTTAATTTAGACGTGTTTGGAAAAATTAGAATAGGAATGTTCAAATTAAGGTTGGCCTTTGCAAAATTAGTTTTGATTTTTAGTGCATAAATTCATGAAAATATATATAAATGGATTAATCCCCACAACAATTTGCTTGGTGCATATATAGCAACCCACCAAATTAAAGAAGACCCTTTATTTAATATAGTAAAATTTGATGTTTTTGAATTACTGATATTTTTTGATATTCCTAAATTATTCTTAATTTGGCAAAGGTACCTATTTTGTTAATGTCATTGATCAAGGGTAAAAATGTCAAAAGATTGTTTTTTAGTCGTAAGCAAGATTAAGAAATGAAAGTGATATTTTCCTTTAATGAAAATGAAAACACGAAAGTTGTTTGAAAAATGTTTGATTATTCATCAAGTTTATTAGACCTTTTTATATTAACAAAATATGAGTCATGACAGTTGGTAGATATCGGATTAAAGGTTTATAAAAATGTTGCAATCGTATGACATCATTAAAACAAGAAAATATTTTTGATTGACCTGATTTAAAGAGCGCTATAGCTATTATCAAATAACATTTGAGTGGTTATTATTTATTTATATTTTGTCAAGTTGTACTAATATGTTGATGTGTTGATATGGCCTCCCAAGTTATATTAATTTGTTAATGTGGCGTCCATGTTGTAAAATACTCAATGACGTAGATTTTTTAATCGTATTGTATTAGTATATTGTTATTTTGTCGTTTTTAGTGAATTAGTCTTTTCGATAAAAGGATTGTGTTTTATAATCTATTAATTAAAATATGTTCAAAACATAATAAGAATATATAAATAATAAAAGGGTCTAATATTTATTCACTTCTTTCATTCTATGATAAATACAGGATTCTCCAACATTAACCATTGGCTACCTCTCTATCCTCATCAATCCCCCTCCATTTTCGTCACTCTTAGCTAGTCCGGACGCATGTGGAGTTACCAGTTGTATGGCTAACTACAATCAAAATTGCATGTTAAGTCGCTGACAAAGACGATAAATATGTTCATGTAGAATCATTTGTGGGGAATCTGGAATCCCATTTTCAAGTTGTAGGGATACTCGAAACCACAAACATGCAACTAGACATGGTACTAGGTGTATTATAAAACGACATGATTAATTGTATCTTGTTTACTATTATGAAATCAAAGAGAGAAGAACAAGATTGTTCTTGTATTGAATCTTGAAAATGAATACAGTTACAAAGCTTTTATACAAACTCAGACTAATTAACTATTAACCAACTATCTAACAGCTAAAAAAATACTATTTAAGTTAACTAACTCTAGTTAGAACACCTTCTAACTACCCAATATAACTGCTTCTAACAAACCCAACTTAACATATTAGATGGACGACAAGATAACGAACTTAAAGGTCAAAAAGTCAACATGATTTCTAATACCCCCTCAAGATGAGCATTGGAAAATGTTGTGCAAAGTCATCTTGGACATGATTGGTTAGCAGTTTATGATATGGCAAGGGCTTGGTGAACATGTTTGAAAGTTGGTGAGTGGTTCGTATAGGTAAAAGTTTCACAGTTTTATCAAAAATATGGTCATGAATAAAATGGCATTCGATTTCATTGTGTTTAGTATGTTCATGAAATGTGAGATTAAGAGCTAACTGAATAACTAACTCATTGTTATAGAAAGTGGCAGTTGGTTCTATAACATTCCAAAAATACTGAGTAAAAATTTCATTTTTAAATAAGTCAAAATCATTCATTCATTGTTCCAAAATACGACCAGAGTCAAACTATTCTCAAAACATCAGAATAAAATCATAAACAATTAATGGGGAATAAATCTCAAGGGGAAACAATACGATCAAGTCGGGCCCTTTCTTTTGAAACCAGAAGTACCTGAAAACACATTAATCATAAACCTTAAGCACAAAAACTTAGTGAGTTCCCTAACATACCACATACTCAACATACATAACAGCTAGAAGCTAAATCGGGTCTATTTCACCCCTGATTCCCTTCCGACTCCTTTGGTGTCTTTCAAACAGTATGCGTTTATTTCACCCCTGAGTCCCTTCCGACTCCTTCGGTATCTTTCAACCGGTATGGGTGTATTTCACCCCTACATCTAAGTATGCAATCATGTCAGCAAGAGTCACAAAGACAACAAGTACATACAGACATATCAGCAAGTGTCACAAACATAACTATCATCCTACAATATAATATACTAGGCTGGCGTTGGCGCCTTCCACCGACGAGTATAGTGAAGAGACTCACTTGAACTATTCAACAGAAGCCCAACAGCTACCTCAGCAACAAAATAGCCAACTCGAGCTTCCTAAAGCCAAACCAAAACCAATCCTTAGACAAATACTGAATATTACCCAAGTTTGCCGAAAAGTCAAGCTGGTTAAAAAGTCAACGGTCAAAGCTAAAGACAAAATTGCCAGCAGTAGCCCTCAACGTCGTGGCCTTCCTTGGGCACGTCGTGGGCATAAAATGAAAAAAACATATGATGATTACCCAGTCGCCACGTCGTGGCATCCGAAGGCCATACCGTTGGGGACTGGTCTGAACAGCTCAAATGAGCTTAGTCCATTTTCTTCAGATTTCAAGAGCTCCAAAGCTCAGATTTGATCCTTTCCGAGGTCTAAACTTTAATACACCAAAATGTCCTAAAGGACCAAGATGACTTTCATGGCTAAAAGGGAAGGAAAAAGATCACACGATCTTGCTTAAGTCCATGCTGTGGGGACTAGTATGATTAGTTCAAACGAGCATAATCTATTTTCTTCATATTTCAAGAGCTCCAAAGCTTAGATCTGATCCTTTCCATGGTCGAAACTTTAATACACCAAAATTTCCTAAATGACCAAGATGACTTTCATGGCTAAAAGGGAATGCAAAAGATCACAACTTTCCTAGTCTATGAGTGTAACGCCCGTAGATCTGAGCTAGTCAATTTAGAGATAATAGGGGTCGAAAACGACTTTTTGACAAAAGATTATTTAGAATAAATAATCTTAACCAAGTTGTAAAATACGCCTCAAGGGTTCCGCCGAAATCCGAGTTATAACGAAGAAGTTATGGTCCGTCGAAGTTTTACGGCAAAACCGGCACGACACCGGGAGACGTAAATAGTGAATTTACGATGGGGGACTTTTTAGCCATAGAAATATAAACAAAATTTTTAGTATACATTAAACCAAGAATATACAAAAAAAAGAACGCCCAAATCTGACTTCGTATGAGGAAGTTATGAATTTTCTAAGATTTGGCTTAGCAGTGCACAACCCAAAACTCGAATTTTAGATCGAGCGGTTTTTGGCCTACGCGACCTAAATGAGAATTAAAGATCTCATTAACAAGGAGTTTACTTCAACAAAGTAAAAATGAACTCACTGTGCCAGTACGCCAGGAACCTACTCTTGAGGCAGCCATTTGGTTTGAGGTTAGCAAGAAGAGGAAATTTGAGGGAACTTCAAGGTCCAACTAGAACAACATGTTCTCACAGTCTAGAGGAGGAAGAGGTGAAGAAAAATGGTGTTACAAGTATGGAAGGAAACACAATGGGGGATGCCATAAGGAAGTGACCTGCTTTAAATGTGGGAATACTGGTTACTATGCCCCCAAGTGCTCAACCAAGGAGGAAGTTTTCCTTAAGTGTAGTGGAAAGGGACACTTCAAGAGAGATTGTCCGATAAGGGCTACAACGCCAAATGTACCGCTGAAGCACTATGAGGGATGCGATGAAGAAGTGACTTGTTACAGGTGTAGAAGAATCGGTCACTATTCCAAGGATTGTACACATAGGGATAAAGTATGTTACAGATGCAGAGACAAGGGGCACATGTTTAGGGACTGCTCGAAGAAAAATGAAGCAGCGAGACTGAATGTGCCGCTAAAGCCGAAGGAAAGAGCATTCCAGAGGATCCTTGGCAAAGCTACTGACAATGCAAGGTTTCAGGAGTAAAGGCTTGATATCCAAAGATCGAGTTATGAAGTAGCCATAGTATCGTAGGGGTAGCCTATTAGAGGCATAGTCTAGGGTGAACTTGAACACCTATGTAATCGTTTCGATAAATAATATAAAACCTTCATTTTGTTATATGATGTGTTGAATGATTGTGTGATTTTCTTGCATGGTGACTTGGATAAACTGCGAGACAATACTTGGGACGAGTATGAGTAGGTGTGAAAGGTAGTAGAGACATATACTACAGGAAGCACAAGACTCACGCTTGGATCAGGGAAAGTGTCACACCCCCAAAACCAAGAACGGTGGAAACGTTCTGGGGCGGAGGACGTCATGTACAGTATCACAACAATGAAAAGTAGTAAACAAGCAACAACATCATCCATTGCATTAATAATATAATTTTAATACAAGTGTTCTGTCAAATTATCATAGACACTAAAGAATAAATCAAAATGAAAGATGCGTCTTGAACGAGCATCATCTTCCCCGAACCTTGCATCGGTACCTGTCTATGCTTGATCTGAGGATACAAGTTATTTTGAAAGAGAGTATCAGCTTTAAAGCTGGTGAGATCATAAGTATTTTAGTGTCTTAATTTGTATGTAAGTATTTGTATGTATATGAACTGTAAGTATTGAAAATGTTTGTAAAACAACTGTAAACGTTTGAAAAACCCTAGAAATCCCTATGATTCCTACTATTATATAAGGGTGTCTTCTACCAAGACCTAACTATTCTAAATGTAGTCTTCTACCAAGACTTAAATGTTCTAAATGTTCGTTTCTTGTAAAAGTGTGTAATTTTCCCAAGTGTAACTATCGTTAACAAAATATAGTTTGTACATTTAATGTTTAAGTGAAATGATCACTAAATATATGTAAAGGGTAAATTAATGTAGTACTGTAGTGTTGTATTATAGGAACTACTGCTGTACTAACTACCTTAAACCGGATTTATATTAAGGTATCATGTGATTAATTGTACCATACTATCGACTAGGTAACAACGACAAATGTAGGTCGTAAAAAGGTATGACGTTTGGCACCCGTAGACCTGCAGGTCCGGCTGTAGCTAGCAGCAAGGTGTAGGATAGTCAATCCAGTATAGATCTATACGCAAACTCACACTCTCCCTCCAAGAGACTTTGGCTACAACTCGGGCCATGACATTGAAGGCATGCTCTGATACAGTGGATCACAATTTTTGTTAACGTATTCATGTATATGTACTTATGTAAGCGTAATCATGTAAAATTATATGAACGTATGCCTTTGCTACCCAAAGGTACTGAACTGACTGAAAGGAACTATTATGTCCATATAGGTACACATGATATATAACTAATGTTTAAACGACCTTCGGACGGGTACCCGATATCCCACCATACCACATCTCAAGCGCGAAAAGGAAATAGGGTGGATAGCCTTCCTAAGTCCTTTAAACATTGCTTATATAACTATACATATATACGCATGCTTATAACAGGGTCTCTATGTAAACGTATCTATGTAAATGTACTCATGTAAAAGTATAGTAATGTACTGTAATGTTCTGTGTGTGCTAGCTGTAATGTATGTTCTCTCTCTATCTAGCATGTATAATAATGTATTGTGTGTACTAGCTGTAATGTATGTTCTCTTTATCTAGCAAGTATTGACTCATGAATGAACTGACTCGTTGTATGATATCGCGTTCTAGTAATGGTTCTAATATCTTCCTAAACTACCCATATGGTAGCTTACTAATAATGTAACAGGTACGTATGAACATGGATATATATATATATATATATATATATATATATATATATATATATATATATATATACCCTTGCTACCCAAGGGTATTGAATGAACTGGAAGAACCTTTATGACTATATATGTACACATGATATATAACTAATATTTAAACGATCTTCGGACGAGTACCCGATATCCCACCAGACCACATCTCAAGCGCAAAAAGGAAATAGGGTGGATAGCCTTCCTAAGTCCTTTCAACATTTCTTATATAACTATACATATATAGGCATGCAATTGATAATATAAAAGCATAAAATAAGTTTTGTAAAATCTTTGAACATAATTATTATCTAAGAAAAGATCAACTTGATGTCAATCTATAAAACGGGTTGAAAGCATGGGTTTGATAAAACAGTTTAAGTATAAAGAAACATTTGTTTGAAACACAATTGTAAATGAGTTTGAAATGAAACATACAGATTAAAATGTACAGTTTAATAAGGAGTTTTAAACATATAAAGTGTTTATGAAAAACATTTGAAGGAAACTGTTTGGTAAAACGGCTAATGAGTAGCCAATCATTTGAATGCTGCTTATTAATCCCATGTGATTGATATAATAAGTAGCATGATTCTACTTGTATCCCCCATAAAGTATTTAAAAACATTTAAAACATTGATTAAGGGGTATGAACTCACCTGTTGTGAACAAGTCGGAAGGAAGTATCGGGCAAGTGCTTGGTGTCAAGTGAAGACTTTAGACACACATAATGATCCTAATTACATATGAAGACATATGTATATAAATAATTAGTGATTAAAACACTAATTAAACATGTATAAATATCCTAATGTGCGGAAAACACTTTGGTCAAGTGCTAGGAGGCTATCAGGTTGCAACAAAAGAGTGCAAGACCTCATACGGGAGTTTATGGTCTAAAGACCATGTTTTGGAGTTTATAGCCCAGGGGAGTAAACTCATGGCTGTAAACTCTCTATTGGGGCACTAAATGAAGCTCAAAGCTATTACAACTTAAGTGGTGAAGTGCTTCTAGGCTTAAACAAGTGTTTGGGTGGGTTTAAGGCCTTAAAATGGCCTTGCTTAAAGTTCACGACCCTAGGACCACTCCCCCATGAGTTTACGGCCATAAACTCATGGTAAGGAGTACCATTTGATGTCTTGAGGTTCCTAGTTCATTGGTGATTGGTTCTATGTTAAGTTCTAGCCATATGGAAGCATTAGGGGCATAATATCATCCCTTTATAGAGTTTACGGCCTAAGGACCAATCCTTATGAGCTTACGGCTGTAAACTCTATGGGAACATGGTTTCTTGGATGCTTAAGGTCCTTAACACTTCAAGGATATGATCTAAGCTGGGTTCTAGGCTTAAGGAAGGAGTTAGGGTGCAATTTACCCCATTTATAGGGGTTTACGGCCCAAGAACTTGTCTTGGCCGTAAACTCCTTTGTCCTTGTGTTTCCTTATGATTTCTAGGCTATAAACACATTAGGGTACAAGTCCAACTAGTTTCACTCATCAAGGAAAGGTCTAGGGCATCATTTGCCCCTTAAAGAAGGGTTCACGGTCCAAGATGTTCTTGGGCCGTGAACTCTTAAATCTAGAGGTTTTGTTATGTTTTCTAGTGTTTTAAGTACATAACTAGCCTTATAACACACTAGGATGGAAGTACTTACGATTTGGGACGAAAGCCCGAAGATCCTTGAGAGAGAATTCGGCTTTTCTCTAGTTGAAAATGTAACTAATGAAATAATATGGCTCAGAATCGTATATACTGGGATTTTTGGCAGAAAATATTTTTATTCCGGGATTGAACCCTAATATCCTAGAGTTTTGGAATAACAGTGTTGCACAAAACCCTAGTGCATCCACTCTCCTGATATCTCCTTAAGTGTAAATCCTGAAATACTCAAACTTATACCCAAAAGTCTGGAAATTCTCTGTAACTGTCCTACTTCTATTGGCTGGATATGGTTTGCATATAATGGAAATTTTGGGTTGTCACAGAAAGTCACAAGGTTACCAAGAAGCTAGTAATTGATACCGTTTTATTCAAATATGTCGTTACCATCGTTTCGTTAATGACTAAGAGGATGATTGCTATTCTGACCCTAGTGGTCATATCGAATTGAGTCTGACTATGATAAGTATGTTACGTGGTTCAGAGAACCAAGTTTGATGTAGCATATGACTTAAGATGGAAGATTGAAATAAAAGATAATCAAAGCGATCGGTAGAGGTATCGCGATAGTTGCTTGTAGCTAGAAATGCTACCTTTTAAAATGTGATTAGAACATGAAGAAATGTATAGTCTGTTCTGGAAGACTCTAAGAGACATGAGTCTAAGCGCGGGAACATACGATGATAAGTCATTAGAATATGAAACATCAGTCCATTGTAGTAATAAAATAACTTATCTTAAGTTTATTAAGAAGAAGAAGCAATCTCCAGTAAGGATCGAGATTATGACTTGAAGGTCATAATTTGGAGTCTAACGTGAGATAGGGAGCAAGTTCAAGATCGAGCACCGCCTGCAAGCAGGAAGTCTTAGAGTTAGATACTCGTTCGAAGAAACATCAAAGTAATGGTTATTACTTAGGATGAAGAGATAACATATGGAGTCATCATGTGAGCCCTATTTCGTTGATGATTCCGGGATGTAATCATCTTAAGGGGGATATAATTGTAATGCCCGTAGATCCGGGCTAGTCAATTTAGTGATAATAGGGGTCGAAAACGACTTTTCGACAAAAGATTATTTAGAATAAATAATCTTAACCAAGCTTTAGAATACGCCTCAAGGGTTCCGTACATATAAAGAACTCCAAAATCCGAGTTATAACGAAGAAGTTATGGTCCGTCAAAGTTTACGGCAAAACCGGCACGCACCGAGAGACGTAAATAGTGAATTTACGATGGAGGACTTTTTAGCTTTAGAAATATAAACAAAAGTTTCAGTATACGTTAAACCAAGAACATACAAAAAAAAACGCCCAAATCTGAATTCATATTAGGAGGTTATGAATTTTCTAAGATTTGGCTTAGGAGTGCACAACCCAAAAGTCGAATTTTAGATCGAGCGGTTTTTAGCCTACACGACCTAAATGAGAATTGAAGATCTCATTAATAGGAACTCAACGGTAAAAAGACAGACGAAAACGGAGTTCGTATGTAGAAGTTATGAATTTTACGCGGACATTTAACAGTATAATCTTCTCATACTGTTAAATTTAAGATCGGTCGAGAATTAGCAGATAGAGTCAAAATGAAAGTTGTAGATCTTATTTTTACCTACGTGTGGATATAAAGAACGTCAAAACGGAGCTCATATGTGAAAGTTACGGATTTTAGAAGTCGAAAGTGTGCTGTGCAAAAATGGGTGATGTGGCACAATCTTGGCCATTGCTTTCTCCCCAAGTCTTGCCACCATATGGTGACATGTGGCACCAAGTTCAGCCATATTTCACCCTATAAATAGAACCTCTCCCCCCCCCTAATTTTTTGGCACCTTTTCTATTCTTTCTTCTCTTTACTCTCTCTAGAAACTCTCTTTAGTCCCGAAACACCCCGAAAAGCCTACAGAACCTCCCTAGCACGAGGCGGAAGCCTCGGAGTGCTTGACGGCTCCGAGAAGAAGAGCTTTTCGGCTTGGGAACACTGCTCCAAGCAAATCCCGGTTTTCTATAAAACTCGCTGTAAGTGAGCTACGCCTACGCTATTTTTCATATAACTTTTATTTAATTATAGTAACGTTATTAGGAACTTATAATAAGTACTTGGGCTATTATTATGGGTTATATAAGTATTGTTTAACGCTTATATAATAGTAATAATAGCTAGACTATTAATTAGTCTCGGCGAATAATAGACTAAACTCTAGTGGTAATAATACTAGGTTTCATCGAAGGAAATTATTTTTAAGAAGCGAAGCGCTGTCTGACTTCAGAATCACCACCTTTTCAAGTGAGTGCATGGTCCCTTTCATCTTACACATAGATATGAAGTATTTTATATAAACTACGTTATATGTGTGCATATTATCTGTATACTTGCTATCTAGGCTGGATGAACGATTTTATACAAGTTTTATATGATTTAAACTGTATATTTATTTATATCTATGTAATATGTTGGGTAAAACATGGGTGGATGAAATATGAGTTGGATGATGAGTTGAGAGGTGATATAGACCATGAGGTAAGGGTGAGAGGTGGACGATGTGAGAAGCCTTGTTCCCAAATGCTGGCCCAGTCATCTAGCAAAGTATGGATGACAACCACAGACTATTCTAGACAGTCCAGTGGAACACTTGCAGACTCGCAACCTGTAGGTGTTGTGAACGATGTGTTCACCGGTGTACTCTAAAAACCCATTGACATGTATTGCAAATGGACTCTCGAAAATGATACTGTCAATAAACGAGATAACCCTAGCAGCTGTGCTCGAAGGACAATACTGGTCGTTGCACCTCACATAGAATGTCACACTTCTGGCAGCTGCGCCTAAATGATAGAACTAGCAGCTGTGCTGGACAGCTATGTCATTGACAAAGATGGACTTCGTACCTATTCCTTAGGATAATCCTTAGGAATGAATGAATGAGAAATAGCTGATTCTTAGGGTAGATGCTTAAGAGTAAAGAAGATAATGGGGATGGGTAATTGGGTTAATTGTTTGATGATTGAACATAATAATTATATTATTGTGGGTTGAAAACCCTATGTACTCACCAGGCTCTCCACCCTGACCCACTCAATTTATTTATATCATAGGTGTTGATATGAAGTCACATTACACTGAGAGATTAAGGAAATATAAATCACTAGTGATAATGAATGTAAGTTCTGTTTATGCTTATGTTTTTGTATTGACGATGACATCCCAAATGTTTTAAAATAAATAAAAATACTTTTCTTCAGAAATGCCCTGATAACGTATTTATCATGTTTCACTGGGAGCAAATTCCGCACATTTTTATTAAAAAGAGGTACTCTGATTTTTATAAAGCATAAACAAAATCGGTCTTTTCTGGCCGTGAAAATAGGGATGTCACAGTTTGTAGAAGAGCATTAGTTTAAGCGAACTAGGAATATGGATTTATTTCTAGACTTAAACTTAGAATGCTTAACAATGATTGTGAGGAGTGTGTCTTAGGTAATACACCTGAATATAAACAAGCACTAGCTTATTTAAGGAAAATATCTAACATGCTTTTATGTGCTAAATGATTTATGATGCGTTATGATGCTAAATGTATAATCGGATCTATGGTCTGTTGCCGACCGGATCTCGAAACTTTATGTGTTCAGATTTCTAAACGTTTAATTACGGTATTAGAACTGACATGTAACTTTTCGGAGAAATAGGGAGATTTACACGTCGATCGTAAATAAAATCTTTCCTATCTTAATTCTTGTCACTACACACCGAACGTACAACTTGGTGTATAGATCGACATGGTGAGCACTCAAAGCGGAATTGGAAGTGGAAACCCACAGCCCAAACCACAAGTGATTGAGCATGCACCAGAAGTAGCAGCTGCACCTGGGCCAAATTACGTTGGCAGGGGTACAGGCAATGGTGCGGATAATGTTGGATCAACAGACGGAAGAAACAAGGCGTTTAATTCAACAAAGTAAAAACGAACTTACTGTGCCAGTAGGCCATGCACCTACTCTTGAGTCAGCCATCTGGGTTGAGGTTGGCAAGCAGAGGAAATTTGAGGGAACTTCAAGGTCCAACAAGAACAACATGTTCTCACGGTCTGGAGGAGGAAGAGGTGAAGCAAAATGGTGTTACAAGTATGGAAGGAAACACAACAGGGGATGCCATAAGGAAGTGACCTGCTTCAAATGCGGGAATACTGGTCACTATGCCCCCAAGTGCTCAACCAAGGAAGAAGTTTGCCTTAAGTGTAGTGGAAAGGGACACTTCAAGAGAGATTGTCCGATAAGGGCTACAACGCCAAATGTACCGTTGAAGCACTATGAGGGATGCGACGAAGAAGTGACTTGTTATAGGTGTGGAAGAATCGGTCACTATTCCAAAGACTGTACACATAGGGATAAAGTATGTTACAGATGCAGAGACAAGGGGCAAATGTCTAGGGACTGCCCGAAGAAAAATGAAGCATCAAGACCGAATGTGCCGCCAAAGCTAAAGGAAAGAGCATTCCAGAGGATCCTTGGCGAAGCTACTGAAAATGCAAGGTTTCAGGTGTGAAGGCTTGATATCCAAAGATCGAGTTATGAAGTAGCCATAGTATTGTAGGGGGTAGCCTATTAGAGGCATAGTCTAGGGTGAACTTGAACACCTATGTAATAATTTCAAGAAATAATATAAAACCTTTGTTTTGTTATCTGATGTGTTGAATCATTGTGTGATTTTCTTGCATGGTGACTTGGATAAACTGTGAGACAATACTTGGAACGAGTATGAGTAGGTGTGAAAGGTAGTAGAGGCCTATACTACCGGAAGCACATGACTCACGCTTGGATCAGGGAAAGTCACAAGGTTACCAAGAAGATAGTAATTGATACCATTTTATTCAAATATGTCGTTACCATTGTTTCGTTAATAACTAAGAGGATGATTGTTATTCCGACCCTAGTGGTCATATCGAATTGAGTCCGAATATAATAAGTATGTTACGTGGTTCAGAGAACCAAGTTTGATGTAGCATCTGACTTAAGCCGGAAGATTGAAATAAAAGATAATCAAAGAGATTGATAGAGGTATCACGATAGTTGCTTGTAGCTAGAAATGCTACCTTTTAATATGTGATTAGAACATGAAGAAATGTATAGTCTATTCTAGAAGACTCTAAGAGACCTATGTCTAAGCGTGGGAACATACGATGATAAGTCATTAGAATATGACACGTCAGTCCATTGTAGTAATAAAATAACTTATCTTAAGTTTGTTAAGAAGAAGAAGCAATCTCCTGTAAGGATCGAGATTGTGACTTGAAGGTCATAATTTGGAGTCTAGCGTGAGATAGGGATCAAGTGCAAGATCGAGCACCGACTGTAATCAGGAAGTCTTAGAGTTAGATACTCATTCGAAGAAACATCAAACTAATGGTTATTAATTAGGATGAAGAGATAACGTATGGAGTCATCATGTGAGCCCTATTTCGTTGATGATTCTGGGACGTAATCATCCTAAGGGGGATATAATTGTAACGCCCGTAGATTTAGGCTAGTCAATTTAGAGATAATAGGGGTCGAAAACGACTTTTCGACAAAAGATTATTTAGAATAAATAATCTTAACCAAGCTTTAGAATACGCCTCAAGGGTTCCGTACATATAAAGAACGCCGAAATCCGAGTTATAACGAAGAAGTTATGGTCCGTCGAAGTTTTACGGCAAAACCGGCACGCACCGAGAGACGTAAATAGTGAATTTACGATGGAGGACTTTTTAGCCTTAGAAATATAAACAAAAGTTTTAGTATACGTTAAACCAAGAACATACAAAAAAAAAAGAACACCCAAATCTGACTTCGTATTAGGAAGTTATGAATTTTCTAAGATTTGGCTTAGTAGTGCACAACCTCAAACTCGAATTTTAGATCGAGCGTTTTTTGGCCTACGCAACCTAAATGAGAATTGAAGATCTCATTAATAGGAACTCAACGGTAAAAAGACAGACAAAAACAGAGTCCGTATGTAGAAGTTATGAATTTTACGCGGATATTTAACAGTATAATCTTCTCGTACTGTTAAATTTAGGATCGGTCGAGAATTAGCCGACAGAGCAAAATGAAAGTTATTGGACTTATTTTTACCTACGCGTGGATATAAAGAACGTCAAAAACAGAGCTCGTATGTGAAAGTTACGGATTTTAGAAGTCGGAAGTGTGATGTTCAAAAATGGGTGATGTGGCACAATCTTGACAATTACTTTCTCCCAAAGTCTTGCCACCATATGGTGACATGTGGCACCAAGTTCAACCATATTTCACCCTATAAATATAACCTCTCCTACCCTCATTTTTTTTTCACACCTTTCCCATTCTTTCTACTCTTTACTCTCTCTTACTAGAACCTCTATTTCACCCTATAAATAGAACCTCTCCCACCCTCATTTTTTTCACACCTTTCCTATTCTTTCTACTCTTTACTCTCTCTCTAGAACCTCTCTCTAGCCCCGAAACTCCCCGATAAGCCTACGGAACCTCCCTAGGACGAGGCGGAATCCTCGGAGTGCTTGACGGCTCCGAGAAGAAGAGCTTTTCGGCTCGGGAACGTTGCTCCAAGCAAAGCCCGATTTTCTATAAAACCCGTTGTAAGTGAGTTACGCATACGCTATTTTTAATATAGCTTTTATTTAATTATAGTAACATTATTAGGAACTTATAATAAGTACTTGGGCTATTATTATGGGTTATATAAGTATTGTTTAACGCTTATATAATAGTAATAATAGCTAGACTATTAATTAGTCTCGGCGAATAATAGACTAAACTCTAGTGGTAATAATACTAGGTTTCTTCGAAGGAAATTATTTTTGAGAAGATAAGCGCTGTCTGAGTTCGGAATCACCACATTTTCAAGTGAGTGCATGGTCCCTTTCATCTTACACATAGATATGAAGTATTTTATATAAACTACATGTTATGTGTGCATATTATATGTATACTTGCTATCTATGATGGATGAACGATTTTATACAAGTTTTATATGATTTAAATTGTATATGTATTTATATCTACATAATATGTTGGGTGAAACATGGGTAGATGAAATATGAGTTGGATGATGAGTTGAGAGGTGATATCGGTCATGAGGTAAGGGTGAGAGGCAGACGATATGAGAAGCCTTGTTCCCAAATGTTGGCCCCGTCATCTAGCAGAGTATGGATGACAACCACAGACTATTCTAGACAGTCCAGGGGAACACTAGCAGGCTCGCAACCTGTATGTGTTGTGAACGATGTGTTCACCGGTGTACTCTAAAAACCCATTGACATGTATTGCGAGTGAACTCTCGAAAACGATACTGTCAATAAATGAGATAACCCTAGCAATTGTGCTCGAAGGACAATACTTAGAGGTGGCAATCGTGTCGTGTCGTGTCGAAACACTAAACGGGTTGAAAGTGCTTGACCCTAACCTGACCCTTTTAATTAACGTGTCATGTCGTGTCAACCCGTTTACTTTCATGTCGTGTTCGTGTCGGGTTTCGGGTTAGGGCTATACCTTGAAATATGTCGTGTCATGTGAGCTTAAAAGGTTGAGCATGTTGAAAGAGTAGGAGTTTGGTAGGCGGAAATGAAAAACTAATTGTTTTGAGGCAGAATAGATGAAACCATAGCAAGTTTAGATGACAAAATTAAAAGAGTGAGATTTGGGGAGGCGGATGACAAGGTCATGAGGATGTGAGAGTGGTGAAAGAGACTAGGTAGTTTGGGAGAGAATGGAAAAACTGAAATGAAATCTTGATCTAGACGGCTAAGTTATTTCAACATTACAAAACAATTCATTTCAAAGGTTTTCTTTTGCTTATGCTTTTGGTTTTGTATCTTTCTAGTTTATTTAAATAATTCAAAAAACTTGCATATAAATAAACGGGTCATTTTCGAGTCATATTCGAGTTGAAATTCTCAACCCTAACCTTACCCATTTAATTTTTGTGTCGTGTCGTGTCAACCCGTTTATTTAAACGGGTTGAAATATCTTACCCAAACCCATTTATTTCGTGTCGGGTTCGTGTCGGGTTTCGTGTCATGTCAATTTTTGCCACCTCTAACAATACTGGTAGTTGCACCTCACATAGAATGTCCTAATTTTGGCAGCTGCGCCTAAGTGATAGAACTAGCAGCTGTGCTTGATAGCTGTGTCATTGACAACGATGGACTTCGTACCTATTCCTTAGGATAATCCTTTGGAATGAATGAATGAGAAATAGCTGATTCTTAGGGTAGATCCTTAAGAGTAAAGAAGATAATGGGGATGGGTAATTGGGTTAACTATTTGATGATTAAACATAATAATGATATTATTGTAGGTTGAAAACCCTATGTACTCACCAGGTTTTCCATCATGACCCGCTCAGTTTATTTATATCATAGGTGTTGATATGAAGTCGTGTTACACTGAGAGATTAAGGAAATATAAATCACTAGTGATAATGAATGTAAGTTCTGTTTATGCTTATGTTTCTGTATTGACGATGACATCCCAAATGTTTTAAAATGAATAAAAATACTTTTCTTCGGAAATTCCCTGATAACGTATTTATCATGTTTCACTGGGAAAAATCCTCACATTTTTATTAAAAAGAGGTACTCTGATTTTTATAAAGCATAAACAAAATCGGTCTTTTCTGGCCGTGAAAATGGGGATGTCACAATGAGGTCCAAGAATCATTCCAAACCGATCAAAGATGTTAGAGTCCTGTTAACTGCTAGATCACTCCTAAAATGGACCAAAAGTGCCAAAAAAAAAACGCCAAATGACTAGATGTAAAGAACTAGATAGCAATTTTGGAACTTTAAACTTACAATAGTCAGAAGTGTAGTACCTTTGATGGATCCAAACTTAAAACAACTTTCCTTGCAATCAAAAGAACCTTCTTAATCTTCAAACCTTATCAAAATATCATAAAAAACATCCAAAAGAGGATTGAGGAGAGATGCGAAGCTCAAATCTTGAAGGTGGGGGCTAGGGTTTCTCCTAAGGGGTTGTAGAGGTGATGGAGCCTGCTAAATGCCCCAAAATGCGGAGTCTTATGCTTAAATACGTTGAAAACCCTAAAACCATTTGCTTGGGCCTGATAGACTGCCACACGGTGGGTTCTGTTCCCCACTCTATGGCCACGACTTTCCACCCAAATCCATTCCAGGTTCAAACAACCATAGCTTCTTCGTTTCAACTCCATTATCGATGATCTTTATATCCATGAAAAATGTATTGACGAGCCCCACAACCCTATATAATTACTGTTGACTTAATGCATGTCGAACTAAAACCAAAATCCATGTAAGAAGCCCAGAATATTACTTTTCCCATATTAGTCTTTTTCTTCCAAGCACAAATCGAAGGCTTTAATCACTTAACCAACAATATCATCATCCAATAACGTATAAACCCCAATCCGTTGAAGCCCGATGCCTTTACGTAATCCATTTATAGCCCACAATCTCGAAATAAGAAACTTCTCTAAATAGGATGTTACAACTCTCCCCCACTTAAACTAGATTTCGACTTCAAAATCTGTCTTGGTTAGAATCTCTGAAAACAACGCCAACATATTCCCTAAGATCCCTCTAATCACTTTGAAATCAAGGAATATTATAAAGAAAACTCGAGAGACCACTCAAAAACCCATATCTGCCAACAACAACCTAACGGATTTAAAGTACTCGACTGCAACAACTATCTTTATCTCCTTAATTGTAAGACTCAACTTCCAATGAAAACCACTCAGACCAAAAAACTTCTCAAAAAACGGGAACTACAACTAATACCACCAATAAACTCCCAAAACCAGGAACCCATCAGTCTAAACTCTAGAAGACATACTCTAAGGTTGATGATCATCCATTCGTCATACTTACCCTTAGTCCCTGACTAGGAACATCACCAAAACATGCAGATAGAATACTTCAAACATATCGATCATGAATTTCAACTATTCCCAAATCCATAAGTTGTGCCCAAAAACCTTAAATACACACTTGACTTCCTGGAAAATCATCACTAACCCACTGCTCCGATGAGCATAATGATGGTTCATCCTAGAATTTCATGTTGCATCCAAATCCCTTATCATCTCAGGTGCACATCCACCTAGCAAATCACCCGAGACAGCTACAACGAACTTCATGACTCGAGATTTTAGAGCCAATACCCAACATTGGTAACCAAACCCTTAAAAAACCACCCTCAAGAAAACGGAGTCCACAATTGAAAACATTCATCAAGTGACTTCTGATGCACAACTAATACATCCAGTAAAACAAACTTCTACTATCCTTAAGATCCAAACCAGTTGGTCATTAAGCCTCCCGACTCCCTGACATACAATAACACCTAACCATACCAATAAGACTAACGACCCGAGATCTAAGAGTCCTAATCAGATGACTAACTGTCCCACCAATATGAGTCATACAACCAATGGTTCATGATACATCGTGACACCCTCTAGCCACTAGAACTATAAGCTCATGGTACTATGTCGATCTTGTTGTCATTCCATCACTGTCATGAAAACTCACGACCATCATAACTAAGGCTTAAAGGTATTCAACAATTAACTCACTGATTTGAAGTAACCCAATAAATATCCCTCTTAACCCAACAAGAGCCAAACTTTTCTATAACACACAATTTGTTTCACTGAAGACAATGCTACGAATGCAAAATCAGACGAAAATAGGGTTACACACAACCAGAGAATGAGAGAGGCTGCTGTACTCTTTTTCCAATTAAAAGGCTATAAACCAAATAAGAACCATGCCAATATCTCGAACCAAGTGTTCTCATGCTATCTTAATCACCCTACATAAATCCCCAAAGGAAACACATAACTAACCCTAAATCTACTGCACTCCTTCTTCTTCATAACCTTACCAAGAGGGTGTGGTACCAATAGATCTAATCGAAATGACAAACCTCAACCACTGACATAAACATCCTCATGAATGGCCGAAATAAAGATCCTACACCTTGATTGAAAATGAACAGATCCTACCAATACATAACTTAGCTCGATAAATTTCCAAAATTATTACAGAAATGTTGTCAAAACCATGGTCTTATTTATCCAGATACCAACCCTACGGACGCGACATGCTAAAATTGGATTATGCGCAGATCCAAAGCCACGTCTGAAAAATTAAACAACGCTGCCCCAACATCCAAACTTCCAATAACTAGGTACATGTGTCAAACTCAAGCCTGCTATAAACACTAATTCTACAACCAACAATTGAGGATTGCCATACCCAGAAACATAAATATGTAATGTACAGATTTTGACGATGCACAAAATGACCAATGATCGAGAATGCATTGAAAACTAATTCAATGATCCATTACATTACTAAATTGAACCAATGTGGAACTAAGCATATCAAACTCTAAAGCTTATTTACCGATCAACAATTGCCCAACCTAGACTATACATAGCAATCTACACAATGAGCTAACAACCTTCTCAACAACCGATACTCAATATGAGTGATCCAAATGCCTCTTGATATATTCATTTGCATTCCCTAAAGGAACCACTGGCCACAACGAGCTCCTTGTCCAATAGCTTCCTGTCATGAAGACAACTCATGCATTCCTGAGCACATACATCTATTGGAAACTTGTTCTGAATTTGTGTCTTGATTAAATCTTGAAACAAAGTATCGCATACCTGCACGTGGTGAGAATTAATAAACTTAACAACCCGCGTAACTCTTTCGCAACTAAGCACGTTTTTTAATGTCGAGAGTTTCTCTTTCGTCGAGCCCTGAGCTTATGGTCCTCCTTTGAGGTTGGGTTCAATTCGATGAATTTGTTAAGTAAAGTTCGACCTTCTAGAAGTTTTGCTACAAGAGACTAGTTGGTTCCCAAATGCCCCTTTCCTTCTCTACTATGAGAGTTGCTAGCTTGCTTTATTATTGAGTATCTTGTGGTTTTAATCAATAAGAATGTTAAGGTCACAAAACGAAAACCTTGTGATTATACCTAACAAGTTTGGTGAGCCTCATAACGAGAACATTGATGGCAATATCCAATGAGTATAAGGAGTTTAATTAAAAATAGGGATTTGATGTATTTGAGATACAATACAAGTTAGATGACTTTTATGTGTTAAATATTATATCATTGTATTTGTTATGGAGATTTATTTGATGCGTTATATATTTGGTTAATTGTTATTGTAAAAGCTTTTCACTAAGTTTTTATACGTTACTTGCTATTTATATGAACTTTAGGATCCAACAGCCGAGATAGGGGTAATGTTATAGCAGAGAGATAGAATACTAAAAGCGACGTGTATAGTTTTATGTATTGTTATGAAACATTATAATAACTTGGCTTGATTCCCGGATGTACTTTATGTTCTTTCTTTTTACAAACTACTTATATATTCTTAATTTATATTAATATACGCTTAATCGTTTTGTATTTTAAAAAGTATAAATTTTAAATGTAAGATTCTAGACTTAAACCGTGAGGAATTGTGCTAATAATTGTCTTTACCTTTGTTAAGGTAGTTTCTATACTATATAGAATACCATATATAATTATAGAGAGGAAGTATAGGGGTGGTACCCCGATCCTCGTAACTCTTTTAATGTGCACTAATTCTTTTTTGAACAGCAACCCGTTCTATGAAAATAAGAAATGAAAAAAAAATTAAATATATTTTTATTTTCTCTTTTTACTTATTTTCCTATTAATTTTATATGATAATAAATGTATTAAAAATTTATTAATTTTATAAAATACTAGTTGTTAGACTCGTATATTGCATGTGTTTATTAAAAAATATATATATATATAAAGATCTATAAATTTAGGAAATTTAAATTTAAAAAGAAAGAAAAAATATGAAATTAATAAAATTGTAATATTCAATTTGTTATTTCGAACTTTTTATCATTTCTCTTTTTAATTTAAATAAAGAAACAAATAAAATAATTTGATTAAAATTTAGAAACTTAGATATTAAAAGGAAAGTTGCATTAATTAAATTGATATACATTTATTATTACACTTATTATAATTGTTACATCTACTTTAATAAATAAAGATTTTTTTTGTCACATGTCACACTATCATTCAATTTGTCAAATATCATTTTGTGGTTATTCTGAGTTTATTTTTTTTTTCTGCATGTCATTTTATGGGTTTTCTTATTTTATTTAATTCCACATAATATTTTAATTTAATAATTACAATAAATATAGTAATAAATGATTATCAATTTCATTAATGGATTTACATTCTTATTTCAAAATTTTCAAATTAAAACTCATTAGTTTCTTTTGTTTCTTTATTTAAAGACAAAACTGCACAAATGGTACTTGTGGTTTGCTGAAAATTGCCACTTTGATCCAAAAAGGTTTGGACTAGCACCACAGGTCTAAAGTTTTCATTTTGTTGCAAGTTTGGTCCAACTTACTTTAAACTTTTTTACAATGACGATTTTGCCCTTAATTTTTGTTTTTTTAGATTTTTTATTTATCTAAATAATTTTTCGATTAAAAGAAAAATAAAAAAGAAATATTTCTCTCTGTGTGTGTGTGTGTGTGTGTGTGTGTACATAATAACACTTCACTTCTGTACATTTTTTCTTTGAAGATGGATCAAAGATCACCCTTATTCGTGTTTGAAATCCAGACAACTTCTTCTTCACAAAAAGCTTGTACCAAATAAAGCACTCAGGAATCTGATTACTCTAGGAATCTGCTTACTCTGTGGTGCATATCCGATGAAAATTTGTTGCCAAAATTGAAAAGTTTAGATAACTATTTTCCGAGGAGGATAACCTAATTCCCAGAAAATAACTGAATCGAAGTAGTAAAGGAATTGGCATGCTGGAACTGGAGTTCCTGAGTGTGATATTGGGTGAAGTGAAGTTCGTATGGATTGCATCGGTGCTGGTGGTGGCGGTGATGGCGAATTCAACTTGCTAAAGAAGCCGCTCGATTATTTGCCCTAAAACCATCCTTCTTGTTGTCCATCGCGTCTTAGAACCCCAAAAAAGCCAATTCTGCAACGATTTTCTCTGCAAACTACATTCCAAAAAGGTTTCCATCTTGGGTTTCTGCCCAAATAACAAAAAAAGGCAGAAATCAAAGATTTATGTGAAAATTGTTTTTCAGGATTTCCAATGTGACGTGAAGCAGATGTTGATGAACATAACTTGAAGTATTGATGTGGTTTAAAGTTTCATAAGAAATTTTGCACGCTCAGAATTCGTGTGATGTTTTGGAGCATACCAAGAGAGAGGGTTTGATCATAGGTTCCAATGATCAAGTTGGATCAGGTTTAATCTAGCAATATAAAAAATTAAAAATTAAAAACCCAATTTACAAAACAAGAACACAAAATCATGAAATCAAAGGTCATTCCTACCTATTGTAGCATGGGTGAGTGGATTTATGATTCCAGGGTTTACCATAGCACTAGGAAAGAGAGGCATGCCTGTTAATCTACCTTCGTACATATCTTTCTTTAATCTCAACGAATGCACTTTTAATGTTTGTTTTATATTTGGCAAATTAATTTTTTACAGGTCTGTTTAATCCAGGGCTAAATTAATTTGCAAATGGGAGAATTTTCTAGGGTTTAAACGGAAAAGATGAGAGAGAGAGAGAGAGAAAGAGAGAAATTTCTTTTTGTCACACCACGAAACCGTTGGTGGAAACATTCCAGGGCGGAGGACGTCATGTATATCATCATAACCAATGAATAACAGCAATCATAGCAACGCAATCATTACAGTGAATATTTGAATAAAAACGTTTACATCTGTTTGAAACTCAGTTTGAAATACATCCAATAGTTTTGCAAAATAAAACTTAAAAACTCTAAATGCTTCGGTCGGTTTTTGAAATTACTAAAAGGGGTAGAGTCTTTGGAACAATAATTGGTATCTTTATTACATTAGCTAAAACTTATTTGTTCTTGTTCATTCCTATCACAACAAGATGGACTTTACCGAGACTGAGAATGGACCAATTATTAAATCTTGGATGGAAATTTCTTTTACCTATTTCTCTAGGTAATATATTATTAACAACTTGTTCCCAACTTATTTTTCCTCGAAAATCCAACAAGTACCTGTCTACTGATTTCCTGAGAATACAAGTAGTTTGAAAAATATCAGCATAAAGCTGGTGAGTTCATAAGCAGAAATTTGTAATGAAAACTTATTGATGAGCGAGCCAAAACGATTATGTAGTTCCAAGAAAATCTGATATTTTCTTTAGTGAAAAACATAGTGTGATCGATTTCGTATACAACCATGAATATTCGTTTCAGTAAATCGTATAGATATGCAAAATACTACTTCATGTGACTAGCTAAAACTAATCATGAAGTATACGTATTTAAATATAAAACCGTAGCATAAATGATTCGGTTTTGAAAAACCTGGCTCGGCCAGTATGCATAGTGTGTTTAGTTCTATTTGGCATAAATAAAACTACTGAAGAAAACCAGGTTGGTAAACTATCGGTGATTTATACATAATGTTAGTCGTATAACCATGCTTGATATGACTAGAGACCTTTCCAACTTTCTTCAGGAGTTGACGTTAAATGACATTTGTACATCTCAGGCGTGCCCGCCTAACTGTAGCTCGCAGTCCAGATGTGGGATTGTCAGTCCCGAATAGATCTATTCACAAATTTGACGCTCTCCCTCCAGGAGACTCTGGTTATACAGTGGTAGGATTTATCCCTGTACACCTAAGGGTATAGTAATGAAGTAGCGTCTCACAGTATCGTACAATCTAGTTTACATGTAATGCAGTAGCGTTTTACCGTAGTAGAAATCCGAATGTATACCGTGAATAATGATAAATTACAGTTATGAAAATCATGATAAAGCGGTGATATAAACTGTAACCGGTTTCTGTTCCAGTGCATATGTTTAGTAGAGAAGTTTCTATGCTTGATAAGTTTTTAGAGAAATCCCAAACTATACCGATTATAGTTTGCATGTATAACGTAATGAATAACGTATCCGTAAAAACTATGCAAATTTTTAGTGGAAACGCCCCTTATGCTCAACATAGTAGAAAAGGGAAATAAAGCATGAAGTTCGCATAAGTTTTATGTATATTCCTGAAAACATTTATGTTTAGCTTGTAAGAAAACATTAATGTTTAGCTTATAAGAAAACATTTATATTTAGCTTGTATTCCCCCCCGAAAACCTTAAAAACACGGAAAAATATAGGAGTATGAATTCACTGTTGTTGCGTGGAGTTGTTGACTGAAATGAAGATTCCCGAGTTGTTGTACGAGACCCTTAATGAAATCCTATTATCAAATAAATACGTATATGTATCTAAAGTAGCGATTTCGATAAATAAAGTGTCATAAGAGTACTTGAATCCGGTTGAGGAATGTTACCTAGACTTGATTGAATTGAAGAGATGGGTTTTCAACCAAAAGTACCACCAAAAAGGTGTTTACGGTCGAGCTAGCGTTTACGGTTTCTGAAGACTCGGCGAGTTTACGATCGTAAACTCAAGAACAGAGTTTACGGTCCTTGAAGGTTGAACCGTAAACTCGGAAAATGATGTTTGGATGCTGATTTCAATGCGAGGGGTGATTCTAGACGTTCCAAAGGGCTCCAAACGGTGGTTTTCGATGTTTCCCGAAGTTTAAATGCGTTTTTGAGAGTTTACGGTTGATGATTCTTAGAGAGAGGAGGAGAGAATGCGGCCAGAAACGTCCCAATGAAGTCGGAGGCATCGTATTTATAGGGGTGAAAGTGGGGTCCATTTGTCCTTGACCGTAAACAGGGTTTACGGTCGTAAGCCAGTTTACGGTCGTAAACGAGTTTACGGTCGTAATCCCATTCTCATACCAAAATGTTGATTTTAGAGGTTTTCGGGTTTCCGTGCGATTTTTGGTTCCAACTCGCAAATAATTCAATTAAATATAACTAGATTATTTTTATTAAACCAAAATGTTTGACGGAAAAGATAACGAGTTCGAAATTTTATTAATGCAAAACGTGAGACGGAAACGGAAAAAGTTTCGGGTTGTTACATCATCCCCCCGTTAGAGGGAATTTTGTCCCGAAATTCGAACCTAGAACACAAATCGTGGATTAGGAAAGAGATGCGGATACTTCTGTTTCATCTGGTCTTCGCGCTCCCAAGTGAATTCAGGTCTCCGCTTGGCATTTCAGCGAACCTTCACTATAGGGATGCGACTCTTCTTCGTTCGCTTGATCTCTCTGTCCATGATTTCGACCGGTTCTTCTACGAAGTTGAGGTTCTCATTGATTTCAATCTTGTCGAGAGGAATCATAAGTGTCTCATCGGACAGACACTTATTTAGGTTCGATACGTGGAAAGCAGGATGAATGTTGTTGAGTTCTCGCGGTATCAGGAGCTTGTATGCTACGGGACCGATCCTAGCAAGGATCTCGATTGGTCCAATATACCTTGGGTTTAGCTTTCCACACTTCCCAAAGTGTATCATGCCTTTACAGGGTGAGACCTTCAGAAAGACGCAGTCACCAACCTGGAACTCCAAGGGTTTTCGTCTCTTGTCGGCGTAGCACTTTTGTCTATCTCGTGAAGCTTTCAGTTGCTCTCAGATTTGCACAATCTTTTCAGTTGTCTCTCGGATGATCTCAGGACCAGTGAGAGTACTATCGGGGATTTGACCCCTGGATAGCTACGTGTCGCCCACCTCAGCCGAACACAGAAGGGATCTGTACTTGCGACCATAGAGGGCTTCAAATGGCGCAGCCTTGATGCTGTTATGGTAGCTGTTGTTGTAGGAAAATTCAACCAAAGGAAGATGAGTGTCCCATGATGCGCCGAAGTCAATGATGCAGACTCTCAACATGTCTTCCAATGTATGAATTGTCCTCTCACTCTGTCCATCAGTCTGCGGATGATAAGCCGTGCTCATATCCAACTTAGTTCCAAGAGCCTTCTGGAAAGACTGCCAGAACCTCGATGTAAACCTACTATCTCGATCAGAGATAATGGATGTAGGTACACCATGAAGGCGAACTATCTCTTGAAGGTAGATCCGTGTGAGTCTCTCCATCTTGAAGCTTTCTTTGATTGGCAGGAAGTGGGCGGACTTCGTCAACCGATTGACAATTACCCAGATAGCATCGTGCCCACTCGGAGTTCTGGGTAACTTGGTGATAAAATCCATGGTTATCCTTTCCCACTTCCACTCAGGTATTTCTGGATGTTGAAGTAAACCTGAGGGTTTTTGATATTCAACCTTCACCTTGGCGCAAGTCAGGCACTTGCCCACGAAGGTAGCAATCTCTGCTTTCATGTTTGGCCACCAATAGAGTTGTTTGAGATCCAGATACATCTTATCCGAACCTGGGTGAATAGAGTATTTAGTCTTGTGCGCCTCATTCATGACAACCTCTCTGTAACCACCGAACTTTGGGGTCCAGATTCGGTTCATGAAATAGTACACCCCGTCTCCTTTAACCTCTAAGTTATTGTCCATTCCCCGCAAAGCTTCATCCTTCATGTTCTCGGGTTTTAAGGCTTCCCGTTGAGCCTCCTTGATTTGTGCGGATAGATGGGAATGAATGGTCATTGTTAGTGCCTTCAACTTACGTCCTGAATACTCCTTTCGACTGAGGGCGTCTGCTACCACATTGGCCTTGCCGGGATGGTAGCGAATTTCGCACTCGTAGTCACTGAGTAGCTCGACCCATTGTCGCTGTCTCATGTATAACTCCTTCTGATTTAAGATGTGCTACAAGCTCTTATGGTCGGTGAAGATAGTGCACTTGGTTCCGTAAAGATAATGTCTCCAGATCTTTAACGCAAAGACCACTACTCCCAACTCCAAATCATGAGTTGTGTAATTAACCTCGTGTGTTTTCAACTGTCTCGAGGCGTAGGTGATAACCTTTCCTCGTTGCATGAGCACACAGCCTAGGCCCTGATTGGATGCATCACAGTAGACCAGGAAGTCTTCCGTCCCTTCGGGCAGGGACAAGATAGGTGTGTTGCATAGGGCCTGCTTCCATGTTTGAAATGCAGTGTCTTGCTTGGCTCCCCAACTAAAGGTTACCCCTTTTTGCGTCAGGGTAGTTAAAGGCTTAGCGATTCTGGAGAAATTCTGAATGAATCTGCGATAGTAGCCCGCGAGACCCAAGAATTGTCGGATTTCTGTGGGTGTCTTCGGTGCAGACCAATTCTCAATTTCTTTGATCTTGGATGGGTCAACGTGTATTCCTTCCTTGCTAATCACGTGTCCAAGGAAATTCACCTTCCTGATCTAGAATTCGCACTTCAAAAATTTCGCGTATAGCTTTTCTGCCATTAACGTTTCCAACACCTGCCTTAAGTGTTGTTTATGATCGTCCTCACTCCGCGAATAGACAAGTATGTCGTCAATGAACACAATCACGAAATTGTCTAAGAAAGGACGGCACACCCGATTCATCAGGTCAATGAATGTTGTCGGTGCGTTAGTTAGACCAAAGGGCATTACTAAGAACTCGTAGTGTCCATAGCGAGTTCGGAATGCTGTTTTGGGCACATCATTCTCATGAACTCGCAACTGATGGTACCTTGATCTTAGATTGATCTTTGAGAAATAACTGTCTCCCTGCAGTTGGTCGAAGAGATCGTCGATCCTGGGTAGGGGATAACAGTTCTTGATCGTCAGCTTATTCAACTCTCGGTAGTCTATGCACATCCGAAAGGATCCATCTTACTTTTTCATGAATAAGATCGGAGCTCCCCAGGGTGAGGAACTCGGCCTTATGAATCCTTTGCTGATCAGCTCATTGAGCTGACTGGATAATTCATGCATCTCCGCTGGCGCTAAATGGTATGGAGATTTAGCTACAAGAGTAGCTCCGGGGATCAAGTCGATACGAAACTCGACTTGGCGATTGGGAGGGATTCCTAGGAGATCTTTAGGGAAGACATCAGGAAAGTTGCAGAATTCGGGGATGCTCTCGAGGTCTCTAACTTTTCGCGTTTCGTCGACAACATGAGCTAGGAATGCATGGCACTCCTTCCGCAGATATTTCTGGGCCTTGACGTACGAAATGATACGGAGGTTCGAACTGAGCTTATCACCATAAATCATAAGGGTTTCACCAGAAGGAAGATTGAGGCGGATAGCTTTTTCGAAACAAAGAATATTAGCATGATTGGAGCTCAACCAGTCCATGCCGATAATGACGTCGAAACTCTTGATGGACACAGGCATAAGATCGATGGGAAACGAATAGTTGTCTAGAGTAAGAGTACAGTCTATGAATATGTCGTTAGTGCTCTCCTTCTTTCCGTTAGCCATCTCGACGGTAAATGTTTCGGTTAGAGGTTGGGATTTACACTTGATTAGATGTTTGAATGAATGACTAACAAAACTCCTCTTCGCACCAGAGTCGAAGTGAATGCATGCATAAGAGTTTTCAAGGAGGAACGTACCCGTAACAACGGTAGGATCAACAACTGCTTCATTCTAGCCCATAGTCAAAACTCTCCCTGTATTGCCACCAGTTGTTGCCTTGGGGAAGTTTCTCTTGTAGTGCCCCGCCTCTCCACATCCATAACAAGTTTGACCAGCACCCGCTCCCGGAGCCTGGTTGGTTGGTTGAGTCGGTGTCTTGCAGTATCGAGTTGTGTGCCCCTTCTTCCCACAGCTGTTGCAATTCAACACACGACAAGGTCTGTGATGATGGAAGTTACACTTGTTGCATATCGGTAGTTTTCCAGCATAACCACCAGTAGGAGATTGGGTGGTTGGAACAGCAGTGGGAGCAGCAGCAGGAGCAGTAGCAACATGAACTGCCACTATTTGTTGCTTCTTGGAGGGCTCCTGCGAAGACTGACCGTTACGCTTGTTGCCAAACTTCTTCTTTTTCCCACCGCCATCCTTTTGGTGTTCAGGGACAGTTGTTACTTCATCCAGATCGATTCCATGATCGATCAGAGTCTGTGCCAGATCCTTGTCGCTTTCAAATGTAGTCGGCCTAGCAGCCATGACATTTTCTTTGGTGGGTTGCGTCAGTCCCCAGATGTACCTCTCGATTTTCTTTCTTTCCAGGGTGACCATTCCCAGACAGAGAAGAGCCAGATCACAAAATCTCGCGGTGTAGGCAACAATGTTAGAACCCTTCATCTTCAGGTTCCAGAGTTCGTGCTCCAACTTTTTCACTTCGCCCCTCAGGAAGTACTCCACTAGCATGAGCTCCTTAAGTCTTTCCCAACCCATGGCATTAGCCACTGGCAGGGTTAGGGTTTTGAATCGACCATTCCACCAGGTCAAGGCACTGTCGGTGAAGGTGCAGGCGGCGAACTTCACCTTGTTGGCTTCAGAACAGACGCAAATTTCGAAGATGGATTTGACCTTCTCGAACCATCGAGTTAGGGCGATGACACCTCCACTTCCATCAAAGGACTTGGGTTTCGCAGTCATGAAGTCCTTGTAGGAACACTCTTTCTGATGTCCTTGACTTCCATCTTGTCTCTGGGGGTCGGTTCCACCTCCAGCTCCACCAGCGTTCACTTGTGCCATTGTTGCAGTCACGGCGGCGGTAACTGCTGCCTGGAACATGACAGGGTCAAACTGAGGAGGTGGCGGTGGTGGCGGAGTGTCGTTGTTCCTTCTGATGGGTCTTGGTTAGGGAGGCATCTTGTTCTAGAAACAATCAAGAAGAAGAGGATGGTAGGTCCTCAAGATATATAGAAACAAAATATATCTCATCCTGATAATGAAAGTATTCTACCGAGCGATAATCATAGAAAGGTTACTAACACAAGTAAGTTATCGCTTAAGGAAGGAAAGGTAGCAATACTTAGAGTGAATCTGCGTACTAAGTTTGGCTCTAGCGAAAATACTCCTATAGTATTTTATGTGAGATGATTCTGGTAAGTTTTAGGCGTGCTGTAGCACTACAGTTACTCCCAAACACATGTTGGTCATGTCTCGACTGAATATAGTTGATTAGGCTATATTCACCCTAGACATGATTCCATAACTGCCCAGGTTTAACCGCAGCATTCCAGCATCCAAAATACTTTTGTTCAGCTCTCCTAGCGACACTAATCCTGTTATGTATGCATGCTCGTATACTTTTATAAAAATACTTATAATTTTGAAAGTATACTTTTAGTGTAAAGCACTTAGCCCCCTTAGTGTATATAGTTGTATACCACGTAAGGTTCGGTATACTAGTTCGCTATAAACATGGGCTCTGATACCAATCTGTCACACCTCGAAACCGTTGGCGGAAACATTCCGGGGCGGAGGACGTCATGTATAGCATCACAACCAATGAATAACAACAATCATAACAACGCAACCATTACAGTGAATATTTAAATAAAAACGTTTACATCTGTTTGAAACTCAGTTTGAAATACATCTAATAGTTTTGCAAAATAAAACTTAAAAAGTCTAAATGCTTCGGTTCCTCGAAAATCCAGCATGGTCTACTGATTTCCTGAGAATACAAGCAGTTTGAAAAATATCAGCATAAAGCTGGTGAGTTCATAAGCATAAGTTTGTAATGAAAACTTATTGATGAGCGAGCTGAAATGATAATGTAGTTTCAAGAAAATCCGATATTTTCTTTAGTGAAAAACGTAGTGTGATCGATTTCGTATACAACCATGAAAATTCGTTTCTGTAAATCATATAGATATGCAAAATACTACTTCATGTGACTAGCTAAAACTAATCATGAAGTATACATATTTAAATATAAAACCGTAGCATAAATGATTCGGTTTTGAAAACCCTGGCTCGGCGAGTATGCATAGTGTGTTTAGTTCTATTTGGCATAAATAAAACTACTGAAGAAAACCAGGTTGGTAAACTATCGGTGATTTATACATAATGTGAGTCGTATAACCATGCTTGATATGACAAGAGACCTTTCCAACGTTCTTCATGATGGGTTTGAGCCATAAGAACTTTCCTATGTGCACATGCAAACCCTAATTGCTTGGATCTAGGTTTCTCTAATTGAACATGCATTAAATCCAAGACTTACAATACTAGATCTAATGTAAACAATTGAATCTAATCATATGACTTTGGATCTAGAACAATACCTTGGATTACTTGCTTGATACTTCTTCTTCTTGGAGCTTAGAGTCACAATTGTCACTCCTCTAATGGCTTACAAACACCAAATAGCAAGAGAATCATCTTGAGAGAGAGAGAGAGAGGAGGGTGAGAAATTGGCTCTAGGGTTCCTTGCCTTGCATGAGTGTTGATTTCCCTCACCCAAGGGATCTATTTATACTATGAGCTACTAGGGTTTCACCCTTAACCCTAATTGAATAACTTAGGCCCTAAGCAATCCAAGATCCTCCTAGATACTAGGCTTGGACGATTTTATGGTCCTCTAACCCTAGAATCCGTCCACCCTTATATCCATAAGGATACATATCCCAAAACACAACTATCACACATTTGACAGTTTATGCCCCTTTATTCAATTAACCTCTTTAAGTCACCAAATTAATTCTCAATTAATATATGACTTATATTAATAAAATAACATTATTATTCCTTTAATATATTATTCTCATAATATATTAACAATAATATCTCTTCTCTCTTAACAAATCATCCTGTCAAGTTGCTATGGTGAAGGCAACCCAAAAGGACCATGCACAATCGGGTCAAGTACTTACCAAATATAGTTATAGCCTTAGACACTAATCCAACAGTCTCCCACTTGGATAAGTCTAGTAACTATATATGCAAACACAATCCGATTAGCAATCGTAGCTCTCAAAGACGCTGTCAAAATATGATCTTATCAGTACCCTGTCCTTTAGATAAGGGATCGTACAGTACTCTGTTTAGATATTATGAGAACAATCTTATGGAACTTATTGTCCAACAATTGTTTTCTCGATATTAGATTCATTTGACATAGAACTTAATTGAACACATCAATTCAGTCCTGACCGGGCCCGACACATAAGTCAAATCAAATCATCGAGGGGCCCTGATATCGCTTTTACCCTCTTAGGATAAAAGTAACAGATAAACTTTGACTTATATGCATTTACTATTTACTAATCAACCATACACAACAATGCGTTTTATGACATCAATTTACTGATGCGGTTTCACATTATCAATGCACAACCAATTAATAAACAATAAACCATATATCTTGGTTTTAAGACCATATGATATTATCATCTTGCGATCACTTGTGTCTCATTCCATAAAGTGATTCCAGCAAGCGCGAGTTTATTCCAATGTTCAAAACTTAAGCACTCATGAACGTTGTAGCAAACTTTTGCTATGTCTAATACCTTTTAGACAATCTACACACCAATTCATGACAATCTTCATTCATACCTACTTCCAACATATGAACGATTATGGACCATTCGAATAATTCGATTATTCTTAATAACTCAATTATTCAGGAAGTCAAAACATGCAAAGTGAAACAATAGTTAAACAATTAACATAAGATAGTACCTTTACTTGTAAATAATACTCCTTTATTTAATCATCAAATGTCAATTACATTTATCTATTACATGTTTCAAAAACTATCTAATCTAAACTAATATTGTCTTTCAGCCCAATGCTCCTAGCATGCTGCAAATGCTTAACCATGCTCAGTCCCTTCGTAAGCGGATCTGCTGGGTTATCCTCCGAAGATACCCTCTTTACTACGAGGTGTCCTTCTACTCGATGTCTAATAAAATGATATTTTCTGTCGATATGCCGAGATCTACCATGATCCCTCGGTTCCTTGGTCAAGGCAACCGCTCCTTCATTATCACAGAAAATTTCCATAGGCTCCTTTATGGCAAGCACAACTCCAAGATCACCAATGAAGATATTCAACCACATCGCCTCATTTGACGCTTCGCTCGCTGCAATGTACTCTGATTCGCACGTTGAATCAACTACGGTTTCTTGTTTGGAACTCTTCCAAGTTACTGCTCCTCCATTGAGGGTAAAGACCCAGCCCGAATGCGAACGGTAGTTGTCCCTGTCGGTCTGGAAACTTGCGTCACTATACCCTCGCACCTTTAAGTCATCACTCCCTCCGAGGGCTAAGAACCATTCCTTGGTCCTCTGAAGGTACTTAAGTATATTGTTGACCGCAATCCAATGAGCTTTGCCCGGGTTCCCTTGATATCTACTGACCATACTCAAAGCAAAGGCCACATCAGGGCGAGTACAAGTCATAGCGTACATGATTGAGCCAAGTGCAGAAGCGTAGGGTACACGGCTCATCTCAGCTATCTCAGCTTCTGTACTCAGACTTTGAGTCTTACTCAATTTGGCATTACTCTGTATCGGTAGTTCTCCCTTCTTCAAGTTTGCCATACTAAAACATTTTAGTACTTTATCCAATTAAGTATTCTGACTAAGTCCTATTAGTCTCTTACTTTGTTCTCTCACTATCCTTATTCCCAAAATATAGGAAGCCTCTCTGAGGTCCTTCATAGCAAAGCACTTCCCGAGCCAGGACTTAACCTTCTGCAAATTCGGGACGTCGTTTCCTATGAGCAGTATGTCATCAACATACAAAACGAGGAAGCTAACTATACTCCTACTGGCCTTGACATATACACATGATTCATCTTCACTTCGTACAAGTCCAAACTCTTTGACTTTCTCATCGAAGCAAAGATTCCATCTGCAAGACGCTTGCTTAAGTCCATAAAAGGACTTATCAAGCTTGCACACTCTATTGGGATGCTTCGGATCGACGAAACCCTCTGGATGAGCCATGTAAACATCCTCAGCCAACTTCCCATTAAGGAAAACGGTCTTGACATCCATCTGCCATATCTCATAATCATGAAATGTAGCAACGGCTAGCATCACCCTAATAGATTTTATCTTAGCAACTGGTGAGAAGGTCTCATCATAGTCAACTCCGGGAGTTTGAGTAAAGCCCTTTGCCACCAATCGTGCCTTATACGTGTGCACATTCCCATCCACGTTGGTATTTTTCTTGGAGATCCATTTACACCCAACCGTCTTACGTCTGGGCACATTGTCAACCAAATTGCAAACTTGGTTGTCATACATGGACTGAATCTTGCTGTTCATCGCCTCTTTCCATTTTACAGACTTTGGGCCTACCATGGCTTCCTTATAGCTGTTAGGTTCATCAAGATTTATTAGTGTACCATCACTAATATACGTATCCCCTTCGGTAGTAATATGAAAACCATAAAACTGGGGTTGAACTCTAACTCTTTCAGAACGTATAAGAGGTAAGGACTCGTCAATCGGTTCAACCGGAGTTTCCTTCTCGGTTTGAGCGCCAGCGTCAGAGGCTCCTTCATCGCTCGACTCTTGAATCTCTTCAAGATCGAGTTGCCTCCCACTGTCTCTTTGGCTTATGAGTTCTCGCTCTTGGAAAACCCCTCTCCTCGCAACGAAGACAACATTGTCACTCGCCCTATAGAAGAGATATCCAAAGGATTTCTGCGGGTAGCCGATGAAAATACATCGCTCACTACGAGGTTCGAGCTTGTCGAGAGTTTCTTGTCTTACGAAAAATTCACAACCCCAAACCTTGATATATGCCAACGAGGGAGCTTTCCCTGTCCGCATCTCGTGAGGTGTTTTGGCAACCTTCTTTGTAGGGACTCGGTTAAGGATATGGGCGGCAGTCTCTAAGACATACCCCCATAATGAGATAGGTAGTGAAGCACGACTCATCATAGAACGTACCATGTCTAACAAGGTTCGATTACGCCTTTCTGCCACACCATTCAACTGTGGTGTCCTAGGTGGCGTCAATTGCGAAAGTATTCCACATTCCTTAAGATAGTCGTGGAATTCAAGACTTAGGTACTCTCCTCCTCGATCAGATCGAAGCATCTTGATTTTCCTACCCAATTGATTCTCCACTTCATGCTTGAACTCTTTGAACTTTTCAAACGTTTATGACTTATGCTTGATTAAGTAAATATACCCATATCTACTATAATCATCGGTGAAAGTCACGTAGAAGCGGTTCCCATCCTTTGTGGTGGATCTAAAGGGCCCACACACGTCGGTGTGTATGAGATCCAATAAACCCTCACCCCTCTCACAAGTGCCAGTGAAGGGTGACTTGATCATCTTTCCAAGTAGACAAGATTCGCATGTGTCATCTTCCCTAAGGTCGAATGATTCCAACACTCCGTCCTTTTGGAGTTTGGCTATGCGCTTCTTGTTGATGTGTCCAAGACGACAATGCCACAAGGATGCTTTATCCATACTATTGGAAGAATCCATACACAACACATCATTTCCTAGGTTATCTACAACCATAACAGTTTCATAAATTCCATTACAAGGCATTGCTTCAAAATATAAAACACCATTTAGATAAGCATAAATCGAACCATTCCCATTATTAAACGAATATCTAAAGCCTTGTCTAAATAAACCATGAAAAGAAATGATGTTTCTTGCCATATCTGGCGTGTAGCAAAAATTATTTAAATCTAAATTCAATCCATTACTAAGAGCTAAAGAATACACTCCAATCTTGGTAATAGGCGATGATCTTCTGTTCCCCATGATTAGATTTATTCTTCCAAGCTCCACATCCCTATTTCTTCCTAGTCCCTACAAATCAGAACAAATGAGGTAACCACACCCTGTATCAAGAACCCAAGAAATAGCATGAGATGAATCATTAGATTTAATTGTGTATATACCTGCAAAAGCTGGCTTGATCTTTCCATCATTTATGGCTTGCAGATATTCCGGGCAGCTTCTCTTCCAATGCCCTATTTTGTGGCAATGATGGCACTCTGCCTCCTTTGGGTTAGGGTTGGGCTTAGCAGGATCAACCTTCGTCCTACTAGAAGAGGAACCATATTGGGACTTTCCCTTGCGGTGGTTCTTCGAAGAAGCCTTCCTCTTCTTGCCCCTTCCCTGCCCAATAGCCAAAACAGGAGCAGCGGATGGATTAAGAGTTGGTGCAACAGACTTGTCCTTTAGGATGCTCTCAACAGTCCTTAGGAGCCCTTGGAGTTTGCTTAGGGTGACCTCTTCCTTGTTCATGTGGTGGGTCATCCTAAATTGGTTGTAGCATGAGGGCAAGGAGTGAAGAACAATGTCGATAGCCAAATCTTCCCCAAAGTTGACATTCAACTTGCGAAGACGATCGACATACCTTTGCATCATTTGTAAGTGCACGGTTAGAGACTCTCCACTTCCCATTTTAGCAGTGATCATATTCGTTATGATCTCATAGCGCTCGTGACTCGCGCTTTGGTGATATCTCTCCATCAAGTCTAGATGCATCTCATAAGGAAACATGTCCTCATAGGACTTTTGGAATTCAGAGTTCATTGTGGCTATCATGATGCAATGAACTTTCGTTGCATCACGTTCATGTGTCTCAAAGACAACCATTTCTTTGGGAGTAGCAGTTTCTGGATTGATCTTCTCGAGCTTCTCATCGAGAACATACTCCTTGTCCTCGTAACGCGCGATCGTGTGAATGTATCTTTCCCATTCGCTAAAGTTCGATCCATCGAAAGTCACTTTTTGACAAAGGCTCATTAGTGTGAATGAGCTAGCAGTAGCGTTGTTTGCGTTAGACATCTACAAATAGAAAGGAACAAAGTTGATTAGAATTAAGTCCCTAATTAACACCCAAAATGAAAATTTAGGGCTAGGACCCAACAACATTATTTACACATTAGAAAAGGGATGTCGTGATCCAACATGCAAATAATTTGGAGGTAAGTGAATGATGATTCACTAATTCTTCACCATGAAAAACATAAGCTTTAAGTTTTAAATGTATTGAGAATTACTAGATTTCTTTGAGATTCATTGAACCTTTCAATGACATGTTTAAATCTCGATATGCCCCTCTAGTTTGTGACTGGGATACCGAGGATCACAAATCTACATGGTGCCTTCATTGTTACAATCACCTATTCAATGTGCCGGTAAATCACACACCCTCCACCGAACTATGACAAACAATGAATCACCCTTTGCCACCTTTGCTTAGAACCAATTAGTGTGCCGGTTAACCATACACGCTCCACTAACTTCTTAGCAAGGTTGCAAAGTGTAATTTCATGGGATTGCATCAATTCACTTTTCCTAAAGTAACTAAGATTGGGATTTTTTTATGAAACACGTTTAGTTACTTTACATAGATTCATTATACTTATTAATGAGAAGAGGTTTTCCCTATCCTACCCGTTCGGCTAACGACCCTCCACCAGTCAAGCAAGCGGTGGGTGTGAGTGTACACCCATTAAGCGCCATTTTATAGGCAGCAACCTTATACCCACCTTATAGGCTGGCTTCGTGGATGAGGCCTACTAACGGTAAGACTAGCATTTTTAATCATATATATATATATATATATATATATATATATATATATATATATATATATATATATATATATATATATATATATTAAGCTTGTAATAATATATTAGTATAGTGTTGAATTTTAAACTTGTAAAATTCTAGGGTTTGAAATTTAAATTATTCAAATTAAAATTTTAATCACAAAACTTAAATTTCAAAACTTGAGGACAAGTTTTAAATTTTTCAAAACATAAGGATCAAATAGAAAATAATATAAATCAACTAATTAGATTATCTCAATTTGATCTTATTCAATATTACTTGCAAGACAATCCACCAATTCAATTCAAATAATCAATTATTATCATATAAGGAAATTATTACTCAACTAATTGGTAATTATCTTTTGTTTGGTCAAGAATATACTCATATATTTCAGTAAAATTGGATTTTAATGACCCAAAACAGTTAAGGCAAGTATCCTCAAGTAAAACAGTAAGAAATCCCGAAACTACCTCCTTCTGACGCTCGAACTCGTCGAGTTCCACTATGGACTCGCCGAGTTGGAGCTACTCGCCGAATCCACAGTGGAACTCGCCGAGTTCATCAGACCGAATCATAAAAATCGAAATTTTCAAGCAAGAAGCAATCAACCAATGCATCAATTCAATAGAAATCAATTAAAGCTCTGATACCATTGATGGGTTTGAGCCATAAGAACTTTCCTATGTGCACATGCAAATCGTAATTGCTTGGATCTAGGTTTTTCTAATTGAACATGCATTAAATCCAAGAGTGAAAATACTAGATCTAATGTAAACAATTGAATCTAATCATATGAATTTGGATCTAGAACAATACCTTGGATTACTTGCTTGATACTTCTTCTTCTTGGAGCTTAGAGTCACAATTGTCACTCCTTTAATGGCTTACAAACACCAACTAGCAAGAGAATGATCTTGAGAGAGAGAGAGAGAGGGGAGGGTGAGAAATCGGCTCTAGGGTTCCTTGCCTTGCATGAGTGCCGATTTCCCTCACCCAAGGGATCTATTTATACTATGAGCTACTAGGGCTTCACCCTTAACCCTAATTGAATAACTTAGGCGCTAAGCAATCCAAGATCCTCCTAGATACTAGGCTTGGACAATTTTACGGTCCTCTAACCCTAAAATCTGTCCACCCTTTTATCTATAAGGATACATATCCCAAAACACAACTTTCACACATTTGACAGTTTATGCCCCTTTATTCAATTAACCTCTTTAAGTCACCAAATTAATTCTCAATTAATATATGACTTATATTAATAAAATAATATTATTATTCCTTTAATATATTATTATCATAATATATTAACAATAATATCTCTTCTCTCTTAACAAATCATCCTGTCAAGTTGCTATGGTGAAGGCAACCCAAAAGGACCATGCACAACCGGGTCAATTACTTACCAAATATAGTTATAGCCTTAGACACTAATCCAACACTTCAGGCGTTGACGTTAAATGACATTTGTACATCTCATGCGTGCCCGCCTAACTGTAGCTAGCAGTGCAGATGTGGGATTGTCAATCCCGAATAGATCTATTCACAAATTTCATGCTCTCCCTCTAGGAGACTCTGGTTATACAGTGGTAGGATTTATCCCTGTACACCTAAGGGTACAGTAATGAAGTAGCGCCTCACAGTATCGTACAATCTAGTTTACATGTAATGTAGTAGCGTTTTACCATAGTAGAAATCCGAATGTATACCGCGAATAATGATAAATTACAGTTATGAAAATCATGATAAAGCAGTGATATAAGTTGTAACCGGTTTCTGTTCTAGTGCATATGTTTAGTAGAGAAGTTTCTATGCTTGATAAGTTTTTAGAGAAATCCCAAACTATACCGATTATAGTTTGCATGTATAACGTAATGAATAAAGTATCCGTAAAAACTATGCAAATTTTTAGTGGAAACGCCCCTTATTCTCAACATAGTACAAAAGGGAAATAAAGCATGAAGTTCGCATAAGTTTTATGTATATTCCTGAAAACGTTTATGTTTAACTTGTAAGAAAACATTTATGTTTAGCTTATAAGAAAACATTTATATTTAGCTTGTATTCCCCCCTGAAAACCTTTAAAATACGAAAAAATATAGGGGTATGAACTCACTGTTGTTGCGTGGAGTTGTTGACTGAAATGAAGATTCCCGAGTTGTTGTACGAGACCCTTAATGAAATCCTATTATCAAATAAATATTTATATGTATCTAAATTAGCGATTTCGATAAATAACGTGTCATAAGAGTACTTGAATCTATTGAGGAATGTTACCGAGACTTGATTGAATCGAAGAGATGGGTTTTCAGCCAAAAGTACCACCAAAAAGGTGTTTACGGCCGTGAACACGAGTTTACGGCCGAGCTAGCGTTTACGGTTTCTGAAGACTCGGCGAGTTTACGGTCGTAAACTCAAGAACAGAGTTTACGGTCCTTGAAGGTTGAACCGTAAACTCAGAAAATGATGTTTGGATGCTGATTTCGATGCGAGGAGTGATTCCAGACGTTCCAAAGGGCTCCAAACGGTAGTTTTCTACGTTTCTCGAAGTTTAAATGCATTTTTGAGAGTTTACGGTTGATGATTCTTAGACAGAGGATGAGAGAATGCGGCCAGAAACGTCCCAATGAAGTCGGAGACATTGTATTTATAGGGGTAAAGTGGGGTCCATTCGTCCTTGACCGTAAACAAGGTTTATGGTCGTAAGCCAGTTTACGGTCATAATCCCATTCTCATACCAAAATGTTGATTTTTGAGATTTTCGGGTTTCCATGCGATTTTTGGTTCCAACTCGCAAATAATTTAAATAAATATAACTAGATTATTTTTATTAAACCAAAATGTTTGACGGAAAAGATAACAAGTTCGAAATTTTATTAGTGCAAAACGCGAGACGGAAACGGAAAAAGTTTCGGGTTGTTACACTTTTTTACTTTTCTTTTAATCGAAAAATTATTTAGATAAATAAAAAAACAAAATTAAGGGCAAAATCGTCATTGTAAAAATGTTTAAAGTAAATTGGACTAAACTTCCAACAAAATGAAAAATTTGGACCTGTGATGCTAGTCTAAACTTTTTTGGACCAAAGTGGCAAATTTCAACAAACCATAGGGACCATTTGTACAGTTTTGTCTTATTTAAATTATTTGTTTAAATTTAAAAGATAAAAAAATATTTTAATTTTACTAATTCAATATTTTTTTCTTATTTTCTTATAAATTCAAAGTTCTTGACCTTTATATTTAACTTTTTTTTTTTAAAATGAACCCATGTAACACATGGGTCTCACAACTAGTTTAAATATTATGTGTAATTTAATAAAATGGAAAAAACAATAAAATGACAAGTGGAAAAACAATAAATAAAAAAAATCTTAGAAAATTACATGTCTCAAATAAAATAAGAATATAACATTAGACAAAAATGATTTTCGTTTATTTGTAGAGATGCAATAAAGCCCAATAAAGACTATCGTGCTTGAAAATAACGACAAAAAAATTAAATATATTTTTATTTTGTCTTTTTACATATTTTTCTCTTTTTTTAAACGATAATAAATGTAATAAAGATTTATTAATTTTACTAAATACTAGCTGACAGACTCGTATATTGCACGACTTTATTAAAAAACTATAAAGATCTATAAATTTAGGAAATTTGAATATATAAAGAAAGAAAAAATATATTAAATTATTTAAATGTAATATTCAAGTTGTTATTTTGAGCTTTTTGTCATTTCTCTTTTCAATTTAAATAAATAAACAAATAAAATAATTAGATTAAAATTTAGAAACTTAAAAATTAAAAGGAATGTTGAATTAATTATATTGATATGTATTTGTTATTACATTTATTACAATTGTTGCATTTAAATATTATGTGTACTTTAATAAAATGGATTAAACCATAAAATGACAAGTAGAAGAACAATAAATAAAAAAATCAAAGAAAATCTCATGTGTCAAATGCAATGAGAATATAATATTTGGTAAAAATGATTTTCCTTTATTAGTATAGATGCAATAAAGCCCAATAAAGACCTCAGTCCATTCAAAATAAGAAAGGAAAAAAAAAATTAAATATATTTTTATTTTGTCTTTTTACTTATTTTCCTATTATTTTAGTCGATAATAAATGTAATAAAAATTTATTAATTTTGTTAAATACTAGCTGTTAGACCTGTATATTGCATGAGTTTATTAAAAAAAATATAAAGATCTACAAATTTAGGAAATTTAAATTTTTAAAAAAGAAAAAAATATTAAGTTATTAAAATGTAATATTTAATTTTTTATTTTGAACTTTTTATCATTTCTTTTTTTGATTTTAAATAAATAAACAAATAAAATAATTTGATTAAAATTTAGAAACTTAGAAATCAAAAGAAAGTTGCATTAATTAAATTGATATGTATTTATTTTTGCATTTGTTACTATTGTCACATTTAAACATTATGTGTACTTTAACAAAATGGAAAAAACCATAAAATGATAAGTGAAAAAAATAATATTTTTTTAGAAAACTACATATGTCAAATGGTATGAGAATATGACATTTTGCAAAAATGAGTTTCATTTATTTATATACAGATGTAATAAAGCCCAATAAAAACCATTGTCATTTGAAAATAAGAAAAGAAAAAAAATAGAAAAGTTTAATATATTTTTATTTTATCTTTTTACTTATTTTCCTATTACTTTTAGATGATAGTAAACGTAATTAAAATTTATTAATTTTATTAAATACTAGTTGTTAGACCCGTATTACTGCATGAGTTAATTAAAAAATCTACGAATTTAGAAAATTTGAATTTATAAAGAAAAAAAATATTAAATTATTAAAATGTAATATTCAGTTTGTTATTTTGAACTTTTTCTCTTTTCTCTTTTCAATTTGGATAAATAACAAATAAAATAATTGGATTAAAATTTATAAACTTTGAAATTAAAAAGAAAGTTGCGTTAAGTAAATTGACATGTATTTATTATTACATTTATTACAATTGTTACATTTAAATATTATGTGTAATTTAATAAAATGGAAAAAAACATAAAATGACAAATGAAAAAACAATAAATCAAAAAATCTTAAAAAATTACATGCGTCGAATGCAATGAGAATATTCTATTTAGCAAAAATGATTTCCATTTATCAGTATAGATGAAAGTGTTACAATCCTAAATATATAGAAACAAATGATAAAAATCTTTGGATCTCCATCGTGAAAACCAAAACTCAAAAAGTACAGAGTAATTTTCAAACTATATGAATAATTGCTTATGCTCATTTGAACAGTAAAGGTAGGTTATAAGGTAGGCATCCTTATTTCAAATCATGTCTCCTGTCCTTATGTATTTATTATCCATGTCTATTTATTAGGGATGATAAAAAAAATTAAACCACTTCAAAAAAGAATCAAAAACTACATAAACCAACACCGATAAATTGAAACTGAGACGGAAACTAACTGTAAGATTTTTTGTTTTCCAAAAACCAAAAATTTCCAGTTTAATGCAATTTTTAATTTTTCAATAATCGAGCTGCAGCGAATTTAAAACAAAAGATAATAATATATAATATTTATTATTTAGTTAATAATAATATCTACTATAATTATTTAAATTATTGGTTTGGTGATGTTTTAAAATGTCTTTAATTCTTAAAACTATTGTTTGATGGTATTTTAACTTTTAACATAATTTATGGAAATTTGGTGCTTTTAAGATATTAAATGTTAAGTATTTATTTTAGAATGGCGAGTTAGTATTGATGAGTTTTTTATGTCACAAAATAGTTAATTGTATAGCGGAAACATCATAAAATATAATTATGGGCACATGAAACTTAGAGATCTATGACATTTTCTTAATATAGCAACATATTATGAAATTTTGAAAAAAGTAGGTATAATCACAAAAGTACAAGGATTATATAACATACATTTTAGTATAACAATTATACTAACACCGTTGATATTCAAAAGCTCATTTTAAACAAACGCAAAAGTGTAAACACCTCTAATGACTCACACACAAAACCCTAAAACCCTAGAAATTGAAAGGAGAGAGGAGAGGAAAATGAAATTCGGATTTCATCCTTCTTGAAAGGCTAGGAACAAATTGATGATGCCAAGATGTCATATTTATAGATAGGGAATTTTGAGGATAAACCCTTATTTGAATAATAAAATAATCATATTTTATCTATTCAAGACATTTATCCTTATTAGCTAAAGTTTCTTATCGCAAGTCGTGATGCGTTTCCATTATCTCGTTGCTAAAACCGAAGACGTTTAAATTTTATTTATTATTTTCAGATAACTACTTTTACTATTATTTGCTTAGCAGGAAATTTATGATCAAAGGCTCATCATCACTTTTGACAAACGTAGTCGATAATCCTAAGAAAATTACTAAAGCGGATAAGAGGAAAGAAGTAGTAGAAAATAATAAAGAACCAGAATGTCTAAAGGAAAGACTTGAAATTCAAAATTTTCAGCGATGAGACGAATAAACATTATATGAAGCATGGGAGTGCTATAAACGTATGTTGCAGAAATGACCTAAACAAGACCTTAATAGTCATCAAGAGGTACAAACCTTTTATAATGGGTTAGATACTACTACAAGACAACTGGTCGATATTAGAGGACCTATACCTAAGAAATTACCTAGTGAAGGTAAGTAAATAATAGAATAATTAGCACAATCTCTATTAAGAAAAAGAAACATATGATCAATTATGAGGAAATAGAAGCTTTAATTTCAAAAATTGATGACATGGGTAAATTATCGAAAAAATGTCCCAATCGATACATGCAATACAAATAGGTTGTGACAATTCTAATGGTCCACATCTTACGAAAGAATGTGAAGGTTTGTATAGATCGGATACACTCAATTATGAATAACAAAGAACAAACAAACTAAACAAGGATTAAATAGAAAAACTAAAGAACACAAATAATCACAAAGATACTTTCACTAAGAAAGAATGTTCTCACCAAGAGAACGAGGTCACAAAGATGGTCGTAAAGACATACATTAGGCTTTCACCCTAAAGTTGATTATATACAATTACATTAACTGAAATCCCACTAATTCAGGGATGTATACCTATCTAAGTAAAGGTATGATCCTAATCACCAAGATTATGGATCATAAATCTAATCTATATATACGTATACCTACCTAATATACATAAGTTACTTAGATTATGAAGTTCATGCTGACGCTGATAAGATCTGGTGATGGCGTTGGCGCTGGTGCTAGTGCTGGTGCTGGTGGTCAACGTTTGGTGTTTGACTTATCACATCATAAGGTGTGACTTTACAATCTCCCCTATCTAATGATGTTAAAACTAATCTTCAACAACTTCGTCAGCGTTTGCTCCCCTAGAGTAAGATTGAATGTTTAAAATTTTCCTTATTTTGCTCCCCATGAGAAAATTAATGCGTCTGAGAAACACTTTGAAAACCTCTTCTATAGCTCTTCTGAGAAGATGTATGAATCCCCCTAAGATAAACAACAATAGAGTTTTACTCCCCCTTATTATATATATATATATATATATATATATATATATATATATATATATATATATATATATAACCATCTTGTTTCAAGAGTGTTTGCTATTGAATGATCATAACAAAATCCTTTTTTTTACAAGAAGTCAACAAGTAACCTGCAATGAAAGAAAACATCAAATAAAGATAAAGGATAGGATAGAATTTGGTGTATCACACTATTGTGTTGTTTCATAAGTTGATCACTTACACATAATTGTGAAGTCTCACCAGCGTATGGTTTTATACATTGTATCAATAACTTCTTTTATTAGAAGAATAAAGGGCGAGAGTGGAATGATGTATGTAATATATTACGCTACGGAATGTACCCATCGGAAAAGAGTGTCAAGTTTTATCAGTGTATGACAAATATAATTAATCATTAACTTCTTTAATAAAAGATTTGTTGGGAAAGAATGGGTAGGTGCATGTAATATATCATGGACAATGATATACCCATCGACATAGATTTTTCAAATTTTCATCAATATCTGGCTTCATACACTGAATCAAAAATTTTCTAAAGAAGAATGTCAAGTGAGAATGCTTTGGTGCGTGTGATAAGCTACGATACATAGCCTAACCATCGACACAGATGTGTCAAGCTCTCATCAGCGTATGGTATGTTATGCTGAATCATAAAGCTTTTAAAAAGAATTTATGAACAACAAGGGGTTGGTGTGTGTGTGTGTTAGCCTACGATACTTAGACTAACCATCGACACAAAGTTTCAAACTTTTATCAGTGTGTGGTATATCATAGTGAATCGTTATATATTTTTTTTTATCAAGAATAGATTGGGAGAGAATGAAGTGTTTTAATCACACTGAGGTGAAATTAGCGTGAATCATAAACAAAGTAAACATATAAACAAGAAGTGGTTAATCTTTTGTATCATAAAGTTAAGTTTTAGTACAAAATTTAGAATTCTCTATTAATTCATCTAATAAGGTAAAAGATAAAAAAGGTAAAGAGATAACAGTGAAGATATGATCAACAAATGAATTGTTAAAAAGGAATATACAATTTTTTCAGAGGACCTTCACGCAACCTTTTTAAGTAGAATCTTAAATTTGGTGCTAGAAAATCTTTTGATTTAAAAGATCATGAATTAATTTCCTTTCTTCGAGATATCTCCTCTTTAAAACATTCTCTAAAAAAGTGTACCAACAAGAAGAAAAGCATCAATACCAAATATAATTCACAACAAACCTAGAGTGAAGATGTCTTTAATCGTTGAAGTGTTGTAGATAGATTCACAACTTCATGCTCACCAAGAACAAGAGAAGAACAGGAACTAGTTTTTGTAACCAACGAGTTAATAGGCTCTAATTTTTATAACCATCGAGTTGACAAGATCAACACGAGGGCACTCGAGGTTTTATCATATTATGAGTCAGTGGATGCAAGTAAGACTCATTGTATTTATGGTGGCTTCTTGCGTCCATAACAGTGAGTGTAGGAGAAAGAGGGTATTGTCAAAAAGAAGAAGACATGATGCCACTATTCTTCTTAACAACTAGAGCATTTAGAACATTCTGAATGACCCTAACTCTTTCTAATTCTGGAAAGAAGAGGTGCATATTTACCGTAGATAAAGTATTGATAGACCTAAAAAATAAAGAATAAAGAGAAAAGAAAATACATGTAAACATTAGATGCAAAAACTTGAACAAACTATGTAAACTTTTTTTAACGAAATTTTATTTTAAGCAAGTTAGAAGAGGATAAAGTCATTGAAAGCATGTCAAGATCTACAATTAATTTATTCAAGGTATTCTCATCCAATGCCTTAGTAAAAATGTCAGCCAGGTGATCAGTGGATGGGATGTAGAACATCTCAACTTTTCTCTTGTAAACTATGTCCTGGATGAAATGATGACAAATCTCAATGCGTTTGGTCTTGGAGTACTGCATCAGGTTCTATATCATATGAATGTCGCTGGTGTTGTCACATCAGATGGGATTTTTTGAAAAGTTGAAACCATTTTCTAAGAGCTGATTCTGAATCCAGAGAATCTGAGCACACCACCTTACAACAACTACATATTCAACTTTAGTGGTAGAGCAAGCCACTGATGCCAGCTTCTTGTTGGACCAAATCACAAGTTTATATCCCAACATTTGAGCCCCTCGCGAAGTACTTTTTCGATAACCCAAGATTGGGTGTATGCTTCAAGTAACGAAAGATCCTTTTTGCAGCGAGAAGATGAGATTCCTTTAGATAGGCTTGATATCTAGCACATAAAATGGTGGAAAACATAATGTGAGGGAGACTGGTAATAAGGTAGAGTAGTGAACCTATCATTCATCGGTTTAGGGTTGCATTTGTTGGATTAGGTGTCTAAGCTCGTAACTATATTGGTATGTACTTGACCCGATAGTAGCATGTTCCATTTCGAGTTGCCTTCACCAGAACAATTTGACAAGATGGATATGTGAGAAAGAGGTTATTTGTGATTTACTAATATATTATAAGAATAATATATTAATTGAGAAATCATATTATTTAATTAGTATTGATCAAGAATTAATTTGGAATTAATTTAGTGATCAAAAGAGACTGATTAAATATACAGGGACTGATTATGTAAATCAGTGAAACATATTGTTTGGGCTAATAATCCATGATTGGTTTGTGTTGGACTAAGCTTATGTGAAAGTCCATTAAGTGATAATCCAAATAAATTGTTGGATCATAAGCTTAAGTGTAAGAATTAGGGTTATAAAATACTCTTAGTATTCCACACTATAAATGTGTACCCTAAGCTCTAAAATCGGACACTACTTGCATTCCAATAAGGGCTAGCCAATTTAATGTCTCCTAAACCTCTATCATATTCATCTAGTTGTTTATTTGTGTTTTTGACTTGTTTGAGGCATCACACTTGGGGCGCTAAGCTCTTTTAAGGCCAAGTTCTAGAAGCTACATCAAAAGGTAATCTTCTAACCAGTTTTTATGATACATATATCAAAGTTGCATGCTAGTTAGGATTCATGCTTTGGAAAAAGAATATTGCATGTATAATTAGAGAAAACTTAGACCCAAAGCATTAGGGTTGTATGTGCACCATAGGGATGTTATAATGCTCCAAACCCATTAGTGGTATCAGAGCCATGGGTGTTTTCTATTATATAGATGTAATTGTATTGTTTTCAAAGTTGAAAAATTATGATTTCTGTTGTTTGACTGCTGGACGCGTCGAGTCCCATCATAGAACTCGACGAGTTGGATGATCTGACCATGAACTCGACGAGTTGGATCATCAGTTGGCAGATTTTTTGAGTTTTTGGCTTGTTTTGGATTAGGATCATTACCACAAACTGTTTTGGTTCATAAAATTCGTTTTTAATGATATGGTAATGGTTATCCTCATCCAATAACATGATTATTGTCAAATTTTAAGATAATTACTTGATTTTGTGAAAAACTAATTATTTGTAGAATTTGAAATTATTTTGCTATATGACTAGTATTAGATCAAACTGGTAAATGATAAATTATATGATAATTGTATTATTTAAATTTGATCAAAATGTTTCTTAAAAAGTTTCATAACTTGTCCTCAAGTTATGGAATATGAAAAGTCTCATTCATGATACATTAACTTTTTAAGTTATAGAATTCCAAAGGTATTGAAGAGTTTCATAACTTGTCTTGAAGTTATGGAACTTGGAAAGTCTCATTTATGTAACATAAATTCTAAAAATCATAAGAGGTTTTGAAGAGTTTCAAAACTTGCCCTCAAGTTTTGCAATTTGGAAAGTCTCATTTACGAAACTTTAATTCCAAACCCTAGAATTTTAAAAGTTTAAAATTCAACCCTATACTATTATAATATTCAAGTTTAATACTTATGAGTAAATTACATGAATGGTCCCTATGCTTTAGGGTAATTTGCGCGTTTCGTCCCTAACTTATTTTTTTTAACTTGGAAGGTCCCTACTTTTGTTTTTGTTACGCGTTTAGTCCCTATTTTACCTAAAACACTTATTTTGCCCTTGATTTTTTAATTTATTTATATAAACACACCACCAACCTCATCCCCCTCACCTTACCTACCCCACTATTTTTCTTTATTTAAATAATAGTATTTTTACGTAAGATAGGGACCAAGCGCGTAACAAAAACAAACAGTAGGGACTTTCCGAGTTAAAAAAATAAGTTAGGGACCAAACCTGCAAATTACCCCAAACCATAGGGACCATTCATGTATTTTACTCAATACTTATATATATGTATAAGAAAAGTCAGTCTTACCGTTAGTAGGTCTCATTCACGAAGTCGATCTATAAAGAGGTATAAGGAAATTGCTTATAAAATGGCAATTGAATGGGTGTCCACTCTTACCCACCGTTTCCTTGACTAGTGGAGGGTCGTTAGCCGAACGGGTAGGATAGGACATTAATCCTCATTAATAAATATAATGATATTATAAAGTTACTATACTTTTATAAATTCGCAATCTTAGTTACTTTATGAAAAATGTGAAAATGGTGTTATTCCATGAAATTACACTTTGCACCTTGTTAAGTCATTAGTGGAGCGTGTGTGGTTAACCGACACTCTAATTTGGGACTAACAATGGTGGCAAAGGGTAACTTGTTGTTAATCATGGATCAGTGGAGCATGTGTAGTTAACCGGCATATTGATTAGGTGATAAGTAACATTAAGAGTACTAAGCACATTTGCATGGTTATTCACACCTTGTTTGTGATCCTCAGTATCTCAGTCACAAATTTGAAGGGCATAATCGAGATTTAAACATGCCTTTGAAAAGTTCAATGAATCTCAAAGAATCTAGGAATTTCAGTTCATTTAAAACTTAATCTTCATTCTCGTTTTTCATGGTGGAAATTGGTAAATCGTCATTTACCTACCTTCAAATATTTTGCAATTGGATTACGGCATCCCTCTTCCGAATTATACAATATTGTGTTGGATCCTAGCCTTGATATTTCATTTGGGTGTTATATTAAGGATCTATATATGATCTAAACTTTGTCTTTCTTTTTAGATGTCTACTTTAAACTTAACTGCTTCTGGTTCTTTCTCCCTCATGAACTTATGTGGGATGGTCATTTTTGATGTATCGAATTTCAATGATTGGATTCGAAACATATGTATGGACATTCTCTACAAGGAAAAGGAATATGTCCTCGATAAAGAGCTAAAAGAGATTGATGAAAAAACTGCCACTCCCGAACAGATTGCTGAATATAAGGCTCGTGAGAGAGACGCGACAAAGATGTCGTGTGTCATGATTGCTACCATGACTGCTGAACTTCAAAAGTCCTATGAGGACTTTTGGACCTGTAAGATACACCAAGATTTGATGGAAAGGTACCATCAAAGTGCTCGGCAGGAAAGGTATGAAATCTCAGGTATTGTTTAATTATGTTTTTGGGGTGAGTTAAGAGGGGACTCGGCGAGTCGGAGCCTAGACTCGCCGAGTAGGATCGCAGACTTGGTCGCGGGTCCGCGACTGGACTCGACGAGTCCAGATATGGACTCGGCGAGTCGACGCTGTTCAGCAGAAACCCTAACCGTTCGGTTTTGGATTGTATATAATGCTCTTATATGCCGTCATTGTCCGTCTTTAGTCGATTGAGAGGAACCCTAAACGGCTGTGGGCATCTAGAGCAAGATTGGAGGATATTAGGGCTTGAAGAAATTGTTGGGCAAGGAGGAGAAGGGTTTTGGCTAAAGGAACGGCAAGGGATTCGAATTCTGCGGTTTGGAGACACAGAGAGGGCATATTCCAGGTAATATTTCGGATTCCTTTTTGTTTGTTGATGTATGCATGGATTTAGGGTTTATGGAACCCATTTGGGTGATTAGATGAATTAGTGCCTTGTTACCCAACGACTATAATCTTGTATTAGGACCTTAAGGGTCCAGAGGGTCCCATGCTTGTGTATTTCGGGACGAGACTCATCTCAGGAAGCAGTTGATCGACTGCATGGCGTGGACTCGCCGAGTCCGATGAGCAGACTCGGCGAGTAGGTTGGAGAATTACTGGAACTCGTCGAGCTGTTCTTCAGACTCGGCGAGTGGAGTCGGGGTGGCCCCGCGATTCTTCCAGGGGTAACTCGTCGGGTCGAGGAGGATACTCGACGAGTAGATAAGGAATCTCAGAAAGTTGGAGGACGTCTAGACTCGCCGAGTCGCCATGGTACTCGCCGAGTCCGGTCGAGTTGACCGTTGACCGTTGACCAGAGTTGACCTAAGTCTGACTTCTTAGGGATAGTCACACTTAGAAGATATAAGTGCTAATGAGATATGTAATGTTATAGGGAGGTTGTAGCTCGTCGGTTTGTGCACGAGTGATTTCAGGATTTGCTAGCTTTCAGCATTTACGAGGTGAGTCTTCTCATTATACTGTACCCGGAAGGGTTTGACTGTGTGACCGGAAGGTCGGATATGATATGTGATATGTATGCTATATGTGGTAAGTTATTTGTTATATGTGCTATGAATGTTATGGGCCGGAAGGCGATTATATTATGGGCCGGAAGGCAATATGTTATGGGCCGGAAGGCGATATGTTGTGTGATGGACCGGAAGGTCGGCGTGGGTAGGACCGGAAGGTTTACCCAGCAGGGACGGAAGTCCCCTGAGACACATGGACCGGAAGGTCAGGGCCTGGAAAGGCGTATGTGCGTAAGTTGTATATTGGGGAACTCACTAAGCATTTATGCTTACAGTTGTTGTGCATGTATTTCAGGTACTAGCGAGGACCGTGGGAAGGCGCCGACGTGATCGATACACACTGAAGAATGCTTTTATGATCTTGGGATTTTGATTATTTGTATTTGACAGAATATTTAAACTATTTATGCCTTGTTTTGAATGGAAATAAATATATTTTTAAAATGAAAAATTGTTTGAAAATTTGCGTTGTTACAGTTGGTATCAGAGCCTTGGTTTGAGGGATTCGGGTGCACCTTCGGGAGTAACTGAACTCAAACCGAGGATTTGAGGAAAACTTTTTAAATAAAGGCATAAACTTTTGTAAATGGTTTTGTGGTAAGCAAGAAAGAAGCAGTGTGTACGATCAGTCAGCGCCCGAACGGTAAAGATCCCCAAAATACCTTACAATATTATATGATATGAATTGTTATGCATGCTAGAAGACTAGGTATTCATGATAGGACTAGAGTGGCCTGATTTGTGATGCCTTAGTCTAGGGAAAATTTGCCTATATGGGATGCGTTGCTAGTATGCGGGTAGATAGTGCATATCAGAAGTAGAGTACTCACTATCCGGAGTTTGGGGAGGAAGACTTGGGATGAACGCTGATGCGGTGTGGTCGGTAGTATTGGGCCCGTACTACCGAGGACACCGGGTCAGTGGGAGACCCAAGTAAGAATCCCTGGATATTGGGGACTGAGTAGGGTTGCGTATCGAGTATGATTATACTCGATGGAGTCTCTGATGGTTTTATGTTGTATTTCAGAGACATTATGGTTAGACCACGCCACGGAGCGAGTACGAGCGGTGTGAGTGACGAGGATATTCGTCAGATGATTCACGAGGAGGTGGCGGCAGCGATCCGGGCTGAGATCCCGGAGATGTTTGGGTCTATTAAGACCACCCTGATGGAGACATTCGATGAGCGGTACGCCGCGTTGACTGAGGCTGCAACCGCTGCAGCTACCGCAGCTGTGGCCGCTGCTAGGCCACAGGGAGGTGACTCGTTGTTGTTCCGAGAGTTCAGCAACACGAAGCCACCGGAGTTCGATGGGACGCAGGATCCGATTGCTGCGATGAGGTGGATCGCGGACATAGAGGGGTGCTTCTACACGTGTTCATGCCCGGAGCACCTGAGGGTACGGTTCGCTTTGAACCAGCTCCGCCTGGGAGCGAAGGACTGGTGGAAGTTCGTGACGGCGAACTTCACTTTGGCAGAGACTACAGCGGTGACATGGGAGGGGTTTACTGCCATGTTCAGGGATGAGTACGTTCCCCCGGTGGAGAGGGAACGATTGGTGCAGGAGTTCTTAACCCTCAAGCAGGGTACTGATTCTGTTGCGGTGATTACACGGAAGTTTCATGAGAGGGCAATGTTCTGCCCCGAGCTGGTGTCCACTGATCAGGGTCGGATGAGCCGGTACTTGGGAGTGTTGAGGAGGGATATCCGAGAGTTTGTGTCGAACTCCACCTACCATACTTTTGCTGAGCTTCAGGCGAATGCTAGGAAGCGCGAGATCGAGTTGGAGACCCAGGCCAGGGAGGAGGCCGAGTCTCAGTGGGTGGACCGGCGACCGGCTCAGTTCCAGCCGGCAGCCAAGCGGACTAAGTCCGCTGATGCGAGGACAGGAGGTTCGAAGAGCCGCACTTGCGGAAAGTGCGGCAAGGGTCATGAGGGGGCGTGTCGATCTGGTGCTTGCTACAAGTGTGGCAAGGAGGGGCACATTGCTAGGGAGTGTCCCAAGGGATTTACGGTTTGCTTTCATGGCAACCAGACTGGCCATAGGAAGGCCGAGTGCCCTCAGCTTCTTCAGGGATCTGCACCTGCTGCCGGAGCTACTGCGACTCGACCGGTGAAGGCCGAGGCCCCGAGGGCTCGGGGGAGAGCCTTTCAGCTGACTGCGGAGGAGGTCCGCGCTGCGCCCGATGTTGTGGCAGGTATGTTGTAATTCATGTAATTATTTTAATGTCGAGATGTTATGCTTATGTTATTATATGCGTAGGTACTTTTCTTGTGAACTCTGTGCCTGCCTTAGTGTTATTTGACTCGGGTGCGAGTAGGTCCTTTGTGTCCTTAGCCTTTAGTCAGCATATCAGCGTTAGTCATGAGTCGTTGAGTCGACCTTTGAGAGTTTCTATAGCTGACGAGAAAGTGATTTGTGCCACGGAGGTTATTCGGGGATGTGTACTAGAGATTTTCGGGATTGAATTCCCGATTGACCTGATCCCTATTGCGATGGGTGATGTCTGTGTCATCGTAGGCATGGACTGGTTGAGCCGATTCGGCGCTGTCATCGACTGTGAGCGTCAGCTGGTGACCATACGAGACCATAGTGGGGGAGTTCTTTCGGTGTACGGCGAGGGTACCCGATTGGGATCAGCTTTTTGTTCGGCCGCTAGGGCGAGGCAGTGTCTACAGCAGGGCTGTAAGGGTTTTGTGGCGTATGTGATGGATACGCGGGAGGTTTCCGAGAGACCGAAATCAGTTGAGGAGGTCCCTGTGGTGCGCGAGTTTCCAGATGTTTTCCCCGAAGAGCTGCCTGGAGTACCTCCTGTGAGGCAAGTAGAGTTTGGTATCGATCTGGTTCCGGGGGCCGCGCCTATTGCTAAGGTGCCTTATCGTCTTGCACCTCCAGAGATGCAAGAGTTGTCCTCACAGCTCCAGGAGCTGTTGGGGAAGGGATTCATTCGGCCGAGCAGCTCGCCGTGGGGAGCACCTATTCTGTTCGTCAAGAAGAAGGATGGTTCACACCGGATGTGTATTGATTACCGGGAGTTGAACAAGTTGACGGTCAAGAACCGTTACCCGTTACCGAGGATCGATGATTTATTCGATCAGTTGCAGGGAGCGTCTTGGTTTTCCAAGATCGATCTGAGGTCAGGGTACCATCAGGTGAGAGTGCGGGACGAGGATGTCCAGAAGACAGCGTTTAGGACGCGATATGGGCATTATGAGTTTGTGGTGATGCCTTTCGGACTCACCAATGCCCCGGCGGTGTTCATGGATCTCATGAACAGGGTATGCAGACCGATGTTGGATCGGTCAGTGATTGTATTCATCGACGACATTCTGGTGTACTCTAGATCTAGAGAGCAGCATGAGGAGCATTTGAGGGAGGTCCTTGAGGTATTGAGGTCGGAGAAGCTTTATGCAAAATTCTCCAAATGTGACTTCTGGCTGCGAGAGGTCCAATTTCTAGGACATGTTGTCAATCAGAAAGGGATATTGGTCGACCCGGCCAAGGTTGAGGCGGTAATGAGTTGGGAGGTGCCGAAGTCACCTTCTGAGATCAGGAGTTTCCTGGGGTTGGCAGGGTATTATCGGAGATTCATCAAGGATTTCTCCAAGATCGCAGTGCCACTCACCAGATTGACCCGGAAGGGTGTTGCATTCTCATGGGGGCCCGAGTAGCAGATCTCCTTTGAGACACTTCGCCAGAGGTTGTGCGAAGCCCCGGTATTAGCTCTTCCGGAAGGGATGGAAGATTTTGTGGTATATTGCGACGCATCGATTTCGGGATTGGGTGCAGTGTTGATGCAGAGGGGCCATGTGATAGCTTATGCATCGAGGCAGCTGAAGCCTCATGAGGCGAGATACCCTACGCATGATTTAGAGTTGGGAGCAGTAGTGTTCGCTCTCAAGATTTGGCGTCACTACCTGTATGGGGTTCGATGTACGATATATACGGACCATAAGAGCTTGAAGTATTTGATGGATCAGCCCAACCTAAATATGCGTCAGAGGAGGTGGTTGGATGTGGTCAAGGATTACGATTGTGAGATCCTGTACCACCCAGGCAAGGCTAATGTGGTAGCCGACGCGTTGAGCCGCAGGGCGGAGAGCACTCCATTGCGAGATGTATGCTTGAGACTGACTGTGATGACTCCAGTTTTGGATGCTATTCGTGGGGCGCAGGCCGAAGCTGTGCGACCAGAAATGCAGAAGAAAGAGCGGGTCGTGGGATTAATTTCAGAGTTCGTTAAGGATGGGCGAGGGCTTATGACATTTCAGGGTCGGATTTGGGTACCGTTTGTGGGCGGTACGCGTATTACTTTGATGGAAGAGGCTCATAGATCGAAATTCTCGATCCATCCCGGTGCTACGAAGATGTATTTGGACCTGAGGAAAGAGTATTGGTGGCCCTGTATGAAGAGGGACGTTGCATGGTTCGTCGAGCGGTGCTTGACCTGCCGTAGGGTTAAGGCTGAGCACCAGAGACCGCATGGCAAGTTACAGCCATTGGAGATCCCCGAGTGGAAGTGGGAGCAGATCACTATGGATTTCATCACCAAATTGCCGAGGACTGCCAGGGGAGTTGATGCAATTTGGGTGATTGTGGATAGGTTGACGAAGAGTGCACACTTCCTTGCCATCAGCGAGAGTTCTTCAGCAGAGAAGTTAGCAGAGATATATGTGAGAGAAGTGGTATCTCGGCATGGGGTGCCGATCTCGATTGTGTCAGACCGTGATGTGCGTTTCACTTCCAGGTTCTGGAAGAAATTTCATGAGGAGCTGGGTACCAAATTGCATTTTAGTACCGCATACCATCCCCAGACAGACGGTCAGAGCGAGCGGACGATTCAGACGCTGGAGGACATGCTTCGAGCGTGTGTGTTAGACTTCGGGGGTAGCTGGGATGCATATTTACCCTTAGCAGAGTTTTCCTACAACAACAGCCATCATTCGAGCATTGGTATGCCACCTTTTGAGCTGTTGTATGGTAGGAGGTGTCGGACCCCCATTTGTTGGGGAGAAGTGGGATAGAGAGTGATGGGTAGCACAGAGATCGTGCTTCAGACGACAGAGCAGATTCAGCAAGTTAGACAGAGGTTATTGACCGCCTAGAGCCGACAGAAGAGTTATGCTGACAGGCGCCGATCCGAGCTTGAGTTTCAAGTCGTCGACTTCGTTCTCCTGAAGGTCTCTCCTTGGAAAGGAGTGATTCGATTCAGGAAGAGGGGCAAATTGGGGCCGCGGTATATTGGGCCATTTCGTGTGATTGCAAGGATAGGTCGAGTAGCCTATCGGTTGGAGTTGCCAGCGGAGTTGGGTCAGATCCACGACACTTTTCATGTGTCGCAGTTGAGGAAGTGCATAGCCGATGAGTCGGCAGTGGTTCCATTGGAGGATATTCAGGTGGATGCGAGCCTGAATTACGCGGAGAGACCAGTGGCTATCAGAGATCGAAAGATCAAGGTTCTGAGGAACAAGGAGGTACCTCTGGTGTTAGTTCAATGGCAACACCGTAAGGGATCGGAAATGACTTGGGAACCGGAACGCGAGATGCGGGAGCAGCATCCGGAACTATTTGCAGAGTGAGACTTCGAGGGCGAAGTCTAATCCAAGTGGGGGAGAGTTGTAACAGCCCGAAATCTCAGGTATTGTTTAATTATGTTTTTGGGGTGAGTTAAGAGGGGACTCGGCGAGTCGGAGCCTAGACTCGCCGAGTAGGATCGCAGACTTGGTCGCGGGTCCACGACTGGACTCGACGAGTCCAGATATGGACTCGGCGAGTCGACGCTGTTCAGCAGAAACCCTAACCGTTCGGTTTTGGATCGTATATAATGCTCTTATATGCCGTCATTGTCCGTCTTTAGTCGATTGAGAGGAACCCTAAACGGCTGTGGGCATCTAGAGCAAGATTGGAGGATATTAGGGCTTGAAGAAATTGTTGGGCAAGGAGGAGAAGGGTTTTGGCTAAAGGAACGGCAAGGGATTCGAATTCTGCGGTTTGGAGACACAGAGAGGGCATATTCCAGGTAATATTTCGGATTCCTTTTTGTTTGTTGATGTATGCATGGATTTAGGGTTTATGGAACCCATTTGGGTGATTAGATGAATTAGTGCCTTGTTACCCAACGACTATAATCTTGTATTAGGACCTTAAGGGTCCAGAGGGTCCCATGCTTGTGTATTTCGGGACGAGACTCATCTCAGGAAGAAGTTGATCGACTGCATGGCGTGGACTCGCCGAGTCCGATGAGCAGACTCGGCGAGTAGGTTGGAGAATTACTGGAACTCGTCGAGCTGTTCTTCAGACTCGACGAGTGGAGTCGGGGTGGCCCCGCGATTCTTCCAGGGGTAACTCGTCGGGTCGAGGAGGATACTCGACGAGTAGATAAGGAATCTCAGAAAGTTGGAGGACGTCTAGACTCGCCGAGTCGCCATGGTACTCGCCGAGTCCGGTCGAGTTGACCGTTGACCGTTGACCAGAGTTGACCTAAGTCTGACTTCTTAGGGATAGTCACACTTAGAAGATATAAGTGCTAATGAGATATGTAATGTTATAGGGAGGTTGTAGCTCGTCGGTTTGTGCACGAGTGATTTCAGGATTTGCTAGCTTTCAGCATTTACGAGGTGAGTCTTCTCATTATACTGTACCCGGAAGGGTTTGACTGTGTGACCGGAAGGTCGGATATGATATGTGATATGTATGCTATATGTGGTAAGTTATTTGTTATATGTGCTATGAATGTTATGGGCCGGAAGGCGATTATATTATGGGCCGGAAGGCAATATGTTATGGGCCGGAAGGCGATATGTTGTGTGATGGACCGGAAGGTCGGCGTGGGTAGGACCGGAAGGTTTACCCAGCAGGGACGGAAGTCCCCTGAGACACATGGACCGGAAGGTCAGGGCCTGGAAAGGCGTATGTGCGTAAGTTGTATATTGGGGAACTCACTAAGCATTTATGCTTACAGTTGTTGTGCATGTATTTCAGGTACTAGCGAGGACCGTGGGAAGGCGCCGACGTGATCGATACACACTGAAGAATGCTTTTATGATCTTGGGATTTTGATTATTTGTATTTGACAGAATATTTAAACTATTTATGCCTTGTTTTGAATGGAAATAAATATATTTTTAAAATGAAAAATTGTTTGAAAATTTGCGTTGTTACATCATACCCTCTATGATCACAACAAAAATGAAGGATGGAGAGTCCATCACGACCTACTTGCAAAAGATGCAAAGATTTGTAGACCGCTTGCTGAAGTTGAATGTCAACTTCGATGAAGAGTTGGCTATTGACATTATACTACACTCTTTACGTCCTTGTTATGATCAGTTTAGAATGACCTATCATATGAACAAGGAGGAAGTCACTCTAAGCAAGTTTTTGGGCCTTTTGAGAACTGCTGAAAGCAGTTTAAAAGGTAAATATGTTGTGCCTACACCTACTACTGTTTCCCCTGTCTTGGCAATTGGACATGGGAAGAGAAAGAAGAGGAAGACTCCTTCTAAGAGCCACAAGGGAAAGTCCCATGATGGATCCTCTTCTAGTGGGACCAAAGTTGTTTCTGTTAAACCCTCTTCCAATCCAAAGGAAGCATAATGCTTCCATTGTCATGAAAAAGGGCACTGGAAACAAAGCTTCCCTAAATACTTGCAGGACATAAATTATGGGAAGATCAAGCCCACCTTCGCAGGTATTTACACTATTTTGTCTAATAACTCATAACATGCTAATTCTTGGGTCCTTGATACAGGATGTGGTTTACACATTTTTTTATGATTTGCAGGGTCTAAAAAGAAGTAGGGATGTAGAGCATGGGAAGATGAAGTTGATCATGGGGAATAGGAAAGTGTCGCATGTCACCAAGATTGGAGTTTATTCTTTATTTCTTAGTAGTGGGTAAAATTTAGAATTGAATAATTGTTGCTACTCTTCTGATATAGCGAGAAATATTATTTATTTCTTTTCATGGTTTGTATGAGCAAGGTTTTACTTTTTAATTTAATAATCCGATTGGTGGTATTAACGCTTATTATAATGGTAAATTTTATTTTGATGCATTGCCTTCTAATGGTATATATGAATCTGTGATGGTTGTAGATAACTTTGGAAATAATGTGTTGCATATAAATTCATCCAATGGTTTAGATAAAACACATGTCAACAAGAAGCACATAGCCCAACTCCAAAAGGATGGAGTGCTGGATTCATTTGACTTAAAGTCGGATGACACATATGAATATTGTTTTCTTGGAATGATGACCAAGTCACCCTTCACTGGTTCTTGTGCAAGGGGTGAGGGTTTGCTGGATTTCATACACACCGATGTGTGTGGATCCTTCAGATCCGCCACAAGGGATGCTAACCACTTCTATGTGACTTTTACTGATGATTATAGCAGATATGGGTATATCTACTTAATCAAGCATAAGTCAGAAACCTTTGATAAATTCAAAGAGTTTAAACAAGAAGTGGAAAATCAACTGGGCAGGAAGATGAGGATGAAACAAAAAAGGTTGAGATTCGCCGTTCATTGTCTCGGTTCGGCTCAAATTGGCTCTAAGAAGGCAATTGCACCTTAGCCCGCTGCTTGGACTGACTCCTGCTATTGGAAACATATGCTCCCTAACGGTTTGGGCCCTTCCTTTCGTTTGATAAAGATGCTCCGATCCGATCGAGGTGGTGAGTATCTTAGTATCGAGTTCCACGACTATCTTAAGGAATGTGGAATTGTTTAAAAATTGATGTGACCTAGGACACCACAGCTTAATGGTGTGGCTGAGAGGCGCAATCGAACCTTTTTGGACATAGTTCGTTCCATGATGAGTCGAGCTTTGGTGCCTATCTCATTTTGGGGTTATGCATTAGAGACTGCTGCCCATATCCTTAAGCTAGTCCCAAATACGAAGGTTACCAAAACACCTCACAAAATGTGGACAGGGAAGGTTCCCTCGTTAGCACATATAAAGGTTTGGGGTTGCGAGGCTTTCGTAAGACGAGAGACTCACAACAAGCTCGAACCTCGTAGTGAGCTATGTATTTTCATCGGCTACCCGTAGAAATCCTTTGTATATATCTTCTATAGAACGAGTGACAATTTTGTCTTCGTGGCAAGGAGAAGGGTTTTCCATGAAAGAGAACTCATATGCCAAGAGGACAGTGGGAGGTAAATTGGCCTTGAAGAGCTTTAATAGTTAAGTGATGAAGGAACCTCAAACACTAGCACTCAACCCAAGGAGGAAACTCCAGTTGAACCATTTGATGATTCCATACCTCTGAGACGTTCCACTAGAGTTAGTGTTCCACCTGTGTTATATGGTTTCATATAACAACTGAAGGTGATACGTTTATCAGTGATAGTACATTGATAAATTTGAATGAACCTAATGTTGGGTTTTGAGCATTCTAACACTCCTAAGTGTACATGCAACCCTAGATACCTTGGATCTATGTTTTCTTTATTATACATGAAAATATGAATATTCCAAGGTATTACCCTAACTAGCATAAAATCATAAGTACTAGTATAACAGAAACTAGATAGAATACATACCTTTTTGATGTAACTTGATTCCATGGAGCTCAAGATCCTAGTGCCCCAAGTGTGACACCTCAAATGGTTCACACAATATCAAATACACTTGGAATAACTTAAAGAGAAATGAACCACTTCATGAAATCAGCTAGCCCTCACCATTCCTTCATAGTATCCGATTTTTAGGAAGAATAAGATGCTTATATAGTATGTTACAATTAGGGTTACACCATGTAACCCTAATTGTCTTGGCCTTTCATTTCCATGATCCATGGGTAAAAAAACACCATGGAGAATCCATGGAGTATCCTATGGGTTTTAGCCCAACTTAATAATCCATGGAGCATTAGCCCACTATACAAGTATGGATAATTTATAGAATCAACCCATATATTTAATTAGTCTCTGTTTGATCACTTAATTAATTCCAAATTAATTCTTGATCAATACTAATTAAAAAATCTTATTAATATATTAGAACTTATAATATATTAATAAACCTTAAGTGTTATTTCTCTCATTTTAGTCTATCCAAATGCATGATGCCATGCAACCCAAATGGACCATGCCAATCAGGTCAAGTACATACCAAATGTAGTTACGAACTTAGACTAATCCAACAGTCTCCCACTTGGATAAGTCTAAAACTATTATTGCGTATGTCACACCCTGAAAACCAAAGGCGGAAACATTTCCGGGGTTGACTCCACGTTGAGTATCAAATCCAATGCACATAGTAAAACAGTAGACACAAAACATTACATTACATAATATTGTTTACATCTGTTTGAAAGAAAAGTTATACAAGAGTTATATACATATATCATATGAACAAAAGCAAAGACGAGTCTTCGGAATGCTCCGTCTTCTCCAAAAGATGGTGGTGTACCTATCTAACGCTGACCTGAGAATACAGGCAGTTTGAAAATCAACATAAAGCTGGTGAGTTCATAAGCGGTTTAGTTTTGAAAAGAGCGAGTTTCCTTTGCTTTCTGAAAAAGTTGTTGTTCAAGAAAATCCCATATTTTCTTATGAAAACAGTTTAGTTATCTTTTGTTACAAATTCGAAAACGGTTTGTTATGTCATTCCAGGAAAATCCCATATTTTCCTAATAGTTTAGTTATTCGTTTGTTACTTTATTCGTATATGAGTGGTTATGTTACCCAAGGAAAATCCCATATTTTCCTATGTGATGTGTTGTCTATTCGTTTCTAATTTCGTTACTAGTTGTTATGTTACTTCAGGAAAATCCCATATTTTCCTATGTGTTGAGATTAGTTCTTAAGTTTGATTTCGAAGTACTAATGATTACCATACTTGCAGTATTAGTTAAGTATTCTAAACTCTTAGTTATCCTACATTCGAATGTCTATCATCTACTAACTTAGTTGTATTTACGAATATTTGGATTCACTAGAAACGTACATTATTATTTTCGATTATTCTGATGGTTTCCAAAAGAGTACATTAGTTGTATTTTCATATCTCTGGCGACATTCTAAGGCGGATGTATTCAAAACTCAGTAGAGGTCCAGAGGCGTACTTTCGTATTAAATTCGAAACTCTGGTGACATTCAAGGCGTACACTAACTGTATATTCAAAGTCTTGGTGTCATCCAAAGGCGTTATTTCGCATTCGTAGTCCTATTTCTATTCGTATTCGTATTCGTTCTATCCTATTAGTTATATTCGTATTTGCATTCGTATTCGTACTAACCTAATAGTTATATTCGTATTCGTATTAGTATTCGTATTCGTACTATACTATTGGTTATATTCGTATTCGTATTTGTACTATCCTATTGGTTATATTTGTATTCGCATTCGTATTCGTTTAGTATTAATTTTAGTTATGATTAGTATGATTTCTTTTACAAAAAGTAATATAGTTTAAAACACTTTTTAAAGAAATCTGACTTTAGTCTAACTGTTTACCATGCAATTCGAACCATTAGTTAACACAAATTTTGAAATTAGAAACACACATAAAATGAAACATTGAACTGAAAATAAGTTTAAGTACAAGATTTCCTTGTACTTATGCTTGTATTCCCCCTGAAAACATTTGAAAAACATTTGAAAAAGGGTAGGGGTATGAACTCACCGGTTGAGAAACGCGTCAGTTTGGATCCTAAACGTCAGTTCTGGGTTCGCGAACGCACAAGATTCCTATGGATTATGAAATGATACACATTTGTATCTAATTAGGACTTGATTAATTTATTTGTTAGGGACATAGACTTCTACTTGCGGAAACACTCCATTACAAGTGTTTGGAAGGACCCGGGTGGCATTTAAGGACTTGTATGACTAGGGAATGGAGTTTACTCTTCAAGAGTAAACTCCTTAAGGAGTTTGCTGCCCTAAATACCCCATCCACATGAGTTCATGGCCGTGAACTCATGGAGGGTGCTTTTGGATGCAAAATGGCTTCAAAATACAAGGATAATTTAGCTAGGAATTTATCTAGGGCATTAGGATGAATTTAGACATAGTTAAATACCATTTATTGGAGTTTATGACAGTAAACATGGAGTTTATGGCCATAAACTCCCCCCTCACATCCAATCCTTAAAGTTTTGGTCCTTAAACAATCACATGTGATTCCAATGATTTTTCCCAAGCCTTATATCAATTTTTGGGGGACTTTTGGCATGACTTTAGGAGTTTACGGCCCATGAACCCCCTCATGGCCGTGAACTCCCTAAATGGGTGTTTTATTATGTTTTAAGGCTTCTAAATTGATGGTAGACATTTCTAGAATTTATCCCAAGGCTTAAGGTGTGTTTAAGTGGCATCTTAACACATTTAGAGGAGTTTACTCCCCAAGAATATGAGTTTACGGACCAAGCATGTTCTTGGGCAGTAAACTCAAGTTTACTCCTCTAAATTGATGTTCAAGGTGTTCCAAGGCCAAAACCATAATTCTACAAGTCGTATCTAAGCCTTATTGGTGTTTTGGAAGGGTTTAAGGGCTTAAAAACCCCTTTTATATGTGTTTACAGCCCAAGCATGCTCCAGGGCCGTAAACACATGAACAAGGCTCTAAATCATGGTTTAAGGCATTCTAAGTCCATTCCATAAAGTCATCTAGCCATATCTAAGGTCTAATTGTGGTTTGGATGGGTTTTGTTGCTCCAAAACCCCCCATTTATATGAGTTTACGGCCTAGGACTGTTCTAGGGCCGTAAAATCATGATAATGGTCCTAATCCATGGTTTAAAATCGAATTTAAAGGTCAAATATGTTATACAAGGAGTTAAGGAGGATACCTTGGTGATTAGAAGCCTTAATTTGATGATTTGGACCCTTAAAATTGAATTGAGGAAAGTGGTTAGAGAGAGTAGAGAGATGAAGTAAAAGCTTCAAATGAAAGCTTAAACACGTTTAAATAGGTCCTAAAACTTGGACATGGAGGAATTCTACCCGATACCGGCATTAAACGGGGCTTTTGGTCTCACCCGATTAAGTTTCCGTAACTCGGCGGGGACGTTTCTAAAATTTCTGAAATAAACTTTTTGGGCTAATTTCATGAGTTCCTAAGGGGTTTGGACACTCATTAGTATTAAATAAACATATAAGTTTAAATAACTTAGCCCAAAAACGAGATCGGAACGAATTGATAAACGGCGAATTTTACGGGCGGAACGGGTCTCAGCGATGGAAAACTTTGGGTTGTTACATTATCCCCCCGTTAGAGGGAATTTCGTCCCGAAATTCGAAGATTAAGATACCAAACATGAATTGGAATGAGATACAGATGGATTTGCTACTCCGAGTTTTCACGCTCCCTATTGGAATCGGGTCTCCGCTTGACGTTCCAGCGAACCCTCAATATCGGGACGCGTCTTGGTTTCGTTGGGTAGATACTTCTTAAAGACCGAGCCGTGAAGTACCAGATAGATGTTACTAAGTTCTGAGGGTAACTGAAGTTTGAAGGTTATGGAATTGATCCTACGAGGATTCGCAAAGGGTCTAATCTTACTAAGTTACAGGTTTCTATAGGTATCTCTGGTGCCGACTAGTTCCCTATCGTCTTAGCTTTTGGAAAGGTCCACGGGTATGACTGCTTTGCTTATCTACATAACCAGGGAAAATGGTTTGACCGAAGGGCACCACTACAAACTCGTGGTGATCATATCAGGTCCTGGTCGCTGCCTTGTACACATCATTCTAACTGAGGTTTGGCTACGAGGTAGTTCCAGGGATTAGGTCGATACTAGACTTGACTAGACGTTTGGAAGGAATTCTCGAGAATGTTCGGGAGAGGCATCGGGGAAAGAGTTGCAGACTTTTCGTTTCCCGAATATCACACGGACAAGGAATGCATGGGAAACTTTCTAAGCTTTGATGCACGAATTTATGTGAAGGTTGGATTTAGGTTTGATGCCGAAGATCATGTGAGTCGGGTCAGAGGAAAGATTCGGACGGACGACCCTTTCGAAGACAAGAACAACAACATGAATGAGATTCAGTCATTACATGCCAATGATCGCATCAAAGCTTTTCACGAAAAGTTTACTATTAGATCGAATGGAAAGGAATAATCATCCGAATTGAGGATACGAGCTAAGGGTATGACGTTAACGTTCTCTTTCTTATTGGTTGGTTATCTCAACGGTACACGTTCCGATTACTAACGAAGGATTTAGTTTAGAAAAATATTTGAATGAATGGTTAGCAAATTCATTCAGCATTAGAATCGAAAAGGATCATGGGCACAAGATTCATCGAGGAGAAGTATACATGTGGCAATGGTGGGGTCGGCAGCTGTCCTTTCTTGTCCCATAGTTAAGACTCTTCCGTTGTTGCCAGATATTACTGCCTTAGGACTATAATGCCCGACCTCTCCACAACTGTAGCAGGTTTGACCGATACCAGCTCCAGAAGCTTGACTAGTTGGTTGGGTTGGGGTTTTGCAGCTTCGCGCGAGGTAACCTTTCTGGCCACAACTTTTACAAATCTTTGCACGACAGGGGCCAGGGATGCGATGGTGGTAGCTACATCGGTTACACCATGGGAGGATACCGGCATATCTGGTGACAGGTGCTTGGGCTAAGGAACCTACAACAGATACAACAACAGGGGTAGTGGCAGCGTGGACTGCCACTATCTGCTGTTTCTTTGAGGGTTCTGGGGAAGACTGACTCTTCTTCTTCTTGGTCATCATTATGATCGATCAGGGTTTGCGCTAGACATTTGGCGCTGTCATAGGTATCCGGCTTCGCAGCTAAAACATTCCCTTTCGTTGGCTGGGTTAATCCCCAGATGAACCTTTCTACCTTTTTGCTCTCCGGGGTAACCATCACCGGACAAAGAAGTGCCAAGTCGTCAAACCTTGAAGTGTAAGCGGCGATATCGAAACCTTTCATCTTCAGGTTCTAGAGTTCATACTCCAGCTTCTGGATTTCACCCCGAGAGCAATACTCCGCGCGCAGAAGTTCCTTCATAACTTCCCATCCCATAGCATTGGCTATAGGTAGAGTCATGGATTTGACTCGGCCGTTCCACCAAGTCAAAGCTTTATCGGTGAGCGTGCAGGTGGCGAATTTCACCTTGTTAGATTCCGAACAGGCATAGATCTCGAAGATAGATTCGATTTTCTCTAACCATCGAGTTAGAACAATGACACCCCATGTGCCATCGAAGAATGTGGGTTTTGCATTCATAAAGTCTTTATAGGAACACTCCTTCCGGTGTCCCTGATTACCTTCCGGGTTTTGGGTTTGGGTACCACTTCCTGAACCACTAGGGTTTAGTTGAGACAGGGTGGCTGATATTGTGGCAGTAATGGCTGCCTGAAGTGTTTCCAGATCGATTTGAATAGGAGGTGGTGGCGGTGGAGGGTTGTTGGTATTTGAGCTGGGTATTTTCCTTGGAGGCATCTTGATCTAAAATAACCAGGAAAGAGAGGATCATAAGTCCTCTGAATTGAATCAAGAGATACGGAACAGGGGATATCTCATTAAGACATATATTCTATTAAGCGATAAAATAGGAAGGAGTTATCAAAGCAAATGATTTATCGCTAAAGGAATGATCAAGGAACAACGCTTGAATGAGGACTTCTACAACAGATCGGCTTGAGAAATACTCCCTTAGTATTTCATGGTTCGCTGCAACGATGGCTCGTTGTTTGGGGTATTGGGTAAGTTTTAGGTATGCTGCGTACCACGGTCACTCCCAAGCACATGTTGGCCGTGTCTCGAATGAATATAGTTGGCCAGGCTATATTGATCCTAGACACGACTACATAACTACCCAGGTTTAACCACAACGTACAACACCCATTTACTTATATTTTGTTCTACTTGTAGTTACGGATTTTCGACGGTTCGGTATACTTGTATACTTTAGAAAATACTTATATTTGTAGAGTATACTTTTAGTTCAGAGCACTTAGGCCCCTTGATGTTTATAGTCTTATACCATGTAAGCTTTGGTATACTAGTTCACTATAAACAAGGGCTCTGATACCAATCTGTCACACCCCGAAAACCAAAGGCGGAAACATTTCCGGGGTTGACTCCACGTTGAGTATCAAATCCAATGCACATAGTAAAACAATAAACACAAAACATTACATTACATAATATTGTTTACATCTGTTTGAAAGAAAGGTTATATGAGTGTTATATACATATATCATATGAACAAAAGCAAAGACGAGTCTTCGGAATGCTCCGTCTTCTCCAAAGGATAGCGATGTACCTGTCTAACGCTGACCTGAGAATACAAGCAGTTTGAAAATCAGCATAAAGCTGGTGAGTTCATAAGCGGTTTAGTTTTGAAAAGAACGAGTTTCCTTTGCTTTCCGAAAAAATTTGTTGTTCAAGAAAATTCCATATTTTCTTATGAAAACAGTTTAGTTATCTTTTGTTACAAATTCGAAAACGGTCTGTTATGTCATTCCAGGAAAATCCCATATTTTCCTAATAGTTTAGTTATTCGTTTGTTACTTTATTCGTATATGAGTGGTTATGCTACCCAAGGAAAATCCCATATTTTCCTATGTGATGTGTTGTCTATTCGTTTATTTCGTTACTAGTTGTTATGTTACTTCAGGAAAATCCCATATTTTCCTATGTGTTGAGGTTGGTTCTTAAGTTTGATTTCGAAGTACTAATGATTACCATACTTGCAGTATTAGTTTAGTATTCTAAACTCTTAGTTATCCTACATTCGAATGTCTATCATCTACTAACTTAGTTGTATTTTCGAATATTTGGATTCACCAGAAACGTACATTACAGTATTTTCGATTATTCTGATGATTTCCAAAAGAGTACATTAGTTGTATTTTCGTATCTCTGGCGACATTTTAAGGCGGATGTATTCGAAACTCAGTAGAGGTTCAGAGGCGTACTTTCGTATTAAATTCGAAACTCTGGTGACATTCAAGGCGTACATTAACTGTATATTCGAAGTCTTGGTGTCATCCAAAGGCGTTATTTCGCATTCGTAGTCCTATTTCTATTCGTATTCGTATTCGTTCTATCCTATTAGTTATATTCGTATTCGAACACGAATACGAATATAACCAATAGTATAGTACGGATACGAATATGAATACGAATATAACTATTAGGTTAGTACGAATACGTATTCGAATACGAATACGAATATAACCAATAGTATAGTACGAATACGAATACGAATATAACCAATAGTATAGTATGAATACGAATACGAATATAACCAATAGTATAGTACGAATACGAATATAACTATTAGGTTAGTACGAATACGAATGTGAATATGAATATAACTAATAGGATTGAACGAATACAAATACGAATAGAAATAGGACTACGAATGTGAAATAACGCCTTTGGATGACACCAAGACTTCGAATATACAGTTAATGTATGCCTTGAATGTCACCAGAGTTTCAAATTTAATACGAAAGTACGCCTCTGGACCTCTACTGAGTTTCGAATACGTCCGCCTTAGAATGTCGCCAGAGATACGAAAATACAACTAATGTACTCTTTTGGAAATCATCAAAATAATCGAAAATACTGTAATGTACGTTTCTGGTGAATCCAAATATTCGAAAATACAACTAAGTTAGTAGATGATAGACATTCGAATGTAGGATAACTAAGAGTTTAGAATACTTAACTAATACTGAAAGTATGGTAATCATTAGTACTTCGAAATCAAACTTAAGAACCAACCTCAACACATAGGAAAATATGGGATTTTCCTGAAGTAGCATAACAACTAGTAACGAAATTAGAAACGAATAGACAACACATCACATAGGAAAATATGGGATTTTCCTTGGGTAGCATAACCACTCATATACGAATAAAGTAACAAACGAATAACTAAACTATTAGGAAAATATGGGATTTTCCTGGAATGACATAACAAACCATTTTCGAATTTGTAACAAAAGATAACTAAACTGTTTTCATAAGAAAATATGGAATTTTCTTGAACAACAACTTTTTTCGGAAAGCAAAGGAAACTCGTTCTTTTCAAAACTAAACCGCTTATGAACTCACCAGCTTTATGCTGATTTTCAAACTGCTTGTATTCTCAGGTCAGCGTTAGACAGGTACATCGCTATCCTTTGGAGAAGACGGAGCATTCCGAAGACTCGTCTTTGCTTTTGTTCATATGATATATGTATATAACACTCGTATAACCTTTCTTTCAAACAGATGTAAACAATATTATGTAATGTAATGTTTTGTGTTTATTGTTTTACTATGTGCATTGGATTTGATACTCAACGTGGAGTCAACCCCAGAAATGTTTCCGCCTTTGGTTTTCGGGGTGTGACAGCGTATGACTTCAAAACCCGACTAGCAATCATAGCTCTTAAAAGCTGCTGTCGTCGAACTCTGAACAAATCACCGACGCGTCCATCAGATAAGGGATCATATATTCCTCCATTCTATATATCATATGGACTGATACGTTGATTATAATCACTCTCTCTGTCCATTTGTTGTTTCCTGATTTCTGATTCATGACGACCGACTAATTGAACAAATCACATTAGTCCTGGTTTGGCCAAGCACTTTGGGGTGTCATCACTAAATCATCTAGGGGCCCATAGATATCGCTTTTATCCCGAAGTTAAAAGAAATGGATAAACTTCGACTCATATGGCTTCTTCTACTATTTGTAGAATCATACACAAAGACACGTTTTATAACATCGAGTTACCAATGCGTTTTCGTGCAATCAATGTATAACCAACTCATACTAACAACTCATATCTCTAGGTTTGAAGAATATAAGATATTATCGTCTCATGAGCACTCGTGATAAAATCCATGAAGTGATTCCAATGAGCGTGGGTTGAATCCAATACTCAGAACTTATGATTACTCATGAATGTTATAACACCACTAGCTATGTCCCATACCTTGGACGTACATCTACAATCCAACTTCATGACAGTATTGATTCACATCTACTTCCAACATATGACCGACTGTGGATGGTTTGAATAACTTAGTCATTCAGGACGAACGACCTAGTTATTCTGGAAGTCAAAACATGCAAAGTGAAACACAAGAATAATCGAATCCAATATGGTCTCAGAACTTATGAATATAAATAAAACACCATTTATTTATCACCATATTGATTACCCATCATTCATTGCATGTTGTTTCAAACTATCAACTTTATACTTGAATTAAAACAATAGTTGTCCCATGCTCCAAGCATGTACACAATGTTTTCTAAACACTAGTCATGCCATGCATGTACACAATGTTTTCTAAACACTAGTCATGCCATACACCAAGTATGCACACTATGTTTTTCTAAACACTAGTCATGTCATACACCAAGTATGCATACTATGTTTTTATATGATCTTTACTTTGTGAAATAGATCGATTGAACATAATTCCAATGATTCTCATTTCACAATCCCAATTACTTACCGCAAATGCAAGAATTCCAAATTCCTGCCATTTACCTAAATATGTTAGATTCTAAACTTATATGCATTGGTCTACTTGTAATGATTATGCACAAAGTTACAAAGACTTGTCAATAGACATAACAGAGTATTCCAATGGAGAACAACTCCATGGAGCCGAAGTCTCATATTCAAAGTTCATTTCCTTTGAACATTCTTCTTGCATTAAGTTTCCTAATCTTTCACAGATTTAATGAATAACTTCTACCTGTGGGAATATTTCCATATTCTTATTTTGACTATCACTTCTGAACAAGAGTTGCCTCTTTTCAGAATATGTCAATATGGTCCTTCCGAAAGTAACATTATACTTCCAACTGTCCCTGAGAAACCAATCTTTGGTAAACCTCAAATTGTCCTCGAAAATATTTTAATCATTTTAGTCGTATCCAATTCTTGACCTTTTCCCTTCTTAATGCCCCAAGCATTTGAAAATTTTAGAAATGATGAATATTATAACACATGCAATCGATCCTATATCTAAAGCATATGGGACACGATTCATGATGTGTCACATAAAGACATGATACTATACCAGTCCTTTTTCTACAATATTTCTATTTGCCAAGTTCTCATAATTCAGATTATGAAAAGACATGTCGTAATCATAATCGAATTTTAGAACACAAATAATGGACCCATATATAGAATTTCCTTATGTTGAGCCATTCCAGCACACAATTCATATATATCATTGACTAAATATGATTAAAACCTCAATCTATGTTTTTAGAATTGAAATTAAGTATAATTTCCTATCCCTTAATTATAGCAAAACAACTTTTCAACCCCTGCAACTTCACGAATTGAAACTTTTGTTTTCTATAATTAATATTGCTATCTTGCAATACTAATAATAATTATCATGCTCCCACTAACATGATGATTATTAGCATAAGTCTTATGCTCCCACTAGCATTGACATGTATTCAAAAGTCAGCTGAACTTCTAGAAATCAATACTTTATTGACTTTCTTACCAAAGTTTAGATTTCTGATATGAAATGCTTTGATAAGACTTTATCAAAATCACACACCTTTTCTTGGATAGCACACATGTGTGTCTAAACAATTTCATAACTATGAACAGGGATGTCATAATCATAGTCTCAATTGTTTAGACTTTTTCCACTCCACACAAGTCCATGTTAGTATGTCAGTTAACCACACACGCTCCACTAACGACTTTGAGAATGCAAATATCACAACAGTTATCTACTTAAAATCTACTTAGTGAAAGTGTTTCCTCACCATAATTTTCATGAATCGGAGAGAAACCTTATGAAACTTAGATTTTATGGTGTATGTGTTCCTATCCATGTGAATTTGTCAAAACCGTAATCACAAAACAAGGTTAGTGACAAATCCAAACTTTTTTGGATTGAACTTGTGCAATCTTAACTTCTTGCCACCTGGCACCACAAGGGCCTGCTACTGCTTCCAAGTTGTTATGCAACCAATTGAGAACTCTCAGAACTCATATGCAAAGCCAAATTTAACTGGAATGGGCACAAAAATAGAAATATGTCAACACAATAGGTTATAAACCTCACGTCATGTGCTAGTGTCCAACTACAGGTTTTTACTCTTGATTAGATCTTGAAGCTTTTTGAAGATATTTAAGACTCCCACTGTCCTCTTGACATATAATACTATCTTGCCAAATATTCAAGAGATAGTGTGGAATCTTTATCAAGATAAACACTTCACACAATTGGCCTTAGCTGGTCTTTGTTTTATCCAAAACATCACAACTTACCAATTTCAAATGTACAAGAGTAGAAAACATTTTACTCTTACATTTGAAAAGTGTTATAAACCTTCTTTAAGATGTGTCACTTAAGTTACAATCTTGGAGTATGATTCTAAGACTTATTTTGGAACGAAGTATGACTCATCTTCTTGATTTAACCATTTCAACAATTCATGACTCCTCTTCTTAGCTATAAGAATGCACTAAGATGTCCTTAGAAGACCAGTTGTGATATGGTTCTTTAATCATTAAGATGATTACTAAACATGATACTAAAGTAATCTCCTATCTTTTCAGATTTGAGAAACTTTTATCCTTCTGCCTAATTTGATTCTTCTTATTCGTTCTGCCATACATCGAAACTTTTCCAATGTTACGGAATTATACTTACACTTGGTAAGTATAACCTTTTTTACTAAACCTTAGTAAATCATGACGAATAATCTTATCGATCTTTTGTGGTGGACTTGACCAGTGCACAAGAATGTGTACCCGATCCCTTAGTCCTTTACTTGACTCACATATAAATGTGACCAAGGAATTAGTCTTAATTTTCCAAAGGTAAAAATTTTCATTCATCGTACTATACAACTTGTATGATTTCAAGTTTCTATCCAACTAAAAACTTGGGTGATGAGAATATTTCATTATTTGGTAAATTTAGACACTACCACAAAGAATCAAATTCATATTTCCATTATTGCTATCAATGGAATCATATAAGCATCAATTTCTCACAAATGCCATTGTAAGGATACTGGGAATAAATGGAATCGAAACTTTTCCTTTTATTTTAAAGCTTTGTGGAAACACTTATCCTTACAGTGCAAAAGCATATGAAAAACTTATTGTTATCTATTCCTAAGCAATATATCATAACTCCTAAGCAACAACTCAAAATTCTAATTACCGAACCATGCGATTCAAATCCATCTTTGCGATCAGAATCAGCATATATAGTTCCTTTAAGTTTCTTCACTTTTATGTGATTCTTCAAACATCAACATGTGACCCAGTCACATCATGTAATAAGAATCTCAGAATAGAAACTTAAGAGAGTTAGATAGTGGACTTTACTTGAAGTAGAGTCAAACTTCTTGACTTGACCAACCTTATGATCTTTAGGTAAATATGCAACTTTGCAATCAATACCCATTCCTCTGGAAAGAGAAACATATGGACTCTTTGGGAATGGTACATGAGACTATCACAGACTTGCCTTTCTATTTATCATTTGGTCAACCGAGTTGACTATGGTCAATCCCTTTCCTTCGGAAGAGAAGGCTTTTCTAGATATCCAATGTTACCATTGTCAATGTCCATTGAAGTTTGGGAAGTTGATCTTCTTAATCAAATTTGCTCTACCAGTGCTCCAAATCATTGCTGATTCAGTAGCATCAAGCAAATAGATAAGATCATTAAGGGTCATGTCATAGTCTGTTTCATAGTAGTCCCAAAGGAACTCACTATGTGACTTAGAAAGTGATTGAACATCCAACTTTCTTAAGACTTTGACACCCAACTCTCCCGACTTGTCAATATGTGACTTCATCTCCAAGATGCGATCACACATAAACCTTGCTTGCCAATAGGGCTAGAGTGACCTTGAACTTGTGGGTTAGGGAGAATAATTGGAGGAGGTGAAGTTTCAAGAGATTTGGGAAGATCATAGATGTCTGAACTAGACATCTTTTGGGAGATATTCAAGACAGTTGATCTAAAGTCCTTAATGTAGCACCCAATATGAAATATTAAGGCTAGGACCCAACACAATAATTTTATAACTTGGAAGAGGTATGCCGTAATCCAAGCTAAAATATTTGAAGGTAGGCGAATGACAATTCACCAATTTCCACCATGAAAACGAAATAAATTAATTAGGTTTTACTTCGATTGGAAACTCCTAGATCTTTTGAGATTCATTGAACTGTTAAATGGCATGTTTCAATCTCGATTGTGCCCTCTCAAATTTTGTGACTGGGATGTCGAGGATCACAAAACAAGGTGTGAATAACTATGTAAATATACTTGGTACCCTTAATATTTACCCCTCAATCAATGTGTCGGTTAACCACACGCGCTCCATCGATACTATGATAAACATTAAGTTACCCTTTGCCTACCTTGTTAAATCCAACTAGTGTGTCAGTTAACCACACGCGCTCCACTAACCGACTTAAGCAAAGTGCAAAGTGTAATGTAATGGGTTGGCACCAAATTCACATTTTCCTAAAGTAACTAAGATTGGGAATTTATAAAAGGTTTAGTTACTTTATATTTATCATTAATACTTTTAATGAATGGAGAATTCTAGTCCTTGTCCTACCTATTCAGCTAACAACCCTCCACCAGTCAAGGAAGTGGTGGGTGAGAGTGGAAACCCATTAAACTGCCATTTTATAGGCAGTAACCTTATACCCCCCCCCCCCCTCTTATAGATCGGCTTCGTGAATGAGGCCTACTAACGGTAAGACTAACTTGCTCTTATACATATATATATATATATATATATATATATATATATATATATATGTGTGTGTGTGTGTGTGTGTGTGTATTATTAACTTAAAATACTATAAAGTATAAGGGTTGAATTTTAACTTTTAAAATTCTAAGGGCTTAACTTGAAATTAAAGTATTCATAAGGGTAAACTTTACAAATCCCAAAACTTGAGGGCAAGTTTTGAAACTATTCAATTCCATAACTTATGTGTTTAAAGTAGTTTTAATTCAAAAAACACTTCAAGTTCCATAACTTGAGGACAAGTTATGGAAGACTTTAAACTATTAAAGAATATGACTTTTCTTTATTCATAACCTATGGAAATATTTATGAGTTTTATGAATCTTAAATGTGACTTTTCATATAACTTGAGGACAAGTTACAAAAAATAATTTTAGAACCAACTCTTAGATTAATTTGGATTAAAAACAACAATTTCACATAACTTTTCTATTAATCTAAGCAACTCATAAGAACAAGATAATTCAATCAAAATTTTCATGTAATTAGCCTAACTATTAAACTAATACAAAACATGAATCTATTGGCAATTATCTTTGAAATTGGATTCGCATGAACATTACCACACCAAAAACAGGTTTATAAGTTGAAAAAAGAGTTAGGGTAATGTTCCTAGTCCAATTCCAGCCAAAACAGTCAAAGATATGTTGTCTGGGGCTCTAACTCGTCGAGTGCATGAACCAACTCGACGAGTTGGATGAACTTTAACTTGGACTCATTGAGTCCCTTTATGCACTCAGTAAGTCTGCTGAGCAGGCAGCAACAAACTTCGATTTTTCAGCCAATTTTGCAAGTATAACAAGAAAACAACCCTAGGCTTTGATACCACTGTTGGGTTTTGAGCATTCTAACACTCCTAAGTGTACATGCAACCCTAGATACCTTGGATCTATGTTTTCTCTATTATACATGAAAATATGAATATTCTAAGGTATTACCCTAACTAGCATACAATCATAAGCACTAGTATAATAGAAACTAGATAGAATACATACCTTTTTGATGTAGCTTGATTCCATGGAGCTCAAGAGCCTAGTGCTCCAAGTGTGACAGCTTAAATGGTTCACACAGCATCAAATGCACTTGGAATAACTTAAAGAGAAATGAACCACTTCATGAAATCGGCTAGGCCTCACCATTCCTTCATAGTCTCTGATTTTTGGGAAGAATATGATGCTTATATAGTATGTCACAAATAGGGTTACACCATGTAAACCCTAATTGTCATGGCCTTTCATTTCCATGATCCATGAGTGAAAAACACCATGGAGCATCCTATGGGTTTTAGTCCAACTTGATAATCCATGGAGCATTAGCCCACTATACAAGTATGGATGATTTACATAATCAACCCATATATTTAATTAGTCTCCTTTTGATCACTTAATTAATTCTTGATCAATACTAATTAAATAATCTTATTAATATATTAGAACTTATAATATATTAATAAAACTTAAGTGTTATTTCTCTCATTTTAGTTTATCCAAATGCATGATGCCATGCAACCCAAATGGACCATGCCAATCAGGTCAAGTACATACCAAATATAGTTATGAATTTGACACTAATCCAACACCTAACAACTACAAGGAAGACATGGGAAGTTGGATGAAGATGTTTACATGTGTCAGCCAGAGGGTTTTGTCAATGTAAAGTACCCAAATAGAGTGTGTAAGCTTGAGAAGTCCATTTATAGATTAAAAAAAGCATCTCGCAGATGGAATCTTTGTTTCAATGAGAAAGTCAAAGAGTTTGGCTTTTCTAGAAGCTAGGATGAGTCCTGTGTATATGTTAAAGCTAGTGGGAGTATAGTTAGCTTTCTGGTATTGTATGTGGATGACATACTACTCACAGGAAACGACATTCCAACCTTGCAGGAGGTTAAGTCTTGTCTTGGAACGTGTTTCGCTATGAAGGAGCTTGGGGAAGCTGCTTACATTCTAAGGATAAGGATATTAAGAAATAAGAGTAAAAGACTAATAGGACTTAGTCAAAGTACCTACTTGGACAAGGTGTTGAAACGTTTCAACATGGAGGATTCCAACAAAGGAGAATTGCCTATCCAGTGCAATACCAAACTGCGTAAGACTCAGAGTCCGAGTATCGATGTTGAGATAGCAGAAATGAGTCGAATACCATATGCTTCTGCAGTTGGCTCGATTATGTATGCTATGACATGTAGTCGCCCTGATGTAGCCTTTGCTTTGAGCATGGTTAGTAGATATCAAGGGAACCCTAGTAAAGCTTCCTAGACTACAGTAAAGAACATTCTTAAGTACCTACAGAGGACTAAGGACTGGTTCTTTACCCTCGGTGGGAGTGATGACTTGAGAGTGATAGGGTATAGCGACACCAACTTTCAGACTGACAGAGATAATTTTTGCTCTCAGTCAGGCTGGGTATTTACCTTAAATGGAGGAGGCGTAACTTGGAAAAGTTCCAAACAGGAGATTGTAGTTCATTCAACATGCGAATCAGAATACATAGCAGCAAGCGACGCGTCGAAGGAGGCAATATGGCTAAAGAAATTCATTGGAGACCTTGGGGTTGTACCATCTATAAAGGAGCCTATGGAGATTTTCTGTGACGACGAGGGTGCGGTTGCCTTAGCCAAGGAACAAAAGGATCATGGCAGATCCAGGCACATCGACAGAAAATATCATTTCATAAGACATTGAGTAGAAGAAGGACTCCTCGTAATGAAGGGGGTATCGTCATAGGAGAACCTTACAGATCCCCTTACAAAGGTACTGAGTAAGGTTAAGGACTTGCAACACGCTAAGAGTATCGAGATGAAGGACGATATTAGTATTAATGATTAGATAGAGATTAGAAACTTGTAGCAGCTAAAATGTAATTGATATTTGATGATTGAATAAAAGAAGTTTTGTTTATAAGTAAAGATACTATCTTGTGTCAGTTATGTACTATAGTTTCATTTTTGCATGTTTTGACTTCCATAATAATAAGATTATTCAAACTATCCATAGTCGATCATACTTTGGAAGTAGGTTGTGAAAGTAGACTGTCATGAATGGGTTTTTTTGTAAGATTGTCTAAGGTGTTAAACATTGCAAAAGTTTGCTACAAACATTCATGAGTGCTCTTGAAATAAGTATTGGACTAAACCCACGCTCACATGAATCACTTCATGGAATTTATCATGAGTGATTGTGAGACGATAATATTGTATAATCTTCAAACCAAGATATATGAGTTGGTTGTGCATTGATAGTACGAAACCACATCAGTAACTTGATGTTATAAAATGTATTATTGTGTATGTTTTAACGAGTAGTTAGTACAAGCATATAAGTAGAAGTTTATATATTCCTTTCATCCTAAGATGATTAAAAGCGATATTTTGGGCCCCTCGATGATTTTGTTTTGACTTATGTATCGGGCCCGGTCAGAGCTAAATTTATGTGTTTAGTTAAGTTCTATGTCAAACAAATCAAAAATCGGGAAACAAACTGCAGGTAAATGAGTATGACTATTTTCCATGTATTTGTCTACACGATATCTTGAAGAGCAGAAGATTATATGATCCCTTATCTAATGGACGCATCAGAGTTTGACAGCGGATTTTTGAGAGCTACGATTGCTAATCGGATTTTGAAGGTGCATTGGCAATTTTACTTATTAGACTTATATAAGTGGGAGACTGTTGGATTAGGTGTCTAAGCCCATAACTATAATTGGTATGTACTTGACCTGATAGTAGCATGGTCCTTTTCGGGTTGCGTTCACCAGAACAATTTGACAAGATGGATATTTGATAAAGAGGTTATTTGTGATTTATTAATATATTATAAGAATAATATATTAATTGAGAAATCATATTATTTAATTAGTTCTGATCAAGAATTAATTTGGAATTAATTTAGTGTTCAAAAGAGACTGATTAAAGAATATTGCATGTATAATTAGAGAAAACTTAGATCCAAAGCGTTAGGGTTGTATGTGCACCATAGGGATGTTATAGTACACTAAACCCATCAGCATTCACATCAATGCCAGTTGAGTTAGCGGAGATAGACGCTCATGAATAAAGTGGGGTCTTTGTTGGTTTTCTATCTGAAAAGCCCAAATTCTTCAGTATGTCTGTAATATATTTAGCTTGATAAACAAATATTCCATGACATAGTTGTTTAACCTGCAAACCTAAAAGAAAGTTAGTTCACCCATCATGCTCATCTCAAATTTCTTTGCCATAACCTTAGTGAACTCAGAACTTAGTTTCTCATCAATGGATCTGAAAATGATATCATCAACATACACTTGAGCAAGGATGATGTGACATACTGAATTCTTGATAAACAAGGTCCTGTCAATTTTTCCTCATTTGTATCCATTTTTGAAAAGATAACTAGCCAAAGTGTCATACCATGTCCTGGGTTCCTGCTTCAAACCATAGACAGCTTTATCAATATGATATGCATGAATGGGGAGTTCTTCACTTTCAAATTCTGGAGGTTGTTTTTGAAAGACTTCTTCTTAAAGATCCCCATATAAGAAAGTAGTCTTTACGTCCATTTGATAGACTTTGAAATTTTTAAATGAAGCAAAGGCAAGGAATAGACGGATTGCTTCATGTCTAGCAACATAGGCAAAAGTTTTGTCATAGTCTAACCCTTCTAGTTGACAAAATCCTTGGGCCACAAGTCTTGCTTTGTTTCTAATGAAAATTCCATCTTCATCTATCTTGTTTCTGAACACCTATCGAGTACTTATGATTGTTTTTCCTTGAGGCCTGGGAACTAGAGTCTAAACACAATGACATTCAAACTCATTTAGCTCATCTTGCATAGCTTTGATCTAATCAGATTCCTTAAGAGCATCAACAACATTCTTTGGTTCGATCATCGAGAAAAATTCATAAACGTGCAAAAGTTGTTGTTGACTCTGCTATGAATGAGAATCCTAGAATTCACATCTCCAATGATTGAGATTCATGATGATCTCGAAGAACTCTAGGATTTATACTCTCATTCATGTTATTCGGAACTAAATCTTCCTGATTTGAAGAGTTAGATGACTCAGTTTCTTTAGAGAAAACTACCTAATCTTCAGAGTCGGAATGAGAGTAGACAATTTAATCAATCTTGAGAACAACATGCTTAGTGACAGTTGGCAAGAACTTTGGAACAAGGTCTGAAAACTAAAAGTAAGTTCACTCATAACAGAAGAAGGATGATCAATTTGTTCATAGATGGATGAGTCTTCATTTCACGTGACATGAGCAGTTTCCTCAATAGTTTTACTTGAAAGATTAAATACCCTAAAGGCAATGGACACACTAGAGTATCCCAGAAACAATCCTTCATCAGATTTGGCTTCGAACTTTGAGAGTTGATCTCTTTGATTCAAAATGTAGCAGACACACCTAAACACATGAGGATAAAGGAAGACCAGCTTCAACAACCTTAGTTCTCCTAGCTTCAATGAGAGTTCTATTTCGTCTTTCAACAATGCCATTTTGTTGGGGGGGGGGGGGGGGGTTCTTACAACCGAGAAGTTTCGAGATATTCCTGAATTTGAGCAAAAGTATTCAAGAGATGAGTTTATGAATTCATTGCCATGATTACTACGTAACTGTTTGACTTTATGATCATAAAGAATTTCCTATTGCTTAATGAGTGATATAATTTCATCAGCAACATGACTTTTCTTTCATAAGAAGAATACCCAAGTAAATCTTGAATATTCATCTACGAGGATGAGGGTGAACTTCTTCCTAGCTCTTGACTTAACTAGGACTCATCCAAAAAGTTCATATAAAGGAGATGAAAGGGTTTGGTGATGGAGGAACAAGACTTTGGATTGAAGGAGGACTTGGTTTTCTTTCCTTTTTCACACGTTGAACATAGTTTATCTTTGACAAACTATGTCTTAAGAATTCCTCGCACAAGCTGATTCTTAGAAATATTTAATATGTTCTTGAAATAAAATTTAGATAGTCTCTTGTGCCAAAGCCAATTTAGATGAGACTGAGCACGAGAAAGGATGCATCGTCGAAGAGAGTTTTCAGCTTCATAGTCAGTGTCACATAGTTGACTGATTGAGATGAGATTGTTTTGAAGACCTTTTACATTTGAAACATTATTGAATACAACAGAATTGCACTTGATGGCTCCATATCCCTTTGTAGCTCCCTTGTCATTGTCTCCATATGTAACAGTTTGACTATCATCCCTTACAAAGTCATCCAAAAGTAACTTGAAACATGTCACGTGTTCTGAAAAAACACTATCTAAATACCAAATATGTTCTTTACCCTAAAAAAACTAAGATGTATAATTAGTATACACTAACCCATCTTGCAATGGTTCACTTAAGAGAAAATGTGATAACAAGCACCATGGAGACAATTCAATAAGTTTCCTTTTTATCCATTTATCATTTTGAGAAATGATGTTGTCAGTGTGAACAAAGCTATTTTCAAAAGTACACTCGATGAATCTATGAGAAACATCACCACACTGATAGCAAACTCTGGTTCCAGGATTCTTTCTTTTAACATTAAAACCTCATTTTCTTTTTATCAACAGAATTGAAGAATCTTGATCATTTGATTTAAAAACACTTGCTTTAGTTCTAGACCAAGGAGTGTCATTAATAGTATGCTCAAATGAAAATTCGTCATGGAACACAGAAGATATTAAAGAATCATCTGAAACAGAAGACTTTGATTGATCTCCAGGTTTAGTGTTGCTAACAGAGCACTGAGGAGACATGTTGAAAATTTCATTTACAAAATGAACTTCACCATCGGAGATAGGAAATTTTAGCAGGATCTTAGTGGAGGACAAAACATACTCATGATGAGGACGTGGACGATAAGGATCAAGAGCAGAAAAATGAGATACACATTTGGTATTGCCATTAGATTCAGTAGTACAATTTGTATTAATTAAAGTTTGATTTATGAAATAGTTACTTACAAATCTATTTTAAAATCTTTCACAAGACTGTCAGCGTTATAAAAAGTTTGTTTAGTCTCGACCTTTTTGATTAAGGAAACAATTGAAGGGTTTTCAGCATTCTAACACTCCTATGGTGTACATGCAACCCTAGAAACGTTGGATCTATGTTTTATCTATGATACATGGAAATTTGTTTTTCCAAGGTTCATAACCTATCTAGCATACATGGGGAACTTTTAAACATAAAAGTTAGTAAGAAATACATACCTTTAGTTGCTTGGATTCCTTGAAAACATTATGAGCCTAGAACCTCAAGTGTGATGCCTCAAATGTCTCACACAACACCAAGGCACTTGGAATAACTTAGAGAGAAATGCAAACACTCTAGAAATCGGCTAACCCTCACTTTTCTTACTTAGTGGCCGATTTTGGTCTACAACATGATGCTTATATAGTGTGTCATAATTAGGGTTACACCATGTAAACCCTAATTTACATGACTTTTCATTTCTTGGATCCATGGGTTCAAAAAGATCATGGAACCTCCATGGAGCATCTTATGGGTTTTAGCCCAACTTGATAAACCATGGATCATTAGCCCACTATACAAGAATCGATGATTTACACAATCAACCCATATATTTATTTAGTCTCCTTTTGATCACTTAATTAATTCCAAATTAATTCTTGATCAATACTAATTAAATAATATAATTAATATATTAGAACTTATAATATATTAATAAACCAAAAGGGTCCTTTCTCTCATTTTAGTCTACCCAAGTGCATGATGCCATGCAACCCAAATGGACCATGCTAATCGGGTCAAGTACATTCCAGAAATAGTTATGAACATAGACACCTCATCCAACAGTCTCCCAGTTGGATAATTCTAATAACTATAACTGCAAGAATGACTTCAGGAACCGATCAATTGTCATAGCTCTTTCAAGGTCTCGCGGATCTGAGATGATGATGATACGCTATTTAAGATAAGTGATCATAAAATCCCCAGTTCTAGATATCAGTCGGACACATACATGGAACAATGTCTTACTTATTGTCCAGCAGTTTGTTTGCCGATTTCCGATTTTTTGACATAGAACTTTTTGAACACATCAACTTAGTTCTGATCGGGCCTGGTACATGGGTCAAAACAAAATCATCGAGGGGCCCAGATATTGCTTCTAATCCAAGAAGGAATAGATAAACTTCGACTCATATGCTTGTTCTACTACTTGTTGAATCATACACAAAGGCACGTTTTATAACATCGAGTTACCAATGCGTTTTCCTACAATCAATGTATAACCAACTCATAGGTAACAAGTCATATCTCTAGGTTTGAAGAGTTATATGATATTATCGTCTCATGATCACTCGAGATAAATTCCATGAAGTGATACCAGTGAGTGTGGGTTGAATCCAATACTCAGAACTTATGAGCACTCATGAGTGTTGTAGCACCACTTTTCTATGTCCAACATCTTAGACCTCTACAAGCCAACCCATGATAGTCTTAATTCATATCAACTTCCAACATATGACCGACTGTGGAGAATTTGAACAATATAAATTAACACAACATAATTATTCTGGAAGTCAAAACATGCAAAATGAAATGATAGTAAACAATTGACAAAGAATAGTAACACTTTACTCATAAATAAATACAACTTTTATTCATCATCAAATGTCAATTACACTTTACACATTTCAAAGCTATCTAACTACAAAAACTAATATCGTCCTACAGCCCTATGCGCCTTGCATGCTAGAGATTCTTAACCTTGCCCAATCCCTTCGTGAGGGGATCTATCGGGTTCTCATCTGATGATACCTTCTTTGCCACAAGGAGTCCTTCTTTTATTCGATGTCTGATGAAATGGTTATTTCTGTCGATGTGTCTGGATCTCCCGTGATCCCTTGGTTCCTTGGCTAAGGCAACTGCACTTTCATTATCACAAAAAATCTCTATAGGCTCCTTTATAGCTGGTACAACTCCAAGTTCTCCAATGAAGTTTTTTAGCCATATAGCCTCCTTTGCTTCCTCTCTTGCCGCTATATACTCTGATTCACAAGTTGAATCAGCCACCGTCTCCTGCTTGGAACTTTTCCAAGAAATTGCTCCTCCGTTTAAGGTAAAGACCCAGCCTGACTGAGAGTGGAAATTATCCCTATCAGTCTAAAATCTAGCATCACTATACCCCAATACTCTCCAGTCATCACTCCCACCGAGGGTACAGATCCATTCCTTAGTGCTCCGCAGGTACTTGAGAATGTTCTTTACCGCAGTCCAGTGAGCCTTTATAGGGTTCCCCTGATATCTGTTGACCATGCTCAATGCAAAGGCCACATCAAGACGAGTGCAAGTCATAGCATACATGATCGAGCCTACAGCAGAAGCATACGGTACACGACTCATTTCTGCTACCTCAGCCTTTGTACTCGGACTTTGAGTCTTACTCAGTATGGCGTTACTCTAGATCAGTAACTCTCATTTCTTGGATTTCTGCATGCTGAATCTATTCAGCACCTTCTCCAAGTAGGTACTCTGACTAAGTCCAATTAGACTTTTACTCCTGTCTCTCAAAATCCTTAACCCTAGGATATATGCAGCTTCTCAAAGGTCCTTCATAGCAAAACACTTCCCAAGCCAGGACTTCACTTCTTGCAGAGTTGGGATGTCATTTCCTGTGAGTAGTATGTCATCCATATACAAGACCAAAAAGCTAACTATACTCCCACTATCCTTGACATATACACAAGATTCATCTTCACTCCTCGAAAAGCCAAACTCTTTGACCTTCTCATTGAAGCAAAGATTCCATTAGCGAGGGGATTGTTTTAATCCATAGATGGATTTCTCAAGCTTACACACTCTATTAGGGTACTTTGTACTGATAAAACCCTCTGGCTGACCCATGTAAATATCCTCAACCAACTTTCCATTAAGGAAAGCGGTTTTGACATCCATTTGCCATATTTCATAATCATGAAATGCAGCAAGGGCTAACATAACCCTAATAGACTTAACCTTCACTACTGGTGAAAAGGTCTCATCATAATCAACTCCCGGAGTTTGAGAAAAGCCCTTAGCATCCATTCGTGCCTTATAAGCGTATACATTACCATCCATGTCGGCTTTTTCTTGAAGATCCATTTGCACCCGATCGTCTTGCGACTTTGTACATTGTCAACCAAGTTCCAAACTTGATTGTCATACATAGATTGTATCTCTCTATCCATAGCCTCTTTCCATTTAGCAGCCTCGGGCCCTGTAATGGCTTCCGTGTAGCTGTTAGGTTCATCCAGACACACCAGTGTGCTATCACTGATAAGTGTATCACCTTCCGCAGTAATATGGAAACCATAGTAATGCTCAGGTGAATTCCTAACTCTCGTGGAACGCCTCAGAGGTACAGACTCTTCTATCGGATCAACAGGAGTTTCCTCCTCAGGTTGATTGCTAGGGTTTGAGGTTCCTTCACCACTTGACTCTTGGATTTCTTCAAGGTTAATTTGCCTCCTACTGTTTCCTTGGCTCATGAATTCTCTCTCATGAAAGATTCATCTCCGTGCTACAAAGACCACATTATCACTGGGTCTGTAGAAGAGCTAACCAAAGGATCTCTATGGGTAGCCGATGAAAATACACCTCTCATTTATCGTGAGACTCGCGCCTCAAAAAAGCCTCGCAACCCCAAATATTGATGTGGTCCCGATTGGGAACTTTTTCGGTGTCACACCCCCAAACTAGAATGATGGAAACATTCGGGGGCAGACGACATCATGTACAGTATCACAACAAATGTAAAATAGTAAAAAAAGCAACAACATTCATTTCATTAATATTAAAGTGATTACATTGTATTCAAATTACACATGATAGACTCCAAAAGTAAATAACAAAACAAAGACTTAACGCTACTATGCTCCGTCTTCATAGAATCTGCACATGTACCTGTCTACTGTTTATCCTAAGAATACAAGCGATTTTGAAAGTGTATCAACATTTAAGTTTGTGAGTTCATAAGCATTTTTGTGTTAAAATGGTACATTATTTATTCTTTGAAAGTGTTATGGTGTTTCTCTAGAAAATCCTATATTTTCTTATTAGTTGAATGGAATGTAGTCTTAGAACCTTAAGACAAAAATTGTATAAGTTCTTTTACTTAAAGAATGGAGGTTTGAATAGATAACCTTATTTATTTCCAGAAAGTGAATTTGTAAATCACTCACTAGTAAAATGATGATGTTTGTCCCGGAAAATCATATATTTTCCATGAGTTGAGTTGTAGTCTAATATGAACCGAGACCGAAAAGTGTAAGTAAATATGTCATACTTAGCTTGAACAACTTATAGTTTTATTATCAAATAAAACTAGTTGAACATGTGCTCACTCTAGATTCTGAACGTGTTAATAATACCTGATTAAGATTGCCTAATACAAACGATTTATATAAAAAAAATAACCATAAGGATTCTACTCCTTAAGATCATTTGTGAAGCATATTACTACGTGCATGAGTCATTGTCTCAGCGTGCGAGTTCTTATAACCATACTAGACGTCAGTACCGATGTTGACATTTGTCATCCCGGGGACTGTAGCTAAAAGTCAGGGTGCGGAATTGTCAGTCCCATATATATATATATATATATATATATATATATATATATATATATATATATATATATATACACAAGTATCACACTCTCCCTCCAAGAGACTCTGGTTATAAGTGGGGACTTTTGTTGGGTACTACGCAAAGCCATTATCTCACAAAATGTAATGCTAACAACGAGTTCACGAGTAATACGGTGAAAACCTTTTAGTAAATAAAAATACAAGTCCTTATTTATATCTGTTTACGATAAAAGTATGGATTGACTCATAAATTATACATAGTATAATTTATATGTTCTATCCGATTAGTATTATTTCTCATTGGTGAACACCTTTGATCAGCGTGATGCAAAGGTAATGATACCGAATGAAGTAACCTTTTATGTTCATATATATATAATACATGTATATATATAATTTAGAAGGAAATGACCTTCGGACAAATAACACCACCTTAATCCCACATTCAAACAAGAAAAAGGAATTAAGGTAATCTATTAGTCCTTAGCCCTTCAAATCTTATTTATATATTTATACTTATATAAACATGATTTGGCAATTATAAGGTTAAAAGAGTTTAACTATTTGACTAAATTTTGATGACTTGATGTTAGTTTATAAAGTGATTTAAAACAGTTTGTTTGATAGCACAACATGAAGTATAAAAATAACATTCTTGGTTTGATAGTTATAAATCACATGTGATTGATTATATAACTATAATGTTTTCTGCTTGTATAAGAAAATCCTATATTTTCTTATTAGTTGAATGGAATGTAGTCTTAGAACCTTAAGACAAAAATTGTATAAGTTCTTTTACTTAAAGAATGGAGCTTTGAATAGATAACCTTATTTATTTCCAGAAAGTGAATTTGTAAATCGCTCACTAGTAAAATGATGATATTTGTCCCGGAAAATCATATATTTTCCATGAGTTGAGTTGTAGTCTAATATGAACCGAGACCGAAAAGTGTATGTAAATATGTCATACTTAGCTTGAACAACTTATAGTTTTATTATCAAATAAAACTAGTTGAACATGTGCTCACTCTAGATTCTGAACGTGTTAATAATACCTTATTAAGATTACCTAATACAAACGATTTATATAAAAAAAATAACCATAACGATTCTACTCCTTAAGATCATTTGAGAAGCATATTACTACGTTCATGAGTCATTGTCTCAGCGTGCGAGTTCTTATAACCATACTAGACGTCAGTACCGATGTTGACATTTGTCATCCTGGGGACTGTAGCTAATAGTCAGGGTGTGGAATCGTCAGTCCCATATAGATATATACACAAGTATCACGCTCTCCCTCCAAGAGACTTTGGTTATAAGTGGGGACTTTTGTTGGGTACTACGCAAAGCCATTGTCTCACAAAATGTAATGCTAACAACGAGTTCATGAGTAATACGGTGAAAACCTTTTAGTAAATAAAAATTCAAGCCTTTATTTATATCTGTTTACGATAAAAGTATGGATTGACTGATAAATTATACATAGTATAATTTATATGTTCTATCTGATTAGTATTATTTCTCATTGGTGAACACCTTTGATCAGCGTGATGCAAAGGTAATGATACCGAATGAAGTAACCTTTTATGTTCATATATATATAATACATGTATATATATATATATATATATATATATATATATATATATATATATATATATATATATATAATTTAGAAGGAAATGACCTTCGGACAAATAACACCACCTTAATCCCACATTCAAACAAGAAAAAGGAATTAAGGTAATCCATTAGTCCTCAGCCCTTCAAATCTTATTTATATATTTATACTTATATAAACATGATTTTGCAATTATAAGGTTAAAAGAGTTTAACTATTTGACTAAATTTTGATGACTTGATGTTAGTTTATAAAGTGATTTAAAACAGTTTGTTTGATAGCACAACATGAAGTATAAAAATAATATTCTTGGTTTGATAGTTATAAATCACATGTGATTGATTATATAACTATAATGTTTCTGCTTGTATTCCCCCCCCCCCCCCCACCACCACACACACACACACACATCGTAAAAAAATTTAAAATCATTAAAAGATAAGTTTAGGGGTATGAACTCACCTAATAACTGGTGATTTGGAAAGTGTTTTGTTTCTAGGAATGTGCTTTCTTGATGTCACCCCGAGTTTCTGGTGAAGAACCGGGCTTCGTGCGGACAACACTTCGACAAGAAAGAAGGTTTTCTCGGGAACGTTGGGGCGTTGGGACTTTCTTCATGTTTTAGAGGTGTTACCAGGGCTTCGAGGTAGTTTAGAGGTGCTTAAAAGTGAGAAAGTATAGGAGAGAGGATGGAAATGAGCAACCAAAGCCGGAGCCCTCACATCCTATTTATAGGGTGAAAACTTGACTCTCACGCCGTGAGTATGCATGACTCACGTCGTGAGTCTGGTCCTGAGGATCTCATGGCATGCATCATCCGTCTACTTGCTCTGGAAGGGTCAATCATATTGTTCACGTCGTGAACACTGTACTCAGGACGTAAACTCTGACATATGTCGAATTTTGTGCCCCGAACTTCATAAATTCATATCTTTCGCATACGAGTTCCGTTTTGACCTTATTTATATCCACGCATAGGTAAGATTATGCTCTACAACTTTCGTTTAAACTCCATCGGCTAATTTTGACTTTATTTTTAATATTATAATTTTTAACAGGCCGAGACTGGAAAAGTCCGCTAAAAATCCATAACTTCCTCATCCGATGTCCGTTTTCATCTGTCTTTTTATCATTGTACTAATATTGTCGAGATCTTTGATTCTCGTTTAGGTTGTGCCGGCTAAAAGTCGCTCGGTCTCTATTTCGAGTTTTTAGTTGTCTACTGCTATATCTGAAACTTAGAAAATCATAACTTCCTCATACAAAGTAAGATTTGGACATTCTTTTTATATACGTTTACGGTTTAATGATATATACGACTTTCATTTAGATACCTAAGGCTAAAGACTATTTTATTGAAATTTTGCGTTTTATGTTTAATAGTGTTTTACCGGTTTTGTTGAGGATCTTCAATTGGTCATAACTTCTTCGTTATAACTTTGATTTTAGCGTTCTTTATATTTCTGAAAACCTTGTTACGGTATCTATCACTTTATATATCCCAATTGAGATTTTTGAACACTTTAATTTTTGACGCTATTCTTATTATTTCAAAAATAGTTTACAATACTTGACTTTTAGGTCATTACATTGACTTGAAATATCGGGTTGTCACATCCGATCCACATCTCATGAGGTGTTTTGGCAACCTTCTTTGTAGGGACTAGATTAAGAATATGGGCAGAAGTCTCTAAGGCATACCTCCAAAATGAGATTGGTAGCGAAGCTCGACTCATCATGGAACGAACCATATCCAACAAGGTTCGATTGCGCCTCTCAGCCACACCATTAAGTTCTGGTGTCCTGGGAGGTGTCAATTGTGAGATAATCCCATATTCCTTAAGATAGTCAAGGAACTCTGTACTAAGATACTCACCACCTTGATCGGATCGAAGCATCTTAATGTTCCTGCCCAACTAATTCTCCACTTCCTGCTTGAACTCTTTGAATCTTTCAAAGGTGTCTGACTTATGCTTGATTAAGTAGAAATATCCATATCTAATAAAATCATCAGTAAAAGTCACATAGAAGCAGTTAGCATCTCTTGTGGTGGTTCTGAAGGGTCCACACACATCAGTGTGTATAAGGTCCAACAAACCCTCACCCCTAGCACAAGTACCAGTGAAGGGTGACTTTGTCATTTTCCCAAGAAAACAAGATTCACAACTATCAGGTGAATTTAGGTCAAACGACTCCAAGAATCCATCCTTTTGGAGTTGGCCTATTCGTTTCTTGCTTACATGTCTAAGATGACAATACCATAAAGATGCTTTATCCGAGCTATTGGAAGAATCGATACACAATACATTATTTCCTAGATTATCAACAACCGACACAGTTTCATATACACCATCACAAGTTAATGCTTTAAAATAAAAAATTATTAAAGAAAGCATTAATACCACCACTATCATTATCAAATGAAAAGGTAAAACCTTGTTTGTACAAACCATGAAAGGAAATAATATTTCTCGCCATTTGAGACGAGTAACAACACTTATTCAAATCTAATACTAATCCACTACTTAGCAACAAATAATAAACTCCAATCTTGGTGACAGGTGAAGTTTTCCTATTCCCCATGATCAAGTTTATCTTCCCATGCTCCACATTTCTTCTTAGTCCCTGCAAATCAATACATATGTGAATACCACATCCTGTATCAAGGACCCAAGAATTAGAATGGGGTGAATTATTAGACAATATAGTGTATGTATCTGCATGGTTGGGTTTTACTTTCCCATCCTTTACATCTTGCTGGTACTTTGGGCAGTTTCGCTTCCAGTGCGACTTTTCATGGCAATAGAAGCATTCCGCCTCTTTAGGGTTAGCAGAAGGAGTGACGAAACCTTTCTTGGTTCCACTTGAAGAGGAGCCATCAAGGGCCTTCCCCTTGGTTCCCTTCGAAGGGCTCTTCCTCTTCTTTCCTTTTCCTTGCCCGATTGCCAAGACAGAGGCCATGGTAGGAGTAGGAGTGGTAACAACCGACTTACCTTTAAGACCACTTTCCGCGGTCTTCAAAAGTCCTTGAAGTTTGCTGAGTGTAACTTCTTCCTTGTTCATGTGGTATGTCATATGGAATTGATCATAACATGAAGGTAAGGAGTGCAAAATGATGTCTATTGCCAACTCCTCGGAGAAGTTCACATTCAGTTTCAGCAAACAGTCCACATACATTTGCATTTTCTGCATGTGGCCCGCAATGGGTTCACCATCCTTCATCCGGGTTGTTATCATGGAGGAGATGATTTCATATCGCTCTTGACGAGCACTCTGATGGTAGCGGTCCATCAAATCATGGTGCATCTCAAAAGTATAGTAGTCCTCATAGGACTTTTGTAGCTCGGCTGTCATAGTAGCCAACATGATGCATGCCACTTTGGTACGTAGCATCTCTTTCATGTGCCTGATATTCAGCGATCTCCTCAAGAGTAGCAGACGGCTCAAGTTCCTTAAGCTCCTTGTCAAGGACATATTCTTTGTCCTCATACCGAATGACCATCCTGATGTTCCTGATCCAATCCATAAAGTTGGATCCATCAAAGATGACTCTCCGACAAAGGTTCATGAGAGAGAAGGAGTCGGTAGGGTTTGAGCTAGAAGCATCATTGTTGGAAGACATCTTAAAAGACAAGTTTAGATTAGATATAAAGATATTCCTTAATAAAACACCCAAATGTAATATTAAGGCTAGGACCCAACACAATATTTTATAACTTAAAAGAGGGATGCCATAATCCAAGCTATAAAATATTTGAAGCTAGGTGAATGACGATTCACCAATTTCCACCATGAAAAACGAAATAAACTATTAGGTTTTAATTGGTTTTGAAAATCCTAGATTCTTTGAGATTCGTTGAACTTTTCAATGGCATGTTTCAATCACGAGTGTGCCCTTCAGGTTTTGTGACCGGGGTGCTGAGGATCACAAAACAAGGTGTGAAGTAACCATGCAAATTACTTGGTACCCTTAATATTTACCCCTCAATCGATGTGATGATTAACCACACACGCTCCACCGATACTATGATAAACATTAAGTTGCCCTTTTCCTACCTTGTTAAGTCCAGGTTAGTGTGCCAGTTAACCACACACGCTCCACTAACGACTTAATCAAAGTGCAAAGTGTAATTTCATGGGTTAGCACCTTATTCACATTTTCCTAAAGTAACTAAGATTGGGAATTTATAAAAACATTTAGTTACTTTATATTCATCATACTTTTAATGAATATTTAAAGTCCTTTTCTTATCCATTCGGCTAACGACCCTCCACCGATCAAGGAAGCGGTGAGTGAGAGTGGACACCCATTAAGCTGTCATTTTATAGGCAGCAACCTTATACCCCCCATATAGACCGACTTCGTGAATGAGGCCTACTAACGGTAAAACGACTTTTTCTTATACATATATAATTATTATTAAACTTATAATATTATAAAGTATAAGGGTTGAATTTTAGCTTTTAAAATTCTAGGGGTTGGAACTAAAGTATTTAAAGTGACTTTACATGTTCCAAAACTTGAGGGAAAGTTTTGTAACTTTTCATCTTTCATAACTTATGAGTTAATGGTTTATTAAAATGAGAGACTTTTCTTTTTATGTAACCTATGTGTTTCATAATGGAGTTTAAAAGAGTGACTTTTTGTAATCCATAACTTGAGGACAAATTATGGATTCCATTAAAACACATAATGATCAAGAATTAAACTAACAAACAAGTTACAAATGATTCCTATGATCTTCTAAACTCATAAGTTCATGAACATGCATATCAACAATTTCAAGAATCATAAATAAACCATACAAAGCTTGAAATTTTGATAATAACTTTTGAAATTGGATTAGCATAATCATTACCACATCAAAAACAGGTTTTAAGGTTCAAAAACAGTTTAGGGTAATGATCCTCATCCAATACCAAGTAAAACCCCGAAATTCTGCATATAGGGGCATCACCACATCGTGGTAAATACTGCCACATCGTGGTGAGCAGTCAGATGCAAAAAATGTAGAATTTCAACTTTTGAAAAAACATGTAGCATTAAGTATCAAGCAAAACAACCCTATGATCTGATACCACTGAAGGGTTTTGAGCATTCTAACACTCCTATAATGTACATGCAACCCTAGAAACCTTGGATCTATGTTTTATCTATGATACATGCAAATTTGTTTTTCCAAGGTTCATAACCTATCTAGCATACATGGGGAACTTTTAAACATAAAAGTTAGTAAGAAATACATACCTTTAGTTGCTTGGATTCCTTGAAAACATTATAAGCCTAGAACCTCAAGTGTGATGCCTCAAATGTCTCACACAACACCAAAGCACTTGGAATAACTTAGAGAGAAATGCAAACACTATAGAAATCCTCTAGCCCTCACTTTTCTTACTTAGTGACCGATTTTGGTCTACAACATGATGCTTATATAGTGTGTCATAATTAGGGTTACACCATGTATGCCCTAATTGACATGACTTTTCATTTCTTGGATCCATGGGTTCAAAAACACCATGGAGCCTCCATGGAGCATCTTATGGGTTTTAGCCCAACTTGATAACCGATGGACCATTAGCCCACTATACAAGAATGGATGATTTACACAATCAACCTATATATTTAATTAGTCTCCGTTTGATCACTTAATTAATTCCAATATTAATTCTTGATCAATACTAATTAAATAATATTATTAATATATTAGAACTTATAATATATTAATAAACCAAAAATGTCCTTTCTCTCATTTTAGTCTACCCAAGTGCATGATGCCATGCAACCCAAATGGACCATGCTAATCAGGTCAAGTACATTCCAGAAATAGTTATGAACATAGACACCTAATCCAACAACAACGTCTTCAACATCACCCCAAAATTTTCTCACACTAATGAAGAATTTGATCATTAATAATTCTCATGACATTACAATGTGTAGAAGCCTAGTTATTTAAAATAAGTTGAATGCTTCTTGCATGATCAACATCATTTTCCTTTTCAGCATGAAGAAAATTCTTGGTTAGTGAGATACAACTGTTTTCCTTTTTTAAATAAGAAAGAGAGTCCTCAGAAAAAAAAAGAGTTTTTCTTTAAGATTTTTTAACTCAATTTTGAGAGAAGATTTTCCTTTATTAGAAATAGATAGATCGAAACTTAAATGATCATACATGTCATCCTTTTCAATTGAAAAATAGTTAACAAAATTTTTTACTTGATATGTTGAATCTGAGTCCTTGTTCTGAGACTTAGAGTTTGTAGCGGCTTGAGAAAGGTTAGCATCAAACATAATAATGTTGTCCCTTAGTGCTTCAGCAGGAGACTTGATGATTTGAGCCATGAGACACTTACCTTTTAAAAATTCATCGTTTGAGAGATCTTCTCTGTCAAAGGCAGATGATAGAGTGATCATCATATTTTGTGCACTTCAGCAATTTTGAACCAAACAATAGACATGATATGGAAGAGAATTTCAAATAGAAATCCTCGCCTTTACATCAAGATGTGAACCCTTTTTTTCTTCCTTGTTGTATCCCGACATATATTTCTACTTTAGTTTACTATTGGATGCATTGTCATTGGATAACTAATGCATAGTAACGATGGGACCCTTGTCGGTGATATCAAGCATGTCGTAGTCCATGATCTCCAGAACATCCATTGCTTTTGATTTCCATGCAGCAAAGTTGAGTTCAACAAAAGGAGGGATCTTGATGAAAGCAGATAACTTGGGTTATCGAAGGTCGACATGATAACTTGAGTGTATCGTAAACCCGCTCTAAAACCAATTGAAGGTTTATATCGATCGGATACACTTAAGTATGAATAATAAAGAACAAACAAACTAAACAAGGACTAAACAGAAAAACTAAAGAAAATAGGTAATCACAAAGATGTTTTCACTAAGAAAGAATGTTCTCACTAAGAGAATGAGATCATAAAGATATACAATAGGGGTTCACCCTAATGTTGATTATATATGATTACAATAAATGAAATCCCACTAATTAAGGGACGTATACCTATCTAAGTAAAGCTCTGCTCCTAATCACTAAGATTATAGATCAAATATATATTCTATATATATGTAGAACTGCCTAATATATATATATATATATATATATATATATATATATATATATATATATAAGTTACTTAGATTATGAAGTTCACGTTGACACTGATCAAATATGATGTTGGCGCTAGCGCTGGTGCTGACGCTGGAGCTAGCACTGGTGGTCAGCGTGTGCTTTTTGACTCATCAGATCATAAGGTGTGACCTTACATAATGTTCTAGAAATACTAAGGAACAAGCAGATGTATGTTATGTAGGAGACACATATGAACCAAGAGCTAAGAAAGGATGGATACATCATGATGAGTACACAAAAAGAGATAGAATAGATATAGACAAACTAGTAGGGAGTTTTATAAAAAAGAACCTTTAAACCAACCCATACTTAATTCTAAAAATAAGATTAACCTAAAAAAGTAGAGTTACATAATTTACTTTCATCTCTAAGAAAAAACATAATGAATTAGAAGAAACTATGAATAGACCTAATTATGAGACTCATTAAAGAAGCGTTTGCGGGAGGCGACCCGAAGTTAGTTTGAGCATTTCTTTCATTTTAATTATTTTTTATTTTTTAAGTTTTTCAACTAAATCCCAAAGAAAGGTCATTAATTAGTAAAATAACATTTCAAAACCAAAAAATAAAAGATAAATCATAAAAATCACGAATTTCAGCTGAAATAGCCAATTTGCAGCGAAAATAATCAGTCGTGACGTGATTTTATTATACTGACTTAAAACAATAATTTTGTGATAGTCACATCGTGAAATATATGTCGTGTTGCGAATTGCTCCAAAAAATAAACTATAAATATAAGGCTTCTATTTGTGAGAAGAGTCACCTGAACCCTTTTGCTTGCTGCCTCCAAAACTTCAAAAACGCTAAATTCATTTCTTCCTTTCCAAGAAAAAAGAGGCATAAAAAAATTTACTTTGATTATTTACATTAATTAATGAATAGTATGATTGTTAAGATTTCATTCAAGAATTTCATATACTTTTAGAATTTCATTGAAGCAATTATCCTCTATCTTAAAAAAAAAAGATCTATTACTTAGAATTTTTTTATATTGAAAGATAGATTTTTAAACTTTTACTCTTACTGGAATATTCAAACTATTGTAAAAGTGTTGTTTAAAACTATTTTCGAAAGAAACGTAATTGATTGATTTTCACATCGGGATTTATAAATTACGCCATGAATTGTATTCAATTTTTCATATGTCCAGGCACAAATTTTTGAAGTTTAAAAGTATTCCTTGGATGAAAAAAGAATTTCTTTAACTCTTGATTATCAAACGTTGAAAAGAGGAATATCTTAATTCCTAAATCACTTGATTGGGCTATACTTGCCTCTATTGGTGTATACCATGATACAAATTTACATCTTACAAAGTCTATGATGGCGGAAGAGTATGATATGTCTATGATATCACTAGCATGGAATAACATCTTTAATATTAAGGAAGTACATAATTTATGAAGAACTAGTACAAAACTTTTATGCTACAACTGTTTACAAATCTGAAGTCACAAACTACAATGAAAGAGGAGCAATCACTTTCCAACTTGGAGGAAAAGTAGAGAGTGTAGAATTTTAGTGCTACCATGGAGATATGGAATAATCACAAGAGAAGAAGATTTGACAAAGGATTACAACTACTACATATCTCAATAGCCAAGAAAGATATCAAAAGAGTTTGATCATGAGAAGACTTGGAAAAAGTATGGTTATGGAGAGTTTGGTTTGAATGCAGCATCTACAACGATCAAAATTCTTGCACATAAGATCATGCATCAAGTGATAGAAAACACCATTTCTCATAATGAGAATAATAATTTAGTATGTCACAATGACCTTTTTCTTTTGGATAAGCATTTAACATTTGAAGAAGATGTGAATATGCCACATTGTCTCGCATATTACATAGGAATTCATAGAGGATGACCACTAAATAGTAAAGTTATCATAGGAGGAAAGTTTATTACATGGATTGCCAGGTTATTTGATATCTTATCAAATAAAGTAATAACATGCATGAGGGGTTTACCAGGTTCCAGATAGTGCCGCAGGAAAGTCAAAAAGAAGAGGTAAATGAAAATAAAGGAGAAACTTGTAAGAAAAGAGATGGTGGAAAAGAGTAAAAGAAAAGATGCATGAGGAAAACCAAGTTTGATGATAAATTGAAAAGGTCAAATATTAGGAAAGCTAATAATGAAGAGATGATAAGAGGGCTAATGTTAACAGTTTCTCATATGATAGAGCATGTGAATGGAATTCATTAGATGTTAAAATAGGAAATAAATGAGATAATTAAGTTAAAAGTTGATAACGAAAAATCCTTACATAAACCTACTAGTGAGGATGAAGAAACTAATATGGATGAAAACATGGATGAGGAAATAGAGAGTGAATATGAACCTGAAAAAGGTCCTAGTGAAGATAAAGAAGATGAAGATGTTAAAGAGAAAATATGGAATGAGATGAATTTAGTAGAAGAACTATCGGATAGAGTGTTAGATGATTTTTTAAAAGAAGATAACCCAATAAATATCTAGGTAAGTACAGGTTGTCAAACACTACGGGAATGAGTATGATACTGAATTAGAAAATTGACCTATTAATTAATCTAAAACAATAAAAATAAATTGGGGATATCTTTGAATTGAATTAAATAACAATTAAAATAGTAATGAGAGCTAGGAACTTGTATGTAAATAGTATTAAGAAGGACTTCTACTCATATTCGAATCCCTTGCTCTTTTCCTATGGCTAGTCACCAAAATTGTGCAATGGATTTATGTTGTTTATTAACGATATCTATATTGATTAGCTATATTGATTCGATGAACTAACACTAATAATTATAAAGAATAGTTACTACAATGATCTTGTAACAGACTAACTCGATAGCTAATTATATGTTTGAATTATGAGAGATTTAACCTAATAGCCACTTTCAATCATCATGAAAGTAGACTACTTTTTTAAGAAAAATAATTTAAATCAGTCTTCTACATTTTAGTATTTAGTTACTATTATCTTACCTTATAATTTAATGAATCACTAGCCCTAACAATTTAATACCATAAATTAATTAGGATTCAATTATGTAGTAATATGGGTTTCATTGTTATCTAAATTGTTAAATACAAGATTTTGTTCTAGTAGTATTTTCAAATGTGATTATTTTGGTCATCAGGGTTTGTTGATTTTGTTGTCGTATTAAGTGACTAATGCATATATCGCTACTTCAAATCTATATTAATTATTATTATTATTATTATTATTATTATATATATATATATATATATATATATATATATATATATATCCATGCTTAATAAAAACCTCCCTTAAACGCCACGTGTCCATCTTTTACACAAGCTTTCTGCCACGTGTCGTTCATTCTGATTTCTGTAATTATGTTTTCCCGCTCAATTTGCTCATCTATTTCTATTTAATTTTGATTTGATAATCATCCCACAAAATCCGTAACCATCCCATAAAATCTGCAACTAAATCACAGGAAATTCAAATATGTATCAGCGTTCTTTTATCTTTACAAAAACCCTAAACAAAGATCTCATCTATCGTATCCCTGTTCAGTCTCCACCAACACCACGAGCCACTGATCATCAGTTCCAGAACCTCTTCTTCTTCAACGACATCCCCTTTCTCTCTCTCTTTCTCTCTACACAATCTGATGATAATGATGATAACAAGGGATACTTGATTTCTTCTCAATGCCATCGCCATTTTTTATGGAAATGATTCATATTTTTTTTCTACTTTCGATTTCTTACATGATTTCACAATTTATGTGTTTGGTTTTGATTACTGGTCAACAATTTAGGTACCCTTATCAATTTCTAATCTATATGTTCTATTATTCTTATTCTATTTTCAGTTTCAAACGGAGGAACTTTGTTTGGGGCTTAAGTGCATCTAATTTTTCCTCAAATGCACCGCAGGTAATTAGTAGATGCCAACCCTCACTCACATACTCAATATCTTCAAGGTTTTATGGGTTTGCTTCAATATTCAGGTATTTTTTAAATCAATTGATAAATTTTTGGATTAAGATGAATAATAATTAGGAAACAGAACTTTAACATCGACTCAGTTGAACAGGTCAATGATTTCGATTTTTTTTTTGCTCTTGAACCTTTGATGCTCAAGCCCTAAATAGATTTGTGATTTCTATTTTGTTAGCCTGTAACCAAGCGTCGAATGAAGTGATTTTTTTTGTTTAACAGGAACCATTTGTAATTCTCAACAAATCAGCAAAACTCAAATATGATAACATGAATGGAGGAGCTGGTGGGTAATTGTAGATGACAATGCTGATATGGGGTTATGGAAGACAATTCCTATGATTATGACATGTCTCCATCGATAGGTTGAGTTTTACAATGATTTTATTTGAAAGATCTTATTTGTTTTTTTTTTCAGTGTGATTTTCCATGTTTGGCTTACAAAACATGGATCATGTTATAATTCTGCCATTAAGTTTCTTCTAATCGGTGGTTGAGTAGATAAAGTTATATAACTAAATCATTTGTATCCTCTAAAGCGATTTATCATTCATTATTCTTTAAATCAAATTCCAGTTTGATAATTCTTAACTGGCTTTTGCAAATTTTATATCAGTGCAAAACTCAGGTTTTTTGTGAAAATTGTTAACCATGATAAGGGATTTCAAAATGTTCATGTGCTTTAATCCAAGTATGCACCACTAGCATATTATCTGAATTTGATCAGGAGGTGTTATCCGTGTTTTCATTATTAGGGCACTATCTTTTATGCCACTTCTTGAATGATGTATCTTCCCACATAACTTAGCAATATTTAGACGAAGGTGTCAGTCAAAGAAGAAAACATGATATTCTTTTATGATATGAATGGACATCCAAAGAGACGGCTCTGTATGCAGATACCCAAGGAAGATTCATTATGGCGATCATTTAACTATTGAAATCCTTGAAATGACCTAGAAGATCAACATCAATACTCTTTTTTTCCGCTTTTCCTCATTTGATTTGATTGCTGACTATATATATGTTAAATTTATGACTGTATTGGCTTCACCTGATTTGTTTGTGGCTATAATTCTATAACAGATAAAAGAAACTAGAACTCATTTTGGTGTATACTGCCATAAAATTCGAAGCAAATCTTTCTATTCGGAATAGAGGAATCATATTTGTGGGTCGATTATGTTCATTGTTTCTTGTGATTGTCGCCCTATAATTTTGAAATTTGGAAATGGAGTTAATGGAAAAGTTTGGTTTTGGGTTTATTATGTAGATACAATCGTAAATGAAGTTGTAAATGAATTTGAAAATGATGGCAGCAGTTTGATCCATAAATTATTTTATAGATGGATAGGAAAAGCCATTGACCATGATCCAGTAATCAAGGCAGTAACCAAGTTTGAAGAAATGACAGCCGACTTTCATTGGTGGTTAATGTTAAATGCAAGAAATGGTAGCCTACTTACATTTCACAAGAAGATCAAGCAATGTACTTTATTTCTTACAAATTTCTATTACCAAAATATAAATGTAAGAACATTGTTAATACGAGTATGAACTAATTTTTTTAGTTGTAAACCATGAACGTACTTATAGTTGTAAACCAAATACCAATTTTTTTAGTTATTCTCCAGAAACAACACCATATTTTTAAATTTTAACCCAAAACATATAACTATCTTTACAGAAATTTATTTGCAAATCTATTATTAATATTATGTTTTCTTTTTAATTTCAATGTTGTTATACTTTGTTAACTGTGTAGCACACGGGTTATAACCTAGTATATATATATATATATATATATATATATATATATATATATATATATATTAAAGTTCATAAAAATTTTAACACTAAAGTGGCACATTTTTGGTCTCTTTTGATCCTCCACAATTTACAACATTGACCCTTCACCTTTATGCTTTTGTTCACAAACAACCCTTTAACTTTGGTTTGAATTTTTCATAGCCTTCGACTTTTATTACATATTATTAGTATTTCTACTTACAACATTGATCTTTCACCTTTATGATTTTGTTCACAAACAACCCTTTTACTTTGGTTTGAAAAATGGTCCATCAACTATATTTGGGTCATTTTAACATTGCTTCCTTTTTGTCTTTTTTGGTCCCTGTGGTTTACCAGATTTAACACATTGTGGACAACGATGGAAACCGAAATTACTCTTTTACTCCTAATCCGATTTTTTTTATTAATTTATATTTCTCTTTTTCGTTTTAAATTAATGTTTTGTTTAATAGAAAATACCGCCCAATACCATAAAGCCATCCACCATCTGTCATCACCACCACCACCACCACCGCCAAAATTACATAAATGGTCCATATGGTTTATCCGTGGTCACAAATTCAGTCCCTACTACCTGAAAAGACCAAATTACCCTCACATTAACGGACAAAAAACAACGGTCTATATTTTCCGGATTGGTTTTCCGGCCGCTGCCATACATGTCAATAAAGTTCAATTTGTGACACCATTTCTTTATTTTCCTCATTTATTGTAAGAAATAATTATTTAGATTTCTTTACTTATGTAATTAGATGACATTGTTTATATTCCTTTACTGGATTATCTCAATTCAATCCAACATGCTACTTTACTTTACAAAACAATACCTTCCTACCCCGGCAACGCTGGAGAATCCTTTCTAGTTAATAATAAGTTTTCGATTCTTAATAGTTTGGTTATAGATCTCGTTTCTGAACTATTTATAGTATTAAATGATAGTTTGATTAATCTTGATCTTGTTCTAATCTTCTTGGATTGTTTTTTTTTCTTCTTTTAAATGTTGGAGTTGGGTGTTATATGATTAAAAAAACTGTTCTGTAAAACCTTCTAAGCAACCCCTTTTTGATAAAGTTGAAGTGGAAATAGATTGATAGGCTTTAGCATAGTAGTATATGAATGTATGTGAAATCTAGATTACAGGCTTTTACAATCACATATGGGTATGTTGCCTGTGATTTCCCTCTGTAATGTATGCGATCATACAAGTTCTAAAAACATAAGGTACACGATTTTAATAAGAACAAATCTCTAATTTGTAAGAGATGATGAAATAAAAATATGACATAGCAATTATACAAGTCTCTATATATTAAGATCATAGGCCGAGCCCATGAAAAATCACAGCCCACTGAGGACAAATCATAGCCAAACGCAAATCACAACCCATAAACTCTCACCTACGGTTATACGGGTCGATTTTTAATTTTTTGGCTTATTTTTGGAATTTAGTTAAAATTTTTGGATTTTCTCCCCTTATTATTATCATTTTTGTTATTGTTGTTATAATCATAAAATATATTTTAGTTAATTGATAATTCAAAATATTTTGATAATTCAAAATATAGACAAAATTCAAAATACGTTCGCCAAATATTTTAGTTCCTCGTCTTGATATCGATTACGATAGTAAACATCAAACCAAAACTAATATTTACAGTTTCAGTCCCTGAGGTAACAAAATTCAAAATACGTTCGCCAAATATTTTAGTAGTAAATATGATACCAAAACTAATATTTACAGTTTCAGCCCCTGAGGTTAAAAAAATAATAAAATATCCACAGTTTCAGCCCCTGAGTTAAAAAGTTGCTTTCATTGAGAGTCGAACTCAAGACCTCCCGCTTACTAAACGGGTGCTCTAACCAACTGAGCTATGAAAGCAAGTTGCTTTTATCTCAGCTCAAATAAAACTTATTGTAAAATATTATTATAAATTCCCAAAAATTAGATATAATTCATTGTGCCTGAAACAACCCTACAATATGACTATCATTATACATTTATACTGTATCATTCTATCTATCATTCCCAATAACATTTCAAAATCGAAAGTGGGCAAAACCCCAAATGTATTCTCATAACTACTACTAAAACATAGATCAACAAAAAATTTCATAAAAGTGAAATCAAACTAAGCTACATTGACACCTATCGGATTAACAAGTTTCAGACCCCAACTCATATCCTCACAATGTCGAACATGAGGAACAACTTCACCAGTATCAATCCCACTTCTCTTTTTGCAATCAAAAAACGGTGGAGCATGAAAGCAAGGCTCAATCGACATGGCTTTAGTGCAAGCTGGATTTGGGGTTGTTTCATTCTCGGGTTTATTCAAGATCCATGGATTCAATCCTCCAAGACTTTGAGCTACATACCCAAAAGTTGACCATGAACTCGTAATCAACTTATCTGTTAAACTCAGTAAGTACATTTCTGCCCATGCTTTCCTGTTATGCATCTTCTTCCCCGTTTGTTGATACCCTTCATGACTCGGTTGAAAAACTTGAATCACTTCTCCTGTTACAGTCGGATTCTCCCAATACATGTCTCTTATCTTCTCAAAGTATCCCGAGCTTAAAGATGTTAAAATTACAGCTTTTGAGATTTGGTTTTTTGGTGTCACGGAAGATTCGTTTTGATTGATTTCTGGAAGAAAGTTGTTGTGTAAAGAACATGAGAGGATTTGATCGAGTACGTATTGAAATGGGCCAGGTCTCGTGTCAAAAACTCTCACTTGGATGCCGATTTTTTCATCTGCTTGTGATAGATATGAGTTGTAGTATCGTGTTATGAGACCCCAGATTGGATTTCTTGGGAAGAACAGATATCTACCTAAAAAATGGAAAACCGTTTGTTGATCTGGGAAGAGGGTGAGTAGTTCTTGTTCGAATGATGGCATTAAGAATAGAGATGGGATGAAATAGTTGTCGGATTTCATGATTACCCATGGAACGTTTTGAAGAAAGCTTTGATCTTGATCGCAGAAGAAAAGCTTGTCGTTAGCATCGTAATCATGAACCAGATGAAGATACACATACCCAGATGATGAAGATGATGACGACGATGAATTGTTTGAAACTATACTACCGAAACACTCAGGAGATTTCTGATTCAAGCTTTTGAATTGATCATAGATTGGGAAATCGAGAGGGAGTAGCCATGAGACTTCAGGGAAAGGTTCGCAGAAGAGATCATCCATGTCAACTCCTCGATCAATAAGTAAGACTCGATCTGTTAAAAGGGCGTAAAGAAAAGCCGAACCCAAAGTCAAGATTCTGTTCCCGAGTCCACTGAACGAAACCCAGATCAGATACTTGCAATCTGAAGCTTCTTCTTCGATCATACCATTTGATCTTAGTTTTCCTACAGTTTTGTTGTATGATTCTGTATAAGGTCCACAACGTTTATGAAGAGCTTCATATCTTCGTAGCTTCGAGATTAGAAAAGAAGAAGGTTTATAAGGTGATTCTTTACGATATGATGCTGATTCGTATCTACTGAGGCAAGAATCTTGATCGAATCGACTGGAAAGAAGCCCACCAAGTAGCTTGTCTTCGTGCTCAAATCCTGCAGAATGTAGCTTCTTTTTGTGCTTCACAAACGACTCCATTGGATCATCTTCTTGACCAAAATCTATTACACACAAAAGATATCGAAAATAAGAAAACTGTGTGATATAGTTGGATTTGATCATTGAATTCAAAGATAATGTAATAATGCAGAAGGAAGTAGATAGAAATGAATGTTGATTAATACCTCTGGGAGATGCCATATCATTATCAAGAACTCGAGCATCAGCAACTGCCCAGATGCTATTTGGTGAAGAATCCTTCAAAATGATGGAAATTGAGAACAAAACTGAAAGACCCATCAAGCAAACAACAAAACACCCCATTAATTTCAAAGGATTTAACCCAAATCTCGTCTGTTGATCCCGGGATATATCGCCGCCTCCGAGATCGGAAAACTTTGGTGGATCGCCGTAATTTTTGTTCAATCTTCTCATATCTGGCTACAGGTGCGAGAAGAACGGTGAGCAATGAAGTCAAAACTGCAGACTTATAATCAGTGGCTTCGTTTTGTACAGGAAATAGTTTGAATCGATGAAGTGTGTGGAAAAGGTGTAAGTGTGTGTTCGACTGTTCGTTGATGAATTGGAGAACTTGATTGCGATTGTAGTTGTTTTATAGTACTACGAATCGACATTAATTGGGTTAACGGTGAGTGTTGGATGCATCGGCATCAGAGGACATTGATTGTCGGTGACACCTTCGATAATCGAATTTGATTCATAGAATTTGGGTCGAAATATCTTCGGTGTTAGGGCTTGAGCCCTAAGTAAGAGATCGAATTTCAAGAAAGAAAAATTACAAGCCCAATTTTTTTTTATTATTTATTATTATTATTATTATTATTATTATTATTATTTTTCTTCAGATTTCCATCCTATTTTCAAATCTTCAACCTTATAATAATAATCCGAGTAAATTATTTTCAAATCTTTAACCTTATAATAATCCGAGTAAATTACAAGAAAAGAAGTATCCTTCTACAAAATCTTTTATTTTTCTTTCTATTCATTGGATTATAACAAGTGTCATAATGAAAAGATAAGATGAGGAAAGAGAATTAATGAATTATGACACTCAAATGAATAGATAGGAAGATGAAGTAGGAGATAAAATAGAAATTTGCATTTGCTTCCTAATTTATCTTTTAATTCGGAAATTCTCTATGTTATGTTTTATTATTCCAATTATTTTATTAAATGAATTATATTATTAATTATTTTTAGAAAAATGATACACCCACCTTAATCCTCTTACAGTTCCTACCACCATCTCCGGTAACAGATCTAGTTTCCGACACCAACTTTGGTCATCATCTCTATTCATAGATCCAATACCATAGAAATTAGCCAAAACTCAAAACAGAGTGACAGAGGTGCTTAACATTCCACAATAAATCTGAAAATACATCAAAAACCAAACTTGTAACTCAAATCCAAAACCAAAATAGAACATAAAATCGAATCTAAAACCAAAATGGAACGTAGATGCAAATCCAAATCCAAAATCGAAGATGCAATTCGAACTAAAATACATACCCGAAATTCATGATGCAAAAATCACATATACAATCACAAATGCAAAAAACCTACATAACATACATATAACATGCAAAAACCTACCTAACATACATATAGTTCCAGATGCAAATCAATTAGTAAAAAAAAATAAACCTCATTTGAGTAAGTTGATAAACAAACTATACCATGGAAATTTGGAATAATTATACGTATTATGAAAATAAAATAAAGTATTCGCTAATTATGAATGATGTAGTTTTTTTTTCCAATAACACTTTTATATGCATACGATAGGATGTAAGTTTTGTTCATCTTATTATTATGGGCGTTCAAATCGGATATCCGAAAATTTTGGATTTGATATCCGAATCCGTATCCGAAATTTCAGATACGGATTCGGATAATTTTCGGATATCCGGTTTTATTTTTTTATTTTTACAAATCTAATTAACTTATCTATAAAACATTTTTTTAATATTTAGATACTATAAACAATAAAAACAAAGTAAAAAAAAGGAACAAATTCATAAGCTTTTGTATGCCTTTGTGGAAGTATATGTACTGCCATTATTTATGGGTGGTGATATTGCCACGACAATTTTTGATAGTTCCACTGAAAAAATATGAATTGATAATTTTGTCCGTATTGACTTAAAAGAAAGCATCCTCGTTTTAGTTTTCAAAACGCACACCATAAATCCAGGATAATAACTACTCCTACAAAATAGTATTTTTTTGATGAAAGAAAATTATATTTTCAAAACATTTTTGTATTGCACCATAATCTCACATCTCATGGAGGAATCGTTTGGAGTTTCAGAGCGTGATCATACAAATTAAGAATTGAAAACAAATGAACCTTAGTAACTTCTTTTTTCGAATAAGCATCCCATATCTGGAAGACCACTTTATATCACTCAAACAAAGGAGACCTCATCATAAATATACATCACTAAACTACCTTTCGTCATAGCCATGGCGACAAAAGGATTAGATTTGATTGATTTTGTATTTCCCATATTAAGGTACAAACTTTACCACCATGTAGCCTTCTTTGTTTGTTATGTTGCAATGGCAATATCACCTCCCTATATGTATTCCCTCGTCCTCCTCGTATTGGAATCAAATCACAGCCCTTCCTCTGACATGGCGAGCAAACACGGTAACGACAGCGCAAGCTCTAGCGATGTCAAGGCTAAGCGTATGTTCACCGGCGTTTTGCAATCGATAACATCTATGCTGTTTCTCTATTCTAAGCAAACGATTATAGCTTCGAAAAAGTTGAACAAAATACAAAGATCTATCTGGGGATGCCGCAGAAACTAATTTCCACCACAAGCAACAAAGCGATAAAGTTGCGCTATCGGATCAAGAGAACATGAGAAGAAGGAGGTGAGCACGGAGGCGACGGGCTGGCGGAAACAAATACTGATAGGGGATAAATATCAGCCCATGTATTTCTCTCCCTGGCAATATCACTTCCCTTATGTTATACCGCATATTTAGTGTTAATAATTGAACAATATTTTTTTTCTCAAAACAATTGGAAACGTTTATTCAGGTCAATGTAGTTCAAATATCCATGTCAATGTAGTTCGAACATCCATATACTGTAATGGGTAGTAGTGTTAAAAATGTAAAAAACAAAAAGAAATAATAATTACGTAACGAACACTCGCAAGATCAAATACAAGTAATATCATCTTATGACCTTTTATGTTTTCAAATAATCGGATTTTGGATTTCAGATATCCAAAATATCCAAAAAATTTACAAAATCAATATCCGTATCCGAATCCGAAAAACCGGATATCCGAAAATTCGGATATCAGGAATTTTAGATAAATTTGGATCGGATTTTTAGATAAATTCGGATCGGATTTTCGGATTTTCGAATCAGATTTTTTAGATACTGTCACACCCCAAAACCGAAACGGCGGAAACGTTCTGGGGCGGAGGACGTCATGTATAGTATCACAACACAGAATAATAGGGACTAGTAAACACTTATATTGAAGTGTTACAACCATATATGATGGTATATAAGGGGTATATGAGTATACAAGGGAGTGTATGGTCAAAATACACAATATTTGTGTGTGTGCGGCCAGGGTGTGTGTGCGGCCGCACACTCCCTATGAAATGTGCCAAAACATATTTTAAGGCTTTAGGACTCATATAGGAAGGTTTCTTACTTCATGCTTTAGCCTTATATGGAGTTCATTGCCATTTTTGGACCTAAAAAGGGATGTGTAAGGCTGTTCATGGTGTGTGCGGCCGTACACACTTGAAGATCATGAGAAATGGCATTTTTCATGCATAACTTCAAGGGTCCCTAGCTTATATCAAGCTATTACAAGTGTATACCCGATTTAGAGGCTTAGAAGTGTAGTTAAAGTCCAAAAAGTTTAGTAGGTGTTCTTGGTGTTCTTGATGTGTTTGAAGATCTAACACTAAAGAGGTGTTTTCATGGATATATCAAAGGGGAAGGCTAGTTAAGGTCATGTATTAGTTAATCAAAGGATGAATCACTTACTTGATTGAAGATTGGAGTGAAAAGTTGGATGATACTTGAGAGGATTTCGAGTTCTAGCCTTGAAGAATTGGAAAAGTGTTCAAAAATGACTAAATGTTGAATATATATGGGAGAGTGTGCGGTTGGGATGGGTGTGCGGCCGTATACTCTTGTGTGTGGTCGTACACACAAGTGTGTGGCCGCACACTCCATATGTTGGAGTGTTTGACCCGAGTTTGCTTGATATGCATCGAGTTATCCCATTTCTAGGCTCCTACCTTGATTGTACCGGGTTTAGAACACTCAAATAGACCCTAAACAGTGCTAAAAGATAGCAAAACAAGTCTAACTTTGATTGAATTGATCTATTGTACATGATAGAAATTTCGGGTTGTCACATCATCCCCCCGTTAGAGAGAATTTCGTCCCGAAATTAGAGTTTAAGCAATTAAGTAGTTACCAATAACTAAGCGAAAAGATGAGGATATTTCATTTTCATTTGATCCTCGCGCTCCCAAGTGAATTCAGGTCCTCGCTTGGCGTTCTAGTGAACCTTCACTATTGGGATGCGGCTTCGCTTCGTCTGCTTGACCTCTCGGTCCATGATCTCTACAGGTTCTTCCACGAAGTTAAGACTCTCGTTGATCTCGATCTCGTCGAGCGGGATTACAAGAGTCTCGTCGGATAGACACTTTTTCAAGTTCGAGACGTGGAAAGTAGAATGTACGTTACTAAGTTCGTGAGGTAGATTAAGTTTGTAAGCTACAGGGTCGATTCTAGCGAGAATCTCGAAAGGCCCTATGTACCTTGGATTGAGCTTTCCACGCTTTCCTAAGCGTATCAAGCCCTTCCAGGGTGAGACTTTCAAAAGAACGCGATCTCCCACCTGGATTTCCAAATGTTTTCTTCGTTTGTCTTCGTAGTTTTTTTGTTGGTCTCTAGAGGCTTTCAATCGTTCACGAATCTGAACGATCTTCTCTGTCGTTTCCCGAATGATCTCCAAACCTGTGAGAGTGCTGTCAGGAACTCGTCCTTTAGCTAACTGGGTGTCACCCACCTCAGCCCAACACAGAGGGGATCTGCACTTTCGGCCATAGAGGGCTTCAAATGGAGCAACCTTTATTCTTGTGTGATAACTGTTGTTGTAGGAAAATTCGACAAGGGGTAAGTGAGTATCCCATGCCTTCCCAAAGTCGATCACACAGGCTCGCAACATATCCTCCATGGTTTGGATCGCTCTCTCACTTTGTCCGTCGGTCTGTGGATGGTAGGCTGTACTCATGTCTAGCCTCGTCCCCAGGGAATTTTGTAGCGACTGCCAGAACCTAAAAGTGAATCTATTATCTCTATCAGAGATAATGGATATGGGAACACCATGCATTCGTACGATCTCCCTAATGTATGTTCTTATAAGCTTCTCAATCTTGTCAGTTTCTTTGATGGGCAGGAAGTGTGCGGATTTGGTCAATCTGTCGATGATGACCCAAATGGTATCAATTCTGCTCGTTGTCTTGGGCAACTTGATTATGAAGTCCATAGTGATCCGCTCCCACTTCCATTCAGGTATCTCCAGTTGTTGAAGTAGACTTGATGGTTTCTGGTATTCGACCTTCACCTTGGCGCAAGTAAGGCATTTACTTACGGAGGTAGCAATCTCTGCTTTCATGTTAGGCCACAAGTATAACTTTTTAATATCCAGATACATCTTATCTGAACCTGGGTGGACGGAATATCGAGTGTTGTGTGCTTCAGTCATGACCAAGTCTCTGAAGCCACCGTGTTTCGGTGTCCAGATTTGGTCTATGAGGTAATAAGTTCCGTCACCCTTGACTTCCAAGTTTTTATCCATTCCTCGCAGGGATTCACCCGCCACATTTTCAGGTTTCAAGGCTTCAAGCTGAGCCTCCTTAATTTGTGTGGATAGGTGCGAATGGATAGTCATAGTCAAAGATTTGACTCTTCGACCAGAATATTCCTTCCGACTTAGGGTGTCTGCTACTACATTGGCTTTACCCGGATGATAATGAATTTCACATTCATAGTCATTGAGTACCTCGACCCACCGACGTTGCCTCATATTGAGTTCCTTTTGTTTGAATATGTGTTGCAGGCTTTTGTGGTCTGCAAAGATAGTGTTTTTCGTACCATACATGTAGTGTCTCCAGATCTTCAAAGCAAACACCACAGCTCCTAACTCAAGATCCTGTGTGGTATAGTTTACTTCGTGCGTCTTCAGTTGCCTTGAGGCATAGGCGATGACCTTACCTCGTTGCATGAGGATACAACCGAGCCCTTGGTTGGATGCATCGCAATATACCACGAAGTCTTCTATTCCTTCTGGGAGGGATAGTATCAGAGCGGTACATAAGGCTTGTTTTAGCGTTTGGAATGCCTTATCTTGTTTCTCTTCCCAGTCAAAGGCCACGCCTTTCTGGGTCAATGTCGTAAGAGGTTTAGCTATTCACGAGAAGTTCTGTATGAATCTGTTGTAGTAGCCAGCGAGGCCTAGAAATTGACGAATTTTTGTAGGCGTCTTCAGTGCTGACCAATTCTCAACAACTTTGATATTGGATGGGTCCACGTGGATTCCCTCTTTGCTAACCACGTGACCTAGGAATTCGACTCTTCGGATCCAAAATTCACATTTAGAGAACTTCGCATAGAGCTTCTCTGACCGTAGTGTTTCTAAGATCAGCCACAGGTGCTTACTTTGCTCATCCTCACTACGAGAGTAGATAAGTATGTCATCAATGAATACGATGACGAACTGATCCAAGTAAGGACGACACACCCTATTCATTAAGTCCATGAATACTGCGGGTGCATTGGTCAATCCGAATGGCATCACTACGAACTCGTAGTGCCCGTAACGAGTTCGGAAGGCTGTCTTCGGAACATCCTCCTCTAACACTCGCAACTGGTGATACCCAGATCTCAAATTAATTTTTGAAAAGTAATTCGCCCCTTGCAGTTGATCAAACAAATCGTCTATGCAAGGAAGAGGGTAACGGTTTTTAACCGTTAGCTTGTTGAGTTCTCTATAGTCGATACACATACGGAACGATCCGTCTTTCTTCTTCACGAATAAGACCGGTGCTCCCCATGGTGAGAAGCTTGGTCTAATAAAGCTCTTGCTGAGCGGTTCGTTAAGTTGATTGGATAGTTCCTGCATCTCAGCTGGTGCTAGAAGATAGGGCGATTTGGCTACTTGGGTAGCTCATGAAAATAAATTGATTCTGAACTCGACTTGTCGTTGCGGAGGTAATCTTGGTAGTTCTTCTGGAAAGATGTCGAGAAAGTCACGTACTACGGGGATATTCTTTAGGTATTTGGTTTCTTGGCTCGTATCAACAACGTGTGCAAGGAATGCATGATATTCCTTACGTAAGTACTTCTGAGCTTGAATACTTGAGATGATACGAAGGCTCGTGTCGGGTTTGTCGCCATAGATAATAAGAGTTTCGTTAGACGGAAGATTAAGGCGAACAACTTTTTCATAACACATGATGTCGGCACGATGTAGACTCAACCAATTCATGCCGATAATGACGTAGAAACTTTTAATTAAGACCGACATGAGGTCGATTGGAAGTGAATGGCTATCTATAGTTAGAGTACATCCTATGTATATACTACTAGTGCTCTCAGTTTTCCCGTTAGCCATTTCTACGGTGAACGATTCTTTAAGTGAGTGCGGTTGTTGTTTAAGTAAGTGAGCAAATTTCTGGTTCATGAAACTCCTCTCCGCTCCACTATTAAATAGCATGCATGCATAAGAGTTTTCAAGGAGAAACGTACCAGTCACCACTGTAGGGTCAGCAACCGCTTCCTTGTGGCTTATAGCCAAAACCCTTCCCACTCCACCAACATTCTCTGCCTTAGGGTAGTCTCTTTTGTAGTGGCCCACCTTGCCACATCCATAGCAAGACTGACCCACACCAGTGCCTGGGACTTGGTTGATTGGCCTTTCTAGAGCTTTGCAAAATCGGACAATGTGTCCCTTTTTGTTGCAGTTAGAGCACTGCAATTCCCGGCAGAGTCCATTGTGGTGGAAGTTGCATTTGTTGCACTTTGGCAAGTTTCCAGCGTACTGCTTTATCGAAGCAGCAGTGTTAGGTGCTATCACGGCATGAACTGCAACAACCTGTTGCTTTTTGGCAGCTTTTTGCTTCTTCTTGTCATCCCAGAACTTCCGCTTGTTGTCAGCGGCTTTGGAGGGTTCGGAGATGGCTAGGGTTGTTGTTGATGACGAAGTATGGACCCCATGGTCAATGAGCCATTGTGCCAATCGCTTGGCACTATCGAAGGTAGTGGGGTTTGAAGATAAGACATTTCCCTGAAATGGAGGCACCAGCCCTGAAATGTACCTCTCCATTTTCTTTTCCTCCGTGGGAACCATGTTGGGACATAGGGTCACCAGCTCGATGAATCTGGCGGTATAGGAAACTATGTCGGAGCCCTTCATGGTTAGGTTCCATAGTTCTTGTTCTAATTTCTAGATTTCGCCCCGCATGCAATATTCTTCAATCATGAGGTCTTTTAGAGTTTCCCAGCCCATATCGTTTGCCACTATTAGAGTTAGTGACTTGACATGGCTATTCCACCATGTTAGGGCTTTTTCATCGAAGGTGCAAGCATCAAATTTGACGTTGCTCCCTGTTGGGCAGGAGCAGATCCTGAAGATCGACTTCGTCTTTTCGAACCATTGCGAGAGGGCAATGACTCCGCCAGTCCCTTTAAAGGACTTTGGCTTGCAATTGGTGAAGTCCTTGTAGGAGCACTCTCTCGAGCGCACGGGGATTTCACATTGAGTATAATGAACAGGTGTTCCACCTCCGCTGGCACCGGTAGAGTGATACTGAGCCATGGCTGTTGCCACAGCCGCAACTACTGCAACATTTAGAGCTGCCATATCGATTAGTGGAGGAGGTGGTAGAGTTGTTTCAACGACCGGAGGATTACGCCTTGTTGATTTGCGAGGAGGCATATTTCAACTATAATTTTAACACATGAACTTAATGGTAAGAATTCAATAGTGAAATAATGATCGAGTCCCATGAACTAAATCGCCATAGCTCAACAACTAGATGAGAGTATGAGGTCTAGTGATACAAGAACGAAAGTATTTGGATAAAGATTTCTAGAAGGTTAGATATCTGTCAATAATATTGGTATTAATGATGTAATGAGTTCGGGGAAAATGACCTAACAGTAGGTCTTACATCAAACCATATAGGGAAAAGGTTGACAGATTAGAAGTCTAGTTAATGTACTTGCAAGACAGGAATATTTTACCGACAAGTGCTTCATAGAGCACAGATAAGAAAAGCTATTTCTTATATCAAAAGAAAAGATGTACTAGACATCTTCTACCGACGATGGGTACCCCTCGGATGAACCCTCAAGCTTGCCAGTTGACGTTCCATGTCAAGGAGGTGTCGTTCATAAACTCTTTGGCGTACTGGGAGTTCTATGACTTCAGCCCGAGTCGCAGCAAGCTCTTGCTGTAGGGCCTCGTGGTCTCTCCTAGACATCTCACGAGCATCCTCAAGATGAATGGTGTGAATGGTATGCATTCTCGCATTGGCGTCAACCTCCGTGATGCGATTGAGAGCTGTCCTGCCCTGGATTTTGTTCCGGGCAACTCTGCGGACTAGGATTGGCAAGACCCTGTTTGCTGAGCCTCATTTGCTCAGGTCGTAAAAGCTTCGATCTCCATTGAATGGCATGGGTTGATTCTGATCTTGGCTCCATGTTTCCAAGATTTCCACCCACGGAGGCGCCGGACCTTGAAAAGCCAAACGAGGGTTAAGATTTGGAACAGGAGCCACATGACGTAGGTTATTGACTTCAGGCTCGGATTCAGAACCATTCGTAAAGGCATCTGCGAGGTGATCATCCAAAAGGATTGGGTGATCATCATCTAACTCATCTTCAAGCCATCCTACATTGCCTTGATTTGGGAAGTACGGATCGCCAGGAGGATGGAATCCAGTATGATATCTACGCGAGGAAAAGGGATATAAGAATCTTATATAAATAGTCGTACTACTTAAGATAATTATAATATGATCCTTACTAGTTATTTCAATACTTGCCTAGTGCATACCAATTATATGAAATCAAAATAGGATATACCTTCGAATAAGTGACCCTAACTCCAAATCCACAACCAAACAACGAACAGGAAGTAAAGCAAAGATCACAGATTCTCAGCCTATGACACCTTAATCTCATATAACTTTAGTGTATCCACTTAGCAGCTATTGAACTACTTAGTAAAGACCTTTTTAGTTCTCAGATAAGTAACTTTAGTAACACAAAATACTCCTATAGTATTTTAAGTTTATGTTTTGTTCTAATGTTATCATTGTAGTAGTGTTGGTAAGTTTTTAGACTTGTTTCCATATCACAACCATTCTCGGGCATATGCTAATCACTTCTCGGACCAACATAGTTGATCAGGCTATGTCACTCCCAGAACTGACCATACATCCCCAAGCCTACTTGTGATATTCAACAATAGTAATGCTTTTGTTTTGTCCTAGTGACACTGATTTTAGTATGAATGCAGATATGTATACTTGGTTAAATATTTTATTATTTAAAAGTATAAACTCTTGGTCAGAGTATTTTAATCCCATTGTGTTTATAGTTTGTATATCTTTTATGGGTTGATATACTCGATTCATTATAAACAATGCTCTGATACCAGTTAGTCACACCCCAAAACTAGAAACGGAAGAAACGTTCTGGGGCGGAGGACGTCATGTACAGTATCACAACACAGAATAATAGTAAACAAGCAAACAACATCATCCATTGCATTAATAATGTATTTTAATACAAGTGTGTTCTGTATAGTTTATAAGACACCAAAAATATGAATCAAAATAAAAGATGAGTCCTGAATGTGCTCCATCTTCTCAAAAGCTGGCCTCGCTACCTGTCTACTGATGACCTGAGAATACAAGTTATTTTGAAAGAGTTTATCAGCTTTAAAGCTGGTGAGTTCATAAGCACTTTAGTGTCATTGTTTGTATGAAAATGTTTGTAAGTGTTTGAATGTATAAGTTTGTAAAAGTTTGTAGTAAATGTTTGTATCTCCTAGAAAATCCAATATTTTCTACTAAAAGTAGCCTTCTACCAAGGCATCAAATGTGTTGTATGTTTGTTTATTGTAAACGTGAGTATTCATGTAAAATAATGAAGTACTTTAGTATTATGTTATAGTAACTACTTCTATACTAACTACCTTAAACTGATTGTTAATTAAGGTATAATATGATATAACTGTAACCATACTTGATCGACCTGGTAAACCACGACGCCCGAAGACATCGAAATGGGATGACATTCATCACCCGAAGACCTGCAGGTCCCACTGTAGCTAGCAGCAAGGTGTAGGATGGTCAGTCCAGTATAAATCTATACACGAATTCACGCTCTCCCTTCAGGACTCTGGTTACAAAACGAGCCACGACAGAGATGCCATGCCCCGAAGTAGTGCCTCACATTTATGTTATAGTATGTATGTATTGTATGTATTAGTGTAGTGTATGTTCTCTATGTCTAATATGTAGTATGTTCTCTCTGATTCTCATCATAGTATGTTCTCTTGTATAGTATATATTGACTCATGTATGAACTGACTCTTTGTATGTTTCATTGTACTAGGGAATAGTAAGTAGCATACCTCTAAACTATACCTATTATAGTTTACTAGAAATGTTGTTTGAATGACTTAGTAAGTTTATACACCTTTGCTACCCAAAGGTGTTGGAACTGAGGTAAAAGATTTTATGTCTCATACATATATACATAATATATAACTAAGGATCAAACGACACTCGGACAAACAACAGGGTGCTCTAAGTCCACAACCAAACAAGGAATAGGAAATAAAGCGTGTTATCAGTCATAAGTCCTTCAAACCTTACTTATATAACCTATATATCCATTAGACATGGTTTTGACAATCTATAAGTTTTAACAGAGTTTAAAAGAAAAAGTTTAGCATATAAACCAAGTTTGATAAAGAGTTTAACATGTAAAAGAGTTTGATAGACATTTTGGAGTAGTTATATTGACAAACAGCTGAAAGTAAAGTAAATCCATTTTTTTTGATAGTTATAAATCACATGTGGTTGATATAATAGCTATAATAATTCAACTTGTATCCCCCCATAAAAGCATTTAAAAACATTTACAATGTTGATTAAAGGGTATGAACTCACATGTAGTGAGTAACTCGAATGAAAGATCGATATAAGATTGTTGGGTGTAAATTGGAGTCTTGAGCACAAAAGGATCCTATTAACCACATAATGACATTTATATGTATACAATTAGTGCTTATAACAACTAATTATTGAATTGGAAATACCTTAGGGACTAGTAAACACTTATATTGAAGTGTTACAACCATATATGATTGTATATAAGGGGTATATGACTATACAAGGGAGTGTATGGTCAAAATACACAATATTTGTGTGTGTGCAGCCAGGGTGTGTGTGCGGCCGCACACTCCCCATGAAATGTGCCAAAACGTATTTTAAGGCTCTAGGACTCATATAGGAAGGTTTCTTACTTCATACTTTAGCCTTATATGGAGTTCATTGCCATTTTTGGACCTAAAAAGGGATGTGTAAGGATGTTCATGGTGTGTGTGGTCGTACACATGGTGTGTGCGGCCGTACACACTTGAAGATCATGAGAAATGGTGTTTTTCATGCATAACTTCAAGGGTCCCTAGCTTATATCAAGCTATTGCAAGTGTATACCCAATTTAGAGGCTTAGAAGTATAGTTAAAGTCCAAAACGTTTAGTAGGTCTTCTTGGTGTTCTTGATGTTTTTGAAGATTTAACACCAAAGAGGTGTTTTAATGGATCAAATCAAAGGGGAAGGCTAGTTAAGGTCATGTATTAGTTAATCAAAGGATGAATCGCTTACTTGATTGAAGATTGGAGTGAAAAGTTGGATGATACTTGAGAGGATTTCGAGTTCTAGCCTTGAAAAGGTGGAAAAGTGCTCATAAATGACTAAGTGTTGAATATATACGGTAGAGTGTGCGGTTGGGATGGGTGTGCGGCCGCATACTCTTGTGTGTGGCCGTGCACACAAGTGTGTGGCCGCACAATCCATATGTTGGAGTGTTTGGCCCGAGTTTGCTTGATATGCATCGAGTTATCCCATTTCTAGGCTCCTACCTTGATTGTACCAGGTTTAGAACACTCAAATGGACCCTAAACAGTGCTAAAAGATAGCAAAATGAGTCTAACTTTGATTGAATTGATCTATTGTACATGATAAAAATTTCGGATTGTCACAGATAAGAATATTTTTGAACACCCCTACTTATTATGATTTTCATAGATTAGTTTAACTAGTTTAGTCTGGTTTATAATTTTTTTTACTGCCCAAAATTATACTTTTTTTATTAAACTAAAAGTTCAATTGTCATCATACAATGAGTGAGATGGCAAACGGGCAACAAGCTGTGCCGCTAATCCTTTTTGAATGGTAAAACTAATTCTTTTAAAGACTACATCCGAAGGTCTAGGAGATATAACATTACTATGCATGATTCGTTGTACTCTTTTAAGAAGCTCTACCGCATCCGATGCGAGGAAACCAAACGTATCAAATGCAAATGGTATGAACACGTGTTTATAATTAGTTTTTTACTTATAATTAGTCATTTGAATCACCTACTTTAATTATTAGATTTGATTGTAATACTAATAGGTATAACCGGATATTGATGTGTCATGTTCAACTTGGTTGTTGGATTTTCCGAAAGGTTTACATTGAAAAGATCTTGTCTAACGAATGTCTTTTATGGACATTCTTTATTTGGTAGTCAAACGTATTGCTTTTAAATTATAAAATATATCAGGTTAGTCTAAATGACTAATTATAAATTAAAGTAAATTATTACGGAGATAGGTTCGATCGTTATTAGAGAACAAACAAATATTATAAAAGATCGTTAAATTCTTGATGGTCATCTTATTGTGAATGAACTTGTGGATTGATATAAGAAAAAGTTAAAAAAGATAAGGGTTTTAAAGATTGATTTTACAAAGACTTACGATAAGTTAGTTGTGAGTATTTGGATAAAATCATGCAATTTATGAAGTTTGGTGCTAAATGGAGGTCCTAGATCCATGTATGTTTGATTTCGGCTAGGGCTTTTGTGCTTATTAATGGAAGTCCTTCAGATGAATTCCAAATGCAAATACGTCTTAGACAAGGTAATCCGTTATCACATTTTCTTTTTATTTTAGTCATGGAAGGGTTTCATGTTGCTTTTGAAGATGCATTTGGTGAAGGTTTAATTAAAGGTGTCTCTATAGGAAGCTAAAATGTTAATATTTTTCATATGGTTTATACTGATAATGTGATCATTTTAGGGGAGTGGGATAAACATAATGTTAGGGAAACAGACAATACTTATTAAGACTCAGAACAAATCTAATGCTATTTTCCAAGTTCTTATGACCCTTGTGAGGAAGTAATGTGGATAACTAAGCATAACCTAAAGCATACAAGACACGGTATTTGCGTGGTTCGGTCAAGGTGACCTACGTCCATATGCAAGAGGGGGGTATTCTTTATTTAAGAGCTCTCAAACAGTGGTTACAAGTATAATTCACCAAAGATTCGCCTATCACTCTAGAAGTCAAAATAAGACACATCAACTTTGCATGCATCCATATTTATACTTGAGGGATCAGACCTAAAACCCTAATGGGTGAAGCCCATTGGCCCATGAATGGTGTTAACCAATCATAATCCACCATGCAGTAGCTTCTAGAACATTCATCCATGACATACAACACATAAGTATCAAAAACACACATGATGAAGTACCATGAGCCATAGTGGAGCATCATGATGCTCATGTGGCGCATCATGAACACTAGTGGTCCAACATTCATCGTGGTGGCACAACCTAGTGTATTCCTTGACCATCACCAAATTTTGAGTATCATAAAGGACTTCATAGCACACGAGGCTCATCATAAAACACCTTGCACCAAAATGGCACATCTTGCATGGAGATGGCCTATCTCATGCAAGGATGCCACAACTCCCTCTCACTTGGTACACCATTTTTCCAATGTGGCGCAACTTATACTAGATTGGTGAAACACCTTCCACTTGGTGTAGCTTCTACCATAGTGGCACCACTTCTACCATAGATGGCATAACTTCCATCTACTTGGCGCAACATCCTCATAGATGGTGCAACTTCCTTCATGATGGCCCAAAATTTTCTTGGATGTCGCAAAATTTTGCTCCAAGTTACTCTAAATACTCCAAGTTGCTCCAAGTGCTCCAAGTAACTCAAATGCTCCAAATGCTCAAATCACATTTAACAATCTCGACCTTGACTTGAGCATCCTCTAAACTCCACCTTAAGCAAGAACTTCTTTTCCTTTCCTGCAACAAGCCCCGAAGGATCTTACCTCCTGCGAACATCAACCAAGTCCAAGCAAAACCTAAAATTCTCTCTAGGCAATGACCTTGTCACTATGTCCTTCGTATTCTCCTTGGCAGTAGACTTTTGAATGTATAACATGTCATAGAACTTGATAAGTTTCTCCACCTTCAAAAAAGACTCTTAATGTAGTGAGAAATGTATAACTATCCCGCTCTTCTATCACTCCGAATCTCCATCACTGTTATCTTCTTTTCAGCTCCTAACTCATTCATCACAAGCTCATTCTTCAGAAACTCCTCCAAGTTTTCTTTCCTGGCATCAACATCACTAGCCATGCACACAAAAACCGGTTTGGGCTATAGGATTCGATCCGATCCGAAAACCGGATTTGGTCAAAACCGGTTTTGACCGAACCGGATCGGATTGAACCGGCCACCGGATTGAAACCGGATCGAGACTTCGGACAACAAATCGGATTATACCCCGGATCGAGAACCGGATTTTGTTGAAACCGGATCCAAAACCGGTTTGAAACCGGATTTTGTTGAAACCGGATCCAAAACCGGTTTGAAACCGGATTTTTTGTTACCATTAAAAAACGGGAAAATTAAATTTTTTTTTTATTTTTTTTTATTTATTTTTTTATTTTTATAATTTACTAGCCGTTAGAACTTAAAAAAAACGGCTACTTTGCCTTTTTTTTTTTTTTTTTTTTTTTTTTTTTTTTTTTTTGACTTTTTGGCACTTCTAAACACCTATATATACCTTTCATTTGCGACATTTCAATTTTACACAAAAAATTTACTACTTATTTTCATAATACTCAAAAAAATGAGCTCGAAAAATTCAATCGCGGGTCAAGATTCGGATGCAACGGTGGTTAAAATCATACCAACCACTCGGAGTAAAGAAGTGTGGGAACATTACGATTTGTGTTTGTTGTCGAACGGGAAGGAAAAAGCGAGATGCAAGAAGTGCGGAATGTTTTTGGGAAAAGATGGCAATAGCACGTTAAGGAGTCATACAACAAAAACTTGTCCGGCTGTAAAAGGTCAAAGCGGTCCAAGTCAACCAAATATTACTCCCGACGGGTCGATCTTCATTTACAACAATGATGACCTTCGTGAAAGCTTTTCCAAGTTCGTGATTCAAGAGGGCTATCCTTTCAACCACTTCGACAACCCACGATTAACAAGGATTTTGCGGGAAAAAATGCAACCGCAATACCGGCAAGTAAGTCGCACTTCTCTTAGACGTGATGCTTTAAAGTATTGGGATATAGCCAAAAAAGATATGCAATTGGGATTTTTAAATATAAAAACCGGTGTTTCTTTAACCTGTGACGTTTGGTCCTCCGTCGATAGTTGTCCCAAAAGCTATCTTTGTGTCACGACACATTGGATAGATCCCTCTACTTGGGTAATGAACAAACGAGTTATTGCTTTTGAACTTTTTGCGCATCCTCACACGGGGGCAAGATTATTTGCAATTTTAGTAAGCGTTATAGAGACTTATAATTTATGCGACAAAGTCTTCTCTATGTCGTTTGACAATGCAAGTAACAATACCGCCGCGACAAAAAGATTAATTGCAAAATATAAACCTATTTTGGATGGCTCGTTTTTTCATACTAGATGTGTTTGTCACATTATTAATCTTGCGGTACAAGATGGTTTAAAAATGATAGATTCGACGATTGAAAAATTCAAAACTGTGTTAACTAGTGTTTTTGGAAAAAATAAAGCTACAATGGAAAAATATCGAAAGTTTGCCATTTCCATTAACGTAACTCCATATAGTCCTCATTGGGATTGTGACACTAGATGGAGTTCAACATGCATGATGTTTGAAAGTTTGACACGTCAAAGAATCGCTTTGTAATTATTTTACGACACAATTTCAAAAGGAAAAAACCCCGTTTCGGATTATGATTGGGATTTGATGGAAGAGTTTGTGGAAATGTTAAAAGTTTTTAAACAATCAACCACTTTTCTATCGGGTGTGTATTACCCTACAAGTCCGTTGTTACTAAATGAATTATGGTTGATGTCCGCACAATTGGAACGTTTTGAACAAAGAAGTGAAATATTTGTTTTGGTTACGAGACCAATGAGACAAAAACTAGTCAAATATTTCAAAGAAATGCCACCACTTTTTACTTGCGCCGCGGCATTAAACCCATGTATCAATGTTACGGGTGTAGAGGCTTTGATTACCAAAATTGCTATGTCTTTAAATTTGCACAAAGATAACTCAAACTACATCCGTAACCAAATAAACATTTTTAATGATACTTTTACTAATTTGTTTGACATTTACGCTACAAAATATGGCAATATGTCAAACACTTTTGCAAGTGTAACCGATTCTACTATCGGTGCATCGGGTAGTGGTGGGGGTCGAACAGATTTTCATATCAACCTCTATAACTGCCTTTTGGAGGAGCAAAACAAAAGAGCACACACATTAACGCCTAGTAGCGAACTTGGAATTTATATGGGTTCAAACTTTTTAAAATTCATGAGTGCACCACAATTTAAATTTTTGGATCTTTTGGCTTGGTGGAGAGAAAAGGAAGCACAATTTCCTATTCTCTCCGTCAAGGCCCGTGATTTACTAACCGTCCAAGCTTCCACGGTAGCTTCGGAATCAACTTTTTCTTTTAGTGGAAGAGTTTTATCAAAGTTGAGGACGAATCTTACCCCGGTTGCGGTAGAGGTTTGCGTTTGCTTGAAGGATTACTTGGATTCTGTGGAACGTATACAACACTTGGTATCACTAGAAGGCCCACTATCACATAATGTTGAACCGGAGATCATGGATGGAGAATATGCACAAGGCTTATCTGTTGGATTAGTGTCTAAGTCCATAACTATTTTGGTATGTACTTGACCCGATGGTGCATGGTCCTTTTGGGTTGCCTTCACCAAAGCAACTTGATTGGAGAAATAAATAAAGAGAGAGGTTATTATGATTTATTAATATGTTATAAGAATAATATATTAAAGGAGAAATCATATTTGTTTAATTAATATTGGTCAATAATTAATTAAGAATTAATTTTGTGATCAAATGTAATTAATTAAACTAGAGGGGCTGAATTGTAATTATGTGATAGTTGCAAAATAGAGCAATGGTTATCCTTGTTAAAGGATGGACGAATTCAAGGATAAGGATATCCTTAAAATCATCCAAGGTCCAAGAGATAGGGATTTTCAAGGCTTATCTTATGGTTGCTTGATGGGCAAGTAACTAGATAAGGATAAGGACTGAAACCCTAATCCCAACCCTATATAAAGACCCCTAAGGCCTTAGGATTTCATGCACTTGATCCCTAGAGCATCTAAGGACAAATTTCTACCTCTCTCCTCTCTCTTTATACCTTCTCCACTTGCTTATGGTGTTTGTAAGCCATTAGAGGAGTGACACTTGTGACTCTAAGCCTTCCAAAATCAATTCAAGGAGGAATTGGGATTGTTATTGCTACATAACAATCAAGGTAATATCATAAACCTAATTATATGTTAATATCGAATTCCATATGCTAGAATTAGGGTTTATAGTCTTGGATAACAAGCATGTACAATAGAGAAACCTAGATCCAAGCATTAGGGTTTGTATGAGCACATAGGATGTCTTATGACAACAACCCATCAGTGGTATCAGAGACATTGGTTAACTTGTTTTCAATTAGCTGATTCAATTGTATGACATATTAGGGTTTATTGCCAATAAACCCTAGGAGGCTAGGGCTTTTCAAGATTAGGGTTTGCAAACCCTAATTTGCAAGAGTTTGAATAAGATCTTCAAATCCTTTCCTTAAACCCTTAAATTTCGAAATATAGGGTTTGTTTTAATCCCTTGATTTTCGAAATTAGCCTCCTCCCTAAAATAAGATCCTAAATTTTAGGGATTTGGATTATCCCATATCTTGTAATTATCCTCTAATTGTTATATATGGTAATTATAGATTTTGCATTATCCTATCCTTATTTTCGAGATCTAGGGAGATAATTAAGGGATTAGGATATCTTAAATGTATAAATGGTAATTATCCTCATGATTTAGATAATCCCTTATGATTTAATAATTAAATTAATAGTCTAATTCAAGATAATTATTAAATCAAGGTTTTTAATATTTAAAATTTTAATTTATATGTCATAAATTCGAAAACTTTAAGAGAAATTAAAACTAAATTGTTTTGAAAAGTTTCAAAACTTGCCCTCAAGTTTTGGAATTTAAAAGTTGATTAAAAGTTTAATTTAGGAATGTTAAATTCTAAAACTCTAGTATTGTTTTGAAAAGTTCAAATCATACCCTTATGGTTTTATTAATTAATTAAGGTGTATAATTAAAAGAAGTTTAATAAATCCATAAAAGTTTTGGTTTACAATTAAAAGTATAATTGTTATATTTGACCACCTAGTATTTTTAAAGTGTAAAACACACCCTATACTATATATAACATTAAAAGTCTAACATTATATATGTATAAGTAAAAGTTAGTCTTACTGTTAGTAGGCCTCATTCACGAAGCTGGTCTATAAGGGGTGTTTAAGGAAATTGCCTATAAAATGGTGATTGAATGGGTATCCACTCTTACCCACCGCACTCTTGACTAGTGGAGGGTCGTTAGCCGAACGGGTAGGATAGGACAAAACCTTCCATTATAAGTATAATAAACAAAAGTAACTAAATGTTTTTCAAATTCCCAATCTTAGTTACTTAGGCAAAAGTGAATTGATGCAACTCCATGAAATTACACTTTGTGCCCTTGCAAAGACGTTAGTGGAGCGTGTGTGGTTTACCGGCACACTAAATGGTTCTAAGCAAAGGTAGCAAAGGGCGACTCAATGTTTGTCATAGTTCGGTGGAGCGTGTGTGGTTTACCGACACATCGAATAGGTGACTGTAACATGTGAGGGCACCATGTAAGTTTGCATGGTTATTCACACCCACTTTGTGATCCTCGGCATCCCAGTCACAAACAAGAGGGGCATATCGAGATTTAAACATGCCATTGAAAGTTCAATGAATCTCAAAGGATCTAGGAGTTTTCATAGATTTAAAACTTAAATTTCTTTTTCGTTTTTCGTGGTGGAAATTAGTGAATCGTCATTCACTTACCTTCAAATATTCTGCAATTAGGGTTACGACATCCCTCTCCCGAGTTGTAGAATATTGTGTTGGGTCCTAGCCTTAGTAACTCATTTGGGTGATTTACTAAGGACTCAATCAATCAACTAACTTGAATTCGTTTTCTCCCGTTTTGTAGATGTCAAAGTTCGACAACTATGGTCTTCCCAAATCCCATGGAACAAGCTTTCCACATGAAGATGATATTCCATGATTCGATCGAGGAACAAGAGATCATACTTCACTTCCTCCTCCTCCTCCGATTATTCTCCCTAACCCACAAGTTCGAAGGCTTGAAAAGTTCAAGATCACTCAAGCCCTTTTGGCAAGTAAACATAAAGAAGAAAAGTCGGTGTGTGCACACGTCCTAGGGATGAAGTCACACATTGATAGGTTAAGGATGTTTGGATCCGTTGTCTGTGAGGAAATGGCTGTTGATTGGGTTCTTCAGTCACTTCCTAACTCGTATAGTGAGTTCGTAAGAGAGTACTATATGATGAACCGCGACGTGACCCTTTTAGATCTCACCTATATGCTTATTGATGCTGAATCAGCAATGGTTTGGCGCAATAGAAAAGCAAAGTTGATTGGTGAATCTGCCTTCAAGACCTCTATGGATATAGACAATGGCAACGAAAGACATGCTATGATTGAAAAGTTTGATCATAAGAGAAAGGCAATGTCTGAAGTAGTTCCATGTCATGTTCCAAAAGAGTCAATTTGCTTTTATTGCCAAGAGAAAGGGCATTGGAGACGAAGCTGCCCCATTTACCTAAGAGATCTAAGAGATGGGAGAGTCGAAACGTATGGCTCTAATATAGGTAAAATCCATTGACTAACTCTTTTAAGCTTCTATTCTAGATTCTTAATACATAATGTGATAAGATTACAATTGATGTTTGTAGGATCGAAGAAAAGAAAGGAAGCTTAAGGGAAGTAGTGAGCAAAATCTAACCGTGAAGAAATGGATCTTGATTGCATGGACTTGAAGATTAGATTTTGAGCTTAGATAGTTATGATAGAGTTGTTAGAAAATTTTCTTTTGAAATACATAGTTTTCAATGGATTTTGCATTGTAAGGACAAATGTTTTCCGCTGCTTTTATAAATAAAATAAATTTTTGTTTGACTTATTTATTTATTTATTTATTTCCTTACAATGAAATCGTTATGAAAATTGGTGTTTGCATATTTCTACAACAAATGGATATGATTCTTATTTATGGTGTTTATGGAAAAGTCGAGAATCTACCAAATAGGGAGAGTTTCTCATCGCCCAAGTTTCAATTGGACAGAAATTTGGAGTCATGCAACTTGGTTGCACGATGAATGAGAAATTTCATATTTGGAAATTAGACTAATTCATTGACAAAGTGTCAAGTGAAGGTGTAACAGCCCGGAATTCCAGGTATCTTTATTGATTTGATTATTTTGTGTTTTGAGAGGGGACTCGGCGAGTTGGAGCTCAGACTCGCCGAGTAGGGTCGCGATCCTGGACACGGGATTCGTTTGGACTCGGCGAGTCCAGGATATGGACTCGGCGAGTCTGCGCTGTTTAATGAAACCCTAATTTCCCGGTCCTAAGCCCTATTTAAAGGACCTTATGGCCCTCATTTGCGGCCACCTTGAGCCCTAAGAGCCCCCATACGACTGTGAGCCCTTGTGAGAGTATTTGGAGGCCATTTGTTCACCATTTTGTGTGATATTGCAAGAAAGGAGGGAGAGGATCAAACTTGCGGAGTTGGGGAGCTTGGATCTGTTGCTAATTCATCAAGGGAGTCTTCTTGAGGTAACTTTCAGAGCCAAACTTCGTGTTTTGTGTTGATGTGTCAAATCTAGGGTTTCTTCTTGCATTTCTTGGCTTAAATTGGAAGTATGAAAGGTTCCATGGAGATATGGAACCTAGATCTGGGCCTTAGCAGGTCCAGGAGACCCCATATGACTAGCTTTATGTCCATCCTTTTGAGTTAGAAGCTAAGGTGGTCATATTAGAGGTTGTTTCCCCCAAAATAAGCCTTGTACGCATTGCATGGCAACCAAGACTGAGACTTTGACTTTACGTGACAAATAAGCTTGGGAAGGCCAGATCTATGAATGGATGGAACGGATCTGACCGCAAAAGCCAGTTTTAGCTGGTGCATGGCATGGACTCGCCGAGTCTGATGAACAGACTCGACGAGTCGCTTGAAGATTGTCCTTGAGGACACCCAGTGTGTAGTCCTGACCGAGTTATGGTTGACTCAGTGAGTCAGGACGAGTTAGAGAGGGTCGACAGGTGGACTGAGTCGAGCTGGGACTCGCCGAGTTGTTCTTGAGACTCGGCGAGTTGAGTCGGGGTGGCCCCGCGACTCTCCCAGGTGGAACTCGTCGAGTCAGGGGAAGTACTCGACGAGTAAGAAGGGAATCCTATGGAGTTGGCGGATGCGTCTAGACTCGCCGAGTTGCCCTTGTGCACTCGCCGAGTCCGGTCAAGTTGACCGTTGACCGTTGACCAGAGTTGACCTATGTTTGACTTCTTAGGGATAGTCAAACTTAGAAGATAAAAGTGTTAATAAGAGATGTATGATGTTATAGGGAGATTGTAGCTTGGCGGATCGAGCACGAGTGACTTCGGGATTTGCTAGCTTTCGATATTTACGAGGTGAGTCTTCTCACTATACTGTACCCGGAAGGGTTTGACTGTGTGGCCGGAAGGTCGGATATGATATGAGATATATGTGCTATATGTGATAAGTTAATTGTTATACGTGCTATGTATGTTATGTGGGCCGGAAGGCATTATGTTAAGGGCCGGAAGGCGATTATGTTATGGGCCGGAAGGCGATTATGTTATGGGCCGGAGGGCGTTGTGAGTCTTGGACCGTAAGGTTGGCGTGGGTAGGACCGGAAGGTTTACCCAGCAGGGACGGAAGTCCCCTGAGACACATGGACCGGAAGGTCAGGGCCTGGAAAGGCGTATGTGCGTAAGTTGTATTTTGGGGAACTCACTAAGCAATTATGCTTACAGTTGTTGTGTATGTGTTTCAGGTACTAGCGAGGACCGTGGGAAGGCGCCAACGTGATCTGTACACACTGATAGATGTTTTGTGATCTTGGGATTCGTATGAATTGTATTCTGTTATGACATATGGAATGTTTATGCCTTGTTTTGAATGAAAATACTTTATTTTGAAATGAAAAATTTGTTTGAAAAATTACGTTGTTACAAATTGGTATCAGAGCCTTGGTTTGAGGGATTCGGGTGCACCTTCGGGCGTAACTGAACTCAAACCGAGGATTTGAGGAAAACTTTTAAAATAAAGGCATAAACTTTTATAAATAATTTTGTGGTAAACAAGAAAGAAGCAGTGTGTACGATCAGTCAGCGCCCGAACGGTAAAGATCCCCAAAATACCTTACAATGTTATGTTAAAAGATAAGATATGATATGAATTGTTATGCATGCTAGAAGACTAGGTATTCATGATAGGACTAGAGTGGCTTGATTTGTGATGCCTTAGTCTAGGAAAGTTTGCCGATATAAGATGCTTTGATAGCGTGTGGGTAGATAGTGCATAACAAAAGTAGAGTACTCACTATCCGGGATTTGGGGAGGAAGACTTGGGATGAATGCTGATGCGGTGTGGTCGGTAGTATTGGGCCCGTACTACCGAAGACACCAGGTCAGGGGGAAACCCAAGTAAGAATCCCTAGATATCGGAGACTGAGTAGGGTTGCGTTATCGAGTGCGATTATACTCGATGAAGTCTCTGATAGTTTTATGTTGTATTTCAGAGACATCATGGTTGGACCACGCCACAGACCGAGTACGAGCGGTGTGAGTGACGAGGAGATTCGTCAGATGATTCATGAGGAGGTGGCTGCAGCGATCCGAGCTGAGATTCCGGAGATGTTTGGGTCTATTAAGACCACCTTGATGGAGACTTTTGATGAGCGGTACGCCGCATTGACTGAGGCTGCAGCTACCGCAGCTGTGGCCGCTGCCAGGCCGCAGGGGGGTGACTCGTTGCTGTTTCGGGAGTTCAGCAACACGAAGCCACCTGAGTTTGATGGGACGCAGGATCCGATTGCTGCGATGAGGTGGATCGCTGATATTGAGGGGTGCTTCTACACTTGTTCATGTCCGGAGCATCTGAGGGTACGGTTCGCTTTGAACCAGCTCCGTCTGGGAGCGAAGGATTGGTGGAAGTTCGTGACGGCGAACTTCACTTTGGCAGAGATTTTAGTAGTGACATGGGAGAGGTTTACCTCTATGTTCAGAGACGAGTACGTTCCCCCGGTGGAGAGGGAACGATTGGTTCAGGAGTTCTTGGCCCTCAAGCAGGGTACTGATTCGGTCACGGTGATCACGCGGAAGTTTCATGAGAGGGCGATGTTCTGCCCCGAGTTGGTGTCCACAGAGCAGGCTCGGATGAGCCGGTACTTGGGTGTTTTGAGGAGGGATATCCGGGAGTTTGTGTCAAACTCCACCTATCATACCTTTGCTGAGCTTCAGGCGAATGCCAGGAAGCGCGAGATCGAGTTGGAGACCCAGGACAGGTAGGAGGCCGAGTCTCAGCGGGTGGACCGGCGGCCAGCTCAGTCTCAGCCGGCAGCCAAGCGGACTAAGTCCGCCGATTCGAGGACGGGAGGTCCGAAGGGCCGCACTTGCGGAAAGTGCAGCAAGAGTCACGAGGGGACATGTCGATCTGGTGCTTGCTACAAGTGTGGCAAGGAGGGGCACATCGCTAGGGATTTCCCCAAGGGGTTTACGGTTTGCTTTCATTGCAACCAGACCGGCCATCGGAAGGCCAAGTGCCCTCAGCTTCTTCAGGGATCTGCACCTGCTGCCAGGGTTTCTGAGACTCGACCGGTGAAGGTCGAGGCCCCGAGGGCTCGTGGGAGAGCCTTTCAGCTGACTGCGGAGGAGGTCCGCGCTGCGCCCGATGTTGTGGCAGGTATGCTTTATTTCATGTATTTATTTTGATGTTGAGATGTTATGCTTATGTTATGTTATGCGTAGGTACTTTCCTTGTGAACTCTGTGCCTGCTTTAGTGCTATTTGACTCGGGTGCGAGTCGGTCCTTTGTATCTTTGGCCTTTAGTCAGCATATCAGCGTTAGTCGTGAGCCGTTGAGTCGGCCTCTGAGAGTTTCTATAGCTGACGAGAGGGTGATTTGTGCCACGGAGGTTCTCTGGGGATGTGTGTTAGAGATTTTCGGGGTCGAGTTTCCGGTTGATCTGATTCCTATTGCGATGGGTGATGTCTGTGTCATTGTGGGCATGGACTGGTTGAGCCGATTCGGCGCCGTCATCGACTGTGAGCGTCAGCGGGTGACTATACGAGACCCTAGTGGGGGAGTTCTTTCGGTGTACGGCGAGGGTACCCGTTCAGGATCAGCTTTTTGTTCGGCCGCTAGGGCGAGGCAGTGTTTACAGCAGGGCTGTAAGGGTTTTGTGGCGTATGTGATGGATACGCGGGAGGCTTCCGAGAGACCGAGATCAGTTGAGGAGGTTCCAGTGGTGCGTGAGTTTCCAGATGTTTTTCCCAAGGAGCTGCCGGGAGTACCTCCTGTGAGGCAAGTGGAGTTTGGTATTGATCTGGTTCCGGGGGCCGCGCCTATCGCTAAAGTGCCTTATCGTCTTGCACCTCCAGAGATGCAAGAGTTGTCCTCGCAGCTTCAAGAGTTGCTGGGAAAGGGATTCATTCGGCCAAGCAACTCGCCGTGGGGAGCACCTATTCTGTTCGTCAAAAAGAAGGATGGTTCACACCGGATGTGCATTGATTACCGGGAGTTGAACAAGTTGACGGTCAAGAACCGTTACCCGTTACCGAGGATCGACGATTTATTCGATCAGTTGCAGGGGGCATCTTGGTTTTCCAAGATCGATCTGAGGTCGGGGTATCATCAGGTGAGGGTACAGGATGAGGACGTCCAGAAGACAGTGTTTAGGACGCGATATGGGCATTATGAGTTTGTGGTGATGCCTTTTGGGCTCACCAATGCCCCGGCTGTGTTCATGGATCTCATGAACAGGGTATGCAGGCCGATGCTGGATCGGTCGGTGATTGTATTCATCGATGATATTCTGGTGTATTCGAGATCTAGAGAGCAGCATGAGGTGCATTTGAGGGAGGTCCTTGGGGTGTTGAGATCGGAGAAGCTTTATGCAAAGTTCTCCAAGTGTGATTTCTGGTTGCGGGAGGTCCAGTTCCTAGGACACCTCGTTAACCAGGAAGGGATTCTGGTCGATCCGACCAAGGTTGAGGCGGTGATGAGTTGGGAATTGCCGAAGTCACCATCTGAGATCAGGAGTTTCCTTGGGTTGGCAGGGTATTATCGGAGATTTATCAAGGATTTCTCCAAGATCGCAGTGCCGCTCACCAGATTGACCCGGAAGGGTGTTGCATTCTCATGGGGGCCCGAGCAGCAGACCTCCTTTGAGACACTTCGCCAAAGGTTGTGCGAAGCCCCGGTATTAGCTCTCCTGGAAGGGATGGAGGATTTTGTAGTATATTGTGATGCATCGATTTTGGGGCTGGGTGCAGTGTTGATGCAGAGGGGTCATGTGATAGCTTATGCGTCGAGGCAGCTGAAGCCTCATGAGACGAGATATCCCATGCATGATTTAGAGTTGGGGGCAGTAGTGTTCGCTCTCAAGATTTGGCGTCACTACTTGTATGGGGTTCGATGTACGATATACACGGACCATAAGAGCTTGAAGTATTTGATGGATCAGCCCAACCTAAATATGCGTCAGAGGAGGTGGTTGGATGTGGTCAAGGATTATGATTGTGAGATCCTGTACCACCCAGGCAAGGCTAATGTGGTAGCCGATGCGTTGAGCCGCAGGGCAGAGAGCACTCCACTGCGAGAAGTATGTTTGAGATTGACCATGATAGCTCCAGTATTGGATGCTATTCGTGGGGCGCATGCCGAGGCTGTGTGACCGGAGATGCAGAAGAGAGAGCGGGTCGTTGGTTTGGTTTCAGAGTTCGTTACGGATGGACGAGGGCTTATGACGTTTCAGGGTCGGATTTGGGTACCGTTCGTGGGTGGTACGCGTATTACTTTGATGGAAGAGGCTCATCGGTCGAAGTTTTCGATCCATCCGGGGGCTACGAAGATGTATTTGGATTTGAGAAAAGAGTATTGGTGGCCCTGTATGAAGAGGGACGTCGCATGGTTCGTTGAGAGGTGCTTGACCTGCCGCAGGGTTAAGGCCGAGCACCAGAGACCGCATGGCAAGTTGCAGCCATTGGAGGTTCCAAATGGAAGTGGGAACAGATCACTATGGATTTCATCACCAAATTGCCGAGGACTGCCAGAGGAGTTGATGCAATTTGGGTGATTGTGGATAGGTTGACGAAGAGCGCTCACTTCCTTGCCATCAGTGAGAGTTCTTCAGCGGAGAAGTTGGCGGAGATATATGTGAGAGAAGTGGTATCTCGGCATGGGGTGCCGATCTCGATTGTTTCAGACCGTGATGTGCGCTTCACTTCCAGATTCTGGAAGAAATTCCATGAGGAGCTGGGTACTAAATTGCATTTTAGTACCGCATATCATCCCCAGACAGACGGCCAGAGCGAGCGGACGATTCAGACGCTGGAAGACATGCTTCGAGCGTGTGTGTTAGATTTCGGGGGTAGCTGGGATGCGTATTTACCCTTGGCAGAGTTTTCCTACAACAACATCCATCATTCGAGCATTGGTATGCCACCATTTGAGCTGTTGTATGGTAGGAGGTGTCGGACCCCCATTTGCTGGGGAGAGGTTGGGCAGAGAGTGATGGGCAGTACAGAGATCGTGCTTCAGACGACAGAGCAGATTCAGCAGGTCAGACAGAGGTTATTGACCGCCCAGAGCCGACAGAAGAGTTATGCAGACAGACGCCGGTCCGAGCTTGAGTTTCAGGTCGGCGACTTCGTTCTCCTGAAAGTTTCTCCTTGGAAAGGAGTGATTCGATTCAGGAAGAGGGGCAAGTTGGGGCCCCGGTATATTGGGCCATTTCGTGTGATTGCAAGGGTAGGCCGGGTAGCCTATCGTTTGGAGTTGCCAGCCGAGTTGGGGCAGATCCACGACACTTTTCACGTGTCGCAGTTGAGGAAGTGTATAGCCGATGAGTCGGCAGTGGTTCCATTAGAGGATATTCATGTGGATGCGAGTCTGAATTATGCTGAGAGGCCTGTGGCCATCAGGGATCGGAAGATCAAGGTTCTGAGGAACAAGGAGGTACCTCTGGTGTTGGTTCAGTGGCAACACCGGAAGGGATCGGAGATGACCTGGGAGCCGGAGCGCGAGATGCGGGAGCTGCATCCGGAGCTATTTTCAGAGCGAGACTTCGAGGGCGAAGTCTAGTTCTAGTGGGGGAGAATTGTAACAGCCCGGAATTCCAGGTATCTTTATTGATTTGATTATTTTGTGTTTTGAGAGGGGACTCGGCGAGTTGGAGCTCAGACTCGCCGAGTAGGGTCGCGATCCTGGACACGGGATTCGTTTGGACTCGGCGAGTCCAGGATATGGACTCGGCGAGTCTGCGCTGTTTAATGAAACCCTAATTTCCCGGTCCTAAGCCCTATTTAAAGGACCTTATGGCCCTCATTTGCGGCCACCTTGAACCCTAAGAGCCCCCATACGACTGTGAGCCCTTGTGAGAGTATTTGGAGGCCATTTGTTCACCATTTTGTGTGATATTGCAAGAAAGGAGGGAGAGGATCAAACTTGAGGAGTTGGGGAGCTTGGATCTGTTGCTAATTCATCAAGGGAGTCTTCTTGAGGTAACTTTCAGAGCCAAACTTCGTGTTTTGTGTTGATGTGTCAAATCTAGGGTTTCTTCTTGCATTTCTTGGCTTAAATTGGAAGTATGAAAGGTTCCATGGAGATATGGAACCTAGATCTGGGCCTTAGTAGGTCCAGGAGACCCCATATGACTAGCTTTATGTCCATCCTTTTGAGTTAGAAGCTAAGGTGGTCATATTAGAGGTTGTTTCCCCCAAAATAAGCCTTGTACGCATTGCATGGCAACCAAGACTGAGACTTTACGTGACAAATAAGCTTGGGAAGGCCAGATCTATGAATGGATGGAACGGATCTGACCGCAAAAGCCAGTTTTAGCTGGTGCATGGCATGGACTCGCCGAGTCTGATGAACAGACTCGACGAGTCGCTTGAAGATTGTCCTTGAGGACACCCAGTGTGTAGTCCTGACCGAGTTATGGTTGACTCAGTGAGTCAGGACGAGTTAGAGAGGGTCGACAGGTGGATTGAGTCGAGCTGGGACTCGCCGAGTTGTTCTTGAGACTCGGCGAGTTGAGTCGGGGTGGCCCCGCGACTCTCCCAGGTGGAACTCGTCGAGTCAGGGGAAGTACTCGACGAGTAAGAAGGGAATCCTATGGAGTTGGCGGATGCGTCTAGACTCGCCGAGTTGCCCTTGTGCACTCGCCGAGTCCGGTCAAGTTGACCGTTGACCGTTGACCAGAGTTGACCTATGTTTGACTTCTTAGGGATAGTCAAACTTAGAAGATAAAAGTGTTAATAAGAGATGTATGATGTTATAGGGAGATTGTAGCTTGGCGGATCGAGCACGAGTGACTTCGGGATTTGCTAGCTTTCGATATTTACGAGGTGAGTCTTCTCACTATACTGTACCCGGAAGGGTTTGACTGTGTGACCGGAAGGTCGGATATGATATGAGATATATGTGCTATATGTGATAAGTTAATTGTTATACGTGCTATGTATGTTATGTGGGCTGGAAGGCATTATGTTAAGGGCCGGAAGGCGATTATGTTATGGGCCGGAAGGCGATTATGTTATGGGCCGGAAGGCGTTGTGAGTCTTGGACCGTAAGGTTGGCGTGGGTAGGACCGGAAGGTTTACCCAGCAGGGACGAAAGTTCCCTGAGACACATGGACCGGAAGGTCAGGGCCTAGAAAGGCGTATGTGCGTAAGTTGTATTTTGGGGAACTCACTAAGCAATTATGCTTACAGTTGTTGTGTATGTGTTTCAGGTACTAGCAAGGACCGTGGGAAGGCGCCGGCGTGATCTGTACACACTGATAGATGTTTTGTGATCTTGGGATTCGTATGAATTGTATTCTGTTATGACATATGGAATGTTTATGCCTTGTTTTGAATGAAAATACTTTATTTTGAAATGAAAAATTTGTTTGAAAAATTACGTTGTTACAGAAGGACTTGGAGATCGAATACGCAAAGTTGCGTGTTGATCAAGTCCACCATAAGAGTAAAAAAGATATTCGTCAAGATTTACTAAAGGTTTAGTAAATATGATTATACTTACAAGATTAAGTGTAATTCTGAATTGATTAAAGGGTTTAGATCAATAGCAGAACGAATAAGAAGAATCAAGTAGGCAGAAAGATAAAAGTTTCTCCATTCTAAGAAGATGGGAGAGTACCTTTTATGCTTTATGAGAGGTCTTAATGATTAAGAACCATATCTCAATTGATCCTCTAAATGAGTCTTAGTACAATTGTATGTCTAAGAAGAGGAATCAAGAATTGAAGAAATGGTTAAATCAAGAAGTCAATCATACTTCGTTCCAAAACAAGTCTTAAAGTTAAGATTGTGATATCGAGTGAAATAGTAAGGTTTATAACATTCATCAATTGTGGAAAGTTGTGATGTCTTGGATAAGACAAAAAACCAACTAGAACCAATTTATGAAGTGTTTTGATAAAAGCTACACTAACTCTTGAATATTTGTTTGTCAAGAAATGTTTATTGACAAAAGGATCTTATATGTCAAGGAGTCAGTGGGAGTCTTAATGGTCTTGAAAAGTTTCAAGAACAAATCAAATAGACCTTATCGATCATCACTAGCACACGAGTTGAGGTTTACAACCTATCGTGTTGACATTATTTTGTTTCTGTGCTGTTCCAATTGAGTTAATTATGCATGTGAGTTCTATGAGTTCTCATTTTGAATGCATAAAAGGCAAAACACCTTAATCAATGAAAGGTACATTGATAGGAAAGGGTGAGCTGCTTAACTACTTGGAAGACATGGTGGGCAGCTGTGTTACCATAAGGCAAGAAATCAAGATTAAGAAAGTTCGATCCATATGAGTTTGAATTTGTCGTAAACTTTGGTTTTAACAAATTCACATGGATAGGAACACATACACCGTTTAAAATCTAAGTGTCATAAGTTTTCCTCCTTCATGAAAATGATTGTAGGGAAATGCTTTCACTAAGAAAGATTTTAAGAAGATAGTAATTGTAAAATTGCATTCTCGAATTCAATCATGGTTATGGTATCCCTTTCCATAATTTGAATTGTGAGGTTTGGAAATTGTTTACACACACATATGAACTACCTAGGGCAAAGGTGTGTAAGTTCAAGAAGCCTTGGTAAAAGATTATCAAAGCACTAAGTATTAGAAACATGGACTTAAGAAATTCAATAGGTATTGTTTTTCTGAAAGTTAAGATGTTTATGAATACATGTCGAAGCTAGTGGAAGCATAAGTGTTATGTTTTATAATAGTCATCATGATAGTGGGAGCATAAATGTTATGATTGTATGATTATTAAGGAAAGTATTGCAAGTTGGCAATATTAATTATAGAACACAAGAGTCATTCTTTGCAAAGTTGTAAGGATGGAATAGTTGTTTTGCTATAATTAAGGGAGAGAATATTATGCTTCATTTCAAATCTAAAGGTTTAGGTTGAGAAATGTTAATAAATTTAGTCAAGGGTACATAGTGTGTTCTTAAAATTTCGATTATGATTACGGCATTCCTCTTCACAATTCGAATTTTGAGAGCATAACAAATAAAACATTATGTGTTGTGTCCCATACGCTTCGGGTATAGGATCGATTGCAAATGATTTAATGTTTGACCATTCTAAAATTTTCCAAATGACTAGCGCATTTAGAGGGAAAAAGGACTAGAATCGGTTTTGACTAAAATAATTAAACAAGTATCAAAGGACAATCCAAGTTCGACGAGGATTGGTTGCTTGTGAGTAGTTGGAAGTATAGTATTGGAAGATATGGAAATGTTTTCATATTGGATGGACCATATCGACATTATTAGGAATAGATAAGATTCTATTAAGAATAAGTTGTCATATGGAAAATATGGAAATGTATCCACATTGGGAATTGAATATTGATAATCTATGACTAGATTAGAAACTTTTATGCAAAAGGATGTTTAAAGGAATGTACTTTGAGTGAGAGACATCATATCTAAGGAATTGTCTTGTAACAATTTCCGATAAAAGACTTTGTAATATCATTGGCAATAGTCTTTGTGACTTTTGTGCAGTGACATTACGAAAGTATAAGTTGCATAGAATGTTAGAATCTAGCATATTCTATAAGTAGAAAGAATTTGATATTCTTCACTTATGAAAAGGATTTGGAGTTGTGAAATGAGAATGATTGGAAATGTGTTCAATGTGATCTATTTCACAAAGTAAGAACCATAGGTAAACATTGTGTGCATGCTAGGAGCATGGGACAAGTGTTGTAATTCAAGTAAGAAGTTGATTACCCGAAACGACAAATAATGAGTAATCAATATGGTGATAAATAAAAGGCGTTTTATTTATACTCAAAGGTTTGAGGCCATGTGGGATTAGTATTATTCTTGTGTTTCACATTTGCATGTTTTGACTTCTAGAATAATTGAGTTTATTAAGAATAATCGAATTATTCGAACGAGCCACAGTCATTCATATGTTGGAAGTAGATATGAATGAAGACTGTCGTGAATAGGTGTGTGGATTGTCTAAAGAGCATTAGACATAAGCAAATGTTTGCTGCAACGTTCATGAGTGCTTATGAATATGAATTTGAGCATTGGATTAAACCCACGCTCACTTGGATCACTCCATGAATTGTATCACGAGTGATTGGTGAGACGATAACATCTTATATTCTTGAAACCGAGATGTGTGAGTTGTATCTTGCGAATCGGTTGCACATTGATAATATGTAAACACACTAGTAACTTGGTGTTATAAAACATATTATTGTGTGTGATTCGGTGCGTGAGTGCAAACAAGCATTGTATCAAAGTTTATCCATTCCTTTTATCCAAGGTAGGATAAAAGCGATATCTTTTGGGCCCCTCGATGATTTAGTGAAGACAAACGTAAATGCTCGGCCGGGCTAGGGCTAATTTGATTTGTTCAATTAGTCAGTCGTCATAAATCGGGAATCGAGATATAGTACAAAGAGAATGATTTGAAATCTTATCTCATATGATATCTAGAATGGAGGAATATATGATCCCTTATCTAAGGACACGCGTATCTGATAGGATCAAAGTTGACAGCGGCTTTGGAAAGCTACGATTGCAGATCAGGATCTGAAGTCATAAGCATAATAGTTATTAGACTTATCCAAGTGGGAGACTGTTGGATTAGTGTCTAAGTCCATAACTATTTTGGTATGTACTTGACCCGATGGTGCATGGTCCTTTTGGGTTGCCTTCACCAAAGCAACTTGATTGGAGAAATAAATAAAGAGAGAGGTTATTATGATTTATTAATATGTTATAAGAATAATATATTAAAGGAGAAATCATATTTGTTTAATTAATATTGATCAATAATTAATTAAGAATTAATTTTGTGATCAAATGTAATTAATTAAACTAGAGGGGCTGAATTGTAATTATGTGATAGTTGCAAAATAGGGCAATGGTTATCCTTGTTAAAGGATGGACGAATTCAAGGATAAGGATATCCTTAAAATCGTCCAAGGTCCAAGAGATAGGGATTTTCAAGGCTTATCTTATGGTTGCTTGATGGGCAAGTAACTAGATAAGGATAAGGACTGAAACCCTAATCCCAACCCTATATAAAGACCCCTAAGGCCTTAGGATTTCATGCACTTGATCCCTAGAGCATCTAAGGACAAATTTCTACCTCTCTCCTCTCTCTTTATACCTTCTCCACTTGCTTATGGTGTTTGTAAGCCATTAGAGGAGTGACACTTGTGACTCTAAGCCTTCCAAAGTCAATTCAAGGAGGAATTGGGATTGTTATTGCTACATAACAATCAAGGTAATATCATAAACCTAATTATATGTTAATATCGAATTCCATATGCTAGAATTAGGGTTTATAGTCTTGGATAACAAGCATGTACAATAGAGAAACCTAGATCCAAGCATTAGGATTTGTATGAGCACATAGGATGTCTTATGACAACAACCCATCATTATCAACACCTCCGGAAGACGAAGACGATGACGATGAAGTCGAAGACGAAGACGGGGATGAAGAATATGGCATTGATGAGACCCCTAGTTACTTGCGTGGCGGTTGAAGAATAATTAAATGAAGGCGACACGAAGTGGAAGACCACAAAAACTATTTCCATTTGGCTAAATGTTATAACGCCACTTTATTATTATTATTATTTAACTAGTTTAAAACCTCTTTCTAATTCGACGTTTGATGTATGTTTTAACTATTTTAATGTACCCATGTTGCATTTTGTGTTATATTTGAGGTCCAAAAAATGTGTATTTAAAAAAAAAGAGAAAATCGGATCGGATTTCGGATCGGATAAAACCGAATCGGATGCAGGGCTTGGAAAACCGGTCAAATCCGGTTTGAAACCGGTTCAGATTAAAGGTTGAATCGGATTCGGGGTGACATCATCAAACCGGATCGGATCGGATCGGGTCGTATAATAGATTATTTTGGATAAATAATCTTAACAAAAGTTGTAGTGGTCGTGAAGATGATTATGTCGATATAAAGAACGCCCAAATCCGACTACGTATGAGGAAGTTATGATTTATCTAAGTTTTGCATTCAAACCTATATGGCAATGTGCGTTATAAAAAGTGAACCAAAGATAGGTTGTTTTTTAGGCCTAGCGATCTAAAGAAAGTTATAGTGCTCGTCAATAGGAACTTGAAGATATAAATAATGCCAAAATTTGACTTCGTATGAGGAAGTTATGACTTTTCAAAGTTTCTAGTGCGACTGATTACAAAAATGTGCGGAATAGATTAAAAGAGGTTGATTGGTATCCAAAACAATGTAAATGAGATTTTAAGATCGCTTGGAAACAAATCCGTCGATACAAAAACAATCAAGAACAGAACTCGTATGAGAAGTATACAAGCGAAACTTTGTCCCTAAGTTTCGAAAAGAGGGTGAAATCTGTTCAGATTTGTATAATTAAAATAGAATGAGAATTAGCCGACAGAGTCTAAATGAAATTTGTAGTACTTTTCAATATGAGACCGACGATATAAAAAACATAAAAAACATAGCTCATATGAAGAAGTTATGATTGTTACTGTAACATTTCGTTAGAAAAAAAATAATTAAATAAAATAAGTAAATAAATAATTAACCCTAAACCCCGAGATGTATATTATATTTTATTGCACCCCTAAATTAGTAATAACTTAGTAGGGTGTTGATTTTCAGGGATTTAAATGTCATAATTGGGATTTTGGGGGTTAAAGTGTAAATTCCGGATTGGTTTTGTAAAGAATTCCGAAGGTCGAGGGTTGTTTGGTAAATTATGGATTTAAGTTGAAAAGAATTGAGAGGGAGGGGCTGGAATTGTAATTATGAGTTTATTTTGTATATGGACGAGCATAAACTCGTCACCTCCTTTCATTCAACCCTAACCCTAAATCCTTCATACAACCGCCACCTTATTCCCCTACCTCCGGCCGCCGCTATCAACCTCGACCACCTAGCACCACCAAGTATCCAACAACGACTTTAGTTGCTAGCGATATCAAAGACTAATGGGAAACTAGGAAGTCATCGAATCAATTGGAGATCGGAGGAGCAAAGTCGATGTCATGGTTTCCGTTGCTGTCATTCTCGGTCACATCTTCTTCTCCGTTCCTCGGTTGCTACGCCCCAGTGCACGTTCCGTCGCCGCCACAGCTCCGAGCGGATGCCTTTTGTTATGCTCTGCTTGTCGCCTGTCACCCGAAATGGATGAGATGGGTGCTTGTTTTATGATAGAACTCGTGTTTGTGTGTGTTTCCGCTTCACCGTGAAGTGTGTGTGGGTGTGATGTTGGCCGAAGAGCTAGGCGGACTACCATGGCAGCCAACCATGGTGGTTGCCACTATGGTGCCTTCTTTTGCCGCCACCAGCCACCATGAAGGGTGGTTGTATGTGTGTTTTGGTGTGTGTATGAGCGTATTTTATGGGTATGATATTGTATGGACTTTGCTTGGCTGGGAAACCAAAGAAAACCCATCACCACCACCGTGAGGTGGTGGATGCCACCTTTTGTCGCCGTTCTTCCAACACTAGCCACCATCTTCGATGGCTATGTGCATTTGTGTGCTATTGGACCGATGTTTGGAGTAATTTTGGTATTGTTTTGGCCTAAAATCATAACCACCACCATCGTAAGATGGTGGCTGCCGCCGTGAACTGCCATCGACCACCACCGCCCGAGGTGGCAGTGGACGGTGCCCAACCAAGTGGAGTGATGAGATTAATGGATTAAGTCTTTAATGGGTTAAGTGTTCTTACTTAAACCTAATGGTCATTTTATGTTAAACGCTAATTGTGTTTGGGCTTCAAGTTGGGCCTTTCTTTTGGGCTTTGGTGATTGGGTTATTGATGGGACATCTGATAACAAGTGTATGGACTAGGAAAAATTGGATGGGCTTTAGGGTAAGGCCCATGTAAGGGGTTTGGACCCAATTTGGAAATTTGGCCATATGTTGGGCCTTTGTTGATTGTTTGGCTTTTGGGCCTTCATGGTGTGAGTTTGGGCATTAGGCTTGGATCAAGCTATGTTGGGGGTAAAAGTAGTCTTTTTACCCCAAGTATGGATTTATGGTTATGCTTTGGAACCCAATTATTAATTGGGTGTTGTTTTGATGTTGACAATTCGAGGATTTGCCAGTCAGCAGCTAGAGTTTTATCCGCGGAACTTTAGTAGTGCGAGGTTTGTCTCCTCAGTATATTTAGCGAGTCGAAGGCCCCAATGTCAGCCCATGGTTCTTATGCTTAGTATGCTTGTTGTCTACATGACACTTTCATGTGTTATGTATTTTATGTTTACCGAGCGGGGCTCGATGCCAGGCGGGGCCTGATGAGTGTATTGTATGCTAGTTATCTGTATATGTTTTTATGATTACCGGGTACGGCCCAATGCCGGGCAGGGCCCGAATATTATTCTGTATGCTATTTATCTATGTGATTATTGTATATGATGTGTGTTCATATGTTATACATTTATTTATTTACATGTTTATATCGGGTGGGGCCCGATGCTGGGCGGGTTGTCACTTTGCTGAAAGACAGAGGACTAATTAATAATTTTGCATCATTCTCCCTTTTATTTGTAACAACCTCTGGAAATGAACCAAAGCTGCCAAGCTGTGAAAACAACAAGGACCAATTTAGTCGGACAATTGACAAACACAAAAATTTCAACTCGTTTACAAAAAACTTTGAATCCAAACAACTACGATCGAACATTTATTCCAGTTCTGAGTTCGTTTGAGTTGTGAATCCGTGTCTAGTATAATTTCCGATTTTGAGCCAATAATAACACTGATTCTACCTTCTTTCCTAATCAATCCAATGCACATCACACTACCGACTGCGAACCAATGTCAATCCCCGAATCCAAGCATTCCAAACAACGAATAATCGGTTCCGAGCATAGATTCGCATTTGACGTTCATAAAAGATATAAGTGCGAGCCCAGATTTCTAACTCCGAATCTTAGATTGTTCGTAGGTAAGACGTTCACAGTATCTCAATTTTGACTTTTCTATTTGACCTTTGTTCATCCCGATTGAATTCCAAATCTGATTACAGTCGTTCCAAACATCACTCTTCCAATTCGCAGTGAGATCATACATTACAATTTTGTCCAATAAAACCGAACCCAATTATGTTCATCGTTTTCCATTCATCCTTTATCGATCCTTCAAATAATCGATTCATCACTTTGATTTCCCAGTTAACATCGAATGAAAATTCCAGACCCATAATCACAATCGATTTTACAGATACCACTAGATGATTCTCATTCACAAAGATTATTACCAATTGTAGATTGGGTCAAACACAACTCGAGAACAAAATCGAACAAGAACAAATAAACATGAACAAAAAAATCAAGCAGTGAGAAAAAACTTGAATTTGATTATCGAAAATGAGCAAATAAACTTGATTTCGATTTCAAAGCAAATCTATGATCCAAAGAATTGAGTTGATACGATAAGAACAGGAGAACGAGAAAAGGAACGAATGTCAAAGCATTTAGATTTGGGCCAAATATATGGCGGATGAACAATAACGAACAAAATCAATGGGCCAATAGGAATCAAATTGATCCATAAAGCAAACAATTGATTTGTACAAAGGAATTGATCAAGATCAAAATCAGAAAATACGAGCACAAAACAAATCGGATTAAAGGAAAATACCAGATAAACAATAACAGAAAACATAAGTCTTCATGAACGGTTGCTTGAAAAGAAAGCTTGATTCCAAGATGCCAAAACACCAAAAATCTTTAGTAACTTGTGTAGAAAATCATCAAATCAAGAACCGATACTTCAAAAATCAATATATCTCCCCGCTCTGATACAGTTGTTTGGATTAAAACCCTAATAATGATTTGATGAATAAGATGCAGAAAATAAGAACAAACACAACTATGAAGATATGTTGAATGATCAATCGATTTATTCAAGAACATGAGGAACAAATTACACTTTTAGAATAGACTAAAGAATCTAACTCTACATAAGAAACCTTATAATGTTTGACGGTTACATTTTTCCTCACTCTTAACCCTAATTATGAATAATACATGATTATTTATAAGGAATAAGACAAGTTTTGGGATTTTAACCTACACTTCATCAAGGGACCCATTGTCATAATCCTTGGAGTACTTTGAACCCTACATTTTTATTAAATAATTAAACGGAAATCAATGTGTTACAACTCTTCCCCACTTGAATCAGACTTCGTTCTTGAAGTTAGTGCCAACAAACATTAATGGATTATGCTCTTGTATCTCTATTTCTTGCTCCTAGGTCCATTCAAAGCCTTTTTGATGTTGCCACTACACTTTCACTAAACCAATCTCTTTGTTCCAGATAATATTTTTCTTCCTTTTAAGAATGGCCATAGACTTCTTCACATAGTTGAGTCTCTCGTCAATCTGAATATCTTCTTGTGGAACTACTTTTGTCTCAATCACCAAACACTGTTGTAACTGGAATACATGGAAAGTGTTGTGGGTCAAACTCTACTATATGGAACTCCAAATGAAACTCTACCATCCCCACTCAAGGAATAATATTCTACGTACCTATGTACTAAGGCCCTCAACTTTCCCTTCTTACAAAATTGCATCACCTCTTACCGAGGTGAAACTACCAACATGTTATAATCTCCCACCTAGAATTCTAAATCTAAACGTCTCATGATAGCCTAGCCATTTTGTCGACTCTTCCTAGTTACCAACCATGATCATAACACCTGAATTAAGTTATTCTCCTTAAGTACAACATATGTGCTTCCTAGTACCCGATGCCCAAACTTGCTCAACATATAGGCATCCTACACTTCTTATTGCACTGTATAATGAATGATGACATGCCAATACAATAGTGGAAGTTGTCCTAACTCACAACTGAGTACCCATTTCCTCCTGAAACCTTTCATAAAATCGAGACGCAAAATGAATACTAGATTAAAGACCACATAAATATTGGATTAGGTGTCTAAGCCTATAACTATTATTGGTATGTACTTAACCCCAGAGTAGCATGGTCCATTTGGGTTTCATGGCATCAAGACAATTTGAATAGACTTTTGTGAGAAGAGGATATTTATGATTTATTAATATATTATAAGTTCTAATATATTAATATTATTTAATTAGTATTGATCAAGAATTAGTTTTGTGATCAAAAGGGAGTAATTAAATAAATGGGGATTGATTCGATAAATCATTCATTCTTATAAAGTGGGCTTTTGATCCATAGTTCTTCATGTTGGGCTAAACCCATGTGGTGACCCATGGATACTCCATGGAGGTTAAAACCCATGGACCATGAGGAATATGGAAAGTCATGAGTTACATGGTGTAACCCTAATGTGCACACTATATAAGAAGCCTCATAGTTCATGAAATTGGCACTAAGGAGTGACTAGTGATAGACACATGAGGGCTAGCCGATTTTGAGTGTATATAATCTTCTCTCAAGTTATTCCAATTGTTGGTGGTGTTGTGTGAACCATTTGAGGTGCAACACTTGGGGCCCTAAGCTCTTGAAAGGTACAAGGAATCAAGCTATAATAAAAGGTATGTCATTAAACTATATTTTTTATTGTATGTACTCCATAATATGCTAGTTAGGATGATACCTTGGAAAATTGATATTTGCATGTATAATAGAGAAAACATAGATCCAAGATATATAGGGTTGCATGTACACCATAGGAGTGTTAGAATGATCAAAATTTTACAGTGGTATCAAAGCCTAGGCTTGTTTTCAATTATACTTGATGCTACATGTTTTTTCAAAGTTAAAATTCTGTCATTTTTCCATCTGAATGCTCACCACGACGTGGCAATCTTTAACATGTCGTGGTGATGCACATGTGTGCAGAATTTCAGGTTTTTTGCTTGCTTTTGGATGAGGATCATTACCCTAAACTGTTTTTTGAACCAAGAAATCTGTTTTCCAAGAGGGTAATCTACTTGCTTGTCAATTTGAAAGATAATTGTCAAAGTTTCAAGTTTTATATTAAGTTCATGTGATTCTTGAAAATTGTTGATATGAATTATGCATGCTTATGAGTTTTGTTAGATCATAGAAATTATTTGACATGCTTGTTGGTTTAATTGATGATCTTAAATGGCCTTTGATGAATTCCATAAATTGTCCGCAAGTTATGAAAAATGAAAAGTTTTTCTTTAAAAGAGTCATTAAACTCACAAGTCATAGAAAAATGAAGAGTTATTTTTCATAAAAATGTTTTATGAACTCCATAATTTTTCCTCATGTTATGGATTTTGCAGTTTGGATTACGACATCCCTCTTCCAGATTGTAAAATATTGTGTTGGGTCCTAGCCTTAATATTTCATTTGGTTGTTATATTAAGGACTTAAATCAATTAACTTGGATTTCTCCCTTGTAGATGTCTAGTTGAGACTACTATGGTCTTCCCAAATCTTTAAGAACAAGCTTTCCTAATGAAGATAATATCCCACATGGCGACCAAAGGTGAAGGATTAATCCCTTTGTCGTGCATTAATGGAACTGGAAATCATACTCCACCTCCTCCACCTCCTTCAATTATTCTCTCTAACCGCAAGCTCAAAGACTTGAAAAGTTCAAGGTCACTCAATCCCTATTGGCAAACAAAGTATTTATGTGATCAGGTCTTGGAGATCAAGTTACATATTGACAGGGTGGGAGAGTTGGGTGTCAAAGTCTCAAGGAAGATGGTTATTGACTTGGTTCTTCAGTCACTCACTAATGACAGATCAAGACATGAACCTTATCGATCTTAACAATTTCCGTGTTGCTGCTAAATCAACAATGATATGGAGCATTGGTAAAGCAAATTTGATTGGAAGATCTACTTACCAAGTTTCCATGGAACAATCCAGAAATGATTTCTTCTCCTAGGAGAGTGAAACTGGCTAAAGTCAAAAGTTTTGAACTTAAGAGAAAGGCCGGTTCTGGGATTGTTGTTTCCAATAAAAAGGACATTGGTTGCAAAGCTGCCATATTTACCTGAAAGATCATATGGATGGTAAAGTCAAAAGTTTAACTCTACTTCAGGTAAACTCCATTATCTAAATCTATTAAGTTCCTATTTGGAGATTCTTAATACATGATGTAATGAAATTACATTTTGATGTTTTGGAGAATCAAAGGAAGCTTAAAAGTAAGAGCATACTGAGTCTGATCACGAAGAAATGGATTTCGATCGCATGATTCGATGATCAGATTCTTGAGTTGCTGCTTAAGAGTTATGATAGATTGCTTAGGAATAGATAACAACATTTTCCCACTTGTATTTGCATTGTAAGGATAAGTTTTCTACAATTTTTAAAAATAAAGAAAATTTTGAAATTTATCTTATTTTAAAAATTTTCTTACAATGGCATTTGTGAAAAATTGTTGCTTATATGTTTCCATTGGTAGCAATATTGGAAAATGGATTTAATTCTTTCATTTGTGGTAGTGTTAAAATTAACCAAATAAGGGAAGATTCTCATCACCTAAGTTTCAGTTGGATAGAAACTTGGAATCATGGAAGTTGTATTGTATGATGAATGAGAATTTTCATCTTTGGGAAAAGAAAAGACTAAGTCCTTGTTCACATGTATATGTGAGTCAAGTGAAGGACTAGGGGACCGAGTACACTCGGATGTGCGCTGGTTAGGTCCACCACAAAGAACGATAAGACTATTCATCATGATTTACTAAAATTTAGTAAACATGGTTATGCTTACAAGTTTAAGTATAATTATGAAACATTGGAAAAGGTTCAATGTATGGCAGAACGAATGAGAAGAATCAAATTAGATAGAAAGATAAAAGTTTCTCCAAATCTGAAAAGATGGGAGAGTACTTTAGTATCGTGTTTTATTATCATCTTAATGTTTATGGAAAAACCATATCACAATTGATCCTCTAAGGTTATCTTAGTGCATTTCTATGCCTGAGAAGAGGAATCGTGAATTGTTGGAATGGTTAAATCAAGAGGATGAGTCATACTTTATTCCCAAAACAAGTCTTAGAGTCATACTCCAAGATTGTAACCGTGAGTGACATAATCTTAAGAAAGGTTTAACACTTATCAATTGTAGATTAAAAGTTTTCTACTATTGTACATTTGAAATTGGTAAGTTGTGGTGTTTTGGATAAAGACCAACTAAGGTCAATTGTGTGAAGTGTTAGTCTTGGTAAAAGTCCGCACTAACTCTTGAATATTTGTTTGTCAAGTTATGTTCCTTAACAAAGTGAATCATATATGTCAAGAGGTCAGTGGGAGTCTTAAAGATCTTGACAAGTTTCAAGAACTAATCAAGAAAAAAAACCTATTGTTAAACACTAGCACACGACTTCAGGTTTGTGACCTATCGTGTTGACATATTCTTGTTTATGTGCCCATTCCGGTTAAAGTTGACTATGCATGTGAGTTCTATGAGTTCTCAGTTGTTTGCATAAAAACTTGGAAGCAACAATAGGCCCTTGTGCTGTCAAGTGGCAAGAAATTAAGAATGAATAAGTTCAGTCCATATGAGTTTGGATTTGTCACTAACCTTGTCTTGTGATTATGGTTTTGACAAATTCACATGGATAGGAACACATACACCATAAAATCTAATTGTCATAAGGTTTCTCTTCGATACATTAAAATGATGGTGAGGAAACGCTTTAACTAAGTAAATTTTAAATAGTTAGCAATTGTGATACTTGCGTTTCTCAAATTCGATTATGATTACGGCATCCCTCTTCATAGTTTGAATTGTGAGAAATGGCAAAGGTCTAAACAATTGAGACTATGATTATGGCATACCTCTTCATAGTTCTAAAATTGTTTAGACACACATGAGAGCTATCTAAGGGAAGGTGTATGAGTTTAAGAAGCTTAGATAAAGTCTTATTGAAGCATCTAGTATCAGAAATCTGAACTTTGGAAAGAAAGTCAATAAGTATTGATTTCTAGAAGTCCAGCTGATTTTTGGATACATATCAAAGCTAGTGGGAGCATAAGTGTTATGATGATAATTATCATGTTAGTAGGAGCATGATTATTATGTTAAGTGTTGCAAGTTAGCAATGTTAATTATATAAAAACCAAAGTTTCAAATTTGCAAAGTTACCGAGTTTGAAAAGTTGTTTTGCTATAATTAAGGGAGAGGAATTCATACTTCATTTCAATTCTAAAAGCATAGATTGAGATTTTAATCAAATTTAGTCAAGTATATATATGAATGTTATGTTGGAAGGGTTCTGTTGGATTAGATGTCTATACCCATAACTATTATTGGTATGTACTCGATCCGAGAGTAGCATGGTCCATTTGGGTTGCATATCATCAAGACAATTTGTTAGGATAGACTCTTAAGATAAGGTTATAAATGATTTATTAATATATTATAAGTTATAATATATTAATATGAAATCATATGTTTTAATTAGTATTGATCAAGAATTAATTTGGAATTAATTTAGTGATTAAAGGAGACTAATTAAATTTATGGGGACAAATTATGGTAATTAGGTATATTTATATGTGTTGGGATTATGATCCATGTTGGACCAAGTTTATGTATGGATACATAAAGAGTTGGGCCACATGAACCATGGATCATAACACCCATGGGTATGGATTTGGGTTATACCCATGACCCTTAGAATCCTACATATAAATATGTTCATTCATAGCCAAAAATGACTAGACATGTTCTTGGAGTTCATGGAGGTGTTTTTGGTGCATGGAGATTCTATCTCAAATGTCTACCTTTGTCCATGATGTGTTGTGACTTCATTTGAGGCTTCCACACTATTGAGGCTAAGCTCTTATGGCCAAATACATCAAGACTTCAAGCTACATAAAAGGTATGTTACTCTAAATAGTATCTTGTATGGTATATAACAATTGCATGCTAGTTATAGGATTAATACCTTGGAAACATCATTGCATGTATAATTTGTGAAAACATAGATCCAAGGTATTTGTGTGATTGGGTTTCTGGTTTCTTGGGAGGTTGTGTTGCGTTTGGAGGTAACATTTAACTCATGTGTGTTATGTATTGTATTGTTTATGTGGGTATTTTTCACACCCCGCTAAAGCGGAAACACGAGTCGTGGCAGTATAAAGGGTTTCATAGCAAAAGGTAAAAGACAACACCAACCATAGTATTAAAAATCATTACAAATTTACAATGGGTTTGAACAAATTTTAAAAGAAATTACAATGTAAATTGAAATACAACACATGCGAATGCTCATAACAGTGATGTGTCCCTAAGTGCCACTTACTCGATGATTCCTGAAAAAGCATGTAAAACGTGCGTCAACTGTAAAAATAGTTGGTGAGTACTCACAGACAAAAAAAATATTGGTTTCATGAATCGAAATCAAAGTTTTAATAAAAGTTTCCATAAATAAAAGTATATTGTTAAAATGAGTAAATAAGTTTGTATAAACAAAGTTCGTTGTCACCATGAGAGATAAAGTATGTTGCGCAAATTAGATGCAACGTTCATATTCTCATGGGAAATAAAGTTTTTTTTTTACTAAATGAGTAAACAAGTTTCATTGCTATAATGAGCAATCAAGTTTGTTGCTACAAGGAGAAAACAAGTTTGTGACTATAAGGAGCAACCAATTTCGTTGCTAAAACAATCAAATAAGTATTTAGTAACAAAAGTTCGTTGTTATAATGAGATACAAAGTTTATTGCTATAACAAGTAATGAGTTTGTATGTGTATGAGCAAACAATGTGTTCCCAACCAATCCTATGACTGATGCCCTATCAAGATCTATGTTTATCGCTCCATAGATTATATGGTATCATGCACTCCAGCAATCGGGCGAGTGAGGAGCTGTCAATTCCTAGTAGCGCTATCGATAATGACCATTGGCTCAAAGAGTTAATGGTTGGAGAAAAGTGTAAGGGAAGAGACTTAAGACGATAAGTTCTCATGTTTCGTGTTGCATAGACATACATAGAGAGATATAGCAAAATATAGCAATCAAGTTTGATAGAAAGCAATTTAAATTCAACGAACAATAAATAGTTTTTTCGACATGGTTTTCCACCCCAAAACATAAAAACCAAAAATAGGGGAGTCGTGAATACTCACAATGCATTGAGATGATGAAAATAGTGCCTTGAACTACGTTCCACTTGTACCACTACCGATTCCTACAATAATGGTATTCGCTAGTGAGTGTCTAATCGAAATCTAACACTAGTATACTTACTACTACAATAGAATTATGCCAATATTGTGTCAAAATTTAATATTGATAAGTTACAAACATTTTTCTAAAATGGTGAAATTTTATAACTCATGTGATTAAGACAATTTTGGATATTAATTTCCAGATTTTTGAAATATTAATTGAGGGTAATTAAACACAATTATGCCTTATATTTTGTCACATGTATTTGTTATCTAGCAAAGAATATTTTGAACACAATGTAAACATTAAATTATCAATATGATGGTTGTATGACTTTGATTACTATTATGCAATTGTTACGATACTGTACATGATGTCATCCACCCCCAGACATTTCCGCCGTTTTGGTTTGGGGGTGTAACACCCAATAACTTTCCTTAAGATTCCAGCCGACCTATAGAAGTGGCAAGTTGAAACATCTTTCATTCTAGATTTTTAATATTGGCTTTGGTTTTGTTCTGGAACGTGTGGATGCTGGTGGCCAGGTTTTTTTATTATGTCTTCTAAGGCCATGCTGGAATTGCTAGATTGCTGATTAGAGTTCCGGTTCTAAAACTGTTACTATTGTTTATTCTGAAAATTTTACTAAAAACCCAGTTGCTGAAAATTTTGTTGCTGATGGAATCTGGGTGGCATCTGATATTGTTGTTGTTGCTAAATTTTTTTTTGAAAATTTTGTTGATAGCCTATGACAACTTTTACTGCAATTGTATCCTCTTGTAATAATGGGAACATGTTAGTGGAATAATCAGTATTCAAGCTGTTTCCATACAGTTTCTTTGCAGTTGCTTTTTCCTTCGTCAGCAACAATACCCCTTTTGTTAGTTCAAAATTTTGTGCTTCCAGATGATGTGAGTTGATTTCTTTGACATCCCTTGGCTGATTAGTGCACCACTTGTCTTCTTTCCTAGAATGCTTCAAGTCAATGGCAAGTTTTTCGATTTTCTCTTGGATTTTAGTTGGTGTCATATTGCCTAAGAAGCTGTCACTTGAAGCATTTATCATACGACTCTCCATAGGTGTTAGACCTTTGCAGAAATAGTTGTATCAAGCTCATAGCTTTATACCTCAATATTAATGTTTGTTCTTCCAAAGTGGTTCTTCAATCTTCTCTTTGCTTAAAGGACACCAAAACACACACTTTCAAGCTCAAAAAGAACACAAAGGGATTAGGGTTTGCTATGGACGAAATGAGGGATGGAGGCTAATGAGAGGAAATGAACTTGGGATATAAGGATGTTTAAATAGGGTACAAACCCTAAAAATTAGGGTTTTGGGTTTTTAGCATGTACGCCCAGCGTACCTGGTGTTACGCCCAACGTACACACCCTACTTCTAAAAATTATAAAAATGCCACTAAGGGCCAAAATGCAATAAATTTTCATTTCAATGGTTAAAAGTGGAATCACCTCAATATCATGATGTTCATTAGCCAAACATGGCTAAAATATAATTAAAACCTATAAAAGGAGATACAAACTGATTAATCTTGCTAAAATAAACGTTGAAGATGATGCACGACCTTCAGATCATCAAAAAGTTATGAAAAGTATCAGAGGGTTTTTCGTCACCTGGAATCGTTTGTTATTCAAACTGGTTGTATTTATATGCAAGTCAAAAGATTCCACAACAAGAAATCAAAAACTATGATCACATATGTCACAAAATGCGATCTAATTTTTTACCAAATTTTTCAGAATTGTCGGTTAATGAAGTACGTTGTTATTTTTGAACTTTTTTGAACTTCGATAGACAAATGCAATCACATATACGGAAATGTGATCACATTTTCCCTTTTTTCTACGGATGATATTTTTTCAACCATACCAAACTTCAGTAGGTTTATGTGATTGCATATTTGAGAAAATGTGATCATATTTTTCTCTTTTTGTTGTGATTTGGTCATAATCCTTCAGTTTAAGAAATCTAAGTCATTCCTCAACATCCTTCTTTAGTTCTAACTCCACTTAAGCTCCAATGTGCATCCAAAACAGCTCCCAAAGTACTGCTCCACTCGAACAATCTGAAAACGACACAAAAATATGAGTAGTACGAGAATTATGACGAAAGACATCAGCTAAATATTATATAAACTAATGAAATGAAAATGTGCAATTTATGATGCTAAATGCTAATAATAACTACCCTAAAATATGCATAAAATGGAATCTATCAATAACTATATAACTTTCAACAATGTTGTCACATCGAACAAAATCTTAAACATGTTGTCGGCAGATGGGGCATGAGCAATGTCGAGTGAACCGCGTATCCATAAAAATTAGGTGAAACATGTGTTGATAGTGAGGAAAACACTGATCAATTTCACCTACTTTGATATCCTGCCATAGTCAATCACATAGTTCTAGTCGGTGTATTAAGACAAATATGATGCTAATTCATGTACTAGTTTATGATGTACATGAAATAAAGCTTTGAACTTTGTGATTTATACTAAATAAAACTATAAGCTTTGTGATGTATATCAAATAAAACTATGAACTTTATGATGTACAGATTTTAGGAGAAACTTAACATGCAAACATATCAGATGGATGTAGAAATAATTTATCATCAAAATCATAATGATCATAATTATTTTTAGTATTATAACTTTTAATTGTTTCACCAATCACGATGAAACCAAATAAGAAAGCACCAAATTATTAAAATAATAGTGATGTATCCCAACAACCAATCAATGCCACCTAGATTCCAACCATTCTTGGTCCATATCAAGCATGGTAGAGAAAAAGAGACGCACAAGTGATATAGAAATAATTTGGAACTCTGATTAAAAAGATATGCACATATAAACACAAATATCGAGTTAAGCATGAATCAATTATTGTTCAAAACCAGGTGAAACCAACCTAGACATTAGAACACAAATATAACCCAAGAAACTTGAATAAATAGGTAAAGAAGAAGAGAGAAGACTTACAATGGGTTTTAAAGGAACAAAAACAACAAACAACAATGTAATTTATCGTTAAAACTAGCAACCAAGACTATTATTAACAGTGGGGACAATAATGGTATCCAAATGCTAGAACCACCACAAAAATTTAGATTGCATCGTTTGCACACTCTTGAGGTTGAACGTGAGCTTAATGTTGACCGTTACAAATAACATAATAGTTAACCTTAACGTTTACTCTTAAGAGTATGATGGTGTATGACATACAACTCCCATGGATCGATTAAGAGGATCGATGAGAAACCAGGAACTGAGGAAAATCCTTAGAATAAGAACCAATGACCAAAAAACCACACCGATCTACAAAAATCTACAACAAACAACCGAGGTCAAACACAAGAGACCAAAAAACTAGCCAACACCGATTTAAACAGATCTACACAGATCGATGTAAATCAACAAGATCTAAACATAAACCCTAGTCCAAATACTAACTCGATCTAGTTAGATCAAATGCACATCACAATCTATATGTAAAACATGTAAGACATAACTAATCCTAGCTCTGATACCATGTTAAGAAAGTTAACGAAATATAACATTAAGAATTACCTATTTATTAAGAACTAGTTGGTTTTCAAGAGACTTACAAATAAAACCTCACTACAATCACACTCTACACTCAAATATTTAATAGAAAGGCTTAGAACAAAATTAGAAAAGATTACATATTCTATCAGACACAAATATGACAAAGATTGAAACCCTAATCTCTAAGAACAATGAGAAAGAAAGGAATGAGAGCTACAACTTGTATCAGTGAATATAACCCAAAATGAACACAATGACACATTAAATACATTGGGCAAATACTACGTACACCAGGTAAAGTATCAGTTCAAACATGGGTAAAACCCATACAAAACCTAATTTTCCAACCCACATAAGGTCCACATGTTTGATTTACTTTGTAAGAAACAAACCGCAGTCCCTATACTTTAGTAAAACTTTAACTTGACCCCTTTATTATTACAATCTGCACAAAATACTACATGACACAAAATATAACCAAAACAAGTCCATTTATGATACTCTTGCAATAAATATATAACTTTCAATAATGTTGTCACCTTGAACAAAATCTCATATATGTTGTCGACAGATGGGGCATGAGCAATGTCGAGTGAACCACTTATCTACACAAGTCAGGTGAAATATGTGTTGACAGTGAGGCAAACTCCTAGCAATTTCACCTACTTTGATATCCTGCCATAGTCATTCACATACTTTCTGTTGGTGTATTGTTAAAAATTTGATGTTAGTTCATGTACTAGTTTGCGATGTACATGAAATAAAGTTTTGAACTTTGTGATGTATACTTAATAAAACTTTAAGCTTTGTGGTATATATCGAATAAACCTATGAATTCGTGATGTACAAATTTAAGGAGAAACATAACCTCCAAACATATTGGGCAACATATAGCTTGAATCGGTTTAATTTCATCTGACATCCGGTGCCATGGCAAGCATCTCAATGAATCCTCTGACAACCCTTTGTAAGTTACTTCAACAAGACGCACACTTACCTGCTAGAAAAGTTTGATAATGTCTGGAATATATGATTGTAAATTACATAATTTGTTAGCTTTTTCTTCTAATTATTTACCTGCAAATGATTTGCTGTTAAAACTTCAGGTAGAAAATGTAGCTCTGACAACCTTCCACGAAGAAGCTCCTCCATGAAATTTAACTATAAGAAGTACATAAAAAATAATCCCATATTAATCTTGCAGGTGAACAAATATGAGAAGCAAAAGTTCTATTTTTCATCAACTAAAAGCGTACGCATCTTATCCAATAATCCCATATAGATTATATTGTAGAAAAAATTGCAAAATGGTCCCTATGGTATGCATTTTTTCTGAGGTTTAGTCCAAACCTCAAATTTTTTGGCTTTGTGGTCATTTTGAGCTAGTTTCGTTTTGGTTTTAGTCCCTCGATCAACTAAAATGATTGTAATACCCTTGGTGTATTTATTTTTCATTTTTCTTAATTTAATACTTATTTATCTATTTTAATAATTAAAAAAAATATGAAAGGATCCATTTCTCTCTCTCTCTCTCTCTCTCTCTCTCTCTCCAAAAACCATCATCAGTTTGTGTTCTTCATCTTCTTCCCCCTTTCACCGAAAATCGTATCCACCATCATAATCTGTTTATGTAGATTTTTTACCACATGAATTTTATGTCTAGTAAAACACATCTGTCTTACACATACAAACACCAAGAACACATACACAAACACGAAACCAATGTATCATTTATGAAATTAAAAGGTGTTCTTGAGAGAAAGAAAGAAATCCAAAACTGATGAACATACACACTTCATATCCACCCAAGAACACATTGACATAAACATTCACACACATTGACATAAACATTCACCATCAAGTAATGTCTTCTTTCTCTAAAATCAAACCTTCGGACCTTGATGAGTATGTGTGTGTTTTGATTATTTAAACATGTGTAGGTGCTCATAAGTAGGAAGAATTTGATGATGAAGATAGAATATGATGATTAAATTTTGAGAGAGATAGATTGAGAGAGAGAGAGAGTGCCTCTTATTTTTTAATTATTAAAACGAATAAATAATTATTAAAATTTTAAAAAAATTAAAAATAGAAAATAAATACCCAATGGCATTAAAGTTATTTCAATTTACCGAGTGACCAAATACGCAATGAGACTAGCTCAAAAGGACTATAAAGCCAAAAAATCAAGGTTTAGACTGAACTTCAAAAAAAAAAAAAACCACAGAGATCATTTTTGCAATTATCAAAACAGAAGCAAGACAAATGAAAGCAATAGTACGTATGGTGTGTTGGGTTTAATCTTGACAGGTGTGACAACCCGAAATTTTTATTATGCACAACATTTCCATTCAATAGAAGTCATAACAGTTTCTGGAAACTTTCAAGCTTTTTGGAATAAGTTTGAGTATTTTAGGATTAACAACTTTGGAGATATCAGGAGAGAGGATGCCCTAGGGTTTATTGTGCAACAATAAAGTCCCGATACATCAAAAGTTTAGAGTTTACGGCCTAAACAAGGAGTTTACGACCGTAAACCCTAAAGGAAAGTGGTATAAAGGTGACACTTAGTTATTTTTATCATTTTTCCAAAAATCAAGATCCAAATCTCAAACTCTCTCAAGTATCATCCAAAGGATTCTTCAAGATCTTCATCTAGTAAGTGTTTCTAGCCCTTTTAAGTTAGTATATCACTTAATCTAGTGATTTAACACACTTCTATCCATGAAATCTTTCTAAAAGGTTGATTCTTCAAGTTTCACCAAGAACACCAAGAACACACATTAGTGTTCTTGGACTTTTGGACCTTTTCAAGCTTCTAGATTGTAAGTACTTCTATCCTAGAGTATGTTAAGGCTTGCTACACTTCTTTACATAAAGAAAACACCATTGAAACCCAATATCAAAGGTGTTTACGGTCCAAGAACACCTTGGACCGTAAACCCTAATTTAGGGGCCAAAGTGACCCTAGTCCCTTCACAAGCTTTGGAAACTAGTCTAGACTCATTTCTTTATATGTTTAGGACTTGAAAACATCAAAATACCATATTACATAAGGGTTTACAGTAGTAAAACCAAAAGGAAATGGTCTTAGGGCCGTAAACTCCTCAAAGGAGGGAAATGGTTCCCTAATCACTTCCAAAGGCTTAACCATCAAGTAGAAATGCTTCTAAAGGACTTGTAGGGCTTCAAAACAAAATATGGTCAAAGGAGCATGAGTTTACGACCGTAAACTCATGAGTTTACGACCATAAACTCAATGAGTGATGGTCACAAAATCGTAAACTCATTTAAGGGGGTTTCCTTGAAGCCTAAACTCAATAGCAATGTCCTACAACACTTAGATGCAATCTTTGGGACTTATAACACTTATATAAGGTGTTTAGCATGTCCTAGGATGTCTTAACTTTTTTGATTAGTTGTTTAAAGACTAATTGGATACATATATGTGTCATTATATGTTAACTAGGATCCTTGTGTGTGCTCAAGTCTTCACTTGACCCCTAGCAATCCTGTTTCACCAGTTCATCCATACCACTCACTACAGGTGAGTTCATACCCCTTAAATTGACCTTTTAAATGTTTTTAAATGCTTTTATGGGGGGGGGGGGGAATACAAGTTGAACAATTATAGTTATTATATCAATCACATGTGATTAATAACTACCAAACAAGTGGTTTTCTTACTTTTCAAACTATTTTGCTTCAAACTATTTTACAAACTCTTCTGTTGTCAAATACTTTTACTTAAACTATTTTTATACTTTTATATTTTCAAATGCATGCCTAAGGATGTATAGTTATATAAGTAATGTATAAAGGACTTAGGAAGGCTAGCTCGCTTTATCTCCTTTTCCTTGTTTGGATGTGGCTTTAGGGCATCGGGTATCCGTCCGAAGGTCGTCTAAATATTAGTTATATATTATGTATACATATATAAACATAAAAGTTCTATCAGCCAATTCAATACCCTTGGGTAGCAAGGGCATACATTCATGATTATACGTACAAGTCAAATTACTAGGAAACTACGATAGGCGTAGTTTAGGAAGTTACAAATACTATTACTAGAACAATGAATCATACAAAGAGTCAGTTCATTCATGAGTCAATACTTTCTAGATAGAGAGAGAACACACATTACAACTAGTACACACAGTACATTTCAATACTTGCTAGATAGAGAGAGAACACACATTACAGCTAGTACACGTAGAACATTACAGTACATACAGGCTAGACAGAGAAAGAACACACAATACAGCTAGCACATACATTACATATACATTCATGCAGTTATGTGAGCCATTAAACGGGGCATGACACTACCTTCCATGACCATTTTTGTATCCAGAATCTCCTTAATTGGGGAGCGTATGAGTTTGCTTATAGATCTATACTGGATTGACTATCCTACACCTTGTTGCTCGCTACAGTGGGACTTGCAAGTCTACGGGTGCCAAATGTCATTTCTTACGGCGTCTTACATCGACGTTTTACTAGAGTCGGTAGCAGGATACAGGCCGATCACATGTTACTTTAAATTACAATTGGTTTAAGGTAGTTAGTACAACAATAGTTACTTATTACAATACTACAGTACTATATTATTTCCCCATTACATTCACTTCGTGAACATTCACACGATGCACGGTAATGTAAAAACTATATTTTTGGTTAATGATAGTCTGACTTAGGAAAATACACACTCTTACAAGAGACACACACAAATACTAGATACCTTGGTAGAAGGATACTTTTAGTAGGAAACATAGGGTTTTCTAGGAGGGTAAAAAACATCTTACAAATACTTTCATACAAATTCAGACACTAATATACTTATGATCTCGCTTGCTTTAAAGTTGATACTCGCTTTCAAAATAACTTGTATTCTCAGGTCACCAGTAGACATGTACATGTGCCAGGTTTTGAGAAGATGGAGTTCGTTCAAGACTCATTTTTTATTTTGATATGTATTTTTGGTGTCTATATAACTTGACAGAACACACTTGTATGAAATTATATTATTAATACAATGGATGATGTTGTTGCTTGTTTACTACTATTCATTGTTGTGATACTGTACATGACGTCCTCCGCCCCAGAACGTTTCTGCCGTTCATGGTTTTGGGGTGTGACAATAGGTTATTTTAGTTTAGTATTTAATTTAGTAATTGCATAAAACGTAGTAGGTCATGGGTTGAATGAGTCATATGGACCAAGTCTTTTGGGTCTTTTAGATCCGTAGTTAAGGTGCTAGAAAATAGTAAACGTGGGATTGTTTTTGTTTGGAGTCGTTAGGTTTTTGTAGGCTATAAAAGCCATCTATTTTCTAAATAAAGTTGCAGTCGTATGAGTTACAACTACTCTTTCTCTTCATCTTATTTTCATACGTAATTAAACAATACATTGTGCATTGTTTGAGAGGGAGTTGAGGGCTTGTGATTCCAACAATTGGTATCAGAGCTTAGGGGTCGTTTAGAAGAATCAGGTTTGAGAGTCGGTGTCGAGAGAGTAGGAGCAACCCTTGGCTGCAGGGCTGAGAATGAAAGAAGACGATGGTTGCAGGGGATGAACCAATATATTGTTGCTACAGTCAAGACCGCCAGGCAAGAAAGAAAGAAAGAAAGAAAGAAAGAAAGAAAGAAAGAAAGAAGAAAGAAGGAAAGAAAGAAAGAAAGAAAGAAAGAAGAAAGAAAGAAGATTGTGACATGCAACTTGTTGGTTGTTGCTTTCTGCAGAAAGAAAGAACCACAGAAAGGAGGATCAAACGAGGGTGGTTCTCAGCTGTGGTGTGTTCCGGTTTCTGTTGTGGTGTTGATGGCTCACAATGGTGTTGACAGATGAAAGTTCGGTTGTGATTGTTCAATCCGGAGATAGCAGAAAACGACTGTTGATGAAGAAAACAAGCAAGTAGGTCGAAGCAACAAGTGTGATCATCTTTGAGGATCAAAGAAAGAATGAAAGGAGCAAGCCTGATCATGTTTAGCATAAACTTGTCATATGTTTGAAGGCAAGAAAGAAGAAGAAAGAAGCAAGAGCAGTCACTTTTGATCAAGGAAGAAAGAAAAGAAGCAAGACACAAGCAAGAAGGGTTGTCGCATAGTCTGTAGTAAGTAGCAGGCAAGACAATCATAGCAAGAAGAGAGTTTCAGGTTTGTACGTAGCAAGTGGCAAACGAGAAACAAAATGCATGAGACATCAAGAAGTCTGAGCAAGAAAGAAGAACTGCGTGTTCTTAAGCAAGTAGCAACATTGAGTCACAATGATTCAAATAGCAAGAGAAGTAAGATCAAAATCGTCAAGATTAAGGGGGTGAATGTTGGGTTTAATCTTGACATGTTATTTTAGTTTAGTATTTAATTTAGTAATTGCATAAAACGTAGTAGGTCATGGGTTGAATGAGTCATATGGACCAAGTCTTTTGGGTCTTTTAGATCTGTAGTTAAGGTGCTAGAAAATAGTAAACGTGAGATTGTTTTTGTTTGGAGTCGTTAGGTTTTTGTAGGCTATAAAAGCCATCTATTTTCTAAATAAAGTCGCAGCCGTATGAGTTACAACTACTTTTTCTCTTCATCTTATTTTCATACGTAATTAAACAATACATTGTGCATTGTTTGAGAGGGAGTTGAGGGCCTGTGATTCCAACATGGTGTAGCTTCTACCGTGTAGGCAAGGGCGGATGCATAACTCAAAAAGTTTGCATTACATTGTAGTAAGTTAGACCATCTAGTATTTTTTTTATTGTAATTTTAGAACATAGAGTACCCATAGTCTTTTTTGTATTAGTAGTATCTACCTAGATTAAAAAACCTTTATCTTTCATGTCTATAACTGTGTGTTTGTGTGTGTATGTTTTGTGTTACTGATTTTGCAATTCAGTGTTATCATGAATTTTATACATCTTGTGTGAATTATTTAGATGTGAACCAACCGTTGAGGAGTTCGGTATGCCAGCAAGTCCTTGACGCGAATAAGCACCTAAAGCCTCCAAAATCTCGATAGAAAGAACAGCCCCAGCAAGAGCACCGAGTCCAGCTCCACGGAGGGCCCCACATTCAGAAGCTCTACCCGCCACAGCACCAGTGATGGCACCCACCAAAGTCCCTACTGCAAAATAAAGTGGCTTTTATAGAATTTAAAGTTTTATGGTTTACTTGAAAGTTGAAACCACTTATATCCAGTCACAGTGGTGTTTTTTAAAAGAAAAAAGAAAAATCAACGTGCGAGTTCTTAAGTTTTATGAAATATTGCATTTAGTCTATTACATAGAAAATGCTGCAAACTGAAACGGCCATGAGCTCAAATTCCAAGATTAAAGCTAACAAAGGATTATCGATTCAGCATCAAGCTCATCATAATTCCATACCGAAAATGATTAGCAAATCTTAAACTCAATTAAGTTCTTAAGTTTGTAAAAGTCGATAAAAAGAAAAGAAAAAAACTGGTACTTAAAATCAAGAGTTAACCAACTTTATTACAAACAGTCAAACAATCCAAGTATAGGACAAAGATATCATTTACCATAATGAACTAATAACTTACAGAAGGTCAAGATACCGGTAAGGGCACCGGATAGAGCACCAGAGATCGATCTGGGGATGAAATTATGAAGCCTAATGTCTCCACTCACACCTTCCATTTAGTTCCGATGGTTTGAGTTTAACCTTAAAAAGAATTATCAAAGAAAATGGAAGTTTTAATCTTTGCAAGAGATCTATAGACAAGAAGTAACACTGTAACAGTCGTGCGTGAAAGAAAGAGAGAGAGGCTGATGTTGGATATGAGAGGAGAAGAAGGTCGCGAAGGGGACGCTGCTTTGTAAACAATTCTCCCACGTTTATTCCCTTGCCTTTTTTTTAATCATCACATTATTTGCTATTATGTCACCGGATAACGAAACCTTTTTATATTCAAAAAAACCACATGATGTGGGATAGAATGAAAACAAAAAACGATGTTTGTTTTAATGGTTCTTTGCTCTGCTTTTGCAATGCGTTCAAGCCTTCAAGGAGAAGGATGAGGAATACTGATTTATTTCTTTCTACGAATTTTGCTGACTTGCATGTTGAGAACCAAATGGAGGCAATAAATGAATTAATTGGCTATAATTGTTGATTGTTTTATTTCGTTTTTCGGTAAGTGCACCTCACACACCAACACAAAAAGGTTGAGGCCTACCTCTTTAAAAAGAAAACTGATCCAACTTTATTCAATGATTAGATATAAAAAATTTGAAAGCGTTGGGGGCATCCGCCCATGCCCACAATCCATTACAAAAAGAGACAAGAAAATGATAAAAAGAAACAAGAACCAATATCCCCTATATATTTAAAATAAGTATAAGTTTATTATATTTGATAAACAAACTCTCAACTACTTTTAACTCAATTTCTTTTTCATTGGTTACAAACGTTCCAACACACTCATTAGAAATAATTTTAAATTTGAATCTCCAACACCACCACTCCCGCTCGAACGCTCCAGCGTAATAGCATGACGGAAGAGTTATCATCATAAATGATTATGCAGCATTGTCCCTTCTTTTTTCCACCGCCATTGGGGCGGACCTAATAGGTGTCCCGGTGTGACACCGACAACACCAACTTTTTCTGTCCGTAGTGGAAAATTTTTTGATTTTTTGATTTTTTATCTACTTTTTCTACATCGGCAACACCTATTTCAACATCGGCAACACCTACTATGTATTACTGCGTCCGCCCCTACACCACAATCGTCACCGCCACCACCACCACTACCACCACCACATTTACGACCAACCGACCCCACCACTACCATATCTGTCACCACTACTTCAGCTACTACCACTTCATCCGCCTCCAACCATCATAATCATAGATGATTAATCACTTTGCGAACATACATATGTATATAATCATTTGTGATTGTATATATATATATATATATATATATATATATATATATATATATATATATATATATATGATTTTACCTCTCTGTCATATAATCATTTATGATTAGTCATATCTCGTCGTGTTTGTACACTTGAGCGTTAGAGCGGCATATCAAAAATATGTAGATGATGTTGAAACTCAAAATGTATATTTTCATCATAATCTCAATGGAACCATCATATATATATATATATATATATATATATATATATATATATATATATATATATATATCATGGTTGCAGAAATTGGGATTAATCGTTTGGCGTTCTCCAACCGTCGAGGATTCATTAATCGGAAATTTATGATTAATCGGGTTTGGCGGGATTAATCGGTCAACAAAAGCTAAAAAAGTCGAAAAAAGTCAAAAAAAATCGAAAATAGTCAAAAAAAGGTCAAAAAATTTTAATTTTAATTTTTTAAAAAAATTCAAAAAACGAGCTTTTTTTTTTTACTCCAAAACTTTCAAATTTTCAAAATTTCAAATATTATACCAAAATGTTCATATTTTCGTATTTCTAGAATTTCAAATTACAATTTTTCTTATTTTCTAATTTTGAAGTACTAGTTTGTCTTAAGATATATTAATATTTAATTAATTTTAATATTTTATTAATAATCTATGGTCCCCGATTAATCCTTGATTAATCTCCGCCAAGACCGATTAATCCCTTAACAGCCGTCGATCGTCGAGCTACTGTCAAGCGATTTTTACAACCTTGATATATATATATATATATATATATATATATATATATATATATATATATATATATATATATATATATATATATATATATATATATATATATATATATATGGAAAAGTGAATATACCCTTAAGGGTATATAAGCTTAGATACCAAAATTCACCATATCACGTCATTTTGTATCATGTAATACATTCTAATTGTCCAATGTTCTTATAATTTAACTTCTAACTTTATTTATTTCCATGAATTTTTTAAATTATACATTTATCTTCCTCTTACATAATTTCATTTTCCACTACAATATATATAGCCTAGTAAGTGGTCGACAAAACATGTGATATAGGAGAAAGATAATAGTGAAATTTCGAAAATCTTGAAAGTAAATCAAGTTAGGCGTTGAAGTTTAAGAGCATTATAATGAATATATCAAATTAAACGACATATTATGGTGTGTTTGGGTACCTAAGCTTATATACCCTTAAGGGTATATTCACTTTTCCCATATATATATATATATATATATATATATATATATATATATATATATATATATATATAGATATATATATATATATATATATACACACACACACACACACACACACAAATATGGCTCAATTGAAAAAAAAAAAGTTGAGAATGTGAGAACTAATCTCAGCCCCAAATTTATTTTGCCGCAAAACACTTCGGCGTACTGACAGAAATGGGTAAGGGATACTATTAACGTTACCATGAACGACCACGTTAAATGTTACAGAGATGTTATTGCCTTGGCTGAGACCCGATCTTGGCCTCAGAGAGCCAAAGCCGGAGCAACAGCTCATTTCTTGTCACAAGGGAAGAACATCCCATGTGATCTCCTCATTCTCCCATAACCAATGAGAAAGCAACAAATATCCTGGGTGACGTCCAGAACTGACTTCACCTAGCTGTTAGTTAGCATGGATAACTCTCCCAGTAAGAGGAGGCCACGTATCATGCTCACGAGAGACGGTCCCCACAATCCGTTAGTAACAGATATGAAAGGATCGCTTTATCCTCAAGGGAGAGATCCATCTTCCTTATCACGAAGATTACCCTATGATTTCTCTCTCATCCTAGACTAACTTGATCGTCGGAGTGACGTCCTGGGAGAACACTCGGTCGTACTTAACGATTCTTCTATGATTGTATTCTCAAGAAAGCTCCCAAAGCAGTTACATCATCAAGCATCCAAACCCCTTGAAGAGCGTGTCACAACATTTAGCAACATCCGGACATATCCTCAGGGTGATATAGCCAATTAACGACACTGGTTCTTCGTAAAACAGCGATGTATGCCCGATAGTACCTACGCTTACAGTACTAGATCTGTTTCGAATACCGGTGGTGATAACTAATGAACACCACTGCGAGTATAGAACGCAGACTCCAATCCAGACGCTCATGTCGTAGATCTCACCGATTACGGGGCCAGTACTCCATAGTAGTTTTCGACAACTGTTATCGAATGGTTCATCGTCTCAGATGGCGATATCTCATCCTGGTCTGCTATAGAAACCTCCGCATGACAGAATGGAAGTACTTACTATCTCCCACCCTTGTAAGAGAAGCACGAATCGTCAAGCAAGGGACAAAATAGAGGTACTCTTGAGAAATCTACTCAATGTCAGTTTTTTGAGCAACGATTCCAGACCATTGAACTGGGATTTAGGAGATCTGCTCCTCACATTTGGATTTATGCGTAACACGAAATCCGTCGAACATATATCGACAATGGTAGTTGCTCTGATATACTTTAAGGTCACTATTTTTAGACAACTACCAGACGCGTGGAAGGAGGGGCTACCGCCCCTAATCGGGGGCCGGTGATAAGGCTCACAGGACACAGTTTGTGGCCATTAGGCACAATTCAACTGCTCTTAACGATGGCCAGTCACGACGAGAGGGATCGAATCACAAGACCAATCGAACTCTCTGTGATCCGATATCCGACAGGACACAACATTCTTCTAGGACAATCGGCAATCTCCTCACTACACCTCATACCATCAACGATCCATGTCATAGTTAAATTTATCATAGGCTAATTGACAATGTATTTGCCAACCAAATTGGTAGGAATATCGAAGTCTATGTTGACAATATGGTAATCAAGAGCTGCGATGAGGGAACATTACTCCAAGATGTGGAAGAAACCTTCAGAACGCTAGCTAAAGCGCGGATGAAGTTAAACCCAGCTAAGTGCACCTTTGGAGTCGAGGAAGGGCAATTCCTTGGGTACCAGGTATCCAAAGAAGTGATTTTCTGCAATCCCACTAAAATACAGGACTTCCTTGAATCAAAAACTCCCCACAATGTCAAAGGGGTACAGGAGATCAACGGTAGGTTGACGGCGTTGGGAAGGCTCATTTCCAAATCTGCAGAGAAAGCACTTCTCCTGTACCTGACACTCAAATGATGTTTAGACAAAAAAAACAGTTTAAATGGACAGAAGAAGCAGATGCAGCATACAAAAACTAAAAGCACTTCTCAAAAGCCGTTGTCGAACTCTGACCTAGTCAATGGCGCATATATTAGATAATGGATCATATATTCCTCCATTCTAGATATCGCATGGACACGAGACATTGATTATAATCATTCTCTATATCCATGTGTTATTTCCCGATTTCCGATTTATGACGACCGTCTAATTAAACAAATCAAATCAGTCCAGGCTTGGCCAAGCGCTTAGGGTTGCCATCACTAAATAATCGAGGGGCCCACATATATCGCTTTTATCCCTCTTAGAGTAAAAGGAACGGATAAACTTCAACTCATATGCTTTCTCTATTTACTCATCAAATTACACACAACAATATATTTTATAACACCAAGTTACTAGTGCGTTTTCATATCATCAATGTGCAACCGACTTGTAAACTGCAACTCATATCTCTCCTATAAGATATTATCATCTCATAATCACTCATGATAAAATCCATGAAGTGATTCAGATGAGCATGGGTTTAATCCAATACTCAAATCTTATTATAGGAGTACTTATAAATACTGCAACAAACTTGTGCTATGTTTAACACTTTAGACAATCTACAGACGGATTCATGACAGTCTTACCTCAATACCTACTTCCAATGTATGACTGACTGTGGATGTTTGAATAATCTTATTATTCGACAATTCAAAAAATGCAAAATTAAACACAAGAATAATCGAATCCAACATGGTCTCAAAACTTTTGAATATAAATAAAACACTTTTTATTTAATCACCATATTGACTACACATTATTCATTATATAATGTTTCGACTGATCAACTTAATACTCGAATTAAAATAGTAGTCATCCCATGCTCCAAGCATGCACACTATATTTACATATGATCCTTACTTTGTGAAATAGATCAATTGTAAACATTTCCAATGACACCCATTTCACAATCCCAAATCCTTATCGTAAGTGTAAGATTCTAAGCTTATATGTAGTGATCCTTTTGTAACGACTATGTACACAAGTCACAGAGACTTTGCTAATTACAAAACTTTCCATTGGAAATTGTTACAAGACAATTCCATAGATACGAAGTCTCATATTCAAAGCACATTCCTTTGAACATCCTTCTTGCACAAAAGCACTGTTGTAAAAATCCCGACTAGGTCCCGATTAATCCTTAGGTGCTACTCGACCGATTAGAGGGCGCCTAGTGATTAATCCCTGCATAGATAATGAGTGAAACATTATAAAACGATGAAATTTTAACATTTTGAAGAAGTTTTATTTCAATGGAAACTATTTGAGGCATGATTAGTGTTGTATAAATCATATTAACCTATTTTGTTATCATATTAGTGGTATTTATGAACTTTGATATGATATTAGTCATATTTAATTTTTTAAAATTCAACATATTAGCAATTAATGGTCCCCGATAAATCTCCGCCTAGCCGATTAATCCCTTGACCCTAGTCTACCGACTAGGTAATGCCGAGCGTTTTTTTACAACCTTGCACAAAAGTTTCTAACTTACTCATAGATTCTTGATATCCAACTCCCATTATGGAAAGTTTTCCATAATTGCCATATGACTATCCATTTTTAATAAAATACAATCTATTCAGAATTATATTAATATGGTCCATTCATTACTATACTTTCAACTATCCACAAGCAGCCAATCCATGGTAAGCCTCAGATTGTCTTTGATGGTTGTTTAATGACTTTCAGTTATACCCAGTTCTGGTCCCTTTTCCCTCTCAATACCCTAGGAATTTAGAAAACTAAAACAGGTGAATATTATAGCATATGCAATCGATCCTATACCCAAAGCATATGGAATACGATTCATAATGTGTCACATAAAGACATGATACTGGACCAGTCTCTTGCTATAATATTTCCATATATAGAATATCCTTATGTTGAATCATTTCAACATAGCATTCACATATGTTTATGACTAAATTAAAATTTTAATCTAAGATTTTAGATTCGAAATGAAGTATATGTATCCTTTCTTGTACTATAGCGAAACAACTTTTCAAATTTTGCAACTTTGCACTACTAGAAAAACAGCCTTTTACGACGCGTAACTAATGACACTCTCTTATTTACGATACACATTTTTTGTGTGTCCTAAAATTAATGTTAGTTTTCCAAAATTTGAAGGATAGAGGACACGTATTTGTGCGTGCCCTAAAACTAATGTCCAACGATTAAAATTACAAACACGGAAGGCACCTAAATTAAATGGGTGTCGTGTAGAGATGCCGTTTTATAGAATTTTAATACACGCGCCCCTTTTTGATACAACTAAGAGGGAAAACCAAATCCCCCAAAAATTCAAGTACCCCGCCTTCCCTAAAAATCGGACCTTACATGTAGTCAGCGGTTGGGGGTCTACGACTCCTCACAGTCAAAACGCCGGCGAGTTTATGGTTTTTTGTCCTCGATATCAAAGAAGAACTAGGGCTTTTATGCTCTAGACCTCACCAGTCTACACCCAAGAACTAGGGCTTTTATATCGGTGTGTTCAGGCAGAACAACGATATCCGCCCTTCCTCCTTGCCATCCAACTAATTCTTCGTCATTTTCTTATTGAATACATCATATTGAATCAAATCAGGTAGAGGAGGACCTCGAGGTGAAGTTATGTCACATATTATATCACATCCATACCCCTGTCTCTAAGAAGGCTATGGTGTTTTTGTTTTCAGCTTGTTCAAAAACATCCATCTGATACTTGCGAGCATGCTCTTTTGGTACTTTTTCTTGGAATTATCATGATCGTTGTCTTTTTTTTAACTCTCCTTGAAGGTTTTTGTCAACAGGAGGCTTGACATCTCTGTTACAGCTAGACTCCCAAGAACCTGGATGAAAAACCATGTCATTGGTTCCCAACCAGTCGCCCTTTTGAGAATCCAAGGTGTTGGGTGATACAGTGAATGAGCAAATCAAGATATTCCTGTTATTGTTTTTCGATAAGTGACTTTTGTGGTCTCTTCTTTAAACCAGGATGAATTTTTGTAGTTTGTACATTTGGGTATAATAGTGTACGAAAAATCTTTTCTTCATCCTCCAATTCACTAAGCTTTTCCTCATGCCTAACAAGCACAAGTACTCTGTCAGAGTCACTTAATAAAAGAGAGAATATGTAAACATGAAATATTGTTATGTTACTATGATGAATTTAAGTGTAACATACAAAATCAAAGATTCTTCAAGTTGTTTTCCCGATGTTAGAAATAGATTTCATGCTTGTAGCTTGAAGCCCAAGATTTAGGCTTTTCTGTGGGAGATCTTTTGTTGACTTTTCAACTGAACTGGATGGATCGACATTAGACCTAAAGAAAGAGAACCTAAAGATTATTGGATGTGTGGATTTTCAAGATTTACATCAATTATTAAAGAGTAAATGACACGTCTGTAAAAGGGTTATTCTTCTTTTACCAAATAGAGCCTTAAAGCATATTGATTTCAATATAGATACAAAACTTGAGTGCATTGATATTTTGGTCACTTTCCCTTGATGTAGATTCATCCTCGGTTGGACCAATATTATGTGCCAATGTGGTTAAAATTGTTTCATTTCTTGATTTTATATTATCACTTATCAATATTCAAACATTCCCTTTAAAGGCCATACTAATGAGAAGGTATGTACATTTACATTTAGTACACTCTCTTAATGATAATATTATTCTGATTAATTTTCTCATTTCTTTTTGATTTTGTTTCTACTCAGAATTTTGCTGGTTTATATGTTGCTGATGGATATATTGCATGTGGTTCAGAAACTAATGAGGTATTATGCCCATGCCCCCTATTTCTCTTATCATTTTGAATTTTTCTTGAATTTTTCAATTAATTGTGAAATGTATGTTTGTACTACTTGTAGCTAGGTGTTTGCTTATTATAGATCATTTCATATACCTATCACAGTAGGTGGACAACATATCCCTTTTGGTGCTTCCCCACAAGACATTTAGACTGAATTAGGTCGACCAGATGGAATTATGGTGGTGTTCAAGACAAGCTTGAACAATCTGATCTTGTTGATGTTCAACAAGAAATCATGGCACAAAAATTAGACAAGGACACACTAAGATGTGACTCAAAATCATCAGTTTCAGTCTCAAGTCCCCCTAGCTCCTAAAAACATCTCTCTCATGATGATTTGTATGAGTCCTTTGTTATACATACTGGAGGTGATGGAAATGAGAATCCTGAACATGATGCGAATGATGAACCTGGAGAAGTTAGAGAAGTGACTACAATGGAATCAGGTGATGATGATGAAGAATGGAGTCTTGAGAATCAAGACGAGATGTAGGAACAATAAGAGTATGATGAAGATCAAGATGGGTATGGTGAAGAAGATGAAGTTCATGAAGGAAACGATGAGAATATAAACCTAACACAGGAATTTCAGCATATGGGTATTGAAGATAAACGCACGAATAATGTGATGGAAAATTTAGTCTTGGGATTTAATGAAGGTGTAGAAATTAGAATCCCAGGTGATGAAACCGATGTGAATAAAATTGGGACCCCAAAAGAAAAACAAGATGCAGTTGATTCAGTCAATTTAGTGATTAATGATTCAGTTGTTCAGCCTCAAAATACCAAATCAGATTCTTCTGCCACTACACATGCATTACCTTCCATACCTATTCAGACAAATTTACTAGTCAAACACCAATTTGGGTTGTTTTCTGTGCCTTCTTTATACCATCTCCAGTTCCAGCCATACAAATTAGATCCATACAGATGCCTCTTCATCTCCATCCACCTGTTGGTTCATCAATGGGCCACCTACACCACCAATCACAACCTCCTATATTTCCAATTTGGTCAAGTAAGATACACAACCTCCTCTTTTCACAAGGAATTCTTCCAATAACTTCACAACCCATTTCACTTGTTCAACCAAACATTTACCAAACCCATTTCAACCTGAATCAGACTTCAAATTCTGGAACATTACCTAACCAGTTCTCTCAAGAAACCATGAAAAACGACAATCATAAGAATTGGTCGGGGGTTGACTGGCATTGCATCTTAACCAGTTACACAAACAGAAGAGAAGCTACATGGCATTCCAGGTAATACATTTTTATCATTGTTTTAACGAAAAACATCTTTGAGATTTGTTGGCAAATCCAATAATCTTGGAACAACGGCTCTTTAAAAGATTTAGGAAGAAAGTTTTTTAATTCAAATGTGATGATCAGGTACCAAAGATGGACAGATGACAGACAATGGTGTTTTATATGCATGGAATATGCAGAATCAAACATGGGATATGTTATTATTCTGAATGATGTTTAATATAACGACATCATTTTTCAAATAAATTTTTCATTTTTAATTAAACAAAACACATGTCGTTTTATATAAAACACCATAATAGTCAACAAAGTTTTCTAAACATCATATCAAATCTAGGATCCACAATCATAGCTCAATGTCCCGAGTGTGTGTACAATCACGCCGGTACCTTCCTACGATCCTCTGAGGTACCTGAAACACATAACACATAACACGGTAAGCACGAATTCATAGTGAGTTCCCTGAAATACCACATGCATATAAATTAGCCACTCGAGGCTAAAGCTCTATGATGCCTTCCGACCAATGTGTCTAAGTGGACGTTCCGGCTCCACAACTCTGGTAGACCTTCCAGCCCTACCATGATGACCTTCCGGTCCTACTCTGTTGACCTTCCGGCCCAACTCGGTTGACCTACCGGCCCAACCATGATGACCTTTCGGTCCAAGCCCTGTCGACCTTCCGGTCCGAACCAGGCAACTCATAACATAGCATATCACATATATCACATATCACATATAAGCACATACGACCTTCCGGTCACACATAACTACCACTCTAGGTATGGTATAGTGAGAAGACTCACCTTGAACTATCTCAGAATAATCTCGGGCTCTAATCTTCAGTCTAGCCTCCGTCTAATACACATAAACAAAAATTCTTATTGAATAACAGCACTCATTAAGCTAGACCACCCCCTAGGCTCTCACAGACGGGTAAAATATCATTTTACCCCTTCTTGAATCCAAAAGTCCATTTGTTGACCGAACCCTAAAAGTTAACAAAAGTCAACGCCTGCAGGTACGCTGTGCGTACCAGATTCCTACGCTGGGCGTACTCGTCCACTATGCTGATATTGCGCTGCTTGAACCCTACGCCCTGCATACTAGGATTTACGCTTAACATATGTCCCAGTTTCACTATTTCCTCACTTATGGTCTTAATCAGTTAAGACCTTGGCTCAAAATGCAGATCTGGACCCCCTACGGTCTCCTAATCCATAAAGTCGAAGACTTTATGCCTTTGCATGGCTGGTTTGGTCTTAAGCACTCAAAACCTTCATCCATTTTCATTCTCAAGCCCACATCTCATTCATGGTTAGCTGTAAATGACCAAAGTTGGATTTTTATGACTTTATTACACGAAATACACTAGCAAGGGACAAATCTAGGTTCTTAGAGCTCATCAACTCACAAAGCCATCAACATTTGGGACAAAAACCCTAAAACATCCCAAATAAGAACACACAATAGAAAAGGAAGAAAGTTTGAAGCTTTATACCTCCAAATGAAGCTTCTCACTCTGCTAAGCTCAGATCCAAGTGCTTGGGCTCTTACTCCTTCTTCTCCAAAGCTTTCTTTCCACTCTTATGGCTCAAGAACACACCAACAAGCTCTCAAGGGCACTCTCAAGCTTCAACAACGAGGATTAGGGTTTTGGATGGGCAAATCTCTAGAAATGGTGGCCAATAATGAGGCCATAACGTTCTTTCAATAGGGGGCTCACTTAGAATTAGGGTTTCGTTTTGGGCCTGGTACGCCCCACGTACTAGGCAACCTCCGTGTCATGAATACGCTCGCGAGTACGCGAGATGTACTCTATATTACGCTCAGCATACTCGATCATCACACAAACTATACAAGGGACAAAACTAACAACTTCAGGAATGACGAAGGGCCAAGGAGGTATACTTGATTTCGGGATGTTACAATTCTCCCCTACTAGAATCAGACTTCGCCCTCGAAGTCTTGCTCCACAAATAACTCGGGGTACTACTCCCGCATCTCCAAATCCAGTTCCCAATTCAAATCAGATCCCCTCCGATGCTGCCACTAGACCTGAACCAGAGGCACTTCCTTTGTAACTCCCTATTCTAAAATATTCGTTTATGGAATTTCAGAGGTCAAGGCCAGGGGCGTTTTAGTCCTCTATTAAATTTGTAGTTATTATTCGACAAGTTTTTGGGCCTAGTTGTGTTGTTAGAAACATAGGGTTTCTCGTCACCTTTCCGTGGATATAAAGTTCATCAGAATCGGATCTAGAATGAAGGAGTTATGACACTTTGAAGATTTGGCAAGAATGGCCCTTATAGAGAAAAGTTTGCATGGAAGACCATGCATGCATGTTAGGGCGTGCATGGGTACGCCCAGCGTAATGGGTCAAGTTGGTCACGGGTGTTCAAGGTGTACGCCCAGCGTACATGGAAGTATGCCCAGCATACGCTCAGAGTCTCAAAACCCTAATTTTGGGTTAAGCACTATATAAAGGACATTATGGTTCCAACCCTAGCCCCCATATCAGTCTCCCCATAGTCAGTTAGCCTGGGATGTTTTACTCTGATAATAAGTTTACGTATGAAAAAGTATACTATGGAATTATGTTATGACTTATGATACGGTTTTATAAATATGGTTTTAGTAATGTTTTAAAAGAAATTTTTAGTCGTGATTTTTGGGTCGTTACATCCTTGTTCCTCAGAACTTTCACTTTCCGATCTAAAATCACGATCTGCCTTTCGATGTAATTCAGGCTTGCATCCACTTGAATGTCTTCTAATGGTACTACTGCCATCTAATCAGCCACACACTTCCGCAACTAGGACACGTGGAAGGTGCTATGGATCTGGCTCAACTCCTCAGGTAGCTCTAGCTGATATGCTACCTTGCCTACCCTGGCAATCACCCTGAAAGGTCCAATATATCGAGGCCCGAACTTGCCATGCTTCCTAAACTGAATTACTCCTTTCTAATGGGAACCTTTCAGAAGCATAAGATGTGCGACCTGAAACTCAAGCTCGGATCGTCATCTGTCTGTGTAACTCTTCTGATGGCTCTGAGCCGTTTGCAACCTCTATCGGACCTGCTGAATCTGCTCGGTCGTCTTTAACACTATCTCAGTGCTGCCCATAACTCTCTGCCCTACCTCTCCCTAGCAGATGTGAGTACGACACCTCCTCCCATAAAGAAGCTCAAAGGGAGGCATACCGATGCTCTAGTGATGGCTGTTGTTATAGGAAAACTCATCCAGAGGTAGGTAGGAGTCCCAACTCCCACCGAAATCCATAACACATGCCCGAAGCATGTCCTCAAGCGTCTGAATCGTCTGCTCACTCTGTCCGTCTGTCTGTGGGTGATAGGCGATACTAAAATGCAATCGCATTCTCAACTCCTCATGGAACTTCTTCCAGAATCTGGAAGTAAAACGCACATCCCGATCCGATACTATGGACGCCGGCACTCCGTGTCGAGCCACTACTTCTCGCACATAAATCTCTGTCAGCCTCTCAGCAGAAGAACTCTCACTAATAGCAGGGAAGTGATCGCTATTCGTCAACCGATCCATAATCACCCAGATCGCATCCACTCCACGCGCCATCCTCGGCAATTTGGTGATAAAGTCCATTGAGATCTGCTACCACTTCCACTAGGGAATCTCCAACGGCTGCAATGGACCATGTGGACGTTAGTGCTCTGCCTTGACCCGGTGGCAGGTCAGGCACCAATAGTCTCTCTTCAGATCCAAATACATCTTACTGGCACCCGGATGGATCGAAAACTTCGAACTATGCGCCTCCTCCATCAGAGTGCTATGATCCCCGCCCACATAAGGTACCCAAATCCGGTCACAAAAGGTCAAAAGCCCCCGACTATCTATCACAAACTCGGAAACCTGGCCGATCATCCGCTCCTTCTTGTGGTTCTCTGGTCTCATGGCCTCCTCCTGGGCCTCTCGAATGGTATCCAATACCATAGTCATCATTGTTATCCTCATGTATATATCTCGAATCGGGGCACTCTCTGCCTTGCGGCTTAGGGCATCAGCCACCACGTTAGCCTTGCCCGGGTGATACAGAATCTCACAATCATAATCTTTTACCACGTCCAACCATCTCCTCTGGCGCATATTCAGGTTAGGCTGATCCATCAGATACTTTAAGCTCTTGTGGTCCGTCTAAATGGTACACCGAACCCAATACAAGTAATTGCGACAGATCTTGAGGGTGAACACCAATGCCCCCAACTCTAAATCACCTCAATTTTGGCTGGGTCGACCAAAATCCCATTCTGATTAACGAGGTGTCCCAAAAACTGGACCTCTCGTAACTAGAAATCATACTTGGAGAATTTGGCATAAAGCCTCTCCGATCTCAATACTCCGAGAACCTCTCTCAAATGCTCCTCATGCTGCTCTCTAGACCTCAAATACACTAAAATATCATCAATGAACATGATCACCGAACGATCCAACATAGTTCTGCATACCCGGTTTGTAACGCCCGCAGATCCGGGCTAGTCAATTTAGAGGCAATAGGGGTCGAAAACGACTTTTCGACAAAAGATTATATAGAATAAATAATCTTAACCAAGTTGTGGAATATGTCACAAGGTTTCCGTACATATAAAGAACGCCGAAATCCGAGTTATAACGAAGAAGTTATGGCCCGTCGAAGTTTTACGGCAAAACCGGCACGGCACCGGGAAGCGTAAATAGTGAACTTATGATAGAGCGAGATTTAGCCTTAGCAATCTAAACGAAAGTCATAGAATATGTTAAACTAAGAGCGTCGATAAAAAGAACGCCCAAATCTGACTTCGTATGAGGAAGTTATGATTTTTCTAAGATTCAGCTTAGCAATGCACGACCCGAAACTCGAATTTTAGTTCGAGCGGTTTTTGGCTTACGCAACCTAAATGAAATTTGAATATCTCATTAATAGGAAATCAACGTTAAAAAAATAGATGAAAACGGAGTCCGTATGAAGGAGTTACGAATTTTTCGCGATCATTTAACAGTCTAAACGCCTCCTACTGTTAAATTTGAGATCGGTCGAGAATTAGCCGACAGAGTCTAAGGCTATGTTTGGTGGACTAGCTGAAAAGCTAGCTATTAGCTGAAAAGCTAGCTTATGGCTGAAAAGCTAGCTGTTAAATAAAAAGCTAGCTGATAAAAAATAACGTTTGGTAAAACTAGCTGAAAAGCTAGCTGAAATATATACAATTACATAAAAGGACATGTAAGAATATGTGTTTCTATAATTAATTAAGGGATGTATTTGGAAAATTTTAAAAAAGCTCCTAAAAAGCTAGTCTAAGTAGCTTTTCAAAAAGCTAGCTTATCAGCTACTTTTTGGCTTACCAAACACGACAACATAAAAAAGCTCGAAAAATAAGCTAGCTTATCAGCTAGCTGTAGCGCGCCAAACACAGCCTAAATGAAAGTTGTAGATCTTGATTTTACCTACGCATTGAAAAAAAGAACGTCGAAAACGAAGCTCGTATGCAAGAGTTATGATTTTTCTAAGTTTGAAGGCTGATACGCGATAGGGGGTGACGTGGAACCACCAGAATTCGACACGTGGCACCACCAGAAGGCCACCACATGCACCAACTCGGCGAGTAGGTCCCCCTACTCGGCGAGTCCATCAGATATTTTCACTATAAATAGAGGTGTCGAGTCTAGCCTCTTCTTCACACCTCCCAAACTCACTTTCTCTCTCTAGTTTCTCTCTCTAGCCTCCCAAACCCCCCTAAAGCCTAGGTAAACCCCCTAGCACCCGAAGGAAGCCCCGAGGCTCCCAGAGCCCCGAGAAAAGATCCTTTTGGATCGGGAACACTGCTCCAGCGAAGCCCGGTTTTCGAGAAAACCCGCTGTAAGTGAGCTATGCCTACCCTATCTTTAGTATAGCTTATGTTTTAATATAGTAACGTTATTAGAAACTTATAATGAGTATTTGGGCTATTATTATGAGTTATATTGAGTGTTAATTAATGCTTATATAATAATAATAATATCTAGACTATTAATTTGTCGCGGTTATCGTTAGACTAAACCCTAGTGGTATTGGTATTAGGTTTTATCGAAGGAAAATTGTTTTGAGAGTATCGAAGCGCTGTCCGAGTACTGCGTCACCACCTTTCAGGTGAGTGCATTGTCCCTTTCATCTTACACATAGATATGAAGTATTCTATATAAATTATGTGTTATGTGTGCGTATTATCTGAGTACTTGCTGTCTATGCTAGTTGAACGATTTTATACACGTTTTAAAGGATTTAAACTGTATATGTATTTTATATCTACAAAAATGTTGGGGTAAAACATGGGTAGATGTAATAGATGGAATATAAGTTGGACGATGAGTTGAGAGGTGTTATAGACCACGAGGTGAGGGTGAGAAGTGAACGATGTGAGAAGCCTTTTCCCAAACGATGGCCCTGTCGTTCAGCAGAGTATGGATGACAACCACGGACTATTCTAGACAGTCCAATGGAACACTAGCAGGCTCGCAACCTGTAGGTGTTGTGAACGATGTGTTCACCCGGTGTACTCTAAACCTTGGTGACCATGCAGACTTGGTGCCTAAACCTTGGTGATCATCCAAACTTGATGCCTAAACCCTGGCGACTATGCATACTTACTGCCTGATGTATAAATTCCGGTGACTATGCAGACTTAGTGCCTAAACCCCGGTGACGATGGACTTCGTGCTGATTCCTTAGGATGATCTTTAGGAACGTATGAACGAGGAAGGGTTGATTCTTAGGGTAGATCCTTAAGAGTAAAGAAGATAATGGGGTTGGGTAATTGGGTTGATTGTTTGAACATAATAATTGTATTATTGTGGGTTGAAAACCCTATGTACTCACCAGGTTCCCCAACCTGACCCACTCAGTTTATTTATATCACAGGTGTCGACATGAAGTGACATTACACTGAGAGATTAAAGAGATGTAGATCACTAGTGTAAATAAATGTACGTTCCGTTTATGCTTATGTTCCTGTATTGACGTTGACATCCCGAACGTTTTAAAATGAATAAAATACGTTTCTTCGAAAATGTTTTGATAATGTATTTATCGTATTTTTCTAGGAACAAATTCCACAACATTTTTATGAAAAGAAGTACTTTGATTTTTATAAAGCATAAGCAAAATCGGTCTTTTCTGACCGCGAAAATGGGGATGTCACACAGTTCATGAGATCCATGAACGCTGCTGGTGCATTGGTGAGCCTAAAAGGCATCAGCTCGAACTCGTAATGCCCATAACGAGTTCTAAATGCTGTCTTTGGAATATCTTCCTCACGAACCCTCATATGATGATAACCCGACCTCAAATCTATCTTGGAAAACCAAGATGCACCCTGCAATTGATCGAACAGATCGTCGATCCTCAACAACGGATAATGGTTCTTGACCGTCAACTTGTTTAACTCCCGGTAATCAATGCACATCAGGTGTGAACCATCCTTCTTCTTAACAAAAAAGATCGGCGCTCCCCATGACGAACTAGTCGCCCGGATAAATCCCTTTCCCAATAGCTCCTAAAGTTGCGAGAAAAATTCCTGCATCTTTGGCGGCACAAGGCGATAGGGTGCCTTGGCGATAGGTGTCACCCTTGGAAGCAAATCAATGTGAAATTCCACCTGCATCTCGGGAGGAACACCCAGTAACTCCTCGGGGAAAACGTCCGGAAACTCGATAACCATCGGAACCTCAACGATAGTACTCGGTCTCTCTGAAATATGGCACGTATCCGACACATACGCATGAAAACCCATGTAGCCCTGCTGCAAGCTCTATCTCGCTCTGGCAGCCGAACAAAATGCTGACCCAGATCTGGTACCCTCTCCGTATATAGTAATCACTCCCCCGCTAGGGTCTCCTATCGTCACCATTTGACACTCGCAATCGATCATAGCTCCGAATCGACTCAGCTAATCCATACCCACAATAACACAGACATAACCCATCGTGATCGGTACCAGATCTAGCGGAAACTCAACTCCAAAAATCTCGAGCACACATCCCCGGATCACATCAGTCGAAAACACTGCATGCTCATCGGCTATAGAGACTCTCAGAGGCCGACTCAATGCCTCTCGTTGCATACTAATGTGGCGACTAAATGCTAAAGATACGAAAGATCGACTCGCACCCGAGTTAAACAACACCAAAGCAGGTACAGAACTCACAAGAAAAGTACCTAAACATTATTACAAATAAGCATCATATATAAGAAAAAGAATGAACAAAAGATCACATACCAGCCACAACGTCGTGTGCTGCACGGACCTCCTCTGCGGTCATCTGAAAGGCTCTCTCGTGAGCCTTCGGTGCCTCGGCCTTCATCGGCCGACTCTCAGTAGCTCGGATAGCAGCAGGTGTAGATCCCTGCGCTGACCCCTGCAACAACTGCGGGCATTTAGCCTTCTGATGGCTGGTTTGGTTACAGTGAAAACAGACTGTGAACCCTTTGGGGCAAACCTTGGCTATATGCCCCTCCTTGCCATACTTGTAGCAAGCACCTGATCGACAGACTCGCTCGTGACTCTTGTCGCACTTTCCACAAGTGCGGACCTTCTGGCCTCCCGATCTCGAATCAGCGGGCTTTACCCGCTTAGCCGTCGGCTGAGACTGTTTCGGCTGCCTATCCCTCCTCTGAGACTCCGCCTCCTCCCTGGCCTGAGTCTCTAACTCGATCTCCCTCTTCCGAGCATTTTCCTGGAGCTCAGAAAAAGTTCAGTACATCGAGTTCGTCATGAACTCATGAATTTCTCTCCTCAGTATGCTCAGATATCGGCTCATACATGCCTGCTCGGTAGACACGTGCTCAGGGCAAAACAACGCCCTCTCATGAAACATCTGCGTGATCACAGTCACAAAATCAGTCCCCTGCTTGAGGGACAAGAACTCATGGGCCAACAGTTCCCTTTCCACCGGGGAAACATACTTGTCTCGAAACATAGTGATGAACCTCTCCCAAGTCACCCCGGTAAGCTCTGCATCAGAGAAATTGGTTGTCATTTCACTAGTCCTTTGCTCCCGAGCGAAGCTGGTTCAGTGTGAACCGTACCCTCAGATGCTTTGGACGAGAACATGTATACAAGCATCCCTCAATATCAGAAATCCATCTCATCGCTGCTATCGGATCCTTAGTCCCATCAAACTCTGGTGGCTTCATGTTGCTAAACTCCCGGTACAGCAACGAGTCACCCCCATGTGGCCTAGCAACAAAAACGGCTGCGGTGGCCGCAGCAACAGCAACATCGGTAGGAACAGCGTTATTAGGTCAAAATATGGTTTATACTTTGCTTTTCTGGGCAATTATATTTTTATGTAATATTTTATGAGCTTACAGTCTAGTTTACAGCCAGGTGGGGTTTACGGTCAGTGTTTACGGTCGTAAACAGGTTTACGGCCGTAAACCGATTTACGGCCCATGTTCACCAAGCCCATATTCCCTAGTATATATAGGTGTTAGGGTTGAGGAGTAGATTGATGAACAGAAGAGATTTTACGACCAGAGAGAGAGAAAGGAGCGTATGTGTGTAACTGTGTGAATCTTGTGTAAAGGAACTTCATTCTAATGAATTAAAACAAGATTCATATTATTCTTCTTCTCCTTCTCTTCTATTTGATCTGATATCATTCGTTTGATTGAGATTCTGCACCATCAAACGGATCTGATTGATACACAGGCAAATTAGGGACTTACAATATCAGAGCTTGGTTGTATCAGTCAATTTTGTTAGATTTGGAGCATTATTTGATCTTATTTTCGAAATATTTTTGCGTTTTTGGATAGATCTCTGAAAAATAAGGGGGGTTTTTTCTTCAAGTTTTTCATAAAAAAAGGTTTTTGATCGAGTTTTGGAGCTTCAAAGTCGAAAAATCGTTGTTTTTGGTCGAAACCTGCAAGGGTGTGGCGGAGTTTGCGGCCGGCGGCTAGGGTTTCGGAGTTTCGGGCCCGAGGTTCACGGTCCAAGCTTGTGGTCCTCGGAGTTTGTGGTCCAGCAGTCTCGGTCTTCGTCTGAACTTCGCAGGAGCAACTTCCTCGTAGCATATCAGCGTCAAATAAAAAGGAAGCGAAGGTGTAGGTGCCGAGGATCGAACCCGCGACCTCCAGCTCACAAACACAGCGCCTTACCATCTCAGCTAGCAAGCTCCTTGTGTCATTCCTCCGAACTTTAAAACATAACCCGTCTTTTTCGCTTGCAAGTTTCGAAATTTTGACAAAATCAGCCCAAAAATCAATTTCTTTAAATTTTAAATTCCTTTTTCATCCAAAATATATAATTAAAATAAATAATAAATAATAATAATAATAATAATAATATAATTTTTAAAAATATATATATTTTTAATTTTTATTTTTGATTTTTTATTTAAAATTTTGATTTTGACTTTCAGGTTTGATCTTTGATTTTAAACTTTGACTTTCTCGTTTGACTTTTAAATTTTCAAATTTAGCTTTTCGGTTTGACTTTTAAGTTTGACTTTTCAAGTTTGACTTTTGAGTTTAACTTTTTAAATTTGACTTTTAAGGTTGACTTTTGAGGTTTATAATCAAAGGGTTTGACTTTTAAGTTTGATTTTGGCTTCTAGTTGTGCTTTTTAATGGCTTTTAAGGTCTACGAGGGAGTTGAAAACATGAAAGAGAGTCGTCACGATATGTTAAGACAAAATTTCAACATTTTCGATTATATATATCCCCGGAGAAACCCTCGAAACTCAGTTGCAGCGATTTACTACACTTACTACTGAGGTGAATATAGAGGGGATCTTCTTGTCTAAGCTTGAGATAAACAAAAAGCTACTGAATTCACTTCTGAAATCGTGGGATATGAACGTGGCTATCATCAAGAAGACAAAAGATCTTAATCATCTTAGTCTTGCTGATTTAATTGAAGAACTTGATGCTTTGAAGTGTAGAAAAACAATGAGTTTTGAAAACATTCCGGCCACTGAAGTTACATGTACTCCAGTTTGTGAAACTACGATTAAATTTCTCCGGGAACAAATTGATTTGTTAAAAAGAGAAGTTAAGGACCTGAGATATGAAGGATATCAACTCAGGAAAGGACAGAAACCCTTGAAGGCTGAATTGGAAGCAAAAACCAAGGACTTTAGGAAACTTCAGGAAGTGTATAGCAACAAGTGTGAAAATTATGACTATATTAAGAGACAACTTGCTGCTGTAACTGAAGAACTTGACACTTTGAAAATTAAGTGTGGAAAAACAGATGTTGGTTTTAAAAATTATACTGCATCAATTCAGATAGTCGAGTCCTTATTTGAAACCCAATATAAATTCAAAAACAATCAAAACAAGGGTCTAGGGTATGATAGTGTTCCTCCACCTTTCAATCATAACTACACATACATCCCTATGACTCAGGAAGAAATTGACAGGGAGGCATATCTTCGATATGGCAAACCAGCTGGATTTGTATAAGGAGGTATTAATGTTGAAAATACTAATGTTTCTACTTCATGTGCAGGTAAAGTAGCAGAAGATGAGAAAAAGGAGAGCACTACTGAACAAACCAACATCTCTTTGAGCTCTGACTCTGTTGCTTCAAACTCGGCTGCTTCTAATCAACCTGCCGTTGAGAAATACAGGCCTCCAATTCCAGTGAAACAGAGTGCTTGTTGTAATTGTGCTTATGGGAACAATAAGAGACAATGCAAGGATACGCCACTAGGGGCAGGAAAAAACAACTTCACAGTGAAGAAAAAGACATGTTTTCACTGTGGAACACCTGGACACATTGCCAGAAACTGTCCTAATCGCGCATATGTTCCCTATTACGCACAAGGCTGGCAGAACGCGCCAAATGGGAGATACTTCAAAAGAAACCCTTCCAGGTCACGTTCAGACAATGGTGACTGGAATGTGCAGAAGGCTAAGAATCAAACTCCCAAGGCCAAGCATTCAACTCCCAAGAACAAGAAGGGAATGCTGGCCCAGAAGTCTAGTTCAAGAGATGCTCCTGTGAAGCCAAGACCGGTTAGGTCAAAGTCATCTAGGCAGACGACTTCAAGTTCCAAATCAAGTGCCGAGGCACCCATCGGATCGAACAAGAAATGGGTTAAACCCGAATATAGATGGGTACCAATGGTGAAAACTCCCAAATCTTCTAATGACTCTAATATTTCATCCTCTTTTGTTTGTGATAAGCAGGATATGTCATGGGAGAGAGTATCGTGCGTTGATGACAAAGGTCAACCTAGTTTCAAAATGGACTGGGTTCCAAAGACCAGCTGATCCCGCTCTATGTCGGAGAAATTATGGAGGCATATCATCAAACTTCGGTTTGTTGGTAGTGGCTGTTCCAGACACTTGATAAGGGACATCTCTCAATTGTACAACATTCAAACCTTTGTTTGAGAGGATGTGTCTTTTTACGGGAAAGGAAGAAAGGAAGAGATCACTAATGGGGTTAGTACTTAACGATGTGAAGAATTTTTGGATCTGTTCTGAGATTATGCTTGTTGTTCTCAGACCTTCTGGACGCAAATTCAATCGGTGACTTACGGTTTGAATTTTCTTCTCTATACTCCTGAGTTTCTCTTAAGCTAATTCGCTTTAAAGACTAATTTTTGTTTTAGGATAGTTTAAATTTGCACATTTACTTTCGTTTCTCTCCTATGCACAAATTTAGGCGGAGAAATGAAAACAAAACAAAAATTAGAAAATTTTAATTTAAAAAAAAATAAAAAATAAATCCAAAAACATTAGAAAATTAGAAAATCAAAAATATGGTGTTAATGGAATGTGCTTGCAGGAGATGTTTTGGGAAGTGATCTAATCATGTGATAACAGGCAATCTGAATATGTGTAAGGGACTGAATCTGAATTGTCTAGGCTCTGTGCTCGATGTGCTAGTAGGCACGAAAGATTTTAAACGGACTTGACTAGGAAGAGTTACAACTTAAGTAATTCAAGGACTTGACAAACATTGACCTAGTTAGATCCGTTTGGTCTAACAATACGACGCTCGGATTGGTTGAACATGGAGATATACACGGGGATCTACTGGTCACACTTAAGAACCCGTATCTAGAACTGTGGATTCACTTTTCCTCGATGTGCGGATTTTATCCTTAATTCCGGTTTTGATGGGGGTGACTGGGGAATTCCGATAAATTAGGTCTGTAGAAGGTTATTTTCTTTCTTTCTGTCTGTTAGTCATATCTTACCTCCTTTGCATGATCGAGAGATCCGACCTGGACTGTAACATATGCAACTCTATCTCTCTGCATCTTCTATCTATGTAATTCTTTCTATCTGTTAGCCATATACTATCTTCTTTGTGTGACTCATAATCTGACCTGGTACACAGTATATACACCATTCTCTTCTCAATCCCTCTAAAAACTTCAGTTAGTCATATGTTTCATCCTTTGCGTGATTGGAAGAGATCCGACCTGGATGTATGGCATATGCATTCTAAATTTATCTTCTCTCTTAATAATTGTCTGTTCACCCGGTGTAAGGAGTATTCTGGAAGTCCTTGATGGATGGAGCATATCAGGAAGCGGGAAACACGTTCTAGTACAATTAAATTTAAACACATACAGTTTGTCTATAGATCTCGCTGCTCAATTTAGGTGGACAACAATATCTTTGGTCATTGTCAGCTGAATGGTCCTTAAGGAATATTATCTAGGAACTTAGGATCACATTGTCTTGTCACTTATAGTATATCCGAATTTTGTCACAATCTCTCGTGTTTAAGTGGACCACAATACCGGCGATTGACCAGATCTATTCATGAAGGGAGAGGTACTGATGAACAGATAAAGGTTGTCTAAAAACTTTGATCCCAAATCACTCTTAAAGTTAGCTATTATTTTTGTTTTTGTTAAGTTTGTTCATAGTGTTCTTCTAATTTAAATATAAGGGGGAGAAATAAAAATAAAAAACAAACAAAAATCAGAAAATTCAAAATAAAAAATAGTGTTATTTCTATTTTATTTCTTGTTCAAAAAAAAATCAAAAATCCAAAAATATTTTTGTTTCTGTTTTATTTTTGTTTAGAAAATATGAAAGACCCAAAAAATATTGTATGATAAATTTTCTTTTAGTTTTGTTTTGTCTTGAAAAATGATTTCAGGTATAGATAAGACTCATGGAGTTTGTGTTGAAGATTTCTGAGCCAAGGCTTCATCCGTGAGCATTGAAGAATTCCCATTCAAAGGAGCAAGAAATGAAGATTATTCTTTCAACATTCAATTTGTTAACTCCAAAAGCAAGGTGAAGCTGCACTTGAAGATTATGTGACGGATTGCATTGAAGCTTCCTCAATCAGTCTGCTGCTATCTATGAACCTGCTGAAGTGATCCAGAAGATTTGTTCTCTCTGATGTTCTCTCTGAATATTCTCAAGCTGAAAGCTTTATCTTTCAAGAATCAGTACGTCAAGTCTCCTCACCCAATGTGCGTTTAATGCCAAATTCTGAAGAAAACCTCAAGTGCTCAAGATGAATTCATTCATTGAAGATTCATATGTTCATCCTGATGCTGTTAAGAAATCGAAGGTTAAAGCTGAAGCCAAGCTCCCAATAAAGATTGACAAGAAGAGCCTGCTACTTTTTAGGGGGAGCTTGTTGGGTTAATTAAGAAAAGAAAGCTATAAACCAAGGGGGAGATTGTTGGGTCAAAATATGGTTTATACTTTCCTTTTCTGGGCAATTATATTTTTATGTAATATTTTATGAGCTTACAGACTAGTTTACGGCCAGGTGGGGTTTACGGTCAGTGTTTACGGCCGTAAACCGATTTACGGCCCATGTTCACCAAGCCCACATTCTCTAGTATATATATAGGTGTTAGGGTTGAGGAGTAGATTGATGAACATAAGAGATTTTATGGCCAGAGAGAGAGAAAGGAGCGTATGTGTGTAACTGTGTGAATCTTGTGTAAAGGAACTTCATTCTAATCAATTAAAACAAGATTCATATTATTCTTCTTCTCCTTCTCTTCTATTTGATCTGACATTATTCGTTTGATTGGGATTCCGCACCATCAAACGGATCTGATTGATACACAAGAAAATTAGGGACTTACAAGCATATCGCTTGTCAAATGTCTCAATCAGGGTGGTCTTGATAAACCCAAACATCTATGGTATCTCAGCCCGAATGGCTGCAACCACCTTGTCATGAATCATCCTGCGAATCTCATCATCACTAACACTGTTGTCTCTGGAGTGCGGAGCGTACCCACCATGATGCCTCTAAAATACGACATAAAATAATCAGAGACTCGACCGAGATTACTCACACTCGATCAATCATTCCTACTTGTTCCTTAGCACCCTAAGGATTCTTACTTGGAATGCTTACCGATCCGGTGCTTTCAGTAGTACGGGCCCAATACTACCTTCCACACCGTATCTGTATCCACACCAAGTCCTCCTCCTAGGATCCCAACTCGCAAGTACCCTATACCACTCTTAATACAACCCACTCTCTAGCAGACTTCTCATATGCTACTCTCTGCTACATACATGCACTCAAAGCAACTCACATCAGTAGAAATTCCTAGGCTAAGGCATCACATATCAAGCCACTCTAATCCTAAGATATGAATTACCTAGCCTACTCTAGCATGCATAACACATCTCATAATAACATAACACATAACATAAGGGTATTTTTGGAAATCACCGTTCGAGCGCTGGCTGATTGTACACACTGCTCTTTTCTGGAAATCCTTTTCTCTTTTTAGAAAAATTGTTTCTTTTTGAAAACCTTTCTCAAATCCTCAGTTTGAGTCCAGATATTCCCGAAGGTGTATCCGAATCCCTCAAACCAAGGCTCTAATACCAACTTGTAACGACATGATTTTTCAAATAAAATTTTCATTTTTAATTAAACAAAACACATGTCAGTTTATATAAAACTCCATAATAGTGAACATAGTTTTCTAAACATCATATCAAATCCAGGATCCACAATCATAGCTCAATGTCCCGAGTGTGTGTGTGTGTACAATCACGTCGGTGCCTTCCCGTGATCCTCTGAGGTACCTGAAACACATAACACATAACACGGAAAGCACGAATGCTTAGTGAGTTCCCTAAAATACTACATGCATATAAATTAGCCACTTGAGGCTAAAGCTCTATGATGCCTTTTGGCCAATGTGTCTCAGTGGACCTTCCGGCTCCACAACTCTGGTAGACCTTCTGGCCCTACCATGATGACCTTACGGTCCTGCTCTGTTGACCTTCCGGTCTGACTCTGTTGACCTTTCTGCCCAACTCGGTTGACCTTCCGGCTCAAACATGATGACCTTCCGGTCCAAGCCATGTCGACCTTCTGGTCCGAACCAGGCAACTCACAACATAGCATAACACATATATCAAACATGATGACCTTCCAGTCCAAGCCATGTCGACCTTCCAGTCCGAACCAGGAAACTCACTTATGGTCTTAATCAGTTAAGACCTTGGCTCAAAATGCAGATTTGGACCCCCTACAGTCTCCTAATCTATAAAGTCGAAGACTTTACGCCTTTGCATGGATGGTTTGGTCTTAAGCACTCAAAACCTTCATCAATTTTCATTCTCAAGTCCATATCTTATGCATGGTTAGCTCTTAATGACCAAAATTGGATTTTTATGACTTTATAACACGAAATACACTAGCAAGGGACAGATCTAGGTTCTTAGAGCTCATCAACTTTTGGGACAAAAACCCTAAAACATCCCAAATAAGAACACACAACAGAAAAGGAAGAAATTTTGAATCTTTATACCTCCAAATGAAGCTTCTCACACTGCTAAGCTCAGATCCAAGTGCCTGGGCTCTTACTCCTTCTTCTCCAAAGCTTTCTTTCCACTCTTATGGCTCAAGAACACACCCACAAGCTCTCAAGGGCACTCTCAAGCTTCAAGAACGAGGATTCGGGTTTTGGATGGGCAATTCTCTAGAAATGGTGGCCAACAATGAGGCCATAGCGTTCTTTAACTAGGGGGCTCACTTAGAATTAGGGTTTCATTTTGGGCCTGGTATGCCCCACGTACTAGGCAACCTCCGTGTCATGAATACGCTCACGAGTACGCGTGACGTACTCTATATTACGCCCAGCGTACTCGATCGTCACAAAAACTACACAAGGGCTGAAACTGACAACTTCAGGAAAGAAGAAGGGCCAAGGAGGTATTCCTAATTTTGGTATGTTACATTTAATGCACCAAATGATTTGATTCTAATCATCAGGTTTGATGATAACATGTTCTCATTAATTAGCATTTTCTTTTTCCTATTTTATATAAGGGAAGTAACTGATGGGCCTGATGACGGCAATGGCATGAAGTGCCCAGTTCATGATGGAGTATAATATGATTATGATGAGCCTTTTAACTTTATTACATATGCTTCATTTTTTTATTCTTTTCTACTGATACCACAAAAACTTGTAAATCAGTGTTTGATGTGGATATTGGAGAAGGTGAACCTATTCTTAAATTTTTATATAACAGATTAGGTACTTTCTTTTTTTATATCAAGATATGATTTGGTAACATAATGGATCATTATTAAGAAAAAAGATTAATTAGCAAAAAAGTTCATTGTGTTTTCAATTTTGGTCTTCATTTCAAGGTTTCATGTCGATTTTGGTCCCTAGAATATTGAAAAAAGGACCAAAATTGATATGAAATCTTGAAATAGGGACTAAAATTGATATAAAACCTTGAAATCAGAAAGTCCTTGGGATCAAGATCGATATATGTAGAGTTATTGGATAATTATTATTATCTGGTTAGTTAGGAATTGTTTCCTTGATGCGTTTTAATTAGGAAAATTGAAATGTTCATTGTTGGACACTAGAATTGAAAAAAGTTCCAATTTTGAAGTAAAAATCAGGAAGCACATGCACCATTTTTGTAATTTACTGATAAGAAAAGGTGGTTGGGTGATGGTTATTGTGTGTTTACAGATAATGCATATGACACAGCTGATAAGTGGCTTCTGAAAGAGAATCTGCCAACAAGTGGTTGAGTTTATATTACAAAATTCAGGACAAAAATATTTCATTCTTGATTCATCATTCCATGATCCTTACACTGGTTGTAAGTACACATACATATCCTATATAGGATATGGGAGTGCTTATGTAGCCAAAGAAGAAGGTGATCAAGCTATATCTGGTTATCAAACTACAACATGTTTATTTCCTGGGTAATTTATGTTTTTATTTAAATTTTAAAAAATATATAATATTATGAAAGTGAACTGATTAAATTATGTATTTTAAATCTTTAGGTGTCACTTGTCTACATTATGTATTGGAATGGAGTACATACGAACCCACAACTTCAAACTCGCTGATCGGGTGATAATTGCTATATCACATTCTTATCAAAATGACTAAAATACCCTTTTCTTTATTTGGTTTGATGTAATTTATCTTTTTGGTTGTGTATAGTTTTGTATGCAAGCAAAGGCAATATGTCCTTTGGATCCTGGTAGAAAGTCATTTCATGGGTAAGTTTGTTTTTTCTCCATTGTCCCCCTCTTGCCAAATCAGCATGTGATGTTTAATTAGGCAGAATGAGCAACTTTCAAAGATGGGGACACCAAATTAGCATGAAGCATTATATTGGTTGAACTAAAAAAGCTTATAGAATTGTTTAGAGAGAAGTTAACTCTTCCTGTATTTAAATTTTCAAGGTTGTGTGCATTGGTAAATCAAAGGTCCCTAGCCCTCTGCATTCTTAAATATTATTACTTTGTGTTACCATTTGTGACCCTACGAGTCTTGGATGTTTAAAATATAATACCCTAGACATTTGAAATATAATACCCCCAAAAATAACTTAATGTTTAGAAATAAATTGTCTTTTTGACCAATAAACTTATGAGAAATTAGAAAAAGTCCATGTTCTTATGTAAATTATAATTTAATCATAAATGCATAACTTGTGAGTTTTGGGCTATTATTTTCGGACTATTAAAATATTGTACAGTTTAGTGAATTAAGTTTAATTCTTATTTGATCACATAGTTTGTCAAAAATCTATAATTATGAACTTACAACACTGGCCCTTAAACGTTGATATTGAAAGTATGCTCCTTTTATCTTCAATTTTCCCTTTCTTTCTTTCTTATCTTTTTATTTTTTATAATATAACAGTTTTGTTATTTCAGCCTAAATCCCTACATTATACATTTGCTTAATTAGGTTTGTATAAAACCTGTGGTTGCAGGAATCCCTTAAGAAGAGTTGTAGCCAGCGTGTTTTCCTTGTAAGAAACATCCGCTCACCCTTTTGGTGGTTGGTCGGTCCTTAAATGGGAAACATCTCTACTATTGGTAAATTTTATCTAATTGAATAACTTCTAACTTCTAACAATCTGACTACATTTCTTAATGGAACCAGGAACATCACAAAGTTATCTGCTATCAATACACACTTATGCAAATATTTTCAATGCAGAGCAGGTTTTAATGAAACCCGGAACACCACATGGATCAAATATCATATATCAAGTGCGGTCCCACATTCTTTGGAGGGAGAAAAGGGTAATTTTGTCTTTTACAACTAACATTCCATGTTTGATTCTTCTAATAGTTATATTAGCATATTAATTTTTTGACTTTTATTTGATCAGGTCACAATAATTATCGGAGCAGGGGTTCATTAGTCTTAAAGAATTACGAAAGGCAAGATGCAACTCTACATAGTTGGAATTTGATGTTTATCATCTTTGTGTATATATTTTTTAGTTTGTACAGCATTACATTGCAGAAAGTTACCCTTAATAGCAATGTAGTATTAGGTTAGATAGTTAGGGAAAACGTCTTAATAACAATGTACAATTAGATCCCCTTAATATCAGTGTATTACACTTTTTTGACAGGATGTTGTTGGATGAAATTTATTGTTTCAATATATATTTGTTTACATATTTTTGTATTATGCGTAAATGAGTATCGTAAAGACGCGTCGTAAATGCATATCAAAAATGGCTACTGAAGTTTATGACTCGCAAATGCGTGTCATCTTCATTTATGACAGGGGCTTCCTTGATACACATTGCATGTCATAAACACATGTGTCGTAAGGTTACGACACGCAAATGTGTGTCGTCTTCCTTTATGACAGGGCCTTCTTTGATACGCATTGCGTGTCGTAAATGCACGCCATAAATGCGTGTCATAAATGCACGTCATAAATGCGCGTCGTAAATAGATGACACGCAAAAGCGTGTCGTCTTTCGTTATGACATGGCCTTCCTTGACACGTATTTTCGTGTCGTCTGAGCGTTTTACGACACACATTGCGCATCGTAAAAGGCTGTTTTTCTAGTAGTGTTGTAACCTTTGTTTCCTATAACTAGTAATCCTAACTTGCAACACTTAACATAATAATCATGCTCCCACCAGCATAACAATTATTTTGTTACTACCATAACTTTTATGCTCCCACTAGCTTTGACATATACTCAGAAATCAGTTGGACTTCTAGAAATCAATACTTATTGACTTTCTTACCAAAGTTCAGATTTCTGATTCAAGATGCTTCGATAAGACTTTATCTAGGCTTCTCAAAATCATACACCTTACCTTAGATAGCTCATATGTGTGTCTAAACTATTTGAGAACTTACAGCAGTAAGACCCGAATGTTCAGATTATTTTTCATTTCTCATAATTCGAACTGTGAAGAGGGATGCCGTAATCATAATCAAATTTCAGAACACAACTAACACAGCTGCTATCTCCTTAAAATCTACTTAGTGAAAGCGTTTCCTCACAATCATTTTCATGAATTAGAGAGAAACTTATGACACTTAGATTTAATGGTGTATGTGTTCCTATCCATGTGAATCTGTCATTCCCAACCATTATCATAAGGCAAGATTTATGACAAATTCAAACTCATATGGACTGAACTTGTTCAATCTTAACTTCTTGCCACTTGGAAGCACAAGGTCCTACCATGTCTTCCAAGTTGTTAAGCAGCCCACCCATACTGATTAATGAACTTTCACTGATAAAAAAACAAGAATATGTCAACACGATAGGTTACAAACCTCAAGTCGTGTGCTAGTGATTAACAATAGGTTTACTCTTTATTAATTCTTGAAACTTTTCAAGATCTTTAAGACTCCCACTGACCTCTTGACATATAAGATTCTCTATCAAAAAAACATTCCTTGACAAACAAATATTCAAGAGTTAGTGTGGTTTCTTATCAAGATTAAGACTTCACTCAATTGGTCTTAGTTGGTCTTATTCTTATCCAGAACATCACAAATACCAATTCCAAATGTTCAAGAGCAAGAAAACTTTTCTACTCCACATTTCATGATGTGTTACAAAGCTTCTTAGGACATGTCACTCAAGACACAATCTTGGAGTATGACTCTAAGACTTGATTTCAGAACGAAGTATGATTTATCTTCTTGATTGAACTATTTCAACAATCCATGATTCCTCTTGTTAGCCATACATGTGAATTAAGGTGTTTTTATAGGATTAATTGTGATATGGTTCTATAGTAATTAAGATGATCACAAAACATGATACTAAAGTACTCTCCTTTCCTTTCAAATTGGAAAAGGGCGAAGTACCTATACTGGGGGATCAGGAGGAGGATATAGATAAGGGTAGGGTGGGTATAGGTAACTGTAAGGGGTGGAGGGTAAGGGTGAGAGGGTGGGGGTATAGGTAAGTATATAGAAATGAAATGTTGTCAAAGTGGCTTTGGGATTGATGCCAACCTCGCAAATGATGCATTTGTTGTGCTATGATTCGTTGTCAGATATAAAGCACATTAATTCATTCATTAAAATTGGGTGGGAGTTGGTAATATCCATGCAGTGGAGCTTGCTGTAGGGCTTCCATTTTCCCTTGCACAGGCTCATGATTGACATCAATCTCATCCCCTTGAGGAATTTCCTCCTCATGAACCTCTTTCGTGATGGTCTTCGAGACTTTCACATTTTTTCGATCATGTGGGACGAAGTTGGAGAGTTTAGGATCAAGGAGGATGAAATAAGGAATTCCTTGATGATAGAACCAAGTGTAGCGCTCATTGGATCTCTTGTGGATGTGGTGCATGTTAGTCAAAGCACGAGAATTCAAAAGATTTTTCTCATCCATGGGTTTGAGATCGGGTGGAAATTCTATTTCAAGGGCTCAATCAAGAATGGTGATAAATCCTCCCATACAAATATCACCACTTGCTTGCATGGGCACAAATGTTGTGACACTTCTGGAAAAAGAAGCAAGTGAAATCCGGCTTTTGGTAAGGATCCTTATTCCTAGTCATGCACCACAAAAAGAAAAGATCGGCCTTTGTGACTTAGCCGGCTTCCTTACGAGCGAAAATTTTGCATACTAGAATACGGTGGTCAATATGGAGACATGGATGAATGATGGAGGTAGTTTTATCCTTGCTAGCACAAGAGTAGGTAAGCTCGGTGATTCTCTCCTAGAATTATTTTTGGTAAAATTCATTGGGCATGTTTTCATGAGTTTTATGGGTTCCCGTGGTTCGTGTGCCCATGATTTCATTCACCCTTTTGAAAGATATTGGATATGGTCTTCCCATAAGCTAGATGTGGTGGTTTCAATATTGTTATCTCATCCGCAAGAAGCTAGGAATTCTCTAGTCGAGAGCTTATAAGTTTTGGCTGGGAGGTTAAGGAAATTTTCCCATTTAATGTTACAGAATAGTTGGATAACTCCCTCGAGTACCCCTAAATGGACAAGTGTTTCCTCATAAACAAACATTGTTGACTTGACTTTTCTTGGAAATGAAATTTTGTAATACTCTCTCGAATCTTTTGTCCGGAGCTTTGGAATGTTAGGATCCTTGCTTGCTCCCTTATCCGGAGCTTTGCCTTCGTTAGTGGCCGAACGCTTTAGTGAAGTGGACATGATGAACTTGAAATCAAATTACCAAACCAAAGGAACCAAATAACTTAAATGAACCAACTCTACTCCCGCTAACCATTAAATCAAATCACTAAATCAATAAAAGACATCTATCATAGATGCATTCAGATGCAATTTCATACAGTTATCAATTAAAACATACATGCAGTATCAATAGAGTCAAAAGAGTGTACATGTTGGTGTTTATGTATTCTTAAATCTAAAATGAGCATGCAGTTATCCAAAATCTAAAATTGTTGTAAACCCGCACCCCAAGCTTGAAGTTTTGCCTAATAACTCATGAGAATCAATTCTCTAGGAAAATTTGAGAATTCTAGTAAGAGTTGAAAAAACCAGAGAAATTTTATGACGAGGATTTTAGGATATTTTATGCGGACAAATAACAAAGGAAACACAGTCCGTTTTTGGTCCTGAAGCGGAAAAGAGCTTGAACTCATGCAAACCCTGTTAGTCTTCATGTAGACATTCATTCTTTCTAATGCGGACCATTTTTATTGAGTTGAACAAAGTTGGATTCTAAACAATTCATGCGGACGTAAGGAACAAGACATGCAGACTGTATTAATAGGGTTGCATACAAAAAAAATTATTTTTCAACAAATTGTTAGTTTTGATCAAAATGATCTCTAATGAGTCTCGATTTTCAAAACATAGCAAAATTGGGATTCAAAATGAGGGAGAAGATCACCAAATGGATAAAAATAGGTGCAAATTATGACATCACCACATCCCACTTTGTTTTCTCGCTCCTTCCTCGTAGAGCGGCATACCGAAAAAAAGATAGGATCTGAATCAACGACTTAAGCCATTGCGCTTGGATTTTCAAAAACAAACACTTTTAAACCATAAAAGCGTTTTAGAATCATTTATTCAAAATTTTTAAAAATGATAAAAGCACAGTGCTTTCCAAAAATTCCCCTCTTTAACATCTTTGGTGAGACGTCCTTTGACTTTTGCTTCTGTATTCTGGGACATCCAAATGGATGATGGCTAGGCATTTGCGTTAAAACCTTCATAAAAAGTATTTAACCGATGCCCATTAACCTTTAAGATTTGACATGTTTCTTCACTTTAAATCTCCGCCACTCCATGTTCAAAAACCTTAACCACAATGAATTGACCAATCCATCTTAATCTTAGATTCCTCATATATAACTTCAATGTTGAATACTAAAGCAAGACTTTGTTCCCTGGTTTGAAATGCTTTCAGGTGATGGATTTATCGTGAAAGGCCTTCATTTTCTATTTACAAATCTTTGTGTTCTCATAGGAATCTTTTCTCAATTCTTCCAACTCTTGTAGTTGAAGCTTCTTATGCCTCCCCGCTTCATAAATGTAAAATTTGCATTGTTTTACCGCTCAACATGCATGGTTCTCTAATTCAACAGGAAGATGACACAGTTTTCCGAAAACCAATATAAATGGAGACATGCCTATCAAGGTCTTATAAGTGATCCGGTAAGCCTATAAGGGAAGAGATCATGACCACCTTCTCTTGAGAGACTGAGATGTAGAACTATGGTGTGCTTAGGCTTGGAGCATATATATATATATATATATATATATATATATATATATATATATATATATATATATATAACATATGTGTTTCTCGCTAGGCATTAGTCATAAAAGATGTAATTACGTTGGTAGAAGATTGTAACCTTTTACGAACAAATGAAAGAGAATTATTTGAATATATGTGTTTATATGTTAATTGGATGAATAATGTATGCATATAATATCTATTTAAACATGTGTTTTAAAAGTTAATAAACGTTAAAACTAAAATATCAATTAGGATAAATAGTCTTCATGAAAGTTGAAGCTGCCGTGATGACGATCTTCGGGATATAAGGAACGCGTGAATCTAATTTCGTAGGAAGAATTTACGATCCCTCAAAATTTTGGGTTCAACCATATACAATAAAGTTTTTCGTAAATAGTGAATAAGAGATATGTTGTTTATTAGCCAAAGTAATCTACACGAAAGTCATAGTAATCGTAAAAGCGAGAGTGAACATATAGAGAACATTCAAAGTTGACTTCATATGAGGAAGTTATGATTTTTAAAAGTTTCAGGAAAGTAGTGTGGACACAAAAATCAAAATTCAAATCAATTAAGTGTTAGCCAAAACAATCTAAACGAGAGTTGAAGATATCGTGAATAGGAATTCGTCGATATAAAGACAGTGAGAACAAAATTCGTATGAGAGACTTATGAATTTTATATGGAATTGAACAGTCTAAGCCAGTAAAAATTATAACACTAAAAACAAATAGAGAATTAGCTGTCGAAGTATAAATGAAAATTGTAGTAATATTCGATAGCTACGCGAGGATATAGATAACGTCGAAAAAGAACTCATATAAAAATAATTAAAAATTCGTGTGGTGCACCTAGCTTCTTGAAGGTGGGACATGACCCACACAGATTTCAATACGTGACAAACAATCAGAGGAACAATGTCGCCATAAGCACATGGCACGCCTTTCTTGACCCTATATATAGAGGATTTGGCCTGAATTCTTCCTCTATCCTTTCTTCAACCCACACTTCTCTCTCTAGTTCTCGTATTTTTGAGAATTTTCAGATTTATAGAAAAATTCTACTATAGCGAGGCTCTGAGATATCTACGAGTCCAACAAATAGAAGCTCTAAGTTCGGAATTATGTATGCAACCTTTCTAGACTTTCTGTCAAGAAACTGGTCAAGTTAAGGTACACTTATTTTATTTCAAGTAGAACTTATATTTATATTCATACTCATTGTAATGAATCTACAAATAAGATTTATCATTCATTCCATTTCATAATGTTGATTGATCTACTTACGGGGGTAATGTCTAGGCTAGATTTAGTGAGGTGTTTAAAGTAGGATTTCCAAACAGTCAAATCTGTATACCAAACGGTACCTACCTCCGATATGATCTTACCCAATTATTCCTTACTTGATATGTCTTGATGTAGACATTGAGATTATTGAGATATCTAGACTATCACTAGTCTCAATGAGTATAAGACTAAGACTTAGTGATGTGTATACCTACATCATGTCAAAGGAAAAGCTAAGGTGCTAGGTGAAGCGATGTTTGAATCACGATTCATCCACTTCTAGCAAGTGAGTGCATAATTACTTTTATCTTACACATAGATATAAAGTATTTAGATGATTAAATGATATATATGCTTATTATCCGTATTCATGATATCTATGTTAGATGAAATAGTCTGATTTTACTTGATTTAATCATATATGTATTTTTCGTACATAAAATATATTGGGTGGTGATGGAGGATGAAAGATGAAATGGCGATTAGAGGCCATGACTATTATAGTACTAGTGTAATGATGAACAACTCATCTAGCAGAGTATAGATGAAAACTACAAACTATTCTAGACATTCATGTAGAATGTTGGCAAGCTCACAACCTACAGGTACCAAAGAACTATGTGTTCATTTGATGTACTCTATCCCCCTAATGGTTGCCTTATTTACATATATTGCTAAGGAAACCCCAAACCAGTATTTTCTACTTGTTTCTTACAATGATCCTTAGGATAGCTCCCTTGAGATCAATATTTTAGGATCAGAAAGCGAGAATAATGGGAACGGTTTATCAGGATAATTGTTTGATGTAAAATATACAATTAAAATACTTAATTATTATGGGTCGAAAACCCTATGTGTTCACCAGGCTCCCGAGCCTGACCCACTCAGCTTCTTTTTATCATCGGTAGCGGTAAGAAAGCACATGGATGATGAGCTTATATCTACTGAGAGATTTAGGGAGATGTTAGGTCATTAGTGTAACAAATTGTTGTAAGGCCTGCAATGAAGAAGTTTATGCTTATGTTTTGTATCAGTTATGACATCCCACATTTTTAAATATTAATGAAAACCATTTCTTCGTAAATGATTTCATATTGATATTATCTCACATTAAACTAATGTTTTGGGAACAAATTACAAAATAAAAGAATATTCTAAATTCAATAAGCATAAAGAAAAAAAATTCGATCCATGAAAATGGGGATTTCACAATCTACTTTTCACTATTTTGTCGCCTTAACTCTTCCGGAGGCTACATCACCATAGTTGTGTTGATTTTCCCTTTGACTAGCCAACACCAGCCTTTTTGTTCTCTCCATCGTCAGAATAATGTTTTGATGTGTAACATCCAGAAAATCATGGTAAAAGTTTTCATTTTTGAAAACAATCCAAAACCATTAGTGTTTACAAACATAGTTTCCAAAGTATCAATAGTCACAAATAAGAGTATCCCAAAATCAATTCTCATAAAAAATGAAGGATGTGCACCATCAACCCTTCGCCTTACCTTGATCATCTGATGCACCTAAAACTTAAAACTCAAACCATAAGCACAAAGTTTAGTGAGTTCCCCAAATTACCAAACACAACCATACAAAAAACAGCATGCATACATAATCCTTCGGCCTGACTGGACCGCCACACCGGGCTTACAAACTATCTAGACCACTCTTAGAGCCTTCAACATTACTTGACCGTCGCACGGGGCCTACAGCCTATCAGGACCGCTCTCTAGGCCTCCATCCTGACTGGACTACCTCATAGGCCTCTAGTCTATCCAGACCGCTCTGAGAATCTTGGCCTTCAGCACATAGCAGGACCGCCTCAACCCAACCGACCATAACACATCAACATATACCATAACAATAAATAGACAATAAATACAAGTAGTCATATAGATCTACCAATCTAATCACAAATCCAACAAGACAGGTAATCATACAGATCTACGAATCTAACGTGTATCAATAATCATTAGGTAATCATACAGGTCTACCGCATACTCAACATAACGTCAATCAATATACCAGGATATCAAATCCAGTGGGCGGGCCTTGGTGCCTTCGACCCATAAGTACAGTGAGGAAAACTCACCTCAATCCGAGATAACCGAAACACACGCGTCTTTGTTACCAGAATCCTCACACTGAACACAACCAAGTTATCCCCAATCAATAATTCAGGTAATTTCCCAAAATCCAAGGTCCAAATCATTTTATATCATTCCAATGGGTAAAATACCATTTTACCCTTCTCGTTTTTGACCCAACAACTCATGTCCCAACTCCTAAAAGACCTAAGGCCCAAAACGCCCAAAAAGAGTATCTCAGGAGTACACCCTGCATAGCAAACTCGTACGCCCACGTACTGCCTACTACAGCTCAATGTACAATGCCGTACTACGGGTAATGGGGAAATTCATGCATTACATTGAACGTACTCATATGTATGCCCAACATATGCCCTAGATAAACATTTTGCATTTTAAGGACTTAATGTGTAAGACAAAAACGCCCAAACACAGATCTGACCTCTAAGGGATGTCTTTGCTCACAATGTTCCTGACTTTATGACTTTGCATGGCTAAATGGAGTTCAAACCAAAATCCATGCTTCATAACATCATCAAAAGGTCACTAGTTCTTGCATGAAATGATAATACTCCTCCAGATCCAAACTTTATGACTTAATGACCTCAAAAAGAACCAAATATGAGGCTTAAAGGTTCTGGAGTAACTTCTACTTGCAACCCCAAGCTAGATCTATAAGAGAAAACCATCAAGATTAATTTTTTTTTACCTCCATGAGCTAGATCAAGATGAACAAATCCTGGATCTCCAAGCTCCAAGATAACCAACACTTCTTCAATGGGTCCTTCTTCTTCCAAAGGCACCAAAAATCCACCAAAATCACTCCAATGCTCAAAATCCTTCCAAATGGGGGCTAGGGTTTCGAATTTAAGGTTAGAGAGGATGGAGGTTGAAGATACGAAGGTTGTAAATGAGTTAAGACCTTTAAATAGGGTCCAAGACCCTAAATTAGTGTTTGCATCTGACTGGAGTACGCCCAGCATACTCTAGTTATGCCAAACATACTCCAAAGCTTTCCACGATCACCTAAGCCCAGTACGCACAACTTATACCATGTATGCCCAGCGTAGTAAACTAACCCAAAAATCCTCCTAACTTCCAAAGGCGATTACTTCTTCTTTCCAACTCTAATTTTGACGATCCTTATATCCACGAAAAGGTAATGAGAATACCTACACTCCTATCAACTCCCATTCGTCTTAAAACCTTACGAACTTAAATCCTAAATTGATGAAAGCCCCGAACTAATCACCTTTTTACCATTATATCCTTGGGCTCCAAAGCACAACCGAACTCTTAGATCATATAATCTACATTACCCACGTCTAAGTGGGTCTAAACCTCTAAATCACAAATCCCCGAAGTCTTATGATAATTGATCTTCGGGTCATGACCACTGTAACACCCCGACTCTCAAGTATTAATTTTTCAGCTTTATTTTAATATTTAAACGTCTACTCAACGAGTTAGATGCCCTAACTCGTCGAGTAGGAATGTTTTGGCTACGTGTTTAAGTGACCAACTCGCCGAGTTGGAGGCATGACTCGACGAGTTGGAGCTGGAGGATGAAACCCTAATTTCCAAGGTTTTTCACCCTATTTAAAGGGTCATTAGCCCCCTTAGCCTCCCTTACAGCCTCCTTTGAGTCTAGAAACCCTAAAACGCGTTTTCTCTCCATATTTGTGTGTTTTAAGCTTGGAAGGTGGATCTTGGTGAAACAAACTCGAAGAACAAGAAGCTTGAGGCAAGGAACGGTTATGGACCTGAACTCTACTCCATTTTAGCATCTCTTGAAGGTAACAAGTCGTTACCTTGACTTTCCTCCTTCTAGATCTCTTCATGGTTAAGATTAGGGTTTTTCAAGCATGTATGATAGCCATTTTTGGGTATGGGCTAGGGTTTGAAGTTGTAACTTCAGATCTGAACTTATCTTGGCCTCTATAAATGTAAAGTTTCTAGCTTTAGCAAGTATGAGCTTTCCCTTTTGAGTTAAACCCCAATTTAAGCTTGGATTTGGTATTCTAAGCCTATAGAGCCTTGCATGCATGTAAAGTTTGCAACTTTACGCGATAAGCATGCCTTAGGAAGCTAGATCTTCCATTTGGAGCCTTGGAATGGCTCAAAATCATCTGGACAATAAATGGACAGTATGAACTCGATGAGTCAGAAAAGGAACTCAACGAGTTGGGAAGGGTTTTCCCGTTGTTTGGTTTCAGCATGGACTCGGCGAGTCAGTAGAGGACTCGACGAGTCAGTTAGGGTTTCCCCGACTTCTGGACACGCATAGACTCGACGAGTTGATCCGAAACTCGGTGAGTCGGTGAGGGTTTTATGACCTTCTGAACTCTTAAGAAACTCGACGAGTTGCTAGCTGCACTCGACGAGTTGAGTCAACATGGACTATTGACTTTGACCGTTGACTTTGACTTGGACCAAGGGTTTACTAGTTGACTTCTAGCGGTATTTTAGTAAATTGGAAATTTATGGAAATGCTCCTATGGTAAATATAGGTAGTGGAGTCTGTGGCGGTGATTTGAGAGATTGAGCTTAACACATCAGTTCGATAGTTTTGAGGTGAGTTTTCCTCACTATACTCAAGGATCTAAGGCACCAAGGCCGGCCCTTTTGGATTGCTATCCTGATATGTTATGTGAAAACCATCAAAATTCGAGTCGGTTCTAGATTTGACTAAACTTAGTTGCACATATAGGCACGACACATACTGGACTTAGTAACTAGAAGCTAAGTTATAACCTACTATAAACTTGGAAACAATTAGAAACGATGGACAATGTACTTAGATTTCACATTGTTATGTAAATTCTGCAACTACTTAACTGTAGAGACTATCCATATTCGGGTCACTCTTTGACTCGAACACCTTTTCATGAATCATACACACACATTATGCACCTTACCTAGTAGTAGAAATTAAGTAGGTGTATCGTGGAACTTAAGTCAAAGTTGAAATATCACTAGTATACTTGGTTCTTCAAGTTCACTTGAATCTCGGAACCACTACATATAAATGCCAATAAACCGAAAAAAAAGGAATTACAAACATTATTTATAACTATAAAAGAGTTATAATACCATAAGATAATTTGAAGTCTCAAAGATTCTATTTATTTTGAAATCCAAAGATTTACAAACTCTCAAAATCCCTAAATGCCATAAAAAACTAAATTTACAAAATTTGACCTCTAAAATTCAATTAAAATAATTATGAACCTTACAATATCAATTTAAAATAACTAAATTCATGGAAATATAATCAAGGAAAACAAAAATTGAAGTCATTAACATTTAACCTTGTTTTATAAGTTAAAAACCAAGGGTTTTTGTAACCAAAATTCAATAAATGTGCATTTTATAGAAATGAGATTTTATAAAATTGGAAGCATACTTTATAAAATTTAAAAATTTTATTAAACAAAAGATTGAGAGAGGGCATCATGCCTCATAAGTTTTGTCCCCCCCCCCCCTCTCTCATCCTTCAATATTTGTCTTCCCAAAACATTTACACAAACCTTACACTCCATCTCCCTCATTCTCTCTCATTTTTCCAACACCTCTACTTCATTTTCTCTGTAATCTCTCTTCCTCTCTCCATCAACCACAAATTTTATTCCATAAAATGAGTCCAAAAACACGCCTTAAACACTTAACCTTCATCATTTGAAGTAATCTTGAAGGTAATCCCGAATTTCTTTCATTCTACTTCACTTTCCCTTCAAGTTTTGCTATTTTTCTTGCACTTTCTTCTTCTGCTCCATTCTATTGTAAAATCATGAACACTTGCTCACACTCACGGCTTTGATGATGATGGTGGTAGGATTTCACCCAAAAACAACATGCATGTTATAAATGGTGAAGTCCAAGGACCAACACCTAAATCAAAATCAATATAGTGCACTTTTCTACAAGTTTTGGGTGAAAATCACCACATGCACCCTAAGTTTTCTATCAAAAATGATTTTTGAACATTTCAAACTCATGAATGGTCTTCAATCCAACATGCATGTAATGATCTTCAAACTTAGATGATCAAAGTTTGTTGTTAAAAGCTTTCAAATATGTTCATAAAAGATTTATTCCTAAAAAAATACCTAAAACTTCTTTTCTGTTCAAATGCGGTTTTTCCCAGAATCCAACCAACAATATAAGATGATCTGCAAATATTTAGAAAATAATTAATTTTTCTCGTATTATTATAATTATTGCAAGAAAATAGGGCAGTAATTCATATAAAATACTTTCTAAGGTCTATAAATCATAGGTAAATTCGTGGATGACCCTGGATACGTTATTAATACCCCATATTTTATAACCTTACCCCCCTTAATTATTAAAAGTTTGGTAACTTTACTGCAAAACCTATACTATACTTTTGAGGCTCCTATCTACTTTTACTTTTTTACCGGCAACTTCTGTTTTTTATTTTTAAGTTTTTGTTCAAAATTAGGGTTAATCATTAACCATAAAAATGCAGGGTGGGGTATTGCTCACAATTTTTTATTTTTTTTATTAACCTCCATAAAACTTATCTCTGATTTTTATTTTTGTTTTTTGTTTTGTGTTCATAATTTACCCATCTGTTTTACATAAATATATTAAGTATTTTTTTTTTTTTTTTTTCATATGATATTTAATTTGTGGTATTTATAATTCTCATTCTAAACTTAAGCCTGAGCATGAAGTAATAGAATTATAAAATAACAGTCTATCTATTTTAAATGTATGATATTTTTTACCTTTATATATATATATATATATATATATATATATATATATATATATATATATATATATATATATTTTAACAAAAAAACATCAACTTTTTTTATCAAAACATTATTTAATATTATTTATTTGTTTATTTGTTTATTCTTTTTTAATAAAAATATCAATTTTTATAATATTTTTTAATAGATTAATGGTGTGTCATGTTTTAACTTTTTATTTTTTAAATTGACGACAAATATTTACACATATTTTATAAAAATAGTGTTAATAAATTATCTATAGAATAAATAAAATAAATAATATTTTAGTAAATAGATTTATAAATAACAATTATTTACATATTAAAAAACTATTAGTCAACGTGTGAAGCTTGCTTGAAGGTCAACAGAAATCGCTAAAAGCCACCATGAAACATCGCCGGAAAACACATAGAGGTCGCCGGAAATTGGCCGACTCTTTTTGTTGGGGGTTGCATCCTTTTTTGCTAGGGTTAAGAAAGTAAATAATTTATGCATATAGTTTTACATTAACAACCTATCTATTTCGAAGATATGACATTTTATACCCTTATATTTATATCTTTTTTACGTATATTGATTTATTTAAAAAAATAAACATCAACATTTTTATCAAAAAATTATTAACGTAATTTATGTATTTTTTTTCACAAAAACACTAATTTTCATAATAGGTTTTTTAATAGATTATACAAATAAAATAAATAATCTTTTTTATTTACCGTATATAATTATCTATGAAATAATTTATAATAGTTTTTTATTTACCAATTTTTATAATAGTTTTTAAAGAAAACTATTATAAACTATTTATTAAAAAATTATTTAATAGTTTTGAAAAAACTATAAATTATTATAAACAATTAATAATTATCTAAAAAATGTAGAAAACTATTACTTATACACCTTTCTATTATTATTTGTGTGTGTAAAAATTAGTCGCTTTAATTTTCAATAACCATAGAATATTACAATAGTTTTTTTAATAACATATTTATGCAATAAATAAAATAAATAAATACTTTAGTAAATAGATTTATAAATATTAATTATTCATATATTAAAAAACAACTATTACTTATAAATATGTTAGTAAAAATATATCATCATAACCTAATTATTAAAAATAATATTAATTAGTAAAAAATATGTCATCATAATTTAATTATTAGAAAATAATCATTAGGGGTGGTGATAAGTATGAAGGGGTATAAATAAATAATGCCCTAAAGTAAATGATGACATCTCAGTGAGTTTAATCGATTTTTGTTACTGTTTGGTATGGTTTTGAATTTTAGTTTTGTTTTATTGAAATAAATCATAAACCATTTTAGGGAATGTGAACAGGCTATCTAATATTTTTCGCAGATCCTAACTCATGTGGAATACTCAGAAAAATATTTGCAGAATTTTTCATAATGCATACCTATTCTTCCCCGATTTTTGTATTTATAATGGACTAATAATGGAAAAAATAGTTTTATTCATCCAAAATTCATGAACATTTACCAGAAGATCTTATATTATTATGATGCTAAATAAAACTTTGGATGATTTTTATCTTATGTATTCTTTTTTTCTCCTATTTTCTAAGATTAAATGCACTTAAATCCACAAAATCGGATTACATTATATAAAAATCCCCATTGGTATTTTTTCCGGATTATATACACTGTAAATGAAGTTTACAAAAATTTTGGTAATTTACTTTAACTGTTTGAAAACTATTCACTAATTAACGATTATTCAAGAGAATAAAACAAATAAAAATAGAAAAAACTAATTGAAAATAAGCTTTTATATTTTTCACAGCTTTTATATATAGAATAACAGTATTACAAAAAGTTTGGGCAGTTTTGAAAACTGTCTTCTATTTATTTCCATTTTGTTAGAATAAATGCACAAAAATCATAAAATCAGGTTAAGCTATTTAGAAACTCATTTTTATATTTGTTCCGGCTTAAGTATGTTTAATGGCAGTATTATAAAAAGTTTGGGAACTTTTATTATCTGGATACTATTTTTCACAAATTTATATTGTTATGAAGGCTTAAAAATTTGGAAAAATAGATAATCACATCAAAAATTTAAGGGAAAATTTTTGGAAGACCTCTAATGTATTTGGAATGAAAATGTAAAAATTGATGAATTTTGAAAACTGTTGATAATATTTTTGGACTTTTAGGAGTTTAAAACACCTTTAAATGTGCTGAAGTACCCTCAATTAATATTACAAAAACCTAGAAAATAATAGCAAAAATTATCTTAATCACATGAGTTATAAAATATCACCATTTCAGAAAAATTGTTACCCATTTAATCTAAAACCAATATTAGAACAAAAATTTGGCATTTCTCTATATGTAGAATTAGCTTTCGACATATAGACTCACTAGCGTATACCATTATTGTAGGAATCGATAGTGGTACGAGTGGAACGTAGCTCAAGGCACAATTTGCATCATCTCAATGTATTGTGAGTATTTACGACTCCCTCTATTTTCGGGTTTTAAATATTTTGGGGTGGAAAAGCATGTCCAAAGACTGTTTATTGTTCGTTGTATTTAATTTGACTTGTATCAAACTTGGTTGCTATATTTTGTTGTGTATGTGTATGCTATTGTTAACTCATGAGGCCTTATCGCGTTTAAGTCCCTGGAATCAGTTCACACAACTCATTAACTCATTTGAGCCCATGGTTATTATGGATAGCGCTATTAGGAGGTAGACAACTCCTAGCTCACTCGATTCGCTTGAGTGCATTTTACCATATTTCCCTATGTTAGCGATAAAAACAGAAGAGGGCACCCTCGGTCATCAGGCTTGGGTTGTGAACTCATGGTATAATCATTATGCACATACAAACCTTGTATCTCGTTTTAGCAACAAAATTTATTTCCCATGAGAATATGAACGTTGCATCTCATATGGGCAACATACTTTATCTCTCATGATGACAACGAACTTTGTTTATGCAAACTTATTTACTTATTTTTGCAATATATTTCTAGTTATGGAAACTTTCTTTCCCATGAGAATATGAATGTTGCATCTCATTTGGGCAACATACTTTTTCTCTCATGATGAAAACGAACCTTGTATCTCGTTTTAGCAACAAACTTTATTTCCCATGAGAATATGAATGTTGCATCTCATATGGGCAACATACTTTATCTCTCATGATGACAACGAACTTTGTTTATGCAAACTAATTTACTCATTTTTGCAATATATTTCTATTTATTGAAATTTTATTTCCCATGAGAATATGAACGTTGCATCTCATTTGGGCAACATACTTTATCTCTCATAATGACAACGAACTTTGTTTATGAAAACTTATTTACTCATTTTTGCAATATATTTCTATTTATGGAAACTTTATTTCCCATGAGAATATGAACGTTGCATCTCATTTGGGCAACACACTTTATCTATCATGATGATAACGAACTTTGTTTATGCAAACTTATTTACTCATTTTTGCAATATATTTCTATTTATGGAAAATCTATTACTCGCTTTAGCAACGAACTTCTATTCATGAAAACTTATTTATTTATTTTAGTGATGAACATTTGTTAATGGAAACTGTTATCAGCATTTTGATTATCATGACTTCAAACTATATTATGTTATAAACCTATGAGTACTCACCAACTATTTTTATAGTTGACACTCGTTTTACATGCTTTTTCAGGAATCTTCAAGTAAGTTGCACTTAGGGACACATCACTTCTAGGAGCATGCGCATGTGTTGTATTTCAATTCACATTGTAGTTTCTACTAAAAGTTGTTCAAACCCATTGTAAATTTGTAATGCTTTTTAATACTATGGTTGGTGTTGTCTTTATCTTTTGCTATGAAACCATTTGTACTGCCACGCCCTGTATTTCCGCTTTAGCGGGGTGTGACATGTTATATGCTCGAGCATTGTATGATCCGTTAGATCAGTATCCTGGTACATAGGATGTTATATGTTGTTATGATCTGTTAGATCAGTATCCTAGTAGATAGGATGTTATATGCTATTATGATTCGTTAGATCAGTATCTTGGTAGATAGGATGTTATATGTAGCTATGATCTGTTAGATCGGTTTTTCTGTCTATAAACTGTTATGTGATTAGCTTATATATGTGCACATGTTTGATTGGTGGTTGAGGCTTATCTGCTTTGTGCGAAAGCCAATAGACCTGGGCATTCCAACCTGATGGTTGTGGGCCGTGAGTATTCCATCCCAAGGATGATTGGACTCGTAGTGTCTGGGCATTCCAACCTGTTGGTTGTGGGCCTGGGGTATTCCATCCCGAGGATGATTGGACTCATAGTATGTTGGCATTCCAACCTGATGGTTGAGGGCCAGGTGTATTCCAACCCGATGGTTGACTCGACACATAGTATGTTGTTCGTGATTATATGTATATTGTTGTGTGTATGGGTATATTAGGGGAACTCGCTAATCTTTGGGCTTACAATTTCAGTTTTGGTTTTAGGTACCTCAGATGACCGCGAGAACGCAAAGGCGTGATCGTACAGCTCCTCATGTTTATGACTTTGTTTATGGGATACTCTGATATTATACTATTTTGAAAACAAATTTTGTAATGGTTAATGGTTATGAAATGTTTTAAAAAAGTTTAAATTTGGCATGATTTTTATGGTTGTTACAACCACGAATTAAGAAACCACTCAAAACAGGGTGTTACAACTCTCCCCCACTTAAATTATATTCCATCCTCGTAATCGCTCCTTACTACCTTCCAGACAACCAGACGATCTGACCAATTCCTCTCGAACCCAACTTTCTCAAATAGGTTGACTCATACTCTTGATGACCTTCAAACGCTACGATCGAAACCTAACTATAGCGGCACTCATATGTCCTGGTGAAGAATGAATTATTGATCCATTAACTTATATAATACGAAAAAACCCGCGCTTCACTACTATAAGGCCAAAACCTCCAAAACATTACCTGACCTCCACACAGGCAGAACCATTCCAAAACACAATCAATGGGACCTCTCTCTGCAATCTGGACTGAATGACATCCTTTCGATCCTAGATTATCCTACTGATACCCTTGGCAAGAAAAATCCTTGACAATACCTTGTTGATGAAAAGTTCTTCCATGTAAACAAAGGCGATTCCAACACGAGTCTAAACCCTTTGTGTCAACCCAGAACATAACTCACGTCCCAAAATCCCAAGAATCAAACTTGCAAGTATCTGAAATCTTCTTATTCCATGGTAACCTCCCACTAAACTAAGATACAAAATCTCCAATGGATTACCGACACTGACGATCTCACACATGGTCCCTCTATAAGGCTCCGACTAAGAGACTAACTGATAAGGGCTACCCTAGCCTAACGACTGATAACCAGATAGTCGAGAGGCTCTAAATTCACAAAACATTCACAAACTCCATCATGCATGCCACTGAGAGAAAAGATAATTAATCCATTCAACTTATCATCCAAGATTACAACTGAATTTTGAAACATAAATTTGCCCACTGCTCCCACAAGCATAATGATGGTATATCCAAAAATTTGCATGTTGCATCGAAATCCCTCATCAAATCAGGTGTACATCCACCTAAGAAATCACTCAAGACATCTACAACGAATTTCATGACTCGAGATTTTAGAACCAACACCTCACACTAGAAACCAAACACCTCATAGACAGCCCACAAGAAGACAAGGTCCATTGTAGCAAACATTCATTAAGTGACTTTTGGGCCTCGCCCACAAGAATCATATAGCCACTAGTTCACAATTTATCTACACACCTTCTAACCACTAAAATGATAAGCTAAGGATGCCACACCGATCTTGTCATTGTTCCCTTTTCCTCACAACCTTACCTAAAGGGAAAAGTACTAATAGATCTAATGAAATGATGACCCTCAACCATTAATAGAAACATTCTCCTAAATGACCAAAACAGACCCCATTAATAAGTAACTAGCTCGATAAAACTTTTAAAGTCAACCAGAAATGTTGCTAAAACAATGGTCGAATCCATCTAATTATCAACCCTGGCAGCACGACATGCCAAAAAATTAGATTTTATGCAGATCTAATGTCCTGTCTGAAAATCTGAACAATATTGTTCCAAACTCTAGACACCCAATAACCAAGGACATCTTCCAATCTCGAGCCGAATTTGATGATAAGTTGATGAATCCATTGAACTTCAACTAATACATCTCAATACATCCAAAGAATCTCCACTTTGATGTTGAACAAAATGACCAATGATCGAGAATGCATTAACAGCTAATCCAATGACCCGATACACTAAAGAACAAAAACCCACTCGGATCAGAACATACCCATCTCTAAAATGGATTTAACAATCAAGAACTGCCCAGTCTAGAATATAAATAGCAATCCATACAACGAGCTGACAAATCCCTTAACAACTGATACTCAACCTGAGCGATCCTAGCGCCTCCTCATCAATTCATTGGCATCTCAAACGCAACTAATGGCTACAACAAGCTCCTTAACCAACTACCCCCAGTTGCGAGACAAATCATGTATTTCATGAACATATACATCTGATGGCAACATGCTCTGTACCCCCATCTTGACCAAATCCTGAACCAAAGTCTCGCGTACCCGAATCGCAGATCCCTATGAACCATTCTTTTGATACCCTTAATTGAACAAACCAATGTTCCTCTAAGAAGAATGCCTAGTTCCCCCCCCCCCCCCCCCCACTTAAGGTTCAAACTACCACCAGAAGGCGTTGTAAACAAACCATATCTCAGACCGGCCCAACCAGGTACAAACTATCCTTGAATGTTAGAGTGTATAACACACGCATGATGATCTTCCAGATAAGAACCAAGCAAAACCTAAGAGATTCCATATCTCAGGTTAAGACCTTAGAAATTTCCAATCATAACCACTTCTGTCATTAAGAACCCCGCGCAGATGCACAAGCAATAATTATGGCAGTCCATTCATATCACTGATTTTCTATCCCAAAACAAATGGATTACCACTTACCTCATCCATAATTCCTCAACCCTCAATTCGGTACCTGAACTGCCTATATACAAAGAAAACAGGTCCTTGATTGTGTATCAGGGCAAACAATACACAAAATCCTCTTGTGCATTCCCATATTGCCATACTATCGTAAAAGCAGCAGTCACATTGCCCATGCTGGGTCTACAACCCAACACCGAATATCATATGATTGCTCTCTCTCTCTCTCTCTCTCTCTCTCTCTTATGAACGCGGAAGGCTGGAAAGATAAGCCCCAGTTGAAAATAGTGATATTCCAATCCATCTGCCAATCACTCAGCCTCTAGCTGCAATCCTCGAGCCGATCATAAAAACCGCTTCTTTCTCGAGTCCCACGACTTAACTGGATCGAACTACCATCGAGTAAGGACCTCGAGACCTCAAATCAACTAACTCATCTAGTTCTACACCAATCAAACTCATTCCAATATGGAAACTAAACCCAACCAATCACCAGACTCAATCTCAATCTGAACAACCATAAGCAGAAGATCGACAGATACTAAAATCCTTCCACGAGTCATGGTCATCCAACCATGTTATCTAGCCTCAACCAGCTCCTTATAATCCTCATGACTTCCCTTGGTTCGAGTACGGATCATGTGCTTCCAGTAGTACAAGCCCAATACTACTTTCCACATCTATCCGTGTTTCCTCAAGATTCATCTCGAGTCCTCTAAATTACCTACTCATAATAGTACTTCCAATACCCGCTAAACAGCATGGCAACCACACTAAAGCACTTCCTAGGCTCTCATAGGATTCATCACCTCCACTGCCATCAGCTGCTGAAAAACCCCTAATAATGTCAGCTAACCACTTCATGAATACAATTACATGCAACAAAACTTAAATAATCTTTCGACTAAAAGACTTAGCCCTAGAACGGTTAGACTCAAATGAGATTTGCCCAATAGGACAAAATCCTTCACTCTAAGATTATTTAACCTTCGTAGCACGTAATTTAACGTATTCATTTGATAGTTAACTCACATCAATATAAGTCCCACAAAGCACAAAGCAAGCATCATTTGAGCATTGGAGGCGACTGGCACTAAGACATAATAAAATCAGGCAGATTCTCATATGAAATTCCGGAACTCTAGGCCTAAGCATCTAGGATACACATTCATCTTGTCCTCACTTTCTCAAGAGTGGCTAATCATTCCTCATAGTGACCTGCTATGAACTGCACCCACTCATGAAACGTCCACCAACCAGGTAGACACTCGTGTATGCTAATCATACATAACGTTGGATCCCATAGACAGTCAAATACTTGAATCTATCCTAATCCCTTAATTATACAAGAATAGGAAGTAAAGCCAAATTAAATATTCTTGGGCTATAGAAAATTTGTTATGTACAACTATGATGCACACACTAAGCAGCCATAGTAATGATGTCAATTTCATCTAACATATAAGAAGTCATCCTAGGATATCATGTATCATACATCAGGAAATTCTATCATGCAATTCCTGAAGATCCATAGCCTATCACAAGCATGCAGTTCTATCATAACCATCATAAACATATAACAATGTGGGTAGTTTAAGGTATACTTTTTTGCTCCGGTTGATCGTACACATCTCGTCCTTCCTTGGTTACTTTTGAAAATAATTTTGAAAACCAATTTAAAATCAATTTTGAAAATAATTTTGAAATTTATCTTGAAAACCTTTATAGATCCATATTTTAAGTTTGGATTCACACGAATGCTGATCCATTTCTCTCGAACCAGGGCTCTAATACCAATTTTAACATCCAGAAAATCACAGTAAATTTTTTTATTTTTGAAAACAATCCAAAACCATAAGTGCTTACAAACTTAGTTTCCGAAGTGTCAATATTCACAAATCAAAGTATCCTAAAATCAATTCTCATAAAAAATGAATGATGTGCATGATCAAGCCTTCGCCTTGCCCTGATCATTTGAAGTCCTTGAAACATAAAACTGAAACTGTAAGCATGATACTTAGTGAGTTCCCCCAAAGTACTACATACAACCATATAAATAACAACATGCACACATGAGCCTTTTTCCTGACTGAACCGCTGCATCGGGCCTACAGACTATCTGGACCGCTCTCAGATCCTTCAACAAGATTGGACTGTTGAGTTGGCCCTACAACCTATCTGGACCATTTCCAACGCCTTCGGCTTGACTGGAGTACCTCGCAGGCCTTCAGTCTATCCGGACCGCCTTGAGTATCTTGGACTTCAGCACATAGCAGGACCGCCTCAACCCAACCGACCGTAATACATCAACATATGGCATAACAATCAATATCCAGTAAATACAGGTAGTCCTACTGATCTACCCGTCTAATCACATATCCGACAATACAAGTAATCATACAGATCTACCAGTCTAAAGCATATTAGTAATCATTAGGTAATTATATAGTTCTACCGCATATTCAGCATAACATCATTCAATATACCAAGATTTCAAATCCAGTCGGTCGTCTTTGGTCCCTTCGACCCACAAGTACAGTGAGGAAAACTCACCTCAATCCAAGATGACCAAAACACACATGTTGCTGCTACCAGAATCCTCACACTGAACATAACCAAATTATCCATAATTAATAATTCTGATGATTTCCCAAAATCCAAGGGCCGAACCATTTTCTATCATTCCAATGAATAAAGGACCATTTTACCCTTCTCATTTCTGACCCAAAACTCATGGCCCAACTCCCAAAAGACCCAAGTACCAAATGGGACAAAAAGAGTATCTCAGGAGTACGCCCTGTGTACCAAACTCATACGCCCCACGTACCGCCTGCTAAAGCTCAATGTACAACCTATCACAATAGGTAACAGGTAAATTCATGCATTACGCTGAGCGTATGCCTTGGATGACCATTTCTTGTTTTAAGGACTTAATGCTTAAGACAAAAACCCCTAAACATAAAGTTCGTAACCTCTATGGGATGTCTTAAGTCATAAAGTTCCTAACTTTATAATTGTTCATCGCTAAATGGGTTTCAAACCAAAATCCAAGCTTCATAACTTCATCAAAAGGTCACTAGTTCTTGCATGAAAGTATAATACTCATCAAGACTTAAACTTTATGACTTACTGACCTTAATAGGGACCAAATATGTGGCTCAAAGGTTCTAGAGTAACTTCTGATCACAAGAACCACACTTATGGGACCAAAATATAACAAATCACAACCCCAAGCTAGATCAACAAGAGAAACCCATCAAGATTAAAACTTTATACCTCCATGCACTACTAGAAAAAAGGCCTTTAATGACGCGCATGAATTTACGATACGCAAACGTTTGTGATGTAAAAATAATGTCATCCCTCCAAAATTTTGAAGGATTTTGGACGCGCATTTTTGCGTGCCCAAAAATTTGTGTCAGAAAAAAATAAAAATAAAAACACGGAGGGAACCCATCATAAAGGGCGTGTCGTGTAAGTATGTCGCTTTATAATTCTTGAACGCGCCTCCGGACTATTTATTTTACCAAAAAATCGAAGGGATCATTCTAGGGTTCTGTCACACCCCCAAATCAGAATGGCGGAAACATTCGGAGGTGGATGACTTCACGTAGTATCACAACCATTGAATATTGTAAAGAAAGTAACACAACCATCACATATATAATGAAAATGTATATTGTTGCGTTATACATAATAGCAAAAGAATATTACAATGAGATGATAAATGTTCAATAATAAAACATCCTTAGTGTTCCTTTCTCCAAAAGCTGGTGGTTACCTGTATTACTGATTCCCTGAGAAATACAAGTGGTTTCGAAAAAGTGTCAACAATTAAGTTGGTGAGTTCATAAGCGTTTTGTATTGAAAAGTATGTCCTTTTTGATAGTAAACCGATGAACGAGGTTTTCAGAAAATCCAATATTTTCTATAAATGATTTGAAAAGTTTCCCGTGTTGGAGTGCGTTTGTGTTTTCCATACTTGAATAATAGTGATAAAATTTGTGTTAACGATAAAATGGAAAACTGAAATGCATATATGAATCTCGTAAATCAAACTTGTTTTTATACTTTTATGTGAGTTTTATAACCATGCTATTGACACTGATGGCCTGTAACAACGTTCTTCAGGCGTTGGAACTGTTATGACATTTGTCACCCCAGGCCTGCCGGCCTAGCTGTAGCTAACAGCTTAGGTGTGGTATTGTCAATCCCGTATAGATCTATACACAAGTATCACGCTCCCCCAACAAGGGATTATGGTATATAATACAGGACTTAATAATGCATACTCGAACGTACGTGAAGCTGTCTCACATTAATTGGTATAAACAGATTTACGATAATAAAGACTTTACTTCTTTTGAAAGCATTTCATTTGTCAAGATGTATATGTAAAATGTATGAATCACTTGAATACTACACTCATTATAGTTTCTCAAAAATATTTTCCCATTTGGTAATAACAACTTGGTGATATAATAGCCCTTTAAACATAAGGTTATTTTTGTATCAAAACCTTATAAGAACGATATTATAAAAATGATACTTTGATTTGTAATGTACTTGTATCCCCCCCCCCCCCCCCTAAAACATGAAAAGAATTAAAAAGTTGGGGGTATGAACTCACTCGTTAAGTTTGAAGAGAGAGACTAGGGTTGAGCAGAACTTCGACCGCGGATGGTTGCGTCGTCGGGCTCTTCGGGGATCTCTGCAGCGTAAATCTTTCGTCGGGGGCTCGAGTGCGGAAACCGAGGTGAGGGAAAGGTCTCTGGAGCTTAGAGGTGTGGGAGAAGGACTGAGGAATGGTGAATGGTGTGTAAAAACTCGAGCTTATGCCTTCTATTTATAGGGCTAGAAACCCTCGTACGCGGCGCGTACTTCCGGAGTACGCGGGGCGTAAAATGGCGTCATGGCTTACGACTCGGGTCTAGCTAAACGTAGCTTGGGCGGGCCAATGGGACTCGACTCTGGGTCTAGTACGCGGGGCGTAATCCTGGCTTCCGACTTCTAAATTCCGTAACATTCGTGTACGAGCTCCGTTTTTCGCGTTCTTTATATCTACGCGTAGGTGAGATTATGCTCTACAACTTTCATTTAGACTCCATTGGCTAGTTTTGACTTTATTTTTAATGATAAAATTTTAATAGGTCGGAGCTCCTAAAGTTCGTTAAAAATTCATAGGTTCTTTATTCGACGTCGGTTTTCGTCTGTCTTTTTATCGTTTTATTACTACTGAGGAGATCTTCAATTTCCGTTTAGGTGGCGATAGCTAAATAACATTCGATCTTCAATCCGAGTTTTTAGCCCTCTTCTACTGTTACAAAACTTTGAAAATCCGTAACTTCTTCATACGAGGTCCAATTTGGGCGATCTTTTTATGTACGCTCACCTTTCAACGAGATCCACGACTTTGGTTTAGATACTTAAGGCTAAAATGCATTTTATTGAGATTCTACTTTTTACGTCAAATAATATTTTAACGTCGTGTCGTAAATATACGAGTGGTTATAATTTCTTCAATATAACCCGGTTTTGAGCGTTCTTTATGTTCTTGGAAACCTTGGCATGATATCTAATATTTGATGTATCCCAACTTAGATACTTGAACACTTTATTTTCGAGGTTAATTTCGTTGCTTTTTAGCTTTCGAGTGTTTACAATGCTTTTTGGGAAAAATTAGGGTTGTCACATCATCCCCCTGTTAAGGGAATTTCGTCCTGAAATTTAATCTAAGATAGAGTTTACAGTTTTAGGAAAAAGATGCGGGTACTTTTGTTTCATCTGATCCTCGCGTTCCCAGGTGTATTCAGGTCCTCGCTTGGCGTTCCAGCGGACCTTTACAATGGGTATGCGGCTTTGTTTAGTCCTTTTGATTTCTCGATCCATGATCTCTACTGGTTCCTCCACAAATTGAAGGTTTTCATTTATTGCAATTTCGTCTAGAGGGTCGACAAGGGTCTCGTCGGATAAGCACTTCTTCAGATTCGATACGTGAAAGGTAGGGTGTACGTTGTGGAGCTCCTGAGGTAGTCTAAGTTTGTAAGCCACTGGACCGATCCTGGCAAGGATCTCGAATGGTCCGATGTATCTAGGGTTCAGTTTCCCACGTTTTCCGAAGCGTATTAAACCTTTCCAAGGTGAGACTTTGAGTAGGACATGGTCTCCAACTTGGAATTCCAAGGGTTTGCGTCTCTTATCTGCGTAACTCTTTTGTCTATCCCTTGATGCTTTTAGACGTTCTCGGATTTGGACAATCTTCTCCATAGTCTCCCTTATGATTTCTGGTCCAGTGAGCGTGTTGTCAGTTGCTTGTCCTTTTGCTAGTTGCGTGTCCCCCACTTCGGCCCAGCACAAAGGTGACCTGCATTTGTGGCCATAGAGGGCTTCGAACGGGGTAGCTTTGATACTGGTGTGGTAGCTATTGTTGTACGAGAACTCGACCAATGGTAGATGTGTGTCCCATGCTTTGCCAAAATCGATTACGCAAGCTCTCAGCATGTCTTCTAGGGTTTGTATAGTTCTCTCGCTCTGGCCGTCGGTTTGTGGGTGATAAGCGGTACTCATGTCTAGTCTTGTCCCTAAAGCTTTTTGTAGCGACTGCCAGAACCTTGAGGTGAATCTACTATCTCGGTCCGAGATAATGGATATGGGCACACCATGCAGTCGTACAATTTCTTTGAGGTATGTCCTTGTTAACTTCTCCAATTTATCCGTCTCTTTGATCGGTAGGAAATACGCTGACTTAGTTAACCTGTCGACAATTACCCAAATGGTCTCGAGTCCGCTTGTTGTCTTGGGTAATTTTGTTATGAAATCCATGGTTATCCGCTCCCATTTCCATTCGGGTATTTCTGGTTGTTGTAATAAACCCGAGGGCTTCTGATATTCCACCTTGACTTTGGCACATGTCAGGCATTTGCTCACGTAGGTAGCAATTTCGGCTTTCATGTTTTGCCACCAGTACAACTTCTTGAGATCGAGATACATTTTATCGGAGTCGGGATGTATGGAGTATCGTGTTTTATGGGCTTCGTCCATAACGATTTCTCTGAATCCACCAAACTTCGGTATCCAAATTCGATCCATGAAATAACGAATTCCGTTGTTCTTGGTCTCAAGGTTCTTATCCATTCCCCTTAGGGCTTCTCCTGTCACATTTTCGGATTTCAAGGCTTCTATTTGGGCTTCCTTGATTTGCGTGAACAGGTGTGAATGGATTGTCATAGTTAGGGACTTCACTCGGCGACCTAAGTACTCCTTCCGACTGAGTGCATCAGCCACTACATTAGCCTTTCCAGGGTGATATCGAACTTCGCACTCGTAATCACTTAGTAGTTCTACCCATCGTCTTTGTCTCATGTTGAGTTCCTTCTGATTGAGGATATGTTGGAGGCTTTTATGATCAGTGAAGATGGTACATTTTGTGCCGTAGAGATAGTGTCGCCATATCTTCAGAGCGAAGACGACTGCTCCTAGCTCAAGATCGTGCGTTGTGTAGTTCACTTCGTGCGTCTTTAGTTGCCTTGAGGCGTAGGCGATGACTTTCCCTCTTTGCATTAAGACACACCCAAGTCCTTGGTTTGATGCATCACAATAGACCACGAAGTCCTCCGTTCCTTCTGGCAAGGTTAGGATGGGCGCACTACATAAGGCTCGCTTTAGTGTCTGAAATGCGCTGTCTTGTTTTTCTCCCCAGTCGAAGGTCACATTCTTCTAGGTTAGGGTGGTAAGTGGCTTGGAAATCTTTGAAAAGTTCGGTATGAATCTTCGGTAATACCCGGCGAGTCCCAAAAATTGCCAGATTTCTGTAGGGGTTCTTGGAGTAGTCCAATTATCTATTGTCTTTATCTTGGAAGGGTCCACGTGTATTCCTTCTTTGCTTACAACATGTCCTAGGAAATCCACTTCCCGAATCCAAAATTCGCACTTGGAAAATTTTGCGTAAAGTTTCTCTGCCCTTAATGTTTCCAGTACTTGGCGGAGATGTTTGCTGTGTTCTTCCTGGCTTCTTGAATAGATGAGTATATCATCTATGAATACGATCACGAATTTATCCAGGAAGGGACGACATACTCGGTTCATCAAATCCATGAACACTGCTGGAGCATTCGTCAATCCGAAGGGCATGACTACAAATTCGTAGTGACCATAACGTGTTCGGAAAGCCGTTTTGGGGATGTCTTCCTCCAGTACTCACAGTTGGTGATAACCAGATCTTAGATCGATCTTTGAGAAGTAGCTTGCTCCCTGAAGTTGGTCGAATAGATCGTCTATGCGCGGTAAGGGATATCGGTTCTTGATCGTGAGTTTGTTTAGTTCCCGATAATCGATGCACATGCGAAAGGACCCGTCCTTCTTTTTCACGAATAGGACTGGCGCTCCCCATGGTGAGAAGCTCGGTCTGATGAATCCCTTGCTCAGTAGTTCGTTTAATTGACTGGATAGTTCCTGCATCTCGGCTGGGGCTAAACGGTAAGGTGACTTTGCTACAGGGGTAGCTCCGGGGATTAAGTCGATTCTGAACTCAACTTGACGTTCCGGTGGGATTCCTGGAAGATCTTCTGGGAAGATGTCTGGGAAATTGCAGACTTCCGGAATGTCTTTAATGTTTTTCGATTCTTGTTTCTTGTCTACTACGTGGGCTAGAAAGGCATAATATTCCTTACGAAGATATTTTTGTGCTTTAATACAGGAAATGATTTGCAAATTTGAACTAGGTTTGTTGCCGTAAATGACAAGAGTTTCGCCGTTTGGCAGATTTAGGCGAACAGCCCTTTCGTGGCAAAGGATATCGGCATGGTGAAGGCTCAACCAGTCCATACCGATGATGACATCAAAACTTCTTATGGAAATGGGCATAAGATCGACTTGAAACAAGCGCTCGTTTAAATTTATTGTGCACCCTATGTATAAATCGTTTGCGTGTTCTGTTTTACCGTTTGCCATTTCTACAGTGAATATTTTATTGAGTGGTTGGGGTTTTTGGTTAAGTAGGTGTTTGAATTTATGACTCACAAAACTTCTCTCCGCACCGCAGTCAAAAAGTATGCATGCATAAGTGTTGTTGAGTAGAAACGTACCCGTAACCACCGTGGGGTCCGCTATTGCTTCTCTCTGTCCTACTGCCAGCACTCTCCCCATACCGTCAATATTCCTTTCTTTGGGACAATCCCTCCTGAAGTGTCCAGTCTCTCTGCACCCATAACACGCCCGGCTTACTCCAGTGCCAAAAACTTGAGTGATTGGTCGTGCCGGTGCTTTACAGAAACGGGCTGTGTGCCCTTTCCTGTCACAGTTCTTGCAGTGCATCTCGCGACAAATACCATGGTGATGGTAGTTGCACTTGCTGCACTTGGGCAGAATCCCTGCATATGGTTTTGTTGGCGCAGAGGTAGCAGGAGTTGTGGTGGGGGTAGTAGCAGCATGAACCACAACCATTTGCTTCTTTGAAGGTTCTTGCGAAGTTTGCCCCTTACTTTTGTTCCAAAGTTTCTTCTTCTTGTTGTTGTTGGCATTGATTTCATTGTTGCTGTTCCCTTTGGTTGGTTCAGCCATAATAGCCGCGAATCCTTGACAGACACCATGATCAACAAGAGATTGCGCTAGTTCCTTGGCGCTGGCGAAAGTCAAAGGTCTGGAAGCTAGCACACTTCCTCGAAGTTGGGGTGATAGTCCCCAGATGTATCTCTTGACCTTTTGGCTCTCCAGGGTTAACATTCCTGGGCAAAGTGTTATTAAGTCACTGAACCTATTGGTGTAACCTGCTATATCCGAACCTACCATCGAGAGGTTCCACAGTTCCTGTTCAAGCTTCTGAATCTCGCCTCTTGGGCAGTATTCTCGAAGGAACATTCTTTTCAGGTTTTCCCAACCCATGGAGTTTGCCACCACCAGGGTTAGTGTCTGGACGTGGCCGTTCCACCATGTCAGGGCGCGTTCAGAGAAGGTAAAAGCGGCGAACTTTACTTTGCTTTCTTCAGGACATGCACAGATTTCGAATACAGCTTCTGTTTTCTCTATCCATTGAGATATAGCCAATACTCCCCCAGTCCCGTAAAAGGGAATAGGTTTTTCGTTGGTGAAGTCTTTGTAAGTGCATACCCCTGAATGGCTTTGACCTTGGCCATTTGTAAAACTGTTTGTTCCTCCCCCCGATCCGTTGTTGCTCATTTGAGCCATTGCTGCAGTTACAGCAGCGGTTACAGCAGTCTGGAACATAACGGTGTCCATAATTGGAGGAGGTGGTGGAGGTGGTGTTGAAGTTGAGTTTCTGCGTGTTGATCTACGAGGAGGCATGTTCTGGTAGAGAAAAATAAGAATGAATACTATAAGTTTCTAATGTTTTAACAGTCGTGTGTTAGTTGTATCTTGTAATTTGTTTTGACTTTAGTTTATGGTTTCAAGGTAGGCATAGAAATTTAAAACTCGAAATTTTTGAGAGGTATATAATAAGAAATACTTCATATTTATACATATAGGTCACACCTGAGGTGTGTTACATTACATATCTTGTTCGGGAAAATTTGATCCTCCTAGAGATCTCCGATTACGGATACAACAGGGAAAACAAGGGAAATAAAGGAAAAAACTTTTATCCGAAATCCTAATCTATAACAAAATTGTTGGGGGCTTGAACAAGTTCTACTTGCGACGTTTGGAGCTAGATTCGGCATCCGACCGTTTGACTCCCATCAGTCGCCTCTCAAGATCTGCTTGTTGTTCCTTCATCTCTCTTATTTCTGCCAGAGTCGTTATCATTTGATTCTGAAGTGTCCCCGTGTAGATTTGGGTATTCTCATGTAGTCCTTCCAAACGGCGGATGTCAGCGGCGTTACCTTGGGTAGCAGCATTGACCTCGTGAACTCTGGCTGCTTGCCTGTCCGTCTCGTAGTTCTGGGTAGCTATAGTGTTCACAATAACAGGAAGTGCTCGATCAGCTGAGCTTCCCCCACTGACATTGTAAAAATCTCGGCACATGCCGAAAGGAGGGCGTACACCTTGCTGGCGGCTCCAGTAGTAGAGGTGACTTCCCCACATGGGAATGGGTCCCGGTTGATATAGTCTGATTTCGGGAGGATGAGGGATGGGAGGGTCGTACACTTCTGGCTCGGAGTCTGTCCCGCTAGAAATCTCCTCGATCTCTTCGTCGACTTCGAATTCCTCTCCGATTTCGACTTCGAATTCTCCCTCGATAACCCCTTCGGGTTCTTCCTCGACCTCTTCTTCGATTTCCTCTGGGTCTTCCTCCGGGTCTTCTTCTATCCAACCGCCGTTGCCTTGGTTTGGGTAGTAGGGATCTCCTGGTAAATGGAATCCGGCCATTTGTCTGTACTAGGATGGATGTATGAGAACTTTATAAGAAAAGAAAATTCTATTTAACGACTTACTATTTTTAACTATAATTTGTACAACTATTTTTAATAATACTCCTATAATATTTCAATTTGGCGAAACTAAATTAATTTGTATTTGGTAAGTTCTTGGCTTGTTGTCCACTATGACCATTCCTTGACGTACGTTGGTCAAATCCAGGATAAATATAGTTGATCAGGCTATATTTATTCTCGACCTGATTACATACCCCGAGGCTCAATCGTAGTGTCGTAACTTGCCTTAATACTTTTTAGTAAAACTTGTTATGATACGAGATTAATGCATGCTTTTTAAAAATGTATATCTTTAAAAAGAAAGTATTTTGTTCATGAAAATGTTTTGTCAGAGGGTTTTTGGTCCCCTTTGTATTTATAGTTTGTATATCGTATGTGGTTCGATATACTTAGTTCACTATAAACAATGCTCTGATACCAATCTGTCACACCCCCAAATCAGAATGGCGGAAACATTCGGAGGTGGATGACTTCACGTAGTATCACAACCATTGAATATTGTAAAGAAAGTAACACAACCATCACATATATAATGAAAACGTATATTGTTGCGTTATACATAATAGCAAAAGAATATTACAATGAGATGATAAATGTTCAATAATAAAACATCCTTAGTGTTCCTTTCTCCAAAAGCTGGTGGTTACCTGTATTACTGATTCCCTGAGAAATACAAGTGGTTTCCAAAAAGTGTCAACAATTAAGTTGGTGAGTTCATAAGCGTTTTGTATTGAAAAGTATGTCCTTTTTGATAGTAAACCGATGAACGAGGTTTTCAGAAAATCCAATATTTTCTATAAATGATTTGAAAAGTTTCCCGTGTTGGAGTGCGTTTGTGTTTTCCATACTTGAATAATAGTGATAAAATTTGTGTTAACGATAAAATGGAAAACTGAAATGCATATATGAATCTCGTAAATCAAACTTGTTTTTATACTTTTATGTGAGTTTTATAACCATGCTATTGACACTGATGGCCTGTAACAACGTTCTTCAGGCGTTGGAACTGTTATGACATTTGTCACCCCAGGCCTGCCGGCCTAGCTGTAGCTAACAGCTTAGGTGTGAGATTGTCAATCCCGTATAGATCTATACACAAGTATCACGCTCCCCCTACAAGGGATTATGGTATATAATACAGGACTTAATAATGCATACTCGAACGTACGTGAAGCTGTCTCACATTACTTGGTATAAACAGATTTACGATAATAAAGACTTTACTTCTTTTGAAAGCATTTCATTTGTCAAGATGTATATGTAAAATGTATGAATCACTTGAATACTACACTCATTATAGTTTCTCAAAAATATTTTCCCATTTGGTAATAACAACTTGGTGATATAATAGCCCTTTAAACATAAGGTTATTTTTGTATCAAAACCTTATAAGAACGATATTATAAAAATGATACTTTGATTTGTAATGTACTTGTATTCCTCCCTAAAACATGAAAAGAATTGAAAAGTAGGGGTATGAACTCACTCGTTAAGTTTGAAGAGAGAGACTAGGGTTGAGCAGAACTTCGACCGCGGATGGTTGCGTCGTCGGGCTCTTCGGGGATCTCTGCAGCGTAAATCTTTCGTCGGGGGCTCGAGTGCGGAAACCGAGGTGAGGGAAAGGTCTCTGGAGCTTAGAGGTGTGGGAGAAGGACTGAGGAATGGTGAATGGTGTGTAAAAACTCGAGCTTATGCCTTCTATTTATAGGGCTGGAAACCCTCGTACGCGGCGCGTACTTCCGGAGTACGCGGGGCATAAAATGGCGTCATGGCTTACGACTCGGGTCTAGCCAAGCGTAGCTTGGGCGGGCCAATGGGACTCCTGGGTCTAGCCAAGCGTAGCTTGGGCGGGCCGATGGGACTCGACTTTGGGTCTAGTACGCGGGGCGTACTCCCATATTACGCGGGGCGTAATCCTGGCTTCCGACTTCTAAATTCCGTAACTTTCGTGTACGAGCTCCGTTTTTCACGTTCTTTATATCCATGCGTAGGTGAGATTATGCTCTACAACTTTCATTTAGACTCCGTTGGCTAGTTTTGACTTTATTTTTAATGATAAAATTTTAATAGGCCGGACCTCCTAAAGTTCGTTAAAAATTCATAGGTTCTTTATTCGACGTCGGTTTTCGTCTGTCTTTTTATCGTTTTATTACTACTGAGGAGATCTTCAATTTCCGTTTAGGTGGCGATAGCTAAATAACACTCGATCTTCAATCCGAGTTTTTAGCCCTCTTCTACTGTTACGAAACTTTGAAAATCCGTAACTTCTTCATATGAGGTCCAATTTGGGCGATCTTTTTATGTACGCTCACCTTTCAACGAGATCCACGACTTTGGTTTAGATACTTAAGGCTAAAATGCATTTTATTGAGATTCTACTTTTTACGTCAAATAATGTTTTAACGTCGTGTCGTAAATATACGAGTGGTTATAATTTCTTCAATATAACCCGGTTTTGAGCGTTCTTTATGTTCTTGGAAACCTTGGCATGATATCTAATATTTGATGTATCCCAACTTAGATACTTGAACACTTTATTTTCGAGGTTAATTTCGTTGCTTTTTAGCTTTCGAGTGTTTACAATGCTTTTTGGGAAAAATTAGGGTTGTCATAGGTTCTTTTCAAGATGGGAGTGCTCTCTGTAACGTTCACTGCCTTGGCTCACCTCATCCACCAGCGATCTCGACTCATCTCTTTTATCCGGCGAGCTTGGGCTAACCTTACCTCGACGAAAAATTCATCCAGACCTGGTATCCTAGAGAAGGTAAGAAGCTATGGAGTTCTATCCTTTATTTGTGGAGATTTTTCTTTGGGTTATATGTATACCGTATTTAGCATGTATTGAGGTGTTCATGGTTGAATTTTCAGATGACTGGGAAGGACAAAGACTATAGATATATGGCAACTTCAGAACTATTAAATGAATTAAAGAAAGAGGGGTTTAAACTTGACAATGACCTTGAGTTGAGATTGTCCAATACTGTTCTTCAACAGCTTGATGGTGCAGCTCGTGACGTGTCTGGATTGGTTGTTAAACGTCTTGCTCCTCTGGTGAAGAAAATTGACGAGGCATATACATACATACATATATATATATATATATATATATATATATATACACACACACACACACACACACACATATATATATATATATATATATATATATACACACACACACACACTATTATTCAACTTGGTCAATAGGTTGTTACAAAAGGTAGACACTAAACAATAAAAATAACATTAAGCCCCTACAATCTAACACCCTTTGATTATTTTAAATAACAAACCTCTCCGATAATGCAAGTTGTATCTTTACTTCCAATTTTTTCTTTTGTGAAGGATATTGCTATAAATATAATTGGGTAGAATAGATTTTTGAAAGTAGGATGCTATAAATTATAATAGAGTAATAGACAGAAAAATGAATGAATGGAAGTTTGTTGAGTTTTGATATATTGTGCACTGCAGGTGCTTGATTTGGAGTATCTACATTCTCTGCGTGTGGTTCACCGTGATCTAAAACCGGATCATTTATTGATTGCACATGATGGTCATATTAAGGTAGTTTATCTATATATCTATTATAAGTTGCTTCTGGGTTTTGGTTTTGGTTATAAACATACAAATAACTATTCGGTAATAATTGTTTTGTGTTTTGTGAGCAGTTAACAGATTTTGGGCTGTCAAAGGTTGGTCTAATTAATAGTACAGACGATTTATTTGGTCCAACAGTGAGTGACACATCACTATTGGGTGATAATGAGACTCAGTTATCTCTCTCATCTCCATCTCCATCTCTGTCTGCCACTGAGACTCAGCAAAAAAGACGCAAAAACCGCTTTGTTGTTGGAACTCCAGACTATTTTACACCCGAGATTCTTCTGGGAACTGGACATGGTTTGTTCACAACTAACTTGATATAATAATGACATGAATTGCTTATAAAATCTCATGCATTAAAATGTTTTATTCAAATATCTTTCAGGTACATCAGCGGATTGGTGGTCTGTTGGTGTAATACTATTTGATATGATTGTTGGCATTCCTCCTTTCATTGCAGAGCAACCTCAGGTGGGGTTGGGGTCCCACTTTCACTTCTTTGTTAGTTGCTGTAATCTTACCTTTTCTTCACTATTTTTTACATGATATTTTACTGACAGAAGATCCTAACCAGATACTTGGAGCTAGGGGAGCAACCGAGGTTTGCTTTCTTCTTTTTCTTGATCAACATTAATCATTGTGAACAGGAAGCTGAATAATTTAATAAATGTAGGTGAAACAACATCCGTATTTTAGGGATATTAAGTGGGATACCCTTGCCAGGAAAAAGGTGCATGAAATACATTAATTATTAAACTTTGTTTGATCTAATCATTTAAAAGAAAGTAGAAAATAGAAATAGTTATGTTTTGTGTCAGGTTGCATTTGTGCCTTCATCAGAGAGTGCACTGGACACAAGTTATTTCACAAGTAGGTACACATGGAATAACTCAGAGCATGTATATGCAACAAGTGAAACAGAGGTCTCTAAGACTGATGATTGATAGCTTTATTTCAATTTGTATGGCCACAAGTGATACCTGTATTCAGCTCTTCCTCCTACCATGTTCTGCCACAGCCCTACTATACCTGCACCTCTTGCCTTCTTCTATGTTTTATTAATCTTTCAGAGACACGACTTTTAAACTAGACACCAAAGATGAGAACTCGGTCAAAGCAGGAAACTGATTTTTGGTTGGGATTTAAAGGCCTTCTGTCACACCCCAAAACCAAGAACAGCGGAAATGTTCTGGGGCGGAGGACGTCATGTATAGTATCACAACAATGAAAAGTAGTAAACAAGCAACAACATCATCCATTACATTAATAATATAATTATTATACAAGTGTTCTGTCAAATTTTGATAAACACTAAAGCATAAATCAAAATGAAAGATGAGTCTTGAACGAGCTCCATCTTCCTTTCTCCTTGCATCGGTACCTGTCTATGATGACCTGAGGATACAAGTAATTTTGAAAGCGAGTATCAGCTTTGAAGCTGGTGAGATCATAATTATTTTAGTGTCTTAATTTGTATGTAATAATTTGTGAGTTTATGAACTGTAAGTATAAAAATGTTTGTAAAACAACTGTAAACGTTTGAAAAACTCTAGAAATCCCTATGATTCCTACTATTATATAAGGGTGTCTTCTACCAAGACCTAACTGTTCTCAATGTAGTCTTCTACCAAGACTTAACTGTTCTCAATGTAGTCTTCTACCAAGACTTAAATGTTCTATATGTTCGTTTCTTGTAAACGTGTGTGTTTTCCCAAGTGTAACTATCATTAACAAAATATAGTTTTTACATTTAAAGTTTAAGTGAAAAGATCACGAAATATATGTACAGGGAAAATTAATGTAGTACTAAAATGTAGCGCTATAAGAACTACTGTTGTACTAACTACCTTAAACCGGATTTATATTAAGGCATCATGTGATTTATTGTACCATACTATTGACTGGTAACAACGACATACGAATGGTCGTAAAAAGAAATTACGTTTGGCACCCGCAGACCTGCAGGTCCGGCTGTAGCTAGCAGCAAGGTGTAGGATAGTCAATCCAGTATAGATCTATACGCAAACTCACGCTCTCCCTTCAAGAGACTCTGGCTACAACTCGGGCCATGACATTTAAGTCATGCTCCGATTCATATCACAATAATTAAGGTATTCATGTATATGTAATGTAATGAACTTTTTTAGTATAGTTGTATATGTTCTCTTTCTAGTATAGTTGTATATGTTCTCCTTCTAGTATAGTTGTATATGTTCTCCTTCTAGTATAGTTGTATATGTTCTCTTTCTAGTATAGTTGTATATGTTCTCTTTCTAGTATAGTTGTATATGTTCTTCCTCTAGTATAGTTGTATATGTTCTTTTCCTAGTATAGTTGTATATGTACTCATAGTAATGTAATGTATATGTTCTCATAGTAATGTAATGTATATGTTCTCATAGTAATGTAATGTATATGACTCATGAATGAACTGACTCATTGTATGATATCGCATTATAGTAATAGTTCTAGTATCTTCCTAAACTACCCATATGGTAGTTTACTAGTAATCTAACTAGTACGTATGGACATGGATGTATAACCTTGCTACCCAAGGTCATGGGATGAACTGGAAGGGCCTTTATGACTATATATGTACATATGTTATATAACTAATATTTAAACGACCTTCGGACGAGTACCCGATATCCCACCAAACCACATCTCAAGCACGAAAAGGAAATAGGGTGGATAGCCTTCCTAAGTCTTTTAAACATTTCTTATAAAATATACATATAGAGGCATGCAATTTATAATATAAAAGCATAAATAAGTTTTGTAAAACCTTTGAACATAATTATTATCTTAAGAGAAGATCGACTTGATGTCAATCTATAAAACGGTTTGAAGGCACGGGTTTGATAAAACAGTTTAGTATAAAGAAACATTTGTTTGAAACACAATTTTAAATAAGTTTGAAATGAAACATACAGAGTAAAAGGTACAGTGTAATAAGGAGTTTTAAACACATAAAGTGTTTATTAAAAACATTTGAAGGAAACTGTTTGGTAAAACGGCTAATGAGTAGCCAATCATTTGAATGTTGTTTACTAATCACAAATGATTGATATAATAACTAGCATGTTTCTACTTGTATCCCCCCCATAAAACATTTAAAAAACAGTTAAAACATTGATTAAGGGGTATGAACTCACCTGCAGTAAGTGATTGGAATTGAACGGACTGTTATCGTAAGGAAGGATCGGACAAGTTCTTGGTGTCAAGTGAAGACTTTAGACACACACAATGATCCTAATTACATATGAAAACATATGTATATAAATAATTAGTGATTAAAACACTAATTATACAAGTATAAGAATTTTAATGTGAGGAAAACACTTTTGGTCAAGCGCTAGGAGGCAAATGGGTTGCAACAAAGGAGTGCAAAGCCTCTTATGGGAGTTTATGGTCAAATGACCATATGCTTTGGAGTTTACGGACTAGGGGAGTAAACTCCTGGCCGTAAACTCTCAACAAGGTCTCTAAATGAATCCTATCATTTATACAACTTGTTTGGTGAATTGTTTCAAGGCTTAATCAAGTGTTTGGGTGACATTTGTCCCCTTTATAGGGGTTTATGGCCTTGGGACCATATCCCATGGAGATTACGCCTGTAATCTCCCTTGGGGGAAGGTTTATGGTGCTTTCAAGTCCCGATATTATCAAGGAATGCATTAAGGCAATTGTCCAAGGCTTTAGGAGGATTTATGGCACCATTTGGCACCATTTATTGGAGTTCACGGCCCTGGAGCATCTTGGGCTGTGAACACCCTTTTCTTGGTCTTTTAGTGGTGTTTGCTAGCCCTAAACACACTAGGGTACTTGTCCTAATTTGTCTCTTGGCTTAAGGAGGATTTTCAAGGCATTTTGACACCTAAACATGGAGTTCACGGTCCTGGAACATCCTTGGCCGTGAACTCACTTTTCATCCTTGATTTTAATTGATTTTGGTGTCCTAAACATGCAATGGTGGGTTCTAGTTCGAGTTCCAAGGCTTTGAGGGACTTTGGGACACTTTTAGCCCTTAATATGGAGTTTACTCCCCAAGTGTTCTTGGTCCGATTTTGATGTTATAATACACAATCTAAGCTATATAATATAATTAGATCGAAGTACTCACGATTTGGGATAAAAAAAACTGAAGATCCGTGAGAGAGAATTTTGACTTTTCTCTAAATGGAAATGTAACTAATGAACCAATATGGTTCAGTTTTCTATATATAGTCTTGAGATTTTTGGCAGAAAATATTTTTATTCCCGGAATGAACTCTAATATCATAGAGTATTGGAATAACAGTGTTGCACGAAACCCTGGTGCATCCACTCTCCTGATATTTCCTTAAGTGTAAATCCTGAAAAACTGCCAAACTTATACTCGAAGTCTGGAATTTCACTGTAACTGTTCTAACTTCTATTGGATTGATGTGGTTTGTTCAGAATGGAAATTTCGGGTTGTCACACCTGCCACCACCTCCTCCACCTGAAGAGATAATCATAAATTAATAGAGATTCATGTTGTTTTTTACTTCAACACGTCTATTTTTACAGTTTACGAATTTCCTTGTTGAATTTCTAATTTTAATTATGAATTTTCAACATATATTTTTTTTTATTTTGTTCTGGAAATCAAGCAGGAGGTTTTTGGTGGTTGAGTACATTCAAAAATAGCTAAACAAACGGACCAAAAATTAAGAGGAGGATTTGAAGACCCATAATGACTAAAATGCCCTTGCTAACTTACATGGATATAGATCCCTTGGCTCTCTCAGAGGTGGTTGCTTTTGGAGTTGAGCCTTATGAGCATTTGAAACGCATGGAGAATGAGTATGAAGCCTTGGCTACTATAAAGTGTAAGGCATCTTATTTCTTTCCAATAGTGTACCCACCTGCAGTTGATTGGTGACCGATTCGATTTTTGATTTTTCAGTTTTTCATAATTGTGTTCTTATTGATGTGTTCAGGTTAGGGCTTCCAGTTCAGTTTTAGGCTTTATCTCTACATTTCTATTTAACAGTTTCAAGCAAAAGCACAAGAAATAGAGCATCTTTCCTATCACTTTTAAGGTATCTTAGAACTCCTAATTTTCAATATTTGTTCTTATTCATTCAGGATTTATGAAATTAGATAATATGTTGTGTCAAATAATTGGAAATTTTACAGGTGTACAATGTTGGAAAGGACACAACAGTTGTATTACAGCTTAAAGGTGATTGTTCTCTTGGTTACCTCCATATCGTGTAAGCCTTTAACCGTATTCTACTATTAATCTGTTACCCATCTCCCTTTTCTCAGTATCCTTTTATCATTCTTGAGAAATTGACACCTTGTTTGGCTTCAGACCTGGAGCTTAAACAATTATTTCGTCAAACTACTGACCCTCGATCTGTGTTTGACAAGATTACCAAACTAAAGGAAATAGACATCAGATATTAGGTATTCGATTTTGCTTCTGTTTTGCATTTTTTTTGTGAACTTCGCTTCAGGCCCGGATTCCATAAACCCGCCGTCACCAGCATGACGTCTAATTGATCAAAAACCCTGTTTGATATGGGATCCAACAAATTGATTTTTGTATTTTACTCTACAGCTGCTCACCAAAGAAGAAGGTTTAGAAGTATACGAGGACATGATATTGGGGAGAGCTTTCGAGGACATGTGTGCTCAGATGTATTATAGGGGGGAAATGTTTGGTTTTGTCCATTTATACAATGGGCAAGAAGCTGTTTCTCAGGGTTCATCAAGCTATTGAAGAAAGAGGATAGTGTTGTGAGCACCTACCGTGATCATGTTCATGCTCTAAGCAAGGGGGTGCCTGCTCGTGCTGTGATAAGCGAGCTGTTTGGGAAGAAAACAGGGTGTTGCCGTGGTCAGGGTGGATCCATGCACATGTTCTCTGCTGAACACAATGTTCTTGGAGGGTTTGCCTTTATAGGAGAAGGCATCCCTGTTGCCACAGGTGCAGCATTCAGTAGCAAGTACAAGAGAAAAGTGTTGAAAGAAGCAGATTGTGATCAGGTGACATTGGCATTCTTTGGAGATGGGACCTACAATGATGGGCGGTTCTTTGAGTGTTTGAACATGGCAGCTCTATGGAAATTTCCTATCATATTTGTGGTGGAGAACAATCTGTCGGTAATTGGGATGTCCCATCTGTGTTCAACTTCAGATCCCGAAATCTGGAAGAAGGGTCCAACTTTCGGGATGCCAGGTGTCCATGTTGATGGCATGGATGTGTTGAAGGTGAGGGAGGTAGAAAAGGAGGCTATTGGGAGAGCTAGGAGAGGAGAAGGCCCAACTTTGGTTGAATGTGAGACTTACAGATTCAGAGGACACTCTTTGGCTGATCCTGATGAGCTTCGTGACCCAGGTGAGTCGCTTTTAGTCTTTTACTCTAGTATATACGTAACATTGAAATTTGTTGTGATTGTATAGTTGTATTGTGAATTGCAGCTGAGAAGGCTCATTATGCAACAAGGGATCCAATAACAGGATTGAAGAAATACCTGATTGAAAATAAATTGGCAAGTGAAGCAGATTTAAAGGCGATAGAGAAGAAGATAGATGAGGTGGTTGAGGAAGATGTGGAGTTTGCAGATGAAAGCCCTGCTCCTTCAAGAAGCCAACTGCTGGAAAATGTGTTTGCAGATCCAAGAGGGTTTGGAATTGGACCTGATGGAAGTTACAGGTGTGAGGATCCTAAGTTTACTGAAGGCACTACTCAGGTCTAGTCTATTGCTAAGCTTTTGTTTCTTTTCTTCTCATGTTGTCTATCTTATTATTATTATTATTATTATTATTATTATTATTATTATTATTATTATTATTATTATTATTATTATGAATTGTTAATCATATTGGTTACATAGAGTTATATATGATTTTGTTTTTGTTGCTTTAATGGATTCCTTTTGATTATCTCTCTTTTACTGTCAGTGTCTTGTTTATCTAAAATTAATCAGTTAAAAAGAAATCGTTGTGTGAGCTGTTTTTCTTGTTCCAGAATAGATTTGTTAAGTTCCATTTAGATGTTTTTTATTAGATACACAAAAAAAATCACATTTTGGAAAAGAATGATGGAAAAGCTTGATGGGTATTTGTTGGGAGAAAGGGTAAAATGGTCATTTGCTTTCATACTGTCTAGAGCAGTAGCTGGTTTGTAATTTTCAAAGTATAGTGTCTTGAGATGAAACAAAAGAAAGTACAATGTTGTAATTGGATGGACATAAAGTACATCTCCTGCAATTTGTCCATTTATTTATATTCTCGCATCATTCATTATATGGCTGGAAACATATTGAGCAGTTGGGAACTACCAATGGAAAAGATTATTGGTTGTGCATCAACTATCTTGGATGAAACCATAAAAAGAAAGTACGCATCCCTGTAGCCTTTACTGATACAAATCTCTTTTATTAAGAAAAGAAATTCATAATTTTATTCCTAAAAATACCTAGAAAGTTATCTTTTATATTAAAATCTTATTTGGGTTCTAATGAGTTGTATTATGTTTTGTCACACCCCCAAACCAAGGATGGCGGAAACGTCCGGGGGTGGAGGACTTCATGTAGTATCACAACAACGAGTATAATAGTGCTCAAAGTAAATACCACCATCATAAATATAATTGAAAAAGTTACACCAATGTATATGTTTACATATTTCAAATCAATTACATTATGATGACAAAGTGAACTGTTTGACGATTATCGTCCCATCCTCAAAACGCTGTTGATTTCCTGTTTCACTGAATTCCTGAGAATACAAGTAATTTTGAAAAAGTGTCAACACAAAGGTTGGTGAGTTCATAAGCTTTTGATAGTAAGAGTTCGAAAATCGATCTTTGTATTGAGTTGTGTGTTACCAAGAAAAATCCAATATTTTCCTTAAAGTGCAATATGTAGTCTTTAATCCAAAAACCGAAAAGTACAAATATTTTTCCATGCTTAAAATAAATAATGCAAGTTCAAATCGACATAAACTCGTTTAATTGAAAGAAAAACCCGGCACTTTATAGTTGTGCCTCACTTTTGAATAAACCCGGCACTTTATAGTTGTACCCCACTTATGAATAAATCCGGCACTTTATAGTTGTACCTCACTTGTGAATAAATCTGGCACTTTATAGTTGTACCTCACTTATGAATAAATCCGTCACTTTATAGTTGTACCTCACTTATGAATAAATCCGGCACTTTATAGTTGCACCTCACTTATGAATAAATCCTTTGTAATGAGTATGAAAAGTAAATGGATCATAAACTATTCCTATAATAGTTCATAAAAGTTTGTAATGGTAATGTACGTAAACTATATATACAATGTAGTTTATTCAATTGTTTGAGTGAAATGGATGTACTATGATTATAACAATTGTGTTATCCTTTATATGTCATGTGTATATCAGTATATCAAAATCCGTTTATTAACTGATGCATGTTTATATACCAAGACAAAATGTCATTTTATTTGCAATAACACGCATTCACATAAAGGTACACACCTTGCTCAACATGTTACAAGGTGATAAGAATTTGTTAGCATTTTTCTGTTATTACTAGTTTCGATCGCTGTTTTTAGAACATTTATAAAAACTTCTTAACAGGTCAAAATCAGAATCCGTAAATTCTGAGAGTTTGGAAAATGAGTCTAGTTCATTCATAAATTTTTCCATGATTTTTAGTGACCTTTAACTTGTGTGAACAAGTCCAGAATCACAGACTGGTCCGGATTGGTGTTTGAAATGATAGACAGTTTTGTAAAAATCGCCATAAATTGTAGAAAAATCTTATGGAGATGCGCAAGTAGTCATTTTAAAGATAATAACTGGAACTACTTACACCTAAAACAGTTTTTCAAACAAAAATGTTTAAGTTGTCCAAAACAGTCCGTGAATGGAGTCTAACTTTTCTGATGAAAGTTGTTAGAAAAATTTAGTTATGTTCTTGGTGTTTTAACTTGTATTCCCCCCCTAAAAACTTGAGAAAACATGAAAATGTAGGGGTATGAACTCACCTTGAGTGATTTCAGTAGATGGATGTTGAAGAAGAGAAGTATTCAACTCAAGAACACTTGAAGAATCACTTGAAGGTCCGAAGATCTAACAAGAATGTGATGATGTTTGTGTAAGAAATCAATGATTTGAGTAGAATGAAGTGTAATAATCACAAGGAGGATGAATTATACTTACCAAGAGAAGAATAAGGCTTGAAAATCAGCCTTGGAGACTTGAAATGGAGAGAAAAAGTTTGAGAGAAAAGTGGTGTTTGATTCTTGGTGAAATGAGAGCAAATGAGAGAAGTGAGGAGAGAGGATGAATATCCAGCTCTCAAAAACATGGGAATAACTTGTTAGAGAGGTAAAAAGGACAAGGAAGTGACAAGGTATGGTGGGGAGGAGTGTGGGTTAGTCATGGAGTGGGTATGGTGGTTGCTTGTGTCATAGAATAAAGGAAAGTCAACACTCCACCTCTTGTACTTCACCCACTCTTTTTGGATAAGGTTTTATCCTTAAAAACATGATAAATTAATAATTATGGGTCCTTATATGTTAAAATAAAGTTTTGTGTGAAAATACCGCGTTAAAATAATTAAAAACGGGCCTTAAACGCAAAACTACTCGAAAACCGGGAGAAAATGGGTTTCCAGCGAGACCTCTCGGTCCTAGGCCGAGGTTCGGTCCCTAGGCCGAGGTTCGGTCCTTGCTGTGGCCGAATCCGAAATGAAGCGAAACAGAGGGAAGCGAAGGGAGGGCTCGGGTTCGCATGCCAGGCTCGGTCCGAAGGTAAGAGGCGAAGATGGTCAGACCCGCAATGTACCGAAGGTTCGGGTTCTGGTGATGTGCGAGGTTCGGTTCCAGGAGCCTTCGGGTTCGGTTCTTTGAGTAAGGTTTGGTTCAGCAGCCTTCGGCTCAGAAGGGTTCGGGTCCTAAGAGGACTTTCGGGTCCTAAGAGGGGTTTCGGCTCCTTAAGTCCGTTTTTCGCGTAGACTTCCGTTTTTGGGCTGTTTTCGCCAAATTCGAGGGTCGGGATGCCCCGAGTGACTATAGAAAGTTGAGAGAGATTTTGAGAGAGATTTGAGAGAGATTCCACATACTTAGAGAGATTTGGGAGAGATTTGACATTCTTGGAGAGATTTCTCATACAAAGAAATATTTGGGAGAGATTTGACATTCTTGGAGAGATTTCTCATACAAAGAGATATCTGGGAGAGATTTCACATACTTAGAGAGATTTGGGAGAGATTCTCGATAAGAAGAGATAGAGTGAAAACGATTGAGAGCGGTTTCGTGTGTGACGAATGTGAGTGTCCGGCTTCGCAATGCAAGGTCCGTAAACCCTGTTAAGCCTTGCTTAAGGGTCTTGCATACTCCCAATGAGTATGCAACATTGTTTTATCAGTTTGGCTCGTAACGTACCACAATTTTTAGGTTAAAGGGATCCAGATGTACGCACTTTTCGATTTATGATCTTTCTTTAGAATAACGAGTTGTTTAGAAATTACATAACGTAAACTCTAGTACCTACGGGCAAATTGAGTTGACCATTTTGACTTGTTGACTTTAGTTGACTTTGATTTGACCGAAAATTGATGGTTGTCACATCATCCCCCCGTTAGAGTGAATTTCGTCCCGAAATTTGAATTTAGGCAAGGAGTAGGCACGAATAATCGAACCATGAAGTGGGGATACTTCCTAATCGACTGATTCTCGCGCTCCCAAGTGACTCCAGGTCCTTGGTTAGTATTCCAGCGAACTTCCACTAATGGGAAGCGGCGTTGCTGCGTTCATTTAACCTCTCGGTCCATGGTCACTATGATTCTTTTACGAAGGTGAGGCTCTTGTGGAACTCGATCTCGTCGAGGGGGATTACAAGAGTCTCGTTGGATAGATACTTTTGCAAGTTCGGGATGTGTCAGGTAGAATGTACTTTACTAAGCTCGCGAGAGTGGATTGAAGTTGCGATTACAGGGCTGATTCTTACTAGAATCTCGAAAGGCATAAATATCTAGGGTTTTGGCTTTCCACGCTTTCCGAAGCGTACTAAGCCGGCCCAGAGTAAGGCTTCCAGAGAAATTTGGTCTCTTATTCTGGAGTTCTAAAGGTTTCTTCCTCTTGCTTCTCTTCCCAGTCAAGGGTTGCTCCCTTCAGGGTCAAATTCATAAGGGGGTTCTATAATTTACGAGATGTTCCAAAGGAACTAAGATGGTAGGTCAGCGATACCCGGAATTTTGGTGTATTCCTGCTGGCACCTTTGTTGCTGACTGTTTCTCAACGGTTTTGATCAATTGAAAGAGTCCTTAAGGATTTCCACAATGATAATGATGCGTTTTAGGAATTTGAGTCCTTAATTCCAAAACTCGTACTAGAGAACTTCGGGTAAAGCTTCTCTGATCGTATTACTTTCGCGGTTTGTTGCAGTTGCTCTCCTTGGTTTCCTTCTTACTACGAGGGTAGATAAGCAAGTCATTTACAATGACAATGACTAACGAGTCCTAGTAAGAATGGCATATCCTATGAATACTGCGAGCAGGTTGGTCCTATCCGAGGGGTATCACTATGGACTTGCAGCGTCCGCATCGAATTTGGAGGATTGTCCTCGGACATCCTTTTCCAATACTCGCGACTGGTGATATTTAGATCTCAGGTCCAATTCCTGAAGGGTACTTCGTTCCTCGCGGTTGGTCGGCCTATTCGTTTATGCGAGGCAGATAGTAAAGGTTTTTATTGGAGATATTGTCGGGGCCTTTGAGGTCAATGGGCCTTCGAGCAATTTTATCTTTCAATTTTGAAGAATAAAACCGAAGTTCTCCAGGGTGAGAAGCTTGATTCTTTAATTTCATTGTTGGGTAGCTTGACGGTTTTGGCTTGACAGTTTATGGCAGGACTCGTACCTGGTCCATCTATCATTCACTTGCGCATATAGGTCGTATGTGCTCAAGATTGGCAAGACAGTTGGATGGGTGACTCTGCCCCAAATCCACAACCAGACATGGAACAGGAAATAGGGCGGAAGCACACATCCGATGTCTGTAGAATCTTAATTATACATTATCCTGGCATATACACGTAGTAGTGGTATACTAACCGTATCCATCCCAAGCTTCTGTGCTTGAACCTTGTCTGCTACGTGCGTGACATTCCCGAAAGTCTCCTGTAAATACTTGTGGTAGGTTTTCAGGAAGTATAACACTCCTCTGGTGCGTGTTTTGGGGTCTCACCACGAGGGATGGCCCGGATGTCCGTGTTGGGTTCTTATGAGAGAAGAAGGTTACGACATTCGGAGGGTTAGGTGAAGAGCCCTTTTGTAACCGTTAAATCGAGAAGATGAGGATTATACTAATTGAAACCCGAATGGAGACAACCGAATCTTTTTAGATAACATGAGCCAAGTTGTACTCATAAGAAGAGATCACTAAAGTGATAGAGTATCTTGTGTTTCTTTTCCGTGTTCCGTTTTGTTTGATGTTATTATTATTGTAGATGATTTATACCACAATGTCTAGCACTAGTAGTGGGTGTGTTTCGATAATCAGTAATGATACTTGACATCGTGATCCCTGACAGGTCTCCCTATGATCGAACGGTATATGAACATCGTATGAGAGTTGATGTTGGTGAGATTGTCGAGTGGGTGGCCCCACTTAGTTCATACTGCTAGACACGGAATAGGAGCAAGGATGGAATTATTTGTTTCATGACTTCAGCAATTTGATTATAATTAACCCTGATGTATGAACAAGTCATCACATCTTACAGGTAATAATCTTAAGATCATATATGAATGTCTTTGGTTTGATTTGAACAAGGGAGTATTTTAAATACTTATAGAAAGACATGGATTTTAGCAAGCATAAAAAAAATTCATTACAAGCATATAATACTGAAACGTTTTTGTCGTTGGGAAACATTACAAAAGTCCTAATATGGTTCCCTATTACCCTTGCTGGTTCGTTTGTTATGCTCCTCCGCTTTCCCCGTCATTCCTCTCAGTTGGACAATTTCTCTTGAAGTGTCCCGTTTTGCCACATAGGAAACACACTGAAATTACTTTGGTAATGGGGGTTGGTGTGATGCACTGAGTCGGGGTCCTACAGAAACGGGCGGTGTGCCCTTTCCTGTTGCAGTTTTTACAGTGCATCTCTCGGCAAGCCCATGGTGATGGAAACCACACTTGACACACTTTGGGAGTGATCCCTCATATGGTCTGGCCGACATATGGGTGGCAGACCCCGTGGCCAGTGTCGCGACGTTCGTCGTGACTGCTGTTGCAGTGGCTGGTGCAGCTACGAATTGCTTTCTTCCAGCTAGTTTTTGAGATAGGTTACACTTCTTTTTGGTCCAGAACTTTCGCTTCTTGCTCATAGGTTTGTGGCCCGAGGTATTTTCGCTGGCAGGCACCCGTTGGTGCTCCTGATTGTTACCACAATCTATATTTTCAGTACCGCTTCCACTCCTGCTGGCGTTGTTAGCATCAAATTGCGCCATAACGGCTGTCACAGCTGCCGTGACTGCAGCCTGAAAAGTAGCAGCGTCTATCTATAGAGTTGGCGCCTTACTAGTTGGTTGGTTGCCTCTTGGTGAAGACATAGCTCTGTTTCACGATGAAACACGACTTCGTTAGTGGAAGTGATTATCTTAAGTGCATCTTTACGATTTATATTTACGCATATAAATTTTTGCACATTACTGTACTATTCCTAGTGTTTCCGCTAACATTCTTGAAATGGAGTTACAGCAGTGGGTAGGAGTAGGTTTCATACAGGCATTAAGCTTTACTTATTTTAGAATCATGTTTGTCCGAACACACTCGGGTGAGGAGTTTTGATGGGACCCGGTGCATTAGTGCTGGTACGATCGCAGTCCATAGGCCTATGAAGAAAGCATCCCCTCAATCATAAGGGCTAAGGGGAGAGACGATAACGAGTCTTTAGAATGACTATACGTCACGAGTTTTCTAACTAAGTTTATCGATCCCAGTTCAATTTATAATGTATTTCGGTTGTTAGGGGCATTCTGAAAACTGTTCATAACGGGAGTCTTTATATGGTAAACCCATGAATTTTTAGTAGTTCAGTATCCAAGTGAAACCTTGTAACTTGACCCAAGCTAGGTCCTTATTATGACCAATTGATGTATGCTTAGTTATATAATAAGGCTAAGTAGACCTTCGAGTCTGTTAGGTATGTCCTAAGCCCATCTTGTTAATATGACTGTAGTAATTCGGGTTTTGGTGAAATTTTTTGACCTAGATGTAGGTTTACCTCACATCTGTGCATGGAAAAGTTTTGATAGCAACTAGATCTCTTGTTTAGTATAACCGCTTAAATCACAGTGTCATGCTTACGCCTAGAATAGAGTAGCACCAATGCATACTCACGAACCTAATTTTCAAGGTCTTGTAAGCGGTATGAACTCTACTTACGACGATCTGTCCCTTGCGATGCATGAGGCAAAGTCGATGCACCTTGCAAATCGATGCTTGGCTGCAATCCTCCTCTCTTTGAATGTTGTGTGTCTACCCCGTTACTCTCTTGCCTCTGCCTGAGTGGCGATAAGGTCCTAAACAGAGAGTTGGTCTCCGAAATAGTAGTCTCTTTCCGAGTCTCGGGTACGTGAGACAGTAGGGCCTGTAGTAGCATGCAGTTTCCGAACTCGGGTTGTAGTCTACCTACTTTAATCCCCGATGTTCGCGATCTGCCGGGTTTTCGCCGGGAGGGCTCTGTCAGTCGGTCCCCCGTGGTTGAGGTCATAGCACCCTCGTTGATCTCCACATGGTGGTTGTTGTCATTGCTGTCGACATTCAACCCTCGATCACGATTGCCCAACGGGGCACAGGTTCGATGTAGTCGAAACGGTTCGCGGAAACCCTTGCTATGCATGGAGGATTGATTACCTCCGGTTCCGCTTCTGATTCTCCTCATAACCATTCACCATTTCTCGGGTTCGGATTGGGAAAGTAGGGGCCGTCTGGTAAGTAGGACCTTGCTATGTTGTACTTGCAAGAATAAGAGTGGAAGAGATAATTACTAGGCGTCTAACTCTATAATTAATTACTTATAGGGGTGATCCTTATTAGTTACTTCTATAATGACATATTTCATACTAATTACATATAACAAGATATGATAGACCTTCGAATAAGTGATCCTACCCTAGATCCACATCCAAACAAGGAAAAGGAAGTAAGGCAATGACCACAAATTCTAAGTCTATGATTTCTAAGTTATATAATATCTTAGGGTATCCACTTAGGGACTATAGATCTATTATTAAGGATCTATTTAGTTTACATATAAGTAATTATAATAACGCAAAATACCCCTATGGTATTTCATTGTGGTAGTGTTGGTAAGTTTTTAGACTTGTTGCCATATTACAACCATTCTTGGGCATGTGCTAATCACTCCTCGGACCAGCATAGTTGATCAGGCTATGCCACTCCCAAGACTGACCATACATCCCCTAGCTTACCTGTGATATCCAACAATCATTACTTTTGTTTTGTTCTAGAACAATGCTGACCTTAGTATGTATGCATGCATGTATACTTTTAATTAGAAAATTATTTATTTCTAAAAGTATAATTGTTTTGAAAACTTTAAATCAGAGACTTTAGTCCCAATGCATTTATAGTTTGTATATCTTATGTGGTTCGATATACTGAGTTCACTATAAACAATACTCTGATACAAATCTGTCACACCCCCAAACCAAGGATGGCGGAAACGTCCGGGGGTGGAGGACTTCATGTAGTATCACAACAACGAGTATAATAATGCTCAAAGTAAATACCACCATCATAAATATAATTGAAAAAGTTACACCAATGTATATGTTTACATATTTCAAATCAATTACATTATGATGACAAAGTGAATTGTTTGACGATTATCGTCCCATCCTCAAAACGCTGTTGATTTCCTGTTTCACTGAATTCCTGAGAATACAAGTAATTTTGAAAAAGTGTCAACACAAAGGTTGGTGAGTTCATAAGCTTTTGATAGTAAGAGTTCGAAAATCGATCTTTGTATTGAGTTGTGTGTTACCAAGAAAAATCCAATATTTTCCTTAAAGTGCAATATGTAGTCTTTAATCCAAAAACCGAAAAGTACAAGTATTTTTCCATGCTTAAAATAAATAATGCAAGTTCAAATCGACATAAACTCGTTTAATTGAAAGAAAAACCCGGCACTTTATAGTTGTGCCTCACTTTTGAATAAACCCGACACTTTATAGTTGTACCCCACTTATGAATAAATCCGGCACTTTATAGTTGTACCTCACTTGTGAATAAATCTGGCACTTTATAGTTGTACCTCACTTATGAATAAATCCGGCACTTTATAGTTGTACCTCACTTATGAATAAATCCGACGCTTTATAGTTGTACCTCACTTATGAATAAATCCGGCATTTTATAGTTGCACCTCACTTATGAATAAATCCTTTGTAATGAGTATGAAAAGTAAATGGACCATAAACTATTCCTATAATAGTTCATAAAAGTTTGTAATGGTAATGTAGGTAAACTATATATACAATGTAGTTTATTCAATTGTTTGAGTGAAATGGATGTACTATGATTATAACAATTGTGTTATCCTTTATATGTCATGTGTATATCAGTATATCAAAATCTGTTTATTAACTGATGCATGTTTATATACTAAGACAAAATTTCATTTTATTTGCAATAACACGCATTCACATAAAGTTACACACCTTGCTCAACATGTTAAAAGGTGATAAGAATTTGTTAGCATTTTTCTGTTATTACTAGTTTCGATCGCTGTTGTTAGAACATTTATAAAAACTTCTTAACAGGTCCAAATCAGAATCCGTAAATTCCAGGAGTTTGGAAAATGAGTCTAGTTCGTTCATGAATTTTTCCATGATTTTTAGTGACCTTTAACTTGTGTGAATAAGTCCATAATCACAGACTGGTCCGGATTGGTGTTTGAAATGATAGACAGTTTTGTAAAAATCGCCATAAATTGTAGAAAAATCTTATGGAGATGCGCAAGTAGTCATTTTAAAGATAATAACTGGAAATACTTACACCTAAAACAGTTTTTTAAAAAAAAAATGTTTAAGTTGTCCAAAACAGTCCGTGAATGGAGTCTAACTTTTCTGATAAAAGCTGTTAGAAAACTTTAGTTATGTTCTTGGTGTTTTAACTTGTATTCCCCCCCTAAAAACTTGAGAAAACATGAAAATGTAGGGGTATGAACTCACCTTGAGTGATTTCAGTAGATGGATGTTGAAGAAGAGAAGTGTTCAACTCAAGAACACTTGAAGAATCACTTGAAGGTCCGAAGATCTAACAAGAATGTGATGATGTGTGTGTAAGAAATCAATGATTTGAGTAGAACGAAGTGTAATAATCACAAGGAGGATGAATTATACTTACCAAGAGAAGAATAAGGCTTGAAAATCAGCCTTGGAGACTTGAAATAGAGAAAAAAAGTTTGAGAGAAAAGTGGTGTTTGATTCTTGGTGAAATGAGAGCAAATGAGAGAAGTGAGGAGAGAGGATGAATATCCAGCTCTCAAAAACGTGGGAATAACTTGTTAGAGAGGTAAAAAGGACAAGGAAGTGACAAGGTATGGTGGGGAGGAGTGTGGGTTAGTCATGGAGTGGGTATGGTGGTTGCTTGTGTCATAGAATAAAGGAAAGTCAACACTCCACCTCTTGTACTTCACCCACTCTTTTTGGATAAGGTTTTATCCTTAAAAACATGATAAATTAATAATTATGGGTCCTTATATGTTAAAATAAAGTTTTGTGTGAAAATACCGCGTTAAAATAATTAAAAACGGGCCTTAAACGCAAAACTACTTGAAAACCGGGAGAAAATGAGTTTCCAGCGAGACCTCTCGGTCCTAGGCCGAGGTTCGGTCCCTAAGCCGAGGTTCGGTCCTTGCTGTGGCCGAATCCGAAATGAAGCGAAACAGAGGGAAACGAAGGGAGGGTCGGGTTCGCATGCCAGGCTCGGTCCGAAGGTAAGAGGCGAAGATGGTCAGACTCGAAATGTACCGAAGGTTCGGGTTCGGATGATGTGCGAGGTTCGGTTCCAGGAGCCTTCGGGTTCGGTTCTTTGAGTAAGGTTTGGTTCAGCAGCCTTCGGCTCAGAAGGGTTCGGGTCCTAAGAGGACTTTCGGGTCCTAAGAGGGGTTTCCGCTCCTTAAGTCCGTTTTTCGCGTAGACTTCCGTTTTTGGGCTGTTTTCGCCAAATTCGAGGGTCGGGATGCCCCGAGTGACTATAGAAAGTTGAGAGAGATTTGAGAGAGATTCCACATACTTAGAGAGATTTAGGAGAGATTTGACATTCTTGGAGAGATTTCTCATACAAAGCGATATTTGGGAGAGATTTGACATTCTTGGAGAGATTTCTCATACAAAGAGATATCTGGGAGAGATTTCACATACTTAGAGAGATTTGGGAGAGATTCTCGATAAGAAGAGATAGAGTGAAAACGATTGAGAGTGGTTTCGTGTGTGACGAATGTGAGTGTCCGGCTTCGCAATGCAAGGTCCGTAAACCCCGTTAAGCCTTGCTTAAGGGTCTTGCATACTCCCGATGAGTATGCAACATTGTTTTATCGGTTTGGCTCGCCACGTACCACAGTTTTTAGGTTAAAGGGATCTAGATGTACGCACTTTTTGATTTATGATCTCTCTTTAGAATAGCGAGTTGTTTAGAAATTACATAACATAAACTCTAGTACCTACGGGCAAATTGAGTTGACCGGTTTGACTTGTTGACTTTGACTTGACCGAAAATTGACAGTTGTCACATGTTTTATTTTGTGTATCTGTAAATAAAAGGTCTTTATTAAAAAAAATTTCATTCCATCCCTATTCCATGATAACCAAACATTACGTTTGTGTTTGATATTTGCATGTAATGATTGATTATACACTTGATAGGTTTGTTACTTCACTTGTGTGGTGAAAGTTGCTGATGTAGCTGCTATTCTAAGGACTAAAAGTCACAATCTATTCTGTCAATTAGGATTGAGGCATATATTTGTAGTTCCACGTGCTTCTCGTGTGATTGGCATGATCACTAGAAAGGACTTGATATTTGAGGTATCTCTATCTATCTTTTGTATATGTAATATATTTATTATGCCATTGAGTTTTTTTATGAGAAATTACAACTTATGATAAGGTGATCACATAGAGAGCGGATGCCTCTAGCATAGAGTGTTGTGCTTGGAGCAAAAGATTTACCAAAAACAGAAACCATACTCAGTGATCACATAGAGAGCAGGTTGTTTGGAAAACTGAAGCAGGAGAGACTAGAGCGTGCAAGGTTCTATGGGAAAACTTATGATAAGGTGAATGGTGATGTTATAATCCCAAAAACAGAAACCAAGACATTTTCTTTATTATCAGGTTCCTGGAGCAGAAGCACTTGTTGTCAGAGTGGTCTCTTCTGTGGACAAGAAGTTGGAAGTCAAGAAATGATTTCTTGAGATCTTTCAAGAGGAAAATTACCCTTTCATTGATTATAAGTCTAAGGTATTTCAACTGCAAGCAACATACCACTTTCGTTGATTTGTTTATTATAGCATCTCTTCCTAAAATCTACTGAAATTCCAAACAGCTATCATTGGATGGATTTTTCAAAGTTTAGTGACTTAATAAGAAAAAAAATAAAAAGTTCAAATTACGCAATCCGTTATCTTGTGGTTCTTGTATGTATGTGAATCCCTAAACTAGGCTTTTCTTGTTTTAGGTAGTTCTGTTGTTTCAGAAAATTGAAGGTGTAGAAGTGTGTCTATTTGGTATGTATGTTCAAGAATTTGGAGCAGAGTGTCCGCAGCCAAACCATCGACATGTTTATCTTTCTTATCTGGATTCAGTCAAGTACTTCAGGCCTGATATTAAGGCTGTGACAGGGGAGGCTCTTCCTACATTTGTATATTATGAAATTAAGACTGTGACAGGGGAGGCTCTTCGTACATCACTTGTTGAGGTAATCTTTATCTGGATTCTGGTAAAATTAAGTCAACCCTAATTTAACTTTTGATTCTAAAGACTAAAACAAGTTTAAATTTTGATGTGATTATGTTAGGATGCATTGAATCAAACTTTGAGAATTATAGCTCAAAAGCTTGTGATTCTCTAAGTAAGTTACCCTTTTACCCTTTGATGCCTTGAAAAACACTCCTTGTTTGTTGCCTTCATGCATATCACAAACATCGGCTCGCCAAGTAAGTTACCTTTTTACCCTTTGACTTTGTTGGTCAAGGTAGTTGACTAATTTCTATGTTGCTTTTTTTGTTGGTTTAGAGAAGGGGTATGGCAGGGCATCTGCAACCAGGGGAATGTTTCCAGAGCCATTAGCTGTAATTTCTATGTTGCTTTACCCTCAATGTGTTTGCAAATAATAAGTTGGGAAGTTGGAAGTATTGGAGAGTTTTTATCAGCTGCTTTGCAGCCTCCAGAGCCATAAGTTGTAAGTGTTAACTGTTCTTGAGGACTTGAATCTTAATGAGTGATTAAAATTGCTAAATGATAGAACTTTAATTTGTTCTAGGTCCAAAATACTTCCATTAGATCCGAAATTAGGGAAAATGCTAATAATGGGTGCTTTTGTCATTGCTTTGATCCTATTCTTACAATTGTTTCCAAACTTAGTGTAAGGGATCCTTTTCTTTTGCCTCAAGAGAAGAAAGACGTGAGTAATCCAGCTACTTTCACACAAGGGCATTTTGGTCTTTTCCTGATATCTTTTGCATGTCTTACTCTCTGCAGTAAGTATTAAAGAAATAGCAATGCAATTTCATTCATTTGTTTCATATTTTTTTATAGTTCTCTAGGGATATTTTTCTTTGTGTCATAGAATGATTGGCTCCTATCTTGTTTTTTGATACATACTATGTGTTGTTGTTTGTGTTTCTTCCCAACCTGAAACTTGGAAAACCTGTGAATGAAACTTGGAAAACCTGAAACTTGGACAACCAGCCAAGATATTATATATGAAATCAGTCTTTTAAATCATTATCTGCTTATTTTGGGCAGGATAGCTATATGTTGGAATTAGTAGAAACAAACACGGGGAAAGGTAGATATTTAACCACAACCTCAATAATATTCATATATGACGGTTTTATCATAGGTATTGATGTTACATCTGTTTCCAACTATTTTGAGCTTTTCAAAGTTGAATGTTGTAGTTTTGGTGAAGCTGAATACTTGCTTTATTGATCTGAACAAAGGGTTTAAATAAAGTATATAGGCTAGAAACCTAATGTGATAAAGAACTAGAAACGAACTTGCATGTGTTTCTATTATTAATAATCTGATTTTTCATCTTAACAGTCTATTGGTGCAGATAAATTGGGTGAGCTTATGACTGTAAGTCTTCAGGACGTAATAGGAATGATATGTAATGCAGATAAAAGTACAACCTTTTTCCTCTCTGGGTATAAATTCTACTTGGTATTAAAAAATAAATGGTATTTTCCTGTAATTCTTTTTTTTTTGTCTAATTGTTTTCTAGATATTCATATCCTAAACCAAGCTCGTATCAATGCAATTGAAGATTTGGGCAATTGTACACCTGCTTATCCATATAATCAGCTGCTTGGAGCATTAATCTTAAAGAATTATGAAAGGCAAGATTCAACTTTACTTAGTTGGAATTTGATGTACAGAGTAGATTAGATGCAAATTTAGATATTGTAAGAAATAGAATTGTATGGCATTAAATTATATGCAATGGATTGTATTTTCTGTATACGATATTTTATTTCTATTATGAGACATTAAATGCAAATTTAATTTAAAAATTAATAAATATATAAATATATTTTTTTAGAACATTTCAAATTATGATATGCAAAAATGTGTGTCATCTTCATTTATGACATGGCCTTTCTTGACAAGGGCTTCCTTGATACGCATTGCGTGTCATAAACACGCGCGTCATAAGGTTACGACACGCAAATGTGTGTCGTCTTCCTTTATGACAGGGCCTTCCTTGATACGCATTGCGTGTCATAACCGTGCGTCATAAATGCGCGTCATAAATGCGCGTCGTCTCTCTTTATGAAAGGGCCTTTCTTGACGTGCATTTGCGCGTCTTCTGAGTGTTTTACGACGCGCAATGAGCATCGTAAAAGGCTTTTTTTCTAGTAGTGATGAGCTAGATCAAGATGAACAAAGCCTGAATCTCCAAGCCCTAAGACAACCAACACTTCTTCAAGGAGTTCTTCTTCGTCCAAAGGCACCAAAAATCCACCAAAATCACTCTAATTCTCAAAATCCTTCCAAATAGGGGGTAGGGTTTCAAATTTAAGGTTGGAGGGGATGGAGACTGAAGATAACAAGGGTTGGAAATGAGTTGAGACCTTTAAATAGGGTCCAAGACCCTAAATCAGGGTTTTCATCTAACTAGAGTACACCTAGCATACTCCAGGTACGCCCACCGTACTCCAAAGTTCTCCACACTTAACTAAGCCCAATACGCTCAGCCTACACCACGTACGCCTAGCGTACTTGACTAACCAATAAAATCCTCCTAACTTCTAAACGCCATAACTTCATTCTAACTATAAAACTAGTCAAAATAGGTCAATAGACAATCACATGTGATTATGTCAATCATGTAATGTGATTATGTTAACCTAGTAATGTGGTAAGAGTGTTATGTAGTTAATGATATATTCTAATACAAATATGAACTTTCGTTATGATACAACTCAAAGTATACGTCCATACGATTCCAAAAATATAGAGAACGTCCGAATCTGACTTCGCATGAAGAAGTTATGATAAACCGAACACTATAAATCTCTATAATAAGAGGAATTTAAAATAGACTTAGAATTAGCTATTTAAGTCTAAGAGGGAGTTGTAGTACTCGTAAATACCTACGTGTGCATATAAAGAACGTCAAAAACAGAGTTCGTATGCAAAAGTTATGGCCTTCCGAAGATTCAGCTTTCAGAAACCCTAAGCTAACTAAACTCACGACGTGAACAAGGGTTTATTCACGACGTGAGGAGTCATTTTTCCACATTTCGGAAACTAGAAGGTGTGATGAGGCTGCAAGGGGATAGGATCCAAACTCACGATGTGAACAAGGAGTTTTTCACGACGTGAGGAGTCACATGGCCAACTTCCGAAGCTAGGGACACAAATGGCAAGTCTATGGGGTGATCATGCAAGACTCACGACGTGAGCCTTATGAAACTCACGACGTGAGAGTCCAAAATCGTTACTATAAATATCAGGTCCGACTTCAGCTATTCCTTACACCATTTCCTTATCTCCTCTCTCCCTTGCTGAAGCCATCTTGCATCCCGAGCCCCGATGATCTCGCATGCTGACCGTTTTGCTTAGATAACATAAAATCACGCTACTAGGGTGAGTTTCACAACCCCACTTTCTAATATTTCAGGGGAAAACACATGCTAGTTATTGTATCTATGTTATTATTATGTCTATATGATAGTATATAGTTATGATAATCGAGATATGATTGTTCTAAATATAACATTTTGAAGACATATAACTATTATTAACTTATCAGTATGTTAATTTACTAATGTAGATCTTGAGTTATACTTAGGATTCTACATATATGTTCTATGCGATATAATACCGAAGTAATATTCGAAAGTTCTAAATGTTAAGTTATATAGTATGTTTCTATTATTAGTTTTATGTCATGATAAAACTGGTTATGTTATATGTTGTTATTGTTAGTTTTATGTCAAGATAAAATTGGATATGTTATATGTTGTTATTGTTAATTTTATGTCAAGATAAAACTTGGTATTGTTATTGATAGTTTTATCTCAAGATAAAACGAGAAACGTTATATGTTTTTATTATTGGTTTTAGGTCAAGATAAAACCTGGTTTTTACTTCAAGATATAGCTGTTATACTACCTAAATATTATGAAGTTAGGAGTAATGTTTAAAAGCATAGTCTAGTAACTTAAGGTTTTAGACATGAATATGCTTTTGTTGTTAGAGCTATAGGAAGCCGTCAAAGTCTACATGAGTAATTGTATTCATCAACTAAGATTGGGGATCTTAGCGGAAATCCTCTGAACTATAACCGTTAATCCCGTTTGAGCGAGGAAGTCGTGTATAATTAGTATACGGGTTGACCACCCCACTTGTGACTATTAGCTACAGTCAACCAAAAACAAGTGATGAACTAACCTTTTATTTGTTATTATTCCGGCGTCGATGAAGCGTACGGTGTGGTTTCTCATGGTAAATCATGAGTGTGTTTGTTTCTCATGGTAAATCATGAGTGTATTCTATCAGAGGTATTATGTCATAGCAGCGGTTACAGGCTCATGGTAGCAAATTGTTAGAAACATTATACCTTGTCGTATACAAGTATTAATGTTAAGTATAAGTTTTCCCCTACTTATACCTGAAGATTAAGAAATGTTTAGGTATAACACTTAATTGATAAGTATACTATTATACCTAATGTTGGAGAGTCAAAATGATACTTTCAAAACTATACTTTTGAATGTGTAAAAATGTATTATTTTATGGAGCCAAAACCTGTGGACTAGCCAACTTTATGTTAATGTATTTTAAAATGCATGTGTTTTAAGGAACTTGAAAAGCTGGTATGTATTCGAACAGGAGAAGTTTTACTATTATCTTTCTGTTTATTAAGAAGTATGTCATAGCCGGATATTATGTAATAAATACTAGGAAAACAATAATGTAACTTTCAATCATCAATAAAGGTATGTATTTTCTTTAAGTATTGTTCAATGTATGTTATATAACTGTGATACGAAAAATGACGTTACACTACCCGGTGTGTCTGCCGACGGTCGGGGTGTGACAGATTGGTATTAGAGCTATTAACTATAGTGAACTAGTACTTTCATAGGAAAGCACGTCTATAGTTTAGGACTTACTCTATTAGGTTTAGGTATATCCCTTAGCCTATAAATTAAAAGTATTATTAATTATACTACTGAAGGGCTACTTACGGGAGCGGTGACAAGGATAGACATGTCGATTTGGGTTGCTGGATTTCAGAACGGCTATATGCTAAAATGATCCTGCCCTTTCGACAGTCCTGACTGGCCGGAGCCTTATCAGATAGACCTGAAGTAACAAACAATAGTAAAAGCGTGAATACAATAAATAAGAATATAGAGTCATATATAAAGACTCAGACTCGCGATGAGAATACACCTTAATACCCGAAATGTTTTTGATCTCAAGGATTTAGATCAAATATTCCAACTAAAGTTTATATGTGCATAGATCCTATCACAACTAGGTGTAGATGCGCAACTACATTTTATTATGATCAGATCATATGAAATATTTAATTTGGGGGAAATATTTGATAGACTAAACTCTTGGAGATCCAAAATGTATAGGAATCCGACATGGAACATTCACGAGAATGGATAATCATCGAGGATACGGTTGAAGAAGAGGAACTTTCATTCCCTATGATGTTAGGCGATCCTTACTATCCTGTAATTCCAACCACCTTTCATCCAGTACCTTCTAACGATGGAGCACCTTTACCCTCCAACGAATGGGAAGAGAGTGAACCAATGGAAGAAAGCGAATCCATGGAGGAAATAGAGTCGGTGGCATCATCTCTACCACCATTGAACACTCTTTACTGTAAAGTTCCAGGAGGAGTAAAAATGAAACGCACTGCACGTAAATCTATACCGATATGGCAAAAGCTTAAGAAGAGTCAGAAGGCAACATCTTCAAGAAGTCATAGAGTTCAAGATGAACCTGCACGGATCGCACAAACAGTTGATAAATGGGTGGCGGAAGAAAAAGCTGCCAAGATGTATGAGACTGATCAGTCATCTCGACCACATCTCCCACATTCTTCTGAAGATAACACTTTATCTCAATTGTTTGAGAAAAGTGTGAAAATTGAAGATAAGATGGAAATTGTCGAAGGGAGGGCTACTCATCTCTCTGGAAGAGTGCGAAGGCTAGAAGGACAAAGGACACGAGATCTGGAATCGGTGATGGACGTCCATCATCGTATAAATTTTGCTTATAATGACATGATTACTCACGATACCAGGATTGCAGAGTTAGAGCTCTACAATCTAACCTCAAGAAATGAAAAACGCATTGGAAGTCTTGAGCAGAGAACTCAAGCACTTGAGAAGCAAGTGGTTAATGTCACTGACGTGCTGGGTCATCACTTAGGTTTTTGGTAGATAAGCTACAACTAGTGGATATGTAAATAGAGAAAATCAGACTAGTTAAGGCGAAAAGAGGAAAGTTTATAGCAAGGATGTAGAAAACCTTGCAAATTTTGCAATGTTTATAGAAACTTTTCTCTTATAAACCTACATAAACTGATGTAACCACTGGTAATAATCTGAAGCATACATTATAGTAATCATTATGTTGTCTATTATGTTTTACGCTGTGAATAATACTAGAGTATTTAGTACTCATGTATTAAATGATCAACAAAACTCATAAAAATTCCTATTATTTATAATAGGAACTAAAACAAAATGCCTAGAAGGAGTATTCGGCTAAACCCTAACCGACCATCAGCACCACAACTACAACCACAACCACCGCCAGAAATAAACCCCTCAATAAGTACAGTGCAACTTGAAGAAATCATAGCTCAAAGAATTGATGCGGCTCTATCTAATGTCACAAGAGATGGAGTTAGAAATGAAGGCCATGTAGGGACCGCTAGAACATGTACCTACAAAGATTTTATGAATTGTAGGCCAAAAATCATTCATGGAAATGAAGGGGTAGTAAATTTGACAAGGTGGATAGAAAACACAGAATCCGTCTTTCAAATAAGCTTTTTGTCTAGATGATTGTAAAGTACGATTTGCGGCATGTACTTTCGCTGACGCAGCACTTACATGGTGGAATAGCCATGTGAATACAATGGGAATTGATACTGCAAATTCCATGAAATGGGAGGAGCTAAAATGATGCTACTAGAGGAGTATTGTCCTAGGGAGGAAATACATAAACTGGAACAAGAACTGTGGACACTAACCATGAAGGGTTCAGAGATAAAAGCTTATACCGCTAGATTTAATGATCTTGCTGTAATGTGTCTAGCACTTGTGACCCCTGAATATAAAAAGATTGAGCGATATATCGGGGGTTTAGCATCGCAAATCAAAGGCATGGTGATCGCATCAAAGCCTACGACTTATGACAGCACCAAGAGGATAGCTCATCAGCTAACCTTCACAAAGATCCAAGGAACATAAGTGGTCTCAAAGGTTGAGTCTCCCAAAGCTATAACAAACAAGCGCAAGTTTAATAAGAAGAATCCCAAATAATCATCCGAGAAAAGAAAAGAAGTGGCAACCAACTACGCAACCACAACAGTAGTACCTACTCAACCAAAGCTTGCATGGTGCAACCACTGCAACCGTCATCACCCAGGTGACTGTTTTGTTTGCACGAAATGCAAAAACAAGGGGCATACTGCTAGTTACTGCAGGAGCACAACACCTGCAACAGTCAATCAGCAAACAAATACTGGAACACATCGTGGTGAAGAAACAAAGTGTTATGAGTGTGGAGAGGTTGGACACATCAAGAAAGAATGTCCAAAGTTAAGGAGTCAAGGAGGCATAGGGAGTGGCAGGGCATTTATGATCGGAAGCAGAGAGGCTATCCAGGACCCTTCGGTTGTATCTGGTATGTTTCTCATAGATAATTTATACGCTAGCATACTCTTCGACTCTGGAGCATATTGAAGTTTTATAACTCCGACATTTAGAAAATTGTTAGGTCATAAGTCTAGCATATTAAAAGAAATCTATGAAGTAGAAATCGATAACGGTCAAACTGAGAAAACACATGAAATCCTAGAAAACTGTCTGTTAACTCTTAATAACTACCTTTTTCACGTCAACCTCATGCCAATGCTTAAAGGTAGTTTTGATGTCATAATTCGCATGCATTGGTTATCTTCACACCGCGCTGAAATTCTATGTCATGAGAAAGTTATATGACTACCCTTAACAAACGGCGAAGCCCTGATTATCTATGGTGATAAGTCTAGGAAAAACCTCAAAGTCATCTCTTGTACCAAGACACAGAAATATCTACATAAGAAATGTAGCGCATTCTTAGCCCACATTGTAGATAAGAGAAGAACGATACAAGAAATCAAGGACATACCTCAAGTACGTGATTTCCCTTATGTATTTCCCGAAGATCTACCTAGAGTACCTCCCGTCCGACAAGTCGAGTTTCGAATCGACTTAATTCTATGAGCAACACCAGTAGCGAAATCTCCTTATCGGTTGGCTCCATTTGGAATGCAAGAATTATCTAGTCAACTAAAAGAACTTCTTGATAAAGGCTTTATCCGACCAAGTTTTTCACCTTGGGGAGTACCAATCTTGTTTGTCAAGAAGAAGGACGGATCCTTTCGAATGTGTATTGATTATCGGGAGATGAACAAGCTAAAGATCAAGAATCGTTATCCGCTTCCAAGAATTGACGATTTATTCGATCAACTGCAAGGATCTAGCTACTACTCAAAGATAGATCTTAGATCAGGATACCATCAACTCAGAGTACAAGAAGACGACATTCCAAAAACAACATTTAGAACTCGTTATGGTCATTATGAGTTCTTAGTTATATCTTTTGGATTAACCAATGCCCCAGCAGTGTTTATGGATCTCATGAACCGTGTTTGCAAACCATACTTGGATAAATTCGTGATCGTATTTATCGATGATATATTGATATATTCACGAACCAAGGAAGAACATATTCAACACCTGCAAATAATCTTGGAACTACTAAGAAAAGAAAAGTTGTATGCTAAATTATCCAAATGCGAGTTTTGGATTAGAGAAGTACAATTTTTAGGTCATGTAGTTAGCAACAAAAGAATTCATGTTGACTCATCCAAAGTTGAAGCAATCAGGAATTGGGAAGCACCTAAGACGCCAACAAAGGTGCGTCAATTCCTAGGACTTGCTGGCTATTACCGCAGATTCATTGAGAATTTCTCCAAAATAGCCAAGCCGCTTACAACACTAACCCAGAAGGATACGAAGTTCAACTGGGAAGACAAACAAGAAGCTGCTTTTCAGAAATTGAAGCAAATGTTGTGTAGTGCACCAATCCTATCCCTTCAGGAGGGGACATAAGATTTCGTCGTATACTGCAACGCATCAAATCAAGGATCGAGATGTGTGTTGATGCAAAGAGGAAAAGTTATTGCCTATCCATCACGACAACTTAAGGTGCATGAGAATAATTACACTACCTATGATCTTGAATTGGGAGCTGTAGTTTTTGCACTAAAAATCTGGAGACATTACCTATATGGTACTAAGTGTACTATTTTTACCGACCACAAGAGTCTCCAGCACATCTTCGATCAAAAAGATCTTAATATGAGACAACGAAGATGGGTCGAATTGTTGAATGATTACGAATGTGAGATTCGTTATCATCCTGGAAAAGCAAACGTGGTAGCAGATGCCTTGAGCCGGAAAGAATATATTAAACCCCGTCGGGTACGAGCATTAACCATAACTATCCATTCTAACCTTGCCGCACAAATTAGAGAAGCTCAACTTGAGGCTCTAAAAGAAGATAACATCAAGAACGAAGCCTTGCAAGGAATGGAAAAGCAACTTACACAAAAAGATGACGGAACGTGACACTTTATGAACCGAATTTGGACGCCTAAGTTCGGTGGAGTCAGGGACTTGGTCTTAGAAGAAGCCCACAAGTCCAGATATTCCGTGCATCCAGGTTCTGAAAAAATGTACTTAGACATAAAAGTACATTATTGGTGGCCAAACATCAAGACAGAAATTGCTACTTATGTGAGCAAATGTTTGACTTGTTCTAGAGTGAAGGCACAACATCAAAAGCCTTCAGGTTTACTTCAACAACCGGAAATACCCAAATGAAAATGGGAGCATATATCAATGGACTTCATCACTAAGTTACCTAAAACTCCTAGTGCGTTCGACACTATTTGGGTAATAGTCGATAGATTGACTAAGTCTACCCATTTCTTACCAATTAAGGAGAACAACAAGATGGAGAAGCTGACTAGAGTTGATCTTAAGGAAATTGTTAGATTGCATGGAGTTCCAAGTTCTATTATTTCTGACCGAGATAGTAGATTCACTTCACGATTTTGGCAATATCTACAAAAATCCTTAGGAACACGTCTAGACATGAGTACAGCTTACCATCCATAGACTGATGGTCAGAGTGTGAGCACCATTCAGACTTTAGAAGATATACTTCGAGCCTGTGTAATAGACTTTGGAAATGCGTGGGATACTCATTTACCATTAATTGAGTTTTCCTACAACAATAGTCATCACACCAGCATCAAGGCTGCACCGTTTAAGGCTCTTTATGGATGAAAATTTCGTTCCCCAGTATGTTGGGCAGGAGTTGGAGATATGCAGATGGCCAGAGAACGTACAAGCGATACCTTACGTACTGGACCAAAACTAATCCACGAGACAACTGAAAAGATCGTGCAAATTAAGGATCGATTAAAGGCTGCACGTGATCGTCAAAAGAGCTATACTGACATAAGACGTAAGCCTTTAAAATTCCAAGTTGGAGATAAAGTAATGTTGAAGGTCTCTCCTTGGAAAGGTGTAATTCGATTCGGTAAGCGAGGAAAACAAAACCCACGGTATATAGGACCTTTTGAATTTCTAGCTAGAATTGGTTATGTCGCATACCAACTCAAGTTGCCTCAAGAGCTAAGTAATGTACACGATGTTTTTCATGTATCAAATCTCTAAATATGTCTATCCGATGACACTCTTGTGGTACCTCTCGATGAGATACAAGTCAATACCAAACCTAACTTTGTAGAAGAACCACTCGAGATCATGGATCGAGAAGTCAAACAATTAAAGTAAAGTCGTATTCCCACAGTGAAAGTTCAATGGGACTCTTTGCGAGGACCAGAATTTACTTGGGAACGTGAAGATCAGATGAAAGAAAAATACCCCCAACTGTTTGACAAAACCCTATCCACAAGATAAATTTCGGGACGACATTGTTCTAACGGGGGGAGAATGTAACACTAGTCAAAATAGGTCAATAGACAATCACATGTGATTATGCCAATCATGTAATGTGATTATGTTAACCTACTAATGTGGTAAGAGTGTTATGCAGTTCATGATAAATTCTAATACAAATATGAACTTTCATTATGATACAACTCAAAGTATACGTCCATACGATTCCAAAAATATAGAGAACGTCTGAATCTGAATTCGCATGAAGAAGTTATGATAAACCGAACACTATAAATCTCTATAATAAGAGGAATTTAAAATAGAATTAGAATTATCTATTTAAGTCTAAGGGGGAGTTTTAGTACTCATAAATACTTACGCGTGCATATAAAGAACGTCAAAAACAGAGTTCATATGCAAAAGTTATGGCCTTCCGAAGATTCAGCTTTCAGAAACCCTAAGCTAACTAAACTCACGACGTGAACAAGGGTTTATTCACGACGTGAGGAGTCATTTTGCCACATTTCGGAATCTAGAAGGTGTGACGAGGCTGCGAGGGGATAGGATCCAAACTCACGACGTGAACAAGGAGTTTTTCACGACGTGAGGAGTCACATGGCCACCTTCCGAAGCTAGGGATGCAAATGGCAAGTCTACGGGGTGATCATGCAAGACTCACGACATGAGCCTTATGAAACTCATGACGTGAGAGTACAAAATCCTTACTATAAATAGCCGGTCCGACTTCAGCTATTCCTTACACCATCTCCTTATCTCCTCTCTCCCTTGCTGAAGCCATCTTGCATCCCGAGCCCCGACGATCTCGCACGCTGACCGTTTTGCTTAGATAACATAAAATCACGCTACTAGGGTGAGTTTCACAACCCCACTTTCTAATATTTCGGGGGAAAACGCATGCTAGTTATTATATATATGTTATTATTATGTCTATATGATAGTATATAGTTATGATAATCGAGGTATGATTGTTCTAAATATAACATTTTGAAGACATACAACTATTATTAACTTATCAGCATGTTAATTTACTAATGTAGATCTTGAGTTATACTTACGATTCTACATATATGTTGTGTGCGATATAATACCGAAGTAATATTCAAAAGTTCTAAATGTTAAGTTATATAGTATGTTGCTATTATTAGTTTTATGTCAAGATAAAACTGGATATGTTATATGTTGTTATTGTTAGTTTTATGTCAAGATAAAACTTGATATGTTATATGTTATTATTGTTAGTTTTTTGTCTAGATAAAACTTAGTATTGTTATTGATAGTTTTTTGTCAAGAGTAATGTTTAAAAGCATAGTCTAGTAATGTTTAAAAGCATACTCTAGTAATGTTTAAAAGTTGTTATACTACCTAAATATTATGAAGTCAGGAGTAATGTTTAAAAGCATAGTCTAGTAACTTAAGGTCTTAGACATGAAGATGCTTTTGTTATTAGAGCTATAGGAAGCCCTCAAAGTCTACATGAGTAATTGTATTCATCAACTAACATTGGGGATCTTAGTGGAAATCCTCTGAACTGTAACCGTTAATCACGTGTGAGCGAGGAAGTCATGTATAATTAGTATACGGGCTGACCACCCCACTTGTGACTGTTAGCTACAGTCAACCAAAAACAAGTGATGAACTATCCTTTTATTTGTTATTATTCTGGCGTCGATGAAGCGTACGGTGTTGTTTCTCATGGTAAATCATGAGTGTGTTTGTTTCTCATGGTAAATCATGAGTGTATTCTATCAGAGGTATTATGTCATAGCAACGGTTACAGGCTCATGGTAGCAAATTGTTAGAAACATTATACCATGTCGTATACAAGTATTAATGTTAAGTATAAGTTTTCCCCTACTTATACCTTAAGATTAAGAAATGTTTAGGTATAACACTTAATTGATAAGTATGCTATTATACCTAATGTTGAAGAGTCAAGATGATACTTTCAAAACTATACTTTTGAATGTGTAAAAATGTATTATTTTATGGAGTCAAAACCTGTGGACTCACCAACTTTATGTTGACGTATTTTAAAATCCATGTGTTTTCAGGAACTTGAAAAGTGGGTATGTATTCGAACAGGAGAAGTTTTACTATTATCTTTTTGTTTATTCAGAAGTATGTCATAGTCGGATATTATGTAATAAATACTAGGAAAACAATAATGTAACTTTCAATCATCAATAAAGGTATGTATTTTCTTTAAGTATTGTTCAATGTATGTTATATAACTGTGATACGAAAAATGACGTTACACTACCCGGTGTTTCCGCAGACGGTCGGGGTGTGACACGAACTGTGATTTCGATGATCCTTATATCCATGGAAAGGTAGTGAGAAGACCTACACTCCTATCACTCCCTTTCGCCTTAAACCTTCCAAACTTAAATCCTAAATTCATGAAAGGCATGAACTATCACCTTGTTACCATTATACCCTTAGGATCCAAAGCACAACCGAACTCTTGGATCATATAATCTACATTAGCCACATCCAAATAGGCCTAAACCTCTCAATCCCCAAGGACCAAAGCCTTACGATAATTAATCTTCGGGTCACGACCCCAAATTATGAAAAAACTCGAAACAAGGTGTTACATGTTGAATGACTGTTGGTACTGAATAATCATGGGAGTGATAATGTCTTGTAGAAAGTTTTCATTTTGCTTCAAGGTGATCTCATTCATGAATATGATGTTTTGCTCCTTGAAAATGGGGATGTCATAGTTGGTAATGAACAAGTTTATGCTTATGTTTTGTATCAATTATGACATCCCAAGTTTTTAAATATTAATGAAAACTATTTCTTCCGAAAGCATTTGATATTTGTATTATCTCACATTAAAATAATGTTTTGGGAACAAATTTCTCAATAAAAGAATACTCTGAATTAAGTAAGCATAAAGAAAAAGTTTCTTTGGGCCATCGAAATGGGAATGTCACGGTATAATTTAGGTTGTATACCTAAATTGACACAAGCACAAGCTTAGGTTTCCTACCTAAAATGTTATTACTTGAATATATTTAAGTTCTATTGCCGACCTTGATTTGGATACCTAATGTTTTCAGGATTCTAAACATATAACAAATGTATTAGAATTAACATGTAACTTTCCGGAGTAATAAGGAGGACTGATGCATCTAACATAACTAAAACCTTCCCTGTCATAGAAAACTCGTGTCTTGGTACATTGAACTTCTAGTTTGGTGTACAGAACATCATGGTGAGAACACGTAGAGGACTAGGAAATGGTAACTAAAATCAACAGCCCGAGCCTCAGCATGTAATTAGACATGCATCGGTCATTGCCCCTGCACCTAAACCTATAACAATGGCAGGAATGGAGGCAATGATGCAAACCATGTTAGAACAAAAAATGGAAAAGACAGGGCGACTACTATAGAAAAATAGGTTTGAACCCATTATGCCAATTATGCAACCTATACTTAATGAGGAGTTGTGAGATAAAGGAAACTATAGCAAAACCATTGATCAGGAGGAACCACTAGCAGTCTGGAGGAACAACCACGATGAAGGAATTGCAAGGAATGAATGCAAGTACAAGTACTTCATGGAAACCAAACCACCAAGTCTTTCTGGAAGATCAAAACCAGTAGAACTTATGGACTAGATATCTGAAATAGAGATGGTGTTCGAACGCTATGACTACAGCGATAGGCAGAACACAATCTTTGCTTCCAGACAACTGAATACTAGTGTATTTAGCTAATATAAATTGTTGGATGATTCCCTGCCAAAGGCTGAAGTAACAAAGATGTCATGGGATAGCTTCATTCAACAATTCAAGAGACAGATTTGCTCTAAGAGAGACCTTCTAGAGACCAATAATGAATTCTAGAATCTGAAGAAGGGCGAGATGAGTGTCAGCAAGTATGTTGCAAATTTTACTAAGAAGATGAAGTCAGTTCCTTACTTGATTCCTACTAAACGTTCCAAAGTATATAAGTTTTCTAATGACTACCAGTGGATTTTGGCCCAACGGTGAAGCTAGCAACTACTCTTAAAGCAACCATCTGGTCGGCTAGGAATGTAGAGACCTAGATAAGAGAAAGGGGTCTAGAAAGAGATAAGTCGGGAGAGAAGAGGAAGTTTGATGGGTCTTCAAGGTTCCATAAGCAGAGTGGGTGTAAGAATGAGGAAAAGTGGTGCGAGAACTACAAGAAGAAGCACTTTAGGAGATGTAGCGAAGAAGTGACCTTCTACAAGAGTGGATGAATTGGTCGCTATTCCAATGAATGTACATTCAATAAAAGGGTGTGTGTTATGAGTGTGAAGAGGATGAGCATATTCAGAAGGATTGCCCAAAGAAAAGGAAGTTGTAAAACGAAATATTCCATCTTAACCAATGGCAAGAGCATTCTAGATAACTCTGGAGGCAGCAAAGGAGGAAGTATATGTCACTTTAGGTACACTTCTAGTACATGATTTTCCTGCCAATATTTTATTTCATTCTGGAGAAAACTTGTAACATCCTAAAAATCAAGGTAAATTTTTCATTTTTCAAAAACAAACAAAAACCATAAATGCTTAGAAACATAGTTTCCAAAGTGTCAAAGTCACAAATCAGAGTATCCCAAACTCAAATCTCATAAAAACTAAAGGATCTACATGATCAAGCCTTCTCCTTGCCCCTATCATCTAACTAAAGGATCTACATGATCAAGCCTTCTCCTTGCCCCTATCATCTGAAGTAGCTGAAACATGAAACCGAAATTGTAAGCCAACGCTTAGTGAGTTCCTCCAAAGTAACACACACAACCAAACAATATACATATTGCATGATGGATCCGCAACCTCCTGGTTGGATTACCCTACCCCACAACCTTGCAGTTGGATTGTCATACATATTACATGTTGGGTCCACAACCTCCCGGTTGGATTACCCTAGCCCACAACCTCCCGATTGGATGGCCACTCTGGCCCACAATCTCACGATTGGATTGCCCTGGGTTTGTTGGCTTACAACAGAAAGCAATACAACCTTAACCCAACCACACTATGCCGACATATGTAACAAATAAACATATAACTAGCAAGTACATGTAATCATACAAATCTACCAACCTAACATTTAATCAGCATACCATCATCCTATATACCAGGATATAACCTAGTCGTCTGACATTGGTGCCTTCAACTTATGAGAATGGTGAAGAAAAACTCAACTTATAGGCTGAAAAGACAATTGAAAAGAACACTACTCCAAATGCCAGCTCTACAGGTAACCTATACAACAAAAAGTGACCTAAACTAAAACTATAGCCCAAAATACCTAAAATGCCTCTAGGTCAAACTTGGTCAAAGCCTAGGTCAAAGGTCAAAGTAAACTAGTCAAAAGTCAAGGAATGTCAAGGTAGGATGAGTACGCCATGCGTACTAGGCTACTAGATTGGGCGTAGTAGAAAACTGAGCAAACCATCGGGGCTTCAGCCCAATACACGCAATGTACCACTTGGTACACTCGGCATACTCTGTATGAACCCTTTTCTCTTCAAATGTGCTTATTCCTTTAAGATCTTTAATCCAAACTTAGATCTAGGCCCAAACATTGTTCTAAGTCATAAAGTATCCACCTTTAGACAAGGTCAAAAAGCTAAAACCCAAACATAACAATCCATTAATACATCATAACTCTTACATGGAAGAAATAGAACGACCAAGCTCACATTTTTGTGGTTCCTAACACCTAAAAACATCTGAAAGGACAACTCTTCTGGTTATAATAATCCTTACTCATGAACACCAATCTTATAGGACCAAAATGAACACAAACCCAAGGTTAATTCATCAAGTTTTAGACTTTATACCACCAAAGAGTGCTTGAGGGTGAAACACTTCTAGATCCAAGATAACCTGAGCTTCCAAGATGATTTCCCTTCCTTTTTCTTCCTTCAATAACACCAAAATGCATTATCAAGCTCAAAAAGGCTCACACAATGGATTAGGGTTTGTTAGGGATGAATTAGGAGATGTAGGTTCGTGAGAGAAAATGTTTTAGAGAGTTAAGGATGCTTAAATAGTGCTCAAACCCTAAAAACTAGGGTTTTCCCTTTTTCAACATACTACTTATGTACCAAAGTATACGCCCAACATACGGACAAAGTGGTGCTGGAAATATTTTTATGTGATTGTCACTTGAAATAAATTGAGTATTGATTTACATTTCTAACAAACATTATCAGAATGTTTTCAGGTTTAAAAGATCCTGCAGATTCAACAGGTGTTTGAAGAATCGGATGTGGGAGCACTTGATGTTGACATGGAGCACTTGCAGCTTACATGGAGCACTTACTGAAAGCAAGTTGGACTATCATGATTGCTATCTAGATTATATGTGGAACATCAAGATATTGGTGGATTATCTTGAATATTGATGGCTCATCATAAATATTTTTGGCTCATCCACAACTCTATGGCTCAAAAAGAGGTTGATAGATCATTATCTTGAATATTTTTGGCTCATCCACAACTCTCGAATAATTTTTAATGTTTTTTGTGTTTCTGCTTCAACAGAAAATTTCATTGAAACAGAAGGGGAAAATGTTAAATCATTATCTTTCCTTTTACGTAATTTTTACAACTCCTTATTTCAGTAACCATCACATAGGGGGGAACTGTTGGAAAATATTTATATGTGATTGTCACTTGAAATAAGTTGAGTCTACTTATAGATCTCTCTAACAAACATTATCAAAATGTTTCAGGTTGGAAAGATCCTGAAGATTCAACAAGTTTTTGAAGAATCATATGTTGGAGCACTTAAAGTGAACATGGAGCACTTGAAGTGAACATGGAGCACTTGCTCTTGACATGGAGCACTTGTTGTTGACATGGAGCACTTGCTGAACATGGAGCATTTGAAGAAAGCAATTTGGATCGTCATGATCTTAGAAGGCATGTCCAGATCATATGTGGAGCAACAAGAGGTTGATGGATCAACATGAATACTTGGTGGCTCAATTCAAGTCAATCGATCAAACATGATCACATTGATGGCTCAACAAGATTGCACATGGAACATCATGTACAATAGAGGCATGTCCAAACACTCAAAGGCACATGAATTTCGCCCATGGTTCATCATGAAGGTGTAGTTAAACATCTTCAAGTCCAAGGCACATTTCAACATTAAAGAAACAACTCAACTTGATCAACGACACTTCTAGAATTTGACGACATCATAGAAGACAGTTGAGAAACATGATGCTCATGTTGCTCATCACATTTTCAATGTTGATCAAGAAGGCTCAAGAATTATGAAGACTTATGACTTGGATGGAACCCTAAAGGAATACTAACAGAATTGGAATATTCTATCCATTCTCCGTTAAGTAGGGCAAAGGTGTCAATTGATGACTAAGTCATGATGACGTGTCAACACCTGTTTGGTTAAGCCATGTCATGGGCTTTTCCAAAGCCTATAAATAGTCCCCTTGGGATCCATTATAATTTTGCTCAGTTCTGCTCTTCCTGCTTCATTTTTTGCTCATTCTACACAATTGTTGTTTAGACTAGTCTTCAGAGAGCCACTTGAGAGTTTAGTGTGTTTACTATTCAAACAGTTGTAACTGAATCTTTATGAATATGAGACACATTTGAATCATTAATATTTAACATACAAAAAACATTTTTATCATTAACTTGGTGATTCACAACTCTTTATTTTCCGCATTACTTGTCACTTGATGATTCTGAAACTCTGTTTCAGTATTTTCAACACTTGGACACTTTTAGGCTAGGTTTACTGAATTTTTCTCATTTCTTCAGTTAGCATCTGAGAAACATCTCTTGGCGCGACTTCCATATTGGTGTACAACTTTGGTCGTGTCCAAATCCTTCGTGTTCAACAACGCTCGTGACCATTACCATCCTGCGCCATACCCTAATTGTGATCATCACTTGTTGCATCAACAACCTTCGTCAGCAATTTTTTTTGCAGCATGAACGAATTTTTTTTCCTTCGATTGAAACATCAGTTTTTTTGGAAGCATTAACTTTTTTGGAGATTAAAAAAAGAAAAAAAAAAAGAAAACGAGTTTGTTGGCGCATCATCACATATGAGAATTACTTTTGGCGCAACTTCGATTACTTCCTTGGCGCAACAGCTTTTTTTGTGGTGCATCTTCGATTTTTTGGCGCATCTCGTGGCACTTCAACCATGCTCATATGGACCTTTATCCTCTTGAGAGCCATGTTTTGAGCACCATAAACACATCTTGGATCCCTCGTGAAACCTACTTGGCGCACCTCCCTTTTTTTGGTGCACTTCCTCCTTATCGATCAAACCCAAGTGCCCTTCATTCTCTCTTGGCGTAACATCAGATTATTGGACGCTCTTTTCTCTAGACCAAACAGCTTTGGTGCAACATCATCAATCTCTACTTGCACCATCATCCAACCCTACTTGCGCCATCCCGACTCAACCCTATTGACGCTTCTCTCCCTTGGCGCAACATAAGAACCTGGTGCGTCTCCTGTCTCTAGGGCATCAACCCTAATGAATCGTCTCCCTCTAGTACAAGCATCACACACATCACCTTGATCATATCACTTGCCATCAAACATGAGTGTGCCAGACAATCACACAACCTGTTTATCGAACATCTTAGTTGTGGAGCGTCTGATCTTTTCCTTTCCGCACAACCCGCCTTATTCTAATAATCAGGTTTGCCATCACCAAGTTTTTTGGCACATCAACTTCTAGCTGAGAACAACTAAATTTTTGGTTGTTGAAGTTTTTTTTTCCACCCTAGTTGTCGATTCTAAACCTACCCATTCAATTTTTGTTTTGATGAATGACTTCAAATCTCATGCACAAACTAGAGTTGACTCTTCTGATCTTAAACTCGTGGACAGCTACAAGATTATAAACCCGGTGTGCCAATACCTCTTTTGATCTTATCTTTGGCGCACATCCACTACACATTATCAACCTAATTGTGCAACATTTTTTTATTGGCACAAGTTCACACATCGAGATTGATCCTTGGTACATTTGATAATGTCCAAGGAGCTTTGGCGCATCCTCCTGATCGAGTCCTACCTAAGCTACATCATCGATCAAAGCGTAGTGATCAAATACTATAAAACAACCTGTGGTGCAACATCAATCTTTGTGGTTTGAGCAACATGAGATTAACATTGATCTTCAACCAACATCTTTTTTTGGCGTATATGGTACGTACTGATCTCATTCACAAATGATCATCAACCTTGTCAAAAGAGGACACTGTTTTGATTACTATCCAATCACAAAGCCTCCATTTTCAAAAGAGGCTCTTGGATGCTCACTGAGATTGGCTTCAATAAAGGCGTTATTTATTCTCAAATGATGTTAAACATTCTAAGTTCTTCGCCCATTTAATGACCGGATACAAAGAGATCCTTCAAGTAGGGCAAGGTCTTACTGATCATGATAATTACCATGAGTATTATGTCTTCTTGGACTCTTTTAGTCGAGGTTTACTGAATTTTTCTCATCTTCTTCGGTTGGTACCAGAGCTCGAGTGATCGCCTTTGAGACTTAGAAAACTTTTTCACAAAAAATAATTTTTTTAAGTTTCAAACTAGTATCACCCGTTCTTAATGGAAAGTATGAATCATAACCAAAATGTTCTCTATTCAGTTTCAGTTGCAAACAGTCTTGGAACAGGGAATCATGCACCTATACTTACGCCTAGTGAATACACTTCATGGGCAGATCGCATCAAGTACTACCTGGAAGGTCACGACTCTAACATCTGGACCTTCATCTCTACTGGGAAACATACTCCAGAATTTATGAAAGATACCAAAGTTCCTGAAGTTGTTTTCTCTCCTAAAACCTCTAAAGTTATTTCAGGATCTGTTTCTACTACTGCTCAACTTTGTGACATGAAAATCAAGAAGTTTAAGGCTAAGGCAATTATCTAGAATTCCTCATGACATCTATGAGCAACTTCCTGAAAAAGAAAAGAGTTCACCCTTCAACATCGGGAATAAACTCAAGAAACAATTCAAGGCAACTGACAAGATTCTTGTAAATAGGAAGAAAGCCACATTGATAGATATGGACAACTTCAAAATGTTGCCTCATGAAACTCTTTTTGATGTATATTCCAAGTACAACATTATGGTCAACAGGGTAAAGAAGCTCAAAGGTGAAAGATCCCAAGAGGACTTGAATCTAAAATTCTTGATCAGTCTATCTCTTAAATGGGATACAGTGCACATGATCATACTGCAAACCACAACCAACTTAGACACCATGTCTTTGTTTCATCTATATGTTGAACTGCAGCAACATGAGCCAACAGTCAACAAGCTAGCTCAAGTAAATCCCTTTGATAATCAAGGACTTGCCTTGGGTAATTCAGCACCTATGGAAAATCATTCTCAAAATATGATTGCACATCATAATCCAATCCCAAACCACTTTGCAGATCAGTTTACCAACCAAGGATATGGAGTGTATCCTTATCAAAGTTCGAGTATGGCTTAATAGTACAATCATAATCTATACATGCCAACTCAACAACCTCTTCAGATAGCAAATTGATACATGGAAAATCATCAAGCTTTCATTGGAACCACAATGGAATATCCTTAATTCAATGAGGAAAATGAGTATGAAGAATGATTGGCACTCCTGACCAAGTTCAATCCAAACTTCAAGAACTTTGTGAACAAGCCAATTAGGAACTTCAGATCACAAAGCTATAAGCAAACCAACACTATCATTAGAACTTTGGAAACTTCCAACGAGGAAGCAACAGTCAACAAAGTTTCAACTCTCAGAATTTAAATTTTAAAAGTTACAACACTTAGAGGAAGAACACAAGGATTCAAGATAATAAGTCGAAGTCCTATGATCATGAAGTAATTAGGTGCCACGACTGTCAAGGTGAAAATCATTTTGCCAAGGATTGCAAAATGAAGAGCAAGAAGGTCAAATATGAAGCATACTACCTTCAAAAGGCAGAGCAGATCAAGAAATAGTCAAAAGACAAAGCTTTCATGGGCATGGAAACTCTAAATGTGGAAGTCAGGGAAACAGATGATGAAGTGGATCAAGCAAAAGAAAAACAAACCTACAAAAAACTACTTCCGATTCATGGCTGATGATGACGAAGAGCCTTCTCCTTTTCATCAACAAGTTGCTGAGAAGGTACATTCCATGCTTTGTGATAATCATTTAACTATTGATACTTTTCTAGATGACATTTTTTGAAATACTCAAAGAATATGTCACCAATGTTGAATATTGTGTCAGTTACTACAAATATGAACTAACAACCACTCAGTTCATATATGAAGAATTAAGATGTAGTGTGGCTAAGTTAGAGAATGACCTTGAAATCAAAACTGAGTCACATTTTATGTCAGTTGAACAATATGAAATTGTGTTGAATCCACGTGACATCATTGCAAAAAATAATCGTGAGATGTACACCCAACTCAACACAAAAATCAATAGTTATAAGGCATCCAAAATCATTCTTGAAGAAAACTCATATGCCATTCTCTCTTGACCAAAACCATCATGGATCAAATATGGTCTTGGTTATGATGACATGAACAAATAAATGATGAGTCCCAGTACTCAAACAGAGTTGTTGTCATGTGATCCAAGTCTCTTCACTAGAGACAATGAGGATCAAGAAGAGGTGGTAACTTGCAGCCATGATGTAATTACTACTTCATTCTCAAGCATCCAATTGGAAGTCACATCATTCTTTTGATCTTCCAGACTTGCACACTAAGTTTGACTCTCTAGTAGAATTATCTCTTGAAAGACCCACCATGGAAAGTTTCAATTCAGAAGATGCCACTTCTGGAAAATCAAATATCTCTGGATCAAAATGTATTGATAAACAGCCCAAGTCATATGATTCAATAGGATATTCCAAGACCAAACCCATTAACTTCCTCAGTCAAGAAACATTTCCATCTCTTAATGCTTTTGTCTCTGGAACAAAGGACTTAGGATATAAAAATATTATAAGAAACAATAAACTGGAAAATCTCCAATTCAAGTCAACAACGGTGAAACCTTGAATGCTGTGAGTGATGAGAAATTTGTTGTTCAAATACTCAAGAGACCTTTCGTTGTAATAAAAATCACTTCACCCAGTCCGAAACAACAAGAGACAACTGTACAACCAACTAATGTATCTAAACATAAGGGAAAAGAGAAAGTTAATGATTCTAGAGAAAAAGGACCAATTGTACTCCATCCTTTAAAACCCAAAGTGGTTAAGACTACAAATGATGAGAAGGAAAGAAAGAAAAACAAAGTACCAAAGACCAAGCTAGGAAAAGGGAAGACCAGATACACCAGCCCTCCCAAAACTTCAAAGACTCAAAGAACCTTTCCTTCAAATCATGGTTTCTCAAATTTTGGATTTCCAAACCAAACTAGAATTCACTATTAAAATAGTTTTAGACCTAACAATATTCCTGATTGGTCTGAAATGATGAGACCAAGACTTGTTCAAACCAACCCATTCATGTATCAGAATAGTAATTGCCCTATGAATTCTATTATTTGTCCATATTGTGGTTTTACTCCATCCATAGGAGGGAACCACATGTTTGGGGGAAACTCTAGGTTTCCAATGATCAATCAGTTCTAGGGAAATACCCAGTTTCCCATGTTTGATCAATTTGGAATGCCTATGAACTATGGATTTCCTTCTATAGGAATTCCTACTTAGTTCACCAACTCTCCATATTTCCCACAGACCAAACCTCAACTTTGGTTATATCAACAAACTCATTGGAAAGGATCTTGTGAGAGGAATACCATTGTTAAAACTTGACAATGATATACTTTATGCTACCTATGAACAAGGCAAATTTTCTAAATCTCTACACAAAAGTATAACAGAACATAGTGTATATGAACCTCTTCAGCTTATACATATTGATCTGTAAGGTCCCACTACAGTTCCTAGGTTAAGTGGTAAAACTATATCCTTGTAATTGTTGATGATCATACCAAATTCACTTGGGTGTACTTTCTGCGAACCAAATCTGAAACCACCAATGAGCTAATTAACTTCATTCGCTACATAGAAGTTAGGGTAAGAAAGCCACTTAAAAGGCTGAGAAGTGACAATGGTGGCGAATTCAAGAACAATGCCATAGATAGCTTTCTTGTATCCAACGGCATCAAGCACAATTTTTCTGCACCCTACACTCCACAACAAAATGGTGTATTTGAAAGGAAGAATCAAACACTATGTGAAGCTACTCGATCAATGTTGATCTTCTCAAACCTATCACAATACTTCTGGGCCGATGCCACTGCAACCGCCTGTTTCACTCAAAACATATCTCTTATCAACAATAGACTTGAAGTCACTCCTTATGAAGCAATGAACAAGAGGAAGCCCAACATCAAATTCTTTCACATCTTTGGTTTTCGTTGCTATGTCAATAAAAACAGGGATCAATTAGGAAGATTCACACCTCAGGCTGATGAAGGTATCTTTCTTGGATATTGCCTTCATGCTGCCTATAGAGTTCTGAACAAGCGAACCATGGTGATAGAGGAAAGCAGTGATGTCACATTTGATGAAATTTATACAAGGGTTCTAGATCCAACCCACTTTGGTCCTCAAATGGTAGTACCTTTTGACAAAATGAACCAACCATCACCTGCTAATGCTTCTACTCCAGTCCATGCTATTGAAGTAGAGTTTGAATTTCTCTTTCCAGCTTAACCCTCAGACCTAGAATCAGAAAAGCTCACAAAATAGCTTCTCTTAATGTCTCTCAACCTCATCAACCATCAAAAGACTCTAGTTCCACCAAATCTCATGTTCAGGGGGAACCATCTTCGAATGATTCTATTCCTAAAAGTCCTTTAGAATCTTCAAAACCATCTTCCCCAACCTTCCATCATCAATCTGGACCAGTCAAAACACCAATCATTGTATTTTTTGAGGGGGAACCAGCTTTGGATGGTTCCATTCTTAAAGGTACTTTACAATCTTCCCAACCATCCGGTTCATGGTTTCAGGGGGAACCCCACTCGACTGGTTCTGGTCCTTCAAATTCCTTCATAATTACTCCATTTGTAGAATTCAAACATGTAATAGTTGAGGGGGAACCACCTATTTCAAGTAGTTATGGACTCTTTGAATATGATCTTTTTGAAGGAACATTCACTTCTGACTACCCACCTCGTCCAAAAGAACAATATGAGGTAGTTTGTGATGGGTTTTAGCCATAAGAACTTTCCTATGTGCGCATGCAAAACCCTAATGCTTGGATCTAGGCTTTCTAATTAAACATGATTTGAATCCAAGACTTCTAATGACTAATTAGGAATAAGAACAATACTAAAACAGATCTAGAATCATACCTTTGAATCTCTTGTTTGATCTTGTTGTCTTGGAGCTCTAGAGTCACAATTGTCACTCCTCTAATGGCTTACAAACACCAAATAGCAAGGAGGATGATTTGAGAGAGGAGAGGGGAGGGAATTCAGCCAGGGGTTCTCTACTTTTGATGAAGTTCCAATTTCCCTTTGCCATAGGGTCTATTTATACTTGTAGACTCCTTAAGGGTTACAGCTTAAACCCTAGTTGGATAATCTTCTCTTAAAGCAATCCAAATCCATTCCTTAGATAGCCTTGGACGATTTTAAGCTATCCCTAGCTTCTAGAATTCGTCCAACATCTATCCAATATGGATTTACAGTCTAAAGTTTAACTATCAAACAATTGACAGTTTATACCCTCTTATTTAATTAATCTCTTTAAGTCACCAAATTAATTCTAATTAATTTATGACTTATATTAATCAAATAACTATATTATTATTCTTTATATTATTCTCATAATATATTAATAATATTTATTCTCTTTTAACAAATCATCCTATCAAGTTGCTATGGTGAAGGCAACCCAAAAGGACCATGCACAACCGGGTCAAATACTTGCCTAATATAGTTGCAGCCTTAGACACTATTCCAACAGTTTGCACTCCTCAAATCCGTAAGGAATCTCGTCTCACAAAATGGACAAAGGATCATCCAGCCGAACAAATCATAGGTGCTCTAGATTAAGGAGTAGTGACTCGATCAACAACCAAGAATGAATGTCTATACACAAGCTTTCTATTCATGATAGAACCCAAAGGAATCAAAGAGGTGCCACAAGATGGAGATTGGGTAAAAGCAATGCAAGAAGAGTTATCTGAATTTGAATGCAACAATGCATAGGACCTAGTGCCAAAACTAGAAGGTGTATCAGTTGTTGGTTAAATATGAGTCTATAGAAACAAGACTGATGAAGATGGAGTCATCATGAGAAACAAAGCCAGACTGGTTGTCAAAGGCTACTCACAGCAAGAAGTCATAGACTATGATGAAACCTTTGCACATGTTGCAAGAATAGAAGCCATTAGGATTTTCTTGGCATTTGATGCACACAAGAACTTTAAGTTTTATCAAATGGATGTGTAGTGTGCATTCTTGAATTGTGAAATTGATAGGGATGTCCATGTTCAACAATCTCCTAGATTCAAAGATCCAAAGTTCTCAAACCATTTCTATAAGCTTCAAAAGGCTATCTAAGGATTGAAGCAAGCTCCAAGAGCATGGCATGGAACATTGTCCAAATTTTTGGAAGGATCAAAATTTTAATGAGGTTCTATCGATCCCACTCTCTTTAGGAAAATCCACAACAACCATCTGATCCTTGTGTAAATCTATGTCGACGACATCATATGTCACACCTCGAAACCCAGGGCGGAAATGTTCCGGGGCGGAGGTGACTTCATGTTGAATATCATAACCAATGTACATAGTAAGCAAAGTAAACAACCATTACATTACATATGAAAATTTTACATTCGTTTGAAAACCAAGTGTTACAAGTGTTATACATATGTATATACTAACAAAAGTAAAGACATGACTTCTAAGCTCCGTCTTCTCCAAAAGATCGTGGGTACCTATCTAATGTGGACTTGAGAATACAAGCAGTTTAAAAATCAGCATAAAGCTGGTGAGTTCATAAGCGGTTTTGTTTTCTGAAAATGAACAAGTTTCCTTCCGGTTTTCAGAAAAAGTTAAGAACCCAAGAAAATCCCATATTTTCTTAAAAGTAGAGTTTAGTTACCCGTTTGTTACCCAGTTTGATTAAGAACAGTTTGTTATCTAATTTTTTTACACACTCTGATTAAGAACAAGTTCAGTTATCCCTGGAAAAACCCTTATTTTCCTAAAATGTTTGTGAAGTGTTATCGAATCTGAAAGTAACGTACAAGTATCTACCATACTTAAAGTGTGTGTGTGAAGTTTCCTGAAAGTTTGGTTACCTTTAAATGTACATTAGTTTTAACACATATATAAAACTAATAAATAAGTATAAAGTTCTCATAATCTTGATTGCGAGTTCCATAACCATACTACAGACTAGATATGACTCGGAACGGGGTCAATATCTTTTATGACTTTTGTCACCCTTGAACCTTTCGGTTAGGCTGTAGCTAGCAGCCAAGTGCGGGATAGTCAATCCCGTATAGATCTATATACTCAAGTCATGCTCTCCCTTTCCGGAGATTCTGGTTACAAGGGTAGTCCTCCACTCTCGTATCTAAGGGAAGTGTTACAAAGTATGTGTCTCCAATCTTAAGATTAATGAATTTAAAAATGAAATTATTAATATGTAAACCTGTTTTATTAGTCCTTTACTCTCGTATCTAAGGGGAGTACTATCAAGGACCTGACTAAAGTTCTAATGATACCTTTCCTTCACACTCGAATCTAGGGGGTGTTTTATTGAGGACAATACAAAAGATCTATGATTTCACCTGTAAATGTGTGAACAATCAATTGTGAAGTATAAAGTATAACACTATATAATAAGAATTGAAATCGGTTTGAAAAACAACTCTGCAAGTCAAAACAGTTTGTTAATATGAACTCACCGGATGAGGAATGTGTCTGTTTGGATGCTAAGTGTCGGTTCGGGGCTTGATAACGTGCGAGGTTCCTATGTAATATGAAATGGTATACAAATGTATCTAATTAGACTTTAAATCACTAATTAGATATGATAATACACTCCAATACGCGAAAACACTTCAAATCAAGTGTTTGGAGTGACCCGGGTGACATCTACGGACGAATAGGGCTTGGATAATGTGTTTACTCTTCAAGAGTAAACTCCTTATGGAGTTTTCAGCCCTAAGACCAACTCCATATGAGTTCACGACCGTGAACTCATGGATGAGGGGTTTTATGATGCTAAAAGTTCAAATATCACTTGGGGAAGGTTCATATGATTTAATCTAAGGCATAGGAATGAGTTAAACTACCAAAGGTATTACCAAATGGAGTTTACGGCTATAAACTAGGATTTTATGGCCGTAAGCTCCTATGTGACCATTCCTTTCAAGATTTGATGGCCCTAGATCAATCACATGTCATTCAAACCAATTTTACAAGCCTTAGAATGAATTTAGGGCATCATTTGACTTGTGTATGTGAGTTTACGGCCCAGGAACCCATTCATGGGCGGTTTACAGCCGTGAACTCCAAAAGGGAAGGCTTTCATCATGTTTAAGGCCACTAAATCGATTGTGGTTGGTTCTAGACTTTAATCCAAGGCTATTGGTGTGTTTAAGTGGCATTTAAACACTTGAAATTAAGTTTACTACCCATGATAATGAGTTTACGGCCCAAGCATGTTCTTGGGAAGTAAACTCAAATTTACTCCCCAAAAGTTAAGTTCAAGGTGTTCTAAGTCCGTTCCATTAAGCCATTTAGCCATATCTAAGCTCCAAAGGTGATTTGGAAGGGTTTTAAGGCTCAAAAACCCCATCTATGTGTGTTCACGTCCCAAGAGTGTTCCAGGGCGGTAAACACATGAACATGGTCCTTTTCCATAGATTAAACACGAATATGAAGGCTAAGGATGCTAATCTATGAGTTAGGGTAGTTACCTTGATGATTTGGAGCTTTAATTTGATGATTTTGGACCCTAAGCTTGGATTTGAGGAGAGAGGTTAGAGAGAGAGTAGTGAGAGAGTGCAAAAGCTTCAAAATGAAGTCCTTTAGGCTTTAAATAGGTCCTAAGTTTAGGACACGGTGGAATTCTACCCGATACCGACGTTAGACGTGGCTTTTGGTCGCACCCGATCAAGTTGTCGTAACCCGGCGGGATCAATCTAAAAATTTTCAAATTAATAAATTGGGCCACTTTCATGAGTTCCTAAGGGGTTTGGACACTCATGATATTATAATAAACATATAAATTTAAATAACTTATCCCAAAAACAAAATCAGAACGAATTGCTAAAGACGGGTTTTACGGACAGAACGGGTTACGACAATGGAACAAACTTTGGGTTGTCAAGTTAACCCCCCGTTAGAGGAAATTTCGTCCCTAAATTCAAACTTTAGATTCAACTCATGGATTTGGAAGAGACACGGATACTTCTGTTTCATCGGATCGTCAAGCCCTCAAGTGAACTCGAGTCCTTGCATGGCATTCCAGGGAACCATTCACTTATCGGGAATACGGCTTGTTTCGTACGTTTAACCTCTCAATCTATGATTTCGATTGGTTCTTCCATAGGTTTCAGACTTCCATTGATTTCGATCTCATCAAAGGAATTACTAGGGTTTCGTCCGGTAGGCACTTCTTATGAATAAAGACGTGGAATACCGGATGGATGCAGCTAAGTTCTGAAGGTAGCTCGGAGAAGGCTACGGGATCGATTCTTAACAAGGATCTCGAAGGGTCTAATGTAATACGAGTTAAGTTTTCCGCACTTTCCAAGGCGTACCATGTCTTTCCAGAGTAAGACCTCCTACAAGAAGGTACATCTTTCTGTGTCAGAATGGTTAGGGTTTTGGCGATTCAGGAAAAATTCTGGATGAACCTGCAATAGTAGCCAGCGATACCCAAGAATTGACGGGTTTCTGTGGGTATCTGTGGTGCCGACTAATTCTCTATTGCTTTGATCTTATGAGGATTCCACACGTATGTCTTCATCGTCTACTACATAACCAAGGAAAATGGTTTGACCGATGGGCATCACTACGAACTTGTAGTGACCATATCGAGTCCGGCATACTGTCTAAGGAACATCACTCTCATGGATTTGTAGCTGATGGTACCTTGACCTAAAGTTTAACTTTGAGAAGTGGCTAGTTCTCTGAAGTGGATCGAAAAGGTCATCTATTCGAGGAAAGAGGATATCGGTTTTGACTGTCAACTCATCAAGCTGACTGGATAACTCCTGCATTTCTGCTGGAGCTAAGCGATACGGAGATTTGGCTACTGAGGTAGTTCCAGGAATTAGGTCGATGCGAAATTCAACCTGATGTTCGGAAAGAATTCCTGGAAGCTATACAGAAAATACATCAGGAAAGTCACAGACTTCAGGGACGTTCTCGAGGTCTCTAACTTCCTTTTTCTCGCGGATCACATGGGCTAGGAATGCATGGCACTCCTTTCGGGGAAAACTCTTGAGTTTTGATGCACAAAATGATACGAAGGTTGGAACCGAATTTATCGCCGTAGATCATGAGGGTCTGACCAGAGAGGATATTGGGACGGATGGATTTTTCAATGCAAGGGTATCAGCACGATTGGGACTCAACCAGTCCATGCCACAGATAACATCAAAACTATTTATGGAAACTGGCATAAGATCAATGGATGAAGGATGGTCGTTCAGAGTAAGGGTACAACCTATGGATGTATCGATAAACTTCTCTTTCCCACTGTTAGTCGTCTCGATGGTGAATGTTTCATTTACTAGTGGAGGGCTAAGATTAAGAAGATGTCTGAATGAATAGTTAACATATTTTTCTTTTAGCACTAGAATCGAAAAGGATTGTAGGCATAAGAGTTGTTGAGGAGGAATATACCTGAGGCGACGGTGGGATCAGCGGCTGTCACCTCTCGTCCTATTGCTAGAACTCTTCCGGTGTTGCCAGTCGTTGCTTCCATGGGGCAGTTTCACTTAAAATGCCCGACTTCTCCGCAACTATAGCAGGCCTGACCAATGCCCGCTCCGAAAGCTTGATTGGTTGATTGAGTTGGTGTCTTGCAGTTTTTCGCAGTGTGACCCTTTTTGCCACAACTATTGCAAAACACCTCTCGACATGGGCTGGAAGTGAGGTGATCATAGTTGCACTTGTCACAACTAAGGAGGGTTCCAGCATACCTACTGGTAGGTGTTCGAGCTGAGGATCCAACAACAAAAATAGTTGCAGGGGTAGTAGCAGCGTGAACTGCCACAGTTTGCTGCCTCTTCGAAGACTCCTGCGATGTCTGAATTTTCTTCTTCTTCCCAATTTTTCTTTTCTCGCCACTCTTCTCTGTCGGCTCAGGAGTGGTAGCTGCTTCTTGAAGGTCATCACTATGGTCGATTAAGGTTTGTGCTAAGAATTTGGCACTGTCGTATGTATCCGGCCTCGCAGCTAAGACGTTTCCTTTTGTTGGCTGGGTCAGCCCCCAGATGAATCTCTCTATCTTCTTACTCTCCGGGGTAACCATTCCCGGGCAGAGTAGCGCCAAGTCATCGAACCTGGAAGTGTAAGCGGCAATATCGGAACCCTTCATCTTCAGGTTCCAGAGTTCGCGCTCTAATTTCTGCATTTCGCCCCGAGGGCAGTACTCAGCCAGCAGAAGTTCCTTCATGGCTTCTCAACCCATGGCGTTGGCTACCGGTAAAGTTAGGGATTTGACTCGGTCGTTCCACTAAGTCAGGGCTTTGTCGATGAAGGTGCAGGCGGCGAACTTCACCTTATCAGATTTTGAACAGGCAAAAATTTCAAAGATAGATTCGATTTTCTCGAACCATCAGGTGAGGGAAATGACACCTCCAGTGCCATCAAAGGACGTGGGTTTTGCGTTCATGAAATATTTATAGGAACCTTCTTTTCAGTGTCCCTGACTTCCTTCTTGGTTTTGGTTTTGGGTACCACCTCCCGAACCGTCGGAACCACCGGAGTTCCTTTGAGACATGGCAGCTGCCACTGCGGCAGTAACAGCTGCCTGGAACATTACAAGATCAAATTGGGGAGGAGGTGGTGGCGGAGGAGGATTGTTGTTCTTTGAACTGGGTCTTTTTCTTGGAGGCATCTTGATCTATAAAGATCAGGAAAGAGAGGATGGTAAGTCCTCTGAATTGAATCAAGAGATATGACAGATGTTGAATTCTATTAAGCGATAAAGCAGGAATGAGTTATCAAAGCAGATAAATTATCGCTAAAAGAATGATCGAGGAGCAACGTTGGAATGAGGATTTCTCTAACGAAGCTGGCACTAGAAATACTCCCATAGTATTTCGTGATTTGCTGTGATGACGGCTCATTGTTTGGGTATTGGGTAAGTCTTAGGCATGCTGAACACTACAGTCACTCCCAAGCACATGTTGGTCGTGTCTCGAATGAATATAGTTGGCTAGGCTATATTGATCCTAGACACGACTACATAACTCTTTAGGTTTAACCGCAGCGTACAACACCCATTTACTTATGTTTTGTTCTACTTGTAGTTACGGATTTCGACGGTTAGGTATACTTATACACTTTTTGAAAATACTTATATTTTAGAGTATACTTTCAGTTTAGAGAACATAGGCCCCTTAGTGTTTATAGTCTTATACCATGTAAGGTTTGGTATACTTAGTTCACTATAAACAAGGGCTCTGATACCAATCTGTCACACCCCGAAACCCAGGGCGGAAACGTTCCGGGGCGAAGGTGACTTCATGTTGAATATCATAACCAATGTACATAGTAAGCAAAGTAAACAACCATTACATTACATATGAAAATTTTACATTCGTTTGAAAACCAAGTGTTACAAGTGTTATACATATGTATATACTAACAAAAGTAAAGACGTGACTTCTAAGCTCCGTCTTCTCCAAAAGATCGCAGGTACCTGTCTAATGTGGACCTGAGAATACAAGCAGTTTAAAAATAAGCATAAAGCTAGTGAGTTCATAAGCGGCTTTGTTTTCTGAAAATGAACAAGTTTCCTTCCGGTTTTTTGAAAAAGTTACGAACCCAAGAAAATCCCATATTTTCTTAAAAGTAGAGTTTAGTTACCCGTTTGTTACCCAGTTTGATTAAGAACAGTTTGTTATCTAATTTTTTTACACACTCTGATTAGGAACAAGTTCAGTTATCCCTGGAAAAACCCTTATTTTCCTAAAATGTTTGTGAAGTGTTATCGAATCTAAAAGTAACGTACAAGTATCTACCATACTTAAAGTGTGTGTGTGAAGTTTCCTGAAAATTTGGTTACCTTTAAATGTACATTAGTTTTAACACACACACACACACACACACATATATATATATATATATATATATATATATATATATATATATAACTAATAAATAAGTATAAAGTTCTCATAATCTTGATTGCGAGTTCCATACCCATACTACAGACTAGATATGACTCGGAACGGGGTCAATATCTTTTATGACTTTTGTCACCCTTGAACCTTTCGGTTAGGCTGTAGCTAGCAGCCAAGTGCGGGATAGTTAATCCCGTATAGATCTATATACTCAAGTCATGCTCTCCCTTTCCGGAGATTCTGGTTACAGGGGTAGTCCTCCACTCTCGTATCTAGGGGAAGTGTTACAAAGTATGTGTCTCCAATCTTAAGATTAATGAATTTAAAACTGACATTATTAATACGAAAAACCTGTTTTATTAGTCCTTTACTCTCGTATCTAAGGGGAGTACTATCAAGGACCTGACTAAAGTTCTAATGATACCTTTCCTTCACACTCGAATCTAGGGGGTGTTTTATTGAGGACAATACAAAAGATCTATGATTTCACCTGTAAATGTGTGAACAATCAATTGTGAAGTATAAAGTATAACACTATATAATAAGAATTGAAATCGGTTTGAAAAACAACTCTGCAAGTCAAAACAGTTTGTTAATATGTATTCAATTCTTAAAAGTGTACGGATTATGAAATCATTCAAATGAAATAATGAATTTAAGTACAAGATATTCTTGTACTTTTGCTTGTATTCCCCCCCTGAAAACATTGAAAAAGGGTAGCGGTATGAACTCACCGGACGAGGAATATGTCTGTTTGGCCACTAAATCGATTGTGGTTGGTTCTAGACTTTAATCCAAGGCTATTGGTGTGTTTAAGTGGCATTTAAACACTTGAAATTGAGTTTACTACCCATGATAATGAGTTTATGGCCCAAGCATGTTCTTGGGCAGTAAACTCAATTTTACTCCCCAAAAGTTAAGTTCAAGGTGTTCTAAGTCCGTTCCATTAAGCCATTTAGCCATATCTAAGCTTCAAAGGTGATTTGGAAGGGTTTTAAGGCTTGAAAACCCCATCTATGTGTGTTCACGGCCCAAGAGTGTTCCAGGGCCATAAACACATGAAAATGGTCCTTTTCCATAGATTAAACACGAATATGAAGGCTAAGGATGCTAATCTATGAGTTAGGGTAGTTACCTTGATGATTTTGAGCTTTAATTTGATGATTTTGGACCCTAAGCTTGGATTTGAGGAGAGAGGTTAGAGAGAGAGAGAGTAGTGAGAGAGTGCAAAAGCTTTAAAATGAAGTCTTTTGGGATTTAAATAGGTCCTAAGTTTGGGACACGGTGGAATTTTACCCGATACCGACGTTAGACGTGGCTTTTGGTCGCACCCGATCAAGTTGTCGTAACCCGGCGGGATCGAATCTAAAAATTTTCAAATTAATAAATTGGGCCACTTTCATGAGTTCCTAAGGGGTTTGGACACTCATGAGATTATAATATACATATAAATTTAAATAACTTAGCCCAAAAACGAAATCGGAACGAATTGCTAAAGACGGGTTTTACGGTTGGAACGGGTTACGACAATGGAACAAACTTTGGGTTGTCACATCATATTCGGTTCAAATAGCAAGGACCTTAGTGATGAGTTTGCTGAGTTGATGAAAAGAAAATTTAGAATGAGTATGATGGGTGAGCTCAACTACTTCCTAGGTCTACAAGTTTGTCAATCTTCTAAAGGAATATTCATTGGTCAAGAGAAGTACATCAAAAAACTGTTGAAGAGATACTCCATGGAGAACACATCAACTGCAAAGACACCAATGTCTACATCCTACATGCTTGATACAGAACTTGATGGGAAATTTGTAGATCAGAAGCACTACTGAGGAATTATTGGCTCATTACTGTACCTTACAGCTAGTCGACCAAACAACATGTTTTCAACATGTCTGTGTGCACGCTTTCAAACCAATCCAAAGGAATCACACCTCATGGCAGTCAAAAGAATTTTCAAATGTCTGAAAGGAACTGCATCTCTGGGTATATTATATCCTACTAAAGGAAACTTCTATCTCCAAGCCTTTATCGACTCAGATTATGGAGGATGCAAGCTCGACTAAAAGTGAAATACTGGTAGCTGTCAATTCTTAGGAGGCAGATTGGTCAGTTGGACTTCAAAGAAGCAAACATGTGTTTCAACCTCTACTGCTGAAGCTGAGTATGTTTTTGCCGCCACTTGTTGTTCTCAAGTTCTCTAGATGTAAGCACATTGATATCAGGTATCAATTTCTAAAAAATAATATTTAGACAGGTCATATTGAGCTTCATTTTGTTACTACAGATGAAGAGACTGCAAATGTGTCACAAAAGCTCTGGATGAACCCAAGTTCCTACAATTTCTAGGACGACTTGGAATGCTTAATCTAGATTCTCTAGGCATTTGAAGTATTTTTTTCTCAAAAAAGAAAACTTTTGTAAAAAAACTCCAAAAAGATTTTACTTTCATTTTTATTTTAAACAAAAGAAAACTCCAAATTGATTTTACTATCATTTTTACTTTATACAATAGAAAAAAAACAAAAAGATTTTATTTTTTATTTTTTATTTTTTTTGTCTTTTGTCTTTACTTTAAACAAAATAAAATACCAAAAAGATTTTATTTTTACTTTTGTTAGGAAACTGCAAGTTGTCATCACAACTATGCAAATGAAGAATGTTAGTTACTCCACAATTTAATGATTTTTCAAAATACTAAATTACATGGTTCTTCAATTTGCTTCGGTACACAACTAATATTGGTACTTAGGTGACCATTAACAAGTTTCATTGTTATACTCTACTTAGAGTTATAACATACATCAGGTACCAATTTTATGTGGGATAATTTAAGACGAACTCTAAGGTTTAGTTAAGCCAATTTGTTCTAGTATATTTGTGGCTTCCTGTCCTAGTGAACTCATGAGACAAAAATTTGAACTTGTGTAGTTTGAAGGACATAAAAAGTTTTGTTTTGTGAATATCTATAACTAATAAAAATTTTCTTCGTTAAAACAAAGCGAGTTATGTTTCAAGTTTGTTTGTTTAATTTCTGCACTTTGAGTCTAGTTATATATTCAATAAGTTATAGTTTAGGAGTGAAGTCAATCTATGACCTTTGGGACTCGATGAGTATTCCCCCCGAGGATATATTTATATATATCCACCTAATTATAAAATCTTGGATAGATGGGAAGAAATATTGTTTAAAAGGATTTCATAGAAAGTCATGGACTCCATTAGTGACCTAAGCGATTTCGAGCACTCCAATGAATTTCTTAAAAGTCATGAACTAAAGTACAAACATAAATAAAACTAGGAATTATTTTCTTATGTCCTTTGTCAAAGTTAGAGTTATAAGAATAGATTAAAAAAATCAAATCAAATAAAAAAAAGTAATTATTCTTAGGTCAATTAATATATATATATATATATATATATATATATATATATATATATATATATATATATATATATATATAGTATTTTTCTTTTAAAGTCGTGTCACTTGGAATTTTTCGATACCTTTTGAAACGAAATGGGTAAATAAAAGGGTATAGGTGGTAGGAATGCCAAAAATGAATTTCGTTCATAATAAGTGGGGAACGTTTATCATGATTGTCATTATATAGGGTTTGGGAAGTAACTAGGCCTTAAACACAAATATACGCATTGCGGTGAGACATAATTGGTGAGTACAAATCGGTTTATTTTGTGTGATGTTAGTGAGTTCAAAATTGATACTAAACATAGGAAATTCTTTACAATGAGGAGTGAAGGATCATACATATAATTTAGTTGCTTGATAAATCTGTAAGTTATAGCAAGATAATCCACAATGCTTCTAAATCAGTCATCCTTCTAATTTTAATGTTTCCTTAAGATTATTTTTTCCACATGCACACACTTCACTGCATTTTACTATTTCATTCTTAAATTCTCAATCCACATGCGCATACATCACTTTCAAAGTTACATTATTTATTATTTGCATTTTCATATTTGCCGTTTAAATCGTGCCTTAGAATCTAGGTAAAGCAACTAAGTTAGATAGAATATCACTTACTTGATCACGCAACATCCTTAGCCAAGTGGAGCAACTTATGACAAGTGGATCGTCCTTTTCAAGAAAACCATATGTGCTTGACTTGGTTCATGGAGAATTCTCGTATATACTGAAGAAGGAAAATCCAAAAGCTTTAAAGGTCATTTGTTAACCATCTTGGACCAACTGGAAGCATCTTGGAGCAACTTCATCCACTTGGACCAACATGAAACAACTTCAGATACATGGACCAAATTTGGAACAACTGCATTTAACTTGGAGCATCTTAGATTTTCTTGGAGCAACTTCATTAACTTGGATCAACTAGAAGTACTTTGGAGCAACTACATGCTCTTGAATCAACTTGGACCAACTTCACCAACTTGATCACCTGGACCATCTTCATCCAACTTGAAGCAATTTCATGCTATTGGACCATCTTATACCGTCTCCACTTCTTTGGACCAATTGGACGAATGAATGAAGCATCTTCATTCATCTTGATCATCTTGAGGCATCTTGGACCATCTTCGTCAACCTTATCAATTGGATCAAATGGAAGTCACTTGGACCATCTTGGAAAAACCACTTGGAGCATGTTCAAAAACTTGGAGCACGTTCAAAAACTTGGAGCATGTTCAAAAACTTGGAGCATGTTCAAGAACATTGGAGCACGTTCAAGAACTTGGAGCATCTTCAACCACCTGGTGCATCACGTCATTGTGGATCATCATGTCCACATAGAGCATAATAAATGTGTCATGAACGTTTTGAATAGGCCATGCATGTTTCAAGTAGGCCATGCACGTCTCGAGTAAGTCATGAGCATTCCTTAGGTGCCATGCACGTCTCTAAGATAACATCCATGCATGTGCCACCTTTTCTTTCTTAATTCTCAAGTCATCTTTTTCTCGCTCGCGAATCAAGTTGATTTTTCCCTATTTATACTTTAGTGTCATCCAAGTCTTATGGGCCCACATGTTGGCCCATGCAAGCCCTATCTCGGCCCATTAAAAAACCCTAAAAACCTTTACCTATAAATACTTCACTTCTATTTCTCATTCTTGCTTTTTCACTTTCTCACGAATTCTTACTCTCATACTCGTTTGGAGCACATCAAATTTTGTTTTGGATCAAAATCAAAATTTTCTTCAGTTTGGAGAAAAATCACTTCGTGAGCAAAAGACCTTAGAGCACCTTTGGTTTGGCGCAACAAGCTTAACTCTTCGGATAGCTTTGGTGCAACATGCTCCTTGGCACAACAACTTTGTCCTCGTAGCTCCTTGGCGCAAAAACACCCTTCGTTCACCACCACTTGGCACAATAGCATCTCTCTTGATCCTTGCAACCTCCCCTCCCCCCCCCCCCCACATCTCCTTGGCACAACTAGCTTCTTGACACAACAACCTCTCTTGCGCCACTTCTTATGCCTTGCACCCTTCTTGCGCCAACCCATTCTCATCTTGTTCCACTTAACTGATCTTCTTGCACCATACACATACACTCTTGAACCATCTCTCTCTCATTTTAACTCCTCCCACTCGCAAGCAGCCTTGGCGCATCTTGGTTCACCATCAGCACTTGGCGCAACTTCACATAGTCTTGGCACAACTTCACATATCACCACCAGCCTCTTGCACCATCGCTTCTTTTCTACGTCTTTTGCGCCACAAGCTTTCCTAACCTTTTCCTCTTACGCATCACATGACCAAAAACTTCTTGCACCATATTCTTATTGATGTGATTAAAACTTTAATCTTTGAAGATCGATTAGATCTTAAACAAGTAAGTAAATGTAAAACAGCAAGAACACGAAAATAAGAACAAGGCAAGAGTGAATCAAACGTGTCGAATGATTAAAACAAAATCCTCAGAAGAGCTCGATTAAGAACATCAACTGTAGAGGATTGGTAGGTTACAAGAACGATAAAGAAATCTGTAAATTCTATCGTTATGCTCTAGATCAATCGTTAAAATCATTAACCTAATATGCATGCAAGCATATACTTATATAATAAACATAATGGGCTCTCGGTTGGACAGGCCCAAACCGAAATACAAATTAAATAAACAAATAGCCGAGCCCAAAGACGCAACCCTTGAACAAATCTTCAACCCAACAATCTCCCCCTTTGCGTCAATTGGAGCGAGATCTTCACTTGTTACTTGGGCCAGCAGCGGAGGCACATACCTTCTTCTTCACGGTGTTAAACAAACGAGAGATAAGAGCCAGTATCGTCTGCCTAAACCTGATGTACCACTGGATCATGTCATTGAAGTACTTAACATCATCCGCTGAATTCTCTTTACACCTTCGAATGATCGATAACACATGCTCCAGACAAGCAGTGGTGTAAAGATGTTTGTTAGCTAAAGCAAAGACACATTTCTGTCCTTCCGCTCTAGTGAACATGACCGAATTGCGTCTCGGGTCGATCTTGCCCATCTTCATCTGATTGAGATCACTGGCCGATCCCATAGGAGCTATCTTCGGTTTCTTCTTGAAGACAGTGGCAACCTCCTGATCCATAAGGGCAACCTCCATGATATAACAGACAATCATCCTCTTGAGTTGGTCTATGATCGGACCATATTCAGCTTCATTTGTCAAGAGGATGTTATGAAAACAATCCAATCATGAGGATTTAAGTTCGGTAGATCTGCCAGGGAGATATGATGTGCAGTTCTTGCAGATCCTCGAATCACCTTGAACTGAACATTAATGAATCTTCCTTCGGTGTAAGGCTTCAGTACCCGAACGTTTACTATCTTCTGGGCGCTCCATGTTAAATACTGAGGACGAGCAGCCTTCAGATAGAATTCGATGAGCTCCCTATCAACCTCAGGGTTCGGATGAGGGACTTCAAAAATATTTGAGAAGGCGTGGAAGATAAACGCCTTTCGAGTCAGCGGCATGTCGAACTGCGAATCGACAGAATTATTGCAGTCGAACGAAATCACCGGCTCGAGCCATAAGATGTTGGGAGTGTCTATGGCCTCTTTGATCATTCGCTCCCGAGTCCAGGCAGGGAAGAGAGTCTTCCTGCTCTCGAGGAGATCATGGGCTTCCTTCTGCTTGCGTTCGGCTTCTTCAGCCTCTCGCGCCACACGATTAACATCATCATCAGCATTGCGACTGTTCTTTCGTTTCAACAAGTCAGCAATGGTTTCATCATCTTCATCATCATCTTCTTCCTCAGCTATGTTTTTCCCTTTATCCTTCACACCCGAACCCGAAGCTTGACCAGTCGGAGGTGGTTCGGTTGTGTGAGTAGCTTTGGAGGAAGGAGGTGGTTTCGATCCGGACTTTACTTCTCCCCCTTGTTTCGGATCGGACACGAAACTAGGTAAACCTTCGATTTTGCTGAGAAGGTCCATGGCAGGAGCAAGTTTTTCAGCAAGGGTTCGCCTCACCGAATGATTGAGTATTGGATCGTGTGCTTCAAGGATGTTGGATAGGGCAGCGTGTACATCTGAAACACATGTCTTGATGACCTCCCTTTCGGATCGAAGAGCTTCAAGCTGTTGTTGAGAGTTTGATAGTTGAGTGCTCTTGACCTTTAGGGCGGTGGTTTTGCTTGCCAGAACGTCCATTAAAGAGTTTTCAGCTGCAAGATCCTCTTGTAGCTTAGCAAGGCGCTCATCAATGGAGGCACGAAGGGCCGAGTTGTCGTCGCTTATTGATTGGCGAAGTATAGCAAACGAAGTCAACTCCGTTGAGACGAACTTTGCCAATTGCTGAACAATCGGTTCCAAAGTTGTCTTTGTAGAATCCGCACTCTCCTGTAATGACTTCAACAGAGAAGAGGCGTCTGAGAATAGTTTATCGACTTTTGCGGTCGCTGCCTCACAGGCTTTTGTGGAGGCGTCTATGGCGGCAGTGGCTGAGGCTACCGAATCATGCTGAGCCCTGGAGAAGGCATCAACAATCTTCTGAAGTGCAGCTTCAGATAGAGAGGACTGTTGGTTGGAAGATGAGGCGAGAAGTAAGTCAACCTTCTCGTTGACTTCCTTAAGATGCTTCTTTGTCACTGGAGCATCATCCTCTTCGTCACTCTGAACCTGAAACGGACTATAGTAGACCGAATCAAAGGTCATATTGTCACCGCCAAGAAACCGGTTATCTCCATCAGAGGCATGATCTGGAGATGGTGGGGGTGGTGAAGCTGGGGGTGTGGTTGTTTGGGTAGGTTCAGGTTGAGTGTGGGGTGGGGTAGTTTCGGGTGGTGGTTGAGTATGGGTAGGTTCGGTTGTATGCTGGGTTTCGGTTTGAGGTGGTTCGGTTACGGGTGGTGTTTCGGTTGCAGTTGTGAAAATGGGTGGTGGTATAGGGAAAGAGGTTGGTGGAATAGTGGTAGTGGGGGTTATGGTCAGAATGGAAGTAGGGATGGTTTGAGGAGGTGAAGGAACTGGTGAGACATGAATGTCCATGTCTGGGGTAGGTGATCGGGGTGGTGTGTTGCCTCTTTGAGGGGTTTCGCCTCCTTGAGAGCCATCCGAACCCGAACTCTCGTTTTCTGAGTCACTCGAAGAGGAAGGAATAAGAAGTTTTCGCTTCGGTTGAGTCTTCCTTCTCTTCGGCTGCGGTGACTGGGCAGGTTTCGTTTGTTTCCTCTTCCTGGGAGAAGGACCTTTAGCAGCTTTGGTCACTTGCTTCCCTTTGTCTGCCTTTTTGCCCCTATTCACCGGTTTGTCAGCATCATGGATGGACTTCAGCATTTCCGGTGTAAGGTCCCTAGGTCCAGTTGCCTTGAACTCCTTGATCGTCCGGATTAGCCTGCTATCAGAGGGAACGTCGCCATACATTGTCTCCGGAATAGAGCCAATGAACGAGAATTTAGATGCATCAGAGACGATGATCTTCTTGGTATGAAACGTACCGATTGAAGACATCGATGCACTAACAGCAGTGGGAATATCAAACCTGTCCATTGCCCACTTTGTAATGAGAGTCCAGAATCGGGCATACGACACCTCTGAATGTCGTGATGAAGAAGAAAGGCTCTGGATGAGCTGTTGCCAGAGAACCAACCCAAAGTCTAAGTTGACTCCGTTGTATACTGCATACATGATCGACAAGAACAGTCGACTAGCACCATCAGATCCTGAGCTCCGTTCAGACAAGCCCTTGAAGAGAACTGTGAACATGCCATTCCACTATGGCGGCAAGCAGGATTTCTTGAACTTTGCGATGGAGGTGAGGACCTCCGTGTACCCCATATTGTAAAACATGCAATACAGATGCCCAACCGGAATCGACTCCGGATTAATTCTCGATGGGACAGCAGCCAACCCTAGCAGTGTGCAGAAACGTTGTTGAGAAATGGAGGTCTTGTGATCAGCAACCTCGAAGAACACCCGCTCGACTGCTTTGTCATAATAGGCAGTCGCATAAACCTGCGAGAGAGTCGCCATGGGCACAGACTCAATCCTGGAGAGAGCCGGAGCGATTTGGGAGTACTTCAGGCACTCGATGATCGGCGACATGTAGGAGTCGTACGCCAGAGGGTTGAGATGGATCACCAAGCATTGTTGAGGACGAATGGGAAGGATGTGTGAGGTAGCATGGACTGAGGATGATTCCGCCATTGTTGAAGGTAGTAGAAGAAGAAGATGAACAGTGAAGCTTTTGGGAGTTTTTGCTCTCTAGAAAATCCGGAAGCAGTAAAAAGGTAAATGAGAGTGTAGACTGCCTTTTATAGTAAGGGAATGGAGAGAGAAAAATCGTTGCAAATCTTCTATGCGATGATCACGTAGGAAAGAGAGTGTCAGATTCCTAGGATCACGCCACCCAACAAGCGTCGTTTCAGAAAAAAACCGTTTCAAATCCTCACGCGCCTTTAAGTGCCAGAGAGAAATCCCTTGAAATTCGCACACGCGTCCATGATGTCAGTAAAAGTATGGGCGTTTCAAATCCACACGCGCCCCATTTTTACCGTCATTTGAAATTCAATCCTTGTAACTCCCGCCGAGTCAGCAACCTTTCGTCTTATCATTTTGAATCGCATCTTTTGAATAAACTGCCCACGTGGAGGATTGTTGACCACGTCTTAATTATTAACCACCAATGCAATAAATCAGCCTGAAATTAATTAGTAACGGAATTTTGGAAAATCAAAGATTTTCGTGCAAAGAGTGTAAAAAAGAAAAGAAATAAAGCAACTCTTTTTAGGATTGACTGTGATGTCAATAATGACACGAAACTGATGATCCCGGACACGAATCTCTTCCTTCAAGGTCAAGAGAGACCTTAAAGTGTTAATGTGGATTCCCGTTGAATTACGATCAATCACTTTTTAAGAAATGTTGAAAGGCTTCTTTTAATTAGGCTACTTTAGGGTGGCTTTCGCTTTGATGCAACAATTCTAATCTTGAAATAAGAAAGAAAGGGATCAAAGTACTTGTGAGACCGGTGTAGTCTGTTGAACAAGTAGGTAGGAATTAAGTGTAAGTTGGCTTGGAAAAGTATGAAATCTCAGAAAAAAAATTTAAAAACTGGATCCCAAGGGAAGAAACGTTATGGTGAATAACAATTTCATAGGAATCACACAAAATAAAATTTGAGATTTCATTAAGGTACATTCGTCAATTCTTTGGTGAAAACTTGAGCAAATTAATTGTTCACCATCAATTCAGATTTGGTGTTGAATTTTGGGTTTCACTCAGCTCGTAGTGGCACGAAACTAAGATCGTAAACATAGATATTATGTAACCATAAACCTCAGTGGTAATTTCTGAGAGTCTCAAGGGTTACGTTGATGAAACGAATGTAATGGAGATGGTGTAAGAAAACATAGTACCTCTGCTGCGAAATAAAGGACCAAGCAGAAAACTCTTAACTCATGTGAGAAGAGAGTGAGGTAGCTCACGATTAGAATAAATGTGTTAGCCTTATTGGGAAGACAAGGTTTGTGTATACCAGGTCATGAAGGCTATTATTCAAAATCTTATGAGGCTTGGGACACATACAGCAGCATGCTTCTAGGGACACTTAAGTAATTCATCAATTATATCCCCATAAACGAATGAACACACAAACAAAATTAAAAGAGAAAGATATTTTCAGAGTTTTTGAGATATATTAAAAAAATAAAAGAAAGAAATAGTAAGAAAAAAATAAGTAAAAAAAATAAGACTTAGAAAGAGTAAAAAAAACTTTGGAAAAATTTGAAAAACCGAACCCGAGCGTTCGGTTGGTTTCGGTTCCAGAAAATTTTGAAAAACCGAACCCGAGCGTTCGGTTGGTTTCGGTTCCAGAAAATTTTGAAAAACCGAACCCGAGCGTTCAGTTGGTTTCGGTTCCAGAAAATTTTGAGAAACCGAACCCGAACCTTCGGTAGGTTTCGGTTTTGGAAAATTTTAAGAAACCAAGGAATTTAGACATGCAATCAGAAAATACTTTCAACACTAAGAAAAACAATTTTTGTACAAGAAATATACAACCAAGAAAAACTACCTTTGAAGTGATGAGCGAGTCAGATGGTTTAACCGAACCCGAACGTTCGGTTGGTTTCGCTTCTTACGTTTGAGGTTGAGAGGTAGTGTGAGGTACTGACTCTGATTCCATCATACCTAGCCCTTGCAGTATTCTGTTGAATGATGCTTCAGGAAGAGCTTTGGTAAAGACGTCAGCCAGTTGATCAGTGGTCCTTACGAAGTGAACTTCGACGTTTCCATCTTCCACGTGATCTTTGATGAAGTGATACCTCAGTGCTATGTGTTTGGTTTTAGAGTGTTGCACTGGGTTATGACAGATCCTAATTGCACTTTCAGAGTCACAATATAGTGGGATCTTCTTCATATTGAGTCCATAGTCTCGAAGTTGACTCTGGATCCAAATCATGTGTGATGTGCAGGATGCAGCGGCAATGTATTCCGCTTCGGCAGTAGACAACGACACGCACGTTTGTTTCTTGGATTGCCAGCTAACGAACTTCCCGTCAAGGAATTGACAACCACCAGTTGTGATTTTTCTGTCGAGTCCACATCCTCCAAGGTCAGCATCTGAATAGGCTTGAACGAAAAAGCCTAAATTGGAAGGATACCATAGACCTAAGGAGGTGGTTCGCTTGAGATAACGTAAAATGTTCTTCACTGCAAGCATATGAGGTTCACGTGGCTTTGCCTGAAATCGAGCACAATAACACACAGAAAACATGATGTCAGGCCTGCTAGTAGTAAGATACATTAGTGAGCCTATCATTTGACGATAGAGCGTGATATCGACAGCCGGTTTGTCTAGGGATGGAATTAGTTTGGTGCCGAATGCCATTGGGACTTTGACTTTGGAGTCTCCCATCATACCAAACTTAGCTATGAGAGTCTTCGTGTAAGCTTCCTGATTGATAAAGATGCCTTCGAGTCCCTGTCTAATATTTAAACCAAGGAAAAAGTTAATAGGACCCATTGAGCTCATTTCAAATTTAGTCTCCATCAACTTTCTGAATTCAGCCGTTAAGCTGGGATTCGTAGAGCCAAAGATAATGTCATCGACATAAATTTGAACTATCATAAGGTGGTTACCTTCCTTTTTGCGAAAGAAGGTTGGGTCAACCGAACCTTGTTTGAATTTAGACATCTTTAAGAATATAGTTAACGTTTCATACCAGGCTAAGTCTTATTTGGATACTTTTCGTTCACGAACCCAGGAGGTTGCTCCACATACACCGTTTCTTCGAGTTCTCCATTAAGAAATGCACACTTGACATCCATTTGGAAAACTTCAAAGTTTTTGTGGGCAGCATAAGCAAGAAATATTCTTACAGATTCCAGCCTAGCTACAGGAGCGAAAGTCTCTTCATAATCAATCCCTTCCTCCTGACAGTATCCCTTTACTACCAGACAAGCTTTGTTCCTTATAACATTCCCTTCTTTGTCCATTTTGTTCCTAAAGACCCATTTGAGACCAACAACCGAAGCATCTGGAGGAGTTGGAATGAGGCGCCAGACTTTGTTCCTTTCAAATTCGTTCAGTTCGTCTTGCATTGCTTGAACCCAATCAGAGTGATCGAGGGCAGTGTTAACTGTCTTCGGTTCAACTTTCGATACGAATGAGTTAAACATACAAAACTCAACCTTTGAAAATAAGGATGTCTGTTTTGCCTTCAGTTGTGATCGGGTCAGAACCTTTTCGGATACATCACCAACCACTTGAGAGATAGGATGATCTCTGGTCCATTTGGTAAGAGGAGGGTAATTTGGATCAAAGGTGGGGTCTAGTTCAGCGTTGATCATTTCTTCTGGTTCGGATTGGCTATCGTAGTCAAGCGTCATATCATCATGCTCCCCCTCGATTGATGAGCTTTGAGAAACTTGAGGTTCAGAGGTTTCTTGTGATGCTGGACTTGCAGGCGTTGATGCACTTTCGGTTGGAGAAGCACTTTCGGTTGAAGAAGCACTTTCAGTTGCAGTTGTAGAGCTTGGCTCCCCCTCGACATGTGAGCTTGGCTCCCCCTCGACTTGTGAGCTTGGCTCCCCCTCGACTGAAGCATCGTTGGATGGAGGTTCATCAGAAGTCGATCCTCCTTCATTCATTCTCCTGGCAGCTTCTTCGACAATTTGCTTCATGTGGTCTACCTTGTTGTCTGCTGCACCTGCTTCTGAGAGAGAAGCTTTCTCTGGTTCGTCAAAGAGCTCCAGAAATTTCTCGTATAGATTAGCGATCGAGACTGTGACTTGGCCAGTTTGAGGAAAGATTTCCCCAGCGGTGTCTCCTTTGGCCTGTAGCTTTTTGACATAGCTGTCGTCAAAGGTCACGTAATATGTTTCTTCAATTTTTCTCGAACGCTTGTTTAGGACCCTGTATGCTTTGGATGTGAGAGAGTAGCCCAGAAAGATTCCCTCGTCGGCTTTGACATCAAACTTGTTGCGGTGTTCTTTAGAGTTAAAGATGAAACACCATGAGCCGAACACATGGAAAAATTTCACATTGGGCTTTCTGTTGTTTAGTATCTCATAAGGTGTGAGCATGAATCGCTTGTTGAGATAGGACCTGTTCTGTGTAAAACAAGCAGCAGAAATAGCATCAGCCCAAAAATAAAGAGGTAAGGAAGCGAAACTTAGCATAGTTCGGGCAGCTTCACACAAAGATCGGTTTCGTCTTTCGACTATTCCGTTCTGTTGAGGTGTGTAAGGAGCTGAGAAGTTGTGACTTATTCCCTTTTCTGCTAGAAATTCTTCAAATTCCCTGTTTTTGAATTCCAGACCATTGTCGCTCCTGATGTTGCGAACGACCTTATTGAGCTGTACTTCAATTTGCTTGATAAACATTTTCAGCTTATGAGTCACTTCAGATTTGAGCTTTAGAAAGAACACTCATGTAAATCATGAAAAGTCATCAACAATAACAAGAATATACTTGCTACCACCGATGCTTTCGATAGATGAAGGACCACACAAATCAATATGAAGTAATTCGAGTGGTTCAACAACTTTTGTGTTAATTACAGATGGATGACTTTGACGACTCTGCTTCCCCATTTCGCATGCAGCACATAAATGATCTCTATCGAACTTGAGCAATGGAAGACCCCTAACATGACCTCCAGTGACAAGTCGGTTGCTATCTTTAAAGTTGAGATGAGAGAGTTTTCGGTGCCACAACCAGCTTTCGTCAGATTGAGCTTTTGATAACAAGCATATAGCTGGGTTTCCTTTGATGGGTTTAAGGTTTAGAGGAAACATTTCACCCTTTCGCTCCGACTTGAGAATTACTTTCTTTGTCTTTTTCTCAATAATTTCAGAACCTTCATCATCGAATGAGACTTTGAGACCTGTACCTCCAACAAGCTGAGATACACTGATGAGGTTGTGTTGGAGTCCTTCCACATAAGCCACCTTCCTTATAGTGAAATCACCATTAGTTATCATTCCGTATCCCTTTATGGTGCCGAAAGAATTGTTTCCAAACTTGACATTGCCACCATTTGTAAGAGATATGTATTCCCTGAGCTCCTCTTTCCTCCCTGTCATGTGACGTGAGCAGCCACTATCGATGTACCATTCTTCGTCGAACTGCTCGTCACTTATAACCTGCAAAAATTAAGCAGATTTAGGAACCCAAAGTTTCTTGGGTCCACGTGAGCTTTTCATGGGAACAGGAACAGTAAGAGAGATGTCAACAAGATATGTCCGTTTTATAAGTGTTGTTTCATCTTTCTTTATAATGGTAAAGACTTTTATTTTATTAGGATTAGGTGCGTTCGGTTTAGACTCTGGTTTGGATTCATTAACTTTCTGTTTGCCTTTTTGTTCAGCTGACGAATGAGATTTTTGAGAACGAACAGAATGAGCTTTTGAGTGAGATGGAGATGAACTGGTGGAAGTAGAAGAATTAGATGAACTAGAAGTAGTGGGTTTAGATTGAGAGGACTTCTTGGCTAGAGACTCTAGGTGACCCTTTTGCTTTTGATCATTGGAGGGACTGACCTTAGAATTTTGATCTCTTTTGACTTCAGAACCGAACCTTTGCTTTCGGTTGGAATCGTTCTTTGAACCGAACCTTTGCTTTCGGTTGGTATTCTCTTGTGAACCGAACCTTGGCTTTCGGTTGGTATTCTCTTGTGAACCGAACCTTGGCTTTCGGTTGTTGTGGCTCTCAGGCTTTCCGACAGGATTGTTTTCATACTTCAGATTCTTGTCTTGATGTGAGAAGTATGCATTCTGGGATTGCCAGAATTGCCTCCTTTCAGAGAGATTCTTCCTGTATCTTTGGTTCCTTTCACGTTTCTTATTCCTCATCTGCTTCGGTTGATGATGAATATTAGCTTTCATTTTCGGTTTCTCCTTGGCTGGTCCATTTTGAACTGTAGGAGTTTCACTTTGAACTGAGGAAGTAGAGGGAACGTTTTCTTTTGCCGAACTTTCATTCTCCTGAGGAATGTCTTTCGTACCACTGGTGCTTGGCTCATCGAAATTATCTGGCTTATTCAAGGGTTCAGGTATGTATCTACCTTTAGTCATCCAAGAGGTTCTTTCAGATAAGCCCACCGTTTCGTTTGCATTATCTATTGGTGCTGACCATAAGTACTCATCACAGCCATCAGCATTGTCTTCGTTCACAATAGCTGTGAGTTCAGCGGTCTGATGTTCGGTTACTCCAGTGACCTTGTATACTTGATTTGGAGTGGTCCTAACCTTTTGATACACAACTGCTTTCTCTGCTAAGATCGGGGACTTTTGTTGGGACAATCGAGCGAACTCCACTGAATTTTCAGAAATTAGATTCTTGTGGTTTTCAGGTTCGCTTTTTACAAATTCTGAGCAGTCAACCGTGTCCTCTATAGAAATTTCACTCATGTTGTCGTCCTCGTTAAGCTCAGATGCATTTTCAACATCTATTTTGTTTTCTGAGCTCAAGTTGGCGTTTAACGAGTCAAATTTTTGTATGGTTTCGGTTCTCAGTTTGAGTCTATCATTTTCATCCAAAAGGTTTTTAAGCATGTCCTTGTGGTCCTTGGATTTAATGAAGGACTCAATTTTGTCCAGTCCATACATATAGGTCGGATTGACATCATCAGATGATATCACACTCTCACAGTTATAAGCTTCGGCATCAATTTCATCCTCCTTAAACTCAAGGAAGGGCAAAATTATGCGATGGATCTTTTGGCCTATTTCACAGTCCAAGTGAAGCTGAGTAATATTAGAATAAAGACGTTTTGCAATTAAACAAAAAACATTTCGCTGTTTTAACAACTTTAAATTGTCTCTTTGTAAATAAATGTTTTCGTCTTTAATTTTAACTAATTCAGACTCCTTCAACTCGATCCACATGCGCCGCTCCTCACTCTTCGAAGACACCCTGCTTAATTGATCAGTTAGGTTAGAATTGGTGACTTGAGTTTGAGTTAAGCTACTATCTAGATGATAAATTCTTGTATTAACATTTTTTAGTTCTTTCTCATATGAGGATTGTGGTACTTTAAATGAAATGAAAACCGATTGTACCTTCTTTATCAGTTCATCAAGTTCATTGAACTGCTGGCTGAGTGGTTTGGCCGTAAAGCACATGTCCTCCTGCCCCTTCGGTTCATTGCTTCCACCATCAGTGTTGTATCCCCTCATCTGAGATACATCAGACACCATGAAGCATCTTCCTCCACTGCTCTCCTCCTTTGCCACATAAGCCTTTCCATGAGTAGGCTTCCTCACTTCATCGTCTTCTGAGTCGGTAGACCAAACTTCCACGCTACCGAACTCGTCATCAGCAACCGAACCCTGCACAATAAGAGCATTAATGGAAGGGTTAGCGGTAGACTTCTTCTTTCTCATCTCATCGAGCCTTTTCTGCAGCACAGCTTCCTCATCCTTTTCATCATCCTTTTCAGCCATCTTTTTAAGGACACAATCTTTAGCATAGTAGTTTTTCCCACCACAGTAGTAACAGCTTACTCCAGAATCACCATCCACCTTCGGTTCCTTCTTGGGCTCTTCAACCTTCGGTTCATTGTTAACTTTTTCTGAACTATAACTCCCCTGCCAGTTTCGGTTTTTATTGCTGGGGAATCTCTTCTTTATGAACCTCTTGGGGTTAGACACCATCATAGCATAATCCTCAGACGTGAGGTCATACTCCTCCAAGTTAAGGTCTTCATCCTCCATCACAGCTTTACTTTTTGACAGGAGGGCCAGCGAACCAAGGCTTGAAACAACGTTCTTCTCCTGCAGTACAATCTTCTCCTGGGACTTGAGAATACCCACCAGTTTCGCCAAAGAATATGATTTAAAATGCTCATGGGCTTTGACTGTAGAAACCACTGCTCTCCATTCAGACCTCAGACCATTTAAGAATGTAACCTTCTGCTCGATAAGCTTCCTTTCGATGTCATGTTTGATCATCTTGTTGAGAAGATGATTGAAGCGATCGAACGTTTGGGTCACTGTTTCTTCGGCTCCTTGCCTGAGTTCTCCAAACTCAGATAAAAGCAAGGTTTGGATAGAATGTTCAAGATCCTCGTCTGTAGAATACAGTTCGCGAAGTCTATCCCAAACTTCCTTTGCCGTTGTGCATGAGCTGACCAACCTGAAGGTGTCTGACTGAAGGGCGAATCTGATCAACCTTAATGCCTTGATATTGCACTGGAATTTATCCTTTTCATCTTGCGCAATATCTTTAACATCCTTCAACAGGTCATTGTACTCCTTTTGAGTTTTGATAATCCTTGACGTTGCAGAGTGAGAAAAAGGTCCATTAATGATAGCTTCCCATATGAGGTATCCATTATCCTCAGATCCTATCACGTAGTCTTCGAGGTGATGCGCCCAGACTTCATAGTCATGGGTATATAGGATTGGAATCTTCATGGTTGAACCGATGTTGTTGGAAATATTGATGGGGTTTGATTGTGACTCGTCCATTATGATCGAAAAACCTGTTTAAAGATCAGACTTGTAATAAATCAGATTAGGGCAAAACAATAAATATCAAGATACGTCAATAATGAGATGATGGCTCAATAAATATCAGTGATTGCGGAAAAACCCTAATTGAAACCTTTTCACAGAAAAGATGTGTATCGATTACACAGCCTCCTGCTCTGATACCAATTGATGTGATTAAAACTTTAATCTTTGAAGATCGATTAGATCTTAAACAGGTAAGTAAATGTAAAACAGCAAGAACACGAAAATAAGAACAAGGCAAGAGTGAATCAAACGTGTCGAATGATTAAAACAAAATCCTCAGAAGAGCTCGATTAAGAACATCAACTGTAGAGGATTGGTAGGTTACAAGAACGATAAAGAAATCTGTAAATTCTATCGTTATGCTCTAGATCAATCGTTAAAATCATTAACCTAATATGCATGCAAGCATATACTTATATAATAAACATAATGGGCTCTCGGTTGGACAGGCCCAAACCGGAATACAAATTAAATAAACAAATAGCCGAGCCCAAAGACGCAACCCTTGTACAAATCTTCAACCCAACACTTCTGAAACCTAAACCTAATCTTTTTTTTGGCGTAATAACCTAACCAAGTTCCCTTTTTGCGCCACAGCCCTTTTGTGTTCCATACACCTTCTTCATCGATCATCAATCCATCTTGGCACACCACTCATGATCAATAGTTCTCGTGAGCAACAGCCCTTGTGAGCATCAACACCGTTTCGTGAGCAACATTGTGTGAAGCCTATTTTGGCACATCATCATGCGAGGCCTCTCTTGGCACACCACAATGATCAAAATCTTAAGTCAAGGCACAACTTCGATTATCATCATCTTGCGCCAACCCTAGTACAACATTGTTGTTTGGCGTAATCTCATCTCCTTCATAATCGTTATCTTCGTGCGCTATTTGATCATTCATGTCCATATCATGCAACACGATCACGAACCCATGAGCACTCTTTTTTTTGTGAGCATCATGAATTTTTTTCCTGATCATATTGAAAAAACTTTGTGTTCATCTTCAAATGTTTTCATGAGCTTCTTGATTTTTTTTATCATCAATATTATTGAATAAAAAAATGCATATTTATTGGAGCAACATCCTTTCTCATTTTTTATTTTTTTGACTTGGGCCATGAAGTCAACTCAAAGCTCTTGGCACAAGATCATTTTCTTTTTGGGAAATTGAAAAAAAACAACTTTTCTTTTTACCCACTAGCACATTTTTTTTCTCTCTTTTGGCGCAAGTTCAACCACCAAAAAGGAGCCCTTGACGCATCTTCCCTCTGAAACAAAACTTTCGCGCATCTGATTGTGATTCATACTCCTTGGCCCAACTTGCTCTACATAATTTTGTTTTTGGCGCAACATCTGGCACAACACCTTCTTGCGTCATTCCCATTTTGTGCCACACTTACAAATCCTTTGGCGCAACATCTCATGGAAGTCCTCCTTGGCGCATCTGCTAGCAATCTTCGAAATCAAGAATGGCTTTCCTTTGGAGAATCTTTGCTCGTCCTTGATGCCACCTTACCAGTTTTTGGCGCATCATCAACAGACGCTGGTGACTCCTTCTTGCGCCATCGATCTCTTGGAGCATCATAATCATATCGCTGTGACCATCAAAACCTTTTTTTGTTTGGCTCAACATCCTTTGGAGCAACATTTCGTTCCACAACTTCCATCTTGCGCCAACCACAACACCTCATCAAAACCTTTACCCCTTGGTGTAATACCATCTAGTCGACATTACCATTGGTGCATCTGATCAAGACTATCAGTCTTCTCAATCCTTGCGCAACACTCAATTCTGAAACCCTAGCCGAGAATTGCCTATTAGAAAGCACCATTGTCTTTTTGGCGCATGATCAATCTTCAGTCTAACCTCTTTGGCGCATCATCAATCCACATCGTGAACTATGCTATCAATAGCGTGCTATAGCGGTGCTATAGCGGCGCTATAGCGTTTTGTGGTGTTACTGAACCGCTATTTTGAAATAGCGTTTACAAATAGCGGTGACGCTATTAGCGGCGCTATCGACCGCTATTTACCATGAAACTCATCAGCGCTATAGCGACGCTACACCCGTTTTTACAATTTCGTACATATTGGGCTATTTTCACAAAGAATAAAATGATTGTGTGTTATTTCAATATTAAATCTTTATTTTTTTAACTAGTCCACTACACTTTTTGTCTTAGTAAGTCCAAATAATAATCATGATTAATTATAAACTACAAATCAACAAATGACAACTTCCTTTTCTCGTCTGTTTCAGTACTTAGAAACCACGAACGACTTGAGCTGTAATGACATTTTGACACATTTTAGTTTCCATATAACTATATTAGAATATTATATATATATATATATATATATATATATATATATATATATATATATATATATAGATTATGTTATGTTTTTATATGATTTTTTATGATATTAATTCCATATAGTACTAGTAATCTAATATATAAATTTTGTATAAATATATAATATAAATTATACATAATATTAAAAAACCGCTATACCAATGCTATACCACCGCGATAACCGCAATTTCAAATAGCGGCATGTGACCGCTATTGAAATTTGGACCGCGATAACTGCTTAGATCGTGACCATATCCCAGATGCGTAACTGATAATTGACGCAACTCGGATCTGACTCTATTGCGTAACTTCAATCAGCAACACCTCAGTTTTTGGTAATCTTGATTGTTGGAGCAATTGATCATTGGTGCATCTCCATCTCATGATCCTCTTATGATCATCAGGGAATCATCGAGACTAACTTCATCCCTAGTTCTCAAGTTTTTTTTCCCTTGATCCATATCTTGCATCACTTTTCTTTTTAGTTGTTGATTTTTTTGGTCAGATATGATCTAAGTACATGATCAGATTTTTGAATCTTTTTTTTTTCTGTGAGCATCATCTTGTCTGGATTCTCTTTTGTTCTCTGTGAATGATGATTCACCTTCATCTCTTGTGAATGATCCCACTTCAGTAGCTTATGTTCGCTCTTTGTACCAAAGTGTTGTCAAGGAGTGGATTGTTGATTCATTATCCTATGCTCCATGCACCACCCAAGGTCTTCTTCTGAAGCAACTTTGTAAAGCAAACACATGGCAGAAAGCACAACCCACTAGAGACGTTGTTAAATCAGCGAATAGGTGTTTCTCAAAATAATTCAAAAGTACAAGGCCAATAAAATGGGAATGCTTTGGTTAATATGAAGGATTCATATCACTTTGTATGGGGAACAATGGAGAATTATGTTGTTGGTATGGGCCCAAAGAAAACAGCTACTTTTAATGCGCATGAAGCTGAAAGGCTTGATGTTTGGGCTATGCCTATTCATCTTCCTGGATCCAAAGACATCATCATACCCTGGAAGCCTAAGATTAACCCAGAGAAATGGATTGAACATGCAAGAACAACATTTGCTGTTGACCCTCGGATTGCTTTTTCTTTAGTTACTACATTTCCTGCAAATTCTCCTCTAAAGATAGAACTAACTCACTTAGATCAGACACATATATTAGAGATTCGCACCATAACTGAAGCTTTACCTTACTTTGTGACCCCAAAGGCTGTGGATGAAGATTCACCACTTTTGCAACAATTAACACATTAGGCTGCTTGCTCAATCACCTAGGCTTTAGAGTATTTTTACACCAGCATACAAAGGGCACCATCGTGTGATGGCTTATATTCTGAGGGTATTAGAGTCATATCCTCCTTCCCGTGTGAGCTTTTTCATGCCACAGCTGTGTAAACTACTAGAGAATGGGTAATTGAATTGTGTGTATTTATTACAGAGAAGGCTAACCCTTTTATAGACAACTTACAACAAGGAAATTGAGTGATTACAGGAGGTATATATGGTAAACCTATATGATTGATATATACATATTCTGAATGATACACTTCCTATCTATGGAGATTGTGTGTCGCTTATACCCCCCCCCCCCCCCCCGCAAGATGAAGGTGTTGGATTAATGTCTAAGTCCATAACTATAATTGGTAAGACATGACCCGGCCCGCATTGGTCCATTTGTGTGACAACCGTCAATTTTCGGTTAAGTCAAAGTCAACTAAAGTCAACAAGTCAAACCGGTCAACTCAATTTGCCCGTAGGTACTAGAGTTTACGTTATGTAATTTCTAAACAACTCGCTATTCTAAAGAGAGATCATAAATCGAAAAGTGCGTACATCTAGATCCCTTTAACCTAAAAATTGTGGTACGTGGCGAGCCAAACTGATAAAACAATGTTGCATACTCATCGGGAGTATGCAAGACCCTTAAGCAAGGCTTAACGGGGTTTACGGACCTTGCATTGCGAAGCCGGACACTCACATTCGTCACACACGAAACCACTCTCAATCGTTTTCACTCTATCTCTTCTTATTGAGAATCTCTCCCAAATCTCTCTAAGTATGCGAAATCTTTCCCAGATATCTCTTTGTATGAGAAATCTCTCCAAGAATGTCAAATCTCTCCCAAATCTCTCTAAGTATGTGAAATCTCTCCCAAATATCTCTTTGTATGAGAAATCTCTCCAAGAATGTCAAATCTCTCCCAAATCTCTCTAAGTATGTGGAATCTCTCTCAAATCTCTCTCAAAATCTCTCTCAACGTTCTATAGTCACTCGGGGCATCCCGACCCTCGCATTTGGCGAAAACAGCCCAAAAACGGAAGTCTACGCGAAAAACGGACTTAAGGAGCCGAAACCCCTCTTAGGACCCGAAAGTCCTCTTAGGACCCGAACCCTTCTAAGCCGAAGGCTGCTGAACTGAACCTCACTCAAAGAACCGAACCCGAAGGCTCCTGGAATCGAACCTCGCACATCACCCGAACCCGAACCTTCGGTACATTTCGGGTCTGACCATCTTCGCCTCTTACCTTCGGACCGAGCCTGGCATGCGAACCTGAGCACTCCCTTCTCTTCCCTTTGTTTCGCTTCATTTCGGATTCGGCCACAGCAAGGACCGAACCTCGGCCTAGGGACCGAACCTCGGCCTAGGGACCGAACCTCGGCCTAGGACCGAGAGGTCTCGCTGGAAACCCATTTTCTCCCGGTTTTCGAGTAGTTTTGCGTTTAAGGCCCGTTTTTAATTATTTTAACGCAGTATTTTCATCCAAAACTTTATTTTAACATATAAGGACCCATAATTATTAATTTATCACGTTTTTAAGGATAAAACCTTATCCAAAAAGAGTGGGTGAAGTACAAGAGGTGGAGTGTTGACTTTCCTTTATTCTATGACACAAGCAACCACCATACCCACTCCATGACTAACCCACACTCCTCCCCACCATACCTTGTCACTTCCTTGTCCTTTTTACCTCTCTAACAAGTTATTCCCACGTTTTTGAGAGCTGGATATTCATCCTCTCTCCTCACTTCTCTCATTTGCTCTCATTTCACCAAGAATCAAACACCACTTTTCTCTCAAACTTTTTCTCTCCATTTCAAGTCTCCAAGGCTGATTTTCAAGCCTTATTCTTCTCTTGGTAAGTATAATTCATCCTCCTTGTGATTATTACACTTCATTCTACTCAAATCATTGATTTCTTACACAAACATCATCACATTCTTGTTAGATCTTCGGACCTTCAAGTGATTCTTCAAGTGTTCTTGATTTGAACACTTCTCTTCTTCAACATCCATCTACTGAAATCACTCAAGGTGATTTCATACCCCTACATGTTCATGGTTTCTCAAGTTTTTAGGGGGGGGAATACAAGTTAAAACACCAAGAACATAACTAAATTTTTCTAACAGCTTTCATCAGAAAAGTTAGACTCCATTCACGGACTGTTTTGGACAACTTAAACATTTTTGTTTGAAAAACTGTTTTAGTTGTAAGTATTTCCAGTTATTATCTTTAAAATGACTACTTGCACATCTCCATACGATTTGTCTACAATTTATGGCGATTTTTACAAAACTGTCTATCATTTCAATCACCAATCCGGACCAGTCTGTGATTATGGACTTGTTCACACAAGTTAAAGGTCTCTAAAAATCATGGAAAAATTTATGAATGAACTAGACTCATTTTCCAAACTCCCGGAATTTACGGATTCTGATTTGGACCTGTTAAGAAGTTTTTATAAATGTTCTAACAACAGCGATCGAAACTAGTAATAACAGAAAAATGCTAACAAATTCTTATCACCTTGTAACATGTTGAGCAAGGTGTGTAACTTTATGTGAATGTGTGTTATTGCAAATAAAATGACATTTTGTCTTAGTATATAAACATGCATCAGTTAATAAATGGATTTTGATATACTGATATACACATGAAATATAAAGGATAACACAATTGTTATAATCATAGTACATCCATTTCACTCAAACAATTGAATAAACTACATTGTATATATAGTTTAAGTACATTACAATTACAAACTTTTATGAACTATTATAGGAATAGTTTATGGTCCATTTACTTTTCATACTCATTACAAAGGATTTATTCATAAGTGAGGTGCAACTATAAAGTGCCGGATTTATTCATAAGTGAGGTACAACTATAAAATGTCAGATTTATTCATAAGTGAGGTACAACTATAAAGCGCCAACTCTGCAGATAGACGCTGCTACTTTTCAACTTTTCAGGCTGAAGTCACGGTAGCCGTGACATTCGTCATGGCGCAATTTGATGCTAACAACGCCAGCAGGAGTGGAAGCGGTACTGACAATACAGATTGTGGTAACAATCAGGAGCACCAACGGGTGCCTGCCAGCGAAAATACCTCGGGCCACAAACCTATGAGAAAGAAGCAAAATTTTAGGACCAAAAAGAAGTGTAACCTATCTCAAAAACTTGCTGGAAGAAAGCAATCCGTAGCTGCACCAGCCACTGCAGCAGCAGTCACGACGAACGCCGCGACACTGGCCACGGGGTCTGCCACCCATATGTCGGCCAGACCATATGAGGGATCACTCCCAAAGTGTGTCAAGTGTGGTTTCCATCACCATGGGGCTTGCCGAGAGATGCACTGTAAAAACTGCAACAGGAAAGGGCATACCGCCCGTTCCTGTAGGACCCCGACTCAGTGCATCACACCAACCCCCATTACCAAAGTAATTTCAGTGTGTTTCCTATGTGGCGAAACAGGACACTTCAAGAGAAACTGTCCAACTGAGAGGAATGACGGGGAAAGCGGAGGAGCATAACAAATGAACCAGCAAGGGTAATAGGGAACCATATTAGGACTTTTGTAATGTTTCCCAACGACAAAAACGTTTAAGTATCATATGCTTGTAATGAATTTTTTTTATGCTTGCTAAAACCCATGTCTTTCTATAAGTATTTAAAATACTCCCTTGTTCAAATCAAACCAAATACATTCATATATGATCTTAAGATTATTACCTGTAAGATGTGATGACTTGTTCATACATCAGGGTTAATTATAATCAAATTGTTGAAGTCATGAAACAAATAATTCCATCATGGCTCCTATTCCGTGTCTAGCAGTATGAACTAAGTAGGGCCACCCACTCGACAATCTCACCAACATCAACTCTCATACGATGTTCATATACCGTTCGATCATAGGGAGACCTGTCAGGGATCACGATGTCAAGTATCATTACTGATTACCGAAACACACCCACTACCAGTGCTAGACACTGTGGTATAAATCATCTACAGTAATAATAACATCAAACAAAATGGAACACAGAAAAGAAACACAAGATACTCCATCACTTTAGTGATCCCTTCTTATGAGTACAACTTGGCTCATGTTATCTAAAAAGATTCGGTTGTCTCCATTCGGTTTCAATTAGTATAATCCTCATCTTCTCGGTTTAACGGTTACAAAAGGGCTCTTCACCTAACCCTCCGAATGTCGTAACCTTCTTCTCTCATAAGAACCCAACACGGACATCCGGGCCATCTCTCGTGGTGAGACCCCAAAACACGCACCAAAGGAGTGTTATACTTCCTGAAAACCTACCACAAGTATTTACAGGAGACTTTCGGGAATGTCACGCACGTAGCAGACAAGGTTCAAGCACAGAAGCTTGGGATGGATACGGTTAGTCTACCACTACTACGTGTATACGCGAGGATAATGTATAATTAAGATTCTACAGACATCGGATGTGTGCTTCCGCCCTATTTCCTGTTCCATGTCTGGTTGTGGATTTGGGGCAGAGTCACCCATCCAACTGTCTTGCCAATCTTGAGCACATACGACCTATATGCGCAAGTGAATGATAAATGGACCAGGTACGAGTCCTGCCATAAACTGTCAAGCCAAAACCGTCAAGCTACCCAACAATGAAATTAAAGAATCAAGCTTCTCACCCTGGAGAACTTCGGTTTTATTCTTCAAAATTGAAAGACAAAATTTCTCGAAGGCCCATTGACCTCAGAGGCCCCGATAATATCTCCAATAAAAACCATTACTATCTGCCTCGCATAAACGAATAGGCCGACCAACCGCGAGGAACGAAGTACCCTTTAGGAATTGGACCTGAGATCTAAATATCACCAGTCACGAGTATTGGAGAAGGATTTCCGAGGACAATCCTCCAAATTCGATGCGGACGCTGCAAGTCCGTAGTGATACCCCTCGGATAGGACCAACCTGCTCGCAATATTCATAGGATATGTCATTCTTACTAGGACTCGTTAGTCATTGTCATTGTAAATGACTTGCTTATCTACCCTCGTAGTAAGAAGGAAACCAAGGAGAGCAGCTGCAACAAACCGCGAAAGCAATACGATCAGAGAAGCTTTACCCGAAGTTCTCTAGATATGAGTTTTGGAATTAAGGACTTAAATTCCTAAGACGCATCATTATCAATGTGGAAATCCTTAAGGACTCTTTCAATTGATCAAAACCATTGAGAAACAGTCAGCACCAAAGGCGCCAGCAGGAATACACCAAAATTCCGGGTATCGTTGACCTACCGTCTTAGTTCCTTTGGAACTTCTCGTAAATTACAGAACCCCCTTACGAATTTGACCCTGAAGGGAGCAACCCTTGACTGGGAAGAGAAGCAAGAGGAAGAAACCTTTAGAACTCCAGAATAAGAGACCAAATTTCTCTGGAAGCCTCACTCTGGGCCGGCTTAGTACGCTTCGGACAGCATGGAAAGCCAAAACCCAGATATTTATGCCTTTCAAGATTCTAGTAAGAATCAGCCATGTAATCGCAACTTCAATATACTCCAGAGAGCTTAGTAAAGTACATTCTACCTGACACATCCCGAACTTGCAAAAGTATCTATCCGACGAGACTCTTGTAATCCCCCTCGACAAGATCGAGTTCCACAAGAGCCTCACCTTCGTAAAAGAATCATAGTGACCATGGACCGAGAGGTTAAGCGAACGCAGCAACGCCGCTTCCCATTAGTGGAAGTTCGTTGGAATACTAACCAAGGACCTGGAGTCACTTGGGAGCGCGAGAATCAGTCGATTAGGAAGTATCCCCACTTCATGGTTCGATTATTCGTGCCTACTCCTTGCCTAAATTCAAATTTCGGGACGAAATTCACTCTAACGGGGGGATGATGTGACAACCGTCAATTTTCGGTCAAGTCAAAGTCAACTAAAGTCAACAAGTCAAACTGGTCAACTCAATTTGCCCGTAGGTACTAGAGTTTACGTTATGTAATTTCTAAACAACTCGCTATTCTAAAGAGAGATCATAAATCGAAAAGTGAGTACATCTAGATCCCTTTAACCTAAAAATTGTGGTACGTTGCGAGCCAAACCGATAAAACAATGTTGCATACTCATCGGGAGTATGCAAGACCCTTAAGCAAGGCTTAACGGGGTTTACGGACCTTGCATTGCGAAGCCGGACACTCACATTCGTCACACACGAAACCACTCTCAATCGTTTTCACTCTATCTCTTCTTATCGAGAATCTCTCCCAAATCTCTCTAAGTATGTGAAATCTCTCCTAGATATCTCTTTGTATGAGAAATCTCTCCAAGAATGTCAAATCTCTCCCAAATCTCTCTAAGTATGTGAAATCTCTCCCAAATATCTCTTTGTATGAGAAATCTCTCCAAGAATGTCAAATCTCTCCCAAATCTCTCTAAGTATCTGGAATCTCTCTCAACTTTCTATAGTCACTCGGGGCATCCCGACCCTCGAATTTGGCGAAAACAGCCCAAAAACGGAAGTCTACGCGAAAAACGGACTTAAGGAGCCAAAACCCCTCTTAGGACCCGAAAGTCCTCTTAGGACCCGAACCCTTCTGAGCCGAAGGCTGCTGAACCGAACCTCACTCAAAGAACCGAACCCGAAGGCTCCTGGAACCGAACCTCGCACATCACCCGAACCCGAACCTTCTGTACATTTCGGGTCTGACCATCTTCGCCTCTTACCTTCGGACCGAGCCTGGCATGCGAACCCGAGCACTCCCTTCTCTTCCCTCTGTTTCGCTTCATTTCGGATTTGGCCACAGCAAAGGACCGAACCTCGGCCTAGGACCGAGAGGTCTCGCTGGAAACCCATTTTCTCCTGGTTTTCGAGTAGTTTTGCGTTTAAGGCCCGTTTTTAATTATTTTAATGCGGTATTTTCACCCAAAACTTTATTTTAACATATAAGGACCCATAATTATTAATTTATCATGTTTTTAAGGATAAAACCTTATCCAAAAAGAGTGGGTGAAGTACAAGAGGTGGAGTGTTGACTTTCCTTTATTCTATGACACAAGCAACCACCATACCCACTCCATGACTAACCCACACTCCTCCCACTTCCTTGTCCTTTTTACCTCTCTAACAAGTTATTCCCACGTTTTTTAGAGCTGGATATTCATCCTTTCTCCTCACTTCTCTCATTTGCTCTCATTTCACCAAGAATCAAACACCACTTTTCTCTCAAACTTTTTCTCTCCATTTCAAGTCTCCAAGGCTGATTTTCAAGCCTTATTCTTCTCTTGGTAAGTATAATTCATCCTCCTTGTGATTATTACACTTCATTCTACTCAAATCATTGATTTCTTACACAAACATCATCACATTCTTGTTAGATCTTCGGACCTTCAAGTGTTCTTGAGTTGAACACTTCTCTTCTTCAACATCCATCTACTGAAATCACTCAAGGTGAGTTCATACCCCTACATGTTCATGTTTTCTCAAGTTTTTAGGGGGGGAATACAAGTTAAAACACCAAGAACATAACTAAATTTTTCTAACAGCTTTCATCAGAAAAGTTAGACTCCATTCACGGACTGTTTTGGACAACTTAAACATTTTTGTTTGAAAAACTGTTTTAGTTGTAAGTATTTCCAGTTATTATCTTTAAAGTGACTACTTGCACATCTCCATACGATTTGTCTACAATTTATGGCGATTTTTACAAAACTGTCTATCATTTCAATCACCAATCCGGACCAGTCTGTGATTGTGGACTTGTTCACACAAGTTAAAGGTCGCTAAAAATCATGGAAAAATTTATGAATGAACTAGACTCATTTTCCAAACTCCCGGAATTTACGGATTCTGATTTGGACCTGTTAAGAAGTTTTTAGCGATCGAAACTAGTAATAACAGAAAAATGCTAACAAATTCTTATCACCTTGTAACATGTTGAGCAAGGTGTGTAACTTTATGTGAATGTGTGTTATTGCAAATAAAATGACATTTTGTCTTAGTATATAAACATGCATCAGTTAATAAACGGATTTTGATATACTGATATACACATGAAATATAAAGGATAACACAATTGTTATAATCATAGTACATCCATTTCACTCAAACAATTGAATAAACTACATTGTATATATAGTTTAAGTACATTACCATTACAAACTTTTATGAACTATTATAGGAATAGTTTATGGTCCATTTACTTTTCATACTCATTACAAAGGATTTATTCATAAGTGAGGTGCAACTATAAAGTGCCGGATTTATTCATAAGTGAGGTACAACTATAAAGTGCCGGATTTATTCATAAGTGAGGTACAACTATAAAGTGCCGGATTTATTCATAAGTGAGGCACAACTATAAAGTGTTGGATTTATTCATAAGTGAGGCACAACTATAAAGTGTCGGATTTATTCATAAGTGGGGTACAACTATAAAGTGCCAGGTTTATTCAAAAGTGAGGCACAACTATAAAGTGTCGGGTTTTTCTTTCAATTAAACGAGTTTATGTCGATTTGAACTTGCATTATTTATTTTAAGCATGGAAAAATACTTGTACTTTTCAGTTTTTGGATTAAAGACTACATATTGCACTTTAAGGAAAATATTGGATTTTTCTTGGTAACACACAACTCAATACAAAGATCGATTCTCGAACTCTTACTATCAAAAGCTTATGAACTCACCAACCTTTGTGTTGACACTTTTTCAAAATTACTTGTATTCTCAGGAATTCAGTGAAACAGGAAATCAACAGCGTTTTGAGGATAGGACGATAATCGTCAGACAGTTCACTTTGTCATCATAATGTAATTGATTTGAAATATGTAAACATATACATTGTTGTAACTTTTTCAATTATATTTATGATGGTGGTATTTACTTTGAGCACTATTATACTCGTTGTTGTGATACTACATGAAGTCCTCCACCCTCGGACGATTCCGCCATCCTTGGTTTAGGGGTGTGACAATTTGGGTTGCATGGCATCATACATTTGGATAAATTATAATGAGAAAAATAACACTTAAGTTTTGTTAATATATTATAAGTTTTAATATATTAATAAGATTATTTAATTAGTATTGATCAAGAATTAATCTAGGATTAATTAAGTGAGCAAAAGAAAACTAATTAAATATATGGGTTGATTGTGTAAATCATCCATACTTATATAGTGGGCTAATGCTCCATGGATTGTCAAGTTGGGCTAAAATCCATAAGATGCTCCATGGTGTATTTGAACCCATGGATCCAAGGAAATGGAAAGCCATGACAATTAGGGTTTACCCTAATTCTCATTAACTATATAATGATCTTATTCTAGAAAAAAATCGGCCACTATGTGTGAGTGAGAGGGCCAACCACATATACCATACACATAACATATCACAACATAACAGAATAGAACAGCCATGCACTTCAGGTCTGCTGTTTGACTGGTCCGCCGCACCGGGCCTACAGTCTACCTGGTCCACCCTCCGAGTCTAGCCATATACATCGAGTCTACAGTGATTGGTCCGCCCGCACTGGGCCTTCAATCCACCTGGTCCACTCTCTGAGTCTACAGTATGACTGGTTCGCCCGCACCGGGCCTTCAGTCGGCTTGGTCCACTCCCGAGCCTCGGCACGTCTGGTCCGCCCTCTTGGGGCCTACATTCTATCCAGACCACTCGTTGGGCCTTCGAAATAACCGGTCCGCCCTGGGTATGTTGGCCTACAGCACAAAGCAGGATCCGCCTCAACCCAACCCCAGTCCAACAACCATGTGCACATAAACATATAATCATATATCAAATCACAACTAATCAAACCGATCTTAGCAGATCACATACATAGCACATCCCTACCAGGATTCCGACCTAACCGGTCACTAGCATAGCATCATCCTATAAACCAGGATACCGACCCTACCAGGTCTCTAATATACACCATCCTAACTACCAGGATGCAAACATAACAAAGCAATAACATAACAAACAACTACCTGGATTTCCATCGGATAAAGGGTCGGCCTTAGTGCCTTAGACCCTGTTGATATAGTGCGGATAACTCACCTCGCAACTGCTGACTGAAAAGATAAGATAACGCTACTCCAACCTCCGACATGACTCCACCACTGATCAATACCAAAAGTCTGAACTCAATCAATATCAATAATTACCAAAATACCCCTAGAAGTCAACTGGCCAACTCTTGGTCAAAGTCAAAGTCATCAGTCAAAGTCATCAGTCAAAGTCAACCTTCCTGACTGATTCTACTTGCCGAGTCAACCCACTGACTCGTCGAGTCCCTATACTCAGAAACTCCCAATCCACGACTCAACTCGCCGAGTCGCCCCAAGACTCGCCGAGTCCAACCAACTCTGAGTCACTTCCTGCTCAACTCACTGAGTCGTCCCTTGACTCACCGATTCACCGCTCAAACAAAAAGGTTAGGACCTTACGACCCGACTCGCCGAGTCCAAGGAAATCTTCAACAGACTCGCCGAGTTGTTCTTCCAACTCGCCGAATCCATGCACATATTCATGCAACTCGTCGAGTGCACTAATGTGACTCGCCGAGTCCAGACGTGACATCTTCATCCAGACGATTTCAGGCCATTCCAAAGCTTCCAATACATAGATCTGGACTCCAAGGGCCTGATTCACATGTAAAGTTTCCAACTTTACGTGCATGCAAGGTTTAGCAAGATCTAAACAAGCTAAAATGAAGGTTTAAGGCAAGGACACTCTTAAACAAGCCCCAAAGCTACCACTTTCCAGATTCATGAGTCAAGACCAGTCTAGATCTGTAGTAGCCCCAAAGCTACCACTTTCCAGATTCATGAGGCAAGGACACTCTTACTCGCGGAGTTCCTTTCTTCCAACTTACACTTTTACCCCCTGAACTCTTGATTCTGACTTTGGGATGTTACAATTCTCCCCCACTTAAATTAGGCTTCGTCCTCGAAGCCTGCAACAACACATCCCAGATGAATACTCCCACAATACAGCTCCTGGTCTCAACCGACCCAGGTGCCTCCAAACACTGCTATCAACCCCCTATAAAGTCCAACTCTTTCTCACAGGGTCACGACAACTGCTTCAAGTCGGCCACCGACTTCTTTCTTTGACAACAACGCTCATCAACCAATGATCACCTGATGATACTTCCATCGTTCTAAATCAAATAATTACTTGACTCTTACAAACTAGATATCACCCGGAACCACCGGGTCCTGACCCGGTACCAACTGTTATCCCTTTCCTCGCTTGCCACAACTCTATCGAATTTACTGCTGGGACTGATCCTGCTTCCTTTCCGAGTCCAACTCTTTTCTTTCCGTGCTGACAGGACGACACATTCCTTCAATTCCTAAGCAACTCCCATGATTTCTCCTATGTAATCACATACACATGCTGAACCTGCTCTAACATCCTCGGGCTGGAAAAACCTGACACACTGACGATACCTCAAAACATCCCCAGGAAGAATTACCGCTACATACATAACTTCCTGATCACAACCATACTGGAAAATCCAAGGCTCCATCCTTGCATCCCCTCCGAACTCTTCTGGTTCTACACTACCAGAATTCCTTCTGCAACCTCAACAGACACCCAACCCGGATGTGTTCCCATACCACTGGTACCATCCCAGTACTTACTACCAATATCTGAAGTAATGCCGATAATCCACTTACTCCATTTCCTCCTCCTTTGGAGTACCCACGCTACTTCCGGAGCTACATGCCTTTCCTTCCAGGAAATCCACTCAACAACCCTTACTTCACCTACACGTGCCACTGAGCTAAACTTCACTCTACATTATCCATGTAGAGCAACTACTATTCTCAAACTTCCATAAACTTTGATTCTGGTTGAAAGGACTCTCGGGTCCATGCACTACCTTCCACTAACATCATGAATACTTGGGGCCAGACCATATCAATTATCATCCCATGGTGACGTCTTTCTCACTCTCCTCGAACCGATCTACTAACCCATACAGAGTCTTCAGCATGACTGGACCACCTTACCAGGCCTTCAGCCAATCTGGACCACTCTCCGAACCTTCAGCATGTCTGGACCACCCTCCAGGGCCTTCAGCCTGTCTGGACTGTTTTCCGAGCCTTCGGCCTGATTGGTATGCCCACCGGCCTTCAGTCTCCCCGGACCGCTCAAATTATCATTCCGAACTATTCCTCATGGGAATCTCTCCCATACATACTGTTCTAGCCCTCTAGGGGTTCTGAACTCTAATTCCATTCCTTGTACTCGAATCCCGGCCTATCCCTAGGCCCAACCCTAGTCTGTATCCTGCCCCACTCGTCTACCACTTACTCATGCCAGCCCACACTCTTGGCTGACTAAAACACTGTTGAATCCCAAATAGCTAATCAACCTCAAATACTTGTCGATCCTCCTGATAATTTTCCAATTCTCCCCACTTAGAGCACTGACTACCAACCACCGGTGACCCAACCGGCAACACTTAAACATTCTTACTCAACAAATTCTCTTATACTTGAACTGATTCTAAACGAGAAACCTCCACAAAACCACATTCCGGCATCGCACATCTCGAACTCTAAGGGAGTTCGACTCCCCGCTGAACACTTCTCAAATCGCAATGTCTATATCCGACAACAAGACCATACAACCAAATTTTGACCATCAATCCCTTGGATGCTAACCATTTACAACTCCTTACTACTATCAATTTCAACCAACCCATGAAACACGAAGAACGGCGAATAAAAATACAACACCACAAAATAACAAGATAATCAAACAACAACATGTCACACCCCCGAACCAGACGGCAGAAACGTCTGAGGGCTCTTGTGACTTAAATTGAATATCATCACAATGAATATACATGAATCATAACATAATTCATCACCATGCATTGAAATATTACAACTGGTATTGTTTACATCCAGTACATTGTTTTAGACATTACAATTTCATAACATAAACTGTCCGATAGATAATCTAAGCAAAACACCATGACATTACTTGGTACTTATTCTTCGGCTTACCTATTACCTAAGAATATAAGTTATTTTGAAAAAAAAAACGTCAACATATGAAATGTTGCTGAGTTCATAACTAATGTTGTGGTAAAATGATTTGGTGTAGTTTGTAAAACCCAGAAAATCCGATATTTTCTGAAAATATCATTGTTTATAAAAAGTGTGAAGATCCGTGAATATATGCTTGTTGATTTTCAAAACATGTATAATTGTTGAACTTTTGTATAAATTACGCAAGTGAAAATGTTCAACTTCCCAGGAAAACCCGATGTTTTCCCAACACATAAAATACAATGACTTGTCTATTGTTATACCAATACGTCGAATGATTTTGATTACCCGAGTGGCATTGGATTAATTAGGGTTGTGAGTTGTTATAATCACGCATTATAGAAAATGACTAGTTTATAACTACAGTTTATGAACGATCCTTAAAGGCGTCGGCCGTTACTACTCACTTAATCCACCCACCATGATTAGTCTAGTTTATCGTCCTGAATCTGTTTACTTTGATTTCTCATAAGCCCAACAACCGAGGAGATAGGAGAGTACGAAGCCCTTTTATTTCCATGAGTTATTCAAGGCTATCGGGAATGCGAAAGACACTTGGCCCCACTCGCATTTGACTTCTCGACCTCACTAGCAGTACTAATGGGCCACTAGGGCCCAATAGCGCATTAGAGCTTTTGAAAGTCCTTTTACGTGGAATTTGGGTCATAGAAGGCCCAATATCACGTAAGCATATTCCCTTTAGGCCCAAAGATCATGTTAATGGGCTAGCAAGGCCCAACAAGCATGATTTGAAACTTCTAAGCCCAAAGTTTGTAAGTTAGTTCATCATAGTTATCGCGTGTTTATTGAAATGCTTTGGTTTATCGATTTTGTTTTGTTATTGATTCGAGACCGAATCAATTCGTTTTGTAACGATACTTGTTGTTGAGAGTGTATTTGTTTTTCCGTTTCGTCGGTAGTCGTGGATCTTGTATTTTGTATTAATGACTTAATTTGTTTGAAAATGGAGTTTGGTCCTTTTCATTACCCTCCTTTTATAAAAATAACACTTTTGGTCCTTTTATATAAAAGAATTTCATTCTTAGTCCTTAAAACACTTTTCTTGACACTTTTGTATAATTTATTTGATGAAAACATGATTTTAACCCAAAGTTTACTTAGTTGACAGCTTCAGCCCCTCTAGAATAGTGATTCTCGGTTAAGGACCCATTTTTCACAACTTTTACAGTTTTGGCCCAAAATCCAAAAAGTTTGCATTTTTGGTCCTTTTTTATAATGAAAAGCATTTTTGACCCTTATAAACATTTTGTTATGCTAATTACCCCCTATTTTACAAAAAGTTACATTTCCAGCCCCTCAAACTTGTGAATTTCGCATTTTGAGGCTTATTGGGCCGAGAAGCCCATAATTAGCCCAATATGCTAAAAAATTACATTTCAAGTCCCTTGAAATTTCTAATATTTAGAAAAATATTTATAGAAACTCTTTTGACCCTTTTAACCTTCAAGAAACCGTGACTTGTTGATTTTTACCCCAAGTTTGTATTTTTGACAATTTAAGCCCAAAAATGGGTTTTATGTGAGAGTATGTTCATCATAACCTTATAAACTATTTTTCTTGACTTGTTTAGTGTAAGATAGCTTAAGTTATGTTTATTTCCTTTCTCATGTCTTAGATCTCGGGTTTACACCCTTTTTGGTAACATATTCATCACAATACGCATGAAATCACACACATACATGCATCAAATCACACATAGCATACATATACACATAGATCTACACATTTTCTTGTATTATCCCCCATAAAACTCATAAAACTGAAAAGAAAGGGGTATGAAGCTCACCTTGAGTTGTGGTTTCGGTTTTGAAGAAGATTCGGAGAAGTTTGGTGCTATTTTCGGCCCTAGCAAATTCCTTGGATGGATCTCAAACTTAGATGGTTCTAAGATGCAAGATCATGAACTTGAATGGATTAAGAGATGATTTTTGACTAAAAGAAGTAGCTAGATTATGGATCTAAGCAATATCTTACCTTAGATGATGAATTTTTGTGGAGAATTTCCTTGAAAGCCTTCTAGATCTCGAAAGTATGGAGAGGAGTGGAGAGAGTTTTCTTGAGAGGATTTTTGAATGAAGTGTGTGTGTGTGGGTTTGGATTCGTCCGAGAGCAAGAAAGAGAGGAGAGAAAAGAGAGTGAGTGATTGGATGGTGCATGGAAGTATGAGTCATTTTGCATGGAATTCCTTTGAATAATTGTGAGGTGGCACCCAAGAGTCAACTCCTCTTCTTGGTTTGGGCTTGGGCCGAGAATGGAGATGAAAGAAAGAATATTTGGGCCTTAAATGCTTAAGTCTATTTTATGGTTATGTTGAGTGATTTTTGGCCCAAATAAATATAAATATGATTTTTATGGCCTATTAGGGCTAAATTAGATTAGTTATGGCCCAATAAGGTCCATTTAAATATTTTATTTCATTCTAGGCCCAATATGGCCCAAAATATTAAAATAAATGAAATTGGGTCCAATTAGAGCCCATTCAAGAGTTCTAAGCCCAAGATAGTCCAATTGGAAGCTTATTGGTCCATTGGGCCCAATAAGGAAAGCCTAGTCCAAAATGGACTTAAACAAGGATTTCTAGGGTTTCCAATTATTTGTTGACTATTTGCAGTGCTTATATGAAGTGTTTGATTGAAATTCTGTTGTTATTGAATAAGCATATTACATGTTTTCACATTGTTGGTTCACATTTGTTATCATTGTTCAATGTTTACAAGGCATCAAAATTCCTAGTTGTGACATCATCCGCCCGTTAGAGGGAATTTCATCCCGAAATTCTTTTGAAAGCCAGATTTGAGAATGTTAGAATAGATGAGGGTACTTTTGCTTCATTTGATCTTCGCATTCCCACATGAATTCTGGCCCATGCTTTGCGTTCCACCGTACCTTCACAATCGGAATGCGACTTTGCTTAGTACGCTTCACCTCCCTGTCTAGGATTTAGACTGGTTCTTCCACGAACAGGAGATTCTCGTTGATCTCAATTTCATGAAGGGTAATGACGAGTGTTTCATCGGATAAACACTTCTTTAGGTTGGAAACATGGAACACTGGGTGTACGCTGCTGAGTTCAGCGGGTAGCTGCAGTCTGTACACTACTGGACCAACTCGGGAAAGGATCTCGAAAGGTCCAATGTATCGTGGATTCAATTTTCCCCGTTTTCCAAAACGAATAACCCCTTTCCAGGGAGAAACTTTTAACATCACCAGATCCCCGACCTGAAACTCTAAGGGCTTTCACCGTTTATCAGCGTAGCTCTTTTGTCGGTCGCATGATGCTTGTAGTCGAGCTCTGATTTGAACTATCTTTTCCGTGGTTTCACGTATGATCTCCGGTCCCGTTAACGTCTTGTCTGATGCTAGTTCCCTCGCTAGCTGGGTGTCGCCCACCTCAGCCCAACACAACGGTGATCTACACTTACGTCCATATAGTGCCTCGAAAGGAGCAACTTTGATGCTCGAATGGTAACTGTTGTTGTATGAGAATTCAACTAAGGGTAAGTGGGTATCCCAGGACTTCTCAAAGTCTATCACACATGTGCGAAGCATGTCTTCAAGCGTCTGAATGGTTCGTTCGCTTTGACCATCCATTTGTGGGTGATAAGCAGTGCTCATGTCCATATGGGTTCCCAGTGCTTTCTGAAGGGATTGCCAAAAACGTGAAGCGAATCTACTATCTCTATCTGAGATGATAGACACCGGTACTCCGTGAAGTCTCACGATTTCTCGAATGTATACTCTTGTCAATCTCTCTATCTTGTAGGATTCTTTTATTGTTAGGAAATGAGCGGATTTCGTCAGTCTGTCAACTATTACCCATATAGTGTCCAATCCATCTGACGTCTTGGGCAGCTTGGTCACAAAAACCATAGTAATCCTTTTCCATTTCCACTCAGGAATTACTGGTTGCTGTAATAACCCCGAGGGCTTCTGGTATTCCACCTTTACTTTGGCGCAAGTAAGGCATTTTCTAACATAGGTGGCAATCTCTAACTTCATGTTAGGCCACCAATAATGTTGTTTAATATCCAAGTACATTTTGTCCGAACCCGGATGGATGGAGTATCGCATCTTGTGAGCTTCATTCATGACTACTTCCCTATATCCCCCAAGGTTAGGGACCCAAATACGGTTCATGAAATAATATACTCCGCCTTCTTTCATCTTGAGATTCTTCTCCATCCCACGTAACGCTTCGCTTGTTTTGTTTTCCGCCTTCATGGCATCTGACTGGGCTGCCCTGATCTGAGTGGTTAGGTGAGATTGGATGGTTATTGAGAGAGTTTTCACACGATGATTAGAGTACTCTTTTCGGCTCAAGGCATCAGCTACCACATTAGCCTTGCATGGGTGGTACTTGATTTCACACTCATAATCGTTTAATAGTTCAACCCATCTTCGTTGCCTCATATTCAGCTCTTTTTGATTCAAGATGTGCTGGAGACTCTTGTGGTCCGTGAAGATTGTGCACTTCGTACCATAAAGGTAATGCCTCCAAATCTTCAGGGCGAAGACCACTGCTCCCAGTTCCAGATCGTGGGTTGTATAATTCACTTCGTGTGTCTTAAGTTGTCGGGACGCGTAAGCTATCACCTTTCCACGCTGCATGAGAACACAACCTAAACCCTGATTTGACGCGTCACAGTAGACTACGAAATCTTCTATTCCCTCTAGTAGTGATAGTACTGGGGCACTGCAGAGTGCACGCTTCAGAGTTCGGAATGCAACTTCTTGTTTGTCCGTCCATTTGAATGGTATGCCCTTTTGTGTAAGCGAGGTAAGTGGCTTGGTGATCTTAGAGAAGTTTTGAATGAACCTCTTGTAGTAACCTGCTAGGCCTAAGAATTGGCAAATTTCTGTGGGTGTTATCGGGACTGACCATCCTTCAATGGCTTTGACCTTAGAAGGATCCACATGTATTCCTTCCTAACTAACAACATGACCCAAAAAGTTCACGCTACGGAGCCAGAACTCACACTTGGAAAGTTTTGCATATAACTTCTCAGTTCGCAGGGTTTCCAGGATTTGTCGGAGATGTTGGCCATGCTCTTCTTCGCTTCGAGAATAAACTAGAATGTCGTCAATGAATACAATAACAAAGTTGTCGAGGAATGGTCGGCAGATTCGATTCATTAGGTCAATGAATACGGCAAGGGCATTTGTTAGACCGAAGGGCATTACAACAAATTCATAATGTCCGTAACGAGTTCAGAAAGCGGTTTTGGGAATATCCTCTTCCCAGACCTTGATTTGATGGTACCCAGATCGTAGATCTATCTTAGAGAAGTAACTAGCTCCTTGGAGCTGCTCAAATAGATCGTCGATTCGTGGGAGTGGATAGCGATTTTTTACAGTGAGCTTATTCAGTTCTCTATAATCAATGCACATCCTAAAAGATCCGTCCTTCTTCTTGACAAAGAGGACTGGAGCTCCCATGGTGAGAAGCTGGGTCGGATGAATCCTTTGCCCAGGAGTTCACTAAGTTGGCTGGACAATTCCTATATCTCAGCAGGAGCCAATCGGTAAGGAGATTTAGCGATGGGAGTATCTCCTGGAACAAGATCAATTCGAAATTCAACTTGTCTTTCTGGGGGTACTCCAGGAAGATCTTCAGGAAATATGTCTGGGAATTCACGTGCTACATGAATGTCTTGAACGTTAACCTCTTCCTTGGTTTTATCCACTATGTGTGCCAGGAACGTCAAATCGTTCTTTCGTAGATGCTTCTGTGCCTGGACGCACGAGATGAGACAAAGGTTCGTGCTAGGTTTGTCTCCGTAAATAACTAGGGTTTCATGATTTGGAAGGTGAAGGCGAACGGCCTTCTCGTGACACATAATTTCAGCATGGTGGGGGCTTAACCAGTCCATGCCAATAATCACATCAAAACTCCTAATGGAAACAGGCATTAAGTTTATTTGAAAGACGTGTTGATTTAGAGCTAGGGTACATCCGATATAGATTTCCCCAGTGGATTCTGTTTTCCCATTGGCCATTTCCACCGTAAAGGTTTCACTGAGCTTCTGGGGTTGTTGTTTTAACAAATGTTTAAACTTATTGCTCACAAAACTTCGTTCCGCTCCGGTATCAAATAGGATGCATGTATAAGTGTGGTTTAGGAGGAACGTACCGGTTACGACAGCGGAATCCTGAACCGCTTCTCCCTGACCCATGGTCAGCACCCTTCCTGTTCCTCCATTTTCGGGATTGTTGTTGTTAGGGCAGTTTCGACGGAAATGCCCAGTCCTTCCACATCCATAGCAGGTGTGGCTAGGTCCTTCATTGTTTCCACCATTGTTGGTGTTGTTGTTGTTGCGGTTATTGTTGTTGTTGTTTCCCTGTTGTTTGTTCTAAGGAGGATAGGTCCTGTAGTACTTTGCCGTGTGCCCCTTCCGATTGCAACTGGTGCACTGCATTTCTCTGCACTCTCCATTGTGATGGAGACCTCACTTGTTGCACTTAGGAAGATTAGTGGAATAAGGCCTAGGAGCACTTGGAGCAGCTGAGGCTGGAGCATGTGGTGTGTGTAGTGACAAAGAACATGGTTTGGCATGCGGAATTAAAGCTTGCACAATTGAACATGGTGATTTGGGTGTTTAAGAGATATATTGAATGTATATGGTGTTACAAAAAAGGACTAGATCTAGACTACATATTTAACACACACTTACACACTCACTTTTACATCTCTCAAGCACACCTCTACAAGTGGACAAACCCACTATTTATAGAGGTGTTTACATGTCTCTCCCTCTCACTCTCTAACAAATGGGTCTAAAGGCTAAAGCACCACATGCAAGTGGGTTTTACAAAAGTCAAACATTTACAAAGTCATGAATAAATAACTTTGCACCCCAACATTCTCCCCCTCAAAGTTAGGAATGAATGACCCACTTCAAATCTTCCAAAATCAAGCACTACGTGGTTCGAGCCTCAAAGGTGACACATGTCGAAACGAACTTCAATCTTCAATTCTTCCATGACTCTTCAATTTGGGCTCTAGGATGTGAGACCATACAAACCGAGCAGCAACGAATGATTAACTTCAAATAATCACCCCAAAGTTGCGCATAAAAACACACCCCAAAAATCTTCAATAATACCAAACCCATTTCGAATACATCACTTCCGAACTTCCAATTGCATCATCTCGTGAGCTTTAAAAATTCAAGATCACTTCGGTCTTCAAATCCGCGTAATATGAAAAATTCAAGTTCGAATTTCCATATAAAACTTCTCCCCCTTTTTATAATCAAAATTTGATTATAAAACTCCAAAGGAAAAAGAACGTGCTCTATTCGGAATTTTTCATGCCAAAACTCCCCCTTAACATGTGGCATAAACATTTTGCTTCAATCCGAAAAATCCAAAAAATATTGAATTTTTAGCTTCGTTCACGAATCGCCTTTGACAAAATTTCTCAAAAATGGGTAGAAATTGTCAATTTCAAAATTCTGCAGTGACCCGTTGCGCCCAAAACAGCCAAATATGCGAAACACACTCCCATTTGCAAAACTGTGTAAAATGTGTAAATTCGCACAAACTGCATGAACCAGATTTGAAAATTCTGCAATTTCAGCATTTTATGACCCCGTTTGCGAAGTTGGGTATAAACTGTCAAAAATGCGAAACTACAAGTATTCGTTTTGACAATTTCTGCATGTTATTCAAACTTGCGAAGTTGGATTATTTTTGTCATTTCTTGAAAAGAGCAGGGACCAAATGCGAAACTCTTGGCTTTCTTCTTCATTGAACTGGTAATAACAGGCTTCGCATTTTCATTCTTATACCCTTCGCATGCCTTCGCATGTTTTAATCACCAAAATGCGAATCATAATGAGATGAATTCGCATTTTGATTCCAATACAAAACTCCAAATGTGAATTAAACACAAGATGTACACTGCAGTTACACAAATGCGAACCCATCAAGATCAAATGCAATCAAAATATGCGAACTGTCTTTGATCACATATGCGAACTCGTCTTTGATAAAAAAAAATTTATCATTCACATTTTATCGATCAATATGCGAAATTGATTTTAATCAGCCCTCTTCCCAAATCATCGATCACAGTGGAACCATTCTTTCACACATCAAGCCTTTGATATTAAGAACAATCGATTGATTTCAATCATGCGAACATTAATCCTTAATTCGTGTACACACTCGTAATCGACTTGCGAATATCAGATGATCATCAATCGTCCACCATCGACTATTGAACTCAAATCATCATCTATTTGAACTCACAAATATTAAACTTGCGAACATCAGCTTCCAAATTTATTCGATTCACCAACCGATTCCAAAAATCGACTTCAATCATAATGCGAACAATACTCAATCAAAATCGAGTTCCAAAATCTTTTATCAGTTCATCCTTAACCAATCTTTATCGACTCCCAAAATCAATCCTTTGCTCTTCGCTTTTTATGAATGAGACGTATTCCAAAATCGACAATCAATGAACACAGACTCCAAATATTTGAAATCAACAATCTGTTCTCTTCATCTGTTCGTTCTTCATCCACCCAAACAACATCCAATCGATTCTCAATACTCGATTCTCAATCGAGAAATGAACTAGAATTAATTTCATTTTCCAGTTCCAAAATCGACTATCAACAAACACCAAAATCTGTTTTCTCAATTCGATTTTCAGATCAAAAACTGAATACGAAACAATTTTCATCTGTTCTTCAAACATTCTTCAATTGTTCTTGAGCAAGTTCATCCAAATCAAAAACTCAATTTTTGATTTTTCAATTTTTACTTGATCATAATCGATTATTGTGATTGAACACAATTAACCTAATTGATTCACAAGTTGAGATGACTCAATTTAACATTCAAAACAAATCGATTGTTCAGATTTATCAAACTGAGATTAGAACTCAAGAATCTACGATAAAGAAGACACAGAAGCTGAAGGTACAAGTAAGATAAGCGTATGATAAAGTGTACTCAATCAGTGAATATTAGGAATCGGAATGAATTCAGATACAATTTAACTTTGGGCCAATTTATCCGATGAACATTAAAACAATCGTAGAACTGGGCTTGCAATTGATGAACAGTATTCGATTATTATCATTTGGGCTTCAAACCGAGATCATGAACAGTAATTTGATTTTTGATTGGACTTGGACATTTGAACAATGAATAGTAAACAATGATCAGATATCGATTTTGAGATTAAGAATTATAATATGAATTTGATATTGATTTTGGTTAGAAATTGATCTATAAAGAAAATAGATTGGATCTCCAATTAGGCTTGAAACAAACTCGATCCAATCCGAGGCAAAACGATCAAAAATCATAAATGCAACGCACGATTTCAACGAAATTAAGAGAGATCATAGAGAGAGACTCACCAAAATTGATCAAATTGCGACAAAAGTTGCCAAACCGAGAATCGTTCTTCAAAAATCACCTTGATCTTGAAGACCCGCTCTGATACCAATTGTAGTGACAAAGAACATGGTTTGACATGCGGAATTAAAGCTTGCATAATTGAACATGGTGATTTGGGTGTTTAAGAGATATATTGAATGTATATGGTGTTACAAAAAAGGACTAGATCTAGACTACATAATTAACACACACTTACACACTCACTTTTACATCTCTCAAGCACACCTCTACAAGTGGTATGAACCCACTATTTATAGAGATGTTTACATGTCTCTCTCTCTCACTCTCTAACAAATGGGTCTAAAGGCTAAAGCACCACATGCAAGTGGGTTTTACAAAAGTCAAACATTTACAAAGTCATGAATAAATAACTTTGCACCCCAACAGTGTGGATGGAACTTGAGTGGTTGCAGCATTAACTGCCATTGTTTGCTGCTTATTGGATGATTCAGAGCCTTGACGTCCCTTCCTCTTGTTGTTCTTCCCCTTTTTGTTATCATTTTCCTTTTTACCTTCAGCCTCCACTGGCTTCTCACCCTTCTTGTTGTTGTGGTCATACAGCTTCTTGGCCAATCTCTTGGCACTGTCGAAAGTTTCGGGATTTGCAGCTATCACGTTCCCTTGGATCGGGGAGGTCAGTCCCCAGATGAATCGTTCGATCTTCTTTTCTTCTGAGGTGATCATGCCAAGGCACAGCAGAGACAGTTCGCTAAACCTTGATATGTACGCATCTATATCAGCGTTCCGGACAGTGAGATTCCATCTTGTTCTATTTTCTGAATTTCGCCTCGGGGGAAATACTCGGCCATCAACATTTCTTTCATCTCTGCCCATGGCATGGAATTGGCTACGGGGAGTGTCATGGTTTCCACGTGTCCTTTCCACCAAGTGAGCGCTTGGTCAACGAAAGTGCATGCGGCAAACTTCACCTTCGTCTCCTCAGGGCAATCACATATCTCAAACATCGATTCCACCTTCTCGATCCATCGTTTCAGGGTGATCATTCCTCTAGTGCCGTTAAAGGTCCGTGGTTTGGCATTGGTGAAGTCTTTGTAGGAACATGTTTTGGTAGGTCCTTGATTCATCCCGTTGTTTGAACTTCCAACCCCTTGTCCGTTGACTCCTCCATTGTTCCCTTGATGAATTTGTGCCATTGCTGCGGTGACCGCAGCAGATACAGTTGCTTGGAATGCAGCTGAGTCAACTTCGGGTGGGGTTGGCCCAGGGTTTCTGCGGGTGGGTCGTTGAGGCATCTTTCTGTCATGGAACGGAAAGATGTTGAGTATCTGTGGTTTTTGTGAGGTTGTGATCCTATAATCTAGGTGTGTGGCACAAACTTAAGTAATTTCACAATTTAGCATACAATCATAGATATGTAACACATAGCAGATTATAACGTCACAGTAAAACATATAAAATCTTTCATTACTATTACCCGCACTTTGATACATGAAAATTTTGCTCGAAAGAGCATACATAAGCAGTACAAGTTCGGCAGCATAACGGCTCTATGAGTAGTGTAATCACTTAAACATAGAGTTGATGGTACATAGCATAGATCATAGTACTAGTAAGATAAGTCTATTCTTAATACTTTATGGAGCGCCCTATGACAGTAGCGAGATCATATGCCGAAGTGCTGAGCCAACAACTGAGCCATCTCAGTCATTTCTCTAATGACCTCATCCCTCTCATGCTCAGCTCGCACTGCACGTGCTTCCATGGCGAATAGCTGTTGCCGCAGGGCGGCAATCTCAGCTTCGGGGGAGCGATTCTCCCTTGCGGGATTCACTAGTGGGGTGGGATGGTCTTGCTGTGCCTCGCTGTCAGGTGATGTGGTGGAGTCCTCACCTAAGTCTTGCCCTTCCTCCATGTCATCCTCGGCCTCATCGAACTCGTAGTCAGTGCCTGTGTACTCGTCCGGCCCAACATCGTGTGCTCCCCCTTGATCTTCTTCAGGCTCATCTGCAATCATCCCGTGAGCCACTAAGACCTAATGAAACTGAATGCCCTGCTGCTCCCCTTCCATAGCGACTGAGAGGAGGTATACGAATAACTATCATTACTCCTATGACTCTACAATTATTGTATAGATTGAGCTGATGTTCTCTTCTTGGTGATAAAGGGGTATGTTTTTAGGTTCCCTAGTCATCACGATTTCCTCGGGACATGTGATAGTTGTACCTTGGAGGAAATGTAGTTGATCAGGCTACATCCACTCCTTGATACGACTAGGAACAGTCCTGGTTTAACTGAGATGCTAGCATTATCTTGTTTGGTTCGGTATTATGTTCTTTTTCCTAATACAAGCAAAGATGTTTTTATCGTTATGTTTTACTTGTTTTCTTCAGATTTGTGTTAGTCCCTCTTTTATTTTATAGTTGCATATCAATGGGTGGTTAGATATGCTAGTTCACTATAAACAGAGCTCTGATACCAACCTGTCATACCCCCGAACCAGACGGCAGAAACGTCCGAGGGCTCTTGTGACTTGAATTGAATACCATCACAATGAATATACATGAATCATAACATAATTCATCACCATGCATTGAAATATTACAACAAATATTGTTTACATCCAGTACATTCTTTTAGACATTACAATTTCATAACATAAACTGTCCGATAGATAATCTAAGCAAAACACCATGACATTACTTGGTACTTATTCTTCGGCTTACCTGTTACCTGAGAAGACAAGTTATTTTGAAAAAAAACGTCAAAATATGAAATGTTGGTCAGTTCATAAGTAATGTTGGGGTAAAATGATTTGGTGTAGTTTGTAAAACCCAGAAAATCCGATATTTTCTGAAAAGATCATTGTTTATAAAAAGTGTGAAGATCAGTGAATATATGCTTGTTGATTTTCAAAACATGTATAATTATTGAACTTTTGTATAAATTACGCAAGTGAAAATGTTGAACTTCCCAGGAAAACCCGATGTTTTCCCAACACATAAAATACAGTGACTTGTCTATTGTTATACCAATACGTCGAATGATTTTGATTACCCGAGTGGCATTGGATTAATTAGGGTTGTGAGTTGTTATAATCACGCATTGCAGAAAATAACTAGTTTATAACTATAGTTTATGAACGATCCTTAAAGGCGTTGGCCATTACTACTCACTTAATCCACCCACCATGATTAGTCTTGTTTATCATCCTGAATCTGTTTACTTTGATTTCTCATAAGCCCAACAACCGAGGAGATAGGAGAGTACGAAGCCCTTTTATTTCCATGAGTTATTCAAGGCTATCGGGAATGCGAAAGACACTTGGCCCCACTCGCATTTGACTTCTCGACCTCACTAGCAGTACTAATGGGCCACTAGGGCCCAATAGCGCATTAGAGCTTTTGAAAGTCCTTTTACGTGGAATTGGGTCATAGAAGGCCCAATATCACGTAAGCATATTCCCTTTAGGCCCAAAGATCATGTTAATGGGCTAGCAAGGCCCAACAAGCATGATTTGAAACTTCTAAGCCCAAAGTTTGTAAGTTAGTTCATCATAGTTATCGCGTGTTTATTGAAATGCTTTGGTTTATCGATTTTGTTTTGTTATTGATTCGAGACCGAATCAATTCGTTTTGTAACGATATTTGTTGTTGAGAGTGTATTTGTTTTTCCGTTTCGTCGGTAGTCGTGGATCTTGTATTTTGTATTAATGACTTAATTTGTTTGAAAATGGAGTTTGGTCCTTTTCATTACCCTCCTTTTATAAAAATAACACTTTTGGTCCTTTTATATAAAAGAATTTCATTCTTAGTCCTTAAAACACTTTTCTTGACACTTTTGTATAATTTATTTGATGAAAACATAATTTTAACCCAAAGTTTACTTAGTTGACAGCTTCAGCCTCTCTAGAATAGTGATTCTCGGTTAAGGACCCATTTTTCACAACTTTTACAGTTTTGGCCCAAAATCTAAAAAGTTTGCATTTTTGGTCCTTTTTTATAATGAAAAGCATTTTGGACCCTTATAAACATTTTGTTATGCTAATTACCCCCTATTTTACAAAAAGTTACATTTCCAGCCCCTCAAACTTGTGAATTTCGCATTTTGAGGCTTATGGGGCCGAGAAGCGCATAATTAGCCCAATATGCTAAAAAATTACATTTCAAGTCCCTTGAAATTTCTAATATTCAGAAAAATATTTATAGAAACTCTTTTGACCCTTTTAACCTTCAAGAAACCGTGACTTGTTGATTTTTACCCCAAGTTTGTATTTTTGACAATTTAAGCCCAAAAATGGGTTTTATGTGAGAGTATGTTCATCATAACCTTATAAACTATTTTTCTTGACTTGTTTAGTGTAAGATAGCTTAATTTATGTTTATTTCCTTTCTCATGTCTTAGATCTCGGGTTTACACCCTTTTTGGTAACATATTCATCACAATACGCATGAAATCACACACATACATGCATCAAATCACACATAGCATACATATACACATAGATCTACACATTTTCTTGTATTATCCCCCATAAAACTCATAAAACTGAAAAGAAAGGGGTATGAAGCTCACCTTGAGTTGTGGTTTCGGTTTTGAAGAAGATTCGGAGAAGTTTGGTGCTATTTTCGGCCCTAGCAAATTCCTTGGATGGATCTCAAACTTAGAGGGTTCTAAGATGCAAGATCATGAACTTGAATGGATTAAGAGATGATTTTTGACGAAAAGAAGTAGCTAGATTATGGATCTAAGCAATATCTTACCTTAGATGATGAATTTTTGTGGAGAATTTCCTTGAAAGCCTTCTAGATCTCGAAAGTATGGAGAGGAGTGGAGAGAGTTTTCTTGAGAGGATTTTTGAATGAAGTGTGTGTGTGTGGGTTTGGATTCGTCCGAGAGCAAGAAAGAGAGGAGAGAAAAGAGAGTGAGTGATTGGATGGTGCATGGAAGTATGAGTCATTTTGCATGGAATTCCTTTGAACAATTGTGAGGTGGCACCTAAGAGTCAACTCCTCTTCTTGGTTTGGGCTTGGGCCGAGAATGGAGATGAAAGAAAGAATATTTGGGCTTTAAATGATTAAGTCTATTTTATGGTTATGTTGAGTGATTTTTGGCCCAAATAAATATAAATATGATTTTTATGGCCTATTAGGGCTAAATTAGATTAGTTATGGCCCAATAAGGTCCATTTAAATATTTTATTTCATTCTAGGCCCAATATGGCCCAAAATATTAAAATAAATGAAATTGGGTCCAATTAGAGCCCATTCAAGAGTTCTAAGCCCAAGATAGTCCAATTGGAAGCTTATTGGTCCATTGGGCCCAATAAGGAAAGCCTAGTCCAAAATGGACTTAAACAAGGATTTCTAGGGTTTCCAATTATTTGTTGACTATTTTCAGTGCTTATATGAAGTGTTTGATTGAAATTCTGTTGTTATTGAATAAGCATCTTACATGTTTTCACATTGTTGGTTCACATTTGTTATCATTTTTCAATGTTTACAAGGCATCAAAATTCATAGTTGTGACACAACAAAACGAAAACATATCCACAACTGTATCCGGCTCTGCCCTGACCTCCTCTGCTGTAAGCTGAAAAGCACGTCCTTGAGCCCTTGGGGGCTCTGCTCCACTCTAACCTCCACCCGTAATCCTCAAAGTAGCAAATGCTGGACCCTGCACCGGTCCTTCAATAAGCTGTGGAGAGTTGGCCCTCATGTGACCAACCTGATGGCACTGATAACAAATCCTCATATCCTAAAATGGGGCTGACTGACTGCAATCCCTCGCATAATATCCCTCTCCCCGCACTTGCGACATGCACCGTCGGACCTACAAACTCCGGTGTGACCCTTCCCGCACTTCCCACATGTGCGGCTGCTCTGATCTCCCAACCTGGAATTAACGGTCTCGGACCATTTCGGCGCCGGCTACGACTGCACCAGGGCCTGCCTCTACTCTCTCAACTGCAACTCAATCTCCAACTCACACCGTCGAGTGGCCTCCTGCAACTCCAGCAGGGTCTCGCACCTCTGCGTAGATACAAACTGCCTGATATCCCTCTTAAGCATACTCAGATATCGGGACATCTGAGCCTGCTCCGAAGCAAACTTCGGGCAAAACATTGTCCTCTCAGTGAACATCCTGGTGATCTCCGACACCGACTCTGAATCCTGCTTCAGCTCCTGGAACTCCTGAGCCAACCTCTCTCTCAACTCGTGGAACATAGCGAGTGCTGAACATCTCCCGAAACTGAACCCAACAAACCGCAGCCCTCTGTGCATCCGAATATGACCCCGTAGTCAACCTCCACCAATCCTTCGCCCCGAGCCTCAACAGGTTCAGAGCACACCTCACCCTCTGATCAGCAGGGCATGAACATGTGAAGAAACATCCCTCCACATCTGACAACCATTGCATAGCAATAATCGGATCCTGAACTCCATCAAATGTAGGGGGCTTCGTATTATCGAAGTCCCGATACTGAAAGCCTCTACCGGCTCCTCCCCCTGCCGCTGCTACAGCCGTTGTAGCCGCCACGACAGCCGTCTCTGTAAGAGTTGCATAGCACTCATCAAAATACTCGACCATGGCGGTCTTGATCGACCCAAACAGCTCCGGCAACTCGGCCTGGAACATAGAAGCAACCTCATCATGCAGGATCTCACGAATCCTAGCATCCAACTCACCTGTGCTCATCTGACCGATAACCTCGGGTGGTGTTAATCCACCCTGACCGCCCCCTCCTGTTCCCGATCCTAACCCGGATCTGCTCCCAGCATGCCTCGTAACCACCATACTGAAAATTACTGCAAAACATTAGATGCTTCTCACTATTCCGGGAACCAACTCCCAACCCAGCCCTAGGGGTTGTGACTTCCTTGATACACGTATGGGTCCTGTGCTTTCAGTAGTACGGGCCCATACTACCTTCCACACCTACCCATATTTATATCAAGTATCACCACAGCACCCTAGTGAAGAGCATGCATAACAAACACTCAACCCTCACTCCTAGAGGAACACTGGAAATCTCATACAGAAAGAAACCCTAGGCTAGCATGAATCATAAATCAGGCAACTCTATCATGCAATTCCTGAAGATCCCTAGCCTAGTACTAGCATGTTGCTCTATCATATCTCATAAACAAATAACTTGTATGGTATTTTGGGGTTACTTATTGGCTCCGACAAATAGTACCTCCACGTCCTCCTTTACTCATTTTTGGAAAACCATTTTAAATTCTCTTTTGAAAACTCTCCTTGATTTGAGACTGGATTCACACGAATGTTCCTCCGATTCACTCAAACCAAGTCTCTGATACCAACTTGGAACGCTCTAAAATTCCCAACCAATTTAAACTTTTCAAAAGCAACCCAATATCATCAAGCTATTACAAAAAGGTTTTTAATACATTTATTATCAGAGTATTCCCAAAACCATATCATAAAACATAAACATGAGGAGCGGTACGATCACGCCTTTGCCTTGCCACGGTCTCCTGAAGAACTAGAAACATTAAACCACAACTGTAAGCCCGAAAGCTTAGTGAGATACCCCCAAAATACCAACCACATATACCATACGCATAACATATCACAACATAACATAACAGAACAGCCATGCACTTTGGGTCTACTGTGTGATTGGTCCGCCGCACCGGGCCTACAGTCTACCTGGTCCACCCTCCGAGTCTAACCATATACATCGAGTCTACAGTGTGATTGGTCCGCCCGCACTGGGCCTTCAATCCACCTGGTCCACTCTCTGAGTCTACAGTATGACTGGTCCGCCTGCACCGGGCCTTCAGTCGGCCTGGTCCACTCCCGAGCCTCGGCACGTCTGGTCTGCCCTCTTTGGGCCTACAGTCTATCTGGACCACTCGCTGGGCCTTCGGGATAACCGGTCCGCCCTGGGTATGTTGGCCTACAGCACAAAGCAGGACCCGCCTCAACCCAACCCCAGTCCAACAACCATGTGCACATAAACATATAATCATATATCAAATCACAACTAATCAAACCGATCTTAGCAGATCACATACATAGCACATCCCTACCAGGATTCCGACCTAACCGGTCACTAGCATAGCATCATCCTATAAACCTGGATACCGACCCTACCAGGTCTCTAAGATACACCATCCTAACTACCAGGATGCAAACATAACAAAGCAATAACATAACAAACAACTACCCGGATTTCCATCCGATAAAGGGCCGGCCTTAATGCCTTAGACCCTATTGATATAGTGAGGATAACTCACCTCGCAACTGCTGACTGAAAAGATAAGATAACGCTGCTCCAACCTCCGACACGACTCCACCACTGATCAATACCAAAATTCTGAACTCAATCAATATCAATAATTACCAAAATACCCCTGGAAGTCAACTGGCCAACTCTTGGTCAAAGTCAAAGTCATCAATCAAAGTCAACCTTCCTGACTGATTCTACTCGCCGAGTCAACCCGCTGACTCGTCGAGTCCCAATACTCAGAAACTCCTAATCCACGACTCAACTCTCCAAGTCGCCCCAAGACTCGCCGAGACCAACCAACTCTGAGTCACTTCCTGCTTAACTCACCGAGTCGTCCCTCGACTCACCGATTCACCGCTCAACCAAAAAGGTTACGACCTTACGACCAGACTCGCCGAATCCAAGAACAGACTCGCCGAGTCCAAGGAAATCTTCAATAGACTCACCGAGTTGTTCTTCCAACTCACCGAGTCCATGCACATATTCATACAACTCTTCGAGTGCACCCATGTGACTCGCCAAGTCCAGACGTGACATCTTCACCAGACGATTTCAGGCCATTCCAATGCTTCCAATACATAGATCTGGACTCCAAGGGCCTGATTCACACGTAAAGTTTCCAACTTTACATGCATGCAACGTTCAACAAGCTTTAAACAAGCTAAAATGAAGGTTTAAGGCAATGATACCCTCAAACAAGCCCCAAAGCTATCACTTTCCAGATTCATGAGTCATGACCAGTCTAGATCTGTAGTAGCAACCACAGATCTAAACCCAAAACTCGAAAATAGACTCATATATGACAATTTGGCCCTAAAACTTCATTCATGAACAATCTAAGCACAACCAAGCCTAGGCAACAGCTTTTTACCTTTAATCTGATGCCAACAAGCAAGGAAATTAGATCCACTTCGCTCCTCTATGATCCCACCAACTCTTGCTTCAAGTATCCTTCTTCTCCAAGCTCCACAAAACACTTAAATCCCTCTCACTCTCAAATTAGGGTTTGGAAACGATGGGGAAAGCTTCTGGACATCAAAGGGGGTGCTAAAGAGGTTGGGGTGGGGCTTAAGGTTCCTTATATAGGGTGCAAACCCCGGGAATTAGGGTTTCTCATTCCAGCATGGACTCGTTGAGTCCAGCCTCTGACTCGGCGAGTCCGGTCACTTAACATGTGCCCGGTACCCGCTTAGACTCGACGAGTTGTAGCTCCTACTCGCCGAGTTCCTTTCTTCCAACTTACACTTTTACCCCCTGAACTCTTGATTCTGACTTTGGGATGTTACATGAAGAACATAAGCTGTAGTTGACCGACCGGCATCATTGACTCCACCCCAATTTGAATCAGAGAAGGCTGAGAGGATGAGAGGAGAGTTTCGTTTGAGAAATAGACCATGATGAATAGTTCCTTTTAGGTACCGTAGGACACGCTTTCAGGCTTGGAAGTGAGTCTAGTGGTGTTCGTTTGAATGGATCAGTTTGATCTGATCCAATCAAGTAAATCCAAATTGATTTCGGTTTTCAAAACATGGATCCGAATTGTCCAAACTAAATTCAAATCCGATCTAATCCGATCCAATTACAATTTGGTTGGATCGGTTTTTATAATTTGGTTTTCAAAAACCGAAACATTTTAAACCGACATATAATTATAATATTACCCAACTTTACACAAGAAGAAAAACAAATAATTTAGTTGTGATTTGAAATTTATAAACAACTAATAAGAAGATATATATTATAGTTCAATATTTTATAGATACAAAACTTTCGAGAGAAAATGCATATTAATGTTTTTTTATCGGGTGAAACGTTTTGAGCGTATTTGAAAAAATAAATTACAAAATTAATAAATAATTATAGATATATATTATAAATAGATAAATAATAAATATTTATTCGGTTTTTTTGGACTATTCGGTTCTTATTTTATAAACCAAAACCAATCCGAAATCCAAAATAATAATTCGGTTTTATTGAAAACTAATACAAAAATCAGAATACCTGAACCAAATAGTACAATCCAAATTGTCCAATTGGATAATTCAGTTTTATCCGAATAGTGAACAACCCTAAGTGAGTCTGTCTAGGAGCATGCATAAACTGAGAGAGTTTGTTGACAGCAAAGGATATATCTGGTCGGGTGAAGGCAAGATATTAAAGGGAGCCGATAAGTTTTCGGTAAGGAGTGGCATCTATGGATGGAGAGGGATTATTTAGATACAACGGTTTTGTGGTGCTAAGAGGTGTGAGAACATCCTCAGCACCATCCATGTTGAATTGCTGGAGAATGTCTTGGATGTGACGGTGTTAGGAGAGAAATAGGCCAATAAGGGTAGGAAAGACTTCAACACCAAGAAAATGATGAAGCATGCCTAGATCTTTGACACTGAACTTGTTGCTCAGGGATTGAGTAAAGTGATTTAGAAATTTCGTATCGTTTCCTGTGAGAACTATGTCATCAACCTAAACTAGGAAGTAGCATGTGATAGTGTTATGTTGATAGATGAAGAGAGATGCATCGGCGAGAGACTTGCGGAATCCAAATTGAAGTAGGAATGTGGTAAGTTCTATGTACCAAGTACGCGGTGCTTGCTTCAGGCAATAGATAGATTTTTTAAGTTTATAGATATGATGAGGAAATTTGGGGTCGATGTATCGAGGTGGTTGAGTCATGAAGACATCCTCATGAAGTGTCCCATGAAGAAAGACATTTTTGACATCTAGTTGTCGTAACTACCAGTTGTTGGATAGAGCAATAGAGAGAAGGGTTCAAATGGTGACTGGTTTGGTGACAGGACTAAAGGTGTCAAAGTAGTCTTTTCCATATTGTTGAAGGAAGCCTTTAGCTACAAGACGTGCTTTGTATTTTGAAATAGAACCATCGGGATTCTGTTTGATACCAAATATCCATTTACAACCAATAGGAGTGTGGGTGTGCGGTGGGACAAGTTCCCAAGTTTGATTTTGAATGAGTGCGTTGAATTCTGTATCCATGGCATTTCTCCATTTTGGGTTTTTAAGAGCTTGAGTTGGAGTAGTGGGTTCAAGTGTTGATGGTAAAGGGTGAAGGGTGGTGGTGTTAATGAGGTTTGGATTGAAATACTTTGAATTTTGTTTGTGGTTGCGGTGAGGACAGAGGTTGTATGGCGATGGATGTGGGGGGTTAGCAACGTGTGGTGAAGGGGGGTCTGGTGTGGGAGGATCTGATGAGGGAATCTCTGGTGAGGGTGGAGTTGGGGAGGGTGTTGGTATTGTGTTGGGTGGACTAGGATGTAATGAAGATGATTGTGAGGGATTAAGCTGATGTATGAAAGTTTGGGACGAGAAGCTAATGGTGGTGGGACGTTGAGTAGTGGATGGTGGAGATGAAGGAGTAGAGGCTAGTTGGGAAACCGAGATGGTACATATGAAGGAGTCTGCTGATGGTAGGTTAGTGATGTCTGCAAGTTCTGATATGGAGGGAAATTCATGTTTGACAAACTCAACATGTCGGGAATGGTATAGGCGTTGTGTAGTTGGATCATAACACTTGTAAGTTGATTTGGCATTGGAGTAGCCAAGGAAAAGACACTTGGCTGATCGTGGATGGAGTTTGGAGGCAGCATAGGGTCTCAACCATGGAAAGCATAGGCAGCCAAATGGTTTGAGTTTGGTATAGGTGGGTGTTGTGCTGTAAAGTTTGGTGTATGGGGAGTAAGAATCGAGAATTTTAGTGGGAAGGCGATTTATTAAGTGGACTGTTGTTTCAAAAGCATGAGACAAGAATTAGAGAGGCAATTTTGTGTGGTGAAGAAGAGAGAGACCGGTTTTAACGATGTGTCGATGACGTCTTTCAGCGACACCGTTTTGTTCCGGTTTATGGGGAGGAGTAGTAAAGTGAGAAATACCATTTTGTTGAAGGTATGAGCGAAGACCTATATATTCTCCACCATTGTCTAAGAAGAGTGACACAAGAGGGGTATGAAAATATTTTTCGACTAATGTTTTAAACTGGGGGAAGAGGACCGAAACGTCTGACTTGTGTTTCATGGGATACAACCAAGTGTATTTCGAATAGAAATCTACAAATATAACATAGTAAGTGTATCCATCGTTGGATGTTTGAACCGGTCCCCAAACATCAGAGTATATAAGTTCTAGAGGTTTGGATACATGAAAGGAGTTTGCACCAAAAGCCTGTTTATGACTTTTATTAAGAGAACATGCATCACAATGAAATAAAGTACTGGACATTTTATTGTAAGGAATGCCTAAAATATAAAGTAAATTCTTGAGAACTTTGATAGATGGATGACGAAAGGTGTGATGCCAGTAGAGAAGTGATCTGGTGGAAGTTGTAGTGGAGTTTATTTGTGACAAACAGCGAAGATAAGTGATGGCAACATAGTAAACATCATTTATGTTCGTTCCCCACATGATTGGCGCCCCCGTGCGAAGATCCTTGACCAAAAAATGATGGGAAAAAAATTCAACCGAAACATTGTTAGATTTATAGAGTTTTGCCACAGAGATAAGATTGTTTCGTAATGGGAGAACAAAGAGAACATTTTGTAATTGTAAGGATCGAGATTGAGTTGAAATTGAGGATTAACCGGAGTGAGAGCTGGGTAGAGTAGTAGCATTACCAAGGACGATTTCCTCAGGCCCTCCATAGTCTGATAGAGTGTGCAATGAGGACCAGTCGGATGCTATGTGATGGGATGCACCACTGTCAAACATCCAAGGTGGGGTTGTGGAAGCCGGAGTAGCTACTGGGTGGTTTATGGTTGGAGACGGCTGGGATGTCTGGGCAATAGTGATGTTGTTTTCTTTGAGAAACCTAGCCAATTTCCTGCATTCTTTTGTTTCGTAACCTGCAATAGAACAATATTGACAAAACATGTAGTTACGGTTATTGCTAAAGTGGGGCCCAGTGTTTGATGATCTGGGGTTTCGTGGCCCAAAGGTGTTGGGTCGTGCATTATTGCGTGAGTCATGTCCAGGGGGTCATGCAGTTTTCTTGTGGGTATAGTTTACAGTAACGATTGTAGGTGTTGCGATTTGTTCCTGGAGAGATCTTTCATAGTCGATTAATTTTGCAAATAGATCCGAGAAGGTAAGCGGTGTGTCTCGCACTTTGAGGACAGCGGTGATGTGCTTGTAATCTTCACCTAATTGAGTGAGGATATGCACAATTAGGTCTTCTTCAGTGACCGGTGACTGGGCTAGGGCAAGTTCATCCGAAATAGCTTTCATCTCATGAAGGAGTTATGCCATGGATTTAGAACCTTTCGGTTCTGTGCAATTTTCGATTTCAGAGAGATGATACGAGATCGAGAGACACTTGCATAACTCTTAGTGAGGCATTTGAAGGCATCACTGGATGTCTCTGCAGAAGATACAATTGGTTGAATGGTTTCAGAACAACTGCCATGGAGAGCACCAAGTAGGATTTGATCTTGGCGATATCATTGTTGATACAGAGGATTTGGTTTATTTTCGATTTTTTTATGGTGGTGTCTCTGTTCCATCTTTGACAAATTTGTCAAGATCAAGGCCGATGAGTGTGGAGAGGACCTGTTTTCTCCAAACAGGGAAATTGGTTGAAGTAAGTTTGATGGGGAAGTGTGTATGAGTGGTAATTTCGACAATGGTAGTCATGGTTAGGGATTTGTTGATAATTTCTTGAATTTAGGATCGTGAAGGCTCAGAGGAGCGTAAGTGACTCTGACACCATGTAAAGTACTAGAGAATGGGTAATTGAATTATGTGTATTTCTTACAGAGATGGCTAACCCTTTTATTGACAACTTACAACAAGGAAATTGAGTGATTACAGGAGGTATATATGGTAAACCTATATGATTGATATATACATATTCTGAATGATACACTTCCTATCTATGGAGATTGTGTGTCGCTTATAAGCTGATTCAAGCTCTAACATATGACTATAAGAAATTGGTTGAGGGATACCTGATTAGAGCTGCTTAAAGAAGTGATGTATTCTCTCATATTTTCATTTGGCATTTACAGGGAGAGACATGTACACCAGAGCAAGTGGGGAAAGAAGGTGTGTCAGCAAAGACTACCACCTTTTTGGGTCTGCTGCCTCTTGTTAGACAACACATCATCGATGGTTTCGGTACAAAAGCTCGTGACATATTTTAAAGAGAGATTGACTTTTTTGAAAAAGTGACGTCTATATCGGGTGTTCTTTATCCTATTCCAAAAGAAGAAAGAAGAGCTGAAATAACGAGAGAGTTGGAAAAGATTCAGTTGGATGGGGATGATCTTTATCTACCTACAACTCCTAATAAGCTAGTGAAGGGTATTCAGGTGAATAGTGGAATACCATTACAGTCGACTGCAAAAGTGCCAATTATGATCACATTTGATGTGGCTGATCGAAATGGTGACCCTAATGATCAACAAGCTTGTATTTTCAAGGTTGGAGACGACTGCAGACAAGATGTACTTGCTTTACAAGTGATTTCGCTTCTGAAAGACATATTTGAAGAAGTTGGACTCGATCTTTATCTATTTCCTCACTACTAGAAAAAAAAAACTTTCTATGACAAACAAATTACAACGCACATATAGTTTACGAAAGACTTCAATAAAAGTTCAATGATTTACAACTGGCATATAATTATATGCCTTAATTTTTTCATTATTTATAAATATTCTTAAATATACGTCTATTTTATTGTCTAAAACAGTAAAACTGAAACAAAATATACATGCACGCAACATTTTTTTTGCCCGTAGTCTTAAATAAAATTGATGTTGGTTTTTTATTTCTGAATTCCTTCTTCATCGATTTAGGGTTACTCCTCTCATAGTAATTAATCGTGAAGAACAGAGTAATCCATCAGCATTAGGGTTTCTCCACCTTTAGTATCATGCTTAGGACCTCAAAAAACTAACTCCACCATCCGCCTCACCATTGCCACTGTTACTCACCCTCACGATATCGACCGACGATTTTAGGGCTTCTTTTTCTTGTACGCAGCACAATTTTTGGTATCACATTGCCAATTTCACAGGTATGAGTCATTGACTTTATAGGACTTTGAATTGTAATGTATGTGTTAATTCAAAAATTACTAATTTCTCTCGGTTTTCTTTGTCTCCAGTTTGTTCTCCTTGGTAGTCATGAAAGGAAATATGCTATAGTAAGCCTGTTCTTCTGCCACCAATGTTAATTCCTCCCTGCCCTTCTGATTTGGTGCAAGTAAATCTGGTGTGGTCAATATGCGTCCCTATTGTTCCGAGGATGTTTCTCTTGTAATCTCATTACTGATGTTAACTTATTTGTGTTTGTTATATGTCTATTGATTCTATTAATCATGTTGGCTAATATCTATCGGAGTCACTTCTTAGTTATCATCAATTCTTGGGGTACATTCAATCACTCGGGATTGCCTTCGACATATGCCACTCGATTAACCGTGATCTTTCCATTTGTTACTTTTCCATAACCTTTAACTTTGAATTTATTTTTATTCCCAAACTTCACAACACCAACATTGTCTAAACTTCTATAACCTCACAGATTTTCCTTTTGACCTGTCATGCGGCGAGAGCAACCCCTATCGATATACCACTGTTCATCGTATTAGTCATCACTCAACACCTATAATCAATTAAGAATTTAGGTCCCCAAGGCTTTTTGGGTCCTTGGTTATTAAAGCTGAATGCATTATGAAATGAGGATCCTAAAATCTAATTATGAACTTTAGATTTCAAACTATCGATTAAGTCAACTTCCACAGACTTCGGTATCGAAATGAAATCATTCAATGGTTTAGAGTCGATATTGACTTTCCCTTTTCCAACCATAGCGCGTTATGACTCTACTTTCGCTTCAAGAACTTCTTTCCAATTTTAAACAGAGGGATTTGATTCCCTTGACGAAGAACTACGAGTTTGGGATACATTTAAGTAGCTTTCATAAGCATATCGGATTTCCTCTTGAGAAAACTTCCCAGATTGATAAGGTTTTCCTTTTCCTTCGAGCCAATGATTAATATTCTTCACATCAGATTTACCTTTGGCAAACAAAGCTCTAACTTGTTGCTACGAAACAGGATTAGGAAAGTGAGGTTGTTTTGGTTTGAAAGGTTCCTTTCACTTCCTACTGACTTCCAACTTATTAAAGTTTCGTTTTGGAAATGTCGATTGTGCATGTGGTTAGGAACGATTTTGAAAAAGTTTATTATAACCGAAACTTGTTCGATTAAAAACTTGTTGTGCATTGGACAATCTTCTTTGATTTTGAACTTGAGGAAAAAATCTTTTTTTATTTTGTGGAAAACCATTTCTTTGAAAATTATTGTGTGAAAACCTTTCATTTTGTTGATTAGGAACAAAAGTCCTTTGTTGTTGGTTTTTAACAAAATTCTCATTTCTTGGTTTTTGAACAACCGGTTTTTAACTTGGCTTTTGAACTTTGGAATGACTTTTGGATAAATCATTTTGTTTTTGAGCGGGTTTATTCTGAACAAAAGACTTATTTTGAGAAGAATTCTTAACTTTTTCATCCTTTTTCTGTTCGGATGATTTTGTTAACAAAACTTTTTGTTTCTTACGAGACTCGACCTTTTGCCAATAAACCTTTTTCCTTGCTTTAGTCATCGAAATTCCTTCATCATTTGAAATCTTTTGAATTTGTTCATAAAACATTTGAGCTTTAGTATTTTGAGAAACTGATTCATTTGAAGGTTTGTCATCATTGACTTTATCTTTCTTAACTTCTCAAATTCTTTTTGTTTTTTGCCTTTGAAAAGTGGACGAGATTTTGTTAAGATTGTTGTCTATGGTACTTTGAGTTGAGAAAAATCCTTCTTTCGAAACTGCTTTGTTGTCTTCAACAACAATTTTTTTGATCTCCGGTTTAACTTTGTCACCATTTCCTGAGGTAACAAACACTTGATTTGGAAAGACAATATCATATGTATATTTGAAGTTTGGATAAAGAACAGAGTTCGATTCAAGATAATGAGGACCTTTTTCCTTCATTACCTTTTTGAATGTTTATGTATCCTCATACACTTGATCAACAACAACTCTTAGAATAGTTGTTTCACTAGAAACATTTTCGTCATCATCACTATCTGTTTGACTATCTTACATGATCATAGTCACGAACTTTCAATGTTGAGGGTTGATTAGGGTTAACTTTAACCAAATAATCATCACAAATTTTTTTACCCTTAACCATTAAAGTGACATTAATGACAAATAGTTGAGAACAATCAATAGTTTCCTCCTCCTCAGTTTCACTAATATTGTCAGGATCATCTTCGATATCAGCAAAATTGTTTTGAGAGTCAGATGTCGAATGCTAAGTCTTTTGTAAAATTTTCATTTATTCGTTTTTGGTCAAGGTATTTTTCAAAATATTAACCAGATCATTTGCATTTAAACATTCATCTATCTTAACAATACCATATGCATATGAGTCATTCAAGACCTTGTCAAACTCAGAAATCTTTTTCTCACAGTCACAGGTGGTCGAATCTATCTTTTCCCTTTCGAAAGTCAAGAAAGGTAAAAGTTTCCTATGATGTTCTTTGCTTATATCCGACGAATGATGTAATGCAGTCAACTTAGCATAAAGTCTTAGCTGAATTAGAATATATGGTTCTTTGTTTAAGCAGAATACAATTGTCAATTCTCAAACCATCCTTATCACAAATAACATTTTTAAGCTCCAATTCTAAATGATCTACTATACTGCGCTTCGACTCCAGTCTTTTATGAGATTCTAGTAGTAAAGATTTTGATTTTTCAGCTTCACTACTAACAGAAATAAGCATGTCATTAAATCAAGATAAAGTATTATCGAAGTACGACAAGATAACATCATATGAACTAAAAGGAATTTCAAAGGATTCGAGAAGAGCACGTACCTTCGAAGCCATTGGAGACTTGTCAGCACCAATAGTAACGAAGCATTTGCCAGTCACCTTCTCTTCTTCCGCGCTTTCCTCCTCATACTCAGCAAACATATCACCATGCATGGGGTTTCACATTTCCTCATCGTCTTATCCAGATGACCAGATTTGGTATGCTCCATCCCCTTCGCCATTTCCTTTTGCAACCAAGGACATCACTTTCGTCTTAGCTCTTACTTCTTCTAGCCTCTCAATATAATACGCCTCGTCCTTCACTCTTTGTTTCTTCTTTTCTCTCTTCCTTAACATGCATTCGATTGCCATATGGTTCGCACCATTACAATAATGGTAATCGAAACCAGAGTCACCTTTCAATTTCTTCTCTGGCTTCACAACCTCAGACTCGTTTTCTTTTATCTCCACCTTCATCTCCTCTCTTATACCCTTCGAATTTGATGAGTTTCCCTTAAAATCACTTTTTCCTTTAAACTTCGAATTGAATGGATTCTTGAATAATTTCTTCAATTTATTGTTTAAGTAAAAATCGACCGCTTTGTCATCAGAATTAACAACCAGACCTTCATCTTCGGCTCCATCATTCTCAGCTGATTCGACTTTAGTTTCTCTAACTGTCACCTTCGACACCAGTGCTAGACGACCTCCCAAATTCATTTTGTTTTTTCAGCTATTTCGTTGATCTCACTTTCATGAGCCTTCAAAATATTGTAGAGATCACCAAGAGAAAAATTTTCAAAACTTTGTTGGGTCTTAATCATCAGACCGATATTATGCCACTCGTTACAAAGCCCCATCAGAAAAATCAAGTTGAATTCAAGAGTAGTACGATTAACTCCATATCGACTACATTTGAAATTCATTCATTTAGACAATCATGGTAGAGTTCAATATTCTCACCTTCCTTCTATTTGAATTCTCCTAATTCAAGAAGACACTGCTTAACATAACTTTTCTTCATCTTCTCACTCCCTTGATACTTATCTTTCAAAGTATCCCAAATCTCTTTAGCCATTTTGTATCCACGAACATAGTTGTACACCACATGTGGAAGAGCTCCACGTAATTCAGGCATACAACATTTGTCATTAGATTTGTATTTTTCAGTTTGAGTAGCAACATCAGCAGATGAACCAGCATTTCCGATTCCAGCAAACATCAAAGGACGAAAGTTTCCACTCTTTACACATTGCCATAGATCTTCATCAATCCTAGTCAGATAATCTTCCATCCTATCAGTCCACTGATCATAGTACTCAGGAATCAACATAGGAATTTTGGTTGAAGAACCGAGGAGATGAGAAAATCTAGTCATCGTGTTCATGTTGAAGTTCGCCATTAATGTACGGACATAATTGATGAAAAGCTTCAGAAAGAAGAAATTTATGGAGTAAATCTTCTAGAAATCAATCACCGAACACTCGATTTATCAAACAAAAAGCAGAATCGAATCAAAACAATTGATTATAAAAGATTTTCTAGATCAAAAGTGCGGAATATTTTTGAATCTAGAACAGCGACTCAAAAACTTTTGAAACAAAGAGAAAATCAAAAAAATCAATTGCTAGAATCATGCTTTGATACCAAATGTAGTTTGTATTGATTGAGTAAATGAAATGAAATTAGAGTTTGAATTGAATCTTAGAACATTGAGTAAATATAATCTGGATGGCTCAATTAAACTCCTGAAGGTTACAAGAGTGAATAGAGTAAGAACATGAAATTGCCCAAAAGTTACTCTATCTCTAGTACATATCCCTATTTATAGGCATTACAGAAGTTTACAAAAAAATACATAAGGGCTAAATCTATTAAGCTTCGACAAACAAAGGTGCCCCTATGATATACATACAATAAAAGTTGATATACATACTTCGACATTAAGACAGACTCATGACACTTCGACACCTCACAACATAATTTGACATCAACAACGCCAGACATCCTTTCCTTTTATTTTTAGATAGTTACTCATTCTAGTTTTTCATCGTTCATATTCATCAGCAATCAGTATGGGTGCTCATATGGAACATCCCAGACCGTTGGAGACATTTACAACATATATCGGTTGTAAATTAGCCATTTTTGCAAAAGATTTTTTGAGTGACGATGGTACATAAAGACTACGTCCAGGCTTCCTAGAAATTTAAGTTACCAAGGTTCCTTACAATGATAATACGGTGAGAGTAGATAGTAGACAACCAATCTAGGCTCTGATACCAAATGATAAAACCAAGAAAATGCTCTTATGTAAAGTGACCGAAGTAAGTGCGGAAATAATAACTTAACAACTGATATAAAGAACAATAATGAAAGATCAGAAGCATAAGTAAATGAATATTGTAAGTTAACAAAGAATAATCATATATTGAGTAGATTGTCTAGCCAAATAGCCAAGAAACGTGTAAGGAGAACCACATCCTGGTTCCCTTTTATAGGCATACTATGATGGAAAAAGGGTAAATAAGTTTGACAAAAGATAGTGACATGACTAAGTAATCTATTCATTATCCAGCAATCATTACAATCCAGCAAATATTAACTACCGTAACTAAAAGACAAAACAAGAGTCAACTTATCTTGAACTTTGCAACTCCTTCTAAAATCAGAAACTTCTGGATCCCTTCACAACTTCGCTTATAACACCCTTCGGTCAGCAGGTAAAGTATTGACCTCAGCAGAGGGTCACTCTCGGGATCAACAAGATCTCTACATTTAAACCCCTTAAGTCTATAAGTTTCTTATCAATCAATTAAAATCTTAATTAATTAACAAACTAAACCCCAATACAACTCTCATGTCAGATTTTGCTCTTACTTATCCTTATATGTAACCCAAAAGGAACCTATTATTAATAGTAATATTACCTTATGATGTGACAGTGGACACTATTTTCAACATATTTAAAAATGTCAAAGTAAATCCATGTTCTATAAAGCAACAAAGGGTAAAGTGTTAACTTACCACAAATTTAAAAAATTACTAAATTAAAATAAGCATCATATATTTTAGGAAAATATTCATTAAAGTCCATGTATTTTGAACTCAAATCCAATTAAGTCATAATATTGTTTTTTTCTTAAAATCAAGCCCAAAATACTTGTAATTGTAACTAATTGGGTTTTATGCAAAAAAGTTTCATTATTTTGGAAAAATTTATATAAAGTCCTAAAAAATTTTGAGCATAAAAGTCTCGATTATTTAATATTTTTCCCAAATTAACGAAAAAATCATTATTTTTATTTTAACAAAAAATGACAGATTATCATTTAAAATTAAATAATCAGGATTTTTCTGTTCAAAAGAAATTATGACTTTATCAAAGCATTTGCCAAAATAATGGGACATTTCTGCATAAAACAATAATCAATTTCGGGTAAATAACTAGTTTCACAATAAACACTTGGTAACCATCTAATGTGATATTGTATATCTTCAATAAAATCTCTATTCTGACCTTATTTACAATTAAGCCCTAGTTTTTATTTAACAATATTACTAATTGATATTGTCTCACCTATATTTTTATTGACATGTGTTCCATGTTAAAGATTGAAGTGTTTGGACTTGGATCGTTAGTTGAGGAAGTGTGAATTTAAAGAGACTTAGACATTAGGATTAGCACCTAGCAAACACTTTAAAGTTTTAATTAATGGTATTTTTGTATTTAGTGTTGCTACGGATTTGGAATTTTGGAGACCCCAAATTATGCAATGGCATGTATTTATATGTTGAATATATTGGACTTGCTTCCATTGGACATGACATTAGTGCAACTAATATCTACTATTTTATGCTATTTCTAGTATTAAAATATAGGGTGTTATACGGCCCATGTGAAATACAAAAGAATTTCGTACAGCCTATGTGAATTGCAGAATTTCGCACAGCCTATGCTAAATTTGATTTTAACACTTCAAACATCATTTTTTTTATGGTTTTCAATGATTAGACTAATTTCTAATCTTAAGTGCACCTTTTTTAATGCATTCGTATCATCGTTACCACGATTAGATCTTGAATCAAAATGAACATTCTGAAAACTTCATTTTTAGACTTTAAAACGTAAATATGGTTGTTAGTTTAAGTTTTCATCCATGAATTGCATCGATGATGATATGAATCAATTCCTAAACATATTAAAAGGTTAATTACATGATTAATTAATAACACCAATGGATCTATGAGTGTTTTTGTCAATTTGTTCTTAAAACTCCATAGAAGCTTAAAACCTCCAAAAAAAAACTTAGAATTAGCAACATGCATTTCAAGCGCTTAATAATAGATTTCAATTAGAAAAAAAAAAAAAAAAAAAAAAAAAAAAAAAAAAAAAAAAAAAAAAAAAAAAAAGAAAAGAAAAGAAAAAGAGCTTGTATAATTTAATCATAAAGTATTATTAAGATATTTGAGTGAAATCAACGATCTACATTACATTCAAACTCCATGGATGATAGCTAAAAGCTCCAAAACATAAATTATTCTCAACAATCACCAATAGAAACTTGATTTGCAAACTTAACTAAGATTGATAATCTGGTAACTTGAAATGAACTTAGAAACCATCTAGCTACTCAATTTCATCAATGAAATTCGAATTTTAAAGGAGCTAGGGTTAGAAATCCCCAAAAACTCATTCAAACTCCAAATCTCACCATTATTATGGAAGTAGTGGATTGAATCATGAACTAGAAAGGAACAGGCAGCTAGTAACTCAACTAAAAATTTAATTGAAACCTATAAATTGAATTTGAACAATTACTTAAACCCTAGAAATGAAATGCAGAAGATTAAGGAAAAATTAATACTTTCAAGTGCAACAGATGGTGAGATTTGAACTTAATCTTCAAAGAAACAACAAAAGACCTTCAATCTTCCATTGGAGATGAAGAAATTGTCACTTTAAAAGCACTCTAGAGCAGGAGCGATTCAAACGAAAAAGGGAAGGTATACTAAGTTTGGCTTATTTTTTTTATTATTTTTATTATTTTTTGGAGTAAAAGTCTTTTGGCAAAAATTACAAAAAGACAATAGTTCCTGACTTTTCCAAAAAATCACTTCTCTATACTAATAAAAGAGTAATCATTTTGTCATGTGTCGCTATATTAAACATCTTAATTAATATGATGTCACTTGTCAATCTATTAGTCCTCCATTTTAAATTTATTAGACCTCCTAATAAATATGATGTTATTAGTCAATGTATTTATTCTCGATTTTAAATTTTATATTATTGTTTTCATTAATTCACAAATAAAAAATGTCTAATATATATTAAAAATTAATTTTATATAATTATTTGAATTAACGATTATAATTTCACATAACTAATAAAAATATATCGTGAGTAATAATTTATTTAAAATAATTAATAAATAATTTTGAAGTTTTACTATAAAAATATAATTAATTTTATATCCGTGGTTTCCACGGGTTATAAACTAGCTTCCTTATATAAAAAATCAAAAAATAGCTTTTAAAATGGTTTTACCAAACATCTTTTGCATTTTATCTTTTCCAAAAAAAACTTTTGGCTCTCAAAAGATAAGCAAACACCAGTTTATCTAATTTAATCCAAGTCAACAAAAGTTATCCAAACTTAAATAAAAAATTACTCGACACTAAAATCTTGATTTATCTCTTAGTTAATCTTTGTAATAACTTTAAATCTTAAATTTCACTAACATAATTTTATTTAATTATTTTCTATAATTTATTTTATTATTCATATTTAGCTCAATTATTTTTATTTTATTTCATTTTTAGAACTTAATCTAGTAAAAGGTCTAACAACTCTAACCCTAAAATAAGAATGTTACAAATTATTGACTAATTATGTGTCTTATTTTAATCTCCCATAATACATATTAAATTGGTAATAGTCTTGAGTTTAATTTTGGATCCAGAAGAAAAACAGAAGGTAATTTTTTATTTTGGCTTCTTCCTTTAATGAATACGACAATTTTTTATTTGTATCAACTAAGTGTAAGATTGATTAAAAAAATTAAATATAAAAGTTTAAATATTTAAGAATTTTAGATTTATAAGAAAAATAATGTATTATTAAAACTGATTTTTTTTATCTTTTAAATTTAAATAAATAAACAAAATAAACTAATGTACTTTAATTTGGAAATTTTGGAATAAAAATATAAATCTATTAATAAAATTGATATTCATTTATTACTATATTTATTGTAATTATTACACTAAATTATTATGTGAAATTTATTAAAATAAAAAAAAATAACTGTGAAAAAAAATTAATTCAAAATAACATTTGACAAATTGAATGAGAGTGACATATTACAAAAAAAAAAAAAAAAAAAAAAAAAAAAAAAAAAAAAAAAAACCTTTCATTTATTAAAGTAGATAGTTCATTTCTATACCACTCAAAACAATTATAATTTATAATCAACATCAACCTTTTATTTATTATTAACTCAATAAAGATATACAATAACACATTTATTTCAAAATAGTCTCCATATACATACCCTAAATTGCATATCTGTAACAAAACACAACCCATCTTACAAGAAGCTATACACATCCCAATGACATCATCATCTTACAACAATCAACACACACACACACATGTATACATAAACATATATATATACACCAATAATTTTATACATAATTTATTTAACAAAAACTTACACATGTTGTCGACATATAGGGCATGATCCATGTCTAGATAACCACTTATCCACACAAATCTGGTGAAACATGTGTTGACAATGAGGCAAACTTCGAGCAATTTCACCAACTTTAACATCCTGCCATGGTCAACCAAATACTTGATATCGGTCAACTCAAACATATATCATTAAAAATATATATATAGTTTTGAGGTGAGAATATAATAAACCTGTAAACATATTGTGCAACAAATGGTTTGATTCGGTTTACTTTCATCTGAAATCTTGTGCCATGGTAAGCGTCTCAATGAATCATCTGACAACCCTTTGTGTGCCACGTCATCATTAAAATCAAGTACATCAACAGGACTCATACTCACCTGCTGGAAAATTTTAATAATGTCCAAAGTATAATAATTATTATTATTATTAGATCATTTTTTTTATGTTTTGTAATTGGATTTTTGTTTGTTGCAAATTTTGACCTGAAAATGATACGCTGTTAAAAGTTCAGGTGGAAAACGTTCCTCTGAAAACCTTCCACGAAGAAGCTCCTCCATAAAATCAGCCTATAATAACCAAGAGTATGTTTATAAGATATTTATATATGTTTTGGGAAAATATTATTTAAATGATTAGTGATTATTAATTACCATTGACGAGTTTCTATTGGAAGAGAGTTCTTGAGACCAATAAGCACGTGAAGCTTCTAGAACCTCAACAGAAAGAACAGCTCCAGCAAGAGCACCGAGTCCAGCTCCACGGAGGGCCCCACAATCAGAAGCCCTACCCGCCACAGCACCAGTGATGGCACCCGTGAAGGCCCCACCTGCAACAAAAGTCAACACCAAGTCAATGCTATTGCTACGTATATGTTCATTGAGAAATCAATGATTTATTTTGACTGAATTAATGTAATATAAAATGTTCATTACTATATAAGTATAAGATCATTTTTAATTGTTATTTGTTAGCTAGTTTTTTATGTTGTATACATTAACATGAAAAAACAAACCTTATGGATCGGCTACTATGGATGGATTTCAAATACGGAGGAAATTTAGGGGAAAAAAATGTGCATTTTTGCATCATATTGAGACTGAGTGGAAGCCTTTTCATAATGTTTCACAAGAAGCATGTAATAAACACTTATGATTAACAACCTAAAAAATAATTAAATTTATAATCCTAAAATTTTATAAAATTAACAAAACATACCAAAATAAATTTCACACATAGTACAAATAATTATGTAATAATTAACAAAATAATATAATAAAATAGGGATTTTCTAATACACATATAAGATGCATTGATTGAAGTATTAATTATAAGAAATGTTACTATAATTATATGTGATTAACATTAATTATATGTAATATTACCATAGTTAAATGTAAAATATATTAATTATAAAGAATAGTATTATTATTTATAAATAATGTTTATCACATTCAATTATGGTCATATTTCGCATAATTAATATTTCTTATATGTGCCCTTAGGCTACATGGTGCGGTGATGGGGTCACCGGCGGTATCCAACATGTCACCCTTTCACCACCAGTAAACACCGCGCCATGAAGGTGGTTTTACAGCAGGTGAAATACTGTCGGTGGTCTTCTACCGTTGGCAGATTTTTAAATTTTGTGGCATTTTGGGAAAGGGGCCGTTGCCAAACGGTCTGGCAACGGCTAGTTTGTCAATTTTCAATTCTTTTTAAATCTACTATATATACAAATCAAATTTCCAAAATTTCACCACTATACATTCTTAACAAATATTTTTTTCATTGAAAATGTCTTCTTCCGACAATCCAAACTCTTCCAAACCAAAATGTTAACAACCCTTTCACACTTTTCGGCTACGATTCATCATCACCACCACCTTACCGGCCACAAATGGATTGTGTTCCTAGCTATTATTCACAATTCCAAATGCCCCAACAATTCCATTTCCAATCTCAACCTCAAACCCAATTTTCATCCCAACCGTCATTCACACCTTCAACCGAATTATTTTCGGATTCCAAGCACGAAGAACAGCAACAACAAAAGAAAAGGAAAGCTGATCTGAGAAGATGGACACAAAAAGAAGAAGTTGAGTTAGCAAGGGCATGGGTCGACATATCTGAAGATGGTGGCACGGGAAAGGGTCAAAATCGTGATATGTTTTAGTTACGTATCACGGAGCGCTTTTGTAAGGGAATGGGTCGAAATCCAAATTATCGGACCTTCGACCAATGTAACTCCAAATAGAATCTTATGAACAAAGTCATCACACATTGGAATGGAATTTACCTAAACTTTGAAAAGCAATGGGCTAGCGGAGAAAGTGAAGCGAGTTTGTTGAAAAAAACACACGCTACATTCCAAGATGATACGCTAAAGCCTTTTAAGTTTATTCATGTGTGGGAAGTTGTCAAAAGAAGCATTCGGTGGAGGGAACTTGCACCACATGAAGAAATTGCTAATCCGCCAAAAAGAGGTCAGACATCTTCATATTCAAGCTCGCAACAAGTCTCATCGGATGGTCACATAGGCGTTAATCTTAATGTTGATAACGACGACATTGAAGAAATACACCCACCTCCTCCAATGGGAAGGGACAAAACAAAAGCTCGAGCAAAAGGGAAAAGGAAAGTGACATCTTCAAATTCTTCAATCGGAACCGAGCGGTCAGCTAGATCGGAAGAAATGATAACACAAATTGCACGATTGAATTCAACTTTAGAGAGGCATATGGTTAAAACTGTCCGACTCACCGAGTATACCGTTGTTAATGCAAGATGTGAGACACCGCGACCCCCAAATATCAAGAGGCGGCTAAAGTAGTGACACAGTCGATTCGCGAAAAATATAAGCTAAACCGCAAATGAAATTTCAATGTTATGTTTTTTTCTATATTTTTTTCTTAATTTTTTACTTCATGTTTTTTTTAGGTTTTTAACGTAATTTTTAATTTCATGTTTTTTTTTTTTACTTTTAGGATTTCTAAAATGTAATTTTTAATGTTAGTATGGTTTTTCAAAAAGTTCTTATTTTTTATTGAAATTAAAAAACAAAAAATAAAAAAATAAAAACTCATAGGTAAACCATTTACCACGTCCTAGTCCGTAGGTGAAAATTGTAAAAAATGTGAAAATTCTCGTGACGCCTACGTGGCACCTTTTTACCATTGCTAAAAAAGGCACCATAGCCATTAGCCTTCCGGCACATATTAGAAAATCCCAATAAAATAACATTAAAAGAGGAAATCAAGTTAAGTAAATAAATAACATAAATATAAATCAAATTTTGATTTGAAGTGCAACGTATAAAGGGAGCAGGAGCATAGAGAATTTACAAGACATTTATTACTTGACAATTTTCAATTTCACATATTACCACAATTCACAATCACGTACCCAAATAGAGAGAGTGGAATAGAACTAAAGCGAGATTGAGACAGCCTGGTAATTAGGGTTCTTCTAATTTTTTGGGATTTAGACGAATTAACTTTTTGTGGATTTTATTGTGTATACGTTTTAAAAGTTTTGATAACTTTGGATATGATTGTTAGGATTTAGATTATTAGGATTTGTGAGATTTCGTGGATTATAAGGTTGTAAAGATTTTGGTATTTGTTACAGAAGGCCCAGAAGGAAACGTCGCTATACACAGAGTAGTGACTCAACACTTCACTAACTTTATAACAATTAATCAATGAAATCAAAGTATATGAAAAAAATCTGAATTAGGAAAACGAAGTAATAAATTACCGAATGCGAAGAGACCAGTAAGGGCGCCGGAGATAGCGCCGGAGATCAATCTGGGAATGAAATAATAAACCCTAATCTCTCCTTCAGCACCTCCAATTACAGCGTCCATTTAAAGGGTTTTGAGTTTAAATAACAAAAGAATTATCAAAGATAACGTAGCTTTTGTATACTTGAAAAGGAGAGTGAGAGAGCTCTATAGATAAGAAGAAAGAGAAAGAGAAAGAGAAAGAGAAAGAGGGAGGGTGATGTCGGACATGAGAGGAGAAGAAAGGTCGCGAAGGGGGCGATAGTCTTCCCATCGTATCAACTTTTTCTACTTTCTTTTTAACCCTCATGTACTTATCTTCTCCTAATTTAGGTCACTTGTCAAACATTATTTTCTCGTTTTTGTGGTGTTTTGGTTGTTTTTTTAATTAATTGATAATCATACACATTGTATTATTTATAAATATTTTTAAGTAAAGTAAGTTAAAAGGTCATATATATTAAAGGTCCTTTTTACTAATATTGTCCATTTTCAACTGTTAGCGCATATCACGTGCTAGGCATGTGAAAGGTATTTTGGTCTTTTCAGGTATAATAGAGACTGGATTCTCTAGACATGTAATTTTCATCCGTTACCACACATCATGTGCTAAGCATTTGAAGGTATTTTGGTCTTTTCAGGTATAATAGAGACTGGATTCTTTAAACATGTGAGGGTATTTTGGTATTTTCAAGTATCACAGAGATCGTAATATTTCGTAATTTTAAGCCATTAGCACATATCATGTGTTAGGCATGTGAGGATTGAATTTGTGATATTTAATAAACCACATAGACCATTTTTGTAATTTGTCTTGAAATTAAGAAATACAAGAAACTAAAGGGAGGAAGATTCAAACCTGGGACCTCCTCCCATTCTCCCTCGTTAATTAACACCTTAACCAATTAGGTTAAAGCCAAATTTGGTTTATACTTATAAAAACTATTTAATATTATGTAAAACCAAAATAATATAAAGAAAAAAATATATTTTTACATAAAACTTTTTTTAATAAAACAAAATACACTTTTACATATTGCAAAAAAAAATTACAAGCAGTTAATATGTTTTTTTATGTCTTTATTTTGTATAAAATATTTTTTTTATAAAAATATATTTTCGTATAATATGATATTACGTTGTTATAATCATAAAGTACACATTTATTTTATGTTAACGTCTTTAGTTGATTTAAACTAAAAAGACAAGTATATAAAATTACAGACGTTTTCGAGACGTCTTTAATTGATTTGAAGCAAAACGACAAATATACGTAAAATAAACTAAAAAATATGTTTTAATGTATTTAAAAAATAAGTTTTTGTAGTATGTGATGAGATTAAAACTCTTAGATCGATTAGATCTTTCACAAGTACGATTATGGAAATCAAACAAGTCAAAAACAATATGAGAATGAACACAGAATAGAATCAAATATATGCTTATGATTCAAAACAGAGTCACGCCTCAGCAGAGCTCGATGAAGAACTTCCGCTGTAGAGGCGAGCTAGGGTTTACAAAACTTTAAAGAAAATAAACAATGAAAGCGATAACATCTAAGTCTGCATGCATGCAGCTTATATACTAAACCCTAGTACAAAAATATGCACGGTTGGACAGGCCCAATACCGGCAATCAAACTGGGCTAAGGACCGAGCCCATGACGCAATCTAAATAGACCCAACAATCTCCCCTTTTGCGTTAAATGAGGTGAGAGATTATTTCTTATGAGTAGGCTTCACCGTCTTTATTACTTTAAACAAACGAGGAATTATAGCGAGAAGTGTCTGTCTAAACTGTATGTACCACCTTAGCATGTCAGTGAATAATTTCTTATCAGTAGCACTGCTCTGATCGCACCTTTGAATGATCTCTAAGATGTGCTCCAGGCAAGATGTTGAGAAGTGTTTGTCAACAAGAGCGAACATACATTTTTGACCTTCGCCTCTGAGGAACATAACTGTGTGATACTTTGAATCGATTTTCCCCTTGATCATGGTATTGACATTGCCAGCTCTGCCCATAGTCTTGATCGTTGTTTGCTTGTGTATGGCAGAGGCAATCTCCTGGTCCATCTTCGCTACCTCATGTATGTAGCAAACAAGCATATGCTTGACATGATCAATTATCGGCTGATACTCCAGAGGATTCGACAGAAGAATGTTATTGAGGAGTATCCAGTCATGGGGATTAAGGTTTGGTAGATCAGCGAGGGTAAAGTGGTAGACTGAGCCTTCGGTTCCTCGAGTCGCCCTGAATTTGACATTAATAAATTTCCCTACTGAATAGGGCTTCATAACCTTGACAGTGGTAATTTTCTTTGAGCTCCAAGTCAGGTATTGGGGTTGAGCAAACTCCAAGTAAAACTCCAGAAGATCCCTATCTACCTTCGGGTCTGGGGACGGAATAGCAACAGTCGAGTTGAAGCAGTGGAAGATAAATGCCTTTCGAGTGATTGGCATATAGAATTATGCATCCTTGGAGTTGTCAAGGCCAAAGGACATTATCGGCTCAAGCCAGAGAATGATTGGCTCATCAATTCCACATCTTTGAAGCGAGTCTATGGTCCACACAGGAAACATGGACTTTTTCTTCTTTAGGAGCTCTGCCTCCTTTCGCTTCAGCTCTAGCTCAGCTTGATGTTTCTTGATGTTTTCTTCCAATTCTTTTTCAGAGGTCTTAACCTTCTGGAAGGGATTCTTGGGATTTTCGGCATAGACATCATCTTCATTGTCTGTGTTGTCCTCGCCGATTTTCTTCTTCTTTTTATCCTTGTTACTGACCGAAGCTTCATTACCCTTCGGTTCAGTAGATGGTTTTGATCCGGAAGGAGGAGGTTGAGTTGTCACTTTCTCTCCCCCTTGTTTCGGTTAGACCCCGGTCACCGGAACACCCTCGATACGGCTAAGAATGTCCAATGCTGGTCTGAGCTTGTCTGCGAGATGACGCCTGACAGTTATAGTGATGATCGGATCGTGAGCCTCAATAAGATGAAGGAGGATGGAGTGAACATTTGCAGCAGAACTCCTAATGACCTCCCTTTCTGACTTGAGGTCATTAATCTCAGCATTAGCAGTACGTAGCTTGTGGGTTTGCAATTTAAGTTGTGCAGTACGTTTGTCTAGCTCATCCATAATGCGATTCTCCACAGCTAACTCCGCCTCCAGTTGAGTTAAGCGGTCATTGACATTAGCATGGAGAGTTTCGTTGGCTTCTTCAATGGCATGGCATGCCGCTTCAAGGTTTGAGCATTCAGATTGAAGAGACCTTTGAAGGTTCCCTACTGAAGCGTTGACAGTTTGAGCGTTTTTAGCAGCAGCAGCCTGCAAGGAATCTAAAAACAAATGAGCTTCAAAGACTAGTTTATCGACTTTTTCGGTCGCGTCCTTGCACTCTTTAGTAGAGGTATCAACAGCAAGACAGGCTTGTTGACATTGGGAAGTAGAGGCTTCAATTGCTTTGACTGCAGCAGATAAAGTGGCACTGTGTTCGGTGACGACAGAGGAGAACAAGGCCTTCAATGATGCTTCAGAATAGGCACCAAAAGAAGAGGATGAAAGCAGTTGATCAAACTTTTCATTTACTGCCTTGAGATGACGCCTTTGTAACCGGCTCATCGTCATCATCATCCCTCTGCACTCGGTAAGGACTGAAATACGTTGAATCAAATTCCAAGTCCTCACCGCCTAGAATAGGGGTTGTTTCAGTGGATTGTGTGGGAGATAAGGGTTTTGAAGTAGGTGGAGGTTCGGTTGTGACAGGTGGTTCGGTTACAGGTGGATTGGGAACAATAAAGTGAGGTTTTGTGGTAGTAGTGGTATCTGTGAAAATAGGAGTGGGATAGGAATTGTAGTGAAAGGCTGAGTGGTGGTAATGGGAGATATAGGAGGTATGGATATTGGGATGGTTACAGGTGGAGGTGAAGGAGTATTAGAGCGAACTGGAATTTCTGGGGTAGGGGAGCGAGGCGGAGTATCACCTCGGCCCGAAGCCTCTTCGTCAGAGCTTTCGCTCTCAGATTCTAAAGGAGGAGCGTTCTTGTGCTTAGGAGGAGCATATTCTGAATCCAAATCACTTGAGGATTGAAGAATAAGTCTCCTAGCAGGCTTCTTCTGCTTTTTCGATTGAGCCTGAGAAGTGGCAGCCTTATCACTTCTTGGGGGTTTGCCCCTTAGTTGGTTTAATGACAGGACCTTCCTTCTGTGTTTCAGGCTTCTTACCCCTCTTGGCTGGCTTGTCAGTCTCTTCAATAGAGCGAACCATAGCCGGCGTAAGCTCTCTTGGGCCAACCGATGGACGCTTCCTGTACTGTTGGAGAACGTTACTTGACGCAGAGATACGACCGGGCATTGCGTCAGGAATGGATCCAATAAAAGAAAACTTGGTTGGATCAGCGACAATTATTTTTGTCGTATGAAAGGTAGCAATGGATGAGAGAAAAGAATCTGCCATTATTGGAACACGAAGGCGGTCCATTGCCCAGTTGGTAATGATAGACCAGAAACGCCCATAGGAGATCTCAGAATGCCTGGATGAAGAGACCAAGCTTTGAACTAACTGCTGCCAGATAATAGACCCATAATCTAGGTCAATCCCATGGTACAGTCTATACAGCACCGTCATGAAGGACTTGCTTGCACCATCTGAGCCAGCGCTTCGCTCAGAAAGTTCCTTGAACAAAAATGTAAAAAGGCCATTCCATTGAGGAGGAAGGCAGGACTTCTTGAACTTTGTAATGGTGGTTAGGGTTTCAGTATACCCCATCTGATAGAACATAGAAAACAATTGACCAGTTGTAATGGAGTCAGGGTTTACCAGAGATGGATTTTGAGAAAGACCAATTAGGGAACAAAATCGATGCTTAGAGATGTAGGTCTTTTCATCGTGGAGTTCAAAGTGAATTCGTTCATTAATCTTGTCGTAGAAGGCAGTAGAGTAGATAAGAGACAAGCACGACATTGGAACAACTTCGACTTTAGTCAGCACGTCGACAAGCGGTGAGTATTTGAGACACTCAACCACATACAACATGTAGGGCTCATAGATAAATGGGGTGAGATCGATGATCAGGTTCTGTTGGGGTTTGATGGTGAGAAGAGGTTGACGAACTGAACTATCGTGAACTGATGATGAGTCTGCCATTATAGTAGCTTGGAGAAGATGATGAACAGTTGCAGAAAATCGCCGGTGTTCTTTAAGAGAAATTGGTAAGTGATAAAGGTTGAGAGAGTACCGTTCCAATTCCTTTTATACATACAAGGAAGAGAGAGAAAAATCCGGCTGAAATCTTGGATTATCTCAAAAATAGCGCCTGACTTGATGGGTGAACAATTGGCATGCTGAAGATGACGCAGGAGAGAGAAAGGATGTTTCCTTTTTACACGCCATTCCATAAAATGCACCTTTTCAAATCGCCAAACCGTTTGGATAGCCATTGAGTCAGCTTCCACTTTATCCCAATCGTTTCTTCATAATACATTTGAATCTCTATTGCCTTTAGCACTTTATTGATTAATCTGAACAGAACTAGAGTGTGGAAAATTATAACATTTCGTGCATAGGGTGTAAAAGATAAAGAAATAAAGAAAAATTTAAGGGATAATTTGTGATGTGGTAACTAGACATAAGACAATTGATTCTGGGCAAAAATCACTTCCTTCAAATTCAAGAGAGACATTAAAGTGCTTGCTTGGTTTCCTATTGAATAACGATCAATAACTTGTTGAGAAGTATTAAAAGGCATCTTTTTAAGGTTAAAAAGGGTGGCTTTCGCTTCAATTCATAATTTCGATACTTGACATAAGACCGAAACTGAATGACGTACTTGTGAGATCATTGTGATCTGTTGAACAAGTAGATAGGATAAACTTTATAGTGACGAGGGAAGTAAGGAAGTCTAAAAAAAATTAAACCGGATCTTTTAGGGTTAGAGAAGCCTTGGTGAAAGGCAAGCTCATAAAGATCACTCAAAAGAAAAAAAGAGATTTCATTAGGTAACAAGTAAGATCTTGAATTTTTGAATTCACTGTCAATTCATTGGTGGTGTTGAACTTTGGGTTTCACTTAGTACATAGTGGCATGAAACTAAGATCATGAACATAGTTTTGGTATAACCATAAACCTCACTGGTTAATACTGAAAGTCTCAGGGGTTATTTTGATGAAACGCATTATAATGGAGAAAGATGATGGAGATGGTATAAGAAGCGAATGTACCTCTGCTGAGGGACCGAGCAGAAAACTCTAAACTCAATTTGAGTAGAGTAAGGTAGCTCATGATTAGAGTGAATTTGATAGCCTGGATTGGGAAAACATGATTGGTATATATCATGTTATTAAGGCTTCACTCAAAATCGTTCGAGACTTTAGTCAACATACAGCAGCATGCTTCAAGGGACTCCTAACTAAGAAAACTATTTTTCAGCCTTAAATTCGCTATCGAGAATCACACTTATACAAAACAGAAAAAACATTAGATAAAAGAATAAAAGAAAATATTTTTGTATTTTGTGAGAATTGACAAATTGAACGAAAAAAAAAATATTTTTGGAATTTTATAAGTAGAAAAGAAGTAATGGAAAAGGTGTACATTAGAAAACAATTGAAATGTCTTGTTAAGAAAAAGAAGCGAACGAGTTTAGAAGGACCGAACCCGAAATAGACCGAACGTTCGGTTCATGGTCGAACTTCACCCGAAATAGACCGAACCCGAAATAGACCGAACGTTCAGTTCATTTCGGTTCGCTCTATTTCGCTTGTTACCTTTATGGAAGTGAAGGCGATTTCGGTACAGATTCGGCTTGCATCATTCCTAGGCCTTGTAGAATCTTATTGAAGCTTGCTTCAGGTAAGGCCTTCATGAATATGTATGCCAATTGATCAGTCGTTCTGACGAAGTGAATTTCTACGTTACCATCTTTGACGTGATCCTTGATGAAATGGTACCTCAGTGCAATATGCTTGGTCTTCGAATGTTGCACTGGGTTGTGACAAATCCTAATTGCACTTTCAGAGTCACAATATAATGGGATTTTCTTCATGTTTAGCCCGTAATCCCTAAGTTGACTTTGTATCCATACGACTTGAGATGTGCAGGATGCTGCAACAATATATTCAGCTTCTACAGTGGATAGCGAAACACAAGTTTGTTTCTTCGATTGCCAACTGACTAATTTACCATCTAGAAATTGACATCCTCCAGTGGTGCTTTTATGATCTGGTCCACAACCACCTAAATCAGCATCTGAAAATGCTTGGACAAAGAATCCTGAGTTGGCTGGATACCACAGACCGAGAGAGGAGGTTCGCTTCAAATAGCGAAAGATGTTTTTCATGACTTGAAGGTGAGGTTCTAGAGGGTTGGCTTGAAATCGTGCACAGTAACAGACAGAGAACATGATATCAGGTCTACTGGCTGTAAGATACATCAGAGACCCAATAATTTGTCGATAAAGTGTCATATCAGCTACTGGTTTCTCCAATGTGGGTGTAAGTTTAGTTCCAAAGGCCATAGACACTTTCATTCTGGAGTCTCCCATCATCCCAAATTTGGTTAATAAAGTCTTGGTATATGCTTCCTGATTAATAAAAATTCCTTCGGGTCCCTGTCTAATGTTCAATCCAAGAAAGAAGTTAATTGGACCCATTGAACTCATCTCAAATTTAGTTTCCATCAACTTTCTGAATTCAGCTGTTAAGCTAGGATTCGTGGAGCCAAAGATGATGTCATCAACATAAATTTGGACTATCATAAGGTGGTTACCTTCTCGCTTACGAAAGAAGGTTGGGTCAACCGAACCTTGTTTGAATTTAGACATTTTCAAGAAATGAGTGAGAGTTTCATACCATGCTCTGGGAGCCTGTTTGAGGCCATATACAACTTTGTCAAGGATATAATAATGACCGAGATACTTCTCGTTCACGAAGCCGGGCAGTTGCTCAACATATACAGTTTCTTCAAGTTCATCGTTGAGGAAGGCACATTTGATGTCCATTTGATAGACTTCAAAGTTCTTGTGAGCGACGTATGCAAGAAAGATACGAACATACTCTAATCTTGCAACGGGAGCGAAGGTTTCTTCGTAATCGATTCCCTCTTCCTGACAATATCCTTTGACCACCAGCCTCGCTTTGTTACGAATGACATTCCCTTCTTTGTCCATCTTGTTTCTGAATACCCATTTGAGACTGACAACCGAAGCATCCTTTGGAGTTGGAATAAGACGCCATACCTTGTTTCTTTCAAACTCATTTAATTCATCCTGCATAGCTTGAACCCAGTCTGAATGATCAAGATCTGAGTTAACAGTCTTCGGTTCAACTTTGGAAACGAAGGAATTGAACATACAAAACTCGACGTTTAAAAAGAGTGCAGCCTGTTTCGCTTTGATTTGAGAGCGAGTTAACACTGTTTCTGAAGATTCCCCGATAATTTGACTTTGAGGGTGATATTTGGTCCATTTGATAAGTGGAGGAAAATTTGGATCATAGATAGGATCCAATTCAGCATTGATTTCTTCCTCTAGTTCAGACAAAATTTCATCATCACCGACATTGGTGTTTTCCCCCTCGAAGAATGACTCCTGTTCAGGACCAGCATGTGTATCCCCTCCATTGGTTGGAATTTTAGTAGAGCTTGATGTATTTGGTGATGAGTTCTCCACCTGGAATGAAGATCCTTGATCGTGATGAGGATTTGGACCCTCCCCTGGACATTAGGACGGTCACCTGAAGGTTCGCTTGCGTCTGCTCTTTCGGTTTCTTTGGATTGGTCATCAGCCATCTTTTTAGCAGCGTCGTCGATAACTTGTTTCAGATTATCAACTTTGTTGTCTTTTGCAGTTGCTTCAGAGTCAATCGCTTTTTGAGGCTCATCAAACAAGAGCATGAATTAGTCGAAAAGATTCGAGATAGAGATAGTAACGTGACCATTCTTTGGAAAGATCTCTTGCGATGTATCTTCTGTTGATTTCATTTTCTTAACATAACTATTGTCAAAGGTGACATAGTATGTTTCTTCAATTTTCTTAGAGCGTTTATTGAGAAATCTATATGCCTTGGAGTTCAGAGAGTAGCCTAAGAAAATTCCTTCATCAGCCTTAGCATCGAACTTATTTCGATTCTCTCTGGAGTTGAAAATGAAACATCTTGAACCAAACACATGAAAGAATTTCACATTTGGTTTTTGATTGTTCAGGATCTCGTAAGGGGTAATGGAGAACTGCTTATTCAAATATGATCTATTTTGAGTATAACATGCAGCAGCAATTGCATCAGCCCAGAAATACAAAGGTAAGGACGCGAAGCATAGCATAGTGCGAGCAGCTTCACACAGGGATCGGTTTCTTCTTTCAACAATGACATTTTGTTGTGGAGTATAAGGGGCTGAGAAATTGTGAGTCATCCCCTTTCAGCAAGAAAATCTTCAAAGTCTTTTTCTTGAATTCCAGGCCATTGTCGCTCCTCGCATTACGAACCACCTTTCTTAGTTGCGTTTATATCTGCTTAATAAAGAGCTTAAGCTTTGGAGTGGCTTTAGACTTTTTCTTGAGGAAGAAAGCCCATGTAAATCTTGAAAAATTGTCCACAATAACCAGAACGTATTTGTTTCCTCCAATGCTTTCGATGGACAATGGACCACATAGATCGATATGCAATAACTCCAATGGTTCTATCACCTTAGTATTAATAATAGAAGGATGACTCAGCCTACTCTGCTTTCCTATTTCACACGCTGCACAGAGATGTTCTTTATCAAATTTTAGAATTGGACACTTCGAACATGATCACCCAATACCAACTTGTTGATATCCTTGAAGTTCAGATGAGATAGTCTTCTATGCCATAACCAGCTTTCATCAGAGTGAGCCTTTGTGAGTAAGCACACAGCTGGGTTACCTCGAATTGGGTTGAGGTTCAAGGGATACATTTCCCCCTTTCGCTTTGACTTCAACAGAATGTTGTTTGATCTCTTCTCGACAATTTCTGAGCCTTCATCGTCGAATGATACTTTCAATCCAGTGCCAACCACCAGCTGTGATACACTGATGAGACTGTGTTGAAGTCCTTCAACATAAGCTACTTTCCTTATAGAGAACTCGCCATTAGTGATCATTCCATAGCCTTTGATAGTTCCAAATGAATTGTTGTCGTACTTTACAATGCCACCATCTTTGAGAGAACGAAACTCCCTCAGTTCCTCTTTCCTTCCTTTCATGTGACGTGAGCACCCACTATCGATGTACCATTCTTCGTCAAACTGCTCGTCATGAATAGCCTGCAAAATATTAAGCAGATTTAGGAACCCAAAGTTTTTTGGGTCCTTGTGAGCCTTTTACAGGATAGGGAATAGTAAGAGAAATATCAACCATGTATGTGCGTTTAACTAAAGTTGTTTCATCTTTTCTTTTAATGGTGAAAACTTTAATTTTAGTTGATTTAGTAGGACTGGAGTTTGTGGTGTTGACATTGGTATTCCTTTGATTCTCTTTTGGAAGATTGTTATCTTTGATGGGTTTTGGACATAAGAACTTTACCTATGTGCACATACAACCCTATAGCTTGGATCTAGGTTTCACTAATTGAACATGCAACATATCCAAGACTTTCATGGCTAGATCTAATGTAAACTAACAATTAAAAACATATGAAAATAGATCTAGAAAAATACCTTGAGTTACTTGCTTGAAAACCTTCTTCTTCTTGGAGCTTAGAGTCACAAATGTCACTCCTCTAATGGCTTACAAACACCAACTAGCAAGAAGATGATTTGAGAGAGATGAGGAAGAGGGAAATCGACTCTAGGTTACTCCAATCACAAGGGTGGCCGATTTCCTCAACCCTATGGGTCTATTTATACTGTGAGCTCCTAGGGTTTCACCCTGAAACCCTAATTGGATAACTTAGCCTCAAAGCAATCCAAATCCTCTTCTAGATAATCCCTTGGACGATTTCTAGGTGATCCACATCCCTAAAATCGTCCAACCCATATCCATAAGGGTTCTTGGCTCAAAATACAACTTTCACACATTTGACAGTTTATACCCCTTTATTCAATTAATCTCTTTAAGTCACTAAATTAATTCCTAATTAATTTATGACTTATATTAATCAAATAATATTATTATTCTTTTAATAGATTATTCTTATAATACATTAATAATAATATCACTTCTCTCTAAATCACCCTATCAAGTTGTTATGGTGAAGGCAACCCAAAAGGACCATGCACAATCGGGTCAAGTACTTACCAAATATAGTTACAGCCTTAGACACTAATCCAACAGTCTCCCACTTGGATAAGTCTAGTAACTATAAACGCAAACACAATCTGATTAGCAATTGTAGCTCTCAAAGACGCTGTCAACTCTGATCATATCAGTAACCTGTCCTTTAGATAAGGGATCGTACAGTCCTCTATTTTTATATCGTGCAGACGATTTCATGAAACATTGTCATACTCATTGTCCAGCAACTATTTTCTCGATATCAGATTTATTTGACATAGAACTTAATTGAACACATCAATTCAGTCTTGACCGGGCCCGACACATAAGTCAAATCAAATCATCGAGCGGCCGAGATATCACTCTTACCCTCTTAGGATAAAAGTAACAGATAAACTTGGACTTATATGCATTTACTTATCGACTAACCAACTATACACAACAATGCGTTTTATGACATCAATTTACTGATGCGGTTTCGCATTATCCATGTACAACCAATTAGTAAATATTAAACCATATATCTAGGTTTTAAGACCATATGATATTATCATTTTGCGATCACTCCAAAGTGATTCCAGCAAGCGCGGGTTTATTCCAATGCTCAAAACTTGTTCATAAGCACTCATGAACGTTGCAGCAAACCTTTGCTATGTCTAATACCATTTAGACAATCTACACACCAATTCATGACAATCTTCATTCATACCTACTTCCAACATATGAACGATTATGGACTGTTTGAATAATTCGATTATTCTTAACAAACTCAATTATTCTAGAAGTCAAAACATGCAAAGTGAAACAATAGCTAAACAATTAACATAAGACAGTAACATTACTTATAAATAATACTCCTTTATTTAATCATCAAATGTCAATTACATTTATCTATTACACATTTCTAATACTATCTAATCTATACTAATATCATCCTTCAGCCCAATACTCCTAGCATGCTGCAAGTGCTTAACCCTGCTCAGTCCCTTCGTAAGCGGATCTGCTGGGTTATCTTCTGATGATATCCTCTTAACCACGAGGTGTCCTTCTTCTACTCGATGCCTAATAAAGTGATATTTTGTGTCGATATGTCAAGATCTACCATGATCCCTCGGTTCCTTGGTCAAGGCAACCGCTCCTTCATTATCACAGAAAATTTCCATGGGCTCCTTTATGGCAGGCACAACTCCAAGATCGCCAATGAAGTTCTTCAACCATATTGCCTTCTTTGACGCTTCGCTCGCTGCAATGTACTCTGATTCGCATGTTGAATCAACTACAGTTTCCTGTTTGGAACTTTTCCAAGTTATTGCTCTTCCATTAAGGGTAAAGACCCATCCCGACTGCGAACGGTAGTTGTCCCTGTCGGTCTGGAAACTAGCGTCACTATACCCTCACACCTTTAAGTCATCACTCCCTCCGAGGACTAGAAACCATTCCTTGGTCCTCCGAAGGTACTTAAGGATGTTCTTGACCGCAATCCAATGCGCTCTACCAGGATTCCCTTGATATCTACTGACCATGCTCAAAGCAAAGGCCACATCAGGTCGAGTACAAGTCATAGCATACATGATCGAGCCAACTGCGGAAGCATAAGGTACTCGGCTCATCTCATCTATCTTGGTTTCGGTACTCAGACTTTGAGTCTTACTCAACTTGATATTACTTTGTATTGGTAGTTCTCCCTTCTTCGAGTTCTCCATACTAAAACGTTTTAGTACCTTATCTAAGTAAGTATTCTGACTAAGTCCTATTAGTCTCTTACTTCTTTCTCTCACTATCCTTATTCCCAAAATATAGGAAGCCTCTCCGAGGTCCTTCATAGCGAAGCACTTCCCGAACTAGGACTTTACCTCCTGCAGAGTTGGGATGTCGTTTCCTATGAGCAGTATGTCATCGACATACAAAACGAGAAAGCTAACTATGCTCCTACTGGCTTTGACATATACACATGATTCATCTTCGCTTCGTACAAATCCAAACTCTTTGACTTTCTCATCAAAGCAAAGATTCCATCTGCGAGACGCTTGCTTAAGTCCATAAATGGACTTCTCAAGCTTGCACACTCTATTTGGATGCTTCGGATTGACAAAACCTTCTGGCTGAGCCATGTAAACATCCTCAACCAGCTTCCCATTAAGGAAAGCGGTCTTGACATCCATTTTCCATATCTCATAATCATGAAATGCAGCAATAGCTAGCATCACCCTAATAGATTTAATCTTCGACACTGGTGAGAAGGTCTCATCATAGTCAACTCCGGGAGTTTGAGTAAAGCCCTTCACAACCAATCGCGCCTTGTATGTGTGCACATTCCCATCCACGTCGGTCTTCTTCTTGAAGATCCATTTGCACCCAACCGTCTTACGTCCGGGCACATTGTCAACCAAATTCCAAACTTGGTTGTCATACATGGACTGAATCTCGCTGTCCATTGCCTCTTTCCATTTTGCAGACTCAGGGCCTGTCATGGCTTCCTTATAGCAATTAGGTTCATCTAGATTTATTAGTGTACTATCACTACTAATATACGTGTCCCTTTCGGTAGTAATATGAAAACCATACAACTGGGGTTGAACTCTAACTCTTTCGGAACGTATAAGAGGTATTGACTCGTCAATTGGTTCAACGGGAGTTTCCTCCTCGGGTTGAGCGCCAGCGGTAGAGGTTCCTTCATCACTCGGCTCTTGAATCTCTTCAAGATCGATCTGCCTCCCACTGTCTCTTTGGCTTATGAGTTCTCTCTCTCTCTCTCTCTCTCTCTCTCTTAGAAAACCCCTCTCCTTGCAACGAAGATAACATTGTCACTCGGTCTATAGAAGAGATATCCAAAGGATTTCTGCGGGTAGCCGATGAAAATACATCCCTCACTACGAGGTTCGAGCTTGTCATGAGTTTCTCGTCTTACAAAAACTTCACAACCCCAAACCTTGATATGTGCCAACGAGGGAGCTTTCCCCGTCCACATCTCGTAAGGTGTTTTGGAAACCTTCTTTGTAGGGACTCGGTTAAGGATATGGGCGGCAGTCTCTAAGGCATACCCCCAAAATGAGATAGGTAGTGAAGCACGACTCATCATAGAACGAACCATGTCCAACAAGGTTCGATTGTGCCTTTCTGCCACACCATTTAACTGCGGTGTCCTAGGTGGCATCAATTGCGAAACTATTCCACATTCCTTGAGATAGTCGTGGAATTCAAGACTTAGGTACTCTCCTCCTCGATCGGATCGAAGCATCTTGATTTTCCTACCCAATTGATTGTACACCTCATTCTTGAACTCTTTGAACTTTTCAAATGTTTCAGACTTATGCTTGATTAAGTAAATATACCCATATCTACTATAATCATCGGTGAAAGTCACGTAGAAGCGGTTTCCATCCTTTGTGGTGGATCTAAAGGGCCCACATACATTGGTATGTATGAGATCCAATAAACCCTCACCCCTCTCACAAGTGCCAGTGAAGGGTGACTTGGTCATCTTTCCAAGTAAACAAGATTCGCACGTGTCATCTTCCCTAAGGTCGAATGACTCCAACACTCCATCCTTTTGGAGTTGGGCTATGTGCTTCTTGTTGACATGTCCAAGATGACAATGCCACAAAGATGCTTTATCCATACTATTGGAAGAATCTATACACAACACATCATTTCCTAGGTTATCTATAACCATAACAGTTTCATAAATTCCATTACAAGGCATTGCTTCAAAGTATAAAACACCATTTAGATAAGCATAAATAGAACCATTCATATTATTAAACGAATATCTAAATCCTTTTCTAAACAAACCATGAAATGAAATGATGTTTCTTGCCATATCTGGCGAGTAGCAAAAATTATTTAAATCTAGACTTAATCCATTACTAAGCACTAAAGAATATACTCCAATCTTGGTGACAGGCGGCGATCTTCTGTTTCCCATGATTAGATTTATTCTTCTTTGCTCCACATCTCTATCTCTTCTTAGTCCCTGCAAATCAGAACAAATGTGGTAACCACATCCTGTATCAAGAACCCAAGAAATAGAGTGAGATGAATTACTAGATTTAATTGTGTATATATCTGCAAATGATGGCTTGATCTTTCCATCCTTGATGGCTTGCAGATATTCCAGGCAGCTTCTCTTCCAATGCCCTATCTTGTGGCAATGATGGCACTCTGCCTCCTTCGGGTTAGGGTTGGGCTTAGCGGGTTCAACTTTGGTCCCACTAGAAGAGGAACCATCTTAGGATTTTCCCTTGCGGTGGCTCTTTGACGGAGCTTTCCTCTTCTTGTCCCTTCCCTGCCCTATAGCCAAAACAGGAGCAGCGGTTGGTGCGGGAGTTGGTGCAACAGACTTGTCCTTTAGGTTGCTCTCAGCAGTCCTTAGGAGTCCTTGGAGTTTGCTTAGGGTGACCTCTTCCTTGTTCATGTGGTAGGTCATCCTAAATTGGTTGTAGCATGAAGGCAAGGAATGAAGAACAATGTCGATGGCCAAATCGTCCCCAAAGTTAACATTTAACTTGCGAAGACGATCAACATATCGTTGCATCTTTTGCAAGTGCACAGTCAATGATTCTCCATTTCCCATCTTAGTGGTTATCATGTTAGTGATGATCTCGTAGCGCTCTTGCCTCGCGCTTTGGTGGTACCTCTCCATCAAGTCTTGATGCATTTCATAGGGATACATGTCCTCATAGGACTTTTGGAATTCTTGGTTCATAGTAGCTATCATGATGCAATGGACTTTCGTTGCATCACGTTCGTGTGTCTCAAAGACAGCCATCTCTTTGGGAGTAGCTATTTCCGGATTGACCTTCTCGAGCTTTTCGTCGAGGACATTCTCTTTGTCCTCGTAGCGTGCAATGGTGCGAATGTATCTTATCCATTCACTAAAGTTCGTACCATCGAAGGTTACCTTTTGGCAAAGACTCATTAACGTGAATGAGTTACCAGCAGCGTTGTTTGCGTTTGATATCTACAAATAGAAAGGAGAAAGTTTGATTAGAATTTGGATCCCTAATTAAACACCCAAAAATGAAAAATTAGGGGTAGGACCCAACAACATTATTTACATATTAGAAGAGGGATGCCGTAATCCAATCATGCAAATAATTTGGAGGTAAGTGAATGACGATTCACTAATTCTTCACCACGAAAACATAACCTTAAGTTTTTATTGAGAATTCCTAGATTTTAGAGATTCATTGAACTCTTCAATGGCATGTTTAAATCTAGATATGCCCTTCTAGTTTGTGACCGGGATACCGAGGATCACAAAGCGGGTGTGAATTACCATGCAAATCTACATGGTGCCTTCATTGTTACAATCATCTATTCGATGTGCCGGTAAACCACACATGCTTCATCGAACTATGATAAACAATGAATCACCCTTTGCCACCTTTTCTTAGAACCAATTAGTGTGCCGGTAAACCACACACGCTCCACTAACTTCTTAGCAAGGGTGCAAAGTGTAATTTCATGGGATTGCATCAATTCACTTTCCCTAAAGTAACTAAGATTGGGAATTTTATAAAATAGTTTAGTTACTTTATAGATTCATTATACTTATTAATGAGGAGAGAGAGTTGCCTTATCCTACCCGTTCGGCTAACGACCCTCCACCAGTTAAGCAAGCGGTGGGTGTGAGTGTACACCCATTAAGCGCCATTTTATAGGCAGCAACCTTATACCCACCTTATAGACCGGCTTCGTGAATGAGGCCTACTAACGGTAAGACTAGCATTTTAATTTTACTTATATATTTGTTAAGCTTTTAATAATATAATAGTATAGGGTTGAATTTTAAACTTGTAAAACTCTAGGGGTTGAAATTTAAATTCTTCTAAATTAAACTATTAATCACAAAATTCAAATTTCAAAACTCCGGGATAAAATTGAACTTTTCAAAACAATAGGGATCAACTAACAAATAATTCAAATTAAACAATTAATTTCATAATTATCTATATTTGACCTAATCCAATTTTAGTCATTAGATAATTACTAAATAATCTTAAATAGTCCAATATTTATCATATAAATAATTAATATTTAAAAGATTTGAAATTATCTATATTTATGTCAAGGATAATCATTAAATTAAGTTAAAATTCAGATTTTTACATAATAAAACGATTTAGGTATCAATCCAAGACAAAACAGCAACAAAATCCCGAATTATCCTCTGTCTGACGCTCGGACTCGCCGAGTCAAGCTTTGGACTCGCCAAGTAGGGCCAACTCGCCGAGTCCAAACACTAAATCGGCGAGTTGGGTCGACAGAGGGCAAGAAAAACAATTTTCAGCAAGTAAAACAGTTAAGCATCATATTCAATTGAAACCAATCATGGCTCTGATACCACTGATGGGTTTTGGACATAAGAACTTTACCTATGTGCATATACAACCCTATAGCTTGGATCTAGGTTTCACTAATTGAACATGCAACATATCCAAGACTTTCATGGCTAGATCTAATGTAAACTAACAATTAAAAACATATGAAAACAGATCTAAAATAATACATTGAGTTACTTGCTTGAAAACCTTCTTCTTCTTAGAGCTTAGAGTCACAAATGTCACTCCTCTAATGGCTTATAAACACCAACTAGCAAGAAGATGATTTGAGAGAGATGAGGAAGAGGGAAGTCGGCTCTAGGGTTACTCCAATCACAAGGGTGGCCGATTTCCTCAACCCATTGGGTCTATTTATACTGTGAGCTCCTAGGGTTTCACCCTAAAACGCTAATTTGATAACTTAGCCTCAAAGCAATCCAAATCCTCTTCTAGATAATCCCTTGGACGATTTCTAGGTGATCCACATCCCTAAAATCGTCCAACCCATATCCATAAGGGTTCTTGGCTCAAAATACAACTTTCACACATTTGACAGTTTATACCCCTTTATTCAATTAATCTCTTTAAGTCACTAAATTAATTCCTAATTAATTTATGACTTATATTAATCAAATAATATTATTATTCTTTTAACATATTATTCTTATAATACATTAATAATAATATCAATTCTCTCTAAATCACCCTATCAAGTTGCTATGGTGAAGGCAACCCAAAAGGACCATGGACAATCGGGTCAAGTACTTGATGGGTTTTAGCCATAAGAACATCCTATGTGCTCATACAAACCCTAATGCTTGGATCTAGGTTTCTCTATTGTACATGAAATTCATCCAAGACTTTAAACCCTAGATCTAGCATATGATAAACAATATAATAGTTGAATTAGGGTTTAGATCATACCTTGATTGTTATGTAGCAATAACAATCTCAAATCCTCCTTGTAATGACTTTAGAAAGCTTAAAGTCACAAATGTCACTCCTCTAATGGTTCACAAACACCAAGAGCAAGAGGATGAAGAAGAGAAGAGAAGGAGGCTGCCCAAAACATGTGGAAACCCTAAGGATCTTGTTCACCACGTTTTTGGGGCTTAAGGGCACTTTATATACATGTAGGCTATTAGGGTTTTGAACTAGGAAACCCTAAACTGACTGCTTAACCCCTAAGCAGCCCATGGACCCTTCTCTAATAAGCCTTGGACGATTTCTAATGGGTTTCCCCATAGAATTCATCCAACCTTATATTATAAGGTAATCCATAGCCCAATTGCAATTATCTTATAATTACAATTCCAGTCCCTTAAGTTTAATTAATCTCTTTTAGCCACAAACTTAATTCTTATTAACTCTTAACTAATATTAATTAAACAATATGATTTCTCCTTTAATATATTATTCTCATAATATATTAATAAATCATAATTAATCCTTTCTCTCCATAATTCATCCTATCAAGTTGCTTTGATGAAGGCAACCCAAAAGGACCATGCACCATCGGGTCAAGTACATACCAAAATAGTTATGGACTTAGACACTAATCCAACAGTCTCCCACTTGGATAAGTCTAATAACTATTCTGCGTATGACTTCAGATCCTGATCTGCAATCGTAGCTTTCCAAATCCGTTGTCAACTCTGATCTTATCAGATATGCGTGTCCTTTAGATAAGGGATCATATATTCCTCCATTCTAGATATCGTATAGATATGACACGTGAACTTAATCATTCTCTCTATACTATTTTCTGACTTTCGATTTATGATGACTGACAACAAACTACAATTAAACACATCAATTTAGTCCCGGCTTGGCCAAGCGCTTAGGTGCCATCACTAAATCATCGGGGGGCCCAAAGATATCACTTTTATCCTACTTTGAATAAAAGGAACGGATAAACTTTGATTCAATGCTCGCTTGCACTCACTCACCGAATCACACACAATAATATGTTTTATAACATCAAGTTACTGGTGCGTGTACATATTATCAATGTGCAACGGACTCGCAAGATACAACTCACACATCACGATTTTTAGAATATAAGATATTATCGTCTCACCAATCACTCGTGATAAAATCCATGAAGTGATCCAAGTGAGCGTGGGTTTGATCCAATGCTCAAATCATATTCATAAGCACTCATGAACGTTGCAGCAAACATTTGCTTATGTCTAATACACTTTAGACAATCCACACACCAATTCACGACAGTCTTCAATCATACCTACTTCCAACATATGAACGACGGTGGTCCGTTCGAATAATTTGACTGTTCTGAACCAATTAAATTATTTAGGAAGTCAAAACATGCAAAGTGAAACACAAGAATAATACTAATCCCATATGGCCCCAAACCTTTGAGTATAAATAAAACACCTTTTATTTATCACCATATCGATTACTCATTATTTGTTGTTTCAGGTAATCAACTTCTTACTTGAATTATTACAACACTTGTCCCATGCTCTTAGCATGCACACAATGTTTACCTACGGTTCTTACTTTGTGAAATAGATCAAATGAACACATTTCCAATCATACTCATTTCACAACTCCCAATCCTTTTTACAAGTGTAAGAATATCAAATTCTTGCCACTTATAGAATATGCTAGATTTTAACATTTTATGCAATGATCCTTTCGTAATGTCATAGCACAAAAGTCACAATGACTATTGCCAATGAAATTACAAAGTTCTCTATGATTGTTACAATACAATTCCATAGACGTGATGTCTCTCACTCAAAGTACATTCCTTTGAACATCCTTTTGCATAAAATTTCTAACATAGATTCTCAATATCCAACTCCCAATATGGAAACATTTCCTTATTTTTTCATATGACAACTCATTCCTAATAGAATCTTATCTATTCATAATAATGTCGATATGGTCCATCCAATATCATACTTCCAACTACTCACAACCAACCAATCCTCAGCGAGCTTTGGATCGTCCTTTGATAGTTGTTTAATTATCTTAGTCAAAGCCGATTCTTGTCCTTTTTCCCTCTAAATGCGCTAGACATTTGGAAAATTTTAGAATGGTCAAATATTATAGCATTTGCAATCGATCCTATACCCGAAGCGTATGGGACACGATGCATAATGTCTTACATTAAGATTTGATACTTTATCAATCTTCTGCCATAATATTTTATGTGCTACGTTCTCACAATTTGAACTATGAAGAGGAATGTCGTAATCATAATCAAAATTTAAGAACACACTATGTGTCTTTGACTAAGTTTATTAACATTCCACAACCTAAGCCTTTAGTTTTGAAATGAAGCATAATATTCTCTCCGTTAATTATAGAAAAACAACTATTCAACCCTTACAACTTTGCAAAGTATAACTCTTGTTTTCTATAATTAATATTGCTAACTTGCAATAATTGCCTTAATAATCATACAAGCATAACATTTATGCTCCCACTATCACGATGATTATTATAAACATAACACTTATGCTCCCACTAGCTTTGACATGTATTCAGAAACAGCTTAATTTTCAGAAAAAAAATGCCTATTAAATTTCTTTAAGTTCATATTTCTAATACCCAATGCTGTGATAATCTTTTATCAAGGTTTCTTAAAATTATACATCTTTGCCATAGATAGCTCATATGTGTGTCTAAACAATTCAGACTAATTGCCAAATCTCACAATTCGAATCATGGAAAGGGATACCGTAACCATATTCGAATTCGAGAATACAATTTCACAATCACTATCTTCTTAAAATCTTCCTTAGTGAAAGCATTTCCTCACAATCATTTTAATGAAGGAGGAAATCTTATGAAACTTCGATTTTAATGGTGTATGTGTTCCTATACATGTGAATTTGTTAAAACCAAAGTTTATGACAAATTCAAACTCATATGGACCGAGCCTTCTCAATCTTGATTTCTTGCCTTATGGTAACACGGCTGCCCACCATGTCTTCCAAATAGTTAAGCAACTCACCCTTTCCTATCAATGTACTTTTCATTGATCAAGGTCCTTGCCTTTTATGCATTCAAATGAGAACTCATAGGGTTCACATGCATAATTAACTCAATTGGAATAGCACAGAATCAAGATAATGTCAACACGATAGGTTGTAAACCTCAACTCGTGTGCTAGTGATGATCGATAAGGTTTATTCTTGATTAGTTCTTAAACTTTTCAAGACCATTAAGACTCCCAATGACTCCTTGACATATAAGATTCTCTTGTCAATAAACATTTCTCGACAAACAAATATTCAAGAGTTAGTGTAGCTTTTATCAAGACAAAAACACTTCACAAAATTGGTCCTAGTTGGTCTTTGTCTTCTTCAAGACATCACAACTTTCCAATTTCAAATGTGCGAGAATAAAACTTTTTCAATTTCACATTTGATGAATGTTATAAACTTTCTTAAGACTTGTCACTCAATGTCATAATCTTAACTCTAAGACTTGTTTTGGAATGAAGTATGATTGTCTTCTTGATTTAACCATTTATACAATTCTTGATTCCTCTTCTCAGACATACAATTTTACTAAGACTCACTTAGAGGATCAATTGAGATATGGTTCTTAATCATTAAGACCTATCATAAAACATAATAAAAGGTACTTTCCCTTTTTCTTAGAATAGAGAAACTTTTTATCTTTCTGCCTACTTGATTCTTCTTATTCGTTATGCTGTTGATTTAAACCTTTTCAATCAATTCAGAATTACACTTAATCTTATAAGTATAATAATATTTACTAAACTTTTAGTAAATCATGACTAATATCTTTGTTACTCTTGTGGTGGACTTGATCAACACACAACTTTGTGTGCTCGATCTCCTAGTCCTTCACTTGACACTTTGTCAACGAATTAGTCTAATTTCCAAATATGAAATTTCTCATTCATCGTGCAACCAAGTTGCATGATTCCAAGTTTCTGTCCAATTGAAACTTGGGTGATGAGAAACTCTCCCTATTTGGTAAATTCTCGACATTTCCACAAACAACATAATTAAGAATCACATCCACTTGTTGTAGAAATATACGAACATCAATTTTTCATAACGATTTCATTGCAAGGAAATAAATAAATAAATAAATGATTCAAACCAAAATTTATTTTATTCATAAAAGCAGCGGAAAACATTCGTCCTTACAATGCAAAATCAACTGAAAAACTATGTAGTCAAATATTCCTAACAATTCTATCATAACTTTCTAAGCTCAAAATCTAATCTTCAAATCCATGCGATCGAGATCCATTTCTTCGTGATTAGACTCATCTTGCTCTTTCATCAAGCTTCCTCTCTTTTCACTGATCCTGTAAAACATTCAAATGCAATCTTGACACATCATGTATTAAGAATCAACGAATAGGAACTTAATGGAGTTAGATAGTGGATTTTACCTGAAGCACATCCATACTCTTTGACTCTCCCATCTTCTGGACTCTTCAGGCTCTTAGGGCAGACTTGTATCCAACACCCTTTCTCTTGGCAGCAAACACAGGTCGGTTCTCCTAGAACGTCCTCGGAAGCATGGTTGGTTGACTTTCCCAACAAATATGCTCCATTACTTTGCCAAATCATATCTGATTCAGCAGCAATGAGCATGTAAGTTAGGTCAATGAGGTTTTCGTCATGATCCATCATATAATACTTTCTTTTGAACTCATTATATGATTCAGGAAGTGACTGCAGAACCCAGTTCATAGCCAACTTATCAGGGAATGACGCACCCAACATTATCAACCTATCGATGTGTGATTTCATTCTTAGAACGTGGGCACACACTGGTTTACCATCTTCATGTTTCATTTCCAATAGGGCTTTAGTGACATTGAACCTTTCAATTCTTCGATCTTGTGGGTTAGGGGGAATAATCGGAGGAGGTGGAGGAAGTGAAGCATGATATCTTTTTCCTCGATTGAATCATGGAATATCATCTTCATGTGGAATGCTTGTTCCACGGGATTTGGGAAGACCATAGTTGTCGTTAGGGGTGCAAACGAGCCGAGCTGAGCCCGAGCCTGGTCAGGCTCGGCTCGGGCTCGTTTAAGTTATATGAGGCTCAAGCTTGAGCTCGGCTCGATTCAAGCTTTCTTTTACTGAGCTCGGCTCGAGCTCGTAAAGAGTTATACAAGCTCGGTTCGGGCTCGGGCTCGACTCGTTTTTATCGGGCGTGCCTAAATAAGCTTAAGCTCGACTCGAGCTCGTTAAAAAGCTCGTTTACTAATACCCGAAATTCATAATTTCCCTAATATGTTTTTATATTAATATATATAAATAATAATAAATAATATTATATAAAGGCTCGTTTAGGCTCGCGGGCCTAATCGAGCTTTGTGACATAGGCTTGAGCTCGAGCTCGTTTAATAAACAAGCTTAATATTAAGCTCGAGCTCGGCTTGGGCTCGTTTAAAATTGATTTCGAGTCGAGCTTTTAACGATCCGATCTCGAGTAGCTCACGAGTAGCTTGGCTCGTTTGCACCCCTAGTTGTCGTACTTTGACATCTACAAAATGGGAGAAAACAAATTCAAGTTAGTTGATTGATTGAGTCCTTAATAAATCACCCAAATGAGATATTAAGGCTAGGACCCAACACAATATTCTACAAATTAGAAAAGGGATGCCGTAATCTAGTTGCAGAATATTTGAAGGTAGGTAAACGACGATTTACCAATTTCCACCATGAAAAATGAAAAAGAAATTTAAGTTTTAAATCTATTGAAAATTTCTAGATCTTTTGATATTCATTGAACTTTTCAATGGCATGTTTAAATCTCGATATTCCCCTCTAGCTTGTGACTGGGATACCGAGGATCACAAAGCGGGTGTGAATAACCATGCAAACTTGCATGGTGCCCCCACATGTTACACTCACCTATTCGATGTGCCGGTTAACCACACACGCTCCACCGAACTATGAAAAACATTGAGTCACCCTTTGCTACCTTTTCTTAGAACCATTTAGTGTGCCGGTTAACCACACACGCTCCACTAACGTCTTCGCAAGGGCACAAAGTGTAATTTCATGGAATCGCATCAATTCACTTTTGCCTAAAGTAACTAAGATTGGGAATTTTATGAAAGCATTTAGTTACTTTTGTACTTCATTATACTTATAATGGAAGGCTTCTGTCCTATCCTACCCGTTCGGCTAACGACCCTCCACTAGTCAAGAGTGCGGTGGGTAAGAGTGGATACCCATTCAATCGCCATTTTATAGGCAATTTCCTTAAACACCCCTTATAGACCAGCTTCATGAATGAGGCCTACTAATGGTAAGACTGACTTTTACTCATACATATATATAATGTTAGACTTTTAATGTTATATATATATATATATTATAAGGTGTATTTTACACTTTTAAAATACTAGGTGGTCAATTTTAACAATTATACTTTTAATTGGATTAAATTGTGAACCAAAACTTTATGGATTTATTAAACCTCTTTTAATTATACACTTTAATTAATTAATAAATCCATAAGGGTGTGATTTGAACTTTTCATAACAATATTAGGGTTTTAGAATTTAACATTTCTAAATTAAACTTTTAATCAACTTTTAAATTCCGAAAAACATGAAGGCAAGTTTTGAAACATTTCAAAACATTAGGGTTTAGAATTTAAATATTTCAAAATCAAACCTTTTAATCAAAATTTAAATTCCAAAACTTGAGGGCAAGTCTTGAAACTTTTCAAAACACAAGGATCAAATAGCAAATAAATTAAATTAAACAATTAATCTAATTATTATCTAATTTGACCTAAAATTAATTTCTTGCAAGATAAGTTACCCAATTAATACAAATAATCAAACTTTAATCAAATAAGGAAGTTATTATCTAATCAATTGGTAATTATCTTTTGTTTAATCAAGGATATACTCAAAATATGATTAAAATTCGAATTTTAGTGACCCATAACAGTTAAGGCAAGTATCTTTGAGTAAAACAGCAAGAAATCCCGAAACTGCCTCCTTCTGACGCTCGAACTCGCTGAGTTCCTCTATGGACTCGCCAAGTAGGAGCCAACTCGCCGAGTCCACATTGGAACTCGCCGAGTTCAACAGGTAGGGGGGCCAAAAATCGATTTTACAGCTTGAACAAACATACAAGGCATCAATACAATAGAAACCAATCAAGGCTCTAATACCACTGATGGGTTTTAGCCATAAGAACATCCTATGTGCTCATACAAACCCTAATGCTTGGATCTAGGTTTCTCTATTGTACATGCAATTCATCCAAGACTTTAAACCCTAGATCTAGCATATGATAAACAATATAATATATGAATTAGGGTTTAGATCATACCTTGATTGTTATGTAGCAATAACAATCTCAAATCCTCCTTGTAATGACTTTAGAAAGCTTAGAGTCACAAATGTCACTCCTCTAATGGTTCATAAACACCAAGAGCAAGAGGATGAAGAAGAGAAGAGAAGGAGGCTGCCCAAAACGTGTGGAAACCCTAAGGATCTTGTTCACCACGTTTTTGAGGCTTAAGGGCACTTTATATACATGTAGGCTATTAGGGTTTTGAACTAGGAAACCCTAAACTGACTACTTAAGCCCTAAGCAGCCCATGGACCCTTCTCTAATAAGCCTTGGACGATTTCTAATGGGTTTCCCCATAGAATTCGTCCAACCTTATATTATAAGGTAATCCATAGCCCAATTGCAATTATCTTATAATTACAATTCCAGTCCCTTAAGTTTAATTAATCTATTTTAGCCACAAACTTAATTCTTATTAATTCTTGACTAATATTAATTAAACAATATGATTTCTCCTTTAATATATTATTCTCATAATATATTAATAAATCATATCAAGTTGCTTTGATGAAGGCAACCCAAAAGGACCATACACCATCGGGTCAAGTACATATCAAAATAGTTATGGACTTAGACACTAATCCAACAGTACTTACCAAATATAGTTACAGCCTTAGACACTAATCTAACAATCTTCAGGGTAGAGTTTTCCTTTTCCCTTTGAAGTAATTGAAGGACAAGAATTTGAATGAGAAGAGTAGAATCTAGAAGTGACTTTGGAATCCCTGTTTTTATGATTGGACTTGTATGGATGGGGACCGAAACCACTATTTCGGTTGCTATGGGATAAAGGACCGAAACTCTCTTTTCAGTTGTTACTAGATGAAGGACCGAAACCGTTCTTTCGGTTGTTACTGGAGGAAGGACCGAAACCGTTCTTTCGGTTGTTACTGGAGGAAGGACCGAAACTCTTCTTTCGGTTGTTTTCAGTCGAGGGACCGAAACCACCCTTTCGGCTCCTATTGGTCGAAGGACCGAAACCATCCTTTCGGCTCCTTTCAGTAGGGGGACCAAAACCATTCTTTCGGTTGGTATTATAGTGAGGACCGAAACTACTCTGTTGGTTTATTCCCATCGTGGGGCCGAAACTTCCCTTCCTGTTCCTTGAGTCTTCTTGTGATTTGTGCTTCCTTTCTATCCTTATAAAGTCAGGATTTTGGGAATTCCAAAACTGTTTTCTTTCTGAGAGATTCTTCTTATATCTCAGATTTCTTTGATGCTTTCTATCAGCCACCTGTTTTGGATTTCTGTGAATGTTGGCCTTTCTTTTCGAAGTATGAGCACAACATTCACTTTTTACTGAAGAAGTATCACTAGTGGTTTGCATCGGTTCGTCTAATGGAGGTTTAGTGCCACTTGTGCTCAGCACATCATACTTTGTAGGCTCATTTAGTGGTTCAGGTATGTATCTACCTTTCTCTCTCCATGAAGTTTTCTGAGAAAGACCCTTTGTCTCATCTGTGATGTCTATTGGGGCCGACCAGAAAAATTCATCACATCCTCCAGCATTGTCTTCTTCAACCATAGCTGTTAACTCTGCAGTTTGTTGTGGAGTGACACCCGGTACTGTGTAGACTTGGTTTGGAGTAGTTTGTACCTTTTGGTATACAACAACTTTGGGTTTGAGAACTTTGGTTTTGTCGGTAGACGAACGAGCAAACTCAACGGAGTTTTTAGAAATTAGGTTCTTGTGTGACTTAGGTTCGCTTTTGGCAAATTCAGAACAGTCTACCAAATCCTCTACAGAGATTTCACTCAGATCATCATCCTCATTAAGTTCAGATGCGTTTTCAACATTAATTTTATTTTTCTGAACTTAACTTGGTATTGAAAGAGTCAAATTTTTGTACAGTTTCGGTTCTCAATTTCAATCTATCATTTTCGTCTAACAGATTTTTAAGCATGTCCTTGTGGTCTTTGGACTTTATGTAGGATTCAATTTTGTCCAGACCTATTTTTTACGCTGGAGAAACTTCGTCAGAAGATACAACACTTTTACAGTTGTAGGCTTCAACATCGATTTCATCTTCCTTTAATTCAAGGAAGGGTAAAATCATGCGATGTATCTTCTTTCCTATTTCACAATCAAGATGCAACTGAGTGATGTTAAAATAGAGTCTCTTAGCAATTAAACAAAACACATTTCGCTGTTTAAGAAGTTTAAGATTGTCTTTTTGCAAATAAATAGAGTCATCCTTAGATCTAATTAACTCCTTTTCCTTTTGCTCGATCCACATCCTTCGTTCCTCACTCTTTGATGAAATCCTGTTGATTTGATCAGTTAGGTTAGAATTTGTGACACGGGTTTTGGTGAGACTGCTACTTATGCTCGAGAATTTTGACTTTAAGCTATTAAGTTCCTTTTCATAATTAGTAACAGGAATTTTTAGAGAAGCAAGAATATTTTGTACCTTTTTGATCAACTCATCACATTCGTTGATCTGTGCACTGACAGGCTTGGCAGCAAAACACCTATCCTCTCGCTCCTTTTCATCTTCAACTCCCCCATCGGTTGTGTTTCCTCTCATTTGGGACACACCCTCGGTCACCACAAAGCATCTTCCTGTTGCATGTTCTTCTTTTGCCAGCATAGCCTTTCCATGAGTGGGCTTCCAAACTTCATCATCCTTAGAATCTATGGACCAGACCTCCACACCACCAAATTCATCACTGTTGTTTGTATCCTGCATAATTAAAGCATTCATGGCAGTATTATTAGCAGCATACTTTCTTTTCTTTATTTCCTCCAGTCTTCTCAGGAGGCTCGCTTCCTCATCTTCTTCATTTGTCTTCTCTTCTTTCTTTCTCAGCATACAGTCTTTAGCAAAATGATTCTTGCCTCCATAGTAATGGCAGTCGAATCCTGAGACTCCTCCAACTTTTGCTTCCTTCTTTGACTCTTCAGACTTTGACCCCATCTTCGGTTCCTCCTTGATCCTTTCAGCGCTATAACTACCCTGCCAGTTTCGGTTCTTATTGGCCGGGAATTTCTTCTTAATGAATTTTCTTGGATTGGACACCATCATGGCGTATTCTTCACCGGTTAGATCATAATTTGCAAGATTTAATTCCTCTTCTTCTTCAACCGAACTTTTTCCTTTAGAGACAAGAGCTAAAGAACCCAGACTGGAAACCACATTTGTTTCCTTAGACAGAGCACTCTCATGGGATTTCAAAATACCCACTAGTTTTGCCAGAGAATAAGACTTGAATTGTTCATGAGCTTTAACTGTTGACACAACAGCCATCCATTCGGGTCTGAGGCCATTCATGAAAGTAACCTTTTGTTCAATAACTTTCCTTTCAATCCCATGCTTTATCATCTTACTTAAAAGGTGATTGAAGCGATCAAAAGTTTGAACAAGTTTCTCTTCAGGCTTCTGCTTAAAGTCACCAAATTCAGACATCAAGAGAATTTGGATTGAATGTTCCAAATCTTCGTCAGTGGAATATAATTCTTTCAATCTATCCCAGATCCCTTTAGCTGTAGCACAAGAACTCACTAAACGAAGCGTATCCGACTGCAGCGCAAACCTTATTATCCTCAGGGCCTTGATGTTGCATTGAAACTTCTCCTTCTCATCCTGAGGAATATCTTTGACATCATTGACAAGCTGATTGTACTCTTTCTATGTTTTAACAATCTTAGATGTGCTTGAGTGAGCGAATGGGCCTGCAGTAATCGCTTCCAAGATTAAGTATCCATTATCCTCCTATCCAATCACGTAATCTTCAAAGTGATGCATCCAAACTTCATAGTCTTGTGTATACAAGATTGGTATTCTTGTTGTAGACCCAATGCTGTTGGAGATATTGATCGGCTTGGTTTGTGAATCATCTATGGACATTGTAAAGACTTTTGATCGCTAACCTGTAAAAGATCAGACTTGTAATATATCGTTAGGGTTAGATCAACAATTAATGAGATACATCAATACAGAGTGACGACTCAATAAATATCAATCAATGCGGAATTAAAACCCTAATAACTTCTTCGACAGAAGAGATGTGTATGAATTACACAGTCTCCTGCTCTGATACCAATTGATGAGATTAAAACTCTTAGATCGATTAGATCTTTCACAAGTACGATTATGGAAATCAAACAAGTCAAAAACAATATGAGAATGAACACAGAATAGAATCAAATATATGCTTATGATTCAAAACAGAGTCATGCCTCAGCAGAGCTCGATGAAGAACTTCCGTTGTAGAGGCGAGCTAGGGTTTACAAAACTTTAAAGGAAATAAACAATGAAAGCGATAACATCTAAGTCTGCATGCATGCAACTTATATACTAAACCCTAGTACAAAAATATGCACGGTTGGACAGGCCCAATACCGGCAATCAAACTACGCTAAGGACCGATATTATGACGCAATCTAATAGACCCAACAGTATGTTGTTATGTTGTTATAATCCTAAAATATCCTTAAAAAATTACGTAAAAAAAGAACTTATTTTTTTATGAAAACGTGAAAATATGTTTTAGGATTATAATAATGTAATAATATATTATACGAAAACATATTTTTTTAATACATTATAAACATATTTTTTAGTTTATTTTACGTATACTTACCGTTTTGCTTTAAATCAACTAAAGACGTCTCGAAAATGTCTATAATTTTACATATACTAGCCTTTTTGGTTTAAATCAACTAAAGACGTTAAAATAAAATAAAAGTATATTTTATGATTATAACAATATAATAACATATTATAGGAAAACGTATTTTTAAAATACATAAAATCTATTTTATATAAAATAAATACATAAAAAAATTGTAAAAAATATTTTTTTTAAAATACGTAAATATATTTATTTCATTAAAAAAAAGTTTTATATAAAAATAATTTCTTTGTAATTTAGTTTTTATCTATATTTTAGGATTTTACATAATATTAATTAGTGTTTGGAAGTATAAACCAAGTTTGGGTCTAGCCTTATTGGTTAGAGTGTTGGCTGATGTGGGAGGGGAGGATGTGACACTTGTTTTGTTAGAACGAATTATAAATTGTGACTGATCAATAGCGTAAAATGTTGTATGTGAGTATGTTAAAGTGGGAATTTGTAATAGAAATGTTTAGACCAAAAGGGTATTTTGGTCATTTTGAGTAAATAATGAAATTAAAGATAGTAGTGAAATATTTGTTGATATAATTAAATATGATGTTTGTAATGAAGTAGTGGTATAAAATGTATAAGTATGTGTATTAAAAGTTAGATAAAAGTATTGGTAAAAGTAATTAGACCAAAAAGGGTATTTTGGTCATTTTGTGTAATTGTGAATATGAGTGGAGTTTTATTTGATTGATAAAGGAATGGTATGATTCTAAAGTATAAATAGGTTCTTAATGGAAAGGAATTAATATAATGAGAGTAGGATAAAATGAATGAGGTAAAATGGGAAAAATTATGAAGAGTTGTTGAATTCCAATATTAACGGAAGCGGTGCTACGACATGAAGCCAAAGTAGTAATCCGGTTGAAGTAAGGTGAATCGTGAGGGTGATGTACTTTGTAATGGTCACAACATGGCGAAGATAAGCCACGGCGCGAGAAAGCAGAATAACATCTTCTTTTATGACAAAAACTTTTAGCGACGGAACAGAAGTGTCATAAATAAAAGGAAAATGACGACGTGACAAAAGTAATGTCACGACGTGACGATGTGATAAATAAAATCATATAAAACGGATGAGAGGTCCTTTGCATTTCTCATTTTCCTTATACTCATTCCAGAACATAAAAACACAAAGGTTAAGGTCTTTTGGTCAGATTTTAAGGGAGAAAGAAGAAGAGATTAAGAAGGAGCTATCAAGGTATGGGTTTCTAATTTTATAATCAATAGTAAGTTCTATATATGAGTTAGATATGTGAATTAGGGCAAACTCGGATTTAAGGTTTAATTACCCCGATCATAACAATCGATTTCTTTTATGGAATTTTGATGACTAATAGAAAGTAGAAGTAGTAATTACATGATTGTAAGTGTATGGAGTGATAATAACAATCAATTTTGTGAATTTTGGGATGAATTGTTATGAACCCTAGAACTTTAAATTGATAATTTTGGTGAATTGAGTTTATAATATGTCTAATATGAATACATAGATGATTTATATAATTTATATGAATGAATTTAGTGTTTGAAACTTTTGTTACACATAATTGAGTATATATATATATATATATATATATATATATATATATATATATATATATATATGGTGTTATTGATTTTGAATAAGTCATAACACTTAAAGAATTATACCTTTGATTAGGTTTTGGTGAAGCAAGAGTTAGTTTGGGATTTCACGGGATTGGAACAAGTTCTAGTCAACCTTAACAACGTGATTTAGAGTTATGATGTTAGAAGATGATATCTTTGGAGATAGTAATATTAGTATTTCAATAAGAATTACAGAGAGTACAATTCTATTATGTTAAGAATATACCAAGAGAAGAGTGTTGTATTGGTGGAGTAATATATGAGTTTTCATGATAAATTCTTTTACAGAGTCATAGGCCTCCTATTGAGTTATAAGTTAGTATTATGATAAACAATATAAAACCTTGAAAATAGCATATATGATTATATGCTAAATGTTGTAAATAAACTATTCACTAATATTTTGTTTTATGAGTATGGTTTGTGTTAAACATGTAATGTTAACCAATGAAAAGCAAAGATGACAATGGAAAAACAATAGTTTGCTTATAAATGACTATTATCTTTTGTATAAAACATTGTAATACCAGAAAGATCTTGGGTGTGGTTTTAGAATGTATTGTGTATATTACTTAAGTTGTAATACTTAACTAAATCCAAAATTTTGATGTGTGATATTTGGAAAAAGTTTATGTGTATTTTGTATATATCGTGTGAACAAAAATTTGGCTGTTACAGAGGAGGAGGCCTCAAGTATAAATCCTCCTCTTTTCAGTTTCGTGTATATTTTTATTTCAAGACAAATTACAAAAATGGTCAATGTAGTTTACCAAATATCATGAATTCAGTCCCTGCTATACCTGAAAAAGACCAAAATATGCTTACATATGTAGCATGTAATATGTCGTAACGGCTGAAAATGGAAAGAGTGAGTAAAAAGGATTATACATGCAAGTTTGCAAATCACATGGACCATTTTGTCAAAAAAAAATTAGCATGGACTGAATTTGTGACTTTTAGTAAACTATATGGGACATTTATATAATTGTGTCTAATTTAAAAGGTCGTATATTACAAATTTACATAAGAGAGGAGAGCAAGTAAGGATTCAGATTTGAGTGTAGAATATGGTTTTAAGAGGTCTTATTTATATTTATAGAAACCAAGGTTATAAAAAATGTTCGATGTTAGCTAGTCAGTGGACTGGGGTTAAGGGATTAATCGGCTACGTGGGGATTAATCGATGACCATTAATTGCTAGTTTGTTGAATTTTAAAAAATGAAATATGACTAATATCATAACAAAGTTCGTAAATATCACTAATATCATAACAAAATAGGTTAATATGATTAATACAACACTAATCATTCATCAAATAGTTTCTATTGGAATAAAAATTCTTCAAAGTGTTAAAATTTCATCGTTTTCTATTGTTTCACTAATTGTGTATGCATAGATTAATCGCTAGGCACCCGCTAGTCGGGCGAGTAGCGCCTAGGGATTAATATAGACCTAGTCAGGATTTTTACGTCACCGACAGAAACTATAAGAAGCTTCAGAAAACATGGAACTATGACGTTGGCAATCTTATTGCGTGCTTGTTATGTGACACACATTTACCCAATTAGAAAATCAGGATGAGGTGTTATTTTTGGAAGCTTCCAAAATATTCCAAGAGTTTATCCATGAAGCCAAGTAGTCAACCCATATGACCAACTCTAACAAGGCCAGTCCAACTCGAACCTTGCTAAAATAAAGAACTCTTGAGCTCCTAGTGACGATGCAGTGTGTAAAGTGTGTCTAAATCGTGTCATATTGCAAACCTCGTGTATGTAACATCTTAAAATGTAAAGATTTAAGATGTTACAATAATTAAATAAAATAAAGTTGAACATTGAAAAATGTTGCTAGAAAATAATTTAAGTTTTTTTTTGTGAAGTGTGAAATGGGACACCTTTGGTTAAGAAATATAAAATTTATTGTTAATGTTGATTTTAAGAAATGTTATTTATGAAGTTCTTAGTGTAAATAAGTATATTTAGAATGTATATAATGGAAATTAAGAAGTATATGTAAGAGAATAAGTAAAATATAAAAAGTTTCACAAAATGGCAAGTGCTCTATTTTGAGACTAGGGAATTTAGACTTGAATGAGTTATATTTGTGGGTTAAAGCTTATAGTGTGTAGTTGGAAAGATAATGGAAAAATATTCAAGACAATTTAAGCTAAAATAAAGATTTATGACATTTTGAAGAGTATTTGTTGTAGATTTTTGAAGATTTTATGTTGAACATCATATGCCTATGTTTAAGGTGGCGGGACTTGGGCTTAAGTTCAATTGAGTAATAGTTTCTTAATTCAAGGCTGTAGCCAACACAATAAAGAACTCATAGAAAAAATCAACTCAATCTGAGTTCATATGATAGATTTATAGGTGTTTGAAGTTAAGGAAAATGTTGCATGAGCTGACTAAACAGAATGAAATCCGACCAAGTTTGGAGAAGTGCCTAAAATCACTAAGTACATACTTTGAAGCCTAAAAATTCTTACCTCCTGATGTCTAAGCTTGATTGGAATATACTGATGGATAAACCTTGCTAGAAAAAAACAATGCAAAAACAATTAGATAAGAAGTTTGAATTAGTTCAAAGTTAAAGAAAAATAATTTCAAAATAGACTGTTACACGATTGAGTCTAATTTGACTCGGATCGAGTCAACTAGTCGTGTTTCTGGGTGAGTGAGGCTCATTCTCTAAAATTTTGATATGGTCAGGTCATCGGTAAAACATGCAAACCATTATCATTTGTCCCCTATTGGCCACGATTTCAATCCCTTTTCGTTCCATTTTGGTCAACTTTCACCCAAAGAATATTGGAGAGACTTATGTGGGTGATTGCGGTGTATCTAGTGTGTGTAAAGGTATTTGAAGAAGGAATCAATGGCATATTAAAGCACTTTTTGTTAATCAATCAAAGGAGTATAGGTAACCATCAAGTATCTTTCTTATGTTGGCTTAGCCTGCAATTAAATGAAGCATTTCAAGAATCTTAGTTTTGTTGAAATTTTTTCATGTTAGAAATAAATATAATTACTATAAGATTAATAATTTTTTAATATTAGGTGCATTTTTATGCATCCTTTTTGTTCATTTTAGTTCCATTTACTTCATTACTACTTGCATTTTGTGGTGTTAATTGGAACATTTACGTTATTCATATGAATGCCCGTATTGCTCATATTTAGATGTATTTTCCAGGGTAATTGATGTGGAGCAGGATTTTAAAGGTGTATGGATGCAACTTTGACGCTTTGAGCATAATTGGAGCTACAAAACTGATAATGTCTATTTTATTCATATATTTATGACGTTTTCTTATTATTATTTTATACTATTTTTATGTTATTTAGAACTAAAAGATACTTAATGATATGTGCATGTTTAGTCATATATTTTGTATAATATCTTAATACTTTTTGGCTATTTTGTCTCAGTTATTGAACAAAAGGTACTTAATTATGTTAAAATTATATTTTCAGCCTAAAAGACGTGCTCAAGTGAAAAAGGAAGCGGGACTAGCAATCAGAAGTTCGGGAATTAAAGTTTGAAGAAATAGAGCTTAAAATGTAAAGAACTTGGCGAGTTGGCCATCAACTCGACGAGTTGATTGGAATATTCATGAACAATCAAAGTCTTGTCGTACACGGGTTTTAAGTGACAAACTCGTCAAGTCGGTCAAAGGAACTCAACAAGTTGCCCCTGTTTTCAGAAATCTATATAGAGGACATTATTTCCCGAAACCCTAAGATTTTCTGGAGATTTTGGCGACTAATTGGCGATTAGAAGTATTCTTGGAGCTCTAGTTTCCGAGAATTCAACCTAGAGATCAATTTGGAGGAGATCAAAGGCAATATACATACTGTTTTCTTTTGCATAAACTATGTGTGGATCATTTCATTTTTAGGATGTTAATTTCTGTAGATATGAGCTAAAAACTCATTACTTCTGTTTAGACTAGTAAACTTAGGAATATGGTTTGATTTTATGGTTTGGATTAATTTGATTTGGTGAATTGTCTTGTTAAGCTTGTTAATGACCCTTATGTGTTGATAATAATTAATTTCTGTTAATTATCAAGTCTATTAAGTTGCACGAACATCTTCCTAATTGTCGTTATCATATAATTTTGTGAGCACAACATTGTATGCCTAGTATTAGTGAACATGAACCTAGGGTTAACTAGAAAATAAGTACATTAATGTGTAAGCATGTATGATGAACAACCATACATGAGTTACTTGAATTGACAAATTTAGTTAGCTAATATTACAAATCTTACTTGATCCAAATCAAAACACTAGGAAACTTGTTAGTTTAACCAATTGGCCACTGTTTGAGTTAACATGTTTGCTAAGGATTAGTAATAGTGAACATGAACCTAATCACATTAATTGGTAAACAATGATATATTAATCCATTGCACTTGCCATGAAATAAACCATAAGAATAAGTGAGTCGAATCTTAACAGAATTCTCTTTTATTATTGCATTTAGTTACCTTCTATTTCCTTTAGTTCTTAATTGTCTTTGTTTGAGTGTTAGTTAATTGCTTAAGTTTCTAGTCTTGCAAAACTAGAGAAAACCCTTCTTTTTATTTATTGTTTTTATTTAGATAATTCTAGTAGTTAGTTTAATTGTTACCGTTCTCTATGTTCGATACCCTAGAGAATCTTAACTGCCTTTTGTGTGTTTAATTTGTGTTTAAAATAGTAGGATTAAAATTAGTGCATTTCACACACATCAGGTTTTTGGCGCCGTTGTTGGGGAACGACTTTAATAGTTATTTTAATTGCTAGTGTTATCGATCATTTGTGTAAGATTTATCTTGCATAAAGTTACTATTTTTGTTACTTATTTAGTTAGTTTAAGTTACAAGTTTTTCTGTTTTAGATTTAGATTTTCAGTTTTTCTGTGTTAGCATTGAACTCGTCGAGTCCATTCCACGCGACTCGACGAGTCTATCGTGTTTTTCAGTTTCGTTTTTTTCTTCATTTTGTTCGTTTTACGTGTGTTTTCTGTTTTCTTTCAAGTACGTTTATGACCCGTGGATCAAATACACCTTTGGTCCCACTACTTGAAGACCCGGAATCAGCTCTTAGGAAGAACAAGGATAAAACCGTACAAGAAACTAACCCGCAAAAGAAGTCACCTTTCAGGGACCTTAAATCAGTCTTCGGAAAGAAGAAATGAAAGAACGTGGGTGAGTCTAGTAGTCAAAAGAACGAAGGGAGCAAGATAGAAAGTTTTGAACAAAATCCTAATCCAAAAGAGACCGAATACGAAACAGAATCTAAAGAAAAATGCGAGCAAGAAAGCGAACCCAATAACACCATGGATGACATCACAGACATAACCGTGGGTCAACGACATAGCCGACTACTTCAATATCCCTAATGTACCTCGCGAGACTGTTTTGCTTCATATGCTACCAGTGCGAAAGATTGGCTGAAATCACTCCCTCAAGAATCCATCACCACATGGGCTAAAATGCGTGAAGAATTTATTGATCAATTTTGCTCTCCCTCAAAAATAGCAAAGTTGAAGAAAGCCATTGCCAATTTCGAGCAAAACAAGTAGGCGAGACACTTTATGAGGCGTGGGAAAGATACAAAGGCTTGTTGACGAACTGCCCCCACAATGATTTAAACATTCAGCAAGAAGTCTCCATTTTCTATGATGGAGTGAACGTAACAACTAGGCAGCTCCTTGACTCCCAAGGACCATTCACGAAGAAAACACCTGCGGTTATAAAGGAGCTAATTGAAGAATTCTCTAAGCACTCTGGAGAATATCATAACCCAAGGAACGACTCAACTCAAGGGTGGTGAACTCAGTTCCTGATAATATGGTAGCGGTGATGGCTAAATTAGACAGTTTGGACCGAAGAATGACGAAGATGGATCAATCCATCCATGCCATCCGGGTGGGATGTAAAAATTGTAGCAGACCTCACCTAAAGATTTTGATCTAGACGAGCATGGGAACCGAAAGTGCAAGTGTGTTATTTGAGTGGCGATAGATATGATGAGGATTGGCGAAAACCGAAAAAAGAGTGGCTACCATACGACGAGTACAAGAATGTGACATCCCCATTTTTACGGCCAGAAAAGACCGATTTTGTTTATGCTTTATAAAAATCAGAGTACATTTTTTCATAAAAATGTTGCGGAATTTGTTCCCAGAAAAATACAATAAATACGTTATCAAAACATTTTCGAAGAAACGTATTTTATTCATTTTAAATCGTTTGGGATGTCATCGTCAATACAGGAACATAAGCATAAACGGAACTTACATTTATTTACACTAGTGATCTACATCTCTTTAAGCTCTCAGTGTAATGTAACTTCGTATCAACACCTGTGATGTAAACAAACTGAGTGGGTCAGGTTGGGAAACCTGGTGAGTACATAGGGTTTTCAACCCACAATAATATAATTATTATGTTCAATCAAACAATCAACCCAATTACCCATCCCCATTATCTTCTTTATTCTTAAGGATCTACCCTAAGAATCAACCATTCCTCGTTCATACATTCCTAAGGGTCATCCTAAGGAATCGGCACGAAGTCCATCGTCATCGGGGTTTAGGCACTAAGTCTGCATAGTCGCCAGAATTTATACAACAGGCACTAAGTCTGCATAGTCGCCAGGGTTTTGGCAGCAAGTCTGCATGATCACCAGGGTCTAGGCAACAAGTCTGCATGATCACCAAGGTTTAGAGTACACCGAGCGAACACATCGTTCACAACACCTACAGGTTGTGAGCCTGCTAGTGTTCCACTAGACTGTCTAGAATAGTCCGTGGTTATCATCCATACTCTGCTGAATGACGGGGACATCGTTTGGGAAACAGGCTTCTCACATCGTACACCTCTCACCCATACCTGATGGTCTATATCACCTCTCAACTCATCGTCCAACTCATATGTCATCTATTATATCTACCCATGTTTTACCCCAACATTTTCGTAGATATAAAATACATATATAGTTTAAATAATTTAAAACATGTATAAAATCTTTCACCGAGCATAGACAGCAAGTAAACAAACAATATGCACACATAGCATGTAGTAAATACTTCATATCTATGTGTAAGTTGAAGGGGAACATGCATTCACTTGAAAGGTGGTGACTTAGTACTCGAACAGCGCTTCGATACTCTCAAAACAATTTTCCTTCGATAAAACCTAGTATCAATACCACTAGGGTTTAGTCTATCGATAACCGCGACAAATTAATAGTCTGACTATTATTATTATTATATAAGCGTTAAATAACACTCAATATAACTCATAATAATAGCCCAAATAATTATTTTTAAGGACCTAATAACATTACTCTAATTATTTGGAAGCTATATTAAAAATTGCGTAAGCGTAGCTCACTTACAGCGAATTTTATCGAAACCCGGAACTTTATTTGGAGCAGCGTTTCGAAATCGAAAGACCCTTTTTTCTCGGGACTCCGGGAGCCTCGGGTCTTCCTTCGGGTGCTAGGGGTTCACCTAGCCTTTAGGGAGGGTTAAAACCCTTAGAGAGAGAAAGTAGTGAGAGAAAGTGTGGAGAAAGGTGTGAGATTTCCAAGGGGGTTCGCATGGTATTTATAGTGTTGGAGCTGCTCGGATTACGCTGGGCGTACTCTTCGGATGTGGATGCCAGCCGAAGCCAGCTGTCTCGCACTCATCTCGGAAGGATAGGGCTGAAGGTATGCTGGGCGTACCGGATTTCGTACGCGGGGCGTAATGCGAACGGAGACGTGTCCGAATCCGAAGCGTGTTTCTTCATCAGCGATGGGTGGCCCAGATGCTGCCACGTCACCAGCTCCTCACCAGGCTTCGCAAATTGCACACTCAACTTTAAAAATACGTAACTTTCACATACGAGCTCCGTTTTTGACGTTCTTTATATCCACGTGAAGGCGGGAACGTACTCTACAACTTTCGTTTAGACTCCGTCGGCTAATTTTGAATCGATTTTAAATTTTATATTATTAACAGGCCGGGACATGATTGGTCCGTTAAATTCTCATAACTTCTTCATCCGACGTCTGTTTTCGCCCATCATTTTCTCGTTATGCTACACTTAACGAGATCTTCGATTCTCGTTCAGGTCGTGTCAGTTAAAAACCGCTCGATCTAACATTCGAATTTCGGGTTGTACACTGCTAATCCGAAACTTCGAAAAATCATAACTTCTTCATACGAAATCAGATTTGGGCGTTCTTTTTATCAATGTTCTTAGTTTAACATACTTTACGACTTTCGTTTCGATTGCTAAGGCTAAATCTCGCTCTATCGTAAATTTATATTTACGCTTCCCGGTGCCGTGCCCGTTCCGTCGCGAAACTTCGACGGGTCATAACTTCTTCGTTATAACTCGGATTTCGGCGTTCTTTATATGTACGGAAACCTTGTGACATATACTAAAACTTGGTTAAAATTATTTATTCTAAATAACATTTTGTTGAAAAGTCGTTTTCGACACTTATTGCCTCTAACTTGACTAGCCCGGGTCTACGGGCGTTACAAAGAAGGCAAAAGAGGAAAAATATAGGATGAAAACAAGAGGTTTCTATCAAAAGGAGGAACCGGTGCAAGAGAAGAAAATGGACTTTGAAGATATGCTCATAAGATTTGAAGCTGCATCCGAGAAAAGACACAAGGAAACCGATGATGCAATAAGATAACAACAAGCAATGATGAAAGAGCAACAAGCATTGATGAGAAATCAACAAGCCTCTATCCTTAACATTGAAAAACAGCTACGCCAACTTGCGCTACAAATCAACGAAAGAGCACCGGGTGGACTTCCAAGTAATACCGAGAAAAATCCGAGAGGCGCACAAATCAACATAGTGACGAGTAGGAGCGGAAAAATAATCACTCCTCTGACCCCGATCCCAAATGAAGATCCAAAATAGGTACAAGAGGAAGAGGCAGAAAACCTGAAGTCGCAAGAACCCGATGCGACTCGAAGAGTCGAAGAGAAGATCTCAACGAGTCCGCCGTCTGAATAGAAAAATACTCCTCCCGTTAAACCGTTTCAACCTCCATTGCTATTTCCAGGCCAAGCTAGACAAGACAAGCAGAATGAAGAGTATCAAAAGTTCCTGGAACACATTAAAGCCCTTCAAATTAACATTCCCTTCATCGAGGCGGTTGCAAAAATGCCTAAGTATGCCAAGTTCTTGAAGGAGCTTCTTGTAAATAGGAAGAAGATGGAAGAGGTGTCAATGGTGGTTCTTAATGAAAATTGTTCAACTGGGATGTTGAACAAATTGCCAAGAAAATGGGTGACCCAGGTAGCTTGACTTTGCCATGCCAATTCGTGAATTTAGCTACTAGTTATACATTGGCTGATTCGGGGTCAAGCGTAAACCTTATGCCATATTCATTCTTTAAGAAGTTGGACCTTCCGGAGCCAAGACCGATTCGAATGGCAATCCATCTAGTGAAAAAAATTGTGACATTTCCAAGGGGGGATATGTGAGGACTTATTGGTAAAAGTGGATAAATTCGTATTTCCCACGGATTTCATAGTACTAGATATGGAAGAAGACCATCAGGTGCCAATCATTCTTGGACGACCTTTCCTAAACATCGCACGTGCTATAGTAGACATAAGGGAATCCAAACTTACCCTTCGAGTGGGAGAAGAATCAGTTACATTTGGAGTCGATCAAGCCATTCTCGGTGGACATTTTAGAAGAACTCATGGAAGAATGGAAAAAAGACAAGTCAAGTGAATCCACCATTGCCTTTGAAGACAATTTTGATGCTGAAAAGGACCTAAGAGAGATAGAAAGACTGCTCGAAGAAGCTGAATTCGAAGAATTAATTAGAATCTCTGAAAAGTCAACTCGACGAGTTGAAGAGCCTAACTCGACGAGTTGGGGCGAAAAAACGCGATCAGACAGGAATTTTGGCCTGGACTCGACGTGTTCAGTATACAAAACACGAATTTAGAGCTGAAAACTTTTCCTGAACATTTAGAGTATGCATTTCTGGAAGAAGGTGAACAAAAACCCGTGATTATAGCTTCTGACCTCACCAAATATGAAAAAGAAGAGGTAGTCCAAGTCTTGAAGAAGAGAAAGAATGTCATTGTGTGGAAAATCGACGATATTAAAGGAATAGGTCCTTCTTATTGCTCTCACAAGATCAACCTTGAAGAAGGCGCAAAGCAGGTGGTGCAACATCAAAGGCGGTTGAACTCGAACATGCAAGAGGTGGTCAAGAAGGAGGTTGTTAAGCTCTTATATGCCAGGATCATATATTCGATTTTCGATAGTCCATGGGTTAGTCCCGTTTAAGTAGTGCCAAAGAAAGGAGGGATGACGGTCGTGGCGAACGACAAGAACGAGCTCATATCTACACGAACGGTAACCGGTTGGCGGGTGTGAATCGATGACCAAAAATTAAACGATGCCACTTGCAAAGACCACTTCCCTCTTCCTTTTATTGATCAAATGCTTGAGCGATTATCTGGCCGTAGATGTTGTTGTTTTTTAGATGGATTTTCAGGTTACTTCCAGATTCCTATTGACCCAATTGATCAAGAGAAGACTACTTTCACTTGTCCAAGTTGAATATTTGCTTATCGATGCATGCCTTTTGGGTTATGCAATGTGCCGACGACTTTTCAATGATGTATGATAGCGATATTCCACGACATGGTGGAAAATTTTATGGAAGAATTTATGGATGATTTTTCTGTTTTTGGCTCTTCTTTTAATTATTGTCTTGCTAACCTCGACTTGATGCTTGCTAGGTGTGAAAAGACCAATCTAGCCTTGAATTTGGAAAAATGTCATTTTATGGTGAAAGAAGGCATAGTTTTAGGCCATAAAGTATCCAAAGAGGGGATAGAGGTGGATTGGGAAAAATTGATTCCATTGCTAAACTACCCCCACCAACTAATGTAAAGGGCGTTAGGAGTTTTTTGGGTCACACAGGTTTTCACCACTGTTTCATAAAAGATATTTCCAAAATAACTAGACCTTTAACTCAATTGCTTTTGAAAGATGCACCTTTTAATTTTTCTAAAGAATGTTTAGTTGCTTTTGAAATTTTGAAAGAAAAATTAACTAATGCCCCGATCATGTGCGATGCAAGTGACTTTGCCTTAGGAGCTGTCCTTGGCCAAAGGATTGATAAGCACTTTCAACCCATTTATTATGCAAGCAAGACCTTAAATCCGGCCCAAGAAAACTACACAACAACCGAGAAGGAATTGTTAGCCATGGTCTATGCCTTTGACAAATTTCGTCCTCATCTTATTTTGTCTAAAACTATTGTTTTTATTGACCATTCTGCTATCAATTATTTGTTTGCCAAGCAGGATGCAAAGCCACGATTGATCCGATGGGTGCTTTTACTTCAAGAATTTAAAATCGAGATTAATGACAAGAAAGGGATGGAAAATGTAGCTATCGAACATCTATCTAGATTGGAAAATCTAGAAATGGAAGAAATGAACAACATGGGTATTGGTGATAGCTTCCCAGAAGAATACTTGATGGTGATTATGGGGGAAGAACCATGGTATGAAGACATTGCAAATTTCTTGGCTGGTGAGTTTCTTCCAAAAGGACTCACTCACCAGCAGAAAAAGAAGCTATTTTCATAAATTAAATATTATTTATGGGATGAGCCTTATCTTTTTAGGAGTTGTGCAGGTAGGATTATTAGAAGATGTGTTTTTGGAAAAGAAATCTGTGACATTCTAGATCATTGCCACACTGGGCCGGAAGGAGGACATCATGGGGTGCAATATATAGCTAAAAAGGTGTTTGATGAGGGATTTTATTGGCCCACGATATTTAAGGATGCTGCCACTTATGTGAAAGAGTGTGATGCTTGCCAAAGGACGGTTAATATTACTGCAAGGAATGAAATGCCTCAAAAGAACATCCAAGTGTGAAATATTTGATGTGTGGGGTGTGGATTTCATGGGACCATTTCCTTCATCTAAAGGAAATAAATACATACTTGTGGCGGTTGACTACGTGTCAAAGTGGGCAGAAGCACAAGCACTACCAACCAATGATGCGAGGGTCATGGTGAAGTTTCTTAAAATATTATTTTCTAGGTTTGGAGTACCCAAGACATTGATAAGTGATAGGGAAACCCACTTTGCTAATGATCAACTAGAAAAAGTGTTGCAAAAATATGGTGTACGCCATAGATTTTCAACACCATATAATCCAAATACAAATGGGCAAACTGAGATTACTAATCGAGCACTCAAGAGGATTTTGAAGGGATTGGTGGGTAGCAATAGAAAAGATTGGGCGGATAAATTGGATGATGCACTTTGGGCATTCCAGACCGCATTCAAGACACCCATTGGAACCACACCCTACAGAATTATCTATGGTAATAAAATTGTAATCTATCGGTGGAGGCTGAACATAAAGCTTATTGGGATTTGAAAACATGCAATTTTGAGCCAAATGAGTTGCATGCCAATCGAATTTTGAAAATGAACGCTTTGGAAGAATTGAGGAACGAGTCTTACACTAACTCGTTGATTTATAAAGACAAGACAAAAGGTGGCATGATGCAAGGTTGAAGGGTAATAAGGAGTTTGAAGCTAATCAAAAACTTCTTTTGTATAATTCAAGACTTAAGCTATTTCCAGGAAAATTGTGCACTCGTTGGTCCAGGCTTTTTACAATCAAGCATGTTTATCCGTATAGGATGATTGAGCTATGGAGCAAGGATGGGTCGAACTTTAAAGTAAATGGGCATAGAGTTAAAATATAAGAAGAGGGCATGCCAACCAAAGAAAGACTAGAAAAAGGGTTGGACTTGGAGAAAGCCGATGAAACGTAGAGCTGAAAGGAGTCCATCTAAAGACTCCTCAAAAAGAAGCGCTTATGGGAGGCAACCCGATATTTGAGTTTGATTTTCTTATTCCTTTTCTTTTCTTTTTAGTCTTTTATTTTCGTTTGTGTGCTTTATTAGGATTTTTGAGTCTAAATCTCTTTATTAGCTTAAAATGATTGCTTGAGGACAAGCAAAGTTTGAGTGTGGGTTGTGGTGGAACTAATTTAAATAAAGAAAAAAAATTTCAAAATTTTTCGAATAGAGTCAACAACTCGCTGAGTCCATACCCGAACTCGACAAGTTGGTTTGAAAATCCGCGATATTTTGCGAAAATGCGTCTCGACTCGATGAGTCTGGGACTCCGTACTCGACGAGTAGAATTTTATTACCGAAACAATAATAATATTTAAACTCTGTAAGTTAAGGTTTTTACCCTAAAAGAGTAAAGTTTATTCATTCCAGCCTCCACTCGCCACACACTCGACGAAAGTATTCCCTCAAGCAACCACTCTCCATTTTCATGATTTCCTTCTCAAATTCGCTAAAAGGTAAGATTTTACATGCATATTCTTGTTAAAGGTTCGATCTTTAGTAGTTTAGAAGTTGAAATTTGTTAAAATCCCGATTTTTGGTTTTGACATGGACTTTAGGGTTTCGAATTAGGCCAATTTAAAGTGTTTTAACTGAATTTTTTTTTTGTGAATTAACACTTGGTATACAACCCTAGACAAACCCTTGAAACGGATTTTGAGATTACATGGATGATTTGGTTCGAATCAAAAAGGATGTCCCGAACTGTTCTTCGAACTCGGTGAGTCCGTTCATGAATCGGCGAGTCCATGTTTCAGTTTCCTAAATTATTTTTATCTTAACAAGTTTTTTTGGTTTGTATGTTTTTCCTTGTGTTTGATTTTGCCGAAGATGTTTAGTAGAAAGGGCCAAAGTTCTCGAGGAACCAAGGGGACTTCCCTTGGTTCAACTTTCTGGAAGTTGGATCAAAGGCTAATTTAATTAGATGGAAAAAGAGGCTCGAAACACTGAAGAGCAAGGATTTCTATGTGCCCAATGAGCTGAATTGGACATGGCTCAAGCAGGTGGGTTTGGCGAACTCCTTGAACCCGTACTTAATTAAGGTCTTCATGCAAAATGGAGTTCAAATTACTTGCGATGGGTGGAGGAGGTTGTTCCGGATTCAGGAACCGATATATAGGGAGATGTGCTTGGAGTTCTTTTCCACCGTTACATTCCGCGGAGGGGATGACTATTATGAGTCGAACGCCTTGACTTTTTGTCTTGGTGGTGAATATAGGGAGTGCAGCATGGCGGACTTGGGGTGGAGAATGGGCCTATATGGCCAATCTTTGGTCATGATTGAAGCATTTGGTACTTTTTATGATAGTTGCTGCCAAGTTTTTCCAGATGGGATGAATTTGGCAAATTGGTGGACCACGATTGCCAACAATGTCTACATTCCCTCCGCTGCTCAAGAAGGGAGTATTCGGTCACCGTTTCATCGCTTGATTCATCGCCTCATTGCTAGTACAATAAATATGAGGAAGGATGATGACAAGGTGTCGAGCCTTGATGTATTTTACTTATGGTGCATTATCATGCCCAACACCTTTTGCAATATTCCATATTGCTAGGCTAGGTACTTGGGTGAGGGTACGATGAAGGAAAGGAAAACCTCCAAGATTAATAGGGGTATGTTTGTGACTAAATTGGCAAGGTCATTTGGCATTTTGGAAAGGGGAGTCGGAAATGTGCTAACTATGCTACCCACACCTCCATTTAATCATATTCTTTTTATGAGGGAAAAAATAGAGAAAGATTATGAAGGTGGCAACTTTGCCATACTGGATGAAGATGAAGTCGTGGCGCCCGAGCAACTAGGAAGGAGAGTTAGGCCAAGGCAAGAGCATGTTCAAGAAGACCCACCGGTAATCCCGGTTCATGATGAGTTGCCCATGGATTGGTATAGTGTGGAATCAATACAATATAAAGATGATTTGGGGCGTAGCATGAACTACAACCAAATGACACTCGCCCACATGATGAGCCATTTGAACATACCGCGGATGGATGGCCCCGAGTAACCATATGTTATAAGTTGGGAAGAAAGAGTGAATTCAAAAAGAAGTGGAGTAGGAGGAAGTGGATATGGTGGAGATGAGGAAGAAGATGAAGCCTGATTATCCTTTTTAATTTTTATTTGTATGGTTTGTTTAAGACAATTTTTATTTGGTTTGGTGTGTTTTAGTTTTTATTTGTTTGTTTGATGTTTGAACAATTAGTAAGTAGGATTTTTAGTTTCTTTTCCTTTTTTTTTTATTACGTGTGAGTTTGTTTTTGTTCTTTTCAGAATTAGGATGTGGGATTGAATGCGAAAATAGAGCGTGAGAGAATAACGTGAGAAGTCGAGTCTAAAGCGAGAAGATAGGAGTTTTGAGTCCGATTTAGTTTTTATTTGTTTGTTTGATGTTTGAACAATTAGTAAGTAGGATTTTTAGTTTCTTTTCCTTTTTTTTTTTATTACGTGTGAGTTTGTTTTTGTTCTTTTCAGAATTAGGATGTGGGATTGAATGCGAAAATAGAGCGTGAGAGAATAACATGACAAGTCGAGTCTAAAGCGAGAAGATAGGAGTTTTGAGTCTGATTACGAGTCCGACGATTAGAACACCTAAAAAGGTATCTTTTTACTGAAGAAAAACAAGGGGAAGAGTTGTTTTGATACTATCCTAAAAACCAGAAAACGGACCTGAAGCAGAAAGAAGATTTTTCCATACAGCACATCAACTCGTCGAGTGCATGTACATAACTCGACGAGTCCAAGTGAAAAAACACGATTTCTGCCGGCATTACGCTTCAACTCAGCGATTCCCCACATGAACTCAACGAGTTGCCCTTTCTCTTACCTTCAAGTTGATGATTTGATTACATTTGATGCGGGCAATTGGTTGTACTTTTGAAGATTATTTTCCGAGCATTTCCAAGAGGTTTTTCCTAAATATTTGGAGCTGTACCACCAATATTTGACACCCAAGGCATGGATGACCTGTTCCCATGCCTAAAAGTCAATTGAATATGAAGCTTTAAATGAAGAAGATCAACCTCGCAAGTACTATCCCAGGGGAGTTTGTTCTAATTCTCTCTTTACTTTATTTTTCTTTATCATGCATAATATGAAATAAGGACATTGCATAAATTAAGTATGGGTTAGGGGGTTGGTTATATTAGTTAATTTATAATTTTAGTTAATTTAAAAAAAATTGCATAAAATTGCTAGGACTTAACTTAGAAAATCTTGGTAAAGCAATTAGGAGTCATGCTACCTAAAAAGGCATCTTTTTACTGAAGAAAAACAAGGGGAAGAGTTGTTTTGATACTATCCTAAAAACCAGAAAACGAACCTGAAGCAGAAAGAAGATTTTTCCATACAACACATCAACTCGTCGAGTGCATGTACATAACTCGACGAGTCCAAGGGAAAAAACACGATTTCTGCCGGCATTACGCTTCAACTCAGCGATTCCCCACATGAACTCAACGAGTTGCCCTTTCTCTTACCTTCAAGTTGATGATTTGATTACATTTGATGCGGGCAATTGGTTGTACTTTTGAACATTATTTTCCGAGCATTTCCAAGAGGTTTTTCCTAAATATTTGGAGCTGTACCACCAATATTTGACACCCAAGGCATGGATGACCTGTTCCCATGCCTAAAAGTCAATTGAATATGAAGCTTTAAATGAAGAAGATCAACCTCGCAAGTACTATCTCAGGGGAGTTTGTTCCAATTCTCTCTTTACTTTATTTTTCTTTATCATGCATAATATGAAATAAGGACATTGCATAAATTAAGTATGGGTTAGGGGGTTGGTTATATTAGTTAATTTATAATTTTAGTTAATTTAAAAAAAATTGCATAAAATTGCTAGGACTTAACTTAGAAAATCTTGGTAAAGCAATTAGGAGTCATGCTACCTAAAAAGGCATCTTTTTACTGAAGAAAAACAAGGGGAAGAGTTGTTTTGATACTATCCTAAAAACCAGAAAACGAACCTGAAACAGAAAGAAGATTTTTCCATACAGCACATCAACTCGTCGAGTGCATGTACATAACTCGACGAGTCCAAGTGAAAAAACACGATTTCTGCCGGCATTACGCTTCAACACGGCGATTCCCCACATGAACTCAACGATTTGCCCTTTCTCTTACCTTCAAGTTGATGATTTGATTACATTTGATGCGGGCAATTGGTTGTACTTTTGAAGATTATTTTCCGAGCATTTCCAAGAGGTTTTTCCTAAATATTTGGAGCTGTACCACCAATATTTGACACCCAAGGCATGGATGACCTGTTCCCATGCCTAAAAGTGAATTGAATATGAAGCTTTAAATGAAGAAGATCAACCTCGCAAGTACTATCCCAGGGGAGTTTGTTCCAATTCTCTCTTTACTTTATTTTTCTTTATCATGCATAATATGAAATAAGGACATTGCATAAATTAAGTATGGGTTAGGGGGTTGGTTATATTAGTTAATTTATAATTTTAGTTAATTTAAAAAAAATTGCATAAAATTGCTAGGACTTAACTTAGAAAATCTTGGTAAAGCAATTAGGAGTCATGCTACCTAAAAAGGCATCTTTTTACTGAAGAAAAACAAGGGGAAGAGTTGTTTTGATACTATCCTAAAAACCAGAAAACGAACCTGAAGCAGAAAGAAGATTTTTCCATACAACACATCAACTCGTCGAGTGCATGTACATAACTCGACGAGTCCAAGGGAAAAAACACGATTTCTGCCGGCATTACGCTTCAACTCAGCGATTCCCCACATGAACTCAACGAGTTGCCCTTTCTCTTACCTTCAAGTTGATGATTTGATTACATTTGATGCGGGCAATTGGTTGTACTTTTGAACATTATTTTCCGAGCATTTCCAAGAGGTTTTTCCTAAATATTTGGAGCTGTACCACCAATATTTGACACCCAAGGCATGGATGACCTGTTCCCATGCCTAAAAGTCAATTGAATTTGAAGCTTTAAATGAAGAAGATCAACCTCGCAAGTACTATCTCAGGGGAGTTTGTTCCAATTCTCTCTTTACTTTATTTTTCTTTATCATGCATAATATGAAATAAGGACATTGCATAAATTAAGTATGGGTTAGGGGGTTGGTTATATTAGTTAATTTATAATTTTAGTTAATTTAAAAAAAATTGCATAAAATTGCTAGGACTTAACTTAGAAAATCTTGGTAAAGCAATTACGAGTCATGCTACCTAAAAAGGCATCTTTTTACTGAAGAAAAACAAGGGGAAGAGTTGTTTTGATACTATCCTAAAAACCAGAAAACGAACCTGAAACAGAAAGAATATTTTTCCATACAGCACATCAACTCGTCGAGTGCATGTACATAACTCGACGAGTCCAAGTGAAAAAACACGATTTCTGCCGGCATTACGCTTCAACACGGCGATTCCCCACATGAACTCAACGATTTGCCCTTTCTCTTACCTTCAAGTTGATGATTTGATTACATTTGATGCGGGCAATTGGTTGTACTTTTGAAGATTATTTTCCGAGCATTTCCAAGAGGTTTTTCCTAAATATTTGGAGCTGTACCACCAATATTTGACACCCAAGGCATGGATGACCTGTTCCCATGCCTAAAAGTCAATTGAATATGAAGCTTTAAATGAAGAAGATCAACCTCGCAAGTACTATCTCAGGGGAGTTTGTTCCAATTCTCTCTTTACTTTATTTTTCTTTATCATGCATAATATGAAATAAGGACATTGCATAAATTAAGTATGGGTTAGGGGGTTGGTTATATTAGTTAATTTATAATTTTAGTTAATTTAAAAAAAATTGCATAAAATTGCTAGGACTTAACTTAGAAAATCTTGGTAAAGCAATTAGGAGTCATGCTACCTAAAAAGGCATCTTTTTACTGAAGAAAAACAAGGGGAAGAGTTGTTTTGATACTATCCTAAAAACCAGAAAACGAACCTGAAGCAGAAAGAAGATTTTTCCATACAGCACATCAACTCGTCGAGTGCATGTACATAACTCGACGAGTCCAAGTGAAAAAACACGATTTCTGCCGGCATTACGCTTCAACACGGCGATTCCCCACATGAACTCAACGATTTGCCCTTTCTCTTACCTTCAAGTTGATGATTTGATTACATTTGATGCGGGCAATTGGTTGTACTTTTGAAGATTATTTTCCGAGCATTTCCAAGAGGTTTTTCCTAAATATTTGGAGCTGTACCACCAATATTTGACACCCAAGGCATGGATGACCTGTTCCCATGCCTAAAAGTCAATTGAATATGAAGCTTTAAATGAAGAAGATCAACCTCGCAAGTACTATCCCAGGGGAGTTTGTTCCAATTCTCTCTTTACTTTATTTTTCTTTATCATGCATAATATGAAATAAGGACATTTCATAAATTAAGTATGGGTTAGGGGGTTGGTTATATTAGTTAATTTATAATTTTAGTTAATTTAAAAAAAATTGCATAAAATTGCGAGGACTTAACTTAGAAAATCTTGGTAAAGCAATTAGGAGTCATGCTACCTAAAAAGGCATCTTTTTACTGAAGAAAAACAAGGGGAAGAGTTGTTTTGATACTATCCTAAAAACCAGAAAACGAACCTGAAGCAGAAAGAAGATTTTTCCATACAGCACATCAACTCGTCGAGTGCATGTACATAACTCAACGAGTCCAAGTGAAAAAACACGATTTCTGCCGGCATTACGCTTCAACTCAGCGATTCCCCACATGAACTCAACGAGTTGCCCTTTCTCTTACCTTCAAGTTGATGATTTGATTACATTTGATGCGGGCAATTGGTTGTGCTTTTGAAGATTATTTTCCGAGCATTTCCAAAAGGTTTTTCCTAAATATTTGGAGCTGTACCACCAATATTTGACACCCAAGGCATGGATGACCTGTTCCCATGCCTAAAAGTCAATTGAATATGAAGCTTTAAATGAAGAAGATCAACCTCGCAAGTACTATCTCAGGGGAGTTTGTTCCAATTCTCTCTTTACTTTATTTTTCTTTATCATGCATAATATGAAATAAGGACATTGCATAAATTAAATATGGGTTAGGGGGTTGGTTATATTAGTTAATTTATAATTTTAGTTAATTTAAAAAAAATTGCATAAAATTGCTAGGACTTAACTTAGAAAATCTTGGTAAAGCAATTAGGAGTCATGCTACCTAAAAAGGCATCTTTTTACTGAAGAAAAACAAGGGGAAGAGTTGTTTTGATACTATCCTAAAAACCAGAAAACGAACCTGAAGCAGAAAGAAGATTTTTCCATACAGCACATCAACTCGTCGAGTGCATGTACATAACTCGACGAGTCCAAGTGAAAAAACACGATTTCTGCCGGCATTACGCTTCAACTCAGCGATTCCCCACATGAACTCAACGAGTTGCCCTTTCTCTTACCTTCAAGTTGATGATTTGATTACATTTGATGCGGGCAATTGGTTGTACTTTTGAAGATTATTTTCCGAGCATTTCCAAAAGGTTTTTCCTAAATATTTGGAGCTGTACCACCAATATTTGACACCCAAGGCATGGATGACCTGTTCCCATGCCTAAAAGTCAATTGAATATGAAGCTTTAAATGAAGAAGATCAACCTCGCAAGTACTATCCCAGGGGAGTATGTTCCAATTCTCTCTTTACTTTATTTTTCTTTATCATGCATAATATGAAATAAGGACATTGCATAAATTAAGTATGGGTTAGGGGGTTGGTTATATTAGTTAATTTATAATTTTAGTTAATTTAAAAAAAGTTGCATAAAATTGCTAGGACTTAACTTAGAAAATCTTGGTAAAGCAATTAGGAGTCATGCTACCTAAAAAGGTATCTTTTTACTGAAGAAAAACAAGGGGAAGAGTTGTTTTGATACTATCCTAAAAACCAGAAAACGAACCTGAAGCAGAAAGAAGATTTTTCCATACAGCACATCAACTCGTCGAGTGCATGTACATAACTCGACGAGTCCAAGTGAAAAAACACGATTTCTGCCGGCATTACGCTTCAACTCAGCGATTCCCCACATGAACTCAACGAGTTGCCCTTTCTCTTACCTTCAAGTTGATGATTTGATTACATTTGATGCGGGCAATTGGTTGTACTTTTGAAGATTATTTTCCGAGCATTTCCAAGAGGTTTTTCCTAAATATTTGGAGCTGTACCACCAATATTTGACACCCAAGGCATGGATGACCTGTTCCCATGCCTAAAAGTCAATTGAATATGAAGCTTTAAATGAAGAAGATCAACCTCGCAAGTACTATCCCAGGGGAGTATGTTCCAATTCTCTCTTTACTTTATTTTTCTTTATCATGCATAATATGAAATAAGGACATTGCATAAATTAAGTATGGGTTAGGGGGTTGGTTATATTAGTTAATTTATAATTTTAGTTAATTTAAAAAAAATTGCATAAAATTGCTAGGACTTAACTTAGAAAATCTTGGTAAAGCAATTAGGAGTCATGCTACCTAAAAAGGCATCTTTTTACTGAAGAAAAACAAGGGGAAGAGTTGTTTTGATACTATCCTAAAAACCAGAAAACGAACCTGAAGCAGAAAGAAGATTTTTCCATACAGCACATCAACTCGTCGAGTGCATGTACATAACTCGACGAGTCCAAGTGAAAAAACACGATTTCTGCCGGCATTACGCTTCAACACGGCGATTCCCCACATGAACTCAACGATTTGCCCTTTCTCTTACCTTCAAGTTGATGATTTGATTACATTTGATGCGGGCAATTGGTTGTACTTTTGAAGATTATTTTCCGAGCATTTCCAAAAGGTTTTTCCTAAATATTTGGAGCTGTACCACCAATATTTGACACCCAAGGCATGGATGACCTGTTCCCATGCCTAAAAGTCAATTGAATATGAAGCTTTAAATGAAGAAGATCAACCTCGCAAGTACTATCCCAGGGGAGTTTGTTCCAATTCTCTCTTTACTTTATTTTTCTTTATCATGCATAATATGAAATAAGGACATTTCATAAATTAAGTATGGGTTAGGGGGTTGGTTATATTAGTTAATTTATAATTTTAGTTAATTTAAAAAAATTTGCATAAAATTGCGAGGACTTAACTTAGAAAATCTTGGTAAAGCAATTAGGAGTCATGCTACCTAAAAAGGCATCTTTTTACTGAAGAAAAACAAGGGGAAGAGTTGTTTTGATACTATCCTAAAAACCAGAAAACGAACCTGAAGCAGAAAGAAGATTTTTCCATACAGCACATCAACTCGTCGAGTGCATGTACATAACTCGACGAGTCCAAGTGAAAAAACACGATTTCTGCCGGCATTACGCTTCAACTCAGCGATTCCCCACATGAACTCAACGAGTTGCCCTTTCTCTTACCTTCAAGTTGATGATTTGATTACATTTGATGCGGGCAATTGGTTGTGCTTTTGAAGATTATTTTCCGAGCATTTCCAAGAGGTTTTTCCTAAATATTTGGAGCTGTACCACCAATATTTGACACCCAAGGCATGGATGACCTGTTCCCATGCCTAAAAGTCAATTCAATATGAAGCTTTAAATGAAGAAGATCAACCTCGCAAGTACTATCCCAGGGGAGTTTGTTCCAATTCTCTCTTTACTTTATTTTTCTTTATCATGCATAATATGAAATAAGGACATTGCATAAATTAAGTATGGGTTAGGGGGTTGGTTATATTAGTTAATTTATAATTTTAGTTAATTTAAAAAAAATTGCATAAAATTGCTAGGACTTAACTTAGAAAATCTTGGTAAAGCAATTAGGAGTCATGCTACCTAAAAAGGCATCTTTTTACTGAAGAAAAAACAAGGGGAAGAGTTGTTTTGATACTATCCTAAAAACCAGAAAACGAACCTGAAGCAGAAAGAAGATTTTTCCATACAGCACATCAACTCGTCGAGTGCATGTACATAACTCGACGAGTCCAAGTGAAAAAACACGATTTCTGCCGGCATTACGCTTCAACTCAGCGATTCCCCACATGAACTCAACGAGTTGCCCTTTCTCTTACCTTCAAGTTGATGATTTGATTACATTTGATGCGGGCAATTGGTTGTACTTTTGAAGATTATTTTCCGAGCATTTCCAAGAGGTTTTTCCTAAATATTTGGAGCTGTACCACCAATATTTGACACCCAAGGCATGGATGACCTGTTCCCATGCCTAAAAGTCAATTGAATATGAAGCTTTAAATGAAGAAGATCAACCTCGCAAGTACTATCCCAGGGGAGTATGTTCCAATTCTCTCTTTACTTTATTTTTCTTTATCATGCATAATATGAAATAAGGACATTGCATAAATTAAGTATGGGTTAGGGGGTTGGTTATATTAGTTAATTTATAATTTTAGTTAATTTAAAAAAAATTGCATAAAATTGCTAGGACTTAACTTAGAAAATCTTGGTAAAGCAATTAGGAGTCATGCTACCTAAAAAGGTATCTTTTTACTGAAGAAAAACAAGGGGAAGAGTTGTTTTGATACTATCCTAAAAACCAGAAAACGAACCTGAAGCAGAAAGAAGATTTTTCCATACAGCACATCAACTCGTCGAGTGCATGTACATAACTCGACGAGTCCAAGTGAAAAAACACGATTTCTGCCGGCATTACGCTTCAACTCAGCGATTCCCCACATGAACTCAACGAGTTGCCCTTTCTCTTACCTTCAAGTTGATGATTTGATTACATTTGATGCGGGCATTTGGTTGTACTTTTGAAGATTATTTTCCGAGCATTTCCAAGAGTTTTTTCCTAAATATTTGGAGCTGTACCACCAATATTTGACACCCAAGGCATGGATGACCTGTTCCCATGCCTAAAAGTCAATTGAATATGAAGCTTTAAATGAAGAAGATCAACCTCGCAAGTACTATCCCAGGGGAGTATGTTCCAATTCTCTCTTTACTTTATTTTTCTTTATCATGCATAATATGAAATAAGGACATTGCATAAATTAAGTATGGGTTAGGGGGTTGGTTATATTAGTTAATTTATAATTTTAGTTAATTTAAAAAAAATTGCATAAAATTGCTAGGACTTAACTTAGAAAATCTTGGTAAAGCAATTAGGAGTCATGCTACCTAAAAAGGTATCTTTTTACTGAAGAAAAACAAGGGGAAGAGTTGTTTTGATACTATCCTAAAAACCAGAAAACGAACCTGAAGCAGAAAGAAGATTTTTCCATACAGCACATCAACTCGTCGAGTGCATGTACATAACTCGACGAGTCCAAGTGAAAAAACACGATTTCTGCCGGCATTACGCTTCAACTCAGCGATTCCCCACATGAACTCAACGAGTTGCCCTTTCTCTTACCTTCAAGTTGATGATTTGATTACATTTGATGCGGGCAATTGGTTGTACTTTTGAAGATTATTTTCCGAGCATTTCCAAGAGGTTTTTCCTAAATATTTGGAGCTGTACCACCAATATTTGACACCCAAGGCATGGATGACCTGTTCCCATGCCTAAAAGTCAATTGAATATGAAGCTTTAAATGAAGAAGATCAACCTCGCAAGTACTATCCCAGGGGAGTATGTTCCAATTCTCTCTTTACTTTATTTTTCTTTATCATGCATAATATGAAATAAGGACATTGCATAAATTAAGTATGGGTTAGGGGGTTGGTTATATTAGTTAATTTATAATTTTAGTTAATTTAAAAAAAATTGCATAAAATTGCTAGGACTTAACTTAGAAAATCTTGGTAAAGCAATTAGGAGTCATGCTACCTAAAAAGGTATCTTTTTACTGAAGAAAAACAAGGGGAAGAGTTGTTTTGATACTATCCTAAAAACCAGAAAACGAACCTGAAGCAGAAAGAAGATTTTTCCATACAGCACATCAACTCGTCGAGTGCATGTACATAACTCGACGAGTCCAAGTGAAAAAACACGATTTCTGCCGATATTACGCTTCAACTCAGCGATTCCCCACATGAACTCAACGAGTTGCCCTTTCTCTTACCTTCAAGTTGATGATTTGATTACATTTGATGCGGGCATTTGGTTGTACTTTTGAAGATTATTTTCCGAGCATTTCCAAGAGTTTTTTCCTAAATATTTGGAGCTGTACCACCAATATTTGACACCCAAGGCATGGATGACCTGTTCCCATGCCTAAAAGTTAATTGAATATGAAGCTTTAAATGAAGAAGATCAACCTCGCAAGTACTATCCCAGGGGAGTTTGTTCCAATTCTCTCTTTACTTTATTTTTCTTTATCATGCATAGTATGAAATGAGGACATTGCATAAATTAAGTATGGGTTAGGGGGTTGGTTATATTAGTTAATTTATAATTTTAGTTAATTTTAAAAAAAATTGCATAAAATTGCTAGGACTTAACTTAGAAAATCTTGGTAAAGCAATTAGGAGTCATGCTAGTATTGTGTTTGTCGATTCTTTGAAGACCTAAATGTTTTGTTGACCCTATATACGTTTTAGTGCATTTGTGCCCCCCCCCCCCCCCCTTTATTCTATTGAAATCATGGGACAAAAACACAACCTTGCTTAGTTTGAGAGATGCAATATGTTTAACATCGTATACTAGAAATGTATCCAGGAAAGCTTAAGTAGTCATTACACACTAAGACTAATACCTTTAACCAATAAAGGATGAAGTTAAATACCCTTGTGTAAGCATATGTTTTTTTTCTCTAGGATTTTAGTTTGAGTGAAAAAGAAGTGAGAAAAAAAAAAGAAAAAAAGGAAAAAAAAGAGAAAAGAAAGAAAAATAGAAAAAAAGTGATGAAATGTTTGAAAGGAAGAATCTACCAAGCTTTGAAGATAAAGAAGAAATATCAAGAAGGAAAGCTACAAATTATTGAAGATACAAAGTATCAAGTATTTCTATCGTAATTTTCTTTTCTATGTTATTTTATCGTATGTGTGCTTGGGGGTTTAACCAAAAATGACTTGAGGGTAAGAAAGTTTTTTACGGATAGATTCGGAGGGATGCATAAAATGAGTGTTGTTCAAAAGAAGTAGGCGAGTGTTTATGACGATTGTGAGTATTTAGGATTAGGGGGGTCCTTAGGAAAAATATTAGACACAAATGGATGCGTTGCGGTCTTGGCATAATGGTTGGGTTTGATTGGGATTGTCTTATATGATGCTATTGTGCTAAAATCTAGTTTCGCTTGGAGGCAAGCAAAATTCAAGTGTGTGATATTTTGATATGTGCATATTTAGTCATATATTTCGTATAATATCTTAATACTTTTTGGCTATTTTGTCTCATTATTGAACAAAGGTACTTAATTATGTTAAAATTATATTTTCAGCCCAAAAGACATGCTCGTGTGAAAAAGGAAGCGGGACTAGCGATCGGAAGTTTGGGAATTAAAGTTTGAAGAAATAGAGCTTAAAATGTGAAGAACTCGGCGAGTTGTCCATCAAGTCGACGAGTTGATTGGAATATTCATGAACAATCAAAGTCTTGTCGTACACGGGTTTTAAGTGACGAACTCGACGAGTTGCCCCAGTTTCAAAAATCTATATAAAGGACATTATTGCCGGAAACCCTAAGCATTTCTGGAGATTTTTGGCGACTAATTGGCGATTAGAAGTATTCTTGGAGCTCTAGTTTCCGAGAATTCAACCTAGAGATCAATTTGGAGGAGATTAAAGGCAATATACATATTGTTTTCTTTTGCATAAACTATGTGTGGATCATTTCATTTTTAGGATGTTAATTTCTGTAGATATGAGCTAAAAACTCATTACTTCTATTTAGACTCGATAAACTTAGGAATATGGTTTGATTTTATGGTTTGGATTAATTTGATTTGGTGAATTGTCTTGTTAAGCTTGTTAAAGACCGTTATGTGTTGATAATAATTATTTTCTGTTAATTATCAAGTCTATTAAGTTGCACGAACATCTTCCTAATTGTCGTTATCATATAATTTTGTGAGCACAACATTGTATGCCTAGTATTAGTGAACATAAACCTAGGGTTAACTAGAAAATAAGTACATTAATGTGTAAGCATGTATGATGAACAACCATACATGAGTTAATTGAATTGACAAATTTAGTTAGCTAATATTACAAATCTTACTTGATCCAAATCAAAACACTAGGAAACTTGTTAGTTTAACCAATTGGCCACTGTTTGAGTTAACATGTTTGCTAAGGATTAGTAATAATGAACATGAACCTAATCACATTAATCGGTAAACAATGATATATTAATCCATTGCACTTGCCATGAAATAAACCATAGGAATAAGTGAGTCGAATCTTAACAGAATTCTCTTTTATTATTGCATTTAGTTACCTTCTATTTCCTTTAGTTGTTAATTGTCTTTGTTTGAGTGTTAGTTAATTGCTTAAGTTTCTAGTCTTGCAAAACTAGAGAAAACCCTTCTTTTTATTTATTGTTTTTATTTAGATAATTCTAGTACTTAGTTTAATTGTTACCATTCCCTGTGTTCGATACCCTACTTGCTTGAACTATATTGCTAATCGACAGGTAGACTTCCTTTCGTGTGTTTAATTTGTGTTTAAAATAGTAGGATTAAAACTAGTGCATTTCAAACACATCACTTAATATGCTTTGAAATGCTCAATTATAGTTAAAATGGGAGTTGGGATGCAAAAGGAGGAGAAAGGTGCTAAAAAGACGCAAAAGGTTGTTGTTGGACAGCTTGACCCCTCGTCGGTGTTTTAGCCATATCTCATGACTCGTAACTACGATTGTCGAGATTCAAAATGTTATAAAAAGCTAGACACAATTTCATATGACTTTAGTGTTTTAAGAAAATGCTAATTACCGCTCACCACAACATGGTGATCTCTAACATGACATGGTGATTAGAATTTTCGCGGCCACTAGGCTGACGTGGAGAATACGGGATTACGACGAGGACCACGACGTGGTGTGTAACGCCCGTAGATCCGGGCTAGTCAATTTAGAGGCAATAAGAGTCGAAAATGACTTTTTGACAAAAAGATTATTTAGAATAAATAATCTTAACCAAGTTGTAGAATATGTCACAAGGTTTCCGTACATATAAAGAACGGCGAAATCCGAGTTATAACGAAGAAGTTATGACCTGTTGAAGTTTCGCGTCGGAACCGGCACGACGCCGGGAAGCGTAAATAGTAAATTTATGATAGAGCGGGATTTAGCCTTAGCGCTCTAAACGAAAGTCGTAGAATATGTTAAACTAAGAACATTGATAAAAAGAACGCCCAAATCTGACTTCGTATGAAGAAGTTATGATTTTTCGAAGTTTCGGATTAGCGGTGTACAACCCGAAATTTGAATTTTAGATCGATTGATTTTTAGCCGACACAACCTAAACGAGAATCGAAGATCTCGTTATTAGTAGCGTAACGATAAAAAGACAGACAACAATGGACATCGGATGAAGAAGTTATGAGATTTTAACGGACCAATCCTGTCCCGGCCTGTTAAAAATATAACTTTAAAAATAAATTCAAAATTAGCCGACGGAGTCTAACAGAAAGTTGTAGGGTACGTTCCCGCCTACGCGTGGATATAAAGAACGTCAAAAATGGAGTTCGTATGAACGAGTTATAAAATATAATAGTATATTTACGTATTAAAATAAAGTATAAATCATATATATATATATATATATATATATATATATATATATATATATATATATATATATATATATGTATATATATATATATATATATATACAAATTTATATATCATTAGAAAGGTATCGACGATGCGGTCATTATAAGACTATGGTTGAGTATTTTCGATATTAGTTTAGTACAAAAATCGTTAAATCTATTTAAAATAATACTATAAAAGGGTGTTTAGTCGTTTATATAACTATAAGGTTATTAAGTAATTATGGAGGGTAGTTTTTGTAAATTCAATTACTATAAATAAGAGGCTTGGGCTCTCATATTTCTTGCACCATTCTCTTGATTCAAGAGTCTTTCTCTCCTTATCCCTCGAGCATTTCGGTCCCTCGTGATTCGACTTCTCTTTCTGTAGTTTTAGTATAGTAAGGTGAGCGCTGAAGCGCTGCACGAATCTTTCTTAGAAAGATTCAGCGACGAAGTTCTGCCCCTGCAGAGCCCGACTCCTAGCTAAAATCCCCTTGTAAGTAAGTTATGTTTACCCTATTTTAATATAGTTTATATTTAAAATTAGTATTGTTATTATGAACATATAATAAATATTTGAGCTATTATTATGACTTATGTAAGTGTCGTTATAATATCTTTTTAACTACTCCCGGTACGGGGAATCTGGTTTAAAGGGCCGCATAGGGTTGTTGGATTTCAGAAGTGCTATACGCCAAAATGGTCCTTCCCTCCGGTGTTTTATGTCTGGCCCTTGTCCGTACATAGTGGTTGGAAAGTATTGTTTAAACGCTTATATAATAATAATAATAATAATAATAATAATAATAATAATAATAATAATAATAATAATAATAATAAGACTAATAATTAGTCACGGTAAATATTAGACTAAAATCTAGTGGTAATAATACTAGGTTTCGTCGAAGGAAATTATTTTGAAGTAAACGAAGCGCTGTCCGAGTACCGAGTCACCACCTTCTCAAGTGAGTGCATAGTTACTTTCATCTTACACATAGATATGAAGTATTTAATATATATTACGTGTTGTGAGTGCATGGTCCCTTTCATCTTACACATAGATATGAAGTATTTTATTATAAATTTACGTGCTATGTGTGCATATTGTCTGAATACTTGCTGTCTATGCTGGTGAAAGATTTTTATACATGTTTTAAATGATGTAAACTGTATAAAGTATTTTATATCTACAAGATATGTTGGGTAAAACATGGGTAGATGAATGATGAGGGATAAAAGCTGAAATAGAGGAACATTAGTAGCATGGACCTAGTGCCCTATAGGTATACATTGGCATCCGTGGACCTAGTACCCTATAGATGAGCACTGGCAGCTGCGCCACAACCCGTAGATGTTTTAAATCTACGGTAAACGTCCTAGCAGCTGCGCTCTAAGGACAGTATCGGCAGCTGCGCCTAATAGGGAGCCTTATGACCTTGACAGTGGCGTTAAAAGGTCAATACCGACAGAAGCCCCTCATAGGAAATGTCCCAATTCTGGCAGTTGCGCCTAAGTGACAAGATTAGCAGCTGCGCTTGACCAAAGTGTCATTGGCAACAATGGACTTCATGTTGTTTCCTTAGGATGACCCTTAGGAATGAATGAATGAGAAATAGTCGGTTCTTAGGGTAGATCCTTAAGAATAAAGAAGATAATGGGGATGGGTAATTGGGTTGATTGTTTGATTGTTAAAACATAATAATTATATTATTGTGGGTTGAAAACCCTATGTACTCACCAGGTTTCCCAACCTGACCCACTCAGTTTATTTGTATCACAGGTGTCGATATGAAGTCACATTACACTGAGAGATTTAAAAGAGATGTAGATCACTAGTGTAAATAAATGTAAGTTCTGTTTATGCTTATGTTTCTGTATTGACGATGACATCCCAAATGTTTTTAAAAGTGAATAAAAATATATTTCTTTAGAAATGCTTTGATAACGCGATTATCATGTTTTTCTGGGAACAAATTCCGCAACATTTTTATTAAAAGAAGTACTCTGATTTTTATAAAGCATAAACAAAATCGGTCTTTACTGGCCGTGAAAATGGGGATGTCACATGGTGGCGGTAAACCGCGATGTGGTGACCAGTTAAAAGCTATAAATAGAGACAAAAATTACCCATAATCATATATCTTCAATCCTAATTTGTTCCCAACAATTATAAACCTCATATAAGTCATGAGGGTCTAGAAGGTGGTCGGAGGGCCGTTAAGCTGATATGGAGCAAAGATCTGAAGGATTCGAGAGTGGAATCATGTCGGGACTCACTTGGTTTGCTTTTATTATCATGATTAGTGTTCCATTTGTGTTGCTAATGTTTTTACTTTCTAAATTCAGTTGTTAAAACTTGTTGCTTTTGTTTGGAGTAGATAAAACTTAATTTTATGTGTTGATTTTAATGATTGTGGATTTTATTAGTTTGTTTATTAATTGTGTTTGATTGATCATCACCTATCATGTTAAAGTTATGATTTTTATTGCCTATTGTTGAGTTATGTGTATTTGATAGGAACAATCTAATTACATTAACTTGAATATTAATTAGTTTATGATCATTAAACTGTTAGGACTAGAGATTGATCAAATCCTAGGGTTAGGTAATGTTAATCTGTGACTTTGGTTGTGTTAGAGATCTTAGATATCCATGCTATGCTTTGATTAATTGTCATGACCATTGATGAGAAATCACTAGATCATATCATTCATAATATGAATATATTAATTTAATTATGTGTTCACTAATTACATGATCATTGTGTTAGTTTTTCATTAATTTTTAGTACTAGGAAATCTGATGAAGATAACTAGTGATAGAATTCGGTAATAAACTAATAGATCCATTGCATTATTAACAAAGTTAACCTTGATTTCGAGAAGTAATCCAACCTAAACCATAGTACATGAAGTGATTCGTTTCCGATTAGTTTATCTAATTAGTTTAGTTATTAATTGAGTTTTAATAATAAAAAACCCACTTTTATTGCTTTCTTTTACTTGAAATAATCTATAATCAAATATTTCAATATTAATACACTACTGTTCCCCTTGAGTTCGACACTCTTACTTATCAAAACTATACTATACTTAATCAGGTTCACTGTCTGTAAGGTGTGGTTTAGATGTGATAAACTAGGAATTATAAATAAAAAAATAGTGCGTTGAAAACACATCAAAAACACCTAAGGAAGTTGGAAGCTAGAAGGAACCAATGAATATCTAAAGACCAAAATGTGAAAAACATAATTCCACAACCTTACTTCTTAATATATGACCTTGCTTTATAGTCAAGGCAATTTTGTGACACTTTGGGTTTTTAAAATCATATAGAGATTATGTAACATTAGTCATTTATAACATATACTATTAAGATATATGTAGTCGTTGATAAGACAAGTGAGATGCCACGGGATGCATTAAGGAAATGGGTTGATAAGTTTTTAAAAATACTCTAAGTATGGGAGGGAAACATACTTTATAAATGTGACACTCCTGGATGAATATCTCGACATGTATGGTCAAAATCAAGGTCAAACAGAAATCATCGATAAGAGTGTCGTGTGCGTCTTGTTTGACACAGAGCGTCGATGTGTCCAGTTATTGGACACATGTAATGGCGGTGAAATACACCGCGGAAGGAGAACGACATGTGGCGAGGCTTGGGTAATACACATGGAGGTGACATGATATGTATCCTTGATAAATGCAATGTGTATATATAGTTGAGTTCGACCATTTTCTCACGCGGAGTCATACAGAATTTAGGAGAGAGTTTGAGGGGTTGTTCCAAAGGCGTTAGACTAAAAGATTGATGTTGATACAAGCTATTGAACAAGCTAAGGTATTCTTTTGTCCAGTTATTACATTATTGTATTTTATAGTATAACTGTAAATGTTCGGGTGCAAAGCTCTTCATTTGATGGTAACTTAGAAGGCTTCTCCCTATTCAATATAGAAGGCCTCTCATGTAGAAGGCCTTACGGGTTGAGTTAGCCTATAAATACTAGTTTAGTATTCTTTGTAGGTTGAGAGATCTCCTATTGTGTTTAGATGAGTAGTTTATATTTAGCGATATATATATATATATATATATATATATATATATATATATATAGAGAGAGAGAGAGAGATAGAGAGAGAGATAGAGGGAGTCGTGTATACAAGCATGCACATGCTTATACAAATTTTGTACTACTCTATTATCTATACAACTTGTGCTTAAACATTAATTCGTATCTTTTTGATTATGCATGTTCTTAATTCGGCAATTGTCATTTCCAAGAGATCCTACAATATAGAGGATTGTTAGACCCTTACAGGAGTTTCTAATATAATGTTATTATGAAATACATGGTAAGTTAAGTAGACGAATTTCACGGTCAAATTTTTATCTTGGACAGTGAGGGTCATAAACCCTAGCTTTCAGAAATTTCCAGATATGTCATATTAAACAAACGTGTTATGGGGTTCAATCGTTAGGTAGTTGTGTCTTAATGAGGTATGTCACCTCCAACATAATATTATTCATAAAATTTGGGCAGGGTATCTACCAGTCATAATATTATGTTAATATTTTAGGCATAATTATATCACTAATGTTCTATAGTTAGTAATAATTATAAAATCAATAGTATTATAACATGTACCCCCCCAGTAAAACGTTTGAAAAGTATAAAAGTAGGATCATGAACTCACCCTTAAAATGTAACTAAATACCCGAGGAGTGGTGTCGGATCATCGAAAGCTCGAGCACCGCTCAGGAGGTAAGAAAGGCTCAAGATTTGAGAGAGTAAGTGACTTGAGGTGTGCAAAAATTGGCTGTTCCACCCTTTTATTTATAGGAGGTTTTGGAGCATACATCATGCGTTGTGCGCATGGCTCCATTTAGGGGGAGGGGGAGAGATGCCACGTGTTGTCCCCACATTGTGCCATATCACCCATATCCTGATGGATCTCGATGTCAGAAACACGTGTCGGATGGGCGTGCATGTGTGACGAAAAAACAATTTTCTAAATTCAGTGTCTCCCACATTCAAGCTCCGTTTTCGACGATTCTTATATACCCATGTAGGTATTGACGTGTATTGTCTACAACTTTCCTTTTGGTCATTTTGGCTCATTCTAACTTTCATTTTAGCCTATACTTTATACACACGATGATTTTTCAAAAATCATAACTCTATCATACGGGGTTCCGTTTTTGGCGTTCTTAGTCTCAAAATTCCTAATTTTAGGAATGCTACGATTTTTCTTTTAGTGACTTTAGCTAGAATTCACCCGTTCTCTTCGTAAATTCTTATGTGCAGTTGATTTTTATATAGTATAAAAATCATATCTCTGCATGCTAGGTCGAATTTTCATGAAGTTTATATATATATGGAATCACGCTGACACGTACATTTGGAATGTGTTAACCTGCTCATAAAATAACACGGATTCTGCGCACTTATTTATGAGCCTATTAGTTGAAATAATCTTATTTGGTAAGGATGTAATTGAATATATTTATTAATATATCGAAATATTAAACTGTTTTCCTATTACACTTATTTGCTTATGTCAATTTCTAACAGTGGTCGACGACACTTTTGCTTCAGTTGTCATATTTACGATAATTGCACCCACTAGAAGAGCTCTAATAGAGAGAGATATTATATGTGGTTAGCTTGTTGACTAAGACATAGAGCTCATACACCTGATCCAAGATGCGTTTTTCATCTACAACTTGGAATTCTAAGTACTTAACAGACAAGGTACTTGTAGTACCTTCCTTTTGTGTCTTGTACTTATTCTCTAAGGCTTTCAAGATCTCTCCAGGATATATGACCGAAATGTACACATCAAAGATGGAGTTAGATAAGGAATTCCTCATGTGGACAAGACATAAGTCATATGTCTCTCTGTAGAGGAACCTCAACTTCTCTAGTTGAAAAATTGCTTTCCAGTCTGTTCATTTCCTACTTTTAGGATGTGATTAGCTGGTATAGGTACAATTTAAAGTCCAAGACATAAAACAACTTGAACACAACAAACATAAACTTGACCTTGTTGGCCAGAGAATGTACTTTTCAACAACAAATCGGTCCAATTTGACGAACTCCTGATTCATGCGTCAAAAGTTGGCAAAATTTCAGTGTGTATTTACATGAAATTTAATCAACTAAAAACCATTAAGTTTTTTCTTTTAGTTTAGACTTAGTGATTAAAAAATATGAGGATTAGCGTTATGAACTAATTATCGAACCGTAAGTATTATTAAAACAAACAAGTAGGTAATTAATATTAATGATTAAGTATCCAATCGTTATAAACAACAAACATGTAGATTGACATTTGGATTATATTATTATTATGATTACCAAGTTTCTTCGAGAAATCATATTGATCCTTGGCGACAAAAATGATTATAAGAAATGTAGAAAGAGACTATCCTATTATTGGACAAATTAAAGGACATAAAAAAACCGACATGAAGATCACAAACTCTTTATTGGTAACTGCATGAAAGAGCACTTGTCCTTAAATGTTTTTATGCACTCAACGAGTGTAAGCTTCAACATAAAACCCCAAGTTTTGGTACATGTATCATTCTTTCCAAAAAAAACTATGGAAGAACCGCTAAACGCATTGTGAATACTTAAAAAAATTAGAAGAACTATAACTTCTATAATTACATGCTTGCAAATTTGTAAACAAGATGCTTGGAATTCATGTATGTAGCATATGACTCTAAATATGTCGTATTTAAACTTGTGGAAACCCTAGGAAGCTCCCAAAACATAAAACTATAACGCTAGAAACCTTATTATACATTGCAATATGACATGGTAAAAACCTAGGACGGGGCATCGTTTTCTGGAAGCTTCTAGAATTCTATGAACATATCCATGAAGTCAACCCACATGGTCAAATACGACTGGGTCGGTCTAAATTGATTAAACACAAACCTTGCTAAAAGTAAATAGCTCCTCGGGTCCAAGCGACGATGCGTCATATGCCTAAATTGTGTCATTTCGTAGAACTTGTGTCCAAGACCATAACTAGGCATGTGCATCCTTATCATGTCATGCCACATATCACACGTTTGACTAGCTAAAAAATTGCGATTGAGTGCTTTTATTAGAAGCTTTTAGTGAAGGGTTTTGAACACTATAACACTCCTATGGTGCACATACAACCCTAGATGCTTTGCATCTAAGTTTTCTCTACATATATATGCAATATTGTTTTCCAAAGCATGAAGCCTAAACTAGCATACAAAATTTGATAATTGAATCATAAGACTAGTTAGATTGTTTACCTCTTGTTGTAGCTTGTTATCTTAGGCATTTAAGAACTTAGCACCTCAAATGTGATGCCTATAATAAGTCACAAACACCACCAACAATTGGATGACTTGAGAGAGAGGTTCCAGTGCACTAATATCGGCTCTGTGAACTCTAAGAGACAAGGGATAACCAATTTTAGGCCATGGGGTCTTATATATATATATATATATATATATATATATATATATATATATATATATATAGGAGTAGGGTCAAATGAGAACACCTAAAAGGTTGAGAACGCGAGAAGAAATCTAAGCCTTCTAAATTTTAAAATCAAAGGTTAATATTAACGGGCCATTTATATAAATTCTGAAAGTCATATGATTAAACTGTAACTTCCTAATTACCTAAAAGGGTACTATAGTCATTAGGTTTTATCTTATTTTTATCAACTCCTAAAATCTCTCTCTCTCTCTCTCTCTCTCTCTCTCTCTCTCTCGTTTCCTTTAAACCCTAATCGATGGAAGCCACTTCTTTGTAAACTGTCAAAGAAAAGGGAAAAACACTTCTTTTCCTTCTTTTCCTTTAAACCCTAATCGATCAAGGAAAGGGAAATGAACGAAGGAAGACGGCGAGAAGGAAGCACGAAGGCTCGCAGGCGGCATGAGTTTTCGTCGATCGATTCGCGAGAAGAGATCGTCTGTGGGGGTCGAGGAGGCCGAAGGGAAAGAAGATAGGAAGAAGCAGCGATGAAGACAATATATCCGTAGGTCGTTGGTCGATAGGAAGAAAAGGGAGAGTGAGGGGTGAGGCCAGAAGATGTCCAATAAGCAGTGACAGGGTCGCAGGTGGGGTTTCGGTGGGTATTGCTCGACTGTAGAAAGTATGAGGTGCGATGGGGGAAACGATCAGCGATAACAGCTTCGGTGAGGGTGGTTTGGTAGTGAGGGTCGACGGGAAAGAAGGGAAAGGGTATCCGATAATCTCCTTGCACCCTCTTCTTTGTTATTTGGCAGCTAACACGAAGGATGATGAAACAGGCAGAAAAATCGATCAAATGGGTGTTTGTTTGATTTTTTTTGACAGGAAAAATAAGAAGGAAAATGGGAGGGTGTTATCTTTATTATTCACCGGAAGAAAACTCCATCTCCGGTGGTGTCTTTGATAGTTCACGAAGAAGGAAAAGAAGTGGTTTTCCCTTTTAACAGGAAATGACATATTAAGGTTAGTTGATTATACTTTTTTCTTGGTGGATTTTGATTTCGGAATCGCAGGAGAAATTTGAAGAGTAAAAACAAAACACATTCTTGACAGGGTGGCTGGGAAAGTTTGTGAATTCTAAATTTTCTCAAAACATCATTGATTTGTTTGCAGGTCTTCACTGTGGCAGATACTTTAGAGTTCATCATTGATTGTTTTTGTATCTTCAAGTGATCCGTTCTACAGGTTGCGTGGGAAAGTTTGTGCTATGTCAATGTTACATTACACATACAAAAGGAAGGCTAAAAAGGAAAATGAAGGGTAAAAAGGGAAAAGAGTAATTACCAATGAGTGTTTTTATTTATGATTAGATGTATTCTTTTATTCATTTGTGAATACCAAGGTATTCATTTGTTAATAACAATGTATTCATTTGTTAATAACAATGTATTCAATTGTAAATAGCGATGTAATCATGTGAGAATAAGTGTATTTATTTATGATTAGATGTATTCTTTTATTCATTTGTGAATACCATGTATTCATTTGTTAATAACAATGTATTCATTTGTGTGAATAGGTGTATTTATTTATGATTAAAAGTATTCTTTTATGAAGAAATGATAATTTTTACACCTCTTTTATTGTCGGTTGATTAAAAGAAAGGTGGATTACTTGTAAATTAATATGTATTCATTTGCGATTGTAGTAGTATTAGTTTTTTTGAAAAAAAAAATCGTTTATGAATACAAATGTATTGATTTGGGGTTGGATTTCTAGTTAATTTTTCGAAAAAAAAACTTGAAATACGAGAAAAAAATTATTTTTTAAGAAAAAAAAATTAAATGTTTTTAGTTAAATTTTTTTTATAAAAATGTTTTTTATATTTCATTAATAAGAAAAATAAAAAATAATATTTCCTTCTTTTTTGGTAACTGATCCTAAATTTAAGGGAATTTGATTGATTTTATTTTATTTTAATTTAATTAAAATATACAATTACTAATATGACCTTATATATTGATTGGTCCAGAACTGTTCTCGCGTTTTCAACCTTTTAGGTGTTCTCATTTGATCCTTTCCCTATATATATATATATATATATATATATATATATATATATATATATATATATATATATCCAAGAGTCATGGGTAAACCCTAATCCATACACTTTGGTTATAATTCATATCTCGTGTGGGCTAACTCTTCAAGGAAACTTACATAAACTTAGCCCATCATGGATCAATAGCACAAACTATATATATATATATATATATATATATATATATATATATATATTATTTACGCCGCATTAATTTAGTTAGTCTCTTTTGATCACTAAATTAATTCCAAACTAATTATTGATCAATACTATCAGATTGTTTTGGTGAAGGCAACCCAAAAGGACCATGCTACTCTCGGGTCAAGTACATACCAATTATAGTTATGGGCTTAGACACCTAATCCAACAGTCTCCCAGTTAGATAAGTCTAATAACTATAATTGCAAGTATGACTCAAAAACCAACTAGCAATCGTAGCTCTTAAAAGCCGTTGTCGAACTCTGACGTGTCCTTTAGATAAGGGATCATATAATCCTCCATTCTTCAAGATATCAGCTGGAGAAATACATGGAACAATGTCATACTTATTTTCCAGCAGTTTGTTTCCCGATTTCTGATTTTTTTTAACATAAAACTTAATTGAACACATCAATTGACTCCTGACCGAGTCTGACACATAAGTCAAGACAAAATCATCGAGGGGCACAAGATATCGCTTTTAATCCTCCAAGAATTAGAAGGAACAGATAAACTTCGACATTATATGCTTGGACTAAATATTCGTTAAATCATACACAACAATATGTTTTATAACACCAAGTTACTGATGCGTTTTCACACTATCAATGTATAACCAACTCATAGTCAACAACTCATATATCTTGGTTTGAAGACTTATACGATATTATCGTCTCACAATCACTCATGATAAATTCCATGAAGTTATTCATGTGAGCGTGGGTTTAATCCAATACTCAGACCTTATGAGCACTCATGAATATTGTAGCAATCTTTTGCTATGTCTAAACACTTCAGACAATCTACAAGCCAAATTCATGACAGTCTTGCCATTATACCTACTTCCAAAGTATGATTGATCGTGGATAGTTTGAATAATCTTATTATTCTGGAAGTCAAAACACGCAAAATGAAACAATAGTAAACAATTGACACAAGATAGTAACTTTACTTATAAATAAAACACCTTTTATTTAATCATCAAATGGCAATTACATTTTATTTATTACAAGTTTCTAAACAATTATGTAATCATTTAAACTAATATCGTCCTGCAGCCCAATTCTCCTCACATGCTACAAGTGCCTACCCTACTCAGTCCCTTCGTGAGGGGATTTGTTGGGTTCTCATCTGATGATACCCTCTTTACCACGAGGAGTCCTTCTTCCACGCGATGTCTTATGAAGTGATATTTTATGTCAATGTGCCTGGATCTGCCATGATCCCTTGGTTCCTTGGTTAAGGCAACCACACCCTCATTGTCATAGAAAATCTCCATAGGCTCCTTTACACATGGTACAACTCCAAGGTCTACGATGAAGTTCTTCAGCCATATCACCTCCTTCGACGCTTCGTGTAACGACCATAAAATTCCAACCAATTTAAACTTTTCAAAAACAACCTGATTTCATAAAACTATTACAAAAAGGTTTTCAATACAATTATTTCAGAGTCTTCCCAGAACCACATCATAAAACATAAACATGAGGAGCAGTACGATCACGCCTTTGCCTTGTCACGGTCTCCTGAAGAACCTGAAAAGCATTAAACCACAACTGTAAGCCCGAAAGCTTAGTGAGATATCCCCAAAATACCAACTACATATACCATACACGCATAACATGCCATATCATAACAGAACACAGAACAACCATGCACTTCGGGTCTACTGTGTGACTGGTCCACCGCACCAGCCAACAGTCCACCTAGTCCACCCTCCGAGTCTAGCCATATACATCGATTCTACAGTGTGATTGGTCCGCCCGCAACGGGCCTTCAATCCACCTGGTCCACTCTCTGAGTCTACAATATAACTAGTCCGCCCGCACCGGGCCTTCAGTCGGTCTGGTCCATTCTCTGAGCCTCGACACGTCTGGTTCACCCTCTTGGGGCCTACAACCTATCCGTACCGCTCGCTGGGCCTTCGGGATAACCGGTCCGCCCTGGGTATGTTGGCCTACAGCACAAAGCAGGTCCCGCCTCAACCCAACCCCATTCCCACAACCATGTGCACATAAACATTCAATCATATAACATATCACATCCAATCAAACCGATCTAACAGATCACATAGCATAACATCATCCTAACCAGGATACCGACCTAACCGGTCACTAGCATAGCATCATCCTATATACCAGGATTCCGACCTTAACCAGGTCTCTAACATATATCATCCTAACTACCAGGATGCAACATAGCAAAGCAATAACATAACAATGATTCCCGGATCACAATCCGATAAAGGGTCGGCCTTGGTGTCGTAGACCCTATTGATATAGTGAGGATAACTCACCTCGCAACTGCCGACTGAACAGATAAACCCAAGCTGCTCCGACCACTGATACGATCTCCACCACTGGCCAACCACCAAAACACTGAACTCAAAACAAATGCCAACAATTACCAAAATATCCCTGGAAATCAATGTTAACTGGTCAACCCTTGGTCAAAGTCAAAGTCAAAGTCAAAGTCAACCCCTGACTGACTGTACTCGCCGAGTCAACCCGATGACTCGCCGAGTCCCCATGCACAGAACTTCCCCAATCCGCGACTCAACTCGCCGAGTCACCCCAAGACTCGCCGAGTCACCCCGAGACTCGCCGAGTCCAACAACTCTGAGTCCTTTCACACTCGACTCACCAAGTCATCCCTTGCCTCACCGATTCACAGCTCAACCAACAGAAGGGTTAGGACCTCACAACCAGACTCGCCGAGTCCAAGGTTATCTGCAACCAACTCGCTGAGTTGTTCTTCCAACTCGCCGAGTTCCTGACCATATTCATCCAACTCGCCGAGTTTTTCTTCCAACTCGCCGAGTTGTTCTTCCAACTCGCCGAGTTCCAGCCTATCTTCAAGAAACTCGCCGAGTACACCCTTGTGACTCGCCGAGTACCCCTATATCTAAAACCATACAGAGGCTTTCTAAGCCATGCAGAAGCTCTAAACCATATATCTACGCTTCTACAAGCCATCCATCACATAAAGTGGCAAACTTTACGTGGATCCAAGGAGATCTAGGCATTTTACACTCTAGGGCTAGGGTTTGGGACAAAAGGGCTTCACCAATCACTCAAAAATTGGGACTCTATGACATATAGGACCATCACAAGCTTAGATCTGAAGTAGCATCCTCAGATCCAAGCTTCTATCTCAATTTAGATGTCATAACAACCACCACACATGAACCCCATGAAGAAAAAGCTTAAGGAAATGGTTCCTTACCCCTGGAATGAGCCCAACCAAATGTAGATTCCTGATCTCCCAAGCTTTCTGATACAAGCCTCCAAATCTTCAATCTTAAAGCACCAAAGATCCTTCTCCAAACTCTAATTCACTCAATAATGGGGTCTCCTCAAGAATTTAGGGTTTCTGGAACTCAAGGCATGGTAAAGAGGCTGGGGAAGAAGTGTTATGCTCTTTATATAGGGCTCATCCCCCGAAATTAGGGTTTTCTCCACTCAGCACCAACTCGCCAAGTCCATCCATGCTACTTGCCGAGTTGGTCACTTAACATGTGACTAGAGTCGCGACCCTACTCACCGAGTCCACTCGTGGACTCGTCGAGTTGCCCTCTCACACTTACACTTTTAGCCCTTTAACTCTACTCTTGATATTCCGGAATGTTACACTTCGGTTGCTGCTATGTACTATGATTTGCACGTTGAATCAACTACAGTCTCCTGTTTGGAACTTTTCCAAGTTATTGCTCCTTCATTCAGGGTAAAAACCCAGCCTGACTGATAGCGGAAATTATCTCGGTCGGTCTGAAAGCTGGTGCCACTATACCCTGTCACTCTTAAGTCATCACTTCCATTGAGGTTAAGGACCCAGTCCTTAGTCCTCTGTAGGTACTTGAGAATGTTCTTAACCACAGTCCAGTGAGCTTTACCAAGATTCCCTTGATATCTGCTAACCATGCTCAAAGCAATGGCCACATCATAGCGAGTTCAAATCATAGCTTACATGATCGAGCCAACCGCGGAAGCATATCGTACTCGACTCATCTCTGTTATCTCAGCCTCTATACACGGACTTCGAGTCTTACTCAGTTTGGTATTGCTTTGGATGGGTAAGTCACATTTCTTGGAATTTTCCATGTTGAACCTTTTCAACACCTTGTCCAAGTAGGTACTCTGACTAAGTCCTATTAGTCTTTTACTCTTGTTTCTCAATATCCTTATCACCAAGATGTAAGCATCTTCTCCAAGGTCTTTCATAGTAAAACACTTCCCAAGCCAGGACTTAACCTCCTGCAACGTTGGGATGTTATTTCCTATGAGAAGTATGTCATCCATATACAACACCAGAAAGCTAACTATACTCCCACTAGCTTTGACATATATATAGGACTCATCCTCGCTTCTCGAAAATCCAAACTCTTTGACTTTCTCATTGAAACAAAGATTCCATCTGCGAGATGCCTGTTTCAATCCATTAATGTATTTCTCAAGCTTACACACTCTATTAGGGTACTTTGCATTGACAAAACCCTCTGGCCGAGTCATGTAAATGTTGGATTAATGTCTAAGTCCATAACTATAATTGGTAAGACTTGACCCGACTCGACATGCTCCATTTGGGTTGCATACCATCATGCACTTGGATAGACTATAATGAGAGAAATAAGACACTTATGGTTATTAATATATTATAAGTTCTAGTATATTAATAATAAGAAGAATAAGATTATTTAATTAGTATTGATCAAGAATTAATCTAGGATTAATTAAGTGATAAAAAGAAGACTAATTAAATATATGGGTTGATTGTGTAAATCATCCATACTTGTATAATGGGCTAATGCTCCATGGATAATCAAGTTGGGTTAAAACCCATAGGATGGTCCATGGATGCTCCATGGTGTATTTGTACCCATGGATCATGGAAATGAAAGGCCATGTCAATTAGGGTTTACATGGTGTAACCCTAACTATATAAGCATCTTATTCTTGACCAAAATCGGCCACTAGGGTGTGAAGTAAAAAGGGCTAGCCGATTTCATGAGTTGTAGAATTCTCTCAAGTTATTCTAAGTGTTTTGGTGATTGTGATTCCATTTGAGGCTTCCACACTATTGGGGCTAGGCACTCAAGCTTCATGAAGACTTTCTACATCAAAGAGGTATGTATTCTATCTTGTTACACTCATTGTTTTGTATGCTAGATTAGGATTATACCTTGGATGTTCTTATTTGCATGTATAATAGAGAAAACATAGATCCAAGGTATTTAGGGTTGCATGTACACTTAGGAGTGTTAGAATGCTCAAAACCCAACAGTGGTATCAGAGCCTAGGCTTGTTTTCTTGTTATACCTGCAATAGAAGCTGAAAAAACGAATTTGGTGCTGTCTGATCATCAGACTCGGCGAGTCCCTCAGAGGACTCGGCGAGTCCATGCCTAAAATGTGATCAATTCGATCCAACTCGCCGAGTTGGTTCATGCACTCGACGAGTTGGACCCCCAGACAGCATATTTTCGAATTTTTTTTGGCTAGAAATGGACTAGGAACATTACCCTAAGTTGTTTGTGAACTTATAAACTTGTTTTTTTTTTTATGTGGTAATGTTCATGCTAATCCATTTTCAAAGATAATTGTCAATAGATTCATGTTTTGTATTAGTTTAAAGTGTTAGACTAATTACATGAAAAAGTTTGATTTGAATTATCTTGTTCTTATGAGTTGCTTAGATTAATAGAAAGTTGAGTGAAATAGTTGTTTTCAATCCAAATTAATCTAAGAGTTAATTCTAAAATGTGTTTTTGTAACTTGTCCTCAAGTTATATGAAAAGTCACATTTAAGTTTCATAAAACTCATAAAAGTTGGCAATGGTTACAAAAGATGAAGAGTCTTGTCCTTAAGTTATGGAGGTTCAAGAGTCACTTCATTAATAAATAAATAAATAAAGTGTAACCTTAATTAATTTCATAAGTTATAAAAATAAAGAAAAGTTAATTCTTTTATTAGTTTAAAGTCTTCCATAACTTGTCCTCAAGTTATGGAACTTGAAGAGTTTTTGGATTAAAACTACTTTAAACACATAAGTTATGGAATTAATTAGTTTTGAATAGTTTCAAAACTTGCCCTCAAGTTTTGGAATTTGAAAAGTTTTCTCTTATGAATACTTTAATTCCAAGTTAGCCCTTAGAATTTTAAAAGTTAAAATTTAACCCTTATACTTTATAATATTATAAGTTAATAATATATATATGTATAAGAGTAAAGTCAGTCTTACCGCTAGTACGCCTCATTCACGAAGCCGGTCTATAAGGTGGGTATAAGGTTGTTGCCTATAAAATGGCGACTTAATGGGTGTCCACTCTCACCCACCGCTTGCTTGACCGGTGGTGGGTCGTTAGCCGAACGGGTTTGACAGGACTATAATTCTCTCTTCATTAAAAGTATTAATGATAAATACTAAGTAACTAAACTCTTAATAATACCCAATCTTAGTTACTTAGGAAAATGTGAATAAGGTGCTAATCCATGAAATTACACTTTGCACTTTGTTTAAGTCGTTAGTGGAGCGTGTGTGGTTAACCGGCACACTAACCTGGACTTAACAAGGTAGGTAAAGGGTGACTTAATATTTATCATAGTATTGATGGAGCGTGTGTGGTTTACCGGCACATCGATTGAGGGGTAAACACTTAAGGGTACCAAGTAATTTGCATGGTTACTTCACACCTTGTTTTGTGATCCTCGGCATCCCAGTCACAAAACCTGAAGGGCACACTCGAGATTGAAACATGCCTTTGAACATTTCAATGAATCTCAAAGATCTAGGAGTTTCAAAACCAATTAAAACCTAATAATACATTTCGTTTATCTTGGTGGAAATTGGTGAATCGTCATTCACCTACCTTCAAATATTTTATAGCTTGGATTACGGCATACCTCTTCTAAGTTATAAAATAGTTTGTTGGGTCCTAGCCTTAATATTTCATATTGGGTGTCATATTAAGGACTTTAAAATCAACTATCTTGAATATCTCCCATAACATGTCTGGTTTAGACATTTATGATCTTTCCAAATCTCTTGAAACAAGCTTTCCTAAATGAAGATGATGTTCCTTGGAAATCATACTTCTTTCACCTCCTCCAATTATTCTCCCCAACCCACAAGTTCTTGAAAAAGTTTAAGGTCACTCAAGCCCTATTGGCAAGGCAAGGTCTAGGTGTGATCACATCTTGGAGATGTAGTCACATATTGACAAGCCAGGAGTGTTGGGTGTCAAAGTCTTGAGAAAGTTGGTGGTTCAATCACTTTCTAAGTCACATAGTGAGTTCCTTTGGGACACCTTTGAAACAGAATATGACAAGACCCTTAATGATCTTAACTATTTGTTAAGATCAACTTCCTTAAAACTTGATGGACATTGATAATAGTGACACAGGAAATCCCGGAAAGCATTCTCTTCCCAATGGAAAGGGATCGGCCCTAGTCAACTCGGTTGACCAAATGGTAAAGAGAAAAGCTAAGTCTGTGATAGTCCCGTGTACCATTATCAAAGGGTCCATATGTTAATATTGCCAAAGAAAGGGGCATTGGTTGCGAAGCTGCCAAATTTACCTAAGGATGTTAAAGTCAATAAGTTTGACTCTACTTTAGGTAAAGTCCACTATCTAACTCTGTTAAGTTTCTATTATGAGATTCTTGATACATGATGTGACTAGGTCACATGGTGGTGTTTTAAGAATCAAAGAAAAGTGAAGAAACTTAAAGAAAGAATATGTTGAATCTGATCGCATAGATGGATTTCTATCGTGTAGCTTGAAGATTGGATTCTGGAGCTACTTCTTAGGAGTTATGAGATATTGCTTAGGAACAGATAACAACAAGTTTTCATATGGATTGTAAGGATAAGAGTTTCCGCAAAGTTTTAAAATAAAAGAAAATTTTTTGATTTTATTTATTTTAAAATATCCTTACAATGGCATTTGAGGAAAAATTGTTGTTTATAAGATTCCATTAATAGCAAGAGTGGAAGTATGAAATTGATTCTTTCATTTGTGGTAATGTCTAAATTTACCAAATAAGGAAAGATTCTCATCACCCAAGTTTCAATTGGACCGGAACTTGGAATCATGCAAGCTATATAGCATGATGAATGAGAACTTTCAAGTATTGGAAAAATTAAGACTAATTACTCGGTCACATGGATGTGTGAGTCAAGTAATGGACTAAGGGATCGAGTACATAGTCTTGTGCACTGATTAAGTCCACTACAAAAGATTGATAAGACTATTCGTCATAGTTTACTAAAGCTCAGTAAATATGATTATACTTACAAGCTTAAGTGTAACTCTGAGACATTGGAAAAAGGTTCCAATGTAAGGCAGAGCGAATAAGAAGAATCAGATTAGGCAGAAGGATAAAAGTTTCTCAAATCTGAAAAGATGGGAGAGTACTTTAGTATCAGCTTTGTGATCATCTTAATGATTAAGAAACCATATCAAAATTAGTTCTCTAAGGGAAATCTTAGTGCATTCTTATGACTAAGAAGAGGAACTTGAATTGTTGAAATGGTTAAATCATGAAGATGAGTCATACTTCGTTCCAAAACAATTTTGAGAGTCATACTCCAAGATTGTAACTTGAGTGACATGTCTTAAAGAAGGTTTAAAACACTTGTCAAATGTAAGAGTAAAAGTTTTCTACTCTTGTACATTTGAAATTGGTAAGTTGTGATGTTTTGGATAAAACAAAGACTAACTAAGACCAATTGTGTGAAGTGTTTGTCTTGATTAGAATCCACACTATCTCTTGGATATTTGACAAGGGAGTCTTATAGGTCAAGAGGACAGTGGGAGTCTTAAAGGTCTTGAAAGTCTCAAGAACTAATCAAGAATAGAACCTGAAGTTCTTCACTAGCACACGACTTGCGGTTTATAACCTATCGTGTTGACATATTCTGTGCCCATTCCAGTTAAAGTTGGCTTTGCATATGAGTTCTTAGAGTTCTCAATTTGTTGCACAATAACTTGGAAGCAATGGCAGGCCCTTAAGCTGCCAGGTGGCAAGAAATTAAGATTGAGTTCAATCCATATGGTTTTGGATTTGTCATTATCTTTGTCTTGTGATTATGGTTTTGACAATTTCATATGGGTAGGAACTCATACACCATATAAATCTAAGTGTCATAAGGTTTCTCTCCGATTCATGAAAATGATGGTGAGGAAACTCTTTCACTAAGTAGATTTTATCTAGATAGAAATTGTGATATTTTCATTCTCAAAGTCGTTAGTGGAGTGTGTGTGGTTTACCAGCACACTAACCTGGACTTGTGAGAAGTGGCAAAAAGGTCTAACCATTATGATTACGGCATCCCTCTTCATAATTGTTTAGACACACAAGTGTGCTATCTAAGGGAAGGTGTATGATTTTGATAAAGTTTTATCAAAACAATCTAGTATCAGAAATCTAAACTTTGGTAAGAAAGTCAATGAAGTATTGATTTCTAGAAGTCCAGCTGATCTCTGAGTACATGTCAAAGCTAGTGGGAGCATAAGTGTTATGCTAATAATCATCATGTTAGTGGGAGCATTATAATTATGATAAGTATTGCAAGTTAGCAATGTTAATTATAGAAAACAAAAGGTTTCAATTGGGAAACGTTGTTTTGCTATAATTAAGGGAGAGGAAATTATACTTCATCTCAAATCTATAAGCTTAGATCGTGAGGTTTTAATCATTTAGTCAAGGATATATATATATATATATATATATATATATATATATATATATGAATTTCATGTTGGAATGACTCAACATAAGGGAATTCTATATATGGGTCCATTATTTGCGTTCTAAAATTCGATTATGATTACGGCATCCCTTTTCATAATCTGAATTATGAGAACTTGGCAAATTGAAATGGAAATATTATAGCAAAAGATTGGTTTAGTCTTTATGTGAGACATCATGAATCGTGTCCCATATGCTTCGGATATAGGATCGATTACATGTGCTATATTCATCCTTTCTAAAATTTTCCAAATACCTAGGGCATTAAGAAGGGAAAAGATTTAGAACTGGATATGACTAAAAGGATTAAACAATTGTCGAGGACAATCTAAGGTTTACCAAAGATTGGTTGCTCAAGGATAGTTGGAAGTGTAGTGATAATTCTAGAAGGACCATATTAACATAGTCTGTAAGGAGGAAACTCTTGTTCAGAAGTGATAGTCAAAATGGAATCTGGAAATGTTTCAAAGTTAGATTTTTCAATTTGTGTAAGATTAAGGAAACTTAATGCAAGAAAGATGTTTCCAAGGAGTTGATCTCCTTTGGAATGCTCTGTAATGATTGTTGTCAAGTCTTTCTGATTTTGTACATAATCATTACAAGAAGATCAATGCATATAAGTTTAGAATCTAACAGATTTCAATAAATGGCATGAATTTGGAATTCTTGCATTTGCAGTAAGGATTTGGGACTGTGAAAAGAGAATCATTGAAGTTATGTTCAATTGATCTAGTTCACAAAGTAATGATCATAGACAAACATAGTATGCATACTTGGTGTATGTCATGACTAGTGTTTAGAAAACATAGTGTACATGCTTGGAGCATGGGACAACTATTGTTTTAAATTCAAGAATAAAGTTGATAGCTGAAACAGTATACAATGAATAATGTGTAATCATATGGTGATAAATAAAAGGTGTTTTATTTATGTTCAAAGAGTTGATACCATATTGGATTCAATTATTATTGTGTTTCACTTTGCATGTTTTGACTTCCCGAATAAACTAGGTTATTCTTCCGGAATGACTAAGTTATTCAAACCATCCACAGTCGGTCATATGTTGGAAGTAGATATGAATTAAGACTGTCATGGGTTGGCTTGTAGAGGTCTAAGGTGTTGGACAAAGGGCTACAACACTCATGAGTGCTCATAAGTTCTGAGTATTGGATTCAACCCGCGCTCATTGGAATCACTTCATGGATTTTATCATGAGTGATCATGAGACGATAATATCTTATATTCTTCAAACCTAGAGATATGAGTTGTTACTATGAGTTGATAATACATTGATTGCACGAAAACACATTTGGTAACTCGGTGCTATAAAACGTGCCTTTGTGTATGATTCAACAAGTAGTAGAACAAGCCATATGAGTCGAAGTTTATCCGTTCCTTTTACCTTCGGGATAAAAGCGATATCTGTGGGCCCCTCGATGATTTGATGATGACAAATGGAAGTGCTCGGCCGGGCCAGGACTGATTTGATTTGTTCAATTAGTCAGTCATCATAAATCGAAAATCGGGAAACAACAAATGGACAGAGAGAATGATTATAATCCATGTCTCAGTCCATATGATATCTAGAATGGAGGAATATATGATCCCTTATCTAATGGACAAGTCATTGACAAAGGTCAGAGTTCATCTACAAGGTCAGAGTTCGACAGAAGCTTTTGAGAGCTACGATTGCCAGTTGGTTCCTAAAGTCATACGCAATAATAGTTTTAGACTTATCCAAGTGGGAGGCTGTTGGATTAATGTCTAAGTCCATAACTATAATTGGTAAGACTTGACCCGACCCGGCATGGTCCATTTGGGTTGCATACCATCATGCACTTGGATAGACTATAATGAGAGAAATAAGACACTTATGGTTATTAATATATTATAAGTTCTAGTATATTAATAATAAGAATAATAAGATTATTTAATTAGTATTGATCAAGAATTAATCTAGGATTAATTAAGTGATCAAAAGAAGACTAATTAAATATATGGGTTGATTGTGTAAATCATCCATACTTGTATAGTGGGCTAATGCTCCATGGATAATCAAGTTGGGTTAAAACCCATAGGATGGTCCATGGATGCTCCATGGTGTATTTGTACCCATGGATCATGGAAATGAAAGGCCATGTCAATTAGGGTTTACATGGTGTAACCCTAACTATATAAGCATCTTATTCTTGACCAAAATCAGCCACTAGGGTGTGAAGTAAAAAGGGCTAGCCGATTTCATGAGTTGTAGAATTCTCTCAAGTTATTCTAAGTGTTTTGGTGCTTGTGATTCCATTTGAGGCTTCCACACTATTGGGGCTAGGCACTCAAGCTTCATGAAGACTTTCTACATCAAAGAGGTATGTATTCTATCTTGTTACACTCATTGTTTTGTATGCTAGATTAGGATTATACCTTGGATGTTCTTATTTGCATGTATAATAGAGAAAACATAGATCCAAGGTATTTAGGGTTGCATGTACACTTAGGAGTGTTAGAATGCTCAAAACCCAACAATAAACATCTTTAGCCAACTTTCGATTAAGGAAAGCGATTTTGACATCCATTTACCATATTTCATAGTCATGAAATGCAACTATGGCTAGCATAACCCTTATAGATTTAATCTTCGCTACTGGTGAGAAGGTCTCATCATAATCAACTCCATGAGTTTGAGTAAAGCCCTTCGCAACCAGTCGCACATTATATGTGTGTACTTTCCCATCCATGTCGGCCTTCTTCTTGAAGATCCATTTGCACCCGATTGTCTTACGACCCGGTATATTGTCAACCAAGTTCCAAACTTGATTGTCATACATGGACTGAATCTCGCGGTCCATAGCCTCTTTCCACTTTGCAGACTCGGGGCCTGCCATGGCTTCCTTATAGTTTTTAGGTTCATCCAAATTTACCAGTGTGCTATCATTGATAAATGTACTACCCTCGGATGTTATATGGAAACCATATAACACAGGTGGAACACTAACTCTACTACAACGCCTCAGAGGTACGTACTCGTCAATTAGTTTAATAAGAGTTTCCTCCTCAGGTTGATTGCTAGTGTTTGAGGTTCCTTCATCACTCAACTCTTGAACCTCTTCAAGGTCAATTTTCCTCCCACTGTCCTCTTGGCATATGAGTCCTCTCTCGCGAAAGACTCCTCTCCTAGCAACGAAGACAACATTGTCACTCGGTCTATAGAAGATATATATCCAAAGGACTTCTGTGGGTGGTCGATTAAAATACAATGATCACTACGAGGTTCGAGCTTATCGTGAGTCTCGCGTCTCACGAAAGCTTCGCAACCCCAAACCTTGATGTGTGCTAATGAGGGAACCTTCCCTGTCCACATCTCGTGAGATGTTTTGTCAACCTTCTTAGTTGGGACTAGATTATGGATATGGGCGGTAGTCTCTAAGGCATACCCCCAAAATGAGATAGGTAATGAAGCTTGACTCATCATGGAACGAACCATGTCCAACAAGGTTCGATTGCGCCTCTCAACCACACCATTAAGCTGTGGTGTCCTGGGTGGCGTCAATTATGAAATAATTCCACATTCCTTAAGATAATCTAGGAAGTCAATACTAAGATACTCACCACCTCGATCAGAACGGAGCATCTTTATCTTCTTGCCCAACTGATTCTCCATTTCTTCTTTAAACTCTTTTAACGTTTTAAAGGTTTCTAACTTATGCTTGATTAAGTAGATATAGCCATATCTGTTGTAATCATCAATAAAAGTCACATAGAAGTGGTTAGCATCCCTTGTGGCGGTTCTGAAGGGTCCACACACATCGGTGTGTATGAGATCCAACAAACCCTCACCCCTTTCACAAGTACTATTGAAGGGTGACTTGGTCATCTTTCCAAGCAAACAAGATTCGCAAGTGTCATCCGACCTTAAGTCGAATGACTCCAACACACTAGCCTTTTGAAGTTGTCTTATGCACTTCTTGTTGACATGTACAAGACGACAACACCACAAGCATGCCTTGTCCAAACTATTGGACGAATCAATGTGCAAAACATTATTTCCTAAGTTGTCTATAACCATCACAATTTCATATACACCATTACAAGGTAATGCTTTAAAATAAAATACACTATTATAAAAAGCATTAATAGAACCAGATTCATTATCAAATAAAAATATAAAACCTTGTTTGTACAAACCATGAAAGGAAATAATATTTCTCGCCATGTTGGACGAGTAGCAACAATTATTTAAATCTAATTCTAACCCACTACTAACAAATAAAGAATAAACTCCAATCTTGGTGACATGCGACATTTTCCTATTCCCCATGATCAAGTTCATATTCCCGTGCTCCACATCCCTACTTTTTTTAGTCCCTGCAAATCAGAATAAATGTGGAAACTACAACCTGTATCAAGTACCCAAGAACAAGAATGTCAAGAGTTATTAGATAAAAATAGTATAGATACCTGCATGAGTGGGCTTAAACTTCCCATCCTTCACATCCTACAAGTATTTAGGGCAGCTTCGCTTCCAGTTCCCTTTATCGTGACAATAGAAACACTCTGCTTCTTTTGGATTGGTAGAGGGATTAGCAGAACCAGATTTAGTCCCACTAGAAGCGGATCCATCATGAGACTTTCCCTTGCGGCTCTTAGAAGGAGCCTTCCTCTTCTTCCCTTTCCCATTTCCAATTGCCAGGGCTGGGGTAGCAGTAGTAGGAGTATGAGTAGATACAACATATTTTCCTTTTAAACTACTTTCAGCAGTTCTCAAAAGGCCTTGAAGCTTGCTAAGAGTGGCCTCCTCCTTGTCATATGATAAGTCATACGAAACTAATCATAACAAGGAGGCAATGAGTGTAGAATAATATCAATTCCCAACTCTTCATCAAAGTTCACATTCAACTTTAGCAAGTGGTCCACAAACCTTTGCATTTTCTGCAAGTGGGCCTTGATGGACTCTCCACCCTTCATCTTTGTTGTAATCATGGATGCAATGATTTCATACCTTTCCTGACGAGCACTTTGATAGTATCTTTCCATCAAGTCTTGGTACATATCGAAAGGTAGTAGTCCTTATAGTACTTTTGAAGTTCAGTTGTCATAATGGAAAGCATGATACAAGACACCTTTGTGGCATCCTTCTCATGTGCCCTATACCAAGCAACCTCTTCAGGAGTAGAAGTGGTTTCAGTAATCTCCTTAAGCTCTTTGTCGAGGACATATTACTTGTCCTCGTAGCGAGTGACCATCCTAATGTTCCGAATCCAATCATTGAAGTTCGAACCATCAAAGATGACCCTCCCACACAAATTCATGAGGGAGAAAGAGCCCGAAGGGTTTGAGCCAGAAGCGGTGTTGGAAGAAATCTGAAAAAGAAAGACAAAGTTTAGATTAGATAAGAATCCTTAACATAACACCCAAATGAAATATTAAGGCTAGGACCCAACACAATATTTCACAATTCGGAAGAGGGATGCCGTAATCCAATTCTAAAATATTTGAAGGTAGGTAAATGACGATTTACCAGTTTCCACCATGAAAAAACGAAATTAATTATTAGGTTTTAAATGAATTGGAATTCCTAGATTCCTTTGAGATTCATTGAAAAACATGTTTAAATCTTGATTATGCCCTTCAAGTTTGTGATTGGGATACCGAGGATCACAAACAAGGTGTGACTAACCATGCAAATGTGCTTGGTACACTTGATGTCATTTATCACATAATCAATGTACCGGTTAACCACACATGCTCCATTGATCTATGACAAACATCAAGCTACCCTTACTAGTCCAAGTTAATGTGTCGGTTAACCATACACACTCCATTAACGACATGACAAGGTGCAAAGTGCAATTTCATGGAATAGCATCATTTTCACATTTTTCCTAAAGTAACTAAGATTTAGAATTTAATAAAACATTTAGTTACTTTATAATTATCATTATACTTTTAACGAGAATTAATGTCCTATCCTACCTATTCGGCTAACGACCCTCCACCAGTCAAGGAAACGGTGGGTGAGAGTGGACACCCATTAAACCACCATTTTATAGGCAGTAACCTTATACCCCCTTATAGATCGGCTTCGTGAATGAGGCTTACTAATGGTAACACAGACTTGTCTTATACATATATATATATATATATATATATATATATATATATATATATATATATATATATATATATATATGATAAGTTATTAAATAAACTTGAAGATCGATTAGATCTTTGTAACAGGTAGTGCGAAGAACATAAAACAATAAACAAGACAAGATTGAATCACAATGTGTCGAATGATTAATTCAAACAATCATCAGCAGAGCTCGACTAAGAACTTCCGCTGTAGAGGATTTAGGGTTACAAGAACGATAATTAAACTTCTGAATAATGCTCTAATCTATCGTTACTATCGTTGTTTTCTATCGTTTTTCCTAAGATGCATGCAAGCACCTATATTTATAATAAACCCTACTAAACTCACGGATGGACAGGCCCATACCGGAGATACAAAAACGGACTAGCTAACGAGCCCAATAGACGCAACACTTAATACAAAACACGACCCAATAATCTCCCCCTTTGCGTCAAATTGGAGCGAGACTACTTCTTCTTCGGGCCAGCAGCGGGTGTCTTCTTTACAGTATCAAACAGACGTGTGATAAGAGCGAGAATAGTCTGTCTGAACCGAATGTACCATTGTATCATGTCATCGAAGTACTTGACATCATCCGCTGAGTTTTGCTTGCATCTGTGGATGATCCCCAAAACATGCTCTAAGCAAGCAGTAGTGTACAAATGTTTGTCAGCCAAGGCAAAAAGACATTTCTGTCCTTTGTTTCTGGTGAACATGACTGAATTCCTTCTTGAGTCAATTCTACCCATCTGCATTTGGTTCAGATCACTGGCAGAGCCAACAGGAGATATTTTTGGTTTCTTCTTAAATACGCTTGCTATCTCCTGATCCATCAGCGCAACTTCCATGATGTAGCACACCAACATCCTCTTGAGATGGTCGATGATCGGACCATATTCAGCTTCGTTGGTGAGAAGGATGTTGTGCAAGATAATCCAATCATAGGGATTGAGGTTCGGAAGATCTGCAAGAGAAATGACATGTTCGGTTTTGGCAGATCCCCGAAGTACCTTGAACCGAATGTTAATGAAGTTCCCTTCAGTATACGGCTTCAAGACTCGAACGTTGATAATCTTCTGAGCGCTCCAAGTCTGATACTGAGGTTGAGCAGCCTTCAGATAGAAATAGATTAAGTCCCGATCAACCTGTGGATGAGGATGAGGGAACTCTGCAACGTTGGAGAAGGCATGAAAGATGAACGCCTTTCGGGTCAGTGGCATGTCAAACTGAGAGTTGACAGTATTGAAACAATCAAAAGAGATTACAGGTTCCAGCCACAAGATACTCGGTGTGTCAATAGCTTCTTTAATCATCCTCTTGAGAGTCCAGGCAGGAAAAAGAGTTTTCCTACTCTCAAGAAGGTCGTGGGCTTCCTTCTATTTTCGTTCAGCTTCTTCAGCCTCTTTTGCCACACGAGCACTGACATCAGCCTCATTGCGTCGACTTCTACGCTTCAACAAGTCGGCAATTGTTTCTTTGTCTTCTTCCTCTTCTTCCTCAGCAATATTTTTGCCTTTGTCTTTCACACCCAAACCGGAGGCTTGGTCTACTGGAGGAGGTTCGGTAGTGTGAGTTGCCTTTGAGGAATGAGGTGGTTGGGATACAGATTCCTTCTCTCCCCCTTGTTTCGGAATGGACACGAAATCAAGTAGCCCTTCAATTTTGCTTAGCAGGGCAAGGGCGGGAGCGAGCTTCTCTGCAAGGGTACGCCTCATAGAGTAGTTAAGGATAGGATCATGTGCTTCGAGGATGTTTGAGATTACAGAGTGGACATCCGAAACACACGTCTTTATCACCTCCCTCTCGGACCGAAGAGAGTCAATCTCTTGTTGAGAGTGGGAGAGTTGAACACTCTTTACCTTCAGAGCAGTGGTCTTCTTGGCAAGAACATCCATAAGAGAGTTCTCAGCAGCCAAATCTTCTTGGAGCTTCGGGAGACGCTCGTCAATGGTTGTACGAAATGCTGAGTTATCGTCTGAAAGCAGTTGACGAAAAGAAGCGAATGACTTCAACTCAGTAGAAACTGACGTTGCTAGCTGTTGAACAACTGGTTCCAACGTAGTCTTTGCAGCATTTGCACTCTCCTGTAAAGACTTTAACAGGGAAGAGGCATCAGAAAATAGTTTATCGACTTTTTCGGTCGCAGCCTGACAGGCTTTTGTTGAGGCGTCGATGGCAGAGGTTGCAGAAGCAATGGAATCTTGTTGAGCCTTAGAGAAAGCATCAACAATCTTCTGAACTTCATCTTCAGAAAGGGATGACTGAGAAGTGGAAGAGGAGGCGATGAGTAAATCAACTTTGTCATGGAGCTCCTTGAGATGTTGTTTTGTGACAGGAGCGTCGTCATCGTCATCACTCTGTATTTGAAACGGACTATAGTAGACCAAGTCAAACGTCATATCTTCCCCGCCAAGAAATGGTTCTTCACCCTCTGAAACATGACCAGGAGAAGGTGGTGGTGGTGAAGCTGTTGGTGTAGCAGTATGGGTAGGTTCAGGTTGGGTTGTTTCGGGTATAGATGTAGGTTCGGATGCTTTTGTGGTTTCGGGTGCTGGGGTGGTTTCGGGTGCATCAGTATGAACCCCCGTATCAGATACGTTGGATTGAACATCTGCAGTGGATGTTGTGGTTGCTTCGGTGAATATTGGTGTTGGTATTGGGATGGAAGTGGGTGGTATTGAAGTAGTGGAAGTTATGGGGGAATAGAAATAGGAATGGTTTTAGGTGGAGAGTTAATGGGAGAAGTAGAGGCATGAACTTCTGGGGTAGGAGATCTGGGTGGAGTGTTGCCTCGTGGAGATTCGTCAGAATCCGAACTCTCACCCTCAGACTCGCTTGAGGAGGAAGCGATGATCAGCTTTCGCTTGGGCTGAGTTTTTCGGCGCTTTTGCTGCGGAGACTGAGCAGCCTTGGTTGGTTTCCTCTTCTTTAGAGAAGGGCCTTTAGCCCCTTTCACCACCTGTTTCCCTTTATCAGCCTTCTTGCCTCTTGGAGCAGGCTTGTCGGCGTCATGAATGGACTTCAACATCTCCGGAGTAAGATCCCTCGGACCAGAACGCTTGAATCCTTTGTACGTCTGGATAATCCGGCTATCAGCAGGAACATTGCCATACATAGTTTCCGGAATTGAACCGTTGAATGGAAACTTTGAAGCGTCCGATACAATGATCTTCGTGGTATGAAAGGTACCAATCGAAGACATTGGAGCACCAGCAACAATGGGGACGTGGTACTTGTCCATCACCTATTTCATGATCAAGGTCCAGAACCTAGCGTATGAAATTTCAGAATGCCTAGATGTAGAGGAGAGACTCTGGAAGAGTTGTTGCCACAGAATAGACCCATAATCCATGTTGATGCCATTGTAGACACCATACATTATGGACAAAAACAACCGACTGGCACCATCAGATCCAACACTTCTTTCAGATAACCCTTTGAATAGAACAGTGAACATCCCGTTCCACTGTGGAGGTAGGCACGACTTCTTGAACTTCGTGACCATAGTAAGCACCTCCGTATAACCCATGTTGTAAAACATGTTGAACAAATGCCCCATTGGAATCGTTTCAGGGTTAACCCTCGAGGAATCAGGTTCAAACCCTAACAACGAGCAAAATCTTTGCTTTGAAATTGAGGGCTTGTGCTGAAAAATGTCAAAGAAGATTCTGTCAACGACCTTGTCGTAGTGAGCAGTCGCAAAGATCTGCGACAAGAACTCCATCGGAACAGATTCAGCTCTTGTAAGTGCAGGAGCAATCGGCGAAAACTTCAAACACTCGATAATGGGGAACATGAAGGCATCGTAAACATGAGGGGACAAATCGATGATTAGGCTTTGTTGTGGGCGAATGGGCAGTATGTGGGATGTTGCGTGAACAAAAGATGAATTTTCCATTGCTTGAAGAAAGTGGAGAATATGATGAACAGTGAAGGTTCAGGGATTTCTTGCGCTCTGGGAATTTTAATTGCAGTAAAGAGGTAAACGGTGGAGGATGTTGCCTTTTATACTGTGGGGTAAGGAGAGAGAAAGATCTTCCCAAATATTCTATCGAAAAACGAAGGGTTTTCCGGAGTTGACTGATGCGTGACAGTTGGGGTAGCCGATGATCACGCATGAGAGAGAGTGTCAGACCCCTAAAAACATGCCTCCAATCAAGCGCCGTTTGGATATGAACCGTTTCATATTCACACGCGTCCCTTCTGCGCCATTTGGAGACGAGACGGTTCCAATTCACACGCTTTCCCTTTTGCGCTGTTTGAAATCAAATCGATTAGACTCCCGCCTGAGTCAGCATGTCTTCATCTTATCCCTTTAAATTGTAACGGCATCTTTTGAAAAATACCGCCACGTGGATTAAAATCAACCACAGCCTTTAATCGACTGTCAATCCAAGTAAAATGCCTTGTAATTAATAGAACCTGAATTTTGGAAAATCAAAGATTTTCGTGCTTAGGGTGTAAAAGAAAAGAAATAAAGAAAATTTTTTGGGAAAATATGTGATGTCAATTAAGACACGAAACAAATGATCCCGGACACGAATCTCTTCCTTCAAAGTCAAGAGAGACCTTAAAGTGTTTGTGTGGTTTCCCGTTGAATAACGATCAAACACTTATTAAGAAGTGTTGAAAGGCTTCTTTTAACTAGGCTTATTAAGGTGGTTATCGCTTCGATTCAAAATTCCTAGTCTTGATATAAGACAGAAATCGAACGAAGTACTTGTGAGACCGGTGTAGTCTATAGAACAAGTAGGTTGGAGATAATTTAATTTGGCTAGGACATTTTTAAAAAAAAATCTCAACAAAAATTTAAAACTGGATCCCAAGGGAAGAAATGTTATGGGTGTTAACAATTTCATAGGAATCACACAAAAGAAAATTTTGAGAGTTCAAGAAGGTACGTACGTCAATTCATTAGTGAAAACTAGAGCAAATTAATTGTTCACCGTCAATTCGTATTGGATATTGAATTTTGGGTTTCACTTAGATCGTAGTGACAAGAAACTAAGATCATAAACACAGAAATTGTGTAACCATAAACCTCAGTGGTAATTTCTGAGAGTCTTAAGGGTTACTTTTTTGAAACGAAAGTGATGGAGAAATGCAATTTAGATGGTGTAAGAAATTTAAGTACCTCTGCTGTGAAAATCTGGACCAAGCAGAAAACTCTTATCTCATGTGAGAAGAGAGTTAGGTAGCTCATGATTAGAATAAATAAGGAAGCCTAATTGGGAAGACAAGGTTTGTTTATACCAAGTCAGTAAGGCCTATTATTCAGAATCAGGTGAGGCTTTGGACACATACAACAGCATGCTTCTAGGGACACTTAGCTAATTCAATAATTTCCCCATAAACGAACACACACATAAAATTAAAGCCAAAAAGAAAATAAAGAACAAAACATTTTTGGAGTTTTTGAATTTAAAAAAAAATTATATTTTTGGAGTTTTTATGAATAAAAGATGAAATAAAAAATAAGACAAAAAAAATTACAGAGTGAAAAAAAAATAATTTGGAACCGAACCCGAGCGTTCGGTTTATTTCGGTTGTGAAAAACTTTGGAACCGAACCCGAGCGTTCGGTCTATTTCGGGTGAGAAAAATTTTGAAACCGAACCCGAACGTTCGGTCTATTTCGGTTACCAAAGAAAATAGATTTTCAAAAAGAGAATAGTTTTGACAATAAGAGAAATGCATTTGGAACAATGATACAAAAGATTTACAACCAAGAAAACTACCTTTGATTGAGGTGCGAAAACCAGATGATTCAACCGAACCCGAGCATTCGGTTCATTTCGGTACATTAGTACAAGACCCGAACCCGAATGTTCGGTCTATTTCGCTTCTTACTTTTGAGTTTGAGAGGTAATGTTTGGTATTGACTCCGATTCCATCATACCTAGCCCTTGTAGAATTTTGTTGAACGATGCTTCAGGAAGAGCTTTGGTGAAGATGTCAGCCAGTTGATCAGTGGTTCGAACAAAATGAATTTCGACGTTCCCATCTTCCACATGATCTTTAATGAAGTGATACCTCAGTGCGATGTGCTTAGTCTTCGAGTGTTGCACTGGGTTATGACAGATCCTAATTGCACTTTCTGAGTCGCAATATAGTGGGATCTTTTTCATATTGAGTCCATAATCCCGGAGTTGACTTTGGATCCAAATCACTTGAGAGGTACAGGAGGCAGCTGCGATATATTCTGCTTCAGCTGTAGACAAAGATACACATGTTTGTTTCTTTGATTGCCAACTAACCAACTTCCCGTCTAGGAATTAGCAGCCTCCCGTGGTGCTTTTCCTGTCTAGTCCACAACCTCCAAGGTCTGCATCTGAGTAGGCTTGAACGAAGAAGCCTGAGTTGGATGGATACCATAGGCCTAAAGAGGTAGTTCGCTTGAGATAACGAAGTATGTTCTTCACTGCAAGCATATGAGGTTCACGTGGATTCGCCTGAAATCTAGCACAGTAACAAACAGAGAACATGATATCAGGCCTGCTAGTAGTAAGATACATCAGTGAACCGATCATCTGGCGATATAGCGTAATATCAACTGCTGGCTTATCCAATGATGGAGTAAGCTTGGTGCCGAACGCCATTGGAACTTTAACCTTCGAATCTCCCATCATGCCAAATTTTGCAAGGAGAGTCTTCGTGTAAGCTTCCTGATTAATAAAGATGCCTTCGGGTCCCTGTCTAATGTTTAAACCAAGGAAAAAGTTAATTGGACCCATTGAGCTCATTTCAAATTTAGTCTCCATCAGCTTTCTGAATTCAGCTGTTAAGCTAGGATTCGTTGAGCCGAAGATGATATCATCGCCATAAATTTGAACAATCATAAGGTGGTTACCTTCCTTCTGACGAAAGAAGGTTGGGTCAACCGAACCTTGTTTGAATTTCGACATCTTTAAAAATTTGGTTAGTGTTTCATACCAGGCCCTCGGAGCTTGTTTTAGTCCATATACGGCTTTGTCCAAAATGTAACAGTGATTGGGGTACCTTTCATTGACGAATCCAGGAGGTTGCTCCACGTACACCATTTCTTCAAGTTCTCCATTTAGAAATGTGCACTTGACATCCATTTGGTAGACCTCAAAGTTTTTGTGTGCAGCATAGGCAAGAAATATTCTAACGGATTCCAGCCTAGCTACAGGAGCGAAAGTTTCTTCATAGTCAATTCCTTCCTCCTGACAGTATCCTTTCACTACCAGACGGGCTTTGTTACGTATCACGTTGCCTTCCTTGTCCATCTTATTTCTGAAGACCCATTTGAGACCAACAACTGAGGCATCTGGAGGAGTTGGAATGAGACGCCAAACTTTATTCCTTTCGAATTCATTCAGTTCATCTTGCATAGCTTGAACCCAATCGGAGTGATCAAGAGCAGTGTTAACTGTCTTTGGTTCAACTTTTGAGACGAAGGAGTTAAACATAAAGAATTCTACTTTTGAAAATAAGGAAGTTTGTTTTGCCTTTAGTTGTGATCGGGTCAGGACCTTTTCAGAGACATTACCGACAACCTGAGAAACAGGATGATCTCTGGTCCATTTGACAAGAGGAGGGTAATTTGGATCATAAGATGGATCCAATTCAGCGTTTACCATCTCTTCTAGTTTAGATTGACTATCATAGTCGTAAGACATATCTGCATTCTCCCCCTCGACAGATAGGCTTTCAGGTGTGTCTTGAGTTTCTGGAGCTATAGGAGTTTCGTGCGGTGTTGAGCTTTCGGGTACCACTGGACTTTCAAGTGCAGATGAGCTTTCGGGAGCAGCTGGAGAATAGTTCTCCCCCTCAACATGTGAGCTCAGCTGTGATGACGAAGATGTGCCCTCCCCCTCAACTGAAGTATCGTGCTGTGGAGGGTCGTCAGAACTTGATCCTCCTTTATTCATTCTCTTTGCAGTATCTTCGATGAGTTGCTTCAGATGATCTACTTTGTTGTCTGTTGCACTCACTTCTAAGAGAGTTGCCTTCTCTGGTTCATCAAATAACTCGACGAACTTCTCAAATAGATTTGCGATCGAGGCTGTGACTTGGCCTGTGTGAGAAAAGATTTCTCCAACTGTGTCTTCTTTGGCCTTTAGCTTTTTGACATAGCTATCATCAAAAGTCACATAATAGGTTTCTTCTATTTTCCTCGAGCGCTTGTTTAATACCCTGTAGGCCTTAGAAGTGAGAGAATAGCCCAGAAATATCCCTTCATCGGCTTTGACATCGAACTTGTTACGGTGTTCTTTAGAATTGAAGATGAAGCACCGTGAGCCGAACACGTGGAAAAATTTGACATTTGGCTTCCTGTTGTTGATGATCTCATAAGGAGTGAGAGTGAATCGCTTATTGAGATATGACCTGTTTTGCGTAAAACACGCTGCAACAATAGCATCAGCCCAAAAATATAAAGGTAAAGAAGCAAAACTTAGCATGCTTCGGGCCGCCTCACACAAAGATCGGTTTCGTCTTTCGACAATCCCATTTTGTTGAGGGGTGTAGGAAGCTGAGAAGTTATGACTGGTTACTTTGTCGGCTAAGAATTCTTCGAATTCTTTATTTTTGAACTCTAGACCATTATCGCTCCTGATGTTGCGAACGACTTTCTTTAGCTGTACTTCAATCTGCTTGATAAACGTCTTCAACTTGAAAGTCGCTTTAGATTTGTGCTTCAGAAAGAACACCCATGTAAAACGCGAGAAATCATCAACGATGACAAGAATATACTTGCTACCGCCGATGCTTTCGATAGATGATGGACCACACAAGTCAATGTGAATTAACTCTAATGGTTCAACAACTTTAGTGTTTATAATAGATGGATGACTTTGACGACTCTGCTTCCCCATTTCACATGCAGCACACAAATGTTCTCTATCGAACTTGAGCAATGGAAGACCTCGAACATGACCTCCAGCGACAAGTTTGTTGATGTCCTTAAAGTTGAGATGAGAGAGCCTTCGGTGCCACAGCCAGCTTTCGTTAGATTGTGCTTCGGATAACAGACAGATAGCTGGATTCCCTTTGATGGGTTTGAGGTTCAGGGGAAACATTTCGCCTTTGCGCTCCGATTTGAGAATTACTCTTTTCGTTTTCTTTTCAATTATTTCCGAACCCTCATCATCGAATGAGACCTTGAGACCGATACCTCCAACAAGCTGAGATACACTGATAAGGTTGTGTTGTAGTCCTTCAACGTATGCAACCTTTCTAATCGTAAAATCACCATTTGTAATCATTCCATAGCCTTTTATGGTGCCGAATGAGTTGTTCCCGAACTTGACATTTCCACCGTTTGAAAGAGACCTAAACTCCCTCAGCTCTTCCTTCCTTCCTGTCATGTGACGTGAGCAGCCACTGTCAATGTACCATTCTTCGTCAAACTGCTCGTCACTAATAACCTGCAAAAATTAAGCAGATTTAGGAACCCAAAGTTTCTTGAGTCCATGTGAGCCTTTCACTGGAACAGGAATAGTAAGAGAGATGTCAATAAGATATGTTCCTTTTAAGGGTGAAAACCTTAATTTTATTGGGATTTGTGTCTTTCGGTTTGGATTATGGTTTAGGTATTTGAACTCTGGGATTATTTTGATTTGTTTAAGCTGATGAAAACTTTGATTTTCCTTTCAGATCTGTTGATGATTTAGGTTTTTGAGTGCGAACAAAGTTGAATTTAGAAAGAGGTTGAGAGGAATTAAAAGAATTAGAAGAAGAAGAACGAGAGAAGTTAGACTGAGATGATTTCTTGGCTTGAGATTCTAAGTGACCCTTTTGTTTTTGATCATTAGTGGGACCGAACCTAGATCTTTGGTCTCTTTTGCTCTAGGAACCGAACCTCTGCTTTCGGTAGATAGTGTTTTCTGAACCGAACCTTTGCTTTCGGTTGTCAAAATTTTCAGAGCCGAACGTATCCTTTCGGTTGTTTTGACTTTCAGAACCGAATCTCTCTCTTCGGTTGTTATGACTCTCTTGTGACCTAACAACGTTTTTCTCTGACTTTAAATTTTTGTCATGATAAGAGAAATAGGCATTTTGAGATTGCCAGAACTGTTTTCTTTCAGAGAGATTCTTCTTGTATCTCTGATTCCTTTGCTGTTTTTGATTTCTCACCTGCTTCGGCTGACGATGGATATTCGCCTTTTGTTTTTGCTTTCTGTCAGTAGGTTCACTTTGAACTGATGATGTGTCGCTTGAAGGAGTGACTTCTTTTGCAGAAACTCCTTTTTCTTCAGGAACATCTTTTGTACCACTAGTACTTGGAACGTCGAAGATATCAGGTTTGTTCAAAGGTTCTGGCACATATCTGCCTTTTGTTTTCCATGAAGTCCTTTCTGACAGACCAACTGTTTCGTCGGCATTGTTGATAGGAGCAGACCAGAAGAACTCATCGCAACCATCAACATTATCTTCGTTTACAATAGCTGTGAGTTTGGCTGTCTGATGTTCTGTTACGCATGTGACTTTATACACCTGATTTGGAGTTGTTCTTACCTTTTGGTATACAACAGCCTTTTCTTCAAGGATCGGGGACTTTTGTTGGGACAGACGAGCAAACTCCATAGAGTTTTCTGAAATAAGATTTTTGTGGTTTTTGGGTTCGCTCTTGACAAACTCTAAACAGTCAACTGTGTCTTCAACATAAATTTCACTCATATCATCGTCCTCATTGAGCTCAGATGCATTTTCAACATCAACTTTATTTTCTGAGCTCAGGTTGGCATTCAATGAGTCAAACTTTGGTATGGTTTCGGTTCTTAATTTTAGTTTATCATTTTCATCCAAAAGATTTTTCAGCATGTCTTTATGGTCCTTGGACTTTATGAAAGATTCGATTTTGTCTAGACCATACATATATGTCGGATTAACATCCTCAGACGAAACAACACTTTCACAGTTATATGCATTTTCAGCGTCAATTTCATCCTCCTTAAACTCAAGGAAGGGCAAAATCATGCGATGAATTTTCTGCCCTATTTCACAGTTTAAATGAAGTTGAGTGATATTAGTGTAAAGACGTTTAGCAATTAAACAAAAGACATTTCTTTGTTTTAAAAGTTTTAAATTGTCTCTTTGCAAATAAATGTTTTCATCCTTGGATTTGATTAACTCCGACTCCTTTAGCTCGATCCACATCCTTCGTTCCTCACTTTTTGAAGATACCCTGCTAATTTGGTCAGTTAGGTTAGAATTGGTGACCCGTGTTTGAGTTAAACTGCTGTCTAGATGAGAGATTGTTGAATTAACATTTTTTAGTTCTTTTTCATATGAACTTTGTAGGACTTTGAATGAAACAAAAACTGATTGTACCTTCTTGATCAATTCATCAAGCTCGTTAAACTGGACGCTGAGAGGTTTTGCTGTGAAGCACAAGTCCTCTCGCGCCTTTGTGTCTTCACTCCCACCATCTATGTTGTATCCCCTCATCTGAGACACGTCTGACACCATTAAACACTTTCCACCGCTCCCTTCACCTTTTGCAACATAGGCCTTTCCATGAGATGGCTTCCTGACTTCATCATCCTCAGAATCGGTTGACCAGACCTCCACTCCACCGAACTCATCATCCGCTACCGAACCCTGCACAATTAAAGCATTCATAGAGGGGTTAGCAGTGGATTTCTTTCTTTTGATCTCTTCCAGCTTTTTCAACAACACATTTTCTTCGTCTTTCTCCTCATCCTTTTCTGCCGTTTTCTTGAGAACACAATCTTTGGCATAGTGGTTCTTTCCTCCACAATAATAGCAGCTCACACCCGAATCTCCTTCAGCTTTCGGTTCCTTCTTTGGTTCTTCTGCCTTCGGTTCTTCCCTAACCTTTTCAGAACTGTAACTTCCCTGCCAATTTTGGTTTTTATTTGTAGGGAACCTTTTCTTGATGAACCTCTTTGGGTTTGACACCATCATTGCATTGTCTTCAGAGGTAAGGTCATAATCCTCTAGGTTGAGGTCTTCATCTTCTATCACAGCTTTGCTTTTGGACAGAAGAGCCAATGATCCCATGCTTGAAACCACATTTTTCTCCTGTAACACAATCTTTTCTTGGGATTTCAAAATTCCTACAAGTTTCGCCAAAGAGTAAGATTTGAATTGCTCATGCGCTTTAACAGTGGACACAACCGCTCTCCACTCAGATCTGAGACCGTTTAAAAATGTAATCTTTTGTTCAATCAACTTCCTTTCAATATCATGTTTAATCATCTTACTAAGAAGATGACTGAAGCGATCGAACGTCTGAGTTACAGTTTCTTCAGGACTCTGCTTGAATTCACCAAATTCGGACAAAAGCAAGGTTTGAATGGAATGCTCGAGATCTTCGTCCGTAGAATATAACTCTCACAGCCTATCCCATATTTCTTTGGCAGTGCTGCATGAACTCAGCAGCCTGAAAGTGTCAGATTGAAGAGCGAATCTGATTAGTCTCAATGCTTTAATATTGCACTGAAATTTATCTTTTTCTTCTTGAGCAATATATTTAACATCTTTCAAAAGATCATTATACTCCTTCTGAGTTTTAATTATTCTTGAAGTTGCTGAATGAGCGAATGGTCCAAATACGATTGCTTCCCAGATGAGATATCCATTGTCCTCAGATCCGATGACATAATCTTCAAAGTGATGTGCCCAAACTTTGTAATCCTGGGTGTAAAGGATGGGAATCTTTGTCGTTGATCCAATGTTGTTTGAGATGTTAATGGGATTAGATTGTGACTCGTCCATGCTTGATCGAAAAACTTGTTTAAAAGGTCAGACTTGTAATATATTAAATTAGGGCAACACAAATAAATCTTGAGTTACGTCAATTATGGGATGACGGCTCAATAAATATCAGTAAATGCGGAATAACCCTAATCGCAACCTTTTTCACAGAAAAGAAGTGTATGAATTACACAGCCTCCTGCTCTGATACCAATTGATAAGTTATTAAATAAACTTGAAGATCGATTAGATCTTTGTAACAGGTAGTGCAAAGAACATAAAACAATAAACAAGACAAGATTGAATCACAATGTGTCGAATGATTAATTCAAACAATCCTCAGCAGAGCTCGACTAAGAACTTCCGCTGTAGAGGATTTAGGGTTACAAGAACGATAATTAAACTTCTGAATAATGCTCTGATCTATCGTTACCATCGTTGTTTTCTATCGTTTTTCCTAATATGCATGCAAGCACCTATATTTATAATAAACCCTACTAAACTCACGGATGGACAGGCCCATACCGGAGATACAAAAACGGACTAGCTAACGAGCCCAATAGACACAACACTTAATACAAAACACGACCCAACAATATATATATATATATATATATATATATATATATATATATATTTAAGTATTTACTTTTAATATAATAATAGTATAAGGGTTGAATTTTAACTTTTAAAATTCTAGGGTTTGGAATTAAATGTTTCATTAGTGAGACTTTACAAATTCTAAAACTTGAGGGCAAGTTTTGAAACTCTTCAATTCCATAACTTATTAGTTTAATGTTATTTTAATGGATGAGACTTTTCATGTTCCATAACTTGAGGACAAGTTATGGAAGTCACTAAAAACATTTAGATCAATTTTAACAAATAAAATTATCATATAATCTAGGATTGATCTAACCAAACTCATAAAGCAAGATAATATCAAATAAACAATTTACAAGTAATCTTGTTTTTCATATAAACCAACAATTATCTTAAAATTTTGACAATTATCTTTTGATTGGATGAATATAATCACTACCATATCATAGAAAAAAATAGATTTTATGATGCAAAATAGTTTTTTGGTAGTGATCCTAATCCAATCCAGACCAAAAGTCAAAAAAAAACGTCCACTGAACAGTTACCACGTCGTAGTTACATTGACCACGTCGTGGTTATCAGTCAGATTCCAAAGAAAATGATTTTTTTTGCTTTGAACAATTACTAATGCATCAATATTACAGAAAACATCCTAGGCTCTGATACCACTGAAGGTTTTTGAGCACTAGAACACTCCTATGGTGCACATACAACCCTATATGTTTTGGATCTAAGTTTTCTCTACATATACATGCAATATTGTTTTCCAAAGCATGAAGCCTAAACTAGCATACAAAATTTGATAATTGAATCATAATACTAGTTATATTGTTTACCTCTTGTTGTACCTTGTTATCTTTGGCCTTTAAGAACTTAGAACTTCAAATGTGATACCTCTAATAAGTCACAAACACCACCAACAATTGGATGGCTTGAGAGAGAGGTTCCAATGCACTAATATTGGCTCTATGAACTCTGAGAACACAAGGGGTAATCAATTTTAGGCGATGGGGTCATATATATATATATATATATATATATATATATATATATATATATATATATATATATATATGTATATAGGAATCCAAGAGTCATGGGTAAACCCTAATCCATACACTTGGGTTATGATTCGTATCTCATGTGGGCTAACTCTTCATGGAAACTTACATAAACTTAGCCCAAACCATATATATATCATTGATTTACATAATCAGTCCCCGTTAATTTAATTAGTCTCTTTTGATCACTAAATTAATTCCAAATTAATTCTTGATCAATACTAATTAAATAACATGATTTCATATTAATATATTGTACTTGTAATATATTAAAAATCATAAATAACCTCTTTCTCAAATGTCCATCCTATTAGATAGTTCTGGTGAAGGCAACCCAAAACAATCATGCTACTCTCGGGTCAAGTACATACCAATTATAGTTATGGGCTTAGACACCTAATCCAACATTTAGAACATTTCAAGAGCTTATCCACGAAGTTAGCCCACATGAAAACTCTAGACCAGTCCAAGTTGATACGACTTTGACCCTACTAAAAATAAAGAGCTCCTAAACTCCTAACGATGATGCGACATTCGACTAAATCAAGCCATTACCGATCATGGGATGTAGGGAGAGGGGGAGAATTCGAGTTTGATGATGGCATAGTGGAGGTTGAAACCTCACGTGTTCATTTATAGTAACCATGAATACCGAAAATAGATGGTGGAAGGGTGGTTATTGATTGTGGGAAGTGGCCAGGTGGGGGGTAAGTGGTTTACAGAAAATGGAGGGTTATGGAAGTGGGTGGTTACACTAACACCAAGAAAGTGAGAGGTGAGGGAGGGGTGGTTTATCGAAAACATGGGGTTATAGGAGTGGGTGGTCATGGATAGTGGTAGCACTAGCGGATCTATAGTGGTGCCAGGTGTTGCACCGACAATACCTATTTTTCCTGTATGTAGTGGAAAATTTTCCAAATTTTCGATTTTTTTTACCTATTTTTCATGCACCAGCAACACCTACTTCAACTCGACAACATCTTATATGAATTCCTACGTCCACCTCTAAGTGGTAGGTAACGGGTTATCATCTATTTGTCTTTAATACGTGTAATAGTAATGTTTATTTATTTGTACCTCTTAAAAATCAAATGAGCTATAAGGTGTTGTTTGTTTTTTTTTTGGAGCGAAAATTCATGAAGTCTATGGACTGATGGGTTTGAGCCAAAAGAACATCCTATATTCTCATGCAAACCCTAATGCTTGGATCTAGGTTTCTCTATTTTACATGCAATTCATCCAAGACTTATGAACCCTAGATCTAGCATACATATTTCGAAATTATCATAAGAAATCAGATCTAGATGATTACCTCTTCAACAATGGCTTGAATCTTCTTGTCTTGGAGCTTAGAGTCACAAGTGTCACTCCTCTAATGGCTTACAAACACCACAAGCAAGAGGATGCTAATTGAAAGAGAGAGGGGTTGGCATAATTTCGGCTATGAACTCTTCTAGGGTTTCCAGTGGCAGAAAACTGATGCCCTAGGGGTTCTATTTATACTTGTGCTGCTACGGTTTTAGTCAAAACCCTAATGGACAACTTAGGCCTTAAGATATCCAAGGAAGCTTCTGGAATAGGGCCCTTATGGCCGAAATTAGGATGGACACATCCCTAATTTAGTCCATGCCTAGTCCATAAGGCTTTTCAGCCCAATATTCAACTATCACACATTTGACAGTTTAAGTCCCCTTTATTTAATTAATGTCTTTTAGCCACATAATTAATTCTTGTCTAATATTAATTAAACTATATGATTTCTCCTTTATTATATTATTCATATAATATATGAATAAACCATAATAACCTATCTCTTCATAAATCATCCTATCATGTTGCTTTGGTGAAGGCAACCCAAAAGGACCATGCACAATCGGGTCAAGTACATACCAAATATAGTTACGTGCTTAGACACTAATCCAACAGTCTCCCACTTGGATAAGTCTAGTAACTACAAATGTAAGTACAATCCGATTAGCAATCGTAGCTCTCAAAGACGTTGTTGAACTCTGATCTTATCAGTAACCTGTCCTTTAGATAAGGATCGTATAGTCCTCTGTTCTAAATATCGTGTGGACAATTACATGGAACATAGTCATACTTATTGTCCAACAGTTTGTTTCTCGATCTTTGATTCGTCTGACATAGAACTTGATTGAACACATCAATTCAGTCCTAACCGGGCTTGACACATAAGTCAAACCAAATCATCGAGGGGACCAAATGTCGCTTTTACCCTCTTAGGTTAAAAGGAACAGATAAACTTCGACTTATATGCATTTTCCATTCACTCATCAAATCATGCACAACAATGCGTTTTATAACATCAAGTTACTGATGCGTTTATGCATTATCAATGCACAACCAACTCGCAAATGATAAACCATATATCTAGGTTTTAAGACCATATGATATTATCATCTTGCGATTACTCGTGATAAATTCCATGAAGTGATACCAGCAAGCGCGGGTTTAATCCAATGCTCAAATCAAATTCATAAGCACTCATGAACGTTGCAGCAAACCTTTTCTATGTCTAATACACTTTAGAAAATCTACAAACCAATTCATGACAATCTTCTTTCATACCTACTCCCAAAGTATGAGTGACTGTAGAACGTTCGAATAATCTTATTATTCAGGAAGTCAAAACATGCAACGTGAAACAACAGTTAAATAATTAACATAATACAGTAACTTTACTTATAAACAATACTCTTTTATTTAATCATCAAATGTCAATTACATTTATATATTACACATTTCAAAGCTATCTAATCTAAACTAATATCGTCCTTCAGCCCAATGCTCCTAGCGTATTGCAAGTTCTTAAACCTACTCAGTCCCTTCGTAAGGGGATCCGCTGGGTTATCCTCTGACGATACCCTCTTCACTACGAGGAGTCCTTCTTCCACCTGATGTCGAATAAAGTGATATTTTTTGTCGATATGTCAAGATCTGCCATGATCTCTCGGTTCCTTGGTCAAGGCAACCGCTCCTTCATTATCATAGAAAATTTCCATGGGCTCCTTTATGGCTGGCACAACTCCAAGGTCTCTAATGAAGTTCTTCAACTATATCGCCTCCTTTGATGCTTCGCTCGCTGCAATGTACTCTGATTCGCACGTTGAATCAACTACGGTCTCCTGCTTGGAACTTTTCCAAGTCATTGCTCCTCCATTTAGGGTAAAGACCCAGCCCGACTGCGAACGGTAGTTGTCTCTGTCGGTTTGAAAAATGGTGTCACTATACCCTCGCACCCTTAATTGATCACTCCCACTGAGGACTAGAAACCATTCCTTGGTCCTCCGAAGGTACTTAAGAATATTCTTAACTGCGGTCCAATGTCCTTTGCCAGGGTTCCCTTGATATCTGCTGACCATGCTTAAAGCGAAGGCCACATCAGGGCGAGTACAAGTCATATCATACATGATTGAGCTAGCTACGAAAGCGTATGGTACTCGGCTCATTTCTACTATCTCGACTTCGGTACTCAGGCTTTGATTCTTATTCAACTTGGCATTACTTTGGATTGGTAACTCCCCTTTCTTAGAATTCTCCATACTAAAACGTTTTAGTACTTTGTCTAAGTAAGTATTCTAACTAAGTCCTATTAGTCTTTTACTTTTGTTTCTCACTATCCTTATTCCCAAAATATAGGCAGCCTCTCCGAGGTCCTTCATAGAGAAACACTTCCCAAGCTAGGACTTAACTTCCTGGAGTGTCGGGATGTCGTTTCCTATGAGTAGTATGTCGTCGACATACAATACGAGGAAGCTAACTATACTACCACTGGATTTGACATATACACATGAGTCATCCTTGCTTCGTAGAAATCCAAACTCTTTGACTTTCTCAACGAAACAAAGAATCCATCTGCGAGACGCTTATTTCAATCCATAAATGGATTTTTCAAGCTTGCATACTCTATTGGGATGCTTCGCATTGACAAAACCCTCTGGCCGACTCATGTAAACATCCTCATCCAACTTCCCATTAAGGAAAGCAGTTTTGACATCCTTCTGCCATATTTCATAGTCATGAAATGCAGCAATGGCTAGCATCATCCTAATAGACTTTAATTTCGCAACCGGTGAGAAGGTCTCATCATAGTCAACTCTGGGAGTTTGAGTAAAGCCCTTCGCAACCAATCGCGCCTTATAAGTGTGCACATTCCCATGTATGTCGGTCTTCTTCTTGAAGATCCACTTGCACCCGACCGTCTTACGACCTGGTACATTATCAACCAAGCTCCAAAACTGGTTATCGTACATGGACTGAATCTCGCTGTCCATCGCCTCCTTCCATTTTGCAGACTTCGGGCCTACCATGGCTTCCTTGTAGTTGTTAGGTTCATCCAAATTCACTAGTGTACTGTCGCTAATGAACTTATCCCCTTCTGTAGTAATATGAAAACTATAAAACTGGGGTTGAACCATAACTCTTTCGGAACGTCTAAGAGGTAAGGACTCGTCAATCGATTCAATTGGAGTTTCCTCCTCGGATTGAGCACCGACGTTAGAGGTTCCTTCATCGCTCGACTCTTGAATCTCTTCAAGATAGATTTTCCTCCCACTGTCCCCTTGGCTTATGAGTTCTCGTTCTCGGAAAATCCCTCTCCTCGTAATGAAGACAACATTGTCACTCGGTCTATAGAAGAGATATCCAAAGGAACTCTGCGGGTAGCCGATGAGTAGCCAATGAAAATACACCGCTCACTCCGAGGCTCGAGCTTGTCGTGAGTCCCTCGTCTTACAAATGCCTCGCAACCCCAAACCTTGATATGTGCCAACAAGGGAGCTTTCCCTGTCCACATCTCGTGAGGTGTTTTGGCAACCTTCTTCGTAGGGACTAAGTTAAGGATATGGGCGACAGTCTGTAAGGCATACCCCCATAATGAGATAGGTAGTGAAGTGCGGCTCATCATGGAACAAACCATGTCCAACAAGGTTCGATTATGCCTCTCAGCCACACCGTTCAATTGTGGTGTCCTAGGTGGCGTTAATTGCGAAACGATTCGATATTCCTTGAGGTAGTCGTGGAATTCAAGACTTAGGTACTCTCCACCTCAATCGGATCAAAGCATCTTGATTTTCCTGCCTAACTAATTCTCTACTTTTTGTTTAAACTCTTTAAACATTTCACAAGTTTCTAACTTGTTCTTGATTAAGTAGATATACCCATATCTACTATAATCATCGGTGAAAGTCACATAGAAGCAGCTCGCATCCCTTGTGGTGGATCTAAAGGGCCCACACACATCAGTGTGTATGAGATCCAATAAACCCTCACCCCTTGCACAAGTGCTAGTGAAGGGTAACTTGGTCATCTTTCCAAGTAAACAAGACTCGCACACGTCATTGTCCCTAAGGTCGAATGACTCTAACACTCCATCCTTTTGGAGTTGGGCTATGCGTTTCTTGTTGACATGTCCAAGATGACAATTCCACAAGCATGCTTTATCCAAACCATTGGAAGAATCAATACACATCACATCATTTCCTAAATTGTCTACAACCATCATAGTTTCATATATTCCATTACAAGGCAATGCTTCAAAATAGAAAACACCATTAAGATAAGCATTAATAGAACCTTTTTCATTATCAAGTGAATATCTAAAACCTTTTCTATACAAACCATGAAAAGAATGATGTTTCTTGCCATATCTGGTGAATAGCAAAAGTTATCTAAATCTAATCCTAATCCATTACTAAGCACTAAAGTGTAAACTCCGATCTTAGTGACAGGCGACGATCTTCTGTTCCCAATGATCAAATTTATCTTCCCATGCTCCACATCCCTATTTCTTCTTAGGCCCTGCAAATCATAACAAATATGAAAACCACATCTTGTATCAAGTACCCAAGAAATAGCACCTGATGAATCATTAGATTTAATAGTGTAAATACCTGCGTAGGACGGCTTGATCTTTCCATGTGACATCCCCATTTTCACGGCTAGAAAAGACCGATTTTGTTTATGCTTTATAAAAGTCAGAGTACTTCTTTTCATAAAAATGTTGCGGAATTTGTTCCCAGAAAAACACGATAAATAAGTTATAAAAACATTTTCGAAGAGACGTATTTTATTCATTTTAAAACATTTGGGATGTCATTGTCAATACAGAAACATAAGCATAAACAGAACTTACATTTATTTACACTAGTGATCTACATCTCTTTAAATCTCTCAGTGTAATGTGACTTCATATCAACACCTATGATATAAATAAACTGAGTGGGTCAGGTTGGGAAACCTGGTGAGTACATACGGTTTTCAACCCACAATAATATAATTATTATGTTCAAACAATCAAACAATCAACCCAATTACCCATCCCCATTATCTTCTTTATTCTTAAGGATCTACCCTAAGAATCAACCATTCCTTGTTCATACATTCCTAAGGATCATCCTAAGGAATCGGCACGAAGTCCATCGTCACCGGGGTTTAGGCACTAAGTTTGCATTGTCGCCAGAATTTATACAATAGGCACTAAGTCTGCATAGTCGCCAGGGTTTTGGCACCAAGTCTGCATGATCACCAGGGTCTAGGCATCAAGTCTGCATGATCACCAAGGTTTAGAGTACACCGAGTGAACAGATCGTTCACAACACCTACAGGTTGCGATCCTGCAAGTGTTCCACTGGACTGTCTAGAATAGTCTGTGGTTGTCATCTATACTCTGCTGAATGACGGGGACATCGTTTGGGAAAAAGGCTTCTCACATTGTACACCTCTCACCCCTACCTCTTGGTCTATATCACCTCTCAACTCATCGTCCAACTCATGATTCATCTATTATATCTACCCATGTTTTACCCCAACATTTTCGTAGATATAAAATACATATAAAGTTTAAATCATTTAAAACATGTATAAAATCTTTCACCGAGCATAGACAGCAAGTAAACAGACAATATGTACACATAGCACGTAGTAAATACTTCATATCTATGTGTAAGTTGAAGGGGACCATGCACTCACCTGAGTAGGTGGTGACTCAGCACTCGAACAGCGCTTCGATACTCTCAAAACAATTTGCTTCGAGAAACCTAGTATCAATATGACTAGGGTTTAGTCTGACGTTAACCGCGACAAATTAATAGTCTAGCTATTATTATTATTATATAAGCATTAAATAACACTCAATATAACTAATAATAATAGCCCAAATACTTATTATAAGTTCCTAATAACGTTACTATATTAAAACATAAGCTATACTAAAGATAGGGTAGGCATAGCTCACTTACAGCTGGTTTTCTCGAAAACCAGGCTTTGCTGGAGCAATGTTCCTGAGCCGAAAGGCTCTTTTTCCGGGACTCCAAGAGCCTCGGGGCTTCCTTCGGGTGCTAGGGGGTTTACCTAGGCTTTAGGGAGGTTAGGATAGGCTAGAGAGAGTATTGAGAGAGAGAGAAAGAAGTGGGGAAAGGTGTGAGAAATGAGAGAACCCGGCACTTCTATTTATAGGGTGAAATCCCGACGGACTCGCCGAGTTAGTTTACTGACTCGCCGAGTCAGTGCCACGTGTCATCACCTGATGGCTTTCCTTGGGGAGAAAGCCTTGGCCCATATTCAGCCACGTCACCCTTTTTGCAACAGCACCCTGCTGACTTCTAAACCCCGTAACTTTCGCATACGAGCTCCGTTTTTGACGTTCTTTTTTTCCACGCGTAGGTAAAAACAAGATCTACAACTTTCATTTAGACCCCATCGGCTAATTCTCGACCGATCTCAATTTTAACAGTAGGAGGCGTTTAGACTGTTAAATGACCGCGAAGAATTCGTAACTCCTTCATACGGACTCCGTTTTCGTCTATCTTTTTACCGTTCAGTTCCTATTAATGAGATCTTCAACTCTCATTTAGGTCGTGTAAGCCAAAAACCGCTCGAACTAAAATTCAAGTTTCGGGCTGTGCACTACTTAGCCGAATCTTAGAAAAATCATAACTTCCTCATACAAAGTCAGATTTGGGCGTTCTTTTTATGGATTTTCTCGGTTTAACATATTCTACGAATTTCGTTTAGATCACTAAGGCTAAATCTCGCTCTATCGTAAATTCACTTTTTACGCTTCCCGGTTTTGCCGTAAAACTTCGACGGGCCATAACTTCTTCGTTATAACTCGGATTTCGGCGTTCTTTATATGTATGATAACCTTGAGACATATTCTACAACTTGGTTAAAATTATTTATTCTAAATAATCTTTTTTCGAAAATTCATTTTCGACCCTTATTGCCTCTAAATTGGCTAGCCCGGATCTGCGGGCGTTACATTCCATCCTTGATATCTGGCAGATATTTCAGGTAGCTTCGTTTCCAATGCCCTATTTCGTGGAAGTGGTGGCACTCTGCCTCCTTGGGGTTGGAGTTGTGCTTAGCAGAACTAGCCTTGGTTCCACTAGAAGAGGTGTCATTATGGGACTTTCCCTTATGGTGGCTCTTTGAGGGAGCCTTCCTCTTCTTACCCTTCCCTTGCCTGATTGCCAAGAATGGGGTAGGAGCAGGAGTAGGAGTTGATACAACATATTTGTCTTTGAGGTTGCTCTCAGCAGTCCTCAAAAAGCCTTGAAGCTTGCTCAAGGTGACCTCCTCTTTATTCATGTGGTAGGTAATGCGGAACTGGTTGTAGCAGGGAGGCAAGGAGTGAAGGATGATGTCAATTTCCAGCTCTTCATCAAAGTTAACATTCAACTTTAGCAGGCGATCAACATATCTTTGCATCTTTTGCAGATGAACAGTAAGGGACTCTCCATTACCCATTTTGGTAGTGATCATCGAAGTGATGATCTCGTACCTTTCTTGCCTAGCGCTTTGGTGGTACCGATCCAACAGCTCTTGATGCATCTCATAGGGATACATATCCTCATAGGACTTCTGGAGTTTTGCAGTCATAGTCACCAGCATGATGCAATGGACTTTCGTAGCATCACGCTCATGGGCCTCAAAGGCAGCGATTTCTGTAGCAGAGGCAGTGTTGATGTTGATTTCCTTCAGCTTCTCATCGAGGACATACTCCTTGTCCTCGTAACGAGTGACCATTCGAATGTTGCGGATCCAATCATTGAAATTGGACCCGTCAAAGATCACTCTCCCACATAAGTTCATGAGTGAGAACGAGCCAGAGGAACGAGAAGCGTTGCTGTTTGCGTTCGACATCTGAAATGAAAAGAGACAAGTTTGATTAGAAATGAATCCCCAATTAAACACCCAAATGAAAATTAGGGCTAGGATCCAACAACATTATTTACAAATTGGAAGAGTGATGCTGTAATCTAACATACAAATAATTTGAAGGTAAGTGAATGACGATTCACTAATTTTCCACCATGAATAACAAATTAAAATTAAGTTTTAGATGTATTGAAAACTCCTAGATCTTTTGAGATTCATTGAACTTTTCAATGGCATGTTTAAATCTCGATATGCCCCTCAAGTTTGTGATTGGGATGCCGAGGATCACAAAGCGGGTGTGAATAACCATGCAAATGTACAAGGTGCCCTCAATGTTACAGTCACCTATTTGACGTGCCGGTTAACCACACACGCTCCATCGAACTATGACAAACATTGAGTCACCATTTTCCACCTTTGCTTAGAGCCCAATTAGTGTGTCGGTTAACCACACACGCTCTACTAATGTCTTAGCAAGGGTACAAATTGTAATTTCATGGAATTGCATCAATTCACTTTTGCCTAAAGTAACTAAGATTAGGAATTTTGTAAAACATCTAGTTACTTTTATAAATTCATTATACTTTTAATGAGGAAAGGGTTGCCCTATCCTACCCATTCGGTTAACGACCCTCCACCAATCAAGGAAGCGGTGGATGAGAGTGGACACCCATTAAATGACCATTTTATAGGCCATAGCCTTATACCCCTCCTTTTAGATCGGCTTCGTGAATGAGGCCTACTAACGGTAAGACTAGCATTTAAGTTATATATATATATATATATATATATATATATATATATATATATATATATATATATATATATATATATATATATATATGACATCCCCAAAATCTCGGTCAGAAAAGACCGGTTTCATTTACGCTTTTTAAACATTTTCAGAGTAAATCCTTTTGATTTTAAAAGAGATGCGGAATTCGTTCCCAAAACAAAATATGATAAAATAAGATTTACCAAATAATTTCTTAAAGAAATGTATTTTTCATTATATTACAATACTCGGGATGTCATGTTCCGATAAACAAACCAAAAGCATAAACATTTCAATACAGACCTTACAACAGTTATTTACAATAACAGGTCTATAATCCAAAAATAACTTGACAAGTCATCCAACTTATGCTCTGGCGCCACTAACTATAATACAAAGAAACTGAGTGGGTCAGGCTTGGGAGCCTGGTGAGCATATAGGGTTTTCAACCCACAATAAATAATTATATTTAATTCTGCCAACCAACAATAACCCAATTACCCATTCCCGTTATTCTCACTTTACATCCCTAAGACAACTAACATAAGGGACCTAGTCTAAGAATATTTCATTGGGGCGACAACACATGCTTCGGGGGTTCCTCAGCAATATAAGTCAAATAAGGAAACCATGGGGGGATGGAGTACAGCGAATGAACACCCAAGTTCATTAACACCTACAGGTGGCGAGCCTGCTAGTGTTCCACAAGACTGTCTCGAAAAGTCCGTAGTCGTTATCTAAACTCCGCTAGATGACTAAACCAAAACAACATTGAGGCCCTCATATGTTTATTTCACACCAACTATCTACCCATGTTCTACCCAGCATATTAGTAGATAAAAATATACATTTTTATACATAGTTTAAAACATGTATAGCATGCTTCAATCAATACATATTCCACATAACAGATGAGGCACACACATAACACGTATTTCATAGAGAATAAATCAGATCTATGAGATAGAAGAGAGTGGATATACATTCACACATATAACAACAAAATTTATACACATAGCATGTATTTTATATAAAATACTTCGTAATAATGTGTTGGAAGAAAGTAACTACACACTCACTTGATCAAAAGATGATCGGACAGCACTACGGGTTGCAGAAGTAGTGTTTCTCCGTAGATCTGGAAGATTTCACAAAAAACGGGCTCCTCGCGGGCAGGGCTTCGGCTCGGGAATAACGCTCTTCGGGATCCTTGGGACTTCGGATCTTGCTTTGGGGCTCGGGAATGATACCGGAGCTTCGGGATATGATTGGCATGCAAATCGAGGTAAAAACTAGAGAGAAGAAAGAGTTTGAACAAGAGAAAATGGCTGATCTCGGTTTCTATTTATAAGCTGGTGGGTCTGGGATTACGCTAGGCGTAATTTCAATTTACGTTGGGCGTACTCAGTACGTTGGGCGTAACTTGGTTACGCTGGGCGTACTTTGACGTCACTGCATGTGTCAATTGGTGGCACTTGAGTATTGGTCAAGTAACTTGCACCCTTCTGAGTGCGCTGGGCGTACTCAAATTACGCTCGGCGTAATTTGACTCGTCAAACTTCTAAATTGCGTAACTTTCGTTACGAGCTCCATTTTCGATGTTCTTTATATTCATGCGTAGGTGAGAATACGCTCTACAACTTTCGTTTAGACTCCGTCGGCTAATTTTGACTTTATGTTTTATTATTTATTTTTAGTAGGCCCGGACAGGAAAAACTTCGTTATAAATTCATAACTTCTTCGTCCGACGTCCATTCTCGCCTAATTTTTTATTGTTTCGCTACTAACAATGAGATCTTCGATTCTTGTTTAGATTGTTTCCGCTAAAAACCGCTCGATCTCAAATCGAGTATTCGGGCTGCATACCGCTAAGTCGAAACTTCAGAAAATCATAACTTCCTCATACGAAGTCAGATTTGGGCGTTCTTTTTATGCACACTCTCGGTTTAATGAACTCTACGAATTTAGTTTAGATAACTAAGTCTAAATATTGCACTAATGTAAATTTCACTTTTTACGTCATTAAGCGTTGTCGGTTCTGTCGCGAAACTTCGACAGGTCATAACTTGTTCGTTATAATTCGGATTTCGGCATTCTTTATATATTTGGAAACCTCGTTTCAACCACTACATCTTTATGCAAAGATATCGGGCTTATCTCATACTTTAAATTTCATGCTTATTTTATTCATAATTCATTAAATTATAATAATTAAGAAAATAAACACATAATTCACATCATTCACATAATACTCAAATATTTCATCATTAATACTTCAAAAAGAGTTACAAGGGTTAACCTAGACTATTACATCAATGATAATGCCTAGCCTGGAAACGCGGGCGTTACAATATATATATATATATATATATATATATATATATATATATATATATATATATATATATCTTATAATAAATATAGTATAAGGTTGAATTTTAAACTTGTAAAATTCTAGGGTTTGAAATTAAAATAGTTCAAGTTAAACTTTTAATTAAAAATTTTTAATTTCAAAACTCGAGGGCAAGTTTTGATTTTTTCAAAACACATAGGATCAAATAGCAAATAATTTAAAAATAAACATTTAATTTAATGGTTATCTAAATTTTGACATATTCCATTTTATTCACAAGATAATTCATCAAATAATTTAAATAATCAAATTTTATCATATAAGGAATTTATTATTCAAATAATTGGTAATTATCTTTTGTTTTGGTAAGGATAATCACATAATAACAATAAAATTCTTATTTTATTAGTCAAAAAACAGTTTCGGTAAGTATCCTTCAGCAAAATAGCAAGAAATCCTGATTTTCCCTCTGTCTGACTCCCCGACTCACGGAGTCACTAACTGGACTCGCCGAGTTGGGCCGACTCACCGAGTGCAGCTAGAGACATCCCCAACTTTCACGGCCAGAAAAGACCGGTTTTTTATTCTTTGTTTTATAAAATCAGAGTAATCCTTTGATTAAAAGAGTTGCGGAATTTGTTCCTAAAACAAAATATGATAAGAATTTATCAAAACATTTCTTAAAAGGAACGTATTTTCATTAAATAAAAAAATCTCGGGATGTCATCTTCCGATACAGACCAAAAGCATAAACAGTATAAAATAGACCTTACAACAGTTATTTATAACTACTGATCTATAATCCAAAATCTCTCGCCATGTCAACCGACTTATGCCCTTGTGCCACTACCTGTGATACAAAGAAAACTGAGTGGGTCAGGCTTGGGAGCCTGGTGAGCATATAGGATTTTCATCCCACAATAATATAACTTTTATATTTAACCATCAAACAATCAACCCAATTACTCATCCCCATTATCTTCTTTATTTCTTAAGGTTTTACCCTAAGAATCAATTATCCTTCATTCATTCATTCCTAAGGATTGACCTAAGGAATTGGCACAAAGTTCATTGCTGCCCGAGGTTCATCTACACAGTACTAAATCCATAGCTACCAAGGTTCATCTACGTACTAAATCCATAGCTACCATCGTTCATCTACACAATACTAAATCCATAGCTACCAAGGTTCTTATATAAGGCACTAAATCTATAGCTGCCAGGGTTTTTAGAGTACACCGGTGAACATCAAGTCCACAACACCTACAAGTTGCGAGTCTGCTAGTGTTCCACTGGACTGTCTAGAATAGTCTGTGGTTGTCATCCCTACTTTGCTGAATGACGGGACCATCGTTTGGGTAAAGGTTTCACTCATTTTTCACCTGTCACCCTCATCTCACAATCGATATCATCCTTCGTCTCATACTCAAACTCATCCTTCATCACACACCCACTATTTTGTCTACCCATGTTCTACCTAACATATTTGTAGATAAAAATTACATATATAGTTTAAACCATTTAAAAACCTGTATAAAACATTCATTCAACATCCATCTCAAGTAAACAAACAATATATAAACACATAACATGTATTTCATAGCAAATACTTCATATCTACGTGTTAGAAGAAAGTAACTACACACTCACTTGATAAGACGATTATCGGACATCACTATGGCTTTTCAAGTAGTATTCGTTAATGCAACTGGGACATCTTCCAAAAATCGGGCTTCTAGCGGGCAGAGCTTCGGCTCGAAACTCTTTTCTTCTCGGGATCTTCGGTGCTTCGGGACTTGCTTCGGGTGTCGGGATGATACCGGGGCTTCGGCGGTATAACTTGCACGTAAATCGAGGTAATATGGGTGAGAGGAACGAAATTGACCAACAAAACTCGGCTGGCCTTGCTTTCTATTTATAGGAGGATAAAATGCTATGCTCACATCGTGAGCCACTAATTCTCACGTCGTGAGCTCGATGTCATGGCGTTCGTCATTAGCCCACTTGCCCTGGAAGACGTCCATCACCTGCTCACGTCGTGAACACTGTGCTCACGTCATGAGCTCTGACACAAGCCTCGAAGTTTGCATTCCGAACTTCAGCAATTCATATCTCTCTCATACGAGCTCTGTTTTCGACATTCTTTATATGCACACGTAGGTGAGATTATGCTCTACAACTCTCGTTTAGACTCCGTCGGCTAGTTTTGATTTAAATTTTATTATATTATTTTTAGTATGCCGGGACAGGAAAACTCCGTTAGGAATTCACAACTCCTTTATCTGACGTCCGTTTTCGTCTGTCTTTTTACCGTTGCATTATTATCGATGAGATCTTCGATTCTCGTTTAGATTGTTTCGGCTAGAAATCACTCGATCTCATATTCGAACTTTGGGCTGCATACTGCTAAGTCGAAACTTCAAAAAATCATAACTTCCTCATGCGAAGTCAAATTTAGACGTTCTTTTTATGCACGCTCTCAGTTTAACATATTCTACGACTTTCATTTAGGTAACTAAGGCTAAATATCGCTCTATCGTAAATTCACTATTTAAGTTACGCAGTGTCGTACCGGTTCTGTCGCGAAACTTCGACAGGTCATAACTTCTTCGTTATAACTCGGATTTCGGCATTCTTTATATATTCGAAAACCTTTCCACGACCACTACAACCTAGTTAAGATTATTCATTCTAAATAATATTTTATCAAAAAGTCACTTTTGATGCTTATCGTCTCTAAATTGACTAGCCTAGATCTACGGGCGTTACACATCAATACAATAGAAACCAAATAAAGCTCTGATACCACTGATGGGTTTGAGCCAAAAGAACATCCTATGTGCTCATGAAAACCCTAATGCTTAGATCTAGGTTTCTCTATTGTACATGCAGTTCATCCATGACTTATGAACCCTAGATCTAGCATACATATTTCGAAATTATCTGTAACACCTGGTTCCTGGTATGTATTCTATTTAAGTATTTTAAATTTTTGGCCTGGGACTCGGCGAGTTGAAAACTCGTCGAGTAGAAGCGGATTTGATACAGGATTTAAATGACGGAATCGTCGAGTCGGCTCCCAGACTCGACGAGTAGACTCTAACTGGACAAAATCCTAATCTAAGGGCTTGCACCCAATTTAAGCATCTCATCTAGCCACCCTTCGTCCCTATTGCTTCCAGAAACCCCCCATAGAAAACCCTAACCATTTGTGTAAAGAGCTAAGGCATTTTTTGTGCTTTTTGGTGTTTTTGAACTCAAAGAAGAAGGAAAAGCCTAGAGGAATCAAGAGAAGACCAAGGGAGTTCAAGTTTCTGCATCATTTGCAGTTCCCAGAAGGTATAAAGTCGATACCTTGCTTGTTCATTTGCTAGATCCCTTTTTGGGGAGATTTAGGGCTTTTATAAGCCATTCTTGGTAACCAACCATGATTGCAAGCATTGTTGGGGGTTGAGGCTTCGAATCTAGGTCCATGAAGGAGTTATAAGGTAGAAAAGGGCTGCTTTTGCACCCATGGAAGCCCCCATGCATCTTAAGATTCTCTTTTAGAGCCATTTAGGCTCAAAGTCCCATGCATGCACGTAAAGTTCGTAACTTTACGTGCTAGATCGAGTTTAGGGACCCAAATCTATCATTTGGACAAGAGTTGTACACCAGAAATCGAAGAAATAGACTTGGACAGTATCGACTCAGCGAGTCATTCTTAGGACTCGGCGAGTCCAAGGTTAGACTCCCCTTTTTCTATTATGGGTCAAAGAGACCCAGTGGAGTGCTGGAAAGGTTTTAGAGGGTCCGGGGGAGTGACCCATATTCCTAGAGTTCATAGGACTTGACGAGTGCATGAGCAAACTCGGCGAGTGCAAGGCAATCTCCCAAATCTTGAAGATGAGCTCGACGTGTTCATACAACTCGGCGAGTCGAGGACAGGACTTGTTCATAGGATGGAGATGAACTCGACGAGTTGTTCATACAACTCGGCGAGTCAGATGAAGGTCCATTCGGGGTTGTTTTAGAAGGAGAACTCGTCGAGTCGTTGCCAAACTCGATGAGTAAAGGTGGGAAGAAGGACAGATGAAAGGATAGGGACTCGACGAGTTGGCGGCCCAACTCGGCGAGTCGGGTCAACTGGAAGTTGACTTTGACTTTGACTTGGACTTGGTTAGGGGTAAAATGGTCACTTTACCCTAGGAATAGATATCAGACTCTGACTATGTGTTTTGTGGGGATTATAGCCGGAGGATTTCCAGAGCAGCAGCAGACAGAGATTTCCCGTGCAGATTATTAGCAGCTACTCGTTCAAGGTGAGTTACCTTTCAGTGGCGGTGGCTCTACGGCCACAATGCCGGCCCACCAGTAGGAGTTGTATGTTAGATGATCGTCTTTGTGATATCATCTAGGTTTGCTACTATCTGATATGTTATATGCTGGCATGATATGTTATATGTGACAGTAGTAGAGTTCGGTTGTTAGGACCAAAGGGTAGGTCAGGCACCCCGGATATGTCTGACAGTATGTGATGATATGTTTATATGTTGGCATGATATGTTATATGTGATAGTAGCAGTAGGGGTGGAATAGTCCCCGGGGGTCGGTTGTTAGGACCGACGGGTAGGTCAGCACCCCAGAATGGCTTGACACGGGTAGGTCGACAACCCAGAATGGTCGTACCGGGTATGTCGGGCACCCCAAAATTGCCTGGCAGTATGTATGTTATGTGATTGTATGATTTGTGGTACGATGGGGGAACTCACTAAGCTTCATACTTACAGTTTACAGTTATGGTTTCAGGTACTTCCTCAACGAAGAGGAAGGAGCTGGCGCGGTAGCAGCACATCATACACATACGCATTGATTTTCCTCACTTGAGATATTTTGGGATTGTACTCTGACATGTTGCGATTTTATGATTTGGGTTTTCAAACATGATATGTTGATTTACGAAATGATATATTTCTACGTAGTTTTCTTATGAGTGTTTTTATACTCGGTTAATTAAAATGAAATTTTTGGACTCGAAATTTGGGATGTTCCATTATCATAAGAAATCAGATCTAGATGATTACCTCTTCAACAATGGCTTGAATCTTCTTGACTTGGAGCTTAGAGTCACAAATGTTACTCCTCTAATGACTTACAAACACCACAAGCAAGAGGATGCTAATTGAAAGAGAGGGGTTGGCATAATTTCGGCTATTAACTCTTCTAGGGTTTCCAGTGGCCAAAAACTTATGCCCTAGGGGTTCTATTTATACTTATGCTGCTAGGGTTTTAGTTAAAACCCTAATGGACAACTTAGGCCTTAAGAAATCCAAGGAAGCTTCTGGAATAGGGCCCTTATGGCCGAAATTAGGATGGACACATCCCTAATTTCGTCCATGCCTAGTCCATAAGGCTTCTCAGTCCAATATTCAACTATCACACATTTGACAGTTTAAGTCTCCTTTATTTAATTAATGTCTTTTAGTCACAAAATTAAATTTAATTAATTTTTGTCTAATATTAATTAAACTATATGATTTCTCCTTTAATATATTATGCATATAATATATTAATAAACCATAATAACCTCTCTCTTCATAAATCATCCTATCATGTTGCTTTGGTGAAGGCAACCCAAAAGGACAATGCACAACCGGGTCAAGTACATACCAAATATAGTTACGAGCTTATACACTAATCCAACATGGACTACCTCTGCAGTAGAAGATGTGGACCAAACTACTACAGCCTGTAATAAGAAGAATGTTTGTTTTCTAACATTTACAGACTGCTGCATTAAACTAAAATTTAAATAAACTAATTTTATAAACTGAAAATAGTTCTCAACACTAAAATTTTAATAATTATAGTCTTAAAACATTGAAAGAATACTAAAAAGAACATGTAAAAAAACAAAAATATAAAATTTCTAAAAAAATCTAAAAGAAACTATCAGTTTTATTCTAGAAAAAAACTAATTTTAAAAAACATAAAAAAGAAAATAATAAAAAATTGAGAAAAAATTGCAAAAAATGTCTATAAGGTTCACAAAAAAAATTACACATGTTAAAACAATACAATCGAAACTGAAAATGTTATTAACAGAAACAGTAAAAAAATTAGAAAAATAAAATCATAGTTTTTTTTTCAAAAAATCAAGTTATAAAAAATTATGAAAACTTTAAAAAGAATTTTTATAAAATTTGTAAATCAAAGTATAAATGAAATCAAAGTTGAAAAAAATATATATATCAAATTTCTAAAAAAATCATTTGGAAAAAATAAAAATTGAAAATGTTTGAAAAGACAAATCAAGTTTTGCGCCATGTAGAGGTTTTATAGTCTGAAACTTAAAAAAAAAAAACAAATTGTTGTAAGATGACAAGTATTACGTGTGTGTTTAGCCTTACCATTTTTTACGACCAGGTTTTTAAAAAAAAAATAAAACATCACCTAAATAGTTAAATAAATGCACAAAAGGGTTGGATTGTAATTTTGAACTCCAATAACTTGTAGGGAAAGGAAGGCAAGGAATCTTTGCACATTGCTTCTCTTTTGCACGTTAAACTTGCCTCGTGTCTACGTAACTTCATAATTTTCCCTTCTCTTTGGATATTCTTCCACTTTTTTTTTTTTAAATTTAGTATTTACAGTCGCGATGAAATAAAAACATTCCAAGTAATTGAATTATATATATATATATATATATATATATATATATATATATATATATATATATATATAGAGAGAGAGAGAGAGAGAGAGAGAACGGTTCATTTGAAATTAAAAAAAAAAAAGATCTTGAGATTTAACATGAACCATAAATTTTTCATTTGTCGTTCTAACGCTCAAGTATACCGACAACAGCAATGTATGCATAATCATAAATGATTATACATATATGGTTGTTCACAAACCTAGTAATCATATATGATTATGACAATTGGTGACAGAAAATGTGATGATGACAGATGTGGCGGTGGTATAAGTGACGGAGGTGACAGTAGTGGGGTCGGCTGATGTAAGAGGTGGTGGTAGTGGTGGTGGTGGTGACAGTTGTGGTGGTGGGGATGGTGGCGGAGGAGAAAGGAACGGACGACACTATATAATCATGTATGATTATAACAGACCTGACACCCCGGTACGTTGGAGGGTTAGAACGACATAGTTGAAATATGTGGCTGAGGTTGAATCTCAAGATCTTTATTTTACGTTTAATCTCAACAGAACCTACATTTATCTCTCTCTCTCTCTCTCTCTCTCTCTCTTTATATATATATATATATATATATATATATATATATATATATATATATATATATATATATAAAGAGAGAGAGAGAGAGAGAGAGAGAGTTAGGTTCAAATGTTTTCACTATCTATTGTGTGCATGTATGACTGATTCTGGACCAATCATTTTAGTTATTTTAAGAAAGTAATTAATGTATATTAAATGCTGAAGATGTAATTAATATTCATTATATTTTCAACATGTAATATGTATTAATTACTTTCTTAAAATAACTAAAATGATTGGTCCAGAATCAGTTATACATGCACACAATAGATAGTGAAAACAAAATAACCTAACCCTATATATATATATATATATATATATATATATATATATATATATATATATATATATATATATATAGGGTTAGGTTCATGTGAGACGACCTAATTTTGTGAGACCGTGAGATGCAATCCTAGCTACTCATTTAGCAGATAAAAAAACATTTTTAAAATACAAAATAATCGAAAATTTACGATTTTTTTTTTCAAATATTATTTTCGGAATTTATATTTTCCAAAAAAAAAATAACAAAAAAATACATTTGTTTACATATTCTAGTAGAATATTAGAATATTCTACATATCTGACAAATCTAGTAGAATATTTTAATATTCTAAAAATCACATAAAAATATTTACAGTGTAATATTCTATTCGAATATTTCACTTATTTAAAAAAAACGATAATTTTATTTATTTAATTTATTTTTTAGGTAATTAAAGTTCCGAAAATAATAATTAAAAAAAGAATTTTTTGGATTCTTCCTTTAATTTTACATTTTAAAATTACTTTTAGATTTGGTCTCACGGTCTCACAAAATTAGCATGGTCTCAAATTAATATATATATATATATATATATATATATATATATATATATATATATATATATATATATATATATATATTAGAGGTGAGCATTTGGACCGAACCGGACCAGACCAGACCGGTTATGGAGAATATTGTGGACCGTGGACCGGACCGGATAAATCGTGTCCGTGTCTGTGTCTGGGTCCGTGTCCAGGTCTGGGTTTTCCGGTTCTTGGACCCGTTTGGACTGGTACAACTTTAATTGCATATAGTACAAATCGTTAAAATAAGTTTTTGGGTTTGATAGAACTCGTTAAAATGAATATGTTATTGGGTTTAATACGATACAACTTGTAAAAATGATTACGTTTTCGTTTCATGCATAACTAATCTACCTTGATGTTGTAATATTATAACTATCAAAATTAATTGTCCAAATAAAAGCAACTAACATATAAATCAAGTTCACCAAGATCCATTTCATATGATTTATCTGTCAAAGATACATAATTTAGAATTATAGTATAAAATAATAGTTAAAAAGTTGAAATATTTTAACTTTGATAGCTCAACTTTGAAGGATTGTAACTCACTGAATATAATACCAAAATCAATAAAATTGTAGTCTAAATTCATCTACAAACTGTAAACTAAATGTTGGAAAAAACTGCAGGTCAATCTAAATTAAAACGAATGAGTTATGGTTGTTTAAAAATTTTCATAGATTACAAAATTTTAAAAATCTTGCTGAAAAGCTGAAAATTTTCAGTTTTGATAGTTCAACTTTGAAAGATTGTAACTAATCTAATATAATACCAAAATCAACAAAATTATAGTCTAAATTCATCTACAAGCTGTAAATTAAATGTTGGAAAAAACCGCATGTCAATCCTACTAAAGATGAATGTGTCACAACTAGCATTTTTAGCTAGGGAATTCTATTCTCATGTAAACATCATCTATTGTAAGGTATGTACTGTAAGTGAAAATCATATTCCATGCTCAATCAAAACCATCCATTTGAATCCAAACTCTTGTTTTAAGCTCAAAACCTCATACAATACATCTCATATGGATTGAGAACCCTAGAAATCCAGCTCAAGTTAATATGGATTAGGATCCTCTTATTGGGCCTAATGGACCAATAAACTTTCAATTTGACTATTTTGGGCTAAGGAACCTTAATTAGGCTCTACTTGAACCCACATTCATGAAACTGAAACATTTTGGGCCATGTGGGCCTAGAATAATTCATATAATCTCTAATGGGCCATGATGGACCATAAATGATTTCATTGGTCCTAATGGGCCGTAAACTACTCCCTTGGGTTTCATTGGGCCGTGAACTTCCATATAGGCCCAATGGGCTGAAAAATATTCATTTTGGGCCTCATGATTTCGATCTAAGTCAAGGAATGGCCCAAACTATCTCATTTCCTTTCTCCTAGCCCATTTTCAGCCCAATTAAAAAAAAGAAAATGATATTTATTAAGGACTTGACACCTCCTCATTGTTTAATGGTAATCCTTGCAATATCCTCCATATATCTAAGACTAAACCTACATGTAATAACCAAACTAACCTCTCTCCCCTCTCTTCTTAATCCTCGGCCGAATACACTCCTCACTATCTTCATTTTTCTTTCAAGATCCTTCAAAAACTCTCTTAAGAACTTCCCTCTTCTCCTGAAAATTTTGTGACTTGAGTGGGTGTTTTCAAGAGGCTTTCATCAAGTTTTTCACACTCTTGGTAAGTTGTTATCATACACAAACACCTACTCTCCATTTTATGTTGAGAACTCTTCCTTACTTAGGTTCATTTCGTGTTCTAGCTTGCTAGGACCATCTAAGTTCGAAAACTTCCTCAAGGAGTTTGCTAGGGCCGAAATCTTGTCATCTTCTCACCAAAAACCGGTCAAAACTCCAAAGTGAGGTCATACCCCCATGTTTTCGGTTTTATTATGTTTTAGGGGAGGATACAAGTTGCTATGTGTTAGATCTATGTATTTGTGCATGCTTATGTGTGTTTTCTATGTTATGTGTTGTGATTTTGTGATGAAATTTCATAGTTCTCGAAAATTATAACAAAAATTCGTGATATTTGTAAACTAAGACACTTTATACATCATACCATGAAAATGAAAGCTTAAACATGTGAAGATTGTTTGAAAAGCTAAACAAATTCTTGAAAAAGGGCCATTTTTGACAGATAAACAAAAAGATGGGATTTTTATGACACTTACGGTTTTGCAAGGACTAAAAGAGTCACATTTATACATAAAAGGATCTTTACGATAATCTTGGTGTAAAAAGGGCCAAAAATGTAAATTTTTGCATAATGGACCATAATATGGTCTTTTCAGATTTCTTGGGCCTAAACTGTAAAAATTCCGATTTTATGGGTTGAAAATGTCTCTTTATTTGGATTTGGGCTTAAAATGCTATTTTTACAAAACTGGGGCCAAAAATATCATTTTTAACTAAAAAGGGGTAAAAATGTAAATTATATTTATGAAAGGCTGAAGATGTAAATTTTTATAATAATGATCCGAAAACTTCAATTTATAATTACTTGGGCCAAAAATGTCAACTTTTATGATATTGGGTCTAAAATGTTATTTTTAACCAAAGTGGGCTATAAATGTTAATTTATTTGAAATAAGCCCATTAATGTAAATTTTTGGTCTTAAGGGATCAAAAGAGTCAATTTTATCGAAAATGAACTTAAATTGTAAATTTTTGGCTTAATGGGTCAAGAATGTCACTTTTACAAAAATTAGACCCATTACGATATTATAGTAAACAATCGGACTAAAGCATACAATATAATAACAAACGAACAAAGTACAATCGATTATATGCTTATTAGGCTTAATATATACATTACATGTTTATTGGGCCTCATTGGTCCATTTACATGTTTACTGGGCCTAATATATGCCTTACATGTTTATTGGGCCTTAGTGGTCCAATTACATGCTTATTGGGCCTAATACTTCCATTTACATGCTTATTGGGTCCAGGATGTATAACACATGCTTATTGGGCCTTTGTGGCCCACTTACATGCTTATTGGGCCTAGACTATACATTACATGTTTATTGGGCCTTAGTGGACCTCTTACATGTTTTATTGGGCCTCGTACATTCACATACATACTCGTGGAACTTTTCAGTCATAAAATGTACTCGGAAAAACATTATACATAACATGATACCACATTCGCATAAACACAGTTAAGGATCTAGTGAGACATGTCGGTTGACACCTCTAGAGTGTACGGTCATAGCTTGTAGTTATAACCAGAGTCTCTTGGAGGGAGAGCGAGAGTTTGTGTATAGATCTATACGGGGTGACACCCCACTCCTGAGTTGTTTGCTACAGTTAGCTAGACCAGTCTAGGGTGACAAACCTTACCTTAATCAAGTCGGTGCCTAAAAACGCCACGACAAGCGATTTCGTCATAATCAAGTATGGTTAAAACGGCTGACCTTGAGATCCTCTCCAACATAATTTTATGGAACACTTATAAAATCTTGTTGATACGAAAACATACATACACTGGTATTCGGTCTTAGGGTTGAGACCACAACACTTTTATAAACAGAAAATATAGGATTTTCTGGGGAAATACACAACTAAACAATACATTTTTCTTACAACAGAAAATACAGGATTTCTATCCGGATTACATTTTTATATACATTCCAAAAACAGAAAACACACATGCACTAATACTTGATTTGACATATTACTTTCAAATTATTTTACAGAAAATATCGGATTTTCTGGCGTTTTACGAACAACACAAAACTTTTCATTCAAACATGCTTATGAACTCACCAACATTATATATGTTGACATTTTCAAAATAACTTGTAATCTTAGAGAATCGTTAAGCGGAAAGGTCGACAAGAAATGTGGAATTTGTTATATTTTGTTATCATCATACATTGAATATTTTGGCATGTAATTTATGATACTATACTTGATGTAAACAATGTTGGTTGTATCTTGATATGTATGATGATGGTGTTGTCTTGCTTCAATTATATACATTGTGATGTTATTACGAGATAAAGTCACGCGTAAGCCCCCGGACGTTTTCTGTCGTCTGGTTCGGGGGTGTGACAGAATGAGTTATGGACTTATGGTTGTTTCAAAATTTTCACAGATTATAAATTTTTAAAAATGTTGCTGAAAAGCAGAAAATTTTCAGCTTTGATAGCTCAACGTTGAAAGACTGTAACTCATTGAATATATAACCAAAATCAACAAATTTTTAGTCTAAATTCATATACAAACTGTAAATTAAAAGTTGGAAAAAAAACCAGTTGTGGTGATCCGAATTAAAACGAATAAGTTATGGTTGTTTAAATAATTTTACAGATTACAAAAAAAAAATTAAATCGGGTCCAACCGGTTCTAAACCCTGTAAAAACTGGACCGGACCGGGAAAAAACCCGGACCGGTTTTGATGGATTCCTAGAATCGAGAACCGGCTCGGGGGTCCAAAAAAACGGTCTGGTCCGGTTCACCGGTCCACCGGTCCAAATGCTCACCCCTAATATATATATATATATATATATATATATATATATATATATATGTGTGTGTGTGTGTGTGTGTGTGTGTATAACATCCCAAGTTCGGAAACAAGAAGTTGAAGGGTTTAAAGAGTACATTCGAAGAAGGGACTCGACGAGTAGGTACGCTTACTCACCGAGTCGGAGCGAGTTTGGATCGCGAATTAAGTGACCAACTCGCCAAGTAGGAAGAGCTGGACTCGATGAGTTGGTGTTGTAATGGGAAAACCCTAGTCGTAGGGTTTGCACCCTACTTAAAGGACTTTATGTCCTTCTCCCAGCCTCCTAATCCCCTAGAGAGGTTCAGTAAACCCTAACTCATGTGTATAAGGCCATTGGAGGGAGATTGAAGCTTTGAGAGGTGTTCTAGTGGAAGAAACTTGAAGATCAAAAAGGGTTTGCATCAAGAAGTAGTGTAGATCGAGAATCTACTACAGTTTTGGGCACATCTTGGAGTGTTCTGTGGTGAAGATCGTGTCGGTGGTCGGAGCAGCTTGGTCTTATCTTTCCAGTCGGCAATTGCAGGTGAGTTATCCTCACTATATCGACAGGATCTACGACACCAAGGCCGTCCCTCTATCGGATGGAAATCCGGGTATTGTTTGTTATGTTATTGATATGCTAGATGCATCCTGGTTTAGGATGGTTGCTATGTTACTGATATGCTAGATTTCATCCTGGTTTAGGATGGTTGCTATGTTACTGATATGCTAGATTTCATCTTGGTTTACGATGGTTGTTATGTTATTGATATGCTAGATACATCCTGGTTTAGGATGGTTGCTATGTTACTGATGTGCTAGATTTCATCCTGGTTTAGGATGGTTGCTATGTTATTGATATGCTAGATACATCCTGGTTTAGGATGGTCGATATGTTACTGATATGCTAGATACATCCTTGTTTAGGATGGTTGCTATGTTACTGATATGCTATGTGATCTGTTAGATTGTTTGTCTGGTTAAGGATTGTTATGCGATTAATTGTTTATTGTGCATATGGTTGTTTGACGGGGGGTTGGGTTGAGGTGGGTCCTGCTTTGTGCTGTAGGCCAACTGTAACAGCTCAAATTTTCAAATAAAATTTTCATTTAAAACAAAGCATCATTATTCGACCAAAGGGTTTATTCCAAGTTTATTTCAAAAGTATAAATAATAAATCTTCAGGATCTTCAACAGTGGCAGTGTGTACGTGTCACGCCGGAGCCTTCCCACGGTCATCACTAGTACCTGAAAAAAAAACATAAACACAACTAGTAAGCATAACTGCTTAGTGAGTTCCCCAGTATACGACTTACCCACATACGCCTTCCGGCCCGGACCTTTCAGTCCACATAACATCGCCTTCCGGCCCGTAATATAATCGCCTTCCGGCCCATAACGTATAGCCTTCCGGCCCGTATTAGATTGCCTTCCGGCCCATAGTATTTTGCCTTCTGGCCCATAATAGTATAAAACATAACACATGTAACATAACGCACATAACACATAAGTCACACATCATACCGTTCTTTCTGTCACATAAGGTCTCGCCTTCCGGCCCGTATAAGCATACATCACATATAAGCATACATCACACATAAAGCATCTACCTCTCTAGACATAGCATAAATATAACACATACGACCTTCCGGTCTCACAGTCAAACCCTTCCGGGTAAAGTATAGTGAGAAGACTCACCTCGTAGTATGCAAGCTATAAACCCTTCGAGCTACTCGCACTCGATCCGCTAATCCGCAGGTTCCCTATAATACCACATACCTTTATTAAGGATCTTATCAAACAAGACAACTAACCCTACTAAGTTACATACAGGTCAACGGTCAATCTTGACCAGACTCGTCGAGTGCAAAGGGCAACTCGGCGAGTATAGACACCCTGACTCCACTCGCCGAGTCTGAAGAACGACTCGGCGAGTCCTAGTAGATCTTCAAGCTACTCGCCGAGTCTGAAGAACAACTCGACGAGTTCCAATAGGTCTTCAAGCTACTCGCCGAGTCCGAAGAACAACTCGGCGAGTCCTAGTGAATCTTCAAGCTACTCGCCGAGTCTGATCATTGGACTCGGCGAGTCCTCGCCATGCAGTCAATCCGCTGTCTCCTGTATTTCGCATGATTTCGAAATATATAGATATGGGGCTTCCTGGACTTTCACATATACTAATACAGGGGTTTTTAAACACTTATAACAACACTACAATCTAACAATCCCTTAAATGGGTTTCCTAAACCCTAAATTCGCATACAACATAAAAGCTACAGATTTTGATCCGAAGATTACCTGGAAACGTGTTCCCTGTGTCCCCAAACCTCCAGTACTCGATTCCTTTGATCACCACCTTGCCCCTCCTTGTCTAACAATCTCTTCAAGCTTCTTCTAGCCCTCACTATTGCTCCAGATGCCCACAAACTCCCAATGTATCTTCAATCGGCCAAAAGACGCGACATGACGGCCATAACATCATTATATACGATTCAGAAATGAAACGGCTAGGGTTCAGCTGAACCAGCGTCTACTCGCCGAGTCCCTATTTGGACTCGTCGAGTCCAGTCGCGTATTTGCGACTGCGACCAAGACCATGGCCCTACTCGGCGAGTCATGCACCAACTCGCCGAGTCCCCTCCTAAATGTGCCCCAAAAATAATTTAGAGAAATACCTGAAATTCCGGGCTGTTACAACTCTCCCCCACTAGAACTAGACTTCGCCCTCGAAGTCTCATTCTGCGAATAATTCCGGATGTTGCTCCCGCATTTCTCTTTCCGGCTCCCAAGTCATCTCTGATCCCTTCCGATGTTGCCACTGAACCAACACCAGAGGTATCTCCTTATTCCGTAGAACCTTGATCTTCCGATCCCTGATAGCTACTGGTCTTTCGGCGTAATTCAGGCTCGCATCCACCTGAACGTCTTCTAACGGAACCACTGCTGCCTCATCGGCTATACACTTCCTCAACTGTGATACGTGGAAGGTATTGTGAATCTGACTCAGCTCCGCTGGCAACTCCAACCGATAAGCTACCCGACCTACCCTTGCAATTACCCGGAATGGGCCTATGAACCGGGGCCCCAATTTACCCCTCTTCCTGAACCGGATCACCCCTTTCCAAGGAGAAACCTTTAGGAGAACGAAGTCGCCGACCTGGAATTCGAGCTCGGACCGGCGTCTGTCCGCATAACTCTTCTGTCGGCTCTGGGCGGTCAATAACCTCTGCCTCACTCGCTGAATCTGTTCGGTCGTCTGAAGTACAATCTCTGTACTGCCCATCACTCTCTGTCCCACTTCTCCCCAGCAAATGGGAGTCCGACACCTCCTACCATACAACAACTCAAAAGGTGGCATACCAATGCTCGAATGATGGCTGTTGTTGTAGGAAAACTCAGCCAACGGCAGATGCGCATCCCAGCTACCCCCGAAGTCTAACACACACGCTCTAAGCATGTCTTCCAATGTCTGAATCGTCCGCTCGCTCTGACCGTCGGTCTGGGGATGGTATGCGGTACTAAAATGCAGCTTAGTACCCAACTCCTCATGGAATTTCTTCCAGAACCTGGAAGTGAAACGTACATCGCGGTCCGAAACAATCGAGGTCGGCACTCCATGCCGAGATACTATCTCTCTCACGTATAACTCTGCCAACTTCTCTGCTGATGAACTTTCGCTAATGGCAAGGAAGTGTGCACTCTTTGTTAGCCTATCCACAATCACCCAAATCGCATCGACTCCCCTGGCAGTTTTCGGCAATTTGGTGATGAAATCCATCGTGATCTGATCCCACTTCCACTCAGGAATCTCCAAGGGTTGCAACTTACCGTGCGGTCTCTGGTGCTCGGCCTTAACCTTACGGCAGGTCAAACACCTCTCAACGAACCAGGCAACGTCTCTCTTCATGCAAGGCCACCAGTACTCCTTTTTCAAATCCAGATACATTTTCGTAGCACCGGGATGGATCGAGAATTTCGATCTGTGTGCCTCCTCCATCAAAGTAACACGCGTACCGCCCACGAATGGCACCCAGATCCGACCCTGAAATGTCAGAAGTCCCCGCCCATCCGTAACGAACTCTGAAATCAACCCGACGACCCGCTCCTGTTTCTGCATCCCAGACTTCACAACCTCGGCCTGTGCCCCACGAATAGCATCTAATACCGGAGTCATCACTGTCAATCTCAAACATACGTCCCGCAATGGAGTACTCTCCGCCCTACGACTCAATGCATCAGCTACCACATTAGCCTTGCCTGGGTGGTATAGGATCTCACAGTCATAATCCTTAACCACGTCTAACCATCTCCTCTGACGCATGTTTAGGTTGGGTTGATCCATCAAATACTTCAAACTCTTATGGTCCGTGTATATGGTACAACGAACCCCGTACAGGTAGTGACGCCAAATTTTGAGGGCGAACACTACTGCCCCCAACTCTAAGTCATGCGTGGGATATCTCGCTTCGTGAGGCTTCAGCTGCCTCGATGCATAGGCTATCACATGGCCCCTCTGCATCAACACTGCACCCAGTCCTGAAATCGATGCGTCGCAATATACGACAAAGTCCTCCATCCCTTCCGGAAGAGCTAATACTGGTGCTTCGCACAGTCTCTGACGAAGTGTCTCGAAGGAAGTCTGCTGTTCGGGTCCCCATGAAAATGTAACACCCTTTCGGGTCAATTTGGTAAGCGGCACCGCGATCTTGGAGAAATCCCTAATGAACCTTCGATAGTACCCCGCCAACCCAAGGAAACTCCTGATCTCCGAAGGTGACTTCGGTGCCTCCCAACTCATCATTGCTTCCACCTTGGCCGGATCGACCAATATCCCTGCCTGATTTACAACGTGCCCCAGAAATTGAATTTCCCGTAACCAGAAGTCACATTTGGAGAATTTTGCATATAGCTTCTCCGACCTCAATACCTCAAGGACCTCCCTCAAATGTCCCTCATGCTGCTCCCTAGACCGCGAATACACCAGAATGTCGTCGATGAACACAATCACAGACCGATCCAGCATCGGCCTGCATACCCTGTTCATGAGATCCATGAACACTGCTGGGGCATTGGTGAGCCCAAAAGGCATCACCACGAACTCGTAATGCCCATACCGCGTCCTAAAGGCTGTCTTTTGGACGTCCTCATCCCGCACTCTCACCTGATGGTACCCTGATCTCAAATCAATCTTGGAAAACCAAGATGCCCCTTGCAACTGATCAAATAGATCATCGATCCTCGGTAACGGATAGCGGTTCTTAACTGTCACCTTGTTCAGCTCCCGGTAATCGATACACATCCGGTGTGAACCATCCTTCTTCTTGACGAACAGAATCGGTGCTCCCCACGGCGAGCTACTCGGCCGAATAAACCCCTTCCCCAACAACTCTTGAAGTTGCGAGGACAATTCTTGCATCTCTGGAGGTGCAAGACGATAAGGCACCTTCGCAATAGGCGCAGCCCCTGGAACTAGATCGATACCAAACTCCACTTGTCTCGCAGGAGGTATTCCCGGCAAATCCTCGGGAAAAACATCTGGAAACTCGCGCACCACTGGAACCTCCTTCAATGTCTTCGGTCTCTCGGAACTCTCCCGCGTATCCATCACATACGCCACAAAGCCGTTACATCCCCGCTGTAGGCATTGCCTCGCCCTAGCGGCCGAACAAAAAGCTGATCTCGAACGGGTACCCTCGCCGTACACCGTAAGAACTCCCCCACTAGGGTCTCGTATAGTCACCAGCTGACGCTCGCAGTCGATGACAGCGCTGAATCGGCTCAACCAGTCCATGCCTACGATGACACAGACGTCACCCATCGCAATAGGAATTAGGTCAATCGGAAACGCGACCCCGAAGATCTCTAGCACACATCCCCGAAGAACCTCCGTAGCACAAATCACCCTCTCAGCCGCAATGGAAACGCTCAAAGGCCGACTTAACGGCTCACGACTAATGCCGATGTGCTGACTAAAAGCTAACGATACAAACGATCTACTCGCACCCGAATCAAATAATACTAGAGCAGGCATAGAGTTCACAAGGAAAGTACCTACACATACATTAACATAAGCATAACATTTCGATCTTTAATTAAATAAGTGAAGGATAACATACCTGCCACAACATCGGGCGCAGCGCGGACCTCCTCCGCAGTCAGCTGAAAGGCTCTTCCGCGAGCCCTCGGGGCCTCGACCTTCGTCGGTCGGGTCTCAGTAGTCCGGGTAGTAGGTGTAGCTCCCTGACGAAGTTGCGGACACTCGGCCTTCCGATGGCCTGTCTGGTTGCAGTGAAAGCAAACCATAAACCCCTTAGGGCAATCCCTGGCAATATGTCCCTCTTTGCCACACTTGTAGCAACCACCAGCTCGACACGCCCCCTCGTGACTCTTGCCGCACTTCGCGCAAGTGCGACCCTTCGAACCTCCCATCCTCGAATCAGCGAACTTAGTCCGCTTGGCTACCGGCTGAGACTGGGCCGGTCGTCGATCCACCTGCCGAGACTCAGCCTCCTCCCTCGCTTGAGTCTCCAACTCGATCTCGCGCTTCCTGACGTTCGCCTGAAGCTCAGTGAAAGTACGATAGGTGGAGTTTGACACAAACTCCCTGATCTCCCTCTTCAAAACACCCAAATAGCGGCTCATCCGCGACTGCTCCGTAGATACCAGCTCGGGGCAGAACATTGCCCTCTCATGAAACTTCCGTGTGATCACTGCCACGGAATCAGTACCCTGCTTAAGGGTCAAGAACTCCTGAATCAATCGCTCCCTCTCTACCGGGGGAACGTACTCATCCCTGAACATCTCCGTAAACCTCTCCCATGTCACCGCCGTAATCTCTGCCTGAGTGAAGTTCGCCGTCACGAACTTCCACCAATCCTTCGCTCCCAGACGGAGCTGGTTCAAGGCGAACCGTACCCTCAAGTGCTCCGGGCATGAGCAAGTATAGAAGCACCCCTCGATGTCGGCGATCCACCTCATAGCTGCAATCGGATCCTGCGTCCCATCAAATTCAGGGGGTTTCGTGTTGCTGAATTCCCTGAATAGTAATGAATCACTCCCTTGCGCCCTGGCAGCAGCCACAGCTGCGGTAGCGGCAGCAACTGCGGCTTCAGTAAGTGCGGCGTACCGCTCCTCAAACTCCTCCATCAGCGTGGTCTTAATAGACCCAAACATCTCCGGGATCTCAGCCCGGACCGCCGCAGCTACCTCTTCCTGAATAATCTGACGAATCTCCTCGTCACTCGCACCGCTCGAACTCGCCCCATTGCGTGTGATAACCATGATGTCTCTGAAATACAACATAAAATCATCAGAGACTCCACCAAGTACAATTGTACTCGATACACGCCCTACCCAGTCTCCGATCTCCAGGGATTCTTACTTGAGTCTTCCACTGGTACGGTGCCTTCGGTAGTACGGGCCCAATACTACCGACCACACCGTATCAGTATTCGTCCCAAATCTTCCTCCCCAAATCCCGAATAATGGGTACTCTACCTCTAGTATGCACTAACTACTTGCACGCTACCAATTATCTCATATAAGCAATCTCCCTAGACTAAGGCATCACAAAACAGGCAATTCTAGTCCTATCATGTATACCTAGTCTTCTAGCATGCATAACAATTCATAATTCAGTGCATAACATAACATTGTAAGGTATTCTGGGGATCTTTACCGTTCGGACGCTGGCTGCACGTACACACTGTTCCATCCTTGTTTTACCGCTTTATCATTTATAAAATGTTGTGTCCTTATTATTTAAAAAGATTTTTCCTCAAATCCCCGGTCTGAGTTCAGTTGCACCCAAAAGTACACCCGAATCCCTCAAACCTGGCTCTGATACCAATTGTAACAGCTCAAATTTTCAAATAAATTTTTCATTTAAAACAAAGCATCATTATTCGACCAAAGGGTTTATTCCAAGTTTATTTCAAAAGTATAAATAATAAATCTTCAGGATCTTCAACAGTGGCAGTGTGTACGTGTCACGCCGGAGCCTTCCCACGGTCATCACTAGTACCTGAAAAAAAAACATAAACACAACTAGTAAGCATAACTGCTTAGTGAGTTCCCCAGTATACGACTTACCCACATACGCCTTCCGGCCCGGACCTTTCAGTCCACATAACATCGCCTTCCGGCCCGTAATATAATCGCCTTCCGGCCCATAACGTATAGCCTTCCGGCCCGTATTAGATTGCCTTCCGGCCCATAGTATTTTGCCTTCCGGCCCATAATAGTATAAAACATAACACATGTAACATAACGCACATAACACATAAGTCACACATCATACCGTTCTTTCTGTCACATAAGGTCTCGCCTTCCAGCCCGTATAAGCATACATCACACATAAAGCATCTACCTCTCTAGACATAGCATAAATATAACACATACGACCTTCCGGTCTCACAGTCAAACCCTTCCGGGTAAAGTATAGTGAGAAGACTCACCTCGTAGTATGCAAGCTATAAACCCTTCGAGCTACTCGCACTCGATCCGCTAATCCGCAGGTTCCCTATAATACCACATACCTTTATTAAGGATCTTATCAAACAAGACAACTAACCCTACTAAGTTACATACAGGTCAACGGTCAATCTTGACCAGACTCGTCGAGTGCAAAGGGCAACTCGGCGAGTATAGACACCCTGACTCCACTCGCCGAGTCTGAAGAACGACTCGGCGAGTCCTAGTAGATCTTCAAGCTACTCGCCGATTCTGAAGAACAACTCGACGAGTTCCAATAGGTCTTCAAGCTACTCGCCGAGTCCGAAGAACAACTCGGCGAGTCCTAGTGAATCTTCAAGCTACTCGCCGAGTCTGATCATTGGACTCGGCGAGTCCTCGCCATGCAGTCAATCCGCTGCCTCCTGTATTTCGCATGATTTCGAAATATATAGATATGGGGCTTCCTGGACTTTCACATATACTAATACAGGGGTTTTTAAACACTTATAACAACACTACAATCTAACAATCCCTTAAATGGGTTTCCTAAACCCTAAATTCGCATACAACATAAAAGCTACAGATTTTGATCCGAAGATTACCTGGAAACGTGTTCCCTGTGTCCCCAAACCTCCAGTACTCGATTCCTTTGATCACCACCTTGCCCCTCCTTGTCTAACAATCTCTTCAAGCTTCTTCTAGCCCTCACTATTGCTCCAGATGCCCACAAACTCCCAATGTATCTTCAATCGGCCAAAAGACGCGACATGACGGCCATAACATCATTATATACGATTCAGAAATGAAACGGCTAGGGTTCAGCTGAACCAGCGTCTACTCGCCGAGTCCCTATTTGGACTCGTCGAGTCCAGTCGTGTATTTGCGACTGCGACCAAGACCATGGCCCTACTCGGCGAGTCATGCACCAACTCGCCGAGTCCCCTCCTAAATGTGCCCCAAAAATAATTTAGAGAAATACCTGAAATTCCGGGCTGTTACACCAACATACCCAGGGCGGACCGGATATTCCGAAGGCCCAACGAGCGGCCCGGATAGGCTAAAGTCCCCAAGAGGGCGGACCAGACGTGCCGAGGCTCGGAGAGTGGACCAGGCCGACTGAAGGCCCGGTGTGGGCGGACCAGTCATACTGTAGACTCAGAGAGTGCACCAGGTGGATTGAAGGCCTGGTGCGGGCGGACCAATCACACTGTAGACTTGATGTACATGGCTAGACTCGGAGGGTGGACCAAGTGGACTAAAGGCCCGGTGCAGGCGGACCAGTCACATAGTAGACCCGATGTGCATGGCTGTTCTATTTGTGATATGTTATGTGTATGTTTATGTGTGGTTGGTATTTTGGGGGTAACTCACTAAGCTTTCGGGCTTACAGTTCAGTGTATTGTTTCAGGTACTTCAGGAGATCGTGGCAAGGCGAAGGCGTGATCGTACCCCTCCTCATGTTTTATGATTTTTATGATATGGTTCTGGGAGATACTCTGATGTTTAAACTATTTTGGAATCATGATGTACGAACATAATGGTTTTTGAATGAGACAAAATGTTTTAATTTGGCTCGAATTTTATGGGTGTTACAAGTTGGTATTAGCGCCTTGGTTTGAGTGAATTGGAGGAACATTTGTGTGAATTCAGTCTCAAATCAAGGAGAGATTTTCGAAAATAGTTTTCAAAAGGTTTTCAAAATAACTAAAGGAGGACGCAGAGGGTACGATCAGCCAGAGCCAGTAAGTAGACCCCAAAACACCATACAAGTTATTTGATTATGTAATGTGTTAGAACAACATGCTAGTACTAGGCTAGGGATCTTCAGGAATTGCATGATAGAATTGCCTTATTATATGATGCCTGCTAGCCTAGGATTTCCTTTGTATGAAATTGACATCATTACTTTAGTTATTTAGTGTATGCGTCCCGGTTATACATAATTAAGATCTTATAGCTTGATAATGTTTGATTTGGCCTTATGTTCTATTCTTGTCTGATTGGGAGCTTAGGGTAGGATTGGATATTCGAAAGTCTATAGGGTCTAGCGTTATGTATGACTAGCATACACTATTGCTGCAGGATTGGTGGAAGCTTCATGAATGGGAGGGTTGCGTGAGACCGGTAGGTCGGTTATTGGATAGTGGTGCTCCTCTAGGAGTGGGGATCGAGTGTTCGTTATGTATATGCTATTGTTAGGGTGTTGTGGTGATACTTGATACAAATATGGGTAGGTGTGGAAGGTAGTATGTGCCCGTACTATCACACCCCCAAACCAAGGATGGCAGAAACGTCCGGGGGTGGGGGACTTCATGTATAGTATCACAAACAACATGTATAATAGTGCTCAAAGTAAATACAACCATCATAAATATAATTGAACAAGTTACACCAATGTATATGTTTACATATTTCTAATCAATTACATTATGATGACAAAATGAACTGTCTGACGATTTATCGTCCCATCCTCAAAACGCTATTGATTTCCTGTTTCACTGAATTCCTGAGAATACAAGTAGTTTGAAAAAGTGTCAACACATAGGTTGGTGAGTTCATAAGCTTTTTAGATAAAGAGTTTGGAAACCGTTCTTTGTAATGTGCGGTGTGTTACCAAGAAAAATCCAATATTTTCCTTATAAAAGTTATGTGGTCATAAATGCCAGGACCGAGAATGAACAAGTATTTGTCATACTTAAAGATATAAAAGTGGTTTTAAATTGGCGTAAAACCCTTTTTGATTTATGAAAATCCCAGTAAACTTTATGTGTTGTTAACTCTCGATGTGAGCCGCTATAACCATACTAATGACTGAATAAACCTGCCACGACGTTTCTCAGACGTCGCGAAACTGAAATGACACTTGTCACCTCAGACCTGCCGGTCTAGCTGTTGCAAGCAGCTCTGGTGTGGGTTTGTCAAACCCAATATAGATCTATACACAACTATCACGTTCTCCCTCCAGGAGACTCTGATGATAACTACCAGGAATTTGGATTCCGCACTCGGACGTACGGAAAGAGATTGTCTCACAATTTAGGTTAACAAGTTTACGTGTGGTGTGCGTGAGTGTAAAACCTTTTCTGTGGGAATAAAACCTTCCGAAATGTGTTTGTTGTGTTAATGGAAACATAAACCATACCTATTATAGTTTATCCCAAAACGTTTGTAATGTATAAGAACTCTTTTATGAAAACGCATTTGTGTTATGAATCCATAAACTATGCTTATTATAGCTTAATATACGTGTTCTAAATGAATGAATAATCTTATCATGAATGACTAAGTTTCAGTTTATGATGATAAACTAACAAGGAAACACATTCAATATTTAGAACTTATTGTTATACACTTTGCTCAACATAATACAAAGTGTTATGGAATTTATATGTTGTTAACTAAATTTAACCTTCCTGCGCTGTTTTAGAAAAATCATAGAAAAATCATACAAAGTCGAAAACTAAATCCGTAAATTCTGAGAGTTCACAAAATGTGTCTACTTTACTCATAATTTTTATCATGATTTTTAATGACCTCCAATTTGGGTCAAAAAGTCCATAATCATAGACTGGTCCGGATGGGTGTTTGAAATGATAGGCAGTTTTGTAAAAATCACCATAAATTGTAGAAAAATCGTATGGAGATGTGCAAGTAGTCATTTTAAAGCTAAGAACAGGAACTACTTACACCAAAAACAGTTTTTCAAAAACAAATGTTTAAGTTGTCCAAACAGTCCGTGAATGGAGTCCAACTTTTCTGATGAAATCTGTTAGAAAATTTTAGTTATGTTCTTGGTGTTTTAACTTGTGTCCCCCCCCCCCCCCCATAAAAACTTGAGAAAACATGAAAATGTAGGGGTATGAACTCACCTTGAGTAGTTTCAGTAGATGAGTGTTGAAGAAGAGAAGTGTTCAACTCAAGAACACTTGAAGATTCGAAGATGTAACAAGAATGTGATGATGTTTGTGTAAGTAATCTATGATTTTGAGTAGGAGTATGTGTAATAATCATAAGAAAGATGATGATACTTACTAAATGAAGGAGAAAAGTCTTGGAGTATGCCTTGAAGTTCTCGAATTTGAGAGAGAAAGATGAGAGAGTTTGGAGTGTGATTCTTGGTGGGAAAATGAGAGAATGAATGAAGTGTGAGGAGAGAGGGGACTTTTCTAGCCTTTGACCAATTGTGAGGTTGGAAAAAGGTGGGAAAAGTACAATGAAGTGACTAGGTAGGGGCTGATGGGGAATAGTGACATGGAGTGGGTATGGGTGATTGCTTGTGTCATAGAATAAAGGAAAGTCAACACTCCACCTCTTGTACTTCACCCACTCTTCTTGGATAAGGATTATATTAAAAAAACGTGTTTAATTATTTATTAAGGGGTCTTATATGTTAAAATAAAGTTTTGGGTGAAAATCTCGCGTTAAAATAATTAAAAACGAAGCTAAAATGAAGTCGTAGTCGAAAACCGGAAAAAAATGGACTTCCAGGGAGGCTTCTCGGAAGGGGGCCGAAGGTTCGGTCCTTTCTGATGCTGGGTCCGAAGCGAGGCGAGACAGAAGGAAGCGAAGGGGAGGCTCGGTCCAAAGTCATCAGGAGCGAAATAGACCGAGGCTCGGGTTCGGGTCTTGTGCGAGGTTCGGGCCCGAGAGGACCCTACGGGTTCGGTTCAGCAGCCTTCGGGTTCGGCTCTTCCAGCTTCGGTTCTTAGCAAGTTCGGTCCCTATAGGGACCTTCTGTTCTAAGAGGACTTTCGGCCCTAAGAGGGGTTTCGGCTCCTTAAGAGGGGTTTCGGGTCTTTAAGCCTATTTTACTCGTTTTTACCCCGTTTCAAGCCGTTTTTGACCCGGTTAAGGGTTGGAATGACCCGAATGACTTCAAAACGTTACGGGAACTTTTGAGAGAGATTTGGGAGAGATTTCACATTCTTGTAGAGATTTCTCATACAAAGAGAGATTTGGGAGAGATTCCACATTCTTGGAGAGATTTCTCATACAAAGAGAGATTTGGGAGAGATTTCACATATGGAGAGAGATTTGGGAGAGATTTGACATACTTGGAGAGAGTTGGGAGAGATTTCACATTCTAGGAGAGATTTCTCATACAAAGAGAGATTTGGGAGAGATTCCACATTCTTGGGGAGATTTCTCATACAAAGAGAGATTTGGGAGAGATTTCACATTCTTGGAGAGATTTCTCATACAAAGAGAGATTTGGGAGAGATTTCACATATGGAGAGAGATTTGGGAGAGATTTGACATACTTGGAGAGATTTGGGAGAGATTCTCGATTAAAGTGAGATAGAGTGAAAATGATTGAGAGAGGTTTCATTTGTGACCTTTTTGAGTGTCCGGCTTCGCAATGCAAGGTCCGTAAACCCTGTTAAGCCTTGTTTAAGGATCTTACACACTCCCGATGAGTATGCAACATTGTTTTATCGGTTTGGCTCGCCACGTACCACAATTTTAGGTTAAGGAGATCTAGATGTACGCACTTTTCGATTTATGATCTCTCATTAGAATAGTGAGTTGTTTAGAAATTACATAACGTAAACTCTAGTACCCATGGGCAACTTGAGTCGAACGGTTTGACTTGTTGACTTTAGTTGACTTTGACTTGACTGGAAATTGACGGTTGTCACATCATCCCCCCGTTAGAGGGAATTTCGTCCCGAAATTTGAATTTAGGCAAGGAGTAGGCATGAAAAATCGAGCCAAGAAGTGGGGATACTTCCTAATCGATTGATTCTCGTGCTCCCAAGTGACTCCAGGCCCTTGGTTAGTATTCCAGCGATCTTTCACTAATGGGAAGTGGCGTTGCTGCATTCGCTTGACCTCTTGGTCCATGGTCACTACGGTTCTTCCACGAAGGTGAGGCTCTTGTGGAACTCGATCTCGTCGAGGGGGATTACAAGAGTCTCATCGGATAGATACTTTTGCAAGTTCGAGACGTGTCGGGTAGAATGTACTTTACCAAGCTCGCGGAAGTAGATTGAAGTAGCGAGTTACAGGGCTGATTCTGACAAGAATATCGAAAGGCATAATTATTTGGGGTTTTGGCTTTCCATGCTTTCCGAAGCGTACTAAGCCTTCCCGGAGTGAGGGTTCCAGAGGAATTTGGTCTCTTATTCTGGAGTTCTAAAGGTTTCTTCCTCTTGCTTCTCTTCCCAGTCAAGGGTTGCTCTCTTCAGGGTCAAAGTCGTAAGGGGTTCCGTAATTTACGAGAAGTTCCAAAGGAACTAAGATGGTAGGTCAGCGAGACCCGGAATTTTGGCGTATTCCTGATGAAGCCTTTGGTGCTGACTGTTTCTCAACGGTTTTGATCAATTGAAAGGGTCCTTAAGAATTTCAACATTGATAATGATGTGTCTTAGGAATTCGACTCCTCAATTCCAAAACTCGTATCTAGAGAACTTCGGGTAAAGCTTCTCTGATCGTATTACTTCCGCGGTTTGTTGTAGCTGCTCTCCTTGGTTTCTTTCTTACTACGAGGGTAGATAAGCAAGTCATTTACAATGACAATGACTAACGGATCCTAGTAAGAATGGCATATCCTATGAATACTGTGAGCGGGTTGGTCCTATCCGAGGGGTATCACTACGGACTTGCAGCGTCCGCATCGAATTTGGAGGATTGTCCTCGGACATCCTTCTCCAATACTCGCGACTGGTGATATTTAGATCTCAGGTCCAATTCCTGAAGGGTACTTCGTTCCTCGCGGTTGGTCGGCCTATTCGTCTATGCGAGGTAGATAGTAAAGGTTTCTATTGGAGATATTGTCGGGGCCTCTGAGGTCAATGGGCCTACGAGCAATTTGTCTTTCTATTTGAAGAATAAGACCGGAGTTCTCCCGGGTGAGAAGCTTGGTTCTTCAATTTCATTGTTGAGTAGTTCGACAGGTTTGACCTGACAGTTCTTGTAGTTCGGTAGACAACATGTGGGTTTGGTTTACGCGACTAGGCCTTTTCGGATGGTAGGACATTTACTCGTCCTTCTGGGCAACCCTGGCCCGAAGTTCATGGCAGGACTCGTACCTGGTCCATCTATCATTAACTTGCGTATATAGGTCGTATGTGCTTAAGATTGGCAAGACAGCTAGATGGGTGACTCTGCCCCAAGTCCACAACCAGACATGGAACAGGAAATAGGACGGAAGCACACATCCAATGTCCGTAGAATCTTAATTATACATTATCCTCGTGTATACACGTAGTAGTGGTAGACTAACCGTATCCGTCCCAAGCTTCTGTGCTTGAACCTTGTCTGTTATGCGTGACATTCCCGAAGGTCTCCTGTAAATACTTGTGATAAGGTTTCTGGAAGTATAACACTACTCGGGTGCGTGTTTTGGGGGTTTCACATCGATGGATGACCCGGAGGTCCGTGTTGGGTGTTTATGAGAGACGAAGGTTTCGACATTCGGTGGGTTAGGTGAAGGGTCCTTTCATAGTCGTTAAATTGGAAAGATGAGAACTATACCAATCAAAATTGAATGGTGAAAACAATATCTCTTTAGGTAAAACATGTGTTAAGTTGTATTCGTATGAAGTGCTCATTAGAGTGATAAAGTATCTTGTGTCTCTTTTTAGGGTGTTCTGTTTTGTTTGATATTATTATTACTGTAGATGATTCATAACACAGTGTGTAGCACTGGTAGTGGGTGTGTTTCGATAGCCAGTAATAATACTTGATATCATGATCCCTGACAGGTTTCCCTACGATCGAGCGGTCTATGAACGTCGTATGTAAGTTAATGTTGGTGAAATCGTCGAGTGGGTGGCTCTACCTTAATCCCACTTCTAGACATGGAACAGGATGTCAAAACGGAATTATTCGCTTTATGTCTTTAGTATTTTGATTAGAATTAACCCCGAAGTATGCACAAAGTCATCACAACTTACTGGTAATGATCCTAAAGTCATATACGAGTGTCTTTGGTTTGATTTGAACGATAGAGTATTTTAACTATTTTTAGAAAGACTGTGATTTTAGCAAACATACCAAATTCATTACAAACATACGGTACTTAAACATTTTTTTTCGTTGGAAACATTGCAAAAGTCCTAATATGGTTCCTTGTTACCCTTGCTGGTTCGTTTGTCACACTCCTCCGGCTCCCCCGTCATTCCTCTCAGTTGGACAGTTTCTCTTGAAGTGTCCTGTTTCACCGCATAAGTAGCATACTGGGTCTACCTTGGTGCTGGTGATTGAAGGGAGATGCTGGGTCGGGGCCTTACAGAAACGGACGATATGTCCTTTCCTGTTGCAGTTGTTACATTGTAAAATTCGGCAAGCTCCTGTGTGATGGTAGTTACACTTGTTACACTTTGGGAGTGATCCCTTATATGGTCTGGCCGGCGTTTGGGTGGCAGACCCCGTGGCTAGTGTCGAGGCATGTGTCATGACTGCTTTTGTAATGGTAGGGGTGGCCATGGGATGTTGTCTTTTAGTGGATCTTTGAGATTGGTGGCGCTCTTTCATGTTCCAAAACTTTCTCTTCTTGTTTGTAGGTTTGTGGCCTGAGGTATTTTCGCTGGCAGACACCCGTGGGTGTTCCTGATTGTTACCACAATCTGTATTGTCAGTACCGCTTCCATTTCTGCTGGCGTTGTTAGCATGGAACTGCGCCATGACAGTTGCCACGGCTGCCGTGACTGCAACCTGAAAAGTAGCAGAATCTATCTGCAAGGTTGGCGCCTTGGTAGTTGGTTGGTTTCCCCTTGGTGAAGACATAGCTCTATTCCATGATGAAAAACGACTTCGTTAGTGGGGATAATTATCTCAAGTGCATTCTTACGATTTATATTCATATATATAAATTTAGGCACATTGATGTACTATTCTTAGTGTTTCTGCTAACGTTCCCGAGACGGAGTTATGGTAGGGGGTAGAAGTAGGTTTCATACAGACGTTTTAAGCTTTACTCATCTTGGGATCATGCTTGTCCAACCCCACTTAGCTGAGGAGTTCTGATGGGATCCGGTGCATTAGTGCTAGTATGATCGCACCCATAGGTCTATGAAGAAGGAACTTCTCAACAAAATGTTTAAGGGTGAGATGATAATGAGTTTTTAGAATGGCTATACGTCGCGAGTTTCTAACTAAGTTTATCTTATATCGATTTGTAACGCAATTCGGTCGTTAAGGGTGTTCTGAAAACAATTCATAGCGAGATTCTTTATATGGTATACTCATGTATTTCAGTAGTTATGTATCCAAGTGAACCCTTATACTTGACCCAAGCTAGATCCTTATTATGACCAATTGAAGTATGCTTAGTTATATAACTAAGACTAAATAGACCTTCGAGTCTGTTAGGTATATCCTATGCCCATCTTGTTAATATGATTCTAGTAATTCTGGTTTCAGGGAAATTTTTTGACCTAGATGTAGGTTTACCTCACATCTGTGCATGGAAAAGTTTTGATAGCAACTAGATCCCTCGTTTAGTATGACCGCTTAAATCCCAGTGTCGTGCTTACGCCTAGAATAGAGTAGCACCAACGCATACTCACGAACCTAATTTACAAGGTCTTGTGAGCGGTATGAACTCTACTTACGACGATCTGTCCCTTGCGATGCCTGAGGAAAAGTCGATGCACTTTGCAGCTCTGTCAATCGATGCTTGGCTGCAATCCTCCTCTCTTTGAATGCCGTGTGTCTACCCCGTTACTCTCTTGCCTCTGCCTGAGTGGCGATAAGGTCCTAAACAGAGAGTTGGTCTCCGAAATAGTAGTCTCTTTCCGAGTCTCGGGTACGTGAGACAGTAGGGCCTGTAGTAGCGCGCAGTTTCCGAACTCGGGTTGTAGTCTACCTATTTTAATCCCCGATGTTCGCGATCTGCCGGGTCTTCGCCGGGAGGGCTCTGTCAGTCGGTCCCCCATGGTTGAGGTCATAGCACCCTCGTTGACCTCCACATGGTGGTTGTTGTCATTGCTGTTGACATTCAACCCTCGATCACGATTGCCTAACGGGGCACAGGTTCGATGTAGTCGAAACGGTTTGCGGAAACCCTTGCTATGCATGGAGGATTGATTACCTCCGGTTCCGCTTCTGATTCTCCTCATAACCATTCACCATTTCTCGGGTTCGGATTGGGAAAGTAGGGGTCGTCCTGTAAGTAGGATCTTGCTATGTTGTACTTGCGAGAATAGGAGTGGAAGAGATAATTACTAGGCGTCTAACTCTATAATTAATTACTTATAGGGGTGATCCTTATTAGTTACTTCTATAATGACATAGTGCATACTAATTACATATAACAAGATATGATAGACCTTCGAATAAGTGATCCTACCCTAGATCCACATCCAAACAAGGAAAAGGAAGTAAGGCAATGACCATAAATTCTAAGTCTATGATTTCTAAGTTATATAATACCTTAGGGTATCCACTTAAGGACTATAGACCTATTATTAAGGATCTATTTAGTTTTCATATAGGTTATGATATTAAAAAAATACTCCTATAGTATTTTAAACTCGTGTTCTGTTATAATGTTCTCATTGTGGTAGTGTTGGTAAGTATTTAGACTTGTTGCCATATCACAACCATTCTTGGGCATGTGCTAATCACTCCTCAGACTAGCATAATTGATCAGGCTATGCCATTCCCAAGACTGATCATACACCCCCGAGCTTACCTGTCATATTCAACAATCGTTACTTTTGTTTTGTTCGAGAATGATGTTGACCTTAATATGTATGCATGCATGTATACTTTTAATGGGAAATTATTAATTTCTAAAAGTATAATTTGTTTTGAAAACTTTAAATCAGAAACTTTTAGTCCCAATGCATTTATAGTTTGTATATCTTATGTGTTTCGATATACTGAGTTCACTATAAACAATGCTCTGATACCAATCTGTCACACCCCCAAACCAAGGATCGCGTAAACGTTCGGGGGTGGAGGACTTCATGTATAGTCTCACAACAACGTGTATAATAGTGCTCAAAGTAAATACAACCAACATAAATATAATTGAAAAAGTTACACCAATGTATATGTTTACATATTTCTAATCAATTACATTATGATGACAAAATGAACTGTTTGACGATTTATCGTCCCATCCTCAAAACGCTGTTGATTTCCTGTTTCACTGAATTCCTGAGAATACAAGTAGTTTGAAAAAGTGTCAACACATAAGTTGGTGAGTTCATAAGCTTTTTAGATAAAGAGTTTGGAAACCTTTCTTTGTAATGTGCGGTGTGTTACCAAGAAAAATCCAATATTTTCCTTATAAAAGTTATGTGGTCCTACATGCCGGGACCGAGAATGAACAAGTATTTGTCATACTTAAAGATATAAAAGTGGTTTTAAATTGGCGTAAAACCCTTTTTGATTTATGAAAATCCCAATAAACTTTATGTTTTGTTAACTCTCGATGTGAGCCGCTATAACCATACTAATGACTGAATAAACCTGCCACGACGTTTCTCAGGCGTCGCAAAACTGAAATGACACTTGTCACCTCAGACCTGCCGTTCTAGCTGTTGCAAGCAGCTCTGGTGTGGGTTTTTCAAACCTAATATAGATCTATACACAACTATCATGTTCTCCCTCTAGGAGACTCTGATTATAACTACCAGGAATTTGGATTCCGCACTCAGACGTACGGAAAGAGATTGTCTCACAATTTAGGTTAACAAGTTTACGTGTGGTGTGCGTGAGTGTAAAACCTTTTTCTGTGGGAATAAAACCTCCCGAAATGTGTTTGTTGTGTTAATGGAAACATAAACCATACCTATTATAGTTTATCCCAAAACGTTTGTAATGTATAAGAACTCTTTTATGAAAACGCATTTGTGTTATGAATTGAATCCATAAAGTATGCTTATTATATCTTAATATATGTGTTCTAAATGAATGAATAATCTTATCATGAATGACTAAGTTTCAGTTTATGATGATAAACTAAGAAGGAAACACATTCAATATTTAGAACTTATTGTTATACACTTTTCTCAACATAATACAAAGTGTTATGAAATTTATATGCTGTTAACTAAATTTAACCTTCCTGCGCTGTTTTAGAAAAGTCATATAAAAATCATACGAAGTCGAAAACTAAATCCGTAAATTCTGAGAGTTCCCAAAATGTGTCTAGTTTACTCATAATTTTTATCATGATTTTTAATGACCTCCAACTTGGGTGAAAAAGTCCATAATCACAGACTGGTCCGGATGGGTGTTTGAAATGATAGGCAGTTTTGTAAAAATCACCATAACTTGTAGAAAAATGGTATGGAGATGTGCAAGTAGTCATTTTAAAGATAAGAACTGGAACTACTTACACCTAAAACAGTTTTTCAAACAAAAATGTTTAAGTTTTCCAAAACAGTCTGTTAATGGAGTCCAACTTTTCTGATGAAAGCTGTTAGAAAATTTTAGTTATGTTCTTGGTGTTTTAACTTGTATTCCCCCCCCCCCCCCTAAAAACTTGAGAAAACATGAAAATGTAGGGGTATGAACTCACCTTGAGTAGTTTCAGTAGATGACTGTTGAAGAAGAGAAGTGTTCAACTCAAGAACACTTGAAGAATCACTTGAAGATTCGAAGATCTAAAAAGAATGTGATGATTTTTGTGTAAGCAATCTATGATTTTGAGTAGGAGTATGTGTAATAATCATAAGAAAGATGATGATACTTACTAAATGAAGGAGAAAAGTCTTGGAGTATGCCTTGAAGTTCTCGAATTTGAGAGAGAAAGATGAGAGAGTTTGGAGTGTGATTCTTGGTGGAAAAATGAGAGAATGAATGAAGTGTGAGGAGAGAGTGGACTTTTCTAGCCTTTGACCATTTGTGAGCTTCGAAAAAGGTGGGAAAAGTACAATGAAGTGACTAGGTAGGGGCTGATGGGGAATAGTGACATGGAGTGGGTATGGAGTGGGTATGGGTGGTTGCTTGTGTCATAAAGGAAAGTCAACACTCCACCTCTTGTACTTCACCCACTCTTCTTGGATAAGGATTATATTAAAAAAAAAATGTGTTTAATAAATTATTAAGGGGTCTTATATGTTAAAATAAAGTTTTGGGTGAAAATCTCGCGTTAAAATAATTAAAAACAAAGCTAAAATGAAGTCGTAGTCGAAAACCGGAAAGAAATGGACTTCCAGCAAGGCGAGACAGAAGGAAGCGAAGGGGAGGCTCGGTCCAAAGTCATCAGGAGCGAAATAGACCGAGGCTCGGGTTCGGGTCTTGTGCGAGGTTCGGGCCCGAGAGGACCCTTCGGGTTCGGTTCAGCAGCCTTCGGGTTTGGCTCTTCCAGCTTCAGTTCTTAGCAGGTTCAGTCCCTATAGGGACCTTCGGTTCTAAGAGGACTTTCGGCCCTAAGAGGGGTTTCGGCTCCTTAAGAGGGGTTTCGGGTCCTTAAGCCTATTTTACTTGTTTTTACCCCGTTTCAAGCCGTTTTTGACCCGGTTAAGGGTCGAAATGACCCGAATGACTTCAAAAAGTTACGGGAACTTTTGAGAGAGATTTGGGAGAGATTTCACATTCTTGGAGAGATTTCTCATACAAAGAGAGATTTGGGAGAGATTCCACATTCCTGGAGAGATTTCTCATACAAAGAGAGATTTGGGAGAGATTTCACATATGGAGAGAGATTTGGGAGAGATTTGACATACTTGGAGAGATTTGGGAGAGATTTCACATTCTTGGAGAGATTCCTCATACAAAGAGAGATTTGGGAGAGATTCCACATTCTTGGGGAGATTTCTCATACAAAGAGAGATTTGGGCAAGATTTCACATTCTTGGAGAGATTTATCATACAAAGAGAGATTTGGGAGAGATTTCACATATGGAGAGAGATTTGGGAGAGCTTTGACATACTTGGAGAGATTTGGGAGAGATTCTCGATTAATGTGAGATAGAGTGAAAATGATTGAGAGAGGTTTCATTTGTGACCTTTTTGAGTGCTCGGCTTCGCAATGCAAGGTCCGTAAACCCTGTTAAGCCTTGTTTAAGGATCTTACACACTTCCGATGAGTATGCAACATTGTTTTATCGGTTTGGCTCGCCACGTACCACAGTTTTAGGTTAAGGATATCTAGATGTACGCACTTTTCGATTTATGATCTCTCATTAGAATAGCGAGTTGTTTAGAAATTACATAACGTAAACTCTAGTACCCACGGGCAACTTGAGTCGAACGGTTTGACTTGTTGACTTCAGTTGACTTTGACTTGACCGAAAATTGACGGTTGTCACACGTACTACTGAAAGCACAAGACCTATACGCATATCAGGGAAGTCACAACCCCTAGGGTTCTGATGGGAGCTAGTTCTCGGGATTATTATGAGGAATGCCAAATATTCTTGTGGCGTATTTTCAGTATGGCGATTACGAGACGTCTCGGGGCAGGATTCGGTTCAGGATCGGGATCAAGAGAGGGTGGTCAGGGTGGACCAGTACTACCCGAGGTCATTGGTCAGATAACTACGGATGAGTTAGATGCTAGGATTCGTGAGATCCTGCATGATGAGGTTGCTGCTATGTTCCGGGCTGAGTTGCCAGAGTTGTTTGGGTCGATCAAGACCGCCATGGTTGAGTACTTTGATGAGCGCTATGCAGCTCTTTCGGAGGCGGCTGCCGCGGCAGCTACAATGGCTATAACAGCGGCAGGGGGAGGAACTGGTCGAGGTTTTCAGTATCAGGACTTCGATAATACAAAGCCCCCTACTTTCGATGGAGTAAACGATCTAATCATTGCTATGAGATGGTTGTCAAACGTGGAGGGTTGTTTCTTTATGTGTTCATGCCCTGCGGATCAGAGGGTGAGGTGTGCTCTGAACCTTTTGAAGCTTGGGGTGAAGGATTGGTGGACGTTGACTTCAGGATCTTATTCGGATGTGCAGCGGGCTGCGGCTACTTGGGATCAGTTTCAGGAGATGTCCAGCACTCGTTATGTTCCATGGGTTGAGAGAGAGAGAGAGAGGTTGGCTCAGGAGTTCCTGGAGCTGAAGTAGGATTCAGTGTCGGTGGCAGAGATCACCAGGATGTTCACTGAGAGGGCGATGTTTTGCCTGGAGTTTGCTTCGGAGCAGTCTCAGATGTCCCGATATCTTAGTATACTCAAGAGGGACATCAGGAAGTTTGTGTCCATGCAGAGATGTCATACATTGTTAGAGCTGCAGGAGGCCGCCAGGCGGCAAGACTTAGAGATGGAGTTGCAGTAACGAGAGCAGAGGCAGGCCCCAATGCAGTCGCAGTCGGCGTTGAAACGGTCAAAAACCGTTGACTCTAGGGTTGGAGGTCAGATCATCCGCACTTGTGTGAAGTGTGGGAAGGGTCATGCCGGAAATTGTAGGTCCGGTGGTGCGTGTCATAAGTGTGGGAAGGAGGGGCATTATGCGAGGGATTTCCGTCCATCGATCCTGGCTCAGGATATGAGGATCTGTTATTATTGTCATCAGGTTGGACACTTCAGGGTCAACTGTCCACATCTTATTGCAAGACCGGTGTAGGCTATAGCACCAGCCACTTTGAGGATTACAGCTGGAGGTCAGGGTGGAGCGGAGCCTCCGAGGGCTTAGGGATGCGCTTTCCAGCTTATAGTAGAGGAGGTCAGGTCAAGGCCGGATGCAGCTGTGGGTATGTTTCCATTCTGATATCTTGATATTTGTCACACCCCAAAACCAAGAACGGCAGAAACGTTCTGGGGCGGAGGACGTCATGTACAGTATCACAACAATGAAAAGTAGTAAACAAGCAACAACATCATCCATTGCATTAATAATATAATTATTATACATGTGTGTTCTGTCAAATTTTGATAAACACTAAAGCATAAATCAAAATGAAAGATGAGTCTTGAACGAGCTCCATCTTCTCTAACCTTGCATCGGTACTTGTCTATGTTTGACCTGAGGATACAAGTTATTTTGAAAGAGAGTATCAGCTTTGAAGCTGGTGAGATCATAAGTATTTTAGTGTCTTAATTTTTCTGTAAGAATTTGTATGTATTGAAAATGTATGTAAATCGTAAGTATTGAAAATGTATGTAAAACAACTGTAAACATTTGAAAAACTCTAGAAATCCCTATGATTCCTACTATTATAACGGGGAGTCTTCTACCAAGACTTAACTGATCTTTATGTAGCCTTCTACCAAGGCATCTAGTGTCTGTGTGTGTGTCTCTAGTAAGAGTGTGTATTTTCCCAAGTCTGACTATCATTAACCAACAAGATAGTTTCTACATTACCGTGCATCGTGTGAGTGTTCACGAAGTGAATGTAATGGGAAAAATGAAATAGTACTATGGTGTAGTGCCGAACTACAACCGTACCAATTACCTTAAGTCTAGGATAATTCTTCTAAGTACTGTAGCATTTGTACTAAATAACTACATCGGTACTCAACTGCCTTATTTTAGGGATAAGGTATAATGTGATGTCTAGATCCCAGACTATACGCTCCCCTATCAAAGGGATTTTGGGACCTACCCACGACCCCTGCATGTATGCAAGCCGTGAGCATCCACATTACTATGATCATGTATACTCGATATAACTATCACAATTGCGTTGTGATTCATCGGTATAGTTAGATCCTGAACTGGTTCCATGCTATAGCACCTAGTGACGTCTGTTCTTTGTATATGTAAGCGTACTCATGTAAGTGTGATCATGTAATTATACTCATGTAAGTGTGATCATGTAATAGTATAGTAATGTACTGTAATGTTCTACATGTGCTACCTGTAATGTGTGTTCTCTCTCTATCTAGCATGTATAGTAATGTACTGTAATGTTCTAGCTGTAATGTACGCTCTCTCTATCTAGCAAGTATAGTAATGTACTGTAATGTTCTAGAAAGTATTGACTCATGAATGAACTGACTCATTGTATGATATCGCCTTCTAGTAATAGTTCTAGTATCTTCCTAAACTACCCATATTGTAGTTTACTAGTAATCTAACTGGTACGTATGAACATGGATGTATACCCTTGCTACCCAAGGGCATTGGATGAACTGGAAAGACCTTTTATGACTATATATGTACACAGGATATATAACTAATATTTAAACGACCTTCGGACGGGTACCCGTTATCCCACCAGACCACATCCAAATCGAGGAAAAGGAAACAGGGTGGATAGCCTTCCTAAATCTTTTAAACATTTCTTATATAACTATACATATAGAGGCATGCAATTTATAATATAAAAAGCATAAAATAAGTTTTGTAAAACCTTTGAACATAATTATTATCTAAGAAAAGATCGACTTGATGTCAATCTATAAAATGGTTTGAAAGCATGGGTTTGATAAAACAGTTTAGTATAAAGAAACATTTGTTTGAAACACAATTGTAAATAAGTTTGAAATAAAACATACCGAGTAAAATGTACATTTTAATAAGGAGTTTTAAACACATAAAGTGTTTATGAAAAATATTTGAAGGAAACTGCTTGGTAAAACGGCTAATGAGTAGCAAATCATTTGAATGCTGCTTATTAATCACATGTGATTGATATAATAAGTAGCATGATTCTACTTGTATCCCCCCCCCCCCCCATAAAACATTTAAACATAGTTAAAACATTGATTAAGTGTTGTGGGTGATACGGATGAACTGAAGAGGTAGGATGGCTAGGTGTCAAGTGAAGTCTTGAACACACTCTATGATCCTAGTTAACATATAATATCACATATATGTAACAAATTAGTCTATAAACAACTAATAAACAAGTCAAGACACCCTAGGACATGATAAACACCTTTATCAAGTGTTACTAGCCTCTAGGATTGCATCTAAGTGTTTGTAGGGAAAGCTTTTGTGTGTAGGGCTCAAGGAAAACTCCATTAGGGAGTTCACGACCCTAAAGACACTACTAAATGAGTTTACGGTCGTAAACTCAAGAGTTTACGGCCGTGAACTCATACTTATGTGCCCATTTGATGATTGATGCTCTATGAGGTCCTAAGAAGCATTTCTACTTAATGGCTTGGTCCTTGGAAGCGTTTAGGGCATAATATAACTCCTTTTAGGAGTTTACGGCCCTGGGACCATATCCCTTGGATATTACGGCCGTAATCTCCCTTGGGAGGATGTTTATGGTGTTTTCAAGTCCCTAAATTAACTAGGAACTAAACTAGGCTATTGTACAAGGCTTTAAAAGAGTTTATAGCACCATTTGGCACTATTTTATGGAGTTCACGGCCCTAGAACTTCTTGGGATGTGAACACCTTACTCTTGGTGTTCTAAGGGTGTTTTCTAGTCCTAAACTCATTAGGGTACATGTCTAAATTACTCTCTTGGCTTAAGGAAGGTTTTTAGGGTTTTTTAGCACCTAAAAATGGAGTTCACGGCCCAAGAACTTCCTTGGCCGTGAACTCACTTTCACCCTTTGTTTCTAATTGATTTGGTGGTCTAAACATGTATTGGTGGCTTCTAGTTTGAGTTCCAAGGCTTTGAGGGACATTAGGCACACTTTTGGCCCTTAAAAAGGAGTTTACTCTCCAAGTGTTCTTGGGCGGTAAACTCCCGAATCTTGGGGTTTTGATCCGATTTTGATGTTATAAAACACAATCTAAGCTATACAATACAACTAGATAGAAGTACTCACAATTTGGGATAAAAACCCGAAGATACGTGAGAGAGAATTCGGCTTTTCTCTAGTTGGAAATGTAACTAATGAATGAATATGGTTCAGATTTCTATATATAGTCCTGAGATTTTTGGCAGAAAAATATTTTATTCCCGGAATGAACTCTAATATCATAGAGTATTGGAATAACAGTGTTGCACAAAACCTTAGTGCAATCACTCTCCTGATATCTCCTTAAGTGTAAATCCTGAAAAACTTTCAAACTTATACCCAAAGTCTGGAATTTCACTGTAACTGTTGTAACTTCTATTGGCTTGATATGGTTTGTTTAGAATGGAAATTTCGGGTTGTCACATCATCCCCCTGTTGAAGGGAATTTCATCCCGAAATTAGAATTTAGGCAAGGAATTAGGTACGAATGATTGAGTTATGAGGAGGAAACTTCCTAATCGATTGGTACTAGCGCTCCTAAGTGAAATCGGGTTCTCGGTTGGTATCCCAACGAACCTTCACTAATGGGCGACGGTGTTGCTTCGTCCGCTTGACCTCTTGGTCGAGGGTCACTACGGTTCTAATACGAAGGCGAGGATCTCGACGAGTGGACTTACAAGAGTCCTAACGGAAAGGTATGGTTTCACGATCGAGACACGAAGAGTAGAATGTACATTATTGAGTTCGCGGAGTAGGTCTAGTTTGTGCGAGGCACAGGACCGATTCTAGTAAGAATCTCGGAGGTCCTATCTATCTTGGATTTAGCTTTCCACGCTTTACGAAGCATATTAAGCCGTTCCTAGAGTGAGACTTCCTAAAGAACTTGGTCTATCACTTGGAATTCCAAAGGTTCTTTCTCTTGCTAAACTTCCCAGTCAAGAGCCACTCCTTGCTGGGTCAAGGTTGTACGGTTCTCTGTGATTTGCGAGGGGTTCTGGATGAATTAAGATAGTAGGTCTGTAAGACCTAGAATTTGGCGAATTTCTATCGGCGTCTCTGGTGTCGACAAATTCTCAACAGTTTCGACAAATTGAAAGAGTACTCAAAAATTCCCACATCACTAACAGTGTGTCATAGGAACCTGACTCTTCAATTTCAAAACTTGTGCTTAGAGAACTTCGCGAAAGTTCCTCTAAAGGTAATGTTTCCAGGGGTTCCTTCTTACTACGAGGGTAGATAAGTAAGTCGTTACATGGAGAATGACGAACTGATCCAAGTAAGAAAGATGGACTCTATTCATTAAGCTCATGAATGCATCGGGCGTATTGGTCCTATCCGAGGGGTATCACTACGCACTCGAAGTGTCCGCATTGAGTTCGGAAGGTAGTCTTCCAGACATCCTTCCCTAACACTCGAACTGGTGATATTCGGATCTCAGATCCATTTCTGAAAGTAATTCTTTCCTTATGTTTGCTCAACCAACTCATCTATGCGAGGCAGAGATAACGATTTCTACTGGAAAATCTTGACGGATCCTCGATAGCCTAGGAATATACGATGCAATCCGTCGATCTCTGGAAGAATATGACTGGGGTTCTCCAGGGTGAGAAGCCTAGTTTTCTAATTCTATTTCTGTGTAGTTCTCTAAGTTGCCTGATACTGTTCTTGTATCTCCGTAGGTGTTTTAGACTGGAGGGCGATATGTTTATAGAAGTCGTACTGGGTTCTAAGTTTGTTCACATAACGATGCGATTACTCGTAGTCTTGGGCAGTTCTCCGTCCTGAAGTTCATATTAGAATTCATACATGGTTTCACAATCACAATCTCGTGTATACGAGTCGTATATAGTTAAGATTGAAAAGGTAGTCGAATAACTGATTCTTCTTTAAGCTCACATCCCTTCGAGGAAAAAGAAGTTAAAGTGCAATCATCAATTCTAAACCTGTAGAACCTTGATTATATATCACTCTTAGGTATACATTCCTTAGTGATAGATCAATCCTATGAATCCTTGGATTGAACTTGACGTACTGCACGAGTGGTACTTCGGTGTTCTGATATGACGGCTTCGCTAGAAAGGCGATCTCGAAGAAAGAGATGTACGTATGAAGCTGATTGTTTCTTAATGACGACATGATTCTGATAGCATGAAAGATAAGGATTTTATGAGCGACTCTGGTTGACCCTAGATGTACTTCGATTGCTCAAGAAAAGAGTAGAAGTATGTTCTCGTGAGGTTGACCTACATCCCTATGATGCAGTCCTAGTACGGATGGAGGTATGATCGCGAAGGTTTGACCTACATCCCTATGATGCAGTCCTAGTACGGAATGGAAGTGAGTTTGTAGAATGGTCTCAAGACGTTTGTCGATCAAGCCGAGGTATCGTGGGTTGGTGAATAACAGGATCCAACCACTTAAAGAGACTTGGAAATGTCTCTGGAGCTAAATTACTATAGTCCAATGACTTGACTAAAGCAGGTTTCAGATAGACTCCAATGAAAGTATAATGAGAGTACTTGAATAAAGGAAATGACACAGAAGTTAGCCGACTGTCAATATCTTTGATATTCATGACGTAAAAGTTCGGGAAGAATGACCTTGTAAAGGTCTTACATCATATCCAGAGAAGATAGTTCTTGACAGCATAAAGACCTAACCAAAAGTACTTACAGTACAAGATAATTTCATAGAAAATGCCACATCGGGCATAGACAGAAAAACGATTCCTTTTAATAAGGAAAAATAAAGTAATGCATCTACTACTGGTGATGGTCATCCCTCAGGTGAACTCTCAGTTCGGCCAGTTGACATTCTATATCAATTAGGTGTCTTTCGTACACCCTCTGGCGTACTCGGAGCTCTATGACTTCGGCTCGTGATTCAGCCAGTGCTTGCAGCAGTGTTTCATGGTTTCTCTCTGATCTCTCACGAGCATCTTCTAGATGAATGGTGCGGAGGGTATGCATTCTCGCATCGGCGACAACTTCGGTAATCCGATGGAGGGCTGTCCTGCCTTGAATCTCATTTCGGGCCACTCTACGGACCAAGATTGGTAAGATTATGTCTGCTGAGCCCCCATTGCTCAAGTCGTAGAAGCTTCGGTCACCATTAAATGGCATGGGCTGATCTTGTCCTTGGCTCCATGTTTCCAAGCATTCCACCCACTCAGGCGTTGGGCCATGAAAAGTCGGACGAGGGTTAGGAATTGGAACGGGAGCTGCCTGTGGTAGGTTCTCAACCTCGGGTTCGGAGTTAGCATCGTCTGAAAGGTCTTCATCATGGTGATCATTCAAAGGGATAGGATGATCATTCTCTGGTTCTTCTTCCAACCATCCAGCAATGACCTCATTCGGGAGGTACGGGTTACCGTGGGGATGGAATCCAGCCATGTTATCTACGCAAGAATTGGGGTAAGAAAATAATTATTAGACAAGCTATCTAGATAATTATTTAGAAAATCTTCATTAGTTACATCGCTATTTGTGAAGTGCATACCAGTTATATGTAATCTAAACAGGATAGGCCTTCGAATAAGTGACCTTAACTCCAAATTCACACAGAATAGGGGTAAAGTAAAATTTTCACAGATTCTAAGTCTATAACATCCTAATTACATATAGCCTTAGTGTATCCACTTAGCAACTATCAACTTGGTAATGAAGATCCCGTTTTAGTTCTCAAGTATAACGTACTTATAGTAACACCAAATACTCCTATAGTATTTTAAGTTTACTGTTATGTTCTACTGTTCTCATTGTGGTAGGGTTGGTAAGATTTTAGACTTGTTGCAACCACACAATTAAACTTAGGCACATGCTAGTCAACCCTCGGATAATATAGGTGATTAGGCTATATATTCCCAGTTTTGACCATATGTCTCTAAGCCCACCTGTGGTGCCCAACAATCGTAATTCTTTTGTACTGTCCTAATGACACTGATTTTAGTATGAATATAAGCACGTATACTTTATTAAATATTTTATTATTTAAAGTATAAACTGTAACATACACGTTTTGAAATCGTGTTTTAAGTAAATAATATTATGAAATATTATGTGAATTTGAATGTTGAGTTCTAACAGATAGTTTTTACTAGAAATGAAGTAAAACTATGTTTAGAATCACTTATAAAATGTTGGAAGTCTTATGAGATTCCAATTAAAAACCAAATAGTGAAATATAGCGAAAATATAAAATTTGGAATAAGTAAAATTTTATTATTGAAAGTTGTAGATAATCTCGTTAGAAACATTTAGGCGAAAACCTCATCGAAATCCGAGTTATAACGAAGAAGTTATGACCAAACGAAGATCCGTGATAAATCCGGAAAATACTTTGTCGCGTAAAAATTTAGTTTTCAATAAACTAATTTTTAGCCTTAGTGATGTAAATAAAAGTTGTAGAACTCGTGAAAACAATCAACTTTCATATAAAGACCGTTTGAATCTGACTTCGTATGAGGAAGTTATGATTTTTCGAAGTTTCAGCTTAGCAGTAGACAACTAAAAACTCGAATTTTAGATCGAGTGATTTTTAGCTGACACAACCTAAACGAGAATTGAAGGTCTCGTCATTAGTAGTGCAACTGTAAAAAGTCTGACGAAAACAGACGTCAGATGAAGAAGTTATGAATTTTTAACGGATTTTCCTGTCCTAGTCTGTTAAAAATAATAATATTAAAATTAAAGTCAAAATTAGCTGACGAAGTCTATACGAAAGTTGTAGAGCATAATTTTAGCTTCGCATGCATATAAAGAACGTCAAAAACGAAGCTCGTATGTGAAAGTTATGGATTTTACAAGATTTGGAACATTTTTCGAGAAATTTCGCATGAAAATTGATTGCCACGTCAGCCCTCGCATGCAGCCTCCACGTGTCACCTTCTGATAGGACCGAGGTTGCTGTGTCACCTTCTGATTGGACCAAGTCTGAGGTCCACTAAGCGAGGGACACCTTCGCAGGAGACACCCCCGGATCACCCTCGCAGCCTCGTGCCCTCCTCCTATTGGACCGAAGCTGGGTCCAATCCGAAGCTACCATTTGCGAGCCAGCTGTTCCGAACCTCGCACCCGAAGCCTCGCCCTGCTGCCACCTGGTCCGAGCCTCGCATACACGTGCCTTCTTCCCTTCGCTTCGTATCCGAAGCTCGGCCCTATATAAGGGGTGCGAACCCTCTCAGCTAACTTTAGAAATTTCACACCTTTTCACCCCTAAACTTATATTTTTACTATTCCGACTTCCCCCGAAGCCCCGGTACTGATTCCAAAGCCTGAAACACGCCCCGAGACTCCCGAGAAGCCCGGAAAATTTATCTTTTCTGTTTCGAAGCTCTACCTTCGCAGAGCCCGGTTTTCAAGAAAACTCCCGGTTTTCAACGACGAAAGTCATATTTAGAGCCGAAGTACTGCCCAAATTAATATTTTAGCCCCCGGTTATTTCACGGTGAGTTTAATATATAGAAATAATTGTATGTTATGTGTTATATGTGCTACGTGCTTTTCAGTGTTATTATTCCGGGTTATTTTCCCGGGTTATTTTTATTTGCTATTTTTAATAGCAAAGAAATACCTTTGACCATGTGATCAGTGAAAGGACTTAGATTCACGTTGGTACTGGTATGTAGCCTCTGGCCATGTGAAACATGTTTCCGTAAGAGAATGAATTCTATTCTATGGTAGTGGCAGAAGGTTAGACAGGGCTATAAGCCTGAAATCTATCGAAATGTTAATCCGAAGTTGTATATCTTCTGTGCCGTTTGGGCCAAAGCTTTATTGATGTATATCAAGCATCGAAATTGTTATGTCTCATTGATTGTATATCTTTAAATCAAATCAATGATTGATATGGAATGTTTGTCACATTATTCACATATGCCCTTGTTGTTCCTTGTTCCTCTTTGCTTCTGCCCTATTAAAGTGTATATATATATATATATATATATATATATATATATATATATATATATATATATATATATATATATGGCATAACGTTATATTGTATCTATTATTGAACTCACTAAGCGTCACCGCTTACCCTCTCGACGTTTAACAAATTGCAGGAGATAAACATCCAGTATAGTTATATACTGGTAGAAGATTTTTGAATAGTTTGAAACTATTATATCGATAGAAGCTTATGAATAGTTTGAAACTATTGTATTTTGCACTCCCATATGTATAAAACTATAGAATCCTGAGAAGTTATGTAATATATAACACTTTAAAATAGTCGGTTTGTATCTAGTAATTTGTAACCTCTTTATCAATGTAAAATATTGTTTTTATGAATATGCAAGTAGCATGTTTTGGAGTAACTATATTGTCATGTATGAAAGTTTGGGTCTTTCATCAATACGAAAGTTAGGATCTTTCATAAACTCTTGGTCAGAGTATTTTTAATCCCTTATGTATTTATAGTTAGTATATCTTTTATGGGTTGATATACTTAATTCACTATAAACAATGCTCTGATACCAATCTGTCACACCCCAAAACCAAGAACGGCGGAAACGTTCTGGGGCAGAGGACGTCATGTACAGTATCACAACAATGACAAGTAGTAAACAAGCAACACCATCATCCATTGCATTAATAATATAATTATTATACAAGTGTGTTCTGTCAAATTTTGATAAACACTAAAGCATAAATCAAAATAAAAGATGAGTCTTGAACGAGCTCCATCTTCTTTAACCTTGCATCGGTACCTGTCTATGTTTGACCTGAGGATACAAGTTATTTTGAAAGAGAGTATTTGCTTTGAAGCTGCTGAGATCATAAGTATTTTAGTGTCTTAATTTGTGTGTAAGAATTTGTATGTATTGAAAATGTATGTAAATCGTAAGTATTGAAAATTTATGTAAAACAACTGTAAAAGTTTGAAAAACTCTATAAATCCCTATGATTCCTACTATTATAACGGGGAGTCTTCTACCAAGACTTAACTGATCTTTATGTAGCCTTCTACCAAGGCATCTAGTGTCTGTGTGTGTCTCTAGTAAGAGTGTGTATTTTCCCAAGTCTGACTATCATTAACCAAAAAGATAGTTTCTACATTACCGTGCATCGTGTGAGTGTTCACGAAGTGAATGTAATGGGAAAAATGAAATAGTACTATGGTGTAGTGCCGAACTACAACCGTACCAATTACCTTAAGTCTAGGATAATTCTTCTAAGTAATGTAGCATTTGTAATAAATAACTACATCGGTACTCAACTACCTTATTTTAGGGATAAGGTATAATGTGATGTCTAGATCCCAGACTATACGCTCCCCTATCAAAGGGATTTTGGGACCTACCCACGACCCCTGCATGTATGCAAGCCGTGAGCATCCACATTACTATGATCATGTATACTCGATATAACTATCACAATTGCGTTGTGATTCATCGGTATAGTTAGATCCTGAACTGGTTCCATGCTATAGCACGTAGTGACGTCTGTTCTTTGTATATGTAAGCGTACTCATGTAAGTGTGATCATGTAATTGTACTCATGTAAGTGTGATCATGTAATAGTATAGTAATGTACTGTAATGTTCTACGTGTGCTAGCTGTAATGTGTGTTCTCTCTCTATCTAACATGTATAGTAATGTACTGTAATGTTCTAGCTGTAATGTACGCTCTCTCTATCTAGCAAGTATAGTAATGTACTGTAATGTTCAAGAAAGTATTGACTCATGAATGAACTGACTCATTGTATGATATCGCGTTCTAGTAATAGTTCTAGTATCTTCCTAAACTTCCCATATGGTAGTTTACTTGTAATCTAACTGGTACGTATGAACATGGATGTATACCCTTGCTACCCAAGGGCATTGGATGAACTGGAAAGACCTTTTATGACTATATATGTACAAAGGATATATAACTAATATTTAAACGACCTTCGGACGGGTACCCGTTATCCCACCAGACCACATCCAAATCGAGGAAAAGGAAACAGGGTGGATAGCCTTCCTAAGTCTTTAAACATTTCTTATATAACTATACATATAGAGGCATGCAATTTATAATATAAAAGCATAAAATAAGTTTTGTAAAACCTTTGAACATAATTATTATCTAAGAAAAGATCGACTTGATGTCAATCTATAAAATGGTTTGAAAGCATGGGTTTGATAAAAACAGTTTAGTATAAAGAAACATTTGTTTGAAACACAATTGTAAATAAGTTTGAAATAAAACATACCGAGTAAAATGTACAGTGTAATAAGGAGTTTTAAACACATAAAGTGTTTATGAAAAACATTTGAAGGAAACTGCTTGGTAAAACGGCTAATGAGTAGCAAATCATTTGAATGCTGCTTATTAATCACATGTGATTGATATAATAAGTAGCATGATTCTACTTGTATCCCCCCCCCCATAAAACATTTAAAACTAGTTACAACATTGATTAAGGGGTATGAACTCACCTGTTGTGGGTGATACGGATGAACTGAATGATGGGTTTTGGTCCTAAGAACATCCTATGTGCTCATATAAACCGTAATGCTTGGATCTAGGTTTCTCTATTGTACATGCAAGTTATCCAAGACTATAAACCCTAATTCTAGCATTCAAGTAATCATATTAACATGAGAATAGGTTTAAGATATTACCTTGATTGTTATGTAGCAATAACAATCCCAAATCTCCTTGTATTGACTTTGGAAGGCTTAGAGTCACAAGTGTCACTCCTCTAATGGTTCACAAACACCATAAGCAAGAGGATGAAGAGGAGAGAGGATGGAGGCTGCCCAAAAACGTGTGAAACCCTAGAACAAGTCTTAGCCACGTTTTTGGTCCTTAAGGGGTCTATATATAGTGAGGCTATTAAGGTTATCTAACCTGGAAACCCTAATTTGGATGCTTAAGCCCTAATCAACCCATGGATCCCTTTCCTTAAGGCCTTAGACGATTTCATATGGGCTTCCCCATAGAATTCGTCCACCATATAATAAAAGGCAATCCATGGCCCAAATTGAAATTATCTTATAATTACAATTCCAGTCCCTTAAGTTTAATTAATCTCTTTTAGTCACAAAACTAATTACCAATTAATTATTGACTAATATTAATTAAACAATATGATTTCTCCTTTAATATATTATTCCCATAATATATTAATAAATCATATTTAATCCTTTCTCTCCATAATTCATCCTATCAAGTTGCTCTGGTGAAGGCAACCCAAAAGGACCATGCACCATCGGGTCAAGTACATACCAAAATAGTTATGGACTTAGACACTAATCCAACAGTCTCCCACTTGGATAAGTCTAATAACTATTCTGCGTATGACTTCAGATCCTGATCTGCAATCGTAGCTTTCCAAAGCCGTTGTCAACTCTGATCTTATCAGATACGCGTGTCCTTGGATAAGGGATCATATATTCCTCCATTATAGATATCATATGAGATATGATTTCAAATCATTCTCTTTGTACTATATCTCGATTTCCGATTTATGACGACTGACTAATTGAACAAATCAAATTAGCCCTAGCCCGGCCGAGCATTTACGTTTGTCATCACTAAATCATCGAGGGGCCCAAAGATATCGCTTTTATCCTACTTTGAATAAAAGGAACGGATAAACTTTGATTCAATGCTCGCTTGCACTCACGTACCGAATCACACACAACAAGATGTTTTATAACACCAAGTTACTAGTGCGTTTACATATTATCAATGTGCAACCGATTCGCAAGATACAACTCACACATCTCGGTTTCAAGAATATAAGATATTATCGTCTCACCAATCACTCGTGATACAATTCATGGAGTGATCCAAGTGAGCGTGGGTTTAATCCAATGCTCAAATCTTATTCATAAGCACTCATGAACGTTGCAGCTAATATTTGCTTATGTCTAATACTCTTTTAGACAATCCACACACCAATTCACGACAGTCTTCATTCATACCTACTTTCAACATATAAACGACTGTGGCCCGTTCGAATAATTTGACTGTTCTTAACCAATTAAATTATTCAAGAAGTCAAAACATGCAAAGTGAAACACAAGAATAATACTAATCCCATATGGCCTCAACCCTTTGAGCATAAATAAAACACCTTTTATTTATCACCATATCGATTACTCATTACTTGTCGTTTCGGTTAATCAACTTCTTACTTGAATTACAACACTTGTCCCATGCTCCTAGCATGCACACAATGTTTACCTATGGTTCTTACTTTGTGAAATAGATCACATGGAAGACATTTCCAATCATTCTCATTTCACAAATCCTAATCCATTTTTCTCATAAGTGTAAGAATATCAAATTCTTGCCACTTATAGAATATGATAGATTCTAAAATTTTATGCAATGATCCTTTCGTAATATCACTGCACCAAAGTCACAAAGACTATTGCCAATGAAATTACAAAGTCCTCTATCGGAGATTGTTACAAGACAATTCCTTAGATATGATGTCTCTCTTTTAAAGTACATTCCTTTGAACATCCTTTTGCATAAAAGTTTCTAATCTAGACATAGATATTCAATATTCAATTCCCAATATGGACACGTTTCTATATTTTCCATATGACAACTCATTCTTAATAGAATCTCATCTACTCATAATAATGTCGATATGATCCATCCAATATGGAAACATTTCCATATTTTCCAATACTATACTTCCAACTACTCACAAGCGACCAATCCTCGGCTAACTTTGGATTGTCCTTTGATAGTTGTTTAATTATTTTAGTCAAAACCGATTCTTGTCCTTTTTCCCTCTAAATGCACTAGACATTTGGAAAATTTTAGAATGGTCAAATATCATAGCATTTGCAATCGATCCAATACCCAAAGCGTATGGGACACGATGCATAAAGATTTGATACTTCATCAATCTTCTGCCATAATATTTTATTTGCTATGTTCTCAAAATTCGAATTATGAAGAGGAATGCCATAATCATAATCGAAATTTTAAGAACACACTATGTACCTTTGACTAAGTTTATTAACATTCCACAACCTAAGCCTTTAGATTTGAAATGAAGCATAATATTCTCTCCCTTAATTATAGCAAAACAACTATTCCATCCTTACGACTTTGCAAAGAATGACTCTTGTTTTCTATAATTAATATTGCCAACTTGCAATACTTTCCTTAATAATCATACAATCATAACTTTTATGCTCCCACTATCATGATGATTATTATAAACATAACACTTATGCTCCCACTAGCTTTGACATGTATTTAGAAACAGCTTAACTTTCAGAAAAACAACGCTTATTGAATTTCTTAAGTTCATGTTTCTAATACTTAGTGCTTTGATAATCTTTTATCAAGGCTTCTTGAACTTATACACCTTTGCCTTAGATAGTTCATATGAGTGTCTAAACAATTTCCAAACCTCACAATTCAAATTATGGAAAGGGATACCGTAACCATAATTGAATTCGAGAATGCAATTTTACAATCACTATCTTATTAAAATCTTTCTTAGTGAAAGCATTTCCTCACAATCATTTTCATGAAGGAGGAAATCTTATGACACTTAGATTTAAACAGTGTATGTGTTCCTATCCATGTGAATTTGCTAAAACCAAAGTTTACGACAAATTCAAACTCATATGGATTGAACATACTTAATCTCGATTTCTTGCCTTATGGTAGCACAGCTGCCCACCATGTCTTCCAAGTAGTTAAGAAGCTCACATTTTCTTATCAATGTACTTTCCATTGATCAAGGTCCTTGCCTTTTATGCATTCAAATGAGAACTCATAGGACTCACATGCATAATTAACTCGATTGGATTGGCACAGGAACAAAATAATGTCAACACGATAGGTTGTAAACCTCAACTCGTGTGCTAGTGATGATCGATAAGGTTTATTTGATTTGTTCTTGAAACCTTTCAAGACCATTAAGACTCCCACTTACTCCTTGACATATAGGATTCTCTTGTCAATAACCATTTCTTGACAAACAAATATTCAAGAGTTAGCGTAGTTTTTATCAAAACATTTCATAAATTGGTCCTAGTTGGTCTTTGTCTTATCCAAGACATCACAACTTTTCCATATTTGATGATTGCTATAAACCTTCTTAATACTTATCACTCAATGTCGCAATCTTAACTCTAAGACTTGTTTTGGAACGAAGCATGATTGATCTCTTGATTTAACCATTTCTCCAATCCTTGATTCCTCTTCTTAAACATACAATTGTACTAAGACTCACTTAGAGGATCAATTAAGATATGGTTCTTAATCATTAAGACTTATCATAAAGCATAAAAGGTACTCTCCCTTCCTCTTAGAATGGAGAAACTTTAATCTTTCTACCTACTTGATTCTTCTTATTCATTCTGCTATTGATTTAAACCTTTTCAATCAATTCAAAATTACACTTAATCTTGTAAGTATAATCATATTCACTAAACCTTTAGTAAATCATGACAAATATCTTTGTTACTCTTATGGTGGACTTGATCAACATGCAACTTTGTGTGCTCGATCTCCCAGTCTTTCACTTGACACTTTGTCAATGAATTAGTCTGATTTCCAAATATGAAATTTCTCATTCATCGTGCAACCAAGTTGCATGATTCCAAGTTTCTGTCGAATTGAAACTTGGGCGATGAGAAACTCTCCCTATTTGGTAAACTCTCGACTTTCCATAAATAACATAATAAGAACCAAATCCATTATTGCTAATAATAGAAACATTCAAACATTAATTTTTCATATACGCCGTTGCAAGGATAAATAAATAATATAAAATCAAAATTTATTTTATTGCGGAAAAATTTGTCCTTACAATGCAATTCATTGGAAAAACTATGCTAATACATCTTTCTTAGCAATCTAATTCTAACTCTAAGTAGTAGCTCAAGAATCTAATTTTCGAGAAATGCGATCGAAATCCATTCCTTCACGGTTAGATTCTGCTCACTTCTTCCCTAAAACATCAATTGTAATCTTATCACGTTATGTATTAAGAATCTAGAATAGAAGATTAAAAGAGTTAGCTAATGGATTTTACCTATATTAGAGCCATACGTTTCGACTCTCCCATCTCTTAGATCTCTTAGGTAAATGGGGCAGCTTCGTCTCCAATGCCCTTTCTCTTGGCAATAAAAGCAAATTGACTCTTTTGGAACATGAAATGGAACTACTTCAGACATTTCCTTTCTCTTATGATCAAAATTTTTGATCATAGCATGTCTTTCATTGCCATTGTCTATATTCATAGAGGTCTTAAAGGCAGATTCACCAATCAACTTTGCTTTTCCATTGCGCCAAACCATTGCTGATTCAGCAACAATAAGCATATAGGTGAGATCTATAAGGGTCACGTCGCGGTTCATCATATAGTACTCTCTTACGAACTCACTATATGAGTTAGGAAGTGACTGAAGAACCCAATCAACAGCCATCTCCTCACAGACAACGGATCCCAACATTCTTAACCTATCAATGTGTGACTCCATCCCTAGGACGTCTGCACACACCGACTTTCCTTCTTTATGTTTACTTGCCAAAAGGGCTTGAGTGATCTTGAACTTTTCAAGCCTTCGAACTTGTGGGTTAGGGAGAACAATTGGAGGAGGAGGAGGAAGTGAAGTATGATCTCTTGTTCCTTGATCGAATCGTGGAATATCATCTTCATGTGGAATACTTGTTCCACGGGATTTGAGAAGACCATAGTTGTCAAATTGTGACATCTTCAATACGGGAGAAAACGAATTCAAGTTAGTTGATTGAATGAGTCCTTAGCAAATCACCCAAATGAGATACTAAGGCTAGGACCCAACACAATATTCTACAACTCGGGAGAGGGATGTCGTAACCCAAATTGCAGAACATTTGAAGGTAAGTGAATGACGATTCACTAATTTCCACCATGAAAAAACGAAAAAGAAATTTTAAGTTTTATGTAACACTGTGAATTTCAAAATAATTTTTCGCATAATTTAAAAACATATTCATTTAATTTTCATAAAACATCAGTGTTTGAAACTCCAATCAATGTCATACAACGAATCCCAAGATCACATATCATAAAAAAATCCCATGTGTGTGTACTGATCAAGCCGGCGCCTTCCCACGGTCATCACTAGTACCTGAAACAATAAACACCAACACTGTAAGCACAAAGCTTAGCAAGTTCCCCAAAATACCACACATAACACATATTAGCCACTCGAGGCTATAACTCTGTGGGTCCGTAGACCCTACTCTGTGAACCCTCTGGTTCTAACTCTGGGAACCTTCCGGTTCCAACTCTATAAGCATGCACAACATAAATCACATAGAAATAATGCAATACAACACATAACATACATATAGCATACAAATACTCTGTCACATAACTCTGATTACCTACTCAAGGTAAAGTATAGTGAGAAGACTCACCTCGTGTATCTCGATAACTCGTGAATCCCGGAAATCACTCGCGCTCGATCCTCCGAGCTATAATCCTCCTATAACATCATATACCTCTAATTAACACTTTCACAACTAAGGTTGACTACCCCTATCAAGTCAACACTGGTCAACTCTGGTCAACGGTCAACGGTCAACTTTGACCAGACTCGGCGAGTGCACTAGAGCGACTCGGCGAGTCTATACGTGTTCACTGACTCCCTAGGATCCTTTCTTGACACGTCGAGTACATCCCTGACTCGACGAGTTCCACCTGGCACGAATCGCGGGGCCACCACGACTCAACTCGCCGAGTCTCAAGAACAACTTGGCGAGTTCCAGCTTGACTCAGTCCAGCTGTCAACCCTCTCTGACTCTCCCTAACTCACTGAGTCAACCCATAACTCGGTAAGACCACTCGCTGAGTGGTTAAAGGCAATCTTCATGCTACTCGCCGAGTCTATTCTTCGGACTCGGAGAGTCTAAGCCATGCATGAACTCAAACTCACTCCTGAGGTCAGATCCGTTCCAGTAACTCATAGATCCAGTCCTTCCAAGCACATTTATCACGTAAAGTTACAATCTTGGCTACCATGCAATGCTTACAAGGCTTTTTTTGGTGAAATGACATCTAAAATGGTAACCTAAGTCCCCAACTCAAAAGGATAGGCATAAAGCAGGGCATTTGGGACTCTCTCGACCTACTATGATCCAGATCTAGGTACCAATTCCCAAAGGGACCTCTCACACTCCAATAACAAGGCATACAAGGCATGAAGAAACCCTAGATTTGACCATATACATAAAAACACGAGAATAAGCTCTGAATAATACCTCAAATAGCTTCCTCTGCCAAAATGGAAGTAGATCCAAGCTCCCCAACCGTCCTAGTTTGGCCTTCCTCTTCCCTTCTTGCTAACACATACAAAGATGAAGAATAATGGCCTCTTTTCTCACTCACAAGGACTCGCAGGTGCTCTGGTGCTCTCAAGGTCGAAGGTAGCCGCAATGAAGGGTTATAAGGCCCTTTAAATAGGGATCAGGGCCGGGAAATTAGGGTTTCATTAAACAGCGTGGACTCGTCGATTCCACTCTTGGACTCGCCGAGTCCGGACGCGAACCCGCGTCCAAATCCGCGATCATACTCGGCGAGTCTAGGCTCCAACTCGCCGAGTCTCCTCACAAATTACCAAAAATAAATAAATAAATAATACCTGGGAATCCGGGCTGTTACATTTTAAATCTATGAAAACTCCTAGATCCTTTGAGATTCATTGAACTTTCAATGGCATGTTTAAATCTCGATATGCCCCTCTTGTTTGTGACTGGGAAGCCGAGGATCACAAAGCGAGTGTGAATAACCATGCAAACTTACATGGTGCCCTCACATGTTACAATCACCTATTCGATGTGCCGGTAAACCACACACGCTCCACCGAACTATGACAAACATTGAGTCACCCTTTGCTACCTTTGCTTAGAACCATTTAGTGTGCCGGTAAACCACACACGCTCCACTAACATCTTCGCAAGGGCACAAAGTGTAATTTCATGGAATTACATCAATTCACTTTGCCTAAGTAACTAAGATTGGGAATTTGAAAAACATTTAGTTACTTTAATAATTCATTATACTTATAATGGAAGGTTTCGTCCTATCCTACCCGTTCGGCTAACGACTCTCCACTAGTCAAGAGTGCGGTGGGTAAGAGTGGATACCCATTCAATCGCCATTTTATAGGCAATTTCCTTAAACACCCCTTATAGACCAGCTTCGTGAATGAGGCCTACTAATGGTAAGACTGACTTTTACTCATACATATATATAATGTTAGACTTTTAATGTTATATATATAGTATAAGGTGTATTTTACACTTTTAAAATACTAGGTGGTTTAATTTAACAATTATACTTTTAATTCAACTAAATTGTTAACCTAAACTTTTATGGATTTATTAAACCTCTTTTAATTATACACCTTAAATTATTAATAAAACAATAAGGGTGTGATTTGAACTCTTCAGAACAATACTAGGGTTTTAGAATTTAACATTCCTAATTAAACTTTTAATCAACTTTTAAATTCCAAAACTTGAGGGCAAGTTTTGAAACATTTCAAAACATTAGGGTTTAGAATTTAAATATACATCAAAATTAAACAATTAATCAAAATTTAAATTCCAAAACTTGAGGGCAAGTTTTGAAACCTTTTTCAAAACATTAGGGTTTCAACTATTTAAATTTCAAAACAACAAAACTTTTGAAGTCAAATTTAAACTATAAAACCTAAAGGGGAAAATATGAAACTTTTCATAATACAAGGATCAAATAACAAATAATCTAAATTAACAATTAATCACATAATTATCCATATTTGATTTATTTAATGATTTCTTGCAAAACAATTTATCAATTTAATCAAAATAATTAAACAATTATCACATAAGGAAACAAATACTTTATTAATTGATAAGTATCTTCAATTAGATCAAGAATATAGTCAAATATATCATAAAATCGGATTTATATTGATCTAATTTGATAAGGCAACTATCCTTAAGCAAAAACAGCAAGAAATCCCGGTTTTCCCTCACTCTGACCAGCCGACTCGTCGAGTCAGGCATGGACTCGTTGAGTTCATCATGAACTCGGCGAGTTCATCTAAAAAACTCGACAAGTTCTGACCCCAGAAGCACAAAAATCGAATTTTTTCAACATACAAAGCGTCAATACAATAGAAACCAATCTAGGCTCTGATATCACTGATGGGTTTTGGTCCTAAGAACATCCTATGTGCTCATACAAACCCTAATGCTTGGATCTAGGTTTCTCTATTGTACATGCAAGTTATCCAAGACTATAAACCCTAATTCTAGCATTCAAGTAATCATATTAACATGAGAATAGGTTTAAGATATTACCTTGATTGTTATGTAGCAATAACAATCCCAAATCTCCTTGTATTGACTTTGGAAGGCTTAGAGTCACAAGTGTCACTCCTCTAATGGTTCACAAACACCATAAGCAAGAGGATGAAGAGGAGAGAGGATGGAGGCTGCCCAAAAACGTGTGAAACCCTAGAACAAGTCTTAGCCACGTTTTTGGTCCTTAAGGGGTCTATATATAGTGACGCTATTAGGGTTATCTAACAAGGAAACCCTAATTTGGATGCTTATGCCCTAATCAACCCATGGATCCCTTTCCTTAAGGCCTTGGACGATTTCATATGGGCTTCCCCATAGAATTCGTCCACCTTATAATAAAAGGCAATCCCTGGCCCAAATTGCAATTATCTTATAATTACAATTCCATTCCCTTAAGTTTAATTAATCTATTTTAGTCACAAAACTAATTACCAATTAATTATTGACTAATATTAATTAAACAATATGATTTCTCCTTTAATATATTATTCCCATAATATATTAATAAATCATATTTAATCCTTTCTCTCCATAATTCATCCTATCAAGTTGCTCTGGTGAAGGCAACCCAAAAGGACCATGCACCATCCGGTCAAGTACATACCAAAATAATTATGGACTTAGACACTAATCCAACACTGAAGAGGTAGGATGGCTAGGTGTCAAGTGAAGTCTTGAACACAATCTATGATCCTAGTTAACATAAAATATCACATATATGTAAGAAATTAGTCTATAAACAACTAATAAACAAGTCAAGACACCCTAGGACATGATAAACACCTTTATCAAGTGTTATTAGCCTCTAGGATTGCATCTAAGTGTTTGTAGGGAAATCTTTTGTGTGTAGGGCTCAAGGAAAACTCCATAAGGGAGTTCACGACCTTAAAGACACTACTAAAAGAGTTTACGGCCGTGAACTCATACTTATGTGCCCATTTGATGATTGATGCTCTATGAGGTCCTAAGAAGCGTTTCTACTTAATGGCTTGGTCCTTGGAAGAGTTTAGGGCATAATATAACTCCTTTTAGGAGTTTATGGCCCTGGGACCATATCCCTTGGAGATTATGGCCGTAATCTCCCTTGGGAGGATGTATATGGTGTTTTCAAGTGCCTAAATTAACTAGGAACTAAACTAGGCTATTGTACAAGGCTTTAAAAGAGTTTATAGCACCATTTGGCACTATTTTATGGAGTTCACGACCCTAGAACTTCTTGTGTCGTGAACACCTTACTCTTGGTGTTCTAAGGGTGTTTGCTAGTCCTAAACTCATTAGGGTACATGTCTAAATTACTCTCTTGGCTTAAGGAAGGTTTTTAGGGTGTTTTGGCACCTAAAAATGGAGTTCACGGCCCAAGAACTTCCTTGGCCGTGAACTCACTTTCACCCTTTGTTTCTAATTGATTTGGTGGTCTAAACATGTATTGGTGGCTTCTAGTTTGAGTTCCAAGGCTTTGAGGGACATTAGGCACACTTTTGGCCCTTAAAAAGGAGTTTACTCTCCAAGTGTTCTTGGGCGGTAAACTCCCGAATCTTGGGGTTTTGATCCGATTTTGATGTTATAAAACACAATCTAAGCTATACAATACAACTAGATAGAAGTACTCAAAATTTGGGATAAAAACTCGAAGATCCGTGAGAGAGAATTCGGCTTTTCTCTAGTTGGAAATGTAACTAATGAATGAATATGGTTCAGATTTCTATATATAGTCCTGAGATTTTTGGCAGAAAAATATTTTATTCCCGGAATGAACTCTAATGCCATAGAGTATTGGAATAACAGTGTTGCACAAAACCTTAGTGCATCCACTCTCCTGATATCTCCTTAAGTGTAAATCCTGAAAAACTTTCAAACGTATACCCAAAGTCTGGAATTTCACTGTAATTGTTCTAACTTCTATTGGCTTGATATGGTTTGTTCAGAATAGAAATTTTGGGTTGTCACAATATTTGTGGATTATGTGGTGTTGTAAATCTGTTCGCTTCTTTTCCTATGCTTTATAGTATGATTGGGAATATAAGTAGTTAGGGGTTGTAGTTGGTTAGCATTCAGAAGGATTCTTGGTTGAAAGATAAGGTATATGATCTCGTTGCTTGGAATAGCAACTGCGTCGCAAGAGGTGTTCGGTTGAGATTCAAACTTTCTTAGAGTTCGGGATGTGCAATGTCGGGGGAGTGACCTGTGGAGGTTGCTCACTCCGGAGGATTTTGTTCCAGGAGAAGAGGGGGAAACTTTATCAAGTAAAGTCGATCGTGTTATGCCGGTTGGTCAGCAGAAGTTAGTAGCGGGTACACTAAGTGGGGAGAATTGGAAAATTCTCCGGTGAAACCTCAAGTATCCAGGGTTGGTTACCTGTTTAGATTTATCAGTGTTGTTAGCCGAGAGTGTGGCATTATGGGAGCAAGTGATAGACAAGTGGGGCAGGGAACAGACCATGGTTTCAGGGAAGGTAGTTGGTCGATGTGAGGCCTGGATTAGGCCACGGAAAGGATTCCGGGAACGGAATGGGAGTTCGGAACCCCTAGAGGGCTAGAACAGACTGCATGGGAGAGATTCCCGGGAAGAATGGTTCAGGGCAACGTACATCGGTTTTGAGCTGTCCGAATACACTGAAGGCCGTGAGGCGTACCAGTCAAGCCGAAGGCTCGGGGAACGGCCCAGACAGACTGAAGGCCCAGGAGGGCGGTCCAGACATGCTGAAGGTTCTGAGAGTGGTCCAGATAGGCCGAAGGCCTGGAAAGGCGGTCCTGTCATGCTGAAGACTATGTATGTGTTAGTGGATCGATATGAGGAGAATGAGTAAATATGTCGCCATGCAATAGTAAGCGATATGGTCTGGCCGCAAGTATTGATCATGATGATGGAGTTGATTAGAGGTCGTGCATGGGCCTAGTTAGTTATGTGATCGGATTCAGAGTATATGGGAGTTCGAGAATAGCAGTTGCTCTACATGGATAGTGTAGAGTGGAGTTTAGCTCAGTGGCACTTATAGGTGCGGTAAGGGTTGTTGAGTAGAATTCCTGGAAATGAAGGGTGTGTAGCTCCGGAAGGAGTATGAGTCCTCTGAAAGGGAGGTAGTAGAGTAAATGGATGATCGAAAGTATTTCAGTTATTGGTAGTAAGCACTGGGATTGTACCAGATAAATGGAAGCACATACGGGATTGGATGCCTGTTGAGGTTATGGCAATGTGGGATGATGCGCCGACATGTTTTCAATCTCCTAGGAAGAGGAGGAGGATAATGGTTCCAGATTGGAGATTTGGAACAGGGGAAGGTGAGACAGCAGGTTAACTGACTTGGGAGTAGTCTGGACCGGTGTCGAGGACGGTATAAGGATATTTCAGTCAAAGGTCAAGGACCTAGAGATCGTGATAGGGAGGTATGAGTGGGTTGCACTCTGTTATGTCGAACCAAAGGGTTCGAGGGTGACGCAAGGACAAATTCCTTAGGTTTGAGTATGGTTGTAGGCTTGAGTTATGAATGTGGAGGTATTCCAATATGGGGTATTCCATCTTGAGGATGACCGGACCCCATGATTGATTGGACCTAGTGTGATTGGTATTCCAGCCCGAGGTTGTTTGGGCCAAGTACGAGTGGATACACGATATGTTTGGTTGATGGGTTATGACAGCCGCGGGATGCGGTATCCTGTCAGCGCGTAAAGGATAGACCCAGAGGATGGAACAAGATTCGTTCCAGGTTGCAAGTTATCAGGGTTATCGCCAATATTGGGCGAAGGAAGATGGTCTAGTATCTTGGCAGAGCACAGTGGGTGTGTGGTACCCGGTTTTCGCAGGTGGCGAATGAATGCATAAGACGTAAGTAAGGTAGTGTCTTCAGGTGGCACATAGTTGATGAGTGTTATTATCAGAGAAAGGAAGCCGGTGGCCGGCTTGAAACGGTTATCAGGACCCTGCAAGGGAAGAGATGGATTTTAAGGATTCGATAGAAGTGTTTGAAGGAATCTGGGTCGATTGAGATCAGTGGATGCATTGTGGGAGTACAATCCAGAATTTTATGTTGCCGCAGGCTTTGAGGATGAAGCCTAATGTAAGTGGGGGAGAATTGTAACATCCCAAGTTCGGAAACAAGAAGTTGAAGGGTTTAAAGAGTAAATTCGAAGAAGGGACTCGACGAGTAGGTACGCTTACTCGCCGAGTCGGAGCGGGTTTGGATCGCGAATTAAGTGACCAACTCACCGAGTCGGAAGAGCTGGACTCGACGAGTTGGTGTTGTAATGGGAAAACCCTAGTCTTAGAGTTTGCACCCTATTTAAAGGACTTTATGTCCTTCTCCCATGTGACAACCAGAAATTTCCATTCTGTACAAACTATATCACTTCAATAGAAGTTATAGCAGTCACAATTAATTTTCAGATTTTTTTCGTGTAAGTTTGAGTAATTCAGGGTTTACACTTCAGGAAATATCAGGAGAGTGGGTGCACTAGGGTTTTGTGCAACACTGTTATTCCAACACTCTATTATACTAGAGATCATTTCAGGAATAAAAATATTTTCTGCCAAAAATATCTCAGAACTATAAATAGAATTCTGAACCAAATTCATTCATTATTCGCATTTCCAACTAGAGAAAAGCCATTTTCTCTCTCACGGATCTTCGGGTTTTTATCCCAAATCGTGAGTACCTCTTTCTAGTAGTGTTAGAAAGCTTAATATGTGTTTATAACATGATTTAGAAGGCTAAATCACTAGATTTAGGAGTTTACTCCCCAAGGTGTTTTTGGGCGGTAAACTCCCGAAACAAAGCCTAGACCGACCCTTGTGTTATGCTACTGCCTTAGACTCATTTGTATGTGTATTAGGGACAAGAAAACAACCAAGAAACACAAACACATGGGAGTTCACGGCCCAAGAGGATCTTGGACCGTGAACTCCAATAAAAGGGATCAAATGGTGCTTTTAAGGCACCTAAAGCCCTAGACATTTACATGGAATTGTTCCCACTTAATTGAAGGACAAAAACACATCAAAAACACCCCTTCAAATGAGTTCACGGCCCCAATAAGGTTCTTGGGCCGTGAACATCAAACAAAGGCACCAAATTGTGCCTAAGGCCTTCATATGCTTGTAATAAAAGTATAGAACCTATACCACTTGTGCAAGAGACTTGAAAGCATAAAAAACAACCATCCATAAGAGTTCACGGCCGCAAACTCTAAGGGAAATGGCCTTAGAGCCGTAAACTCCTAAATGGAGTGTTTCTATGCCTTAAACCCTTCCAAGAATTTAACTACCAAGTTGAAATAATTCTAGGAATCATTTGGAACTTCAAAACACACAATACACCCATGGTTGGGATTTTACGGCCGTAAATTCAAGAGTTTACAACCGTAAACTCCATGTGTGATGGTATATGAGGAGTAAACTCATATATGGGGTCCTTTGGAACCCTAAACACAAGTGCCTTGTCCCACAATAACTTAGATGCAATCCTTAGGGCTTAAAACACTTATATAAAGTGTTTATTATGTCTAGGATGTCTTAACATTATCAATTAGTAATTTGAGACTAATTGAGTGCATATATGTGTGATTATATGTTCATTAGGATCGTAGTGTGTGTACAAGTCCTCACTTGACACCTAACAATCCTACACCGTCCAGTTCATCTAAACTACCAACTACAGGTGAGTTCATACCCCTTAATCAATGTTTTAAAAGATTTTAAACGTTTTAATGGGGGGATACAAGTAGAAAACAGTATGCTATTAAATCAATCTTATGTATTTTATAACTGTGTTTTCACTCAATAGATTTCACATATTTCAAAAGGTGACACATGAAGTGGTTTTCTATCTTAAAATACCTTGATAACAAAAGTATTAGTTTTGAAATGTTTATTAAAATGACATCAAGTCATTCTTAATTATTGTTCAAAACTCCTAGATATCTTGCAAAACCATTATTTTACCTTCTTGAATCAAACTATACTTATGCGCATATGTTCATATATATGTTAGAGATTATAGTTTTCACCCTTCATTTAGTTACCAATACTCTTGGGTAGCAAGAGTGCATAAACCTACGTAAACAACCAATTACCTTTCAGTTAACTATCATAGGGATAGTCAGAAGATATCAAACATTATTACTACTACAAGGAATCACACAAGAGTCAGTTCATTCATGAGTCTATACAAATACCTTACATGATACATGAGTACACTTACTTAGGATTACATGATACATGAATATGTTTACATATACTTACCTGTTACATGAACACACTTACATGGATACCATACAGGAACACTTTTACATAGGTGCATTATCATGTATTTACTTACCTGGATACTTGTACTTAGAACTACGAGGATGATTTATTAGTACTTTCTGTGTAAATTATCTTTCCTATCCCGATTCAATGGGATATCTCGGCGGGACTTATCATTCTGAACCCCACTGATTAGCACCAGTGGTCGATAAATGTCTACGGATGTTTAAGGTTGTTACTTACTTAGTAGTCAGTGACGGGACTAACCATCCCTCCGTCCAACTGTTGCAACAGTGGATGAGATGTGAATCTTAGGAGGATCATTAGGTTAACGATCTGTATTAGGAGATCGATATCGGGACTAACCCTCCCTCCACCCTGCTGCCGCTACAGAGGATGAGGGGACACTCTTCGGATGTTCATAGGGTCTATCTTTCGCTTCGGCGATGTCGTGTTTGTCCTGGTAACCCAAGATAATAACACTTACATGATTATATTTTTCCTGTTTACTTTATTTTGTGATACTTTCACATAAACGAGGAGTTAGACTAAGTACTCTAGTACTAGTCAATAGAAGGGAAAAGCTATCATATTACTTACAAAACATTCGGGTCTTGGTAGAAGACTACATAGTCATAACAAAACATTCGGGTCTTGGTAGAAGACTACATAGTCATGAAAAAACATTCAGGTCTTGGTAGAAGACTACATAGTCATAACAAAACATTCAGGTCTTGGTAGAAGACTACATTGTCATAACAAAACATGCGGGTCTTGGTAGAAGTCTACATTGTCATAACAAAACATTCGGGTCTTGGTAGAAGACTACATTGTCATAACAAAACATTCGGGTCTTGGTAAAAGACTACATTTCATACTTATAGAAAATAAGGGATTTTCTAGGGTTCTTCATACTTACATAAACATTTTCATTTAAAGGTTTACATGGCCTTCATAATAGATTTTCATAAGCAAGACAATGACACTTAATTACTTATGAATTCACCAGCTTTAAAGCTGATACTCTCTTTCAAAATAACTTATATTCTCAGGTCAACAGTAGACAGGTACGATGGCCAGGTTTTGAGAAGACGGAGCAGACAAGTCTCGTCTTTTATTTTGATTGTATATTTTTGGTGTCTTATTACAATGAAAGAACACATATGTATTAAAGCTCTACTTATAATGCAATGGATGATGTTGTTGCTTGTTTATTATATTACATTGTTGTGATACTGTACATGACGTCCTCCACCCCTGAACGTTTCCGCCGTTCGTGGTTTTGGGGTGTGACAGATTGGGATCAGAGCATTGTTTATAGTGAATATAGTATATCAACCCATAAAAGATATACTAACTATAAATACATGGGGATTAAAACACTCTATCTCAGAGTTATAATTTTAAATAATAAAATATTTAAGTAAGTATACGTGCCTGCATTCATACTAAAATCAGTGTCACAACGACAAGAACAAAAGTATTACGATTGTTGAATATCACAAGTAAGCCTGGGGATATATGGTCAGTCTTGGGAATGGTATAGCCTGATCAACTATGCTGGTCCGAGGAGTGATTAGCATATGCCCAAGAATGGTTGTGATATGGCAACAAGTCTAAAAACTTACCAACACAACCATAAAGAAATACCATAGGGGTATTTGGTCTTACTATAATTATCTTAGTTAGTTCGTCTATTTTAGCTATTTCTTATATCCCTTTTCTCGCGTAGATTAAAATGGTTGGATTTCACCATGGCGATCCGTACTTCCCAAACCAAGGCAATGCTGGTTGGCTAGAGGCAAAACCAGAAGATGATCACCCAATCCCTTTGGATGATCACCATGCTGAGGGTTTTTCCGATAGTTCTGACTCAGAGCCTGAAGTCAAAAACCTACCCCCAGCTGCTCAAAACCCAAACCTGAACCCCCGTCCCGCGTTTCAAGGACCCACGCCTCTGTGGGCCACGAACTTGGCTAGATGGAGCCAGGAACAAGGTCAGCCCATTCCCTACAATGGAGACCGAAGTTTCTACAACCTCACCGAAGGAGGTTCTGCTGACAGGGTCCTACCTATCATGGTTCGTAGAATTTCCAGAAACACGATACTGGGTCAAGCAACTATTGACCGGGTCGTGTAGATTGAAGCCAACTCTGGCGTTAACACTGTCCACATTCGCCAACTAGAGTCTTCTCATGAAAGGACTCTGGTCCGCAATGCAAATCTGCAGAGGGAACTTGCCGAAACTCAAGCTGAAGTTAGGGAACTTCAAGCTCAGCAAGTGAGAGCTGACAGGCGTATGAGGGACATGGAACGTCTACTGTCGGGATCGAGAACTCATGCTAGCAGTTCTCGTCACCGATAGAACCTCGTCGACTCATCTTTTGGATATAACCTAGTTTATGTAAAACTTTGGTCTAATTTCCTATCTGTATAAATCTTAGACCTGTCAGGTCTTGATCTAGTCTTAATTCTATCAAAATTTTCCATCTTGGTTGATGTAAAGCCTACTTCTAGGCCATTTTTCTCGAACTTGTTACATCTGTAATTCCAGTATTATTGGCAGATATCTAATCATATGGAAATTATTATCCAAATACTGTTGTCTTCATTTAGTCGTACTATTCCTTCTGTTGTTGGGCTATGGGGAGATAGTCCATGAGACACAGTCATTAATCATTTATTCTTATCCATGTCGTCATCTTTTAAACGTATAGTTAAAGATGCCGCCACGCAGAAATACAAGGCGTAACCCAAACAACGAAGCACCGATACCACCACCTCCACCACCACCTGAACCTCTTCAACCACCTAACCCTTTCGATGCCAACATGTTCCATGCAGCTTTCACAGCGGCAGTTGCAGCTGCTGTGTCAGCAATCAACGCTCCTGCCCCTAGTGGATCAGGAACAGGTGCACCTCCCTCGAACCACGGCGAAAGCCATGGACACCCTCGGGAATGCACCTACAAGGACTTCACAAGCGCCAAACCCCGTAGCTTCAATGGAACTGGGGGTGTTATGGTGTTGAGACAATGGATTGAAAAGATGGAGTCCGTCTTTGAAATCTGTGCTTGCCATGAGGGCAACAAGGTCAAGTTTGCAGCTTGTACCTTCTCTGACAGAGCATTACCATGGTGGAACAACCATGTTAACTATCTGACCTTGGTGGTGGCGTATTCCATCAGCTGGGAAAAGTTGAAAGACATGCTGATGAAAGAATACTGTCCTCGAGGTGAAGTACAGAAACTCGAGCAGGAATTCTGGGGTCTTCAAATGGTTGGATCCGACATCACGACCTACACAAATAGGTTCTGTGATCTGGAAAACTTATGTCCTGATATGGTTGCTCTTGAGAGCAAAAAGATAGAGAGATATATCTGGGGACTGTCGCCCCAGATCCAGTCAAGTGTGATCGCTTCCAGGCCTATTACCTTCGATAGCGCCAAGGAACTGGCACAATCTCTCATCAATCACCGAAAACCTAAGAACCCAACAATCCCTACACCCGTACTAAAAAAGTCCAACCCCGACCACAACAGGAAGGGGTGGAATAAGAGGAAAAGAGGGGCTTCGCAAGGATCCTCCAAGAAACAACAACTTGTGGCGATCAATGCTACCACAGTTACTCCCATTGTCCCTGCGAACCCCTTACCAGCAAAAACATATGCTGGAACTCACCCGAAGTGCACCAAGTGCAACTTCCACCACCACGGACCTTGCAAGGAGATGCAGTGCTCCAACTGCAACAGGAAGGGGCACACAGCCCGTTTCTGCCAGGCTCCAACAACTCAGGCCGCCCAGGTTCCTAACACCGGTATGGGCCGAGCTTGCTACGGTTGTGGTGAAGTGGGCCACTACAAGAGGAACTGCCCTAAAGCATGGATGGCTGGAGGAGTAGGAAGAGTTATGGCCCTAGGCCACGAGGAAGCGGTAGCTGATCCTACAATAGTTACTGGTACGTTTCTCCTCGATAACTCATATGCTTGCATACTTTTTGATAGTGGAGCAGTGAAAAGTTTTATAAGTCACAAATTTGCACACCTGCTTAAACAAAAACCATGTGCATTAGATTGTTCATTCACGGTAGAAATGGATAACGGGAAAACAAAGAGTACTAACTGCATATACGTAGGCTGTACCTTAACTTTAGATGGCCATACTTTCAAGATAGATCTCATGCCAGACCCAATTAAATGTTTCGACGTTATCATCGGTATCGATTGGTTGAGTCTTCTTCGTGCCGACATCATGTGCTTTGAAAAAGCAGTCCGTCTTAACCTTCCTAACAACGAAACCTTAGTTATCTATGGCGACAAACCTAGTACGAGCCTTCGCATCATTTCGTGCATTCAAGCTCAGAAGTGCTTGCGAAAGGAGTACCATGCATTCCTCGCACACGTCATTGATACAAGTCAAGAAACGAAAAACATTCAGAACATCCCTAAAGTACGCGACTTCGCCGACATATTCCCAGAAGAACTTCCCGGTTTACCACCGCAACGCCAAGTTGAGTTCAGAATCGACTTAGTGCCAGGAGCTACCCCAGTAGCCAAATCTCCTTATCGTCTGGCACCGGCCGAAATGCAGGAACTTTCCAGTCAACTTAACGAACTTCTCAAGAAGGGATTCATTCGACCAAGCTTCTCACCATGGGGAGCACCGGTCTTGTTCGTCAAGAAGAAAGATGGATCGTTTCACATGTGCATCGACTATAGAGAACTCAACAAACTTACCATTAAAAATCGTTATCCTTTGCCCCATATTGACGATTTGTTTGATCAACTTCAAGGAGCCAAAATACTTCTCGAAGATAGATCTACGATCCGGATATCACCAACTACGAGTGTTAGAGGAGGATGTTCCCAAGACAGCCTTCCGAACTCGTTATGGGCACTACGAGTTTGTAGTGATGCCGTTCGGATTAACTAACGCACCCACAGTATTCATGGGTCTGATGAATAGGGTGTGTCGTCCTTACTTGGATCCGTTCGTCATCGTCTTCATTGATGACATACTCATCTACTCTCGAAGTAAGGAGGAACATAGCCAACATCTCCGTAAAATCTTAGAAACATTGCAGTCAAAGAAGCTCTACGTGAAGTTCTCCAAGTGCGAATTTTGGATTCGGCGATTCGAATTTTTGGGCCATGTTGTTAGCGAAGAAGGTATACATGTGGACCCTTCCAAAATTAAGGCCATCGAGAACTGGTCAGCACCAAAGACACCTACTGAAATTCGTTAATTTCTAGGTCTAGCTGGCTACTATCGTAGGTTCATTCAGAACTTCTCCCGCATAGAAAAACCTCTTACAACACTTACCCAGAAGGGCGTGGCCTTTGATTGGGAAGAGAAACAAGAAAGAGCGTTCCAAACGCTCAAACGAGCCTTGTGCACCGCACCAATACTGTCCCTCCCCGAAGGGATAGAAGACTTCGTGGTCTATTGCGACGCATCAAACCAAGGGCTCGGATGTGTTCTGATGCAGCGAGGTAAAGTCATAGCCTATGCCTCGAGACAGCTGAAGACACATGAGGTTAACTACACAACCCACGATCTTGAACTAGGAGCAGTTGTGTTTGCTTTGAAGATCTGGCGACATTATCTATACGGTACAAAAAGCACGATCTTTACAGACCATAAGAGTCTACAACACATTTTTGACCAGAAGGAGCTCAACATGAGACAACGACGGTGGGTCAAGCTACTCAGTGATTACGAGTGCGATATTCGTTATCATCCGGGTAAAGCCAATGTAGTAGCCGACGCCCTAAGTCGGAAAGAATATTCTGGTCGTAGGGTCAAATCTTTGACTCTAACCATCCATTCACACTTGTCAACGCAAATAATAGAGGCTCAGCTCGACGCTTTGAAACCTGAAAACGTGGCTGGTGAATCCCTTAGAGGGATGGATAAGAACTTGGAAGTCAAGGGTGGCGGAGCCTTGTACCTCATGGATCGGATCTGGACACCGAAACACGGTGGCTTCAGAGACTTGGTCATGACGGAAGCTCACAACACTCGTTATTCCGTCCACCCAGGTTCATATAAGATGTATCTGGATCTTAAAAAGTTATACTGGTGGCCTAACATGAAAGCAGATATTGCTACCTTCGTGAGTAAATGCCATACTTGCGCAAAGGTCAAGGTCGAATACCAGAAACCCTCCGGTCTTCTACAACAACCGGAGATACCAGAATGGAAGTGGGAGCGGATCACTATGGACTTCATAACCAAGTTGCCCAAGACGACGGGTGGACTTGATTCCATATGGGTCATCGTCGATAGACTGACCAAGTCTGCACACTTCCTACCGATCAAAGAAACAGACAAGATGGAGAAACTTACCAGAACTTACATTAGGGAGATTGTAAGGTTGCACGGTGTTCCTTTATCTATCATCTCGGACCGAGATAGTAGATTCACTTCGAGGTTCTGGCAGTCATTACAAAGTTCCCTAGGAACTAGGCTGGACATGAGTACAGCCTACCATCCACAGACCGACGGGCAAAGTGAGAGAACTATCCAAACCTTAGAAGATATGTTGCATGCCTGTGTGATTGACTTTGGAAAAGCTTGGGATACCCATTTACCCCTTGTCGAATTTTCCTACAACAACAGCTATCACACGAGCTTAAAGGCAGCTCCATTCGAGGCCCTCTATGGCCGAAAGTGCAGATCCCCTCTGTGTTGGGCTGAAGTGGGTGATACCCAGTTAGCTAAGGGACGAGTTCCTGAAAGCACTCTCACGGGTCCGGAGATCATTCGGGAAACGACAGAGAAGATCGTTCAAATTCGTGAACGATTGAAAGCCTCTAGAGACCGACAGAAAAGCTACGCTGACAAGCGTAGGAAACCATTGGAGTTCCAGGTGGGCGACCGAGTCCTACTGAAGGTCTCACCCTGGAAGGGCTTGATACGCTTTGGAAAGCGTGGGAAGCTCAATCCAAGATACATAGGGCCTTTTGAGATTCTCGCGAGAATCGGCCCTGTAGCCTACAAACTCAATCTACCGCACGAACTCAGTAACGTATATCCTACCTTCCACGTCTCGAACTTGAAAAAGTGTCTGCCCGACGAGACTCTTGTTATTCCACTCGACGAGATCGAGATCAACGAGAGCCTCAACTTTGTGGACGAACTAGTAGAGATCATGGACCGAGAGGTCAAGCAAACAAAGCAGAGCCATATCCCGATAGTGAAGGTGCGCTGGAACGCAAAGCGTGGACCGGAATTCACTTGGGAACGTGAGGATCAGATGAAACTGAAATACCCTCACCTTTTTGCTTAGTTATTTGTAACTTCTTAATTGCTTAAATTCTAATTTCGGGACGAAATTCCTTCTAACGGGGGCATGATGTGACAACCCGAAATTTCCATTCTGTACAAACTATATCACTTCAATAGAAGTTATAGCAGTCACAGTTAATTTTCAGACTTTTTCGTGTAAGTTTAAGTAATTCAGGGTTTACACTTCAGGAAATATCAGGAGAGTGGGTGCACTAGGGTTTTGTGCAACACTGTTATTCCAACACTCTATTATACTAGAGATCATTTCAGGAATAAAAATATTTTCTGCCAAAAATATCTCAGGACTATAAATAGAATTCTGAACCAAATTCATTCATTATTCGCATTTCCAACTAGAGAAAAGCCATTTTCCCTCTCACGGATCTTCGGGTTTGTATCCCAAATCGTGAGTACCTCTTTCTAGTAGTGTTAGAAAGCTTAATATGTGTTTATAACATGATTTAGAAGGCTAAATCACTAGATTTAGGAGTTTACTCCCCAAGGTGTTCTTGGGCGGTAAACTCCCGAAACAAAGCCTAGACCGACCCTTGTGTTATGCTACTGCCTTAGACTCATTTGTATGTGTATTAGGGACAAGAAAACAACCAAGAAACACAAACACATGGGAGTTCACGGCCCAAGAGGATCTTGGACCGTGAACTCCAATAAAAGGGATCAAATGGTGTTTTTAAGGCACCTAAAGCCCTAGACATTTACATGGAATTGTTCCCACTTAATTGAAGGACAAAAACACATCAAAAACACCCCTTCAAATGAGTTCACGGCCCTAATAAGGTTCTTGGGCCGTGAACATCAAACAAAGGCACCAAAGTGTGCCTAAGGCCTTCATATGCTTGGAATAAAAGTATAGTACCTATACCACTTGTGCAAGAGACTTGAAAGCATAAAAAACAACCATCCATAACAGTTCACGGCCGCAAACTCTAAGGGAAATGGCCTTAGGGCCGTAAACTCCTAAATGGAGTGTTTCTATGACTTAAACCCTTCCAAGAATTTAACCACCAAGTTGGAATAATTCTAGGAATCATTTGGAACTTCAAAACACACAATACACCCATGGTTGGGAGTTTACGGCTGTAAACTCAAGAGTTTACAACCGTAAACTCCATGTGTGATGGTATATGAGGAGTAAACTCATATATGGGTTCCTTTGGAACCCTAAACACAAGTGCCTTGTCCCACAATAACTTAGATGCAATCCTTAGGGCTTAAAACACTTATATAAAGTGTTTATTATGTCTAGGATGTCTTAACATTATCAATTAGTAATTTGAGACTAATTGAGTGCATATATGTGTGATTATATGTTCATTAGGATCGTAGTGTGTGTACAAGTCCTCACTTGACACCTAACAATCCTACACCGTCCAGTTCATATAAACTACCAACTACAGGTGAGTTCATACCCCTTAATCAATGTTTTAAATGATTTTAACCGTTTTAGTGGGGGGGGATACAAGTAGAAAAATGTATGTTATTAAATCAATCTTATGTATTTTATAACTGTGTTTTCACTCAGCAGATTTCACATATTTCAAAAGGTGACACATGAAGTGGTTTTCTATCTTAAAATACCTTGATAACAAAAGTATTAGTTTTGAAATGTTTATTAAAATGACATCAAGTCATTCTTAATTATTGTTCAAAACTCCTATATATCTTGCAAAACCATTATTTTACCTTCTTGAATCAAACTATACTTATGCGCATATGTTCATATATATGTTAGAGATTATAGTTTTCACCCTTCATTTAGTTACCAATACTCTTGGGTAGCAAGAGTGCATAAACCTACGTAAACAACCAATTACCTTTCAGTTAACTATCATAGGGATAGTCAGAAGATATCAAACATTATTACTACTACAAGGAATCACACAAGGGTCAGTTCATTCATGAGTCTATACCAATACCTTACATGATACATGATTACACTTACTTAGGATTACATGATACATGAATATGTTTACATATACTTACCTGTTACATGAACACACTTACATGGATACCATATAGGAACACTTTTACATAGGTGCATTATCATGTATTTACTTACCTGGATACTTGTACTTAGAACTACGAGGATGATTTATTAGTACTTTCTGTGTAAATTATCTTTCCTATCCCGGTTCAATGGGATATCTCGGCGGGACTTACCATTCCGAACCCCACTAATTAGCACCAGTTGTCGATAAATGTCTACGGATGTCTAAGGTTGTTACTTACTTAGTAGTCAGTGACGGGACTAACCATCCCTCCGTCCAACTGTTGCAACAGTGGATGAGATGTGAATCTTCGAAGGATCATTAGGTTAACGATCTGTATTAGGAGATCGATATCGGGACTAACCCTCCCTCCACCCTGCTGCCGCTATAGAGGATGAGGGGACACTCTTCGCATGTTCATAGGGTCTATCTTTCGCTTCGGCGATGTCGTGTTTGTCCTGGTAACCCAAGATAATAACACTTACATGATTATATTTTTCCTGTTTACTTTATTTTGTGATACTTTCACATAAACGAGGAGTTAGACTAAGTACTCTAGTACTAGTCAATAGAAGGGAAAAGCTATCATATTACTTACAAAACATTCGGGTCTTGGTAGAAGACTACATAGTCATAACAAAACATTCGGGTCTTGGTAGAAGACTACATAGTCATAACAAAACATTCGGGTCTTGGTAAAAGACTACATAGTCATAACAAAACATTCGGGTCTTGGTAGAAGACTACATTGTCATAACAAAACATTCGGGTCTTGGTAGAAGACTACATTGTCATAACAAAACATTCGGGTCTTGGTAGAAGACTACATTTCATACTTATAGAAAATAAGGGATTTTCTAGGGTTCTTCATACTTACGTAAACATTTTTATTTAAAGGTTTACATGGCCTTCATAATAGATTTTCATAAGTAAGACAATGACACTTAATTACTTATGAATTCACTAGCTTTAAAGCTGATACTCTCTTTCAAAATAACTTGTATTCTCAGGTCAACAGTAGACAGGTACGATGGCCAGGTTTTGAGAAGACGGAGCAGACAAGTCTCGTCTTTTATTTTGATTGTATATTTTTGGTGTCTTATTACAATGAAAGAACACACATGTATTAAAACTCTACTTATAATGCAATGGATGATGTTGTTGCTTGTTTATTATATTACACTGTTGTGATACTGTAAATGACGTCCTCCACCCCTGAACGTTTTTGCCGTTCGTGGTTTTGGGGTGTGACATCCCAGCCTCCTAATCCCCCAGAGAGGTTCAGTAAACCCTAGCTCGTGTGTATAAGGCCATTGGAGGGAGATTGAAGCTTTGAGAGGTGTTCTAGTGGAAGAAACTTGAAGATCAAAAAGGATTTGCATCAAGAAGTAGTTTAGATACAGAATCTACTACAGTTTTGGGCACATCTTGGAGTGTTCTATGGTGAAGATCGTGTCAGTGGTCGGAGCAGCTTGGTCTTATCTTTCCAGTCGGCAATTGCAGGTGAGTTATCCTCACTATATCGACAGGGTCTACGGCTCCAAGGTCGGCCCTCTATCGGATGGAAATTCGGGTATTGTTTGTTATGTTATTGATATGCTAGATGCATCCTGGTTTAGGATGGTTGGTATGTTACTGATATGCTAGATTTCATCCTGGTTTAGGATGGTTGTTATGTTATTGATATGCTAGATACATCCTAGTTTAGGATAGTTGCTATGGTACTGATATGCTAGATTTCATCCTGGTTTAGGATGGTTGTTATGTTATTGATATGCTAGATACATCCTGGTTTAGGATGGTTGCTATGTTACTGATATGCTAGATTTCATCCTAGTTTAGGATGGTTGCTATGTTATTGATATGCTAGATACATCCTGGTTTAGGATGGTCGATATGTTACTGATATACTAGATACATCCTAGTTTAGGATGGTTGGTATGTTACTGACATGCTATCTTATCTGTTAGACTGTTTGTCTGGTTAAGGATTGTTATGCGATTAATTGTTTATTGGGCATATGGTTGTTTGACGGGGGGTTGGGTTGAGGCGGGTCCTGCTTTGTGCTGTAGGCCAACATACCCAGGGCGGACTGGATATTTCGAAGGCCCAGCGAGCGGCCCGGATAGGATGAAGGCCCCAACAGGGTGGACCACACGTGCCGAGGCTCGGAGAGTGGACCAGGCTGACTGAAGGCCCGATGTGGGCGGACTAGTCATACTGTAGAATCAGAGAGTGGACCAGGTGGATTGAAGGCCCGGTGCGGGTGGACCAATCACACTGTAGACTCGATGTACATGGATAGACTCGGAGGGTGGACCAGATGGACTGAAGGCCCGGTGCGGGCGGACCAGTCACATAGTAGACCCGATGGGCATGACTGTTCTATTTGTGATATGTTATGTGTATGTTTATGTGTGGTTGGTATTTTGGGGGTAACTCACTAAGCTTTCGGGCTTACAGTTCAGTGTATTGTTTTAGGTACTTCAGGAGATCGTGGCAAGGTGAAGGCGTGATCGTACCGCTCCTCATGTTTTATGATTTTTATGATATGGTTCTGGGAGATACTCTGATGTTTAAACTATTTTGGAATCATGATGTATGAACTTAATGGTTTTTGAATGAGACAAATTTTTTTAATTTGGCTCGAATTGTATGGGTGTTACACCACATTTTAAGAAAATTACTTTTTTTCAAATACACTAGACTCGAAGATTTAAAAAAATAATGATTGATAGAAAAAACAATAAAAATGATTGAAAATATCTCGAAAATAAACATGATATTCTTTGTAAAACACAATTTTTTCTAATAAAAAGAATACCATATAACAAAAATCGATATTTTAAATGGAGAAGAAATTGTATAATCTGTATTTAATGAATAAAAATTTGTTTATCATTTCAGTTTTAAAGATAAATCTTCATATTTAGTTTTATATATATTTTTTGGGCAACTATGCATAAAAGAGTTTCTTGAAATTCCGTAGAAAAAGGAGAATTTACTTTTAATGAAGATGATCAATGAAATCATGAAAGAGAAAATTTACCGACGAGCAACGATTTTGTAACACCCAAAATCAGAAAGGCCAAGAAAGGAAAGAAAACCCTAAGTCAAAGGGTCAACTCGTCGAGTCCAGGGAGGAATTCGATGAGTCAGAGCGGGGTCCGGGGGATCGATTAAGTGACCAACTCGGCGAGTCTGCAAAGAGGACTCGACGAGCCCGGTCTGAAGAGGGAAACCCTAAATCCGGGACTTTGTGCACTATTTAAGCATCTCATTCTCTCCCTTGGGGTTCCTTATAGCCTCTCTTATCCATAATACGAAACCCTAAGCCTCCATTGTTGCGCATTCAAGCTTTCTTGCCATTTTGGGTGATTTGAAGGAAGAAGGAAGAAGGGAACCATTGGGGATTCAAGGATTGGCAGTAGATCCAGATTTTGTGGGATTTTCCAGAGCATTTGAAGGTAATGAGTTGCTACCTTCACTCTTTTGCATATAGATCAACCTTTAACATGAGATTTGGGGCTTTTAGGGCAAGTTTAAGAACCATTTCGAGGTAGAAGCCCAGATCTGAAGTTGCTACTTCATATCTAAGTGTATCTTGGCCTAGAGAATCATAAAGCATCAGTCTATGGGTTGATTGTTAAGCCTCTTTGTCTTAAACCCTAGTTTATAATGTTTTTAGCCTAGATCTCCTTAGCTACACGTAAAGTTTGCACCTTTACATGAGGGATAGGCTTTGGAGGAGTGGATCTACAGTTTGGAGTCCATGCATGACTCAAAAGCCTCTGAATATATGAAGGACTGAATAGGCTCAACGAGTCCTTCGAGTGGACTCGGTGAGTAGTATGAAGATGGGGATGAACTCGACGAGTTGGATGAACAACTCGGCGAGTCTGTTGAAGATTGTCTTGGACTCGGCGAGTCTGTTCTTGGACTCGGCGAGTCAAGTCGCGAAACCCCAAACCCTTCGAGTTAAGACTCGGATCAGTGAGTTGAGTGGGGACTCAGTAAGTTGGACAGGACAGGACTCAGAAATCGGTAGACTCGGAAAGTTAGGGGTTGACTCGGCGATTCGAGTTGCGAATGAAAGGATTCTGAGCGTATGAACTCGGCGAGTCGGTAGGCAAACTCGGCGAGTAGGGTTGACCTGGAAGGTTGACTTTGACCAGGACTTTGACTTTAACCAGAGTTGACTTAGTTTTACTTCTAGAGTTCAATTTGAACTAAGTGTTATATTGATATTAGTAGCTTGAGGAGCTAGTGGGGTAGCGGTTCAGAGAGTTTTCGGGCAGCAGCCAGAGGTTTATCAGCAAAGTTCAGCAGTACGAGGTGAGTCTCCTCACTTTTTGTATGGGTCTACGACCACAATGCCAGCCCATGTAGTTTTGTATGATAAGAAGACCCGAGGGTTAGCCCTAGGCATTATGCATGAAAGACCTGGAGGCGGCTCCTGGCACACAGTATGTTATAATGTATGATAAGAAGACCTGGGGGTTAGCCCTAGGCAATATGTAAGGAAGACCGGGAGGTGGCTCCTGGCGCACTGTATGCTATTGTGTATGGAAGACCAGGAGGTGGCTCCTGGCACACTATATGCGGAGTAGCCTAGTAGAGTAGTAGGTATAGTTGTCTTTGTAATACTTGCATGAAAGACGGGGGGTGGCCCTTGGCACTTGTCTGTAAAACCCATGGAGTGGCCCCAGGCTTGACCACGAAGACCACGTGCGGCCCGTGGCATAACCACAAGACTATGTTTGGCACATAGCACCTTACTTGATTATGGATATGTTGATTATGTATGGCTCTTGGCTATCTATGGATCATTTGGTTTGTATGGTATGTGGTATCTGGGGAACTCACTAAGCTTTGTGCTTACGATTTTCAGTTTTGGTTTCAGGTATTTTGTTTTCAAGGAAAGGAGTCGGCTCGATCGCAGCGCATCACACTATGTTTTCCGCACATGAGATCTTTGGGATTACACTCTGATATGGTTTTATGATAATATGTTTTGATTAACGACACTTTTGTTTGTCACGAGATATTATAATGAATGTTTTTATATTGATAGTTTTATGTAATAACTTATTTTAAAATGAAATTTTTGGCCTTAAATTTTGGGATGTTACAAGTTTGTATCAGAGCCTTGGTTTGAGGGATTCGGACATACCCTTAGGTGTGTCTGAACTCAAACTAAGGGCTTCGTATGAAAGTTTTCAATAGGACATACCCTTAGGTGTGTCTGAATGCTACTTGCTTTGTGCTTTGTGGGACTCTGAGTGATGAGGGTTATCCATTAGGTGAAAACGCCAAGTCACATGTGATCAGGGTGGAATAATCTCAGAGTGTTGGATTTGGCCCTATTGCGCATCTCTCGTCTGAGTCTAACTGTTGTAGGGACGAGTCTGTTACTCGAAGGATTATCTGAGACTCATCACATGTGATGGTATTCAAGCAATGGCTAATTAGCATTACAAGGAGGCCTTCAGTAGCTGAGGACTGGTTGCGGGTTGGAGGTTGCCCTAGGGCAAGCCTAGGATGAGAGTAGTGTTGGGAGCAATGTTAGTAGTAGAGAAAGGGACTTGGTGAAGTTGAAGCAACCCTTGAGTAAAGTACGGATAGATGTGGAAGGTAGTATGGGCCCGTACTACTGGAAGCAGAGGATCCGTACTCGAGTCAAGGAGGGCCGAGATGGAACCAGGAATCTTGGATAGTGTGTGAGACCTCTTGGGGTATGTTTTGATCCGGACATTTATGTGATTATTTCCAATATGGTGACCACGCGACATGGAGCAGGAGGCTCAGGATCTGGGTCAGGATCGGACACGGGCGCAGGATCCGAGCAAGTTGATGACGGGTTATGCGAGTTCATCACGTCTGAGATTACGAGAGGCATACTTGAGGCGACCCCGGTCATTTTCGGGTCAATCAAGGAGGGGATCATTGAGCTGATGGAGGATCGCCTCCGAGCTTTAAGGAGCGATTTCACGTATGGCCAGGCGAGTACACACACTGTTTTTCAAGGACTTCAGAGGGAGTGGTGTGTCGGATTTTCACGGGGTAAAGGACGCAATTGCTGCCAGGAGATGGATCGCAGACATCGAGTCTGCGCAGCTGACGAGCTTCTGCCCGGAAGGGTCGAAGGTCCGCTTTGCGGCGGGATGTTTGAGAGACAGAGCCAGAGACTGGTGGGAGTCAGTTGCTGATTCCTTGGGAGCCACAACCATTGAGGCTATGACCTGGCCCGACTTTGTGACCAGGTGTAGGGCGGAGTTTGCACCGGCGGTGGAGCTTCAACAGTTGGCCAGAGAGTTCCTAGACATGAGACAGACGACAGAGTCGGTGGCGGAGATTACCGCCAAGTTTCGGGAGAGGGCGTTGTTGGTGCCTCAGTATGCAGGGGATGATGAGATGCAGAGGACCCGCTATCATGCCATGTTGAGAGTGGATATTCGGGAGCATGTCAGCTTCTCGGCATGCCCGACATTAGACTCTATGATTGCCAGGGCGCGGGAAAGGGAGATTGATTTAGAGCACATTGCGAAGAGGAAGTCGGATCAAATGTATACTTCGGAGGGTCCCAGGAAGAGACCCAAGACTTCAGATCAGCGGATAACAGACCGGCAGGGTCGGAGTCAGTGCAGCACGTGCGGGAAATGGAATGAGGGAGTTTGTTGTTCCAGGGTTTAAGGCTGCTACAAGTTTGGCAGTGATGGTCACGTCAGCAGGGACTGCCCAGAGGGGGCAAGCCCATTATGTTTTCACTGCAATCAAGTGGGTCACAAGAAGGCCGACAGTCCGACGGCAAGGAGAGGAGCAGGGAGTGCGTCTGCCCCGACAACTTCGAGGATTGCGGAGGGGTGAGAGGGTAGGGCTTTGCAGTGACAAATGAGGATATCTGGATTACAGCAGGGAATGTTGCAGGTATGTATCTATGGCATTTTGGATTCCATATGTATTAGGGTTGTTCTCACCCGAACTATGGTGATGGTATGTATGAGTTGTCTCTCTGCTTGTATAAGGATTGTACTTTCAGAATTGTCTTATGCCAATTGCATACTCGGAACTATTAGTAGCTAGTGCAGGGTCATCTCTCACTTCGGGTTCGAAATTTCCAGTATTATCTCGATTATGACCAAAAGCGGTTCAGGAGCGTTGCGTGAAGGACGATGGGTAGGGTACAGGGAGTAGCCCTCCACCATTATCGGGGTTTGGTGGCTCTGGTCTTGGTACTTAGGATAGCTTTGGGAAGCATCAAGGGAAGTGATCTATCGCTAATGGAGTTGCTCTGAGCATTAGTTATTCGGACCTTAAGGACATTAGTTGGAGCCCAGGGGATTAGCAGTATCGGGATGCAGGAGGTGTTCGTCTAGTATTCAGTAATCGTATGGTATTTGGAATGGGCTAGTGGTGGATCGCTAGCGACATCAAGGCGATGGTAGTTATCACGCCTATTGTGCAAGGGAGGAAGGAATGGAAATCCTTGGGTTTTTCACGTGCAGTAAAGACTTAGCTGAAGCTTAGTGGGGGAGAAGCAATCATGTTATGGAAGCAGCAGTGGTTTTGGAACCGGGATAAGTTTTGCTCTCCTATCGGGAAGGAAGACGGCCCAGGTGGCTGTGTGAATTGAGGAAAGTGCGAACTGGAAGTTCGGAAAACCTGCCAATTGTGAGGTCGCATTCTCAGGTTTCCCTATAACCGATTGCACAAGAATCGGTTAGGGGTTTCAGATAGGACATGCGTACAGCTCGGTGGCGCTGGTATGCTCAACTATGGGTTAGTCATAGCATCCACTGGCAGCCAGCTGGTGTGGACAGGTGTTGTCAGACTACCGGATGGCCGTAGCATTCACCAGTGGTCAGATAGTAAGAGGAGTGTGGTAAGACTACGGTGTGGTCCGTAGCATTAGTTTAGTAAGACTGCGGTGTGGCCCGTAGCATTAGTTTAGTAGGACTGCGGTGTGGCCCGTAGCATTAGTTTAGTAATACTGCGGTGTGGGCCGTAGCATTAGTTTAGTAAGACTGCGGTGTGGCCCGTAGCATTAGTTTAGAAAGACTGCGGTGTGGTCTGTAGCATTAGTTTAGTAAGACTGCGGTGTGGCCCGTAGCATTAGTTTAGTAAGACTGCGATGTGGACCATAGCACTAGTTTAGTAAGACTGCGGTGTGGCCCATAGCACTGGTATAGCAAGATCGTGGGGTGGCCCGTAGCTTTAGATGGCTGGCAGCGCTGAAGTGTTGCAAGACTATGTGGGTGGCCCGTAGCATTCGCTAGTTGGCAGAGCGAGTATAGTGAGACTACGGGGTGGCCCGTAGCATTCATCGGTCCTTATTCGCTAGTGCGAATATATCTGTTATGTGATTCATTGGCATGGTTTTTCAGATAGTTAAGTTCAGGGCGGGGCAGCCGCCCGGATGTGAGTGGGCCACGTGATGATTGGGTCCGGAATACGGTAGGTCATTGGAGGTCAGGAGTGGCGTAAGACTGCGGGTAAGTCGTGGCTTTCATTAGTAGCTTGGTTCGCGGAGAGTGGGTGACGGGCCCGTATCTCCGAGGTAGCATGGGGGAAACCGGTATTCTGGGTAACGATAGATCAGTCGGGATCAGGGCGGCATCGGTTCATCCGGTAGGCGGATGGGTGTCAACAGGACTTCAGGCAGGAATGATGGTAAAGGATTCGGTGTGAAAAGTCGTGAACTGATCGGATGATGCTAAGCTGCTCCTCGCGGGATCAAATGATCTCAGAGTAAAGGATTTGGCTCGGTGGCGCCGTTCTCGTCCGAGCCTTAAGCGTAGCGGAGAGGGATCTGCTACCCAAAGGATTGTCTGAATTCTCACGATAAGGTGGAGCCTTCAGTATTGGGGTTATTCTCTGAGTATTGGTATGATGGCCGGCACTAGGAGTGGCCAGGATTGCGGTTTCAGCAGAAGATCGGTCCTCGGAGGAAACTGGGAAGGTTGTTGCTTGTGGAAAATACCTTAGAAGCACCAATGACAGTTTAGGGTAAAAGGATAAACCCCTTGCGAATCAAGGGTAAGTGTAATAGGATATCAGTATCATTACCGGTTGGATAAAGGTGTTGTACTCAAGGGTAGTAAGGAAATGGGTTATTCTGAAGATGACATCTTCAAGTTTTGGATTGGATGGGCGGAGGGTGTACCTAGCGGTAAAGTGGTGACCAGATGGTAAGGTAGTTGGCCGTGGCAGACTTTGAGGACGAAGTTTAGTTTAAGTGGGGGAGAGTTGTTGTTGGATTAGTGTCTAAGTCCATAAATATTTTGGTATGTACTTGACCTGATGGTACATGGTCATTTTGGGTTGCCTTCACCAAAGCAACTTGATAGGATGAATTATAGAGAGAAAGGATTAATTTTGATTTATCAATATATTATGAGAATAATGTATTAAAGGGGAAATCATATTGTTTAATTAGTATTAGTCAAGAATTAATAAGAATTAAGTTTGTGGCTAAAAGACATTAATTAAACTTAAGGGACTAGAACTGTCAATTGTGTGATAGTTGAATATTGGGCTAATGGACTCCATATTAGAGGGGTGGACGAATTCTATGGGGAAACCCATTGGAAATCCTCCAAGGCTTCTAAGGAGGGAGTCCATGGGTTGCTTAGGGCCTAAGCATCCAAATTAGGGTTTCCTTGTTAGATAACCCTAATAGCCTCACTATTTAAAGGACCCTTAAGACTCAAAAACGTGGTGAACTTATTCCTTAGGGTTTCCACATGTTTTGGGCAGCCTCGCCTCTCCTTATTCGTCATCCTCTTGCTCTTGGTGTTTGTGAACCATTAGAGGAGTGACATTTGTGACTCTAAGCTTTCTAAAGTCATTACAAGGAGGATTTGAGATTGTTATTGCTACACAAAAATCAAGGTAAACCCCATTCATGAGTTAATTTGATTAATTGTATGCTAGAACTAGGGTTTAAAGTCTTGGATGAAATGCATGTACTATAGAGAAACCTAGATCCAAGCATTAGGGTTTGCATGAGCACATAGGATGTTCTTATGGCCAAAACCCATCAGTGGTATCAAAGCCCTGATTGGTTTCTATTTTATTGATGCTTATTTGATTGAAATTATCACTGAAAATCGAAATTTTTTGCTTCTGAGTGTTTGACTCGCCGAGTCACTTGGTGAACTCGACGAGTCAGCTGTACTCGACGAGTCCAGGTCCAGACTCAACGAGTCAAAGGGTCTGACAGCTTGTTTTCATGATTTTCTTCCTGTTTTTGCTTTGGATAATTATCATAAACATGTTTTTGTAATAAAATCCGAATTTTATCAATATTTGGTGATTATCCTTACCAAAATAGAAGATAATTGTCAAAATTCAGATAATCATTTGTTTTATTAGACAAAGTTTGATTATTTGTAATTTAGATTTGAGTTATCTTGTGAAAAAGTTTCAATTTTCCCCCTTTAGGTTTTATAGTTTAAATTTGAACTTAAAAGTTTTGTTTTTGAAATTTAAATAAGTTAAACCCTAATGTTTTGAAATGTTTCAAAACTTGCCCTCAAGTTTTGGAATTTAAAAGTTGATTAAAAGTTTAATTTAGAAATGTTAAATTCTAAAACCCTAGTATAGTTTTGAAAAGTTCAAATCACACCCTTATGGTTTTATTAATTAATTAAAGTGTATAATTAAAAGAGATTTAATAAATCCATAAAGTTTTGGTTTACAATTTAATTAAATTAAAAGTATAATTATTAAATTTGACCACCTAGTATTTTAAAAGTGTAAAATACACCCTATATATATATATATATATATATATATATATATATATATATATATATATATATATATATATATATAACATTAAAAGTCTAATATTATATATGTATGAGTAAAAGTCAGTCTTACCGTTAGTAGGCCTCATTCAAGAAGCTGGTCTATAAGGGGTGTTTAAGGAAATTGCCTATAAAATGGTGATTGAATGGGTATCCACTCTTACCCACCGCACTCTTGACTAGTGGAGGGTCGTTAGCCGAACGGGTAGGATAGGACAGAAACCTTCCATTATAAGTATAATAAAGTACAAAAGTAACTAAATGCTTTTACAAAATTCCCAATCTTAGTTACTTTAGGCAAAAGTGAATTGATGCAATTCCATGAAATTACACCTTGTACCCTTGCGAAGACGTTAGTGGAGCGTGTGTGGTTAACCGACACACTAAATGGTTCTAAGCAAAGGTAGCAAAGGGTGACTCAATGTTTGTCATAGTTCGGTGGAGCGTGTGTGGTTAACTGGCACATCGAATAGGTGACTGTAACATGTGGGGGCACCATGTAAGTTTGCATGGTTATTCACACCCGCTTTGTGATCCTCGATATCCCAGTCACAAACTAGAGGGGCATATCGAGATTTAAACATGCCATTGAAATGTTCAATGAATCTCAAAAGATCTAGGAATTTTCAATAGATTTAAAAATTAAATTTCTTTTTCGTTTTTCGTGGTGGAAATTGGTAAATCGTCACCTACCTTCAAATATTCTGCAACTAGATTACGGCATCTCTTTTCTAGGTTGTAGTGTATTGTGTTAGATCCTAGCCTCGATGTTTCATTTGGGTGTCACATCGAGGATTCTAATAGACTAACTTGAATTTGTTTTCTCCCGTTTTGTAGATGTCAAAGTATGACAACTATGGTATTCCCAAATCCCGTGGAACAAGCTTTCCACATGAAGATGATATTCCACGATTCGATCGAGGAACAAGAGATCATACTTCACTTCCTCCACCTCCTCCAATTATTCTCCCTAACCAACAAGTTCGAAGGCTTGAAAAGTTCAAGCTCACTCAAGCCCTTTTGGCAAGTAAACATAAAGAAGGAAAGTCGGTGTGTGCACACGTCCTAGAAATGAAGTCACACATTGATAGGTTAAGAATGTTGGGATCCGTTGTATGTGAGGAGTTGGCTGTTAACTGGGTTCTTCAGTCACTTCCTAACTCATATAGTGAGTTCGTAAGAAAGTACTATATGATAAACCACGACGTGACCCTTATAGATCTCACCTACATGCTTATTGTTGCTGAATCAGCAATGATTTGGTGCACTAGAAAAGCAAAGTTGATTGGTGAATCTGCCTTCCAGACCTCTATGGATATAGGCAATGGCAACGAAAGACATGCCATGATTGAAAAGTTTGATCATAAGAGAAAGGCAAAGTCTGAAGTAGTTCCATGTATTGTTCCAAAAGATTCAATTTGCTTTTATTGCCAAGAGAAGAGGCATTGGAGATGAAGCTACCCTATTTAGATAATAGATCTAAGAGATGGGAGAGTCAAAACGTATGGCTCTACTTTAGGTAAAATCCATTAACTAACTCTTTTAAGTTCCTATTCTAGATTCTTAATACATGATGTGATAAGATTACAATTGATGTTTTATATGATCAAAGAAAAAGGAGAGGAAGCTTAAGGGAAGAAGTGAGCAGAATCTAATCGTGAAGAAATGGATTTCGATCGCATTGCTTGAAGATTGGATTCTTGAGCTACTACTTAGAGTTAGAAAAAATTGCTAAGAAATATGTATTAACATAGTTTTTCGATGAGTTGCATTGTAAGGAAAAAAATTTCCGCAATAAAATAAAATTTTGTTTTATATTATTTATTTATCCTTACAATGGCATGCATAAAAAAATTGATGTTTGAAGATTTCTATTATTAGCAATAATGGATTTGATTCTTAATTGTGTTATTTGTGGAAATGTCGAGAATTTACCAAATAAGGAGAGTTTCTCATCATCCAAGTTTCGATTGGACAGAAACTTGGAATCATGCAACGTGTATGATGAATGAAAAACTTTCACATTTGGAAATTAGACTAATTCATTGACAAAGTGTCAAGTGAAGGACTAAGAGATCGAGTACACAAAGTTGTGTGTTGATCAAGTCCACCACAAGAGTAACAAAGATATTCGTCACGATTTACTAAAAGTTTTAGTAAATATGATTATACTTATAAGATTAAGTGTAATTCTGAATTGATTAAAAGAGTTTAAATCAATAGCACAACAAATAAGAAGAATCAAGTAGGCAGAAAGATAAAAGTTTCTCTATTCTAAGAAGAAGGGAGTGTACCTTTTATTATGTTTTATGATAGGTCTTAATGATTAAGAACCATATCTCAATTGATCCTCTAAGTGAGTCTTAGTACAATTGTATGTCTGAGAAGAGGAATCAAGAATTGAAGAAATGGTTAAATCAAGAAGTCAATCATACTTCATTCCAAAACAAGTCTTAGAGTTGAGATTGTGACATTGAGTGACAAGTCTTAAGAAGGTTTATAACATTCATCAAATGTAGAATTTGGAAAAAGGTTTTCTTATTCTTGCACATTTGAAATTGGTAAGTTGTGATGTCTTGGATTAGACAAAGACCAACGAGGACCAATTTTGTGAAGTGTTTTGTCTTGATAAAAGCTACACTAACTCTTGAATATTTGTTTGTCAAGAAATGTTTATTGACAAGAGAATATTATATGTCAAGGAGTCAGTGGGAGTCTTAATGGTCTTGAAAGGGTTCAAGAACAAATCAAAATAAACCTTATCGAACATCACTAGCACAAGACTTGAGGTTTACAACCCATCGTGTTGACACTATCTTGTTTCTGTACCGTTACAATCGAGTTAATTATGCATATGAGTTATATGAGTTCTCATTTGAACGCATAAAAGGCAAGCACCTTGATCAATGAAAAGTACATTGATAGGAAAGGGTGACCTGCTTAACTACTTGGAAGACATGGTGGGCAGTCGTGTTACCATAAGGCAAGAGATCAAGATTGAGAAGGTTCGATCCATATGAATTTGGATTTATTCCGAACTTTGGTTTTGACAAATTCGCATGGATAGGAACACATACACCATTAAAATCTAAGTGTCATAAGATTCCCTCCTTCATGAAAATGATTGTGAGGAAATGCTTTCACTAAGAGAGATTTTAAGAAGATATTGATTGTGAAAATTGTATTCTCGAATTCGATTATGGTTACGGTATCCCTTTCCATGATTCGATTTGTGAGATTTGTCAATTAGTCTGAATTGTTTAGACACACATATGAGCTATCTAAGACAAAGGTGTATAAGGTATTAGAAATATAGAAATTCAATAGGCATTGTTTTTCTGTAAATTAAGCTGGTTTCTAAATACATGTCAAAGCTAGTGGGAGCATAAGTGGTATGCTTATATGATAACAATCATCTTGATAGTGGGAGCATAAGTGTTGTGCTTGTATGATTATTAAGGTAAGTATTGCAAGTTAGCAATATTAATTATAGAAAAACAAGAGTTACACCTTGCAAAGTCGTAAGGATTGAAAAGTTGTTTTGCTATAATTAAGGGAGAGAATATTATGCTTCATTTCAAATCTAAAGGCTTAGGTTGTGGAATGTTAATAAATTTAGTCAATGATACATAGTGCGTTCTTAAATTTCGATTATGATCATGGCATCCCTCTTCATAGTTCGAATTGTGAGAACGTGACACATTAAATATCATGGCAGAAGATTGATAAAGTATCATATCTTTATGTAAGACATTATGCATTGTGTCCCATACGCTTCGGGTATAGGATCAATTGCAAGGGTTATAATATTTAACCATTCTAAAATTTTCCAAATGTCTAGCGCATTTAGAGGGAAAAAGGACAAGAATCGGTTTTGACTAAGATAATTAAACAACTATCAAAGGACGATCCAAAGTTCGCCGAGGATTGGTCGCTTATGAGTAGTTGGAAGTATAAGTATTGGATGGACCATATCGACATTATTATGAATAGATAAGATTCTATTAAGAATGAGTTTTCATATGGAAAATATGGAAATAGTTCCATATTAGGAGTTATATATTGAGAGTCTATGTCTAGATTAGAAAATTTTATGCAAAAGGATGTTCAAGGAATGTACTTTGAGTGAGAGACATCACGTCTATGGAATTGTATTGTAACAATCTCAGATAGAGGACTTTGTAATTTCATTGGTAATAGTCATTGTGACTTTTGTACTATGACATCATAAAATCTTAGAATCTAGCATATTCTATAAGATGTAAGAATTTGATATTCTTTCACTTGTGAAAAGGATTAGGAGTTGTGAAATGAGAATGATTGGAAATGTGTTCATTTGATCTATTTCACAAAGTAAGAATCGTAGGTAAACATTGAGTGCATGCTAAGAGCATGGGACAAGTGTAGTAATAATCCAAGTAAGAAGTTGATTACCCGAAACAACAAATAATGAGTAATCAATATGGTGATAGATAAAAGATGTTTTATTTATACTCAAAAGTTTGGGGCCATATGGGATTAGTATTATTCTTGTGTTTCACTTTGCATGTTTTGACTTCCTGAATAATTTAATTGGTTCAGAACAGTCAAATTATTCGAACGGACCACAGTCGCTCATATGTTGGAAGTAGGTATGAATGAAGACTGTCGTGAATTGGTGTGTGGATTGTCTAAAGTGTATTAGACATAAGCAATTGTTTGCTGCAACGTTCATGAGTGCTTATGAATATGATTTGAGCATTGGATTAAACCCGCGCTCACTTTAATCACTTCATGAATTGTATCATAAGTGATTGGTGAGACGATAACATCTTAAATTCTTAAAACCGAGATGTGTGATTTGTATCTTGCGATTCGGTTGCACATTGATAATATGTAAACACACCAGTAACTTGGTGTTATAAAACATATTGTTGTGTGTAATTCGCTAAGTGAGTGCAAATGAGCATTGATTCAAAGTTTATCCGTTCCTTTTATTCAAAGTAGGATAAAAGCGATATTTTTGGGCCCCTCGATGATTTAGTGATGGCACCTAAGAGCTTGGCCGAGCCGGGACTGATTTGATGTGATCAATTGTAGTTTGTTGTCAGTCATCATAAATCAAAAGTCAGGAAATAGTATAGAGAGAATGACTAGAATTCATGTCTTATATCTATACTATATCTAGAATGGAGGAATATATGATCCCTTATCTAAAGGACACGCGTATCTGATAAGATCAGAGTTGACAGCGGCTTTGGAAAGCTACGATTGCAGATCAGGATTTGAAGTCATACGCAGAATAGTTATTAGACTTATCCAAGTGGGAGATTGTTGGATTATTGTCTAAGTCCATAACTATTTTGGTATGTACTTGACCTAATGGTGCATGGTCCTTTTGGGTTGCCTTCACCAAAGCAACTTGATAGGATGAATTATAGAGAGAAAGGATTAATTATGATTTATTAATATATTATGAGAATAATATATTCAAGGAGAAATCATATTGTTTAATTAATATTAGTCAAGAATTAATAAGAATTAAGTTTGTGGCTAAAATACATTAATTAAACTTAAGGGACTAGAATTGTCAATTGTGTGATAGTTGAATATTGGGCTAATGGACTCCATATTAGAGGGGTGGACGAATTCTATGGGGAAACCCATTAGAAATCGTCCTAGGCTTCTAAGGAGAGAGTCCATGGGTTGCTTAGGGCCTAAGCATCCAAATTAGGGTTTCCTTGTTAGATAACCCTAATAGCCTCACTATTTAAAGGACCCTTAAGACTCAAAAACGTGGTGAACTTATTCCTTAGGGTTTCCACACATTTTGGGCAGCCTCCCCTCTCCTTATTCTTCATCCTCTTGCTCTTGGTGTTTGTGAACCATTAGAGGAGTGACATTTGTGACTCTAAGCTTTCTAAAGTCATTACAAGGAGGATTTGAGATTGTTATTGCTACACAAAAATCAAGGTAAACCCAATTCATGAGTTAATTTGATTAATTGTATGCTAGAACTAGGGTTTAAAGTCTTGGATGAAATGCATGTACAATAGAGAAACCTAGATCCAAGCATTAGGGTATGCATAAGCACATAGGATGTTCTTATGGCCAAAACCCATCAGTGGTATCAAAGCCTTGATTGGTTTCTATTCTATTGATGCTTATTTGATCGAAATTATCACTTAAAATCGAAATTTTTTTGCTTCTGAGTGTTTGACTCGCCGAGTCACTTGGTGAACTCGTCGAGTCAGCTATACTCGATGAGTCCAGGTCCAGACTCGACGAGTCAAAGGGTCTGACAGCTCGTTTTCACGATTTTCTTCCTGTTTTTGCTTTGGATAATTAACACAAGACTATGTTTGAGACATAGCACCTTGGCAAGACTATGTTTGGCACATAACACCTTACTTGATTATGTATATGTTGGTTATGTATGGCTCTTGGCTATGTATGGATCAGTTATTTTGTATGGTATGTGGTATCTGGGGAACTCATTAAGCTTCGTACTTACAGTTTTCAGTTTTGGTTTCAGGTATTTTGTTTTCAAGGAAAGGAGACGGCTCGATCGCAGCGCATCACACTATGTTTTCCGCACATGAGATCTTTGGGATTACACTCTGATATGGTTTTATGATAATATGTTTTGAATACTGACACTTTTGTTTGTCACGAGATATTATAATGAATGTTTTTATATTGATAGTTTTATGTAATAACTTATTTAAAAATGAAATTTTTGGCCTTCAATTTTGGGATGTTACAAGTTTGTATCAGAGCCTTGGTTTGAGGGATTCAGATATACCCTTAGGTGTGTCTGAACTCAAACTAAGGGCTTGGTATAAAAGTTTTCAAGAGGAAAACCATTTTATAAATTAGTTTGAAAAGAATCTGAAAAGAGAAAAGGACTTTGAGAAGAACAAATTGTGTGATGTGTGCAATCAGCTGAGCTCGAGTAAGTTTACCCCAAGATACCCATACAAGTTATTATTATGTTATCAGTTTCAGTAGGACAACATGCTAGAATAGGACTAAGGATCTAGGAGTGATGCCTTATGTGTCTGCTTTATGTGCTTCAGCTTATGAGGATTGCATGTTAGCATTAAGTAGATAGTAATAGGATAGCCTGTTTAGGTTATGCCTGATTATATGAGCTTAGCATCGCATGCTAGTACAGATTCTTGTTGCGTGGATAGAATTGCTTGATTATGTTCTGGTTAGATTTCCCTTTTGTCTGAATGCTACTTGCTTTGTGCTTTGTGGGACTCTAAGTGATTAGAGTTAGCCATTAGGTGAAAACGCCAAGTCACATGTGATCAGGGTGGAATAATCTCAGAGTGTTGGATTTGGCCCTATTGCGCAACTCTCATCTAAGTCTAACCGTTGTAGGGACGAGTTTGTTACTCGAAGGATTATCTGAGCCTCATCACATGTGATGGTATTCAGGAAATGGCTAATTGGCATTACAAGGAGGCCTTCAGTAGCTGAGGACTGGTTGCGGGTTGGAGGTTGCCCTAGGGCAAGCCTAGGATGAGAGTAGTGTTGGGAGCAGCGTTAGTAGTAGTGAAAGGGACTTGGTGAAGTTGAAGCAACCCTTGAGTAAAGTACGGATAGATGTGGAAGGTAGTATGGGCCCGTACTACTGGAAGCAGAGGATCCGTACTCGAGTCAAGGAGGGCCGAGATGGAACCAGGAATCTTGGATAGTGTGTGAGACCTCTCGGGGTATGTTTTGATCCGGACATTTATGTGTTTATTTCCAGTATGGTGACCACGCGACATGGAGCAGGAGGCTCAAGATCTAGGTCAGGAACGGGCACGGGCGCGGGATTCGAGCAAGTTGATGACGGGTTACGCGAGTTCATCGCATCTGAGATTATGAGAGGCATTGTCACACCCCAAAACCATGAACGGCGGAAACGTTCTGGGGCGGAGGACGCCATGTACAGTATCACAACAATGAAAAGTAGTAAACAAGCAACAACATCTTCCATTGCATTAATAATATAATTTTAATACAAGTGTGTTCTGTCAAATTATAATAGACACTAAAGTATAAATCAAAAATGAAAGATGAGTCTTGAACGAGCACCATCTTCTCTAAACCTTGCATCGGTACCTGTCTACTGTTGACCTGAGGATACAAGTTATTTTGAAAGAGAGTATCAGCTTTAAAGCTGGAGAGATCATAAGTATTTTAGTGTCTTAATTTGTATGTAAGTATTTGTATGTATGTGAAATGTAAGTATTTGTATGTATGTGAAATGTAAGTATTTGTATGTATATGAACTGTAAGTATGAAAACGTTTTGAACATCCTAGAAAACCATAAGTTTCCTACTATAAGTATCCTTCTACCAAGGCATCTAGTATCTGTGTGTTTGTCTCTTGTAAGAGTGTGTATTTTCCCAAATCCGACTATCATTATTCAAAATATAGCTTCTACATTACCGTGCAGCGTGTGAATGTTCACGAAGTGAATGTAATGGGAAAATGAAATAGTACTATGGTGTAGTATCAAATAACTACAACCGTACTAATTCCCTTTATCCTATTGTAATCTTGTAAGTATTGTAGTATTGTAATAAGTGACTACTTTTGTACTAATATTGCATTATTTGAGGGATAAGGCATAATGTGATGGCTAGATCCCAGGCTAGACGCTCCCCTGTCAAAGAGATTTTGGGACCCATACACGACCCCTGCATATTGACAAGCCGTGAACATCCACATTACTATGATCATGTATACCCAATATAACTATCACAATGCGTTGTGATTCATTGGTATAGTTAGATCCTGAAATCGTTCCATGCTATAGCACCTAGTGATGTCTGTCCTATTATCGTATATGTAAACGCACTCATGTAAACGTATCTATGTAAACGTACTCATGTAAGCGTATCTATGTAAACTTACCCATGTAAGCGTAATCATCTAAACGTAATCATGTAAACGTAATCATGTAATAGTATAGTAGTGTACTGTAATTTTCTGCGTGTGCTAGCTATAACGTGTGTTCTCTCTCTATCTAGCATGTATAGTAATGTACTATGTGTACTAGCTGTAATGTGTGTTCTCTCTTTATCTAGCATGTATAGACTCATGAATGAACTGACTCGTGGTATGATTCCGCATTCTAGTACACGTATTAGTATCTTCCTAAACTACCCATATGGTATCTTACTAGTAATATAACTGGTACGTATGAACATGGAAGTATACCCTTGCTACCCAAGGGTATTGAACTTACTGGAAGAACCTTTATGACTATATATGTACACATGATACATAACTAATATTTAAACGACCTTCGGACGGATACCCGGTACCTTACCAAACCACATCCCAACGGGGAAAAGGAAATAAAGCGGCTAGCCTTCCTAAGTCCTTTAAACATTTATTATATAACTATACATACATAGGCATGCAATTGACAATATAAAAGCATAAAATAATTTTTGTAACACCTTTGAACATGATTACTATCTAAGAAAAGGTCGACTTGATGTCAGCCTATAAAACGGGTTGAAAGTATTCATTTGATAAAATAGTTTAAGTATAAAGAAACATTTGTTTGAAACACAATTGTAAATGAGTTTGAAACGAAACATACAGTGTATAATGAACAGTTTAATAAGGAGTTTTAAACATATAAAATGTTTATGAAAATCATTTGAAGAAAACTGTTTGGTAAAACAGCTAATGAGTAGTAAATCATTTGAATGTTGCTTATTAATCACATGTGATGGATATAATAACTAGCATGATTCTACTTGTATCCCCCCATAAAAACATTTAAAACATTGATTAAGGGGTACGAACTCACCTGTAGTGAGTGGTACGAATGAACTGAAGATGTAGGATTGCTAGGTGTCAAGTGAAGTGTTGAACACGCTCTATGATCCTAGTTAACATATAATATCACATATGTATCAAATTAGTCTTTAAACAACTAATAAACAAAGTCAAAACACCCTAGTACATGATAAACACCTTAAACAAGTGTTATAAGTCTCAAGGATTGCATCTAAGTGTTGTAGGGAAAGGCTAGTGTGTGTAGGGTTCAAGGAAAACTCCCTAATGGAGTTCACGGCCCTAAGGTCATCAACAAATGAGTTTACGGTCATAAACTCATGGGTTTACGGCCGTAAGCTCATACTTACTTGACCATTTGATGTTTTGAGGCTTTACAAGACCCTAAGAAGCATTTCTACTTGATGGTAAAGTCTTTGGAAGAGATTAGGGCACCTTTCAACTCCTTTGAGGAGTTCACGGCCCTAGAACCAAATCCCTTAGAGATTACGGCTGTAATCTCTCATGGGCATGGTGTTTTTGGTGTTTTCAAGTCCCTAACTTAACTAGGAATGAATCTAGGCTAGTGTCCAAGGCTTATGAAGAGTTAAAGCACACTTTGGCACTCTTGATTGGGGTTCACGGTCCAAGAACTTCTTGGGCCGTGAACACCTTACTCTTGGTGTTCTTGGGGTCTTTTCTAGTCCTACATACATTAGGGTACGAGTCTAGGCTAGTTTTGTTGCAAAAGGAAGGGACTAGGGCACTCTTTTGTCCCTTAAAGAAGGGTTTACAGTCCAAGATGTTCTTGGGCCGTAAACTCTTTGATCTTGATGTTTTCATATGATTTCTAGGTTATTAGACACATATCAAGCTCGATAATACACTTAGATAGAGGTACTCACAATTTGGGACGAAAGGCCGAAGATCCGTGAGAGAGAATTTGGCTTTTCTCTAGTTGGAAATGGAACAAATGAATAAATATGGCTAAGGACCATATATATACCGCTGGGGTTTTTGGCAGAAATATTTTTATTCCGGCAGTGAGCTCTAATATCATAGAGTTTTGGAATAACAAAGTTGCATGATACCCTAGTGCATCCTCTCTCCTGATATCCCTTTAAGTGTAAATCCTGAAATACTCAAACTTATACCAAAAGTATGAAAATTTACTGTAGCTGTTCTAACTTCTATTGACTTGATATTGTTTGTAAAAAATAGAAAGTTCGGGTTGTCACAAGCATCCTTGAGGCGACCCTGGTCATTTTCGGGTCGATCAAGGAGGGGATCATTGAGCTGATGGAGGATCGCCTCCGAGCTTTAAGGAGCGATTTGGCGTCTGGCCAGGCGAGTACACACACTATCCTTCAAGGACTTCAGAGGGAGTGGTGCGCCGTATTTTCATGGGGTAAAGCACCCCATTGCTTCAAGGAGATGGATCGCAGACATCAAGTCTGCGCAGCTGACGAGCTTCTGCCCGGAGGGGTCGAAGGTCCGCTTTGCAGCGGGATGTTTGAGAGACAGGGCCAGAGACTGGTAAGAGTCAGTTGGTGATTCCTTGGGAGCCACAACCATTGAGGCTATGACCTGGTCCGACTTTGTGACCAGGTTTAGGGAGGAGTTTGCACCGGCGGTGGAGCTTCAGCAGTTGGCTAGAGAGTTCCTAGACATGAGACAGACGACAGAGTCGGTGGCGGAGATTACCACCAAGTTTCAGGAGAGGGCCTTGTTGGTGCCTCAGTATGCAGGGGATGATGAGATGCAGAGGACCCGCTATCATGACATGTTGAGAGCGGATATTCGGGAGCATGTCAGCTTCTCGGCATGCCCGACCTTGGACTCTATGATTGCCAGGGCGTGAGAAAGGGAGATTGATTTGGAGCACATTGCGAAGAGGAATTCAGATCAAATGTATACTTTGGAGGGTCCCGGGAAGAGACCCAAGACTTCAGATCAGCGGATAACAGACCGACAGGGCCGGAGTCAGTGCAGCACGTGCGGGAAACGGCACGAGGGAGTTTGTCGTTCCAGGGGTTCAGGCTGCTACAAGTGTGGCAGTGATGGTCACGTCAGCAGGGACTGCCCACAGGGGGCAAGCCCATTATGTTTTCACTGCAATCAGGTGGGTCACAAGAAGGCTGACAGTCCGACCGCAAGGGGAGGAGCATGGAGTGTGTCTGCCCCGACAACTTCGAGGATTACGGAGGGGTGAGAGGGTAGGGCTTTGTAGTGACAAATGAGGATATCTGGATTACAGCATGGAATGTTGCAGATATGTATCTATGACATTTTTGATTCCATGTGTATTAGGGTTGTTCTTACCCGAACTCTGGTGATGGTATGTATGAGTTGTCTCTCTGCTTCTATTCGGATTGTACTTTCAGAATTATCTTATGCCAATTGCATACTAGGAACTATTAGTAGCTAGTGCAGGGTCATCTCTCACTTCGGGTTCGAAATGTCCAGTATTATCTCGATTACGACCAAAAGCGGTTCAGGAGCGTTGCGTGAAGGACGATGGGCAGGGTACAGGGAGTAGCCCTCCACCATTATCGGGGTTTGGTGGCTCTGGTCTTGGTACTTAGGATAGCTTTGGGAAGCATCAAATGAAGTGATCTATCACTGATGGAGTTGCTCTGAGCATTAGTTATTCGGACCTTAAGGACATTAGTTGGAGCCCAGGGGATTAGTAGTATCGGGATGCAGGAGGTGTTCGTCTAGTATTCGGTAATCGTACGGTATTTGGAATGGGCTAGTGGTGGATCGCTAGCGACATCAAGGCGATGGTAGTTATCACGCCTATTGTGCAAGGGAGGAAGGAATGGAAATCCTCGGGTTTTTCACGTGCAGTAAAGACTTAGCTGAAGCTAAGTGGGGGAGAAGCAATCATGTTATGGAAGCAGCAGCGGTTTTGGAACCGGGATAAGTTTTGCTCTCCTTTCGGGAAGGAAGACGGCCCAGGTGGCTGTGTGAATCGAGGAAAGTGCGAACTGGAAGTTCGGAAAACCTGCCAATTGTGAGGTTGCATTCTTGGGTTTCCTGATAACCGATTGCACAAGAATCGGTTAGGGGTTTCAGATAGGACATGCGTACAGCTCGGTGGTGCTAGGTGGTGCTGATATGCTCAACTATGGGTTAGTCGTAGCATCCACTGGCAGCCAGTTGGTGTGGACAGGTGTTGTCAGACTACCGGATGGCCGTAGCATTCACCAGTGGTCAGATAGTAAGAGGAGTGTGGTAAGACTACGGTGTGGCCCGTAGCATTAGTTTAGTAAGACCGTGGTGTGGCCCATAGCATTAGTTTAGTAGGACTGCGGAGTGGCCCGTAGCGTTAGTTTATTAAAACTGCGGAGTGGCCCATAGCATTAGTTTAGTAAGACTGTGTTGTGGTCCGTAGCATTAGTTTAGTAAGACTGCGGTGTGGCCCGTAGCATTAGTTTAGTAAGGTTGCAGTGTGATCCGTAACATTAGTTTAGTAAGACTGCGGTGTGGCCCGTAGCATTAGTTTAGTAAGACTGCAGTGTGGCCCGTAGCACTAGTTTAGTAAGACTGCGGTGTGGCCCGTAGCACTGGTATAGCAAGATCGCGGGGTGGCCCGTAGCTTTAGATGGCTGGCAGCGCTGAAGTGTTGCAAGACTATGTGGGTGGCCTGTAGCATTCGCTAGTTGGCAGAGCGAGTATAGTGAGACTAGGGGGTGGCCCGTAGCATTCAATGTTCCCTATTTGCTAGTGCGAATATATCTGTTGTGTGATTCATTGGCATGGTTTTTCAGAAAGTTAAGTTCAGGGCGGGGCAGCCGCCCGGATGTGAGTGGGCAACGTGATGATTGGGTCCGGAAGACGGTAGGTCATTGGAGGTCAGGAGTGGCGTAAGACTTCGGGTAAGTCGTGGCTTTCATTAGTAGCTTGGTTCGCGAAGAGTGGGTGAGGGGCCCGTATCTCCGAGGTAGCATGGGGGAAACCGGTATTCCGGGTAACGATAGATCAGTCGGGATCAGGGAGGCATCGGTTCATCCGGTAGGCCGATGGGAGTCCACAGGACTTCAGGCAGGAATGATGGTAAGGGATTCGGTGTGAAAAGCCGTGAACTGATAGGATGATGCTAAGCTGCTCTTCGCGGGATCAAATGATCTCAGAGTAAAGGATTTGGCTCGGTGGCGCCGTTCTCGTCCGAGCCTTAAGCATAGCAGAGAGGGATCTGCTACCTGAAGGATTGTCTGAATTCTCACGATAGGGTGGACCCTTCAGTATTGGGGTTATTCTGTGAGTATTAGTATGATGGCCGGTACTGGGAGTGGCCGGGATTGCGGTTTCAGCAGAAGATCGGTCCTCGGAGGAAATTGGGAAGGTTGTTGCTTGAGGAAAATACCTTAGAAGGACCAGTGACAGTGTAGGGTAAAAGAGTAAACCCCTTGCGAATCAAGGGTAAGTGTAACAGGAGTATCAATATCATTATCGGTTGGATAAAGGTGTTGTACTCAAGGGTAGTAAGGAAATGGGTTATTCTGAAGATGACATCTTCAAGTTTTGGATTGGATGGGCGTAGGGTGTACCTAACAGTAAAGTGGTGACCAGATGGTAAGGTAGTTGGTCGTGGCAGACTTCGAGGACGAAGTTTAGTTTAAGTGGGGGAGAGTTGTAACATCCAAAATCAGAAGTCCAAGAAAGGAAAGAAAACCCTAAGTCAAAGGGTCAACTCGTCGAGTCCAGGGAGGAACTCGACGAGTCGGAGCAGGATCCGAGGGATCGATTAAGTGACCGACTCGGCGAGTCTGCAAAGAGGACTCGGCGAGTCCGGTTTGAGGGAAACCCTAAATCCGGGACTTTATGCACTATTTAATCATCTCATTCTCTCCCTTAGGGTTCCTTATAGCCTCTCTTATCCAGAATACGAAACCCTAGGCCTCCATTGTTGCACATTCAAGCTTTCTTGCCATTTTAGGTGATTTGAAGGAAGAAGGAAGAAAGGAACCATTGGGGATTCAAGGATTGGCAGTAGATCCAGAGTTTGTGGGATTTTCCAGAGCATTTGAAGGTAATGAGTCGCTACCTTCACTCTTTTTCATATAGATCAACCTTTAACATGAGATTTGGGGCTTTTAGGGCAAGTTTCAGAACCATTTCGAGTTAGAAGCCCAGATCTGAAGTTGCTACTTCAGATCTAAGTGTATCTTGGCCTAGAGAATCATAAAGCATCAGTCTATGGGTTGATTGTTAAGCCTCTTTGTCTTAAACCCTAGTTTATAGTGTTTTGAGCCTAGATCTCCTTAGCTACACGTAAAGTTTGCACCTTTACGTGAGGGATAGGCTTTATAGGAGTTGATCTACAGTTTGGAGTCCATGCATGACTCAAAAGCCTCTGAATATATGAAGGACTGAATAGGCTCAACGAGTCCTTCGAGTGGACTCGACGAGTAGTATGAAGATGGGGATGAACTAGACGAGTTGGATGAACACCTCGGCGAGTCTGTTGAAGATTGCCTTGGACTCGGCGAGTCTATTCTTGGACTCGGCGAGTCTGTTCTTGGACTCGGCGAGTTAAGTCGCGAAACCCCAAACCCTTCGAGTTAAGACTCGGATCAGTGAGTTGAGTGGGGACTCAGTGAATGGATAGGACAGGACTCAGAAATCGGTAGGCTCGGCGAGTTAGAGGCTGACTCGGCGAGTCGAGTCGCGAATGAAAGGATTCTAAGCGTATGAACTCGGCGAGTCGGTAGGCAGACTCGGCGAGTAGGGTTGACCTGGAAGGTTGACTTTGACCAGTACTTTGACTTTTACCAAAGTTGACTTAGTTTTACTTCTAGAGTTCAATTTGAACTAAGTGTTATATTGATATTAGTTGCTTGAGGAGCTAGTGGGGCAGCGGTTCAGAGAGTTGTCGGGCAGCATCCAGAGGTTTATCAGCAAAGTTCAGCAGTGCGAGGTGAGTCTCTTCACTGTTTGTATGGGTCTACGGCCACAATGCCGGCCCATGTAGTTTTGTATGATAGGAAGACCCGGGGGTTAGCCATAGGCATTATGCATGAAAGACCCGGAGGCGGCTCCTGGCGCACAGTATGTTATAATGTATGATAGGAAGAACTGGGGGTTAGCCCTAGGCGATATGTAAGGAAGACCAGGAGGTGGCTCTTGGCGCACTGTATGCTATTGTGTATGGAAGACAAAGAGGTGGCTACTGGCACACTATATGCGGAGTAGCCTAGTAGAGTAGTATGTATAGTTGTCTTTGTGATACTTGCATGAAAGACCGGGGGTGGCCCTTGGCACGTGTCTGTAAGACCCAGGGAGTGGCCCCAGGCTTGTCCAGGAAGACCACGTGCAGCCCGTGGCATAACCACAAGACTATGTTTGGCACATAGCACCTTACTTGATTATGGATATGTTGGTTATGTATGGCTCTTGGCTATGTATGGCACGTATGGATCAGTTGGTTTGTATGGTATGTGGTATTTGGGGAACTTACTAAGCTTCGTGCTTACGGTTTTAATGTTTTGGTTTCAGGTATTTTGTTTTCAAGGAAAGGAGTCGGCTCGATCGCAGCGCATCACACTATGTTTTCCGCACATGAGATCTTTGGGATTACACTCTGATATGGTTTTATGATAATATGTTTTGATTAGCGACACTTTGGTTTGTCACGAGATATTATAATGAATGTTTTTATATTGATGGTTTGATGTAATAACTTATTTAATAATGAAATTTTTGGCCTTAAATTTTGGGATGTTACAGATTTTTTAAAGTATCTTTAATGTAGTTTTCTAAACATTGTTTACCTGTTTCGTGTTGTACTGAATCTGAAGTTACTGATCTTGGTAGCCTAGATGGAGAGCTTTTGGTGAAATCACTATACCTCATGAGACAAAATTTTGGGTTACATTGCGGGTTCCGTTGAAATCTCTCATTGCCTTCATGGGTTTTCAAAAATGTTAGTAATTAAGTTGCTTATTTGATTACTTATATAAATCTATTATTAAACTTGTGTTCTTTCTGAATCTTTATACTAACATGGATCATTTTCATAATAGTTTCTTGTCACGTAGACCATATATGCAACAATTTCTTAAAGAGATCATCTTTGTCATGACATCACAAAGCTGTTGACTTTCTATTATAAGAACAAAAATCAATGCCAAAGCCATCTGTTACTAGAGGTTAGTAATATCAAATTTGAAATCCCATAGTACCTAAATCTTCAGGTTTACATGGATGGAGCAAAAATTAACGCACATGTATTGATGAAATTTGTGTTGGATTAATGTCTAAGTCCATAACTATAATTGGTAAGACTTGACCCAACCCGGCATGGTCCATTTGGGTTGCATGGCATCATGCACTTGGATAGACTATAATGAGAGAAATAAGACACTTATGGTTATTAATATATTATAAGTTCTAGTATATTAATAATAAGATTATTTAATTAGTATTGATCAAGAATTAATCTAGGATTAATTAAGTGATCAAAAGAAGACTAATTAAATATATGGGTTGATTGTGTAAATCATCCATACTTGTATAGTGGGATAATGCTCCATGGATAATCAAGTTGGGCTAAAACCCATAGGATGGTCCATGGATGCTCCATGGTGTATTTGAACCCATGGATCCAAGGAAATGGAAAGTCATGACAATTAGGGTTTACCCTAATTGTAACACTATATAAAGATCTTATTCTTGACAAAATCGGCCACTAGTGAGTGTAATAGAAGGGCTAGCCGATTTTCATGAAGTGTAGAATTCTCTCAAGTTATTCCAAGTGTATTTGGTGTTGTGTGAACCAATTGAGGTGTCATACTTGGGGCACTAGGCACTCAAGCTTCATGAAGACTTTCTACATCAAAGAGGTATGTATTCTATCTTGTTATATTGATAGTTTTATATGCTAGATTAGGATAATACCTTGGATGTTCTTATTTGCATGTATAATAGAGAAAACATAGATCCAAGGTATTTAGGGTTGCATGTACACTTAGGAGTGTTAGAATGCTCAAAACCCAACAGCGGTATCAGAGTTAAGCTTGTTTTCTTGTTATACTTGCACAAGAAGCTGGAAAATCGAGTTTTGATGTTGTCTGCCCAGCAGACTCGCCGAGTCCATGAATGGACTCGCCGAGTCCAAGGCAAAAAGCATCCAACTCGCCGAGTTGGTTCGTGCACTCGACGAGTTGGACCCCCAGACAGCATAAATTCGACTTTTTTGGCTGGAATTGGACTAGGAACATTACCCTAAGATGTTTTTGAACTTATAAACTTGTTTTTGATGTGGTAATGTTCATGCTAATCCAATTTCAAAGATAATTGTCAATAGATTCATGTTTTGTATTAGTTTAAGGTTTAGACTAATTACATGAAAAGGTTTGATTTGAATTATCTTGTTCTTATGAGTTGCTTAGATTAATAGAAAAGTTGAGTGAAATAGTTGTTTTCAATCCAAATTAATCTAAGAGTTGATTCTAAAATGTGTTTTTGTAACTTGTCCTCAAGTTATATGAAAAGTCACATTTAAGTTTCATAAAACTCATAATAGTTGGCAAAGGTTACAAAAAATGAAGAGTCTAGTTCTAATTAAAATGGTTTTATGACTCCATAACTTGTCCTCAAGTTATGGAGGACCAAGATTCTCTTCATTAAATAATAAATAAATAAATAAAAAGTGTAATAAAATAAAGAAAAGTTAATTCTTTTATTAGTTTAAAGTCTTCCATAACTTGTCCTCAAGTTATGGAACTCGAAGAGTTTTTGGATTAAAACTAATTTAAACACATAAGTTATGGAATTAATTATTTTTGAATAGTTTCAAAACTTGCCCTCAAGTTTTGGAATTTGTAAAGTTTTCTCTTATGAATACTTAATTCCAAGTTAGCCCTTAGAATTTTAAAAGTTAAAATTCAACCCTTATACTTTATAATATTATAAGTTAATAATATATATATATATATATATATATATATATATATATATATATATATGTATAAGAGTAAAGTCAGTCTTACCGCTAGTACGCCTCATTCACGAAGCCGGTCTATAAGGTGGGTATAAGGTTGTTGCCTATAAAATGGCAAATTAATGGGTGTCCACTCTCACCCACCGCTTGCTTGACTGGTGGAGGGTCGTTAGCCGAACGGGTTTGACAGGACTAGAATTCTCCCTTCATTAAAAGTATTAATGATAAATACTAAGTAACTAAACTCTTAATAATACCCGATCTTAGTTACATAGGAAAATGTGAATAAGGTGCTAATCCATGAAATTACACTTTGCACTTTGTTTAAGTCGGTTAGTGGAGCGTGTGTGGTTAACCGGCACACTAACTCGTATTTAACAAGGTAGGCAAAGGGTAACTTAATGTTTATCATAGTATCGATGGAGCGTGTGTGGTTAACCGGCACAGCAATTGAGGGGTAAACACTTAAGGGTACCAAGTAATTTGCATGGTTACTTCACACCTTGTTTTGTGATCCTCGGCATCCCAGTCACAAAACCTGAAGGGCACACTCGAGATTGAAACATGCCATTGAACAATTCAATGAATCTCAAAAGATCTAGGAGTTTCAAAACCAATTAAAACCTAATAATACATTTTGTTTACCTTGGTGGAAATTGGTGAATCGTCATTCACCTACCTTCAAATATTTTATAGCTTGGATTACGGCATACCTCTTATAAGTTATAAAATAGTTTGTTGGGTCCTAGCCTTAATATTTCATATTGGGTGTCATATTAAGTACTTAAGATCAACTATCTTGAATATCTCCCAAAAGATGTCTGGTTTAGACATTTATGATCTTCCCAAATCTCTTGAAACAAGCTTTCCTAATGAAGATGATGTCCCATGGATATCATACTTCTTCACCTCTTCAAATTATTCTCCCTAACCCACAAGTTCTTGAAAAGTTTAAGGTCACTCAGGCCCTATTGGCAAGGCAAGGTCTAGGTGTGGTCACATCTTAGAGATGTAGTCACATATTGACAAGCCAGGAGAGTTGGGTGTCAAAGTCTTGAGAAAGTTGGTGGTTCAATCACTTTCTAAGTCACATAGTGAGTTCCTTTGGGACACCTATGAAACAGACTATGAAAAGACCCTTAATGATCTTATCTATTTGTTAAGATCAACTTCCTTAAAACTTGATGGACATTGACAATAGTGACACAGGAAATCCCGGAAAGCATTCTCTTCCCAATGGAAAGGGATTGGCCATAGTCAACTCGGTTGACCAAATGGTAAAGAGAAAAGCTAAGTCTGTGATAGTCCCGTGTACCATTATCAAAGGGTCCATATGTTTATATTGCCAAAGAAATGGGCATTGGTTGCGAAGCTGCCAAATTTACCTAAGGATGTTAAATTCAATAAGTTTGACTCTACTTCAGGTAATGTCCACTATCTAACTCTGTTAAGTTCTATTCTGAGATTCCTGATACATGATGTGACTGGGTCACATGGTGATGTTTTAAGAATCAAAGAAAAGTGAAGAAACTTAAAGAAAGAATATGTTGAATCTGATCGCATAGATGGATTTCTATCGCGTAGTTTGAAGATCGGATTCTTGAGCTACTTCTTAGGAGTTATGATATATTGCTTAGGAATGGATAGCAACAATGTTTACATGTGCTTTTGCACTGTAAGGATAGTTTTTCCGCAAAGTTTTAAAATAAAAGGAAAATTTTGATTTTATTTATTTTAAAAATATCCTTACAATGGCATTTGTGGAAATTTTGTTGCTTATAAGATTCCATTAATAGCAAGAGTGGAAATATGAAATTGATTCTTTCATTTGTGGTAATGTCTAAATTTACCAAATAAGGAAAGATTCTCATCACCCAAGTTTCAATTGGACCGGAACTTGGAATCATGCAAGTTGTATAGCATGATGAATGAGAACTTTCAAGTATTGGAAAATTAAGACTAATTACTTGGTCACATGGATGTGTGAGTCAAGTAAAGGACTAAGGGATCGAGTACACATTCTTGTGCACTGATTAAGTCCACCACAAAAGATTGATAAGACTATTCGTCATAGTTTACTAAAGCTCAGTAAATATGATTATACTTACAAGCTTAAGTGTAACTCTGAGGCATTGGAAAAGGTTCCAATGTATGTCAGAGTGAATAAGAAGAATCAAATTAGGCAGAAGGATAAAAGTTTCTCAAATCTGAAAAGATGGGAGAGTACTTTAGTATCAGTTTTGTGATCATCTTAATGATTAAGAAACCATATCAAAATTAGTTCTCTAAGGAAAATCTTAGTGCATTCTTATGACTAAGAAGAGGAACTTGAATTGTAGAAGTGGTTAAATCAAGAAGATGAGTCACACGTTTTTCCAATACAAGTATTAGAGTCATACTCCAAGATTGTAACTTGAGTGACATGTCTCAAAAAAGGTTTAAAACACTTGTCAAATGTGAGAGTAAAAGATTTCTACTCTTGTACATTTGAAATTGGTAAGTTGTGATGTTTTGGATAAAACAAAGACCAACTTAGGCCAATTTTGTGAAGTGTCTGTCTTGATTAGAATCTACACTATCTCTTGAATAACTGACAAGAAAGTCTTATATGTCAAGAGGACAGTGGGAGTCTTAAAGGTCTTGAAAGTCTCAAGAACTAATCAAGAATAAAACCTGAAGTTCTTCACTAGCACATGACTTGAGGTTTATAACCTATCATGTTGACATTTTCTGGGCCATTCTAGTAAAAGTTGTCTTTGCATATGAGCTCTTAGAGTTCTCAATTGGTTGCACAACAACTTGGAAGCAATGGAAGGCCCTTGAGCTGCCAGGTGGCAAGAAATTAAAATTGAGTTCAGTCCATATGAGTTTGGATTTGTCATTATCCCTGTCTTGTGACTATGGTTTTGACAATTCACATGGATAAGAACACATACACTAGTAAATCTAAGTGTCATAAGGTTTCTCTCCGATTCATGAAAATGATGGTGACGAAACACTTTCACTAAGTAGATTTTAGCTAGATAGCAATTGTGATATTTGCATTCTCAAAGTCGTTAGTGGAGCGTGTGTGGTTTACCGGCACACTAACCTGAACTTGTGAGAAGTGGCAAAAAGGTCTAACCATTATGATTACGGCATCCCTCTTCATAATTGTTTAGACACACAAGTGTGCTATCTAAGGGAAGGTGTATGATTTTGATAAAGTTTTATCAAAACAATCTAGTATCAGAAATCTGAACTTTGGTAAGAAAGTCAGTTGATTTCTGAGTACATGTCAAAGCTAGTGGGAGCATAAGTGTTATGCTAATAATCTCAGAGCCAGTGGGAGCATGATAATTATGATAAGTATTGCAAGTTAGCAATGTTAATTATAGAAAACAAAAGGTTTCAATTGGGAAAAGTTGTTTTGCTATAATTAAGGGAGAGGAAATTATACTTCATCTCAAATCTATAAGCTTAGATCATGAGGTTTTAATCATTTAGTCAAGGATATATATATGAATTTCATGTTGGAATTGTTCAACATAAGGAAATTATGTATATGGGTCCATTATTTGCGTTCTAAAATTCTATTATGATTACGGCATCCCTTTTCATAATCTAAATTATGAGAACTTGGCAAATTGAAATGGAAATGTTATAGCAAAAGACTGGTTTAGTCTTTATGTGAGACATCATGAATCGTGTCCCATATGCTTCGGATATAGGATCTATTACATGTGCTATATTCATCCTTTCTAAAATTTTCCAAATGCCTGGGGCATTAAGAAGGGAAAAGGTTTAGAACTGGATATGACTAAAAGGATTAAACAATTGTCGAGGACAATCTATGGTTTTCCAAATATTGGTTGCTCAAGGACAATTGGAAGAATAGTGATAATTCTGGAATGACCATATTGACATAGTCTGTAAGGAGGCAACTCTTGTTCATAAGGGATAAGTCAAAATGGAATCTGGAAATGTTTCAAAGTTAGAATTTTCAATCTGTTTAAGATTAGGAAACTTAATGCAGGAAGGATGTTTCTAAGGAGTTGATCTCCTTTGGAATGCTCTGTAATGGTTGTTGTCAAGTCTTTATAATTTTGTGCATAATCACTACAAGAAGATCAATGCATATAAGTTTAGAATCTAATAGATTCCTATAAATGGCATGAATTTGGAATTCTTACATTTACAGTAAGGATTTGGGAGTGTGAAAAGAGAATCATTGAAGTTATGTTCAATTGATCTAGTTCACAAAGTAAAGATCATAGACAAACATAGTATGCATACTTGGTGTGTGGCATGACTAGTGTTTAGAAAACATAGTGTACATGCTTGGAGCATGGGACAACTATTGTTTTAAATTCAAGAATAAAGCTGATAGCTGAAACAGTATACAATGAATAATGTGTAATCATATGGTGATAAATAAAAGGTGTTTTATTTATGTTCATAGGTTTTGATACCATATTGGATTCAATTATTATTGTGTTTCATTTTGCATGTTTTGACTTCCAGAATAAACTAGGTTATTCTTCCGGAATGACTAAGTTATTCAAACCATCCACAGTCGGTCATATGTTGGAAGTAGATATGAATTAAGACTGTCATGGGTTGGCTTGTAGAGGTCTAAGGTGTTGGACAAAGGGCTACAACACTCATGAGTGCTCATAAGTTCTGAGTATTGGATTCAACCCGCGCTCATTAGAATCACTTCATGGATTTTATCACGAGTGATCATGAGACGATAATATCTTATATTCTTCAAACCTAGAGATATGAGTTGTTACTATGAGTTGATAGTACATTGATTGCACGAAAACGCATTTGGTAACTTGGTGCTATAAAACGTGCCTTTGTGTATGATTCAACAAGTAGTAGAACAAGCCATATGAGTCGAAGTTTATCCATTCCTTTTACCTTTGGGATAAAAGCGATATCTGTGGGCCCCTCGATGATTTGATGATGGCAAATGGAAGTGCTCGGCCGGGCCAGGACTGATTTGATTTGTTCAATTAGTCAGTCGTCATAAATTGGAAATCAGGAAAAAACAAATGGACAGAGAGAATGATTATAATCCATGTCTCAGTCCATATGATATCTAGAATGGAGGAATATATGATCCCTTATCTAATGGACAAGTCATTGACAAAGGTCAGAGTTCATCGACAAGGTCAGAGTTCGACATAAGCTTTTAAGAGCTACGATTGCCAATCGGTTCTTGAAGTCATACGCAATAATAGTTTTAGACTTATCCAAGTGGGAGACTGTTGGATTAATGTCTAAGTCCATAACTATAATTGGTAAGACTTGACCCGACCCAACATGGTCCATTTGGGTTGCATGGCATCATGCACTTGGATAGACTATAATGAGAGAAATAAGACACTTACGGTTATTAATATATTATAAGTTCTAGTATATTAATAATAAGAATAATAAGATTATTTAATTAGTATGGATCAAGAATTAATCTAGGATTAATTAAGTGATCAAAAGAAGACTAATTAAATATATGGGTTGATTGTGTAAATCATCCATACTTGTATAGTGGGCTAATGCTCCATGGATAATCAAGTTGGGCTAAAACCCATAGGATGGTCCATGGATGCTCCATGGTGTATTTGAACCCATGGATCCAAGGAAATGGAAAGTCATGACAATTAGGGTTTACCCTAATTGTAACACTATATAAAGATCTTATTCTTGACAAAATCGGCCACTAGTGAGTGTAATAGAAGGGCTAGCCGATTTTCATGAAGTGTAGAATTCTCTCAAGTTATTCCAAGTGTATTTGGTGTTGTGTGAACCATTTGAGGTGTCACACTTGGTGCACTAGGCACTCAAGCTTCATGAAGACTTTCTACATCAAAGAGGTATGTATTCTATCTTGTTATATTGATAGTTTTATATGCTAGATTAGGATAATACCTTGGATGTTCTTATTTGCATGTATAATAGAGAAAACATAGATCCAAGGTATTTAGGGTTGCATGTACACTTAGGAGTGTTAGAATGCTCAAAACCCAACAATTTGTATATTACTTTTCATTATGCAAATATTTAAAATTTCATGATGGTTTTGTTTTGTCTTGCAGGTTGAACTGACGAGTCCTGGTTGGATTGGTGTTGATGTTTATCATCTCAACCTTTACAAGACATTTTGCATTCCACATGGCGGAAGTGGTCCAGGAATGTGTCTCGTTGGAGTCAAGAAATACTTGGCACCATACTTGCCTTCCCACCCTGTGGTAAATTTTCAATTCTTTCTTTCTTAATAATTAATAATTATCAGGGTATTAATGATGATTGTGGTTACTTAGGTGGCAACAGGAGGGTTGCCAGCCCCTGAAAAGGCTGAGCCGCTTGGCACCATTTCTGTAGCACCTTGGGGTTTCACACTAATTTTGCCCATATCATAGACATATATTGCCATGATGGGATCTCAGGGGACTTACAGATGCATCAAAGATAGCCATATTGAATGCAAACTACATGGAAAAGCGTCTTGAGGTTTGTTTTCTATTATTACTTTCATTTTTTTCTCTTATTAATAATAGCATTATACTTTAAAAAAATTACACAATTATAGCCGGGGAAGTTGATTTGTATTTGGATGATATTAATGTAATTGGGTAGATTTTTTAATGTTTGATGTTTTAAATTTTAATAGGAAGAAATATTTGATTGTAGGATGCTACAGTAACAAATGAATGAAAGTACAATGGTCTTTTTTGCATTTTACCCTTTTTGAAATATTATATGTGCAATAATGAATTCCATATTAAAGCATTATACTTTCTAAAATCTATCAAAGTTGTATTTATAAATGGGCAAAATTTTGAAGTACAATGTTGTATTAAATATATAGGTTGACTACATCACCCTGTTAGCATGGGCAATTATCACATAGGCCACATCGATGACACCAACATCTTTAAATCGGGTATGGTGTGTTTGGACCTACTCAGAAGTTGACTTAAGATGAAAATGATAACATTGTGAAGACATGGAATTTTGTTAATTTATACTTCAATTAGAGAAATCTATTCTCCCTATATTTGTATATGCTTTGTTTTTGTGAAATGTGAACTAACTAATAAGTTATGACCTGTGATTTGCAGTTGGATCTGATAAAGATAAAGATATATTTGAATTTCTCATGTCTGGAGTGAAGGCTAAAGACATCACATGCTAGAATTTCAATTTTTGGATTTGCAATTTATTTTTATCATCTTTGTTTCAATTGTTAAATATCGGGTATTGTAACCTAATAAAATCTTTCCGTTTTGTCCATTTCTTTGACGTACCCAACCCCGCAAAGTGGGGATTCTTCCCTAGTTGTTTTATAAATTTCCTATGAATTTAGTCATTTTGTCCTACAATTATTACTTTTTCATTTCTGTCTATCAAATTGATACTCTTTCAATATATTTAGTGTTTCAACCTCACATGTTACATTACGTTTCAAAGTATACCCTTAACCCCCAACCTGACACATGTAAATAAACGGGTTGACAAGACACGCCATATAAATTAAACACTTCAGGTTAAGGTGAAGTTCTATGAAACCATTTACTGTTTTGCACGACATGAATTCAACACAAAACATGTTTTCCATGTCTAAATTTTATCTTTTAATCCTAGTTACAAAGCCGATAATTACAACGAGTACATCACATCGCCATTGATGATTGAATCTAATGTCACACCCTAATATATTTTTATAGATCTTGCACACAATTGTGATGTGACGTCAAAAGTAGACCAATCAAAGATAACTTTCTTTGATTCATAAACAATTATCTAGATCAATATTATCTTTTCCTAGGAAGCTCATTGAGGGGGGAGCTATGAAATACTAGTTAAACCACATGACCTCATACTTATTTCTTTCATGTGTGTTCTTGCCAACCATATCACTAATGATGTCGTTTCGAATGCTCGAAGTTAATACAACAAACAACATATCATTTCAATGAATGATGGATCATACTCTGGAAAACAAGTTCATCTTCACATTATTTCTCATCATCAACACCTATTTTGTTAAAAAAAATGTCAACTTTAGACTTGTTACAATCGACTACCTCACTTATTGTTCATGCTCTAATGAGAATGTATAAGATAACAATATATCATCCTCACTAACATATAGTTTATCTTTGTATCATTTCCTACAAACTCAGTTAAATCGTAACATAGATATTTAATGTAAAGATTAATACTACCAAAACGAAAAGCATGTTCAAAAGGTTTATTGTAATCCACATCACATGTTTGAAAATTAAACCTTTACATAAAGCCTTTAGGGTATTTGATAGTACAAGTTGCGACGTTGTTCCCTGACTAATTTTTTGTAGAAACATAACAAATTAATCAAATTCCATAGAAGCAAAAAATGATTTAAGTTATCATTACTAATAAATCATCGCAATGGTCAGATATCGGTACAAACACACCTCCGTAAGGAACCTCAAAGGTGATCAACACACCAAACTCTTTGTAAAAAGCCAAAAACACAATTTTCGTTGTCCATGAGATAATCAACCATAAGCATATAAAGCATGCATGAACATATATACTCAGTTGTACTAGTTTTGTTGATCAAAAGTGTAGTGGTGTTGATTATGATGGCATGTGCGGAATTAGAAAGATCTAGTGAATCATCATGTAAAATCAAGAACACAAGGAGTAAATAAATCTTTGTAAGCTCTTATTAGATCTAGAAAGATTATACAAATGGGTTTGTATACAATTTCTCTCTCTAGTCTAACACTCCAAAATGGACTATTACATTCTTACATAATGGGAGTCACTCACTTCCTATTTATAGGAAAAGACTCAACCCATTTACACATACAAAGAGGAAAGCCTAAACACATTACATCTAAGCATGACTTTGCACCCTAACATTCTCCCCCTCAAAGTTAGGATTGGATGTCCGGCTTTAATCTCCAACGAGCTAGCGCGATCAATACCAAACTCCCCCTCGAAGTAACACCGGTCTTCAAATCCGCAAATAAATATTAGACAAACCCGAGAAGCTTCGAATACCCATTATTCTCCCCCTTTTATAATCAAAAATTGATTATAAAACCCACTAAGGATGAGAAGCGCCCGAGGAATAGTCTTCACGAAACTCCCCCTTGATGTGTACCAAAAATGAATCACCAAAAATCTTGCACGGAAAAACAATCACGAAAAAGCCACAAAAATTTCCAATTTATGAAAAATTTTGACTTTTTGGGTGAAAGTTGCAAGATTTTTCAAAATCCGGGTAGATATTGTCATTTTCTGAAACTTGCAGGGACCTGTTGCGCCAAAAACAGTCAAATATGCGAAACTCTAGCCCATTTGCGAAACCGGGCATAAAGCGTAAATTCGCACAAACTACAGGGACCTGTTTTGAAAATTCTGCATTTTTTCAGCTTATATTACCCATTTTGCGAAGTTGGGTATAAACTGTCAAAAATGCGAAACTGCAGGTACTCGTTTTGACAATTTCTGCATGTTCTTCATACTTGCGAAGTTGGGCTACTTTTGTCATTTCGTGAAAATATAAGGGGTGCAAACTGAAACTCTTTGTTTTCTTCTTCCCCAATTCACTAATCAGTGAAAAGCTTCGCACGTTCCTAACTTCGCATCTTTATCCCAAGTAACCAAATATGCGAAATTGATTGAGACCCAAATGCGAATATCTCCAATCCATAACAGAATGCGAACTGCTTTTGAAACCTTTGAAACTCAAATGCGAACATAATATTGATTCACCCATATGCGAACTCAGTTGATTTTATATGCGAACCAAAAAAAAATCATCAACCACACACTTGTCTCACCAAATGCGAAATCCAAGTGAACAACAGAATCGATTCATAGATGCGAACTCATCTGATTTCATATGCGAACCCAATAATTTTGTTATCTGCTATCAATCGCCGACCATCTGTAAACCGAGTTCGACCGCTTGGCTTGTTGACAACCAAAATCAAAACTCCAAACATCGATTTCGCAATCGGTTCTTCAACTCAAGACCTTTTACTTCAATCGATTTCATTAGCCTTCCAAGTTCGTTCCAATCGAGTTCCCAAAATGACTTCACAACCTTCGTTCTTTGACAATCTAACCATCGATTTTTGATTCCTAATCATTGGCTGTGAACTTCAAGCCTTTGATTCCAAAAAAAAACTTCCCAAACCTTCGAAAATCAATCCATTGATTCTACGTGAACAAAAATCTATGAAATCAGATTCCTGACTCCAAACCTTCGTGTTCGTCATCAATCATCGACTTCAAAATCGAATATTGCTAATGGTCAAAAGCAGTAAAAAAAACATTTCACTCTAAGGAACATCGTTCGATCCTTTCAATTCGATTCTGATCAACCATTATCGAAGTCGATTTTGATTCCAAAACGATCGATTCCAAATTGTTCTATCCCATCTAATTTCAATTTACAGAAATCAACTTCTATAAGTCAAGACTGACAACATCCCTTCGAAATTACATCTTCTCAGTCTTAGCTTTCAGTTTGCTATATTTCGTTCTTTGATCAATCCTCATCGACATCCAGTTATTGAAGTTGACAGTTCCCAAATCAACCATCAAAGTCAAATTTTGACTTTTATTCGTTCTCATGTCTCTGAATTCAAACAGTAACCGATGATTTGGGCTAAAATTTTTTTATTATAGGCTCAAACAACCATGGATCAAACCAATAGAGAAAGATTGAGTTATATGGGCTTAATAAAAATTGATGAACAGTATCAGTTCAATATTTTGGTTTGGGCTCAATGTTTGTGTAAATGAAAGTAACAAAACAGAAAGAATTTTGATTTTTATTTTGGTTTTGATCTAAACAAAAATAATTGGATCAACAATGAGGTTGAAACGGATTAAGATCCAATGAGACAAATCGATCAAAAATGAAAAACGAAAAGCACGAATCAAAATCATGGATGTTTTGGAATCCATTTGAGAATTTGTGATACCTTTTTGACGAATCGATATCCATTTTCAACGAATGAATCAAATTTGGAAGATCTTGGCTCTTTTGTTGGAATGAGAAAATCTCCAAATCGAACATTGTACCACCCACCATGCGAGATGTACAACTCGTTCTTCGTGTTCTTCGTGTTCTTCAACGATCCAAGAACATCTTCAAAAGAACCACCAACACTTTTGGGTTTTGACTTCAAATTCAATGCAACATTTGGAGATTGTTTCTTTGGAACCCAAATTTGCTTCACGGATTTTGGCTTCACAACATATGACGATTTTTGTGAGTAAACCCACTTATTCTTCCGATTCATCTTCTTCTTCTTTTTCTTTCTCATCTTTTTGCATCTTGAAGACTTGACTTCATGAACAAACCCACTTTCAACAACATGAACATTTTGAGTTTGAATCAAATCTTTTGGAGTTTGATACTTGTGATTTTCTTGGATCACCGGCTTCCGATAAGGAATCATTCCTTCAAACGAATCACAAGAACACAAAATATCATCAGTTTGAACTCCAATTGAGCAAAAAACTTTTTCATCTTGAGAATCAACTTGAACTCCTTTTTCTTGAACATCAAGAACATCACATTGAACTCCATTGTTTTGAACTTCTTTTCCTTGAACATCATGAACACGATGAACATCATCAATAACATGTTCTTGCGCTTCACGACAATTTGCATAATATTCAAGTCTATTTCTTCCCGGTTTACAATTAGCAAGAGGAATTCCTTTTATGACTTCACCATTCCTCTTATTTCTTCGTCTTTCTTGATATGTTGTAATCAATCGATCAAACAAATCTTTGTTTTGATAAATTGGATAACCAATGTAATCTCCCTTTCTATCCCTTTCTCCATTTGACATAAGTGCATCTTCACTTTGCGATCCAACAGTCAATTGATAAAGAATGCATTCAAAAGAAGTGTATACGTATAGAAAACTTTCATTTCGAACCAACCATTTCTCCATGATTACAAGAACTTGAAATTTTCTAGAGAGAGAAAGTGATTTTGAATGGGTTTTCTAGAAAGAGAAAGTGATACAAACAAGTATTCTAGAGAGAGAAAGTCGAATTATGGATCAAATCAAAGAAAAATTCGACTTCTAGAACACAAAAAACACACTAATCACGAAGATCCATAAGAACATGAAGAATCACCAAATCAAAAATCGCCATCAAGGATCAATTCTTGATGAAATCAAGAACACCCGCTCTGATACCAATTGTAGTTGTGTTGATTATGATGGCATGTGCGGAATTAGAAAGATCTAGTGGATCATCATGTAAAATCAAGAACACAAGGAGTAAATAAATCTTTGTAAGCTCTTATTAGATCTAGAAAAATTATACAAATGGGTTTGTATACAATTTCTCTCTCTAGTCTAACACTCCAAAATGGACTATTACATTCTTACATAATCAAAAAGTTGTTAGGGTTTCTTCAAATACGTTTAGTGTTATTGGTTTTATCTCAATGGGTTTGGCCAATTATATGTTTACTACGTAAAACCAATAAACACTTTTAATCGTTCAATACACATACAATGTAAAACGACAACATTTTAGCCACAAGCACATCATCCGGTAAAACATAATGTAAGGGGTAAGCATGATATTTTTTTAAACAAAACGTTCGATTATCATACCCTTTGATAATATAGTTTTGATGATGGAAGTGGTTTTTAAACATTTTAATAAGCCATTACTCATTTATGACAATAACTTGATAATTTTAACGAATTTGAACCATGTATAAAGTCATATGTTAGAATTTTTAAACATAATTTTAGACAAGTGATTGCTCCCTAGTAGTTTACAAAATGTGTAACGTCCCAAAAATCACGATAAATTTTTTTTTCAATTAAAATAAAACTATTGTTTCAATCAAAACCCAAACCATAAGAAACCAAGTACCAAATACAAATATCTCAAAATCAATATATCATAAAATCTCAAAAAACAAGTCACCAAAGGATGTGTATGATCACACATTTTCTTTTCCCCTATCATCAGAAGTACCTCGAACATAACACATAAACTGCAAGCCAAAGCTTAGTGAGTTCCCCCAAAATACTACCACACAACATATAACAACATGCATACTAGGTCCACAGTCAATGAACTGGATTACCCATGAGCCCACAACATGAGTCTTACTTGCCTTTTTGGCCCACGGCTCATGTTTGGATTGTTATCTACTCCACAACATAAGTCTGGATTGCCCTTTCTGGCCCACAACTTATGTCTAGCTTGCTCTCGGGTTTGTTGGCTTCCGCACAGAGCAGTATTTCCTCAACCTAACCACACTATATTGACATATGCAACATAAAAACATATAACAACAATAGATAAATATGCATATCTAAGCATATCACTATATCATAGCAACATCCTAACCAAGATACATAATCTACTGGGCCGACATTGGTGCCTTCGACCCACAAATACAGTGAGGGAACTCACCTCACAGTTTGAAATGATAGCTAAACCAATCACTGCATCAAATACTGCCTCTACTGATCACATATACAATAACAACGATTCAAACTTCAATCTACTACTCAAAATATCTAAAATGACCCAAAATCAAACTTGGTCAAAGTCAACTCCAGCTGGTCGCCACGCGCATGGCCATCCTTGGCCACTAATCGGAAAACAGATGGGCCTTAGCCCAGTCGCCACGTCGTTGGCACTGGTTTCCCAACAACTTAATGGATTAAGTTGATTTCTTCGATCCTAAGGGCTCCAAAGCCCAGATCTGGTCCATCCTAACGTCCAAGTGGATAAAGTTTCCAACTTTGTCTTTTTAGACCCTTTAAGAGATAGAGATCTCATTTCCTAGTTTTAGAAAGGACAAAACATAACTTGGCTTAACTCATTAAGCACTTAATCATAAAGGCTCTTAGTTCCACATTTCCAGAAACGTTTCTATCATCACATAACAACATAAAAACCTTTACTTTCTAGAAATGCATGTACAATGCATGTCTTAGACTCTATTAGGTCAAAATGAGGGTTTTTGGTCAAAACTCCCATGCATGATGTTAAAACTCAATATTACTCTAGATCCAAAGCATGAAATGCGCTAAATGGCCTGGAGATTCATAAAGTTGCAAACTTTATGAGATCTCACCACCCAATAATCAAGGACATGAAGATTTAGGGACAAAATTCAAGATCTAACTACCTATCATAATAAAAATCGGGTCTTGGATACTTACAAGGGTCTAGAAGATTGCTACAACAAAGGATGATGGCTTGCTTGCAGATTCAAAGCTCACTTCTTCTTCTTCTTCTTCTTCTTCTTCTTCTTCTTCTTCTTCCTCCTCCTCCTCATCCTCCTTCTTTCTTTAATGGATTCAAAAGCACCAAAACAATGTTCAAACAAAAGAGTAGAGGATTAGGGTTTTCAAAATCTCAAAGAGGTTGGTGGAGGCTAAGGGTGAGAAAACCCTAGCCTCCTCATTCCTTTAAATATGGAGCAAAACCTGGAAATAAGGTTTTACCATTTGCCAACTACCACGCCATGGCGGCCTTAAATGAACCCGTGATTTTCTCGAAGCGACACGTCATGACACCTCTCCCACGTCGTGGCAACCTTACAATGCTTAAAGATTTTGGAAATTAAATTACCTTGGGACCCAGATGTTACAAAAGTTAGCGTGATTAGTCTTTACATTTTTTTATTATGTTATGTGGATGTTTGCTATCCGCCATTGTCCCTTTAACATCGACCTTCCTCCTTTTCTAACACCATATTTGACCCCATTTCTAGTGACTTCATCTTTCGGTAAGGTTTAAAGAGATAAAAGGCCGATGATAATGAGATATAAGAGCATCCACAATGGTGACTTCAAACGAGGGAGTTGAATGAGGTGACAAGTACATGTGTTATCCAATGGATGAAACCCTACCATTCTGAGATGCCATATTGGTATTAAATGGATTTGGAGTTCAATGACCATTGAACTCTTTAATGGAAAAAAGGAAAGTTTTTATTTCTTAAATATTTACTTATATAAATTACATTTTGTAACATTCTATTAAACTTTGTAGAGTTCAGTGTATTGTAGAGAAAAAAAATAGAGTTGTATGAATTATAGAAATATGATAAGTCAATCCATTGAACTTTATGACGTTCAATGCATTGTGGATGTCCTAAAAAAAAGAAGGTGGAGAAAAACATGAAATTGAAATCACAAAGACAAAACACACAAAGAATACAAGCCACGTCGATAAATGAAGGGAATTTTCCAATAATTAGGGGGTGTTTGGCTTAGCTTTTCACAGCCCAAAAGTCTTTTTGGAAAAGTTACAAAAAGTCAGGATTTCCTGATTTTTCAAAAAAGTTCATTTCCTTGTATAAAAACTCAAAAAGTAGCTTTTAAAACTAGTTTTTGTCAAACATCTGTTGTTTTTTTTCTTTCTTAAAAAGGACTTTTGGCCTGTGAAAAGCTAAACCAAACACCCCTTAAAATATTATTAAAATAAAAAATAATATAAAAATAAATGACAATATCCAAATGCAAAAAATTGAAACCATAAAACTATCCATCTGTATAAAAAACAATTATTTTAGAAATTTTGTGAGTCCATATCAAAATACGAAGGCAAAACGCACAAGTTTCCTCTCCAAAGCCAAATCCCATGAAGTATAAACCACTTGTATTTCCAAATCCAATATATAAAACCGATCGCGCCTTAATTCTTTCATATTTATCTCTTATCTATTACACACAGTTTGCGATATGGTGTTCAGCGTAGACCGATCGGAGATAGCTTTCTTCGATTTGGAAACAACTATCCCAACCCGACACGGACAGCCGTATGCCATCTTGGAATTCGGGTCGATATTAGTTTGCCCTAAGAAGCTCATTGAGCTGGAGAGCTTCGAGACACTGGTTAGACCACATGATCTCTCCCTCATTTCCGCCTCGTCCGTTCGCGCCAACGGAATCACCGCCGACGCCGTCGTCTCCGCCCCGACCTTCTCAGATATCGCAGATAGGGTTTACGACATCTTACATGGTAAAATTGATATCCCCAATCAGCCAATCTCCCTTTATACTACAGATTTTTGTATAAAAGTGCTAGCTTTGAATCGTTGGATTGTTTAACAGGAAGAGTATGGGCGGGTCACAATATATTAAGGTTTGATTGCGTGAGGTTAAGGGAGGCGTATGTGCAGATTAATCGGCCGCCGCCGGAACCCAAAGGAACCATTGATTCATTGGCGTTGTTGACACAGAGGTTTGGGAGGAGAGCCGGTGACATGAAGGTATGTTGTTACTGATTCCCAAAATCTTTGATTAAACCATCTTTAAAAATTGAATTTTTCGAAGCGTCGAAATTTGAATTTTGTAAATAAAATTTTCATTTTTTTTTTTGGTTAAATTACAAAAACCCATAAACGTACAAGAAACAATAATTTAACATGTAAAATGTTCCAAGTTATTAACTTTTACACGTGTCACGTTATGTGGCAAGTGACATGGCATTAAGGAACCCAAAGTACGTTGTTGTTATGTTGCGAATTTGTCCATTTTTTTTTTATTTTTTGTTAATGATTTGATTCGTTCAGATGGCCAGTCTGGCGGCTTATTTTGGGCTCGGACAGCAAAGTCACCGGTAATTTGCTTTTCCACATAAAAAAGCTTGATTTAAAATTCAAAATTTGTAAACTTTTTTTTTTTTTTTTAAATTTATAAAAAAGCTTCATGTTCTTAATTATTCTCCTTCTAAAATTACTTTCAGGAGTTTAGACGACGTTCGAATGAATTTTGAAGTTGTGAAGCATTGCGCAACAGTTCTTTTCTTGGTAATTTCTCATGGAATTAAAACATCTCCATTCCTTTTTCTATCATTATCTCCTTCAATACAAATTCACTCCAACATACCAATCACACAGGAATCCGCAAATCCAGGGGAAGACATTCCAATTCCAATTCCATCAAATGAAGCCATGGTGGAAGATTCATCTTCCACCACACAATCAGACGCATTCACCCCACAAACCGAATTCCTCCCCTCTAATGAAGTTTCCATGGCTTCAATCACTGTATCATCATCATCCTCCGTTTCTCCCTATTTTCACGGGTCCCACAAAATACAAATCCTTCACAGAGACATCCCGTTACAGATCCGATGTGATTCCATGAGAATACGGTTTGGATTAAGCACAAAATACCTCGATCATGCTGGAAGACCTCGCTTAAGTTTTGTGGTTGATGCAAATTCTTCAAATCTATGTGATCTACTTAATGCATGTGATAATATTACTAAACGATTCATGGATTCTGATTCCAACTCTGAATGGAGACCTCTTGTTAGCAGAAAACCCGGGTTTTTTGACTCACCCACGATTAGATTCCAGTAAGTTTGGTGTTTTTTTATTAATATATATATATATATATATATATATATATATATATATATATATATATATATATATATATATATGGTTAGATTTGAGTTATTCGTATGAGTAATTTGTAATTTTGTACAGCTTAAGGACTGAAGATGGAGATGGTAGTGGGTGGACGACAGAGATATACAAGAAGGAGTCGTCATCATTATCTTCTTTGTCTATACCACAACTGGTTACAAGTAGTAGGTATGACGTGGCAGAATTGGATTGGTTGTTTCGTCCAGGTGGATTTGTGGATGCTTACTTGTGTTTGGATCCGTATAATTATCAACAAAATGCTGGGATCCGTTTAGTGGCCAAGAAGTTAGTCGTTCATTACTAAACACTAATCTTAGGATTATTATATCTTTTGTTGTATACTTGTATTTATATATGGTCAAGACTTTTGTTGTCACTAGAATTTTATGTAAATACATATAAATTTGATTTGATTACAATTAATAATGTAATAATTTTATATTATATTATAATATATAATAAACATAAATGAATATACCCCTCGATTTTACTCGAGCATCAAAAGTTCAAAACACAAGCTCAAATTACTATGATTCGAAGTGACTGAATGTCAAAATACAGGGTTGAAATTGAAACATTTCTGAATCTCAGGTTACCATTCGGCTACGCTACGTGAATTGCCGATCTCCTGTTCTCCGCCGGACTGGTAAGCAAGCGGTAGCCGTCGCCGATAACATGTTGCCGACCATTGGTTCCGCTGTTTAACTCCTCCATCCATCGTCACACATATAGGTATTTATTTCAAAATCCCTTTCTCTGTCTGTTATAGTTCACTACAGTCATTAGCTTCTTGATTCGATATGTCAATTCCTTTTGTCTCTCGATCCCTCTCATCATCACTCCGAATCAAAAACCCTAGTTTTTCTTTCGCAACTCGTGCACTTACAAATCCAGTGGAAAAATATTGGACGCATTTACAGAGTAATGATCCAAACATCGAAAAAGCCCTAACACGAGTTGGAGCTAAATTGGATCCTTCATGCGTGAAGGAGTTGATAACGAGATGCAGTTCTACCAGTAAACATCCTACTTCAGGTCTTAGATTCTTCATCTGGGCTGGGATTCAACGCGAGTATCGACACAACTCATACATGTATAACATTGCTTGTAAAACATTCAAGATTAATCAAAACCCTAACGTGATTAAAGATGTTATCGAGGCTTACACTATTGATCATTCTGTAGTAAATGTTAAAGCTTTCAAGGTTGTTTTGAATCTATGTAAAGAGGCTAGGCTTGCGAATGAGGGCTTATGGGTGTTGAAGAAGATGGAAGACTTCAACTGTAAACCGGATACAACAGCTTATAATCTCGTGATTAGGTTATTCTGTGAAAAGGGTAAGATGGATGAAGCCTTAATGTTAATGGAGGAGATGAGTCTGATCGATCTTTATCCTGATATGGTGACATTTGTCACAATGATCAAAGGTTTTTGTGATTTGGGTAGGATCCAAGATGCTGACAAATTGTTCAAGATTGTAAACCAACAAGGATTACCTCCAAATGTTGTTGCATATTCTGCACTTCTTGATGGGGTTTGCAAAGTTGGTGATTTAGAAAGAGGGTTAGAGTTATTAGATGAAATGGAAAAGAAATGTGGGAGTTGTTCTCCAACTGTAGTCACTTACACATCTATAATCCAAAGCTTCTGTGAAAAAGGTAGATCAATGGAGGCATTCACCATTTTAGATCGAATGGAAGCTTGTGGTTGTGCACCAAATAGGGTCACAATCAGTACCTTTATCAATGGCCTTATCAAGGAGGATAGAGTAGATGAAGCTTATAAGTTGATTGATAGAGTTGTAGCTAAAGGGAGTGTTTCAAAACATGAATGCTATAGCTCTCTTGTGGTGACATTTTTCAGATGTGGAAAATTTGAAGAAGGTGAGAAGGTGTTTAGGAGGATGTTGGGTGGTGGTTTGAAGCCAGATGGGGTGGCGTGTAGTGTTTTGTTGAAGAAGATGTGTTTAAAGGAAGAACGGGTGTTGGAAGGTTTTGAGTTGTATAATGAGATTGAGAAATTAGGGTTTGTGATTTCGATTGATTCAGAGATTTATTCTATCTTGATGGATGGGCTTTGTAGGAAAAGGTGTTTGTTGGAAGCTTCAAAGCTTGCTAGGTTTATGATTCAGAAAGGCATACAATTGAAAGGTAGTTATTCAAAGAGTGTAGTTGAGTATTTAAAGAATGCTGGAGAAATCGAACTAGTGTCTCATATTATATAAGGCAAATGGTGGTTGAATAAGGTATCAATGAAAGAGGTTTCTTGTTGGTGTTAGATTTTTTAGTTATATTGTCCATGAAGCACAAATTAGCATATGAAAAATTGTTGTTAGCTTATATATTTTAGTTGTTCAGAAACAGAAATAACAATGCTGGAAAATTCCCAGTGCTTTAATGGTGACACTTAGATTTTTTTAGTTTTTTTTTTTTCACATTTGTTGCTAAACAAAGTTGATGCTATGATCTACTCTTGTTGTATTTTTGCCAGGAACGTTTTTATGGGTGATGTTATTAAAAAGTTACATCTTTTTTTGAATTGAAAATACTAGTAAATTTAATCTTGAAATATCATCCATCAAAAATTCGTCGTATAAAATTATAATGTCATTTGCTCATTATTGATACTCAATTAGCAAATTCTTCCAAAACAAATACAACTTTTGATAATATTATTTTACCAACATGTTCAAGCCTTATTATAATACAACGAACACTCTTTAACGGATTACTACATCCCGATTTACGGCTATAGATTCACGAAATGAGGTGTTACATTGAGAAAGTGACATGTACAACTCTTACACACCATACTTCATTTTGTTCCACTTAATGTTTGGATCATGCACCTTGTACTCTACACTCACTTCGAGCTCAGTTTCATCTTCATGTGTTCATGCTCTTCTTTGTAGACATCATCAACTCTATCTTCATCATCCACTATGTATTATGTGTTCTTTAACATACTATAACCACATAACATGTTAAAGAATTGATTCGTTAGGCTGGTGGGTATTGGTTATGCTCCACATATTTTTACTACATCATTTACCATGTCATTCTCTATACCATTTCATATTTGTTAGGAAATAGTTACCACACACAACACCATTTTAATTCCATGTCACATTTTTTTAATAAATAAACAAAATAATTTTATAAAACATAACATTTAAACAAATTTTAGTTGAGAATAAATTGAAGGTTCAAGCTTCGTCTGAGAGAAAAAAAGTTAAAAATAAATAAACAAATATGTGTGTTTGTTATTCTGATTTAAAAAACCTAACCCCATAAAATTAATACTCCATAAAACTAAGAATTATAATAATAAAGGAATTAAAATTAACCATTATATATAGTTTAGATCTAAATAGTTTATAGCCCAACAATATCAGATGTTGTGGATTGTGTCCCTCTTTGAATGGTCGATGGTTTACAAAGAAGTAAATTTTAGAAATAGGTTTAGGGGGTGTTTGGAATAGCTTTTCAAAAGAGTTTATTGTCTTATTGGCTTTTTGAAAAGCTAATAAGTCAAAAAAAAATGTTTAGCAAACTCATAAGCACTTTTCAGAATAGTTTTTTCATAAGCTTCAAAAAGCATTTTTTAATAAGCATGTAAAAGTTGGCTTTTTGAAACAGTTTATGACTTTTCAATCAAAATAACTTAAAAAAACATTTTTTAAGCCAAATATTTTTTAACTTAGTGGGTGTTTGGAGAAACTTTTGAAATGAGCTTATTAGCTTATTAGCTTTTCAAAAAGCTAATAAACTAAAAAAATGTTTGTGTATTCGCTTTTTAAAACAACTTTTTGAATAGGAAAAAATAAAGCTTTCAAAAAACTGGAAATTCTTAGTTTTTTAGCTTTTTAGCAATTTTACTCTTAAAAAACAGTTTTTCTTATCCAAACACTTTTTAAAAACAATTTTTTCTAAAAGCCATAAGCTAATAAACACTTTTCTTATACATCATTTCTGTCATAAAAAAGCTAACCCAACACACACCCTTATTGACTTATCGGTTTTTTCATTACAAAAGTTTATCCAAACACTTTTTAAAAAACACATTCTACCACCACTATAAGCAAATAATCACTTTTATTTAAAAGCATTTTTAGAGTTTAAAAAGCTATCCCGAGCACGATGTGTGTTAGTGGGTCCCACAAAAAAAAGTTTAGTAATTCTTTATAATTAATCATTTATCTAAAGTTTAGATAAATAAAGTAAAAGTTTTTTAAAATATAGGCGATAAAACCCAAATTACTCTAGCAAAATAAATAAGACAAAAACAAAATTGAGATAGTCAAACCAGATGTTGAAATAGTCAAACAAACCAGATGTCTTCTACACCCGCGCAGAGCTCAATTGCCAACCAGATGACTCTGCCATTTCAAACACTTAAAAACGATTTTCTTAGTCAATAATCAAAATAGAACACTGGAATCGACTATGGAGTTGATCATTACGCACACATACCTTCCGATTTCAACTGATTTCAACTTCAACAACTCCAACTGTAAGCTTCTTGCATGCTACAATGGTGTTACGAACTAAAGCATTTGAAAACCCTCTTCTTCTACTCACACACTCTCTCAAATCATAGACTGAGATTGACGTTTTGGTGACTCGAGTGAATTGCGTAACCTGCAAAAGAGGGTTACCTGTTGTTGGTAACCGGATAAAAGTATAAAACTAACAAAATGAAAAGTCTCCTCAATTATTATGGCAAATAAAGATAAAAAAATCAATAAAACTAATAAAATGAAAAGTCTACTCTTGAAGATGACGGGATCGAATTCGCAGTTGGAGTTTAAAATCGAATTCAATAGTTCTCTGTGATCGGATTGGTATTATTTATTGTTGGGTGTAAATTAGAAACGACAGCTGGATAAGTGCGAGATCGATGTAGGTATTACAGAGTCAACATTTTTGGGTTGAAGAAATTGATTATACAAGAGTCAGGATTTTGGATCCAGTCGAAGCGTAGATGGCGCTGTTCAAACACATCTTTAATCGCCTCCTTGAGATCTCCGAAAGGGTTTACGGTACATTTCTAATTTTGCTTATCTTCTAGAATCTCGGAACCCATAGAAGATAGAGTTCACCATTTTAGCTGTCGACATTTCTGTGTCAAACTTGTTTCTTCTAGAGTTGAAATTTGGTTTAGATCCAAAAAATTTCTAACTTTTGATTGACAAAACTTATTTGCAGTTTTTGATTCCTGCTTCTCTAGTGAAGTACTGGAAGAAGATGAATACAAGATGTACATGGGTGGCATTGTTGCAGAACTCCAAGACTACTACTATCCTGATTCATCGTTCATGGTTTTCAACTTTAGAGAAGGTGACAAAAGGACCCAAATTTCAGACATATTATCTCAATACGACATGATAGTAATTGAGTACCCTAGACAATATGGAGGGTGCCCAATGTTACCATTAGAAATGATTAATCGCTTTCTTCGATCCTGTGAAATTTGGTTATCATTAGCAGAACAAAATGTGCTCTTAATGCACTGTGAAAGAGGAGGGTGGCCTATTCTTGCTGTTATGCTTGCAGCTCTTCTTCTATCTAGTAAACAATACAATGGTGAACAGAAGACTCTTGATATGGTATACAAACAAGCCCCTAAAGAGCTTCTTCATCTTTTAACACCTTTAAATCCTCAGCCTTCACAGCTGAGGTATCTTCAGTATATATCAAGGAGCAATTTGGGTTTTGATTGGCGGCCTGCAGACACACCATTAGCTTTGGATTGTATCATACTTCGTGTCCTTCCGATTTTTGGTAAAAAGGGTTGTCGACCTGTTGTTCGTGTATATGGTCAAGATTCATCTTCAACAACAGCTAATAGAAGTTCTAAGCTTTTGTTTTCATCTTCAAAAATCAAAAAACAAGCGCGTTATTATCAACCAGAAGAGTGTGAGCTTATGAAGATAGATATTCATCATCGTGTACAAGGTGATGTTGTTCTTGAATGCATACATTTGGATCATGTAAGAGAGGAAATGATGTTTAGAGTAATGTTCCATACAACGTTTATACGAGGTAATGTGCTTATGTTGAATCGCGATGAAGTTGATGTTATGTGGGATTCAAGAGACCAGATGCCCAAGAACTTTAAAGCAGAGGTAGGAAAGTCGAAAACTTTGATTTTTTTTTAGTATTTTTTATGTTATTTGAGAAGTGAAAGAAGTGGAATGCGTATGCTCATATATATATAGATACATGATGTATTATCAGGTAATTTTTTCGGATGTTGATGCTCTATCATCTATGATCAACACGGAAGGAGAATTTGAAGATGGGAATGAGACAGAAAGTCCTTCGCCTGAAGAATTTTATGATGCGGAAGAGTTTTTTAGTAATCTAGTTGATGGGGCAGATGTAAAAGGGGAATCTCCTCCACCGCGACCCCCACCCCCACCTTCAATGTATACAACTTCATCTCCTAGTTATACTGCCCCATTACCGCCACCACCACCGTCCATGTATGGAGCTCCACCTCCACCTCCGCCACCACCGCCCCCACCTCCACCCCTACCCCCAATGTATGGAAGAGCCCCACCTCCACCACCACCTTTCTTACAAGGTACTGCACCACCACCACCTCCTCCTCCAAAGTATGATTCCCCATCACCACCACAGCCACCCCTATCTCCTTCGCGAAGTGCTCCATTCCTACATCCTCCTCCACCACCTCCCCCTATGGATGACATATGGAACTCCATCTCCACCGCTTTATGCAACACGTGGACCTCCACCCCCACCTCCACCACCAATGTATGGAAACCTACCTCTACGTCCTCCACCTCCATTCCAAGGAGCACCACCTCCTCCTCCTCCACTAATGACTGGTGGTGGTGTACCACACTACCCTCACCAATGCGGAGACCATCGTCTCCACCACTTCCACCTAGGCCACCACATCTACCCCTTCCACCTGGAGGTCGTGCGTTTGAACCAACACCTCCACCCCTTCCACCTGGAGGCCATGCGCCTGGACCACCACCTCCACCCCTTCCACCTAGAGGCCGTGCAATTGGACCACCAAGACCTCCAGGAGTTGGGCCACAACCATCTTCACCCCCAACTCCAAGGTATATAGCTTCATCTCCTAATTATAGTGCCCCATTATCGCCACCACCACAGCCCAGGTATGGAGCTCCTCCTCCGCCACCCCCGCCCCCACTTCCACTCCCACCCCTACCCCCAATGTATGGAAGAGCCCCACCTCCATCTCCACCTCAACCACCACCTTTCTTACGAGGTACTGCACCTTTCTTAGGGGAGTTCACGACTTTTTCAAGCACTAGCACTAGTCCTGTCACGAAATCTAGATCTCGGGTCATAACAAATTTGGTATCAGAGCCGCTCGTGATGTCGACACAACAGGAAGAGTTGATGAAGAAATTGGAAGCGTTCATGATCCAGCAAACGCAAAGCAACAATGATTTGAAGACAAGTACCAATGATTTAAAGGCGACTATAGCAGCCTTGCAGGCCAAGCAAGCAGCGATGGAAGAGAGATTGCAAACCCTAACCCAAAACAAATCCAACAGACAAGAAGAAGAAGATGAAAGCGTGGACAACATGTTCGAGTCTGATAGATTTGATGACCCCTCGGAACAGGTGCGTGGAAGAGGACGTGGCGCCACCTTTGGTGCCAATCCAAACAGTAAGTTTTTGTACCAAGGAGGCTTTACTGGAAGAGGTAAGGGTGTGATCCAAGAAGGAGAAGGAAGAGGATCAAGCAAGGCTTTTGAATCATGGCGGACAGGTGAACACCAATCTTTCAAACACCATTGGGACTCCCTCAAACCAAAAGGGTCAAACAGAATGGATCAGGGGGCACCAAAAAACTGGGAAGAGACGGAAGATATGGGATACGGTGGGGGAAGAGTACCGAGATTCGCCAAGATGGAGTTTCCCACCTATGATGGGAAGGGTAATCCAGTCGAATGGCTTCAAAGATGTGAAGACTTCTTTGAAGAACAACAGACCCCTACTGAAGCTTGGGTTAGGCAGGCCACCTTTTCACTACAAGGTCGGGCTAGTGGGTGGTACCATAACCTGCGAAGAATGAAGACCCGCTTGAATTGGTTTGAGTTCTCAGAAGAGTGCAAAATCAAATTTGGACCCCCGATGAGCATGAACCCGTTAGGCGAGTTAACTCGATTAAGGCAAACAGGTACAGTAGAGGACTATTGTGAAGGCTTTGAGTTGCTGCTAGGGCGAACGACGGGTGTGACTCCGGAGCAAAGCATTTGGCATTTTTGTGCAGGTTTGACTAATGCTATCCGTCATGAAGTAGAGTTTGCTAGACCCATCACACTATACTATGCTATGAACCTAGCTAGACAGATTGAGTTCAAACTCGCGGAGGAGGGACGACCAAGGAGTTTTGGAGCACCTCTATTAACTGGGAATCAACCCTCGGCAGGAAGCAAAAACCAAGAATCAGCAGGTGGTGGAGACGTAACAGTGAAATCTGAAGTGCGGAACCCGGCTTTGAAACGGCTTACGGCTACAGAGATGGCAGAAAGGCGAGCAAAAGGATTATGCTACAGAGATGGTGCGCCTTCTTTTTATGGATAATAAAAACCATATTTAATGCATTTTTTATTGATTCTTTCCTCATGTGCTAACGACGATGAGAATGAGGCTAAATGTGTTATCAGTTATCATCAGTCGCCATAAAGATTTTTTTAGTTTTTTTTTTTCACATTTGTTGCTAAACAAAGTTGATGCTATGATCTACTCTTGTTGTATTTTCGCCAGGAACGTTTTTATGGGTGATGTTATTAAAAAGTTACATCTTTTTTTTGAATTGAAAATACTAGTAAATTTAATCTTGAAATATCATCCATCAAAAATTCGTCATATAAAATTATTATGTCATTTGCTCATTATTGATACTCAATTAGCAAATTCTTCCAAAACAAATACAACTTTTGATAATATTATTTTACCAACATGTTCAAGCGTTATTATAATACAACGAACACTCTTTAAAGGATTACTACATCCCGATTTATGGCTATAGATTAACGAAATGAGGTGTTACATTGAGCAAGTGACATGTACAACTCTCACACACCATACTTCATTTTGTTCCACTTAATGTTTGGATCATGCACCTTGTACTCTACACTCACTACTTCGAGCTCAGTTTCATCTTCATGTGTTCATGCTCTTCTTTGTAGACATCATCAACTCTATATTCATCCTCCACTATGTATTATGTGTTCTTTAACATACTATAACCACATAACATGTTAAAGAATTGAGACGTTAGGCTGGTGGGTATTGGTTATGTTCCATATATTTTTTTACTACATCATTTACCATGTCATTCTCTATACCATTTCATATTTGTTAGGAAATAATTACCACACACCACACCATTTTAATTCCATGTCACATTTTTTTTCTTTTTTTTTTAAATAAATAAACAAAATAGTTTTATAAAACATAACATTTAAACAAATTTTAGTTGAGAATAAACTAGCTTCGTTCGAGATAAAAAAATTAAAAATAGATAAACAAATATGTGTGTTTATTATTCTAATTTAAAAAACCTAACCTAATAAAATTAATACTCCATAAAACTAAGACTTATAATAATAAAGAAATTAAAATTAACCATTATATATAGTTTAAATCTAAATGGTTTATACTCACATGATGTAGATTGTGTTCCTCTCCAAATAATGGTTGAGGGTTCACAAAGAAGTAAATTTTAAAAATAGGTTTAGCGTGTGATGTGTGTTAGCGGGTCCTACAAAAAAAAGTTTAGTAATTCTTTAAAATTAATAATTTTTTAAAGGTTAGATCAAAATAAAGTAAAAGTTTTTTAAAATATAGGCCATAAAACCCAAATTACTCTAGCAAAATAAATAGAGTTTATGTCATTTTTGGTCACTTAACTTTTGGTGTTGTGCTCATTTGGTTACTTAACTTTTTTTAAGTTTTAAAAGGTCATCAAACTTTTGGCTTTATGCTCATTTAGTCACTTAACTTTTGGTTTGGGCATATATAGTCACCTAACTTTTAAAATTGTATTCATTTAGTCACTAAACTTTTGAAAAATACTAAACATTTAAAAATTTTCAAAAGTTTAGTAACTAAATGAGCATAATTTTAAAAGTTAGGTAACTAAATGAGCACAAATTTAAAAACAAAATGACCAAACAAAAAGTTAAGTGATTAAATGAGCACAAAATCAAAAGTTTGATGACCTTTAAAAAAAATTATAAAGAATCACCTATTCTAATAAATAAGTACAATCATGCCACGTGTCAGTCTCTTAGACCCCAACCAATAAGTTTTCCCGCTTTTTTTATGAAACCCTATTACGTAAATGCCCTTTAAGAGACTGAAATCAAAAGATCGAGTTGCAATTGCAATAAATCCCCAAAAATCCGGAAAAACCTGCATTCAAAATATGCAACCAATCAATTAAAATTAATAAAAGATTTCAAAATAATATGAAAAATTGGTTCTTCAAATTTGAAATTTGAAAAACCTGATTTAATATGGCAGTTTGTTAATTGTGATTAGAAATTAAATAAATTGCAGTGATTAGAAATTAAATAAATTGCAGTGATTAAATCCCAAAAAATCTGCCCCTATTTATCAAATTCCGAAATATATATAATTATACCATTTATACGCTTATTTAGTTTTCAGGATTTTGCTCCGTAAAATTCTTTCAAAACGTTATTCTTCTTGAGTTTTTCTTCAATCCTTCTTGTCGGTACCAGGTTTACTGCAGAATCGTTTTCCTCCCTGTTAATTCTGCAACGCTTCCACAAACAAAAATCAGGTTAGTGTTTTCAAATTTATTTGTAGTATTAATTTAACATTTAACTTTATGAGTAATCTTCTTCTTCTTTTTCTTATTCTTCTTAATCATCTTCTTCTTCTACCTCTTCAGTTATTAACACAATGGCAACATGAAAAAATGATTAACAATAACATATATCTTTGTTAAAAAAAAATATTCGGATTCAGATCCAAAGCTTTAACAACTTACATCTAATAGGTTGATACCCTTCAAAACATGAAATTTACTTATTTGCAATTACAAGTTTATTTATTATTCATAGGAACCTAATAGTCGTGAGTCTTATTTTTCATAATTAACTTCAACTAAAAAATGATTTAAATGTACCCAAAATTAAATAAAGGACAAAAAGGTTGTAATATTTTGTTGTTACTGTGAACCTATTTATATCACTGTACTTTTAATTTACATTGCTATAATAACGATGATATAAATAAGTGATATGTTTGTAAAAAAAATAGTCAGATTCATATCCAAAGCTTTAACAATTCCAATATGTTTTGTTTATTTGGCTTTTAAGTTTTCTTTGTTTTGCTGTTACTGTGGACCTAATTACAGCATTGTACTTTCAATTTACATTGCTCTAATCTTTAATTTTGTATAAAGATAGTCAAGTAGGCGGGGCATTCGGTATTCATATTTATTCGCATGTGTTAAATTATAACTGCATATATTAGTATGGATATCATATTTGGTATAAATAATTTTTGAGAGACCATAATCATTTATGTATCAAATACTATGTTTAATTAACTTTATAGAATTTCACAATTCATTGATGTTAGTATTTAATTGAAATGACCATTTTGCCCTTACTTTTATTTTTGTATGTTTATAATTGTGTTGTATTTATTGGCAATGTACTTTACATTTTCTTTTTAAAACATTTTTTTTATAAATATGTGTTATGTCTAATACAAATTATTAAAATATTCCCCATATGACAGCTACAAAATTTACTTTTCTAAAAAAAATTGACCTATCAATCTTGATTTTACTATCAAGGTAAAAATATTAAAGTTATGGACCCTTAAAAACAACACAAATCCTAACGATTTCCATTCAATTGAAATGATTTTCGTAGATGAAAAGGTATATCCTACAATTTCATAGTAATTAGTTTTCTTTTAATTTTTTTTTATTTACAGTTTCATAGAATTGTAATTCTTATACTAATGTACTTTAAAAATTACATTTCTTTATTTTGTAAAAAAAATGAATTTAAAATAAAAAAATTAATGACCATTAAATCCATTTTATTAGATTATATGACTTATATAACAATAACTTCAATGTACTTTCAAATGTAAATAACTATAATTTGAGAAAATCGAATATTATTTTAAAAAATTAACATTTTAACAATTTATTGGTATTCTATGTTTTATAGCAATGTACTATGTAATAATCTTTGTTATAATTTGTAAAAATGGAATGTTTTTAGAAACATCTTATGATTTTTTAAATTCAAGGACGATTCTCTAATTTTACATCTACACAGTTAACATTCTATAAAAGTATATCTTGGTTACGTATATGTTTAAAAAAAATTTCAAAACAACAACATACTAATCTATGTTATAATTTACTTTAATTAATTTAGCATTTTTTATCATTTGATGTTCATAGGTTTATGGAGAGCTCACGTTTGTCTATAAGAATTCCAAACATCCCACAAACTAGGCCCCAACATGTCCATGACCTATAATGTAAACAGAGAAAAAGAAATGTTATATAGTTATTCATTTAAATAAACTAAAAACTCATCAAGTATTAACATATATTATAACATCGTAATCTATTTGTTTTCCTTTATAATGAACTTTAGACACTCCATGACTCCCACCCATAGTACTGTTCCACCAAGAAAAAACAAATCCACTTCTTTAAATTCAAAAAAGAACAATTTTAATCTGTTTACTAATCACAAAAACATAATGTGCACATACTTTTAAACTTGCCAGTCGTATGGAGGACCATAACTGCAGCCTTTGCTGTTTCTATGCTCAAACTTAAGAGCTACCTGTCACAAGTCACAACCAAAATTAAAGAAGATGAATTGCAGAAATCAGATTTTATATAAAATGTAAGCTTGATTGTTTGATGCAAGAACATTACCTCTGTAGCACTAAGACCTGATATGCGATCAGTTCCACCAGATACACGACGACAAACAAATACCTGACCAAATCCACCTTTCCCTAATTTTCTTTCGACCTTATATTGAGGTGATCCACCTACTTGAACCTGAAAATCAATGCATTTTATAAGTAAAGAAGCATTACAAAAATCGAATGAGCAATAGACAAGATACCCTTTCATGAAATGGGGCGGTATTCCCTTCTTCTTCCTAGCCTGTAACCCTGTTAGCGCTTTAGCCATCGCTTACATCTGCCATTGCTACTTTGAATGTCTCTTCTCCGGTTTCCTCTGTTCGCTTTTTATCCTCCTCTGCTTCAGAAATGACAACCACCGACTATTTTGCTAAACCCTCTTTCTTCTTCTTAGTCGGCAACCTCGACTTCTTTTGTTGCTTCGGCTTAACACTAACCGTCGCCGCTTCCCTAGCTGCAGTTGCTCGAGTTTTAATGTGATTACCCACCAAATGCTCCGATTGCTTATTGGGCCTACCTTCTCTCTTCTTCTTCTCGACTACAGGAGCACGTGCAAGGCGTACTCAAAATTCGTTCAAATTGGGGACAGAACAAATGGAAATGGAATAAGCCCTAAGTTGGAAATGAGGATGATGACACGTGATTCACATCAGGTAATGACTTTAGGGTTGCAGTGGAAGAAGGAGAAAGAGAGTTGTTGGGATAATATTGCTTTCTTCACCCGATTTCTTTCTGCATATACAACACACGTTACGAGTTACAGTTCGTATGGTTATCTACTCTTATGGATCCGACTCCGACCCATTTTTAGCTTTGGATCTGACCCGACTCATTTTAACTTTAATATCTTTAATTAAATTCACTGGTACACAATATAAACAAATATACAAATTATATTATAAAAAAAGTTATAATTCATAAGTTATCAAAATTAATGAAATATTATTTTATTAAATAATTAATTTTTAAATTCAATTCAAAATCAACATCCATGGGTTCCACGGGTTTTAACCTAGTTAAATAATCAAATAAACACAACTGTAGACAAAAACAAAATTGAGATAGTCAAACAACATGTTGAAATAGTCAAACAAACCAGATGTCTTCTACACCCGCGTAGAGCTCAATTGCCAACTAGATGACTCTGCCATTTCAAACACTTAGGGGGTGTTTGGGATTGCGTTTGAAAAATGCTTATTTGCTTATTGGCTTTTTGAAAAGCTAATAAGCCAAAAAAAGTGTTTGGCAAACTCAAAAGCATTTTTCAGAATGGCTTTTCCATAAGCTTCAATAAGTACTTTTTAATAAGCATGGAAAACGTGGCTTTTTGAAACTGCTTATGGCTTTTCAGCCAAAATAACTTCAAGGATCAAAAAGATAGAGATATCGGAAATCCCGTATGGAATGCTAGATCAATCGGAAAGATGAGGCATGAATGCTAGAAGGCTGGGATAGGTATTCAACCAGAAACCTGAACCCTTTAAGTCGTTCCTTCTTATCTAAACACTCCCAAACACCCTCTTGAAAAGCGATTTTCTTAGTCAATAATCAAAATAGAACACTGGAATCGACTATGGAGATGATCATTACACACACATACCTTCCAGTTTCAACAGATTTCAAATTCAACAAGACAACAACTCGAACGGTAGGCTGCTTGCATGCTACAATGGTGTTACGAACTAAACCATTTGAAAACCCTCTTCTTCTACTTACACACTCTCTCAAACCATAGACTGAGATTGACGTTTTGGTGACTCGAGTGAATTGCGTAACCTGCAAAAGAGGGTTGCCTGTTGTTGGTAACCGAATAAAACTTATAAAATGAAAAGTCTCCTCAATTATGGCGAATAAAGATTAAAAAATCATGTTAAGTGAGTTCAAACGATGTAGGTATTACAGAGTCAACATTTTTGGGTTGAAGAAATTGATTATACAAGAGTCAGGATTTTGGATCCGGTGGAAGCGTAGATGGCGCTGTTCGAACGCTTCTTTAATCGCCTCGTTGAGATCTCCGAAAGGGTTTACGGTACATTTCTAATTTCGCTTATCTTCTAGAATCTCGGAACCCATAGAAGATATAGTTCACCTGCTAAAAATTCTATTCAAATTCCCTCTTTCCCGTTTCTTCTGGGTTGCGTTCATAATTGGTTGATTATGATTATTTCTTCGAATTAGTTCGAATTTTTTCTCCTATTATATCGGATTCATCAGCCACCATTTTTGCTGTCAACCTTTCTGTGTCAAACTTCTTTCTTCTAGAGTTGAAATTTGGTTTAGGTCCAAAAAGTTTCTACCTTTTGATTGACAAAACTTATTTGCAGTTTTTGATTGCTGCTTCTCGAGTGAAGTACTGGAAGAAGATGAATACAAGATGTACATGGGTGGCATTGTTGCAGAACTCCAAGACTACTATCCCGATTCGTCTTTCATGGTTTTCAACTTTAGAGAAGGCGACAAAAGGACCCAAATTTCAGACATATTATCTCAATACGACATGACAGTAATGGAGTACCCTAGACAATATGAAGGGTGCCCAATGTTACCATTAGAAATGATCCATCACTTTCTTCGGTCCAGTGAAAGCTGGTTATCATTAGCAGGACAACAAAACGTGCTCTTAATGCACTGTGAAAGAGGAGGGTGGCCTGTTCTTGCTTTTATGCTTGCAGCTCTTCTTCTATTTCGCAAACAATACAATGGTGAACAGAAGACTCTTGATATGGTATACAAACAAGCCCCTAAAGAGCTTCTTCATCTTCTTACACCTTTAAATCCTCAGCCTTCACAGCTGAGGTATCTTCAGTATATATCACGGAGAAATTTGGGTTCTGATTGGCCACCTTCAGACACACCTTTAGCTTTGGATTGTATCATACTTCGTGTCCTTCCAATTTTTGGTGAAAAGGGTTGTCGACCTGTTGTTCGTGTATATGGTCAAGATTCATCTTCAACAACAGCCAATAGAAGTTCTAAGCTTTTGTTTTCATCTTCAAAAACCAAAAAACAAGCGCGTTACTATCAACCAGAAGAGTGTGAGCTTGTGAAGATAGATATTCATCATCGTGTACAAGGTGATGTTGTTCTTGAATGCATACATTTGGATCATGTAAGAGAGGAAATGATGTTTAGAGTGATGTTTCACACAACGTTTATTCGAGGTAATGTGCTTATGTTGAGTCGCGATGAAGTTGATGTCATGTGGGATTCAAGAGACCAGATTCCCAAGAACTTTAAAGCAGAGGTAGGAAAGTCGAAAACTTTGATTTTATTTTTGAATCTTTTTTTTTTTTTTTTTGAGAAGTGAAAGAAGTTGAATGCATATACTCATATATATAGATACATGATGTATTATCAGGTGATTTTTTCGGATGCTGATGCTCTATCATCTATGATCAACACAGAAGGAGAATTTGAAGATGGGAGTGAGACAGAAAGTCCTACACCTGAAGAGTTTTATGATATGGAAGAGATTTTCAGTAATGTAGTTGATACGCCAGATGCAAAAGTGGAATCTGAATCTGAATTTGAATCTGATACTCTTTTAACTATAAAAGACAATGAATCGGATGCTGAAAATTATGATATAGTGTTGAAGGAGGAAGCACAACCTGAAAATAAGGTGAAAAAAGGAAATGATTTGGGGTATATAAATGGTGGTTTGAAGCTTACAGAAGTGGTTGCTAATGAAGTTGAAATAAAAGATAAAGAGGAAAGGGAAGAGAGTCCGGGGAAGAAGGGTAAAGATGGAAGAAAAGTTTCGGGAAACTCAAAGCAAAAAGGAAAGCCACCGGAAGGTCCTGTGAATACAAGAATTGCAAAAGCGAATGTGGTGTCAAGGTGGATTCCTCCTAATAAAGGATCGTATACGAATTCATTGCATGTGTCTTATCCACCAACGAGGTATAATAGTGCGCCACCTGTCCTGGCAGAATTGGGGGAGAAAAAATCAGGTGAAGGTGTGAGGAATAAAGCAGAGAATGGATCAAAGAAAGATGTTAAAGTGGGCGAGTCTTCACCTGTTCGGCGATCTGGTAAGTCTCTGGGTTCTGGTGCCTTGAAAGATCTTGTTGGAATTTTGGAAGAGAATTCAGTGAAGGTTACTACTCCACCTCCTACACCACTGCCGCCAGTAGCAAGCAGGGCACCTCCACCTCCACCTCCACCACCTCCTCCTCCTCCACCTCCACCACCTAGCTCATATGACATCTATATTGATGATGAAGTTGTGCCTGCTTCTCCACCTTTGCCTCCTAAACAGGTTCCACCTCCACCTCCACCTCCACCCCCACCACCACCTCCAATGTATGCAGCCGCATCTCCTCCACCTCCACCTCCACCTCCACTCCCACCACCACCTCCACCACCCCCACCCCCACCTCCAATGTACGCGGCTTCATATCCTAGTTATAATGCCCTATTACCGCCACCATCACCACCCAGGTATGGAGCTCCATCTCCACTTCCCCCGCCCCCACCCCCAATGTATGGAGGAGCCTCACCTCCATCTCCACCACCACCACCACCCCTACCTCCTTCGCGGAGTGCTCCATTCCCACCACCTCCCCCTATGGCTCCATCTCCACCGCTTTATGCTGGACCTCCACGTCCACCACCGCCATTTCAAGGTGCACCACTGCCTGGTTGTTTTCCACCAATGCGGGGACCTCTAAGATCCAGCTTAAAGCCACCCCTTTATAGCGAGGTTACCATGTGGGAAGAATTGCAAAGAACCGGAGAACCCCAAAGGTATTTCACTTTTTTGCAAAACATTATTATACACACAAATTTTTAGACTTAATTACAGAAATGGTCTACTAAAAAACAACAGTTTCACTCGAAAATAATTTTTTGTAATGATTCTGTTCTTAAGTAAGGTGACTAAGAAAACCTTTTAGTTAAATTTTACGCTTCATCTTCATGAAATCCAGATTTGGAATGATGAACTAAACCTCCACATCATGAATGATGGAACCCAATTCTGTAATTTACTCCAAAGTTTTAGATGTTTTTGATTTATAATTATGTTGTTATTGAATTGTAGTGCACTAGAAATTGATGTGTCAGAATTTGAGACACTGTTCTCAGCCATAGCCCCAAAGAAAGATACTTTTAAAGCTTCAAATTCTGAAAAATTCCACTTGGTAATGCTTTGTAAATTAATAAATCAAGTAAATAAATGACACACTTTAGAATACTGATAAGCTTTTTCATTTAAACTCTTTGAAAAATGGACTACATTAGTTTTTGGATATTTGCCATTTATAGCATCCAATATTTTTTTAAATATTCACCTTTACTCATTATTATTGCAAACTTGTTTATCAAATGGAGTTTAAATGATGGTAAATCTGTCTCTACTAACATTCTTTCAACCTTTCTTTCCTTGAATCTTGTATGCTTATTGAAACGCTTTCTTTTTAGATCAACTTCTTCACCAAAATGTGTTTCAAGAATGAAATTTCTTGCAGTTTCTAATTTTTCATTATAGCTCTCAGATTAATTCTTGATACAGAATAAATGGCATTGTTTATGAATATTTTTGTAATTTGTCCTATGAATAAGTTGAATAAAAGAAATTTTATCTGGCATCTACAGGCTGTAGCTTTAGCTATGGATGAATCAATCTTAGATGCTGATCAAGTAGAGAATCTTATCAAGTTTTGTCCTACTAAAGAAGAAATGGAGCTTCTGAAGGTAAAAATATTACTTCATAGCTCATACATATATATATTTATTTATGGGATGAAAAAAAGTTTCAGTTTTGATACTTCCATTTATGTATTGATCTTCTTCATTGCAACTTTTCAGAATTATGCAGGCGACAGGGTGATGCTGGAAAAATGTGAACAGGTTGGTGTAGCCATATCATCAATTATTTCTATCTTCTTTCTATGCAACTTTAAATTCTCATAATTTTTTTCTCCAAGTTCTTCCTTGAGCTCATGAAGGTGCCACATGTAGGATCAAAATTACAAGTTTGTCTCTTAAAAATTCAATTTGACACCAAGGTATCTTCTTTTATGTTATAATTGGAGTCTGCTGCTAATCATAATTTTCTTTTTATGTATTTTTATTATTTTCTCATATTGACATTTCTTTCAGCTTTCTGAGTTTAAGAAGAGTTTAAACACTGTAAATTCTGCATGTGACGAGGTCAGGACTTCTGTGAAATTAAAGGAGATCATGAAACGGATTTTGTATTTAGGGAATACATTAAATCAAGGAACTGCAAGAGGTAAAAAATAATAATAATAATAATAATAATAATAATAATAATAATGATGATGATGATAAAAACAATAATTGTTGAACTAAATGCATTTGAAAATATAAGAAAAGAATGATGGTTTATGGTTGTGCAGTTATAGAGAGGCTTGTGAAGTTTGTGAGGGTGTTTAGAAAAGCTCATGAAGAAAACTGTAAACAGACTGAACTAGAAAAGATGAAAGCTCAAAAAGAGATTGAAATGGAGAAGGCAATGGGTTTTAACTTAACAAAAAAATCTTCTCTTTTTGGATCTCCATAGCCACAAAGTCAAAGGGTGTTGACCCAATAACCACCTGAAAAGGGTATGCTAGTCAATGCACTGTAATTACATACATACATATGATGTTTCGGTGTTTTTAAGGTGGTTTCAAGAAGCTGATCTGACCTTAAATCCTAGTTTCACTTTACAATTTTAACAATGTATATTATAGTGTCGTTATTAACCAAGACTATCTTCAACATGGCAAGAAGTGGAAGCGCCTGAAATCCTATCCCGATCTCTCTTGAAAATCGGCTGTGGCCTGTAATCCTTGGCAATGGTGGGTTCATGCTGATAGTGGCAACATCCAATGGAGCTGGACGTTGAACCTGGTTGGATTGTTCTTTTGTATGTTTCAAGAGCACAAAATTGCCTCAATGTGATCAATCAAATACCATACATGAGTCAAGGCTGTAGAAATTGAAGACAAAATACACAAATCATTATGAAAGCATTTATGAACGGTGACGACATCATCAAATCCAAGCCCTAAAATCTTATGAACAAACATCAAAATTGCGAAATCAAAAGTAGCCCTAAATTGGATTCAACATTTAATGATTGTTGGTGATTCAATTACCTCTACAATTAATGAAGATTGATGATTTTGAATGACATAATGGACCAAATTGGATAAAGAAATTGCAAGAAAAATGAATACTTGGAAAATGCAGGGTGAGTAAGGCAGTAATCGGAGATCAAAGGACAACATGTGGGAGGTAGGGGTTGATCTCGTGATTAGGCTGTTCTGTGAAAAGGGTAAGATGGATGAGGCCTTAGTGTTAATAGAGGAGATGAGTTTGATCGATCTTTATCCTGATATGGTGATATTTTTCACAATGGTTAAAGGGATTTGTGATTTGGGTAGGATACAAGATGCTAACAGATTGTTTAAGATTGTAAACCAACATGGATTACCTCCAAATGTTGTTGCATATTCTGCACTTCTTGATGGGGTTTGCAAAGTTGGTGATTTAGAAAGAGGGTTAGAGTTATTAGATGAAATGGAAAAAAAACGTGGGAGTTGTTCTCCAACCGTAGTCACTTACACATCTATAATCCAAAGCTTCTGTGAAAAAGGTAGATCAATGGAGGCATTCACCATTTTAGATCGAATGGAAGCTTGTGGTTGTGCACCAAATAGGGTCACAATCAGTACCTTTATCAATGGCCTTATCAAGGAGGATAGAGTAGATGAAGCTTATAAGTTGATTGATAGAGTTGTAGCTAAAGGGAGTGTTTCAAAAAGTGAATGCTATAGCTCTCTTGTGGTGACATTTTTCAGGGGTGGAAAATTTGAAGAAGGTGAGAAGGTGTTTAGGAGGATGTTGGGTGGTGGTTTGAAGCCAAATGGGGTGGGATGTAGTGTTTTGTTGAAGAAGATGTGTTTAAAGGAAGAACGGGTGTTGGAAGGTTTTGAGTTGTATAATGAGATTGAGAAATTAGGGTTTGTGATTTCGATTGATTTAGAGATTTATTCTATCATGATGGATGGACTTTGTAGGAAAAGGCATTTGTTGGAAGCTTCAAAGCTTGCTAGGTTAATGGCTTAGATGGGTATCCAACTTGAAGGTAGTTGTTTGAAGAGTGTAGTTGAGTATTTAAAGAATGCTGGAGAAATGGATCTAGTGTCTCATATAGTTGAATAAGGTTAAATGAATCAACACATTCTTATCAATTGTGAGTTGTAAATTTAGAGTTAAATCATTATCATTGAAATGTTGTATGAGAATTTAATCATTGTTTCAATAATAATTAAGTGGTTGTTAGTGTTTGGGATTTTCCTTATTTAAAACTTATAACTTTTCTTGGAATGTAGAAAAAATTGTTTGGATTAGCTTTATGCGGTATTAGAAGGCAATTAGTTTGTAAGTTGCTTTTTATTGTTTGACAATTTTTGTTTACATATGTAAAATGAACAAAAATAACAAGGATATTACGGTAAACTGGTATATGGGTCGTTGGTCATAAAAAAGAAAAACAAGACAGATCCATTTGGTTTTCAAGGTTAAAACAAAAGAGTGGTAAAATAGTAAATTTTTTTATACAAACTAACACAAAAGGTATCGGCCTGGATTATACTTTCAACCTTTAATACATATATTGTAAATATTGTAGACCCGCTTACCGATAAAATGGTTGTTTATGTAAAATTTTAAACATTTACTACATTGATCTAACTGAAAAAGGCATATGTAACAATCTATGTTTTCCTCATAAAAACAATGATTTCATTAAACGGTATATAAATCATACACGTACATCAAATGGGCTAGGTATACAAATATGGGCTGCTATATATTGGGCTGCACATAACACAAATACAAAGACCATATAGATACATATAAGTGACATCTAACATCCCCCGTAGTCTGAACGGGAGAGCGAGACCGGACGTTTAGACTAGATCTAAAATCAAGAAACAATGCAGACGGTAAACCTTTGGTAAAAATGTCAGCATACTGGGATGAAGAGGGGACATGAAGAACACGAATCTGACCCATAACAACCTGATCACGAACAAAATGAATATCGATCTCTATATGTTTAGTGCGTTGGTGTTGAACTAGGTTCGTGGACAAGTAAACCTCACTAACATTATTACAGTAAACTAAGGTAGCAGTGAGAGGGGGATAAAGTAACTCGTGTAATAGATTGCGAAGCCAACATGTCTCAGCAACAGCATTGGCAACACCCCAATACTCGGCTTCGGCACTAGAGCGAGAAATCGTGCCTTGTCGTTTGGACGACCATGAGAGAAGATTTTGACCAAGAAACACACAATAACCGGAAGTGGAGCGCTGTGTAAACGGACAACCTACCCAATCTGCATCAGAATAAGCAATAAGACCCCAAGATGGAGAAACGTATAACTGAAGACCATGATCCAATGTGACCTGAAGATATCGTAAGATACGCTCAAGAGCCATAAAGTGAGGCTCCCGAGGATCATGCATAAAGAGACAAACCTGCTGAACATCACAAGTAATATCTGGACGAGTAAACGTCAAGTACTGAAGCACACCAGCCAAACTACGATATAAAGTCGGATCCGAAACAGGTGGGCCAGTACCATCAAACTTGGCGGATGTATCTGTCGGGGTCCGGGCAGGTTTGCAATGAAGCATACTGACTCGGTTAAGAATCTCTGTGGCATATTTTTATTGAGATAAGAACATGTCATGGTTGTTACGGGTGACAGCAATAGCAAGAAAATAGTTTAGAGCCCCTAAGTTTGTAATGGAGAACTCTGAACGAAGAGAAGCAATAAGGTGCCAAAGAAGACCATTGGATGAAGCAGTTAAGACAATATCATCCACATATAGAAGCAAGTACATTATCTGGTCACCCTGTTTGTAAATAAAAAGAGAAGTATCGAATTTACTGTTAGTAAAACCACGATCAATGAGAAACTGAGCAAACCGGTGGTACCACGCGCGAGGGGCCTGATTGAGGCCATATAAGGACTTCTTCAGTAAAAAAATGTGATTAGGAGCGGACGGATCGCGAAACCCTGGGGGTTGATGCATGTAAACGGTCTCATGATGATACTTGTGAAGAAAAGCATTCTTCACATCCAGCTGATGAACCGGCCTATGATGCGAAATGGCCAAGCTAAGAACAGTGCGTATGGTAGCCCATTTAACAACCGAGCTAAATGTCTCATCACAGTCAATACCAGGTCATTGACTATGACCATTCGCCACAAGTCGCGCCTTGTACCTTGCAAAAGATCCATCTACATTATGCTTCTGCTTAAATAACCAAATATAATTAATCACATTAACATTAGGGGGCCGAGGCACAAGATCCCAAGTCTTGTTAGAAATAAGATCATTAAATTCATCTTTCATAGCATTTAACCAAATATAATTAAGTTCCACTCCCTTAATTATAGCAAAACAACTTTTCAACCTTTGCAACTTTGTGAATTGAAACTTTTGTTTTTCTATAATTAGTATTGCTAACTCGCAACACTTAACATAATAATCATGCTCCTACTAACTGTTGGATTAGGTGTCTAAGCCCATAACTATAATTGGTACATACTTGACCCGAGAGTAGCATCGTCCATTTTGGGTTGCATATCATCAAGAGAATTTGATAGGATGGATATTTGAGTAAGAGGTTACTTATGATTTATTAATATATTATAAGTTCTAATATATTAATATGAAATCATATTGTTTAATTATTATTGATCAAGAATTAATTTGGAATTAATTTTGTGATCAAAAGAGACTAATTAAATATATGGGTATTGATTTGGTAAATCAATGATTCTTATAGTGTGGGCCAATTGTTATTTAGGATGGGCTAAACCAATATGACAGTCCATGGAGGTTTAACCCATAGAGCCTAAGTAATATGAAAGGTCATGGGCATTAGGGTTTGCATGGATGTAACCCTAGTCTTTGCCACACTATAAAAGGACTCCCTTAGCCCCTAAAATCGGCTACATGTGTTCTTGGAGTTCATATGAGCCGATTTTAAAGCTAGTAATCTCTCTCTCAAGTTCTCTTTTTTCGTAGGTGTGTTGTGAACCGTTTGAGGCATCACACTTGGGGTGCTAAGTTCTTAAAGGCCAAACAAAACAAGTTACAACAATAGGTAATCATATAACTCACTCTTATGTTATTTATGTGAATTGTATGCTAGTTGTAGGCTTCAAGCTTTGGAAACACTATTGCATGTATAATTAGAGAAAACATAGATCCAAAGCTTTTAAGGTTGTGTAATACCTCGTTTATTAAATAAATAAACAGAAAAATTCATGAATGATAGTAGCCCTAAAATCAATAATAATATAGCAAGGTGTTGGTCTCGAGGGTTAATGATTACAATTTTAGAAGTTGGGGGTTAAAAGTGTAAGTTCTGGATTTAATTTGAAAAGGATTTCAGAAGTCAAGGTATGTTGGTAAGTTTTGGACTTAAAATGAAATGAATTTATGTAATTAGGGGATAAAGGGTAAATATTGATTAAATGTGAAAAGATCCTATGGGGAGGGACTAGACTTGTAACTATACAAAAGTTTTAAAGTGGACGGGGTTTATAACCCGCCACCCTTGCCATGCCAAACCCTAACCCTAGCAAGGGTTCCTCAGCCGCCATGTGAGAGTTTTCAGCCGCTATCACTCTTTTTCATTTGTTTTTCCGATCAGACGAGCCGCCAAGTGACCACCCCACCATCGAACCGTCACCACCACTGTGACTGTAGGACGTCATAATCGTGAACCACTGCTGCTATCATTTTTCGGTGAGGTCGCAATCTCGTTTTCCTCTGTCGCCACCACTCCTTCTTCTTCTTCTTTCTCGCCTTCAGTCACGTCGCCATCACCGCCATGCGGCTGTTCGGAATATACTAGCGAACTCTGGCCGCCGCCTACCACCATGATGGTGGCTGTGTTGGTGCATGTTTCAGTGAACCTTGTGCAGGTGTGTGCGTTGCTGTTGTATTTCGAAGCTAGTGTATGCTCTATATTGGCCGGAAGACGTGGGAACCACCATGGCACCCCACCATGGTGGCCATTACCTTACTGCTGCCCCTGCTACCGCTTTCTGCCGTCACCAGCCACCGTGAAGGGTGGCTGTATGTGTGTGTTTTGTGTGTGAGTGTATTTTATGAAGTAAAAATTGTATGTATTGCTTTAGATGGAATAATCAAAGAAAAGAACCCACCACCACCACAGTGAGGTGGTGGCTGCCACCATGTGCCACCGCCGGCCACCACAAGGGTGGCTGTGTGTGTTTATCATAGTGTGTGTGTTTATTTTTTTAGGTGAAAGCATTGTAAAATGTAGTTAGAGATTAGAATAATGAAAAGAAACTCATAAACACCACCGTGAGGTGGTGGCTACCGCCTCTTGCCGTCACCAGCCGCCTCCCCATTTATTTAATTAGTCTCTTTTGATCACAAAATTAATTCCAAACTAATTCTTGATCAATACTAATTAAATAATATGATTTCATATTAATATATTAGAGCTTATAATATATTAATAAATCATAAATATCCTCTTCTCAAAAGTTCATCCTACAAATTGTTCCGGTGTCGTGCAACCCAAATGGACCATGCTACTCTCGGGTCAAGTACATACCAATTATAGTTATGAGCTTAGACACTAAATCCAATAGTCTCCCACTTGGATAAGTCTAATAACTATAACTGCAAGTACGACTTAAAACACCGACTAGCAATCATAGCTCTTAAAAGCCTCTGTCGAACTCAGACGCTCCATTTTAGATAAGTGATCATATAATCCTCTGTTCTCAAGATATCAGCTGGAAAAATACATGGAACAATGTCATACTTATTGTCCAGCAGTTTGTTTCCCGGTTTCCGATTTTTTTGACATAGAACTTAATCGAACACATCAATTTAGCTCAGACCGTGCCCGATACATAGGTCAAACCAAAATCATTGAGGGGCCCAAGATATCGCTTTTAATCCTCCAAGGACTAAAAGGAACAGATAAACTTCGACAGTATATGCTTGTACTAACTATTCATCAAATTGTACACAACAAAACGTTTTATAACATCCAGTTACCGATACGTTTTCGTGCTATCAATGTACAACCAACTCATAGTCAACAACTCATATATCTAGGTTTGAAGACTTATATGATATTATCATCTCATGATCACTCGAGATAAATTCCATGAAGTGATACAAGTGAGCGCGGGTTTAATCCAATACTCAGACCTTATGAGCACTCATGAATGTTGCAGTAAACTTTGCTATGTCTAATACGATTCAGACACATCTACAAGCCATATTCATGACAATCTTACTTCAATACCTACTTCCAACGTATGATCGACTGTGGATAGTTTGAATAATATGATATAACGTAACATAATTATCCTGGAAGTCAAAACTGCTGGATATAGTGTCTAAGTCCATAACTATATTTGGTATGTACTTGACCCGACCCGGCATGGTCCATTTGGGTTGCATGGCATTGCAATACTTGGATAGACAAAATGAGAGAAAGGACACTTATGGTTATTAATATATTATATAATAACATTATTATTATTTAATTAGTGTTGATCAAGAATTAGTTTAGAATTAATTTGGTGATCAATATGAGACTAATTAAATATATAGGGTTGATTATGTCAATCATCTATTCTTTTATAGTGGGCTAATGATCCATGGTTTATGGAGTTGGGCTATAACCCATTAGGAGCTCCATGGATATTCCATGGGGGTTACAAACCCATGGATCATTAGAAATGAAGAGTCATGACAATTAAGGGCATACATGTGTAAACCCTAATTGTGACAACACTATAAAAGGGACCCTATGGCTAGCAAAATTGGTAACTAGTTGATTCTAAAAGGGAATAACTGATTTTGAGTGTTAGTGACATTCTCTCAAGTTATTCCAAGTCTTGTGGTGTTGTGTGAAGCATTTGAGGCGCAACATCTGGGGTGCTAGGCTCACAAAGTCATCAAGGAATCCAAGCAAAAAGAAAGGTATGTACTTCTAATAGTTTTATATTACATGTTACCCATGCCATGCTAGTTAGGAAGTAAACCTTGGAAAATCAACTTTGCATGTATTTTAGCGAAAACATAGATCCAAGGTTTATAGGGTTGCATGTAGACCATAGGAGTGTTAGAATGCTCAAAACCCATCAAAAACATGCAAAATGAAACAATAGTAAATGATTGACATAAGATAGTACCATACTAGTAAATAAAAACACCTTTTATTTAAGCATCAAATGTCAATTACATTTCAACTATTACAAGTTTCGAAAGCTATATAATCACTAAAACTAATATCATCCTTCAGCTCAATGCGCCTCGCATGCGGTCAATGCTTAACCCTACTCGATCCTTCGCGAGGGGATCTACTGGGTTTTCATCCGATGATACCCTCTTTGCCACGAGGAGTCCTTCTTCTATTCGATGTCTAATGAAGTGGTATTTCTGTCAATGTGCTTGGATCTGCCATGATCCCTTGGTTCCTTGGCTAAGACAACTACACTTTTGCTGTCACAGAAAATATCCATAGGCTCCTTTTTAGCTAGCACAAATCCAAGATCTCTCATGATGTTCATCAGCGATCTTTCCTCCTTTGCCGCCTCGCTTGCTGCTATGTACTCTGATTCACAAGTTGAATCACCTACTGTCTCCTGCTTGGAACTTTTCCAAGTGATATTGCTCCTCCATTTAGAGTAAAGACCTATCCCAACTGAGAGCGGAAATTATCCCTGACGGTTTGAAAGCTGGCATCGCTATACCCCACCACTCTCAAGTCATCACTCCCACCGAGGGTAAGGACCCAGTCCCTAGTCCCCCGTAGGTACTTGAGAATGTTCTTTACCGCAATCCAGTGAGCCTTGCCAGGATTCCCTTGATATCTTCTGACCATGCTCAAAGCAAAGGCCACATCAGGGCGAGTACAAGTCATAGATGTTGGATTAGGTGTCTAAGCCCATAACTATTATTGGTATGTATTCGACTCGAGAGTAGCATGGTCCATTTGGGTTGCATATCATCAGGACAATTTGTTAGGATGGACTTTTGAGAGAAGGTTATTTATGGTTTATTAATATATTATAAGTTATAATATATTAATATGAAATCATATGTTTTAATTAGTGTTGATCAAGAATTAATTTGGAATTAATTTAGTGATCAAAAGATACCAATTAAATCTATGGTGACTAATTATGGTAATTAGTTATATTTATATGTGTTGGGCTTATGATCCATGTTGGACCAAGTTTATGTATGGATACATAAAGAGTTAGGCCACATGAACCATGGATCATAAAACCCATGGGTATGGGTTTGGGTTATACCTATGACTCCTAGAGTTCAACACATATAAATACATATGTGATAACCTAAAACCGCCACCCCTAGTATGTGCATGCATGTTCTTGGAGTTCATGAAGGTTTTGGAGTGCATGGACATTCTCTCTCAAGTCCTACCTTTGTCCTTGATGTATTGTGACTTCATTTGAGGCTTCCACACTATTGGGGCTAAGCTCTTAAGGCCAAATGCATCAAGACTTCCAGCCATATGAAAAGGTATGTTACACTAACTAGTATCTTGTGTAGTTTACATCTTTGTATGCTAGTTATAGGCTTAATACCTTGGAATCACCTTTGCATGTATAATTAGTGAAAACATAGATCCAAGGTATTTAGGGTTGTATGTGCACCATAGGATGTTGTATTATACCAAAACCCAACAGTGGTATCAGATCCATGGGTTGTTTTCAATTATACTTGATGCAAGTTGCTAGAAAAAAACTGAAGAAATCGAATTTTTTGCTGTCTGGACAGTAGACTCGACGAGTCCAATGATGGACTTGACGAGTCCATGAACAAATTCATCCAACTCGTTGAGTTGGTTCATGCACTCGACGAGTTGGACCCCCTGACAACATATCTTCGAGTTTTTTTTGGCCTGTTTTGGATTAGAATCATTACCACAAAGTGTTTTTATTCATAAAATTTGTTTTTGATACTATGGTAATGTTTATTCTCATTCAAATAAAGGATAATTGTCAAAGTTTCAAGATTTATGTTAATTTATGTGATTAGCTAAGTTCTTGAAAATTGGTGATATGAATTGTTTTTGTTTATGAGTTAGTTTAGATTAATAGAAAAAAATTATGTGATAGTTGTTTTCAATCCAAATTAATCTAGAAGTTGTTCATAATATGTGTTTTTGTAACTTGTCCTCAAGTTACATGAAAAGTCACATTTATGAATTTTAAAACTCATAAAATTTCCATAAGTTACGAAAAATGAAGAGTCACATTTTTTAAATGCTTTTAAAGTCTTCCATAACTTTTCTACAAGTTATGGAACTTGAAGAGTTTTTCCATTAAACCACTTTAAAACTCCTATGTTATGGAAACCATAAGTTTTTGAATTATTCAAAACTTGTCCTCAAGTTTTGGAATTTGTAAAGTTTCCCCCCATGAATACTTTAGTTCCAAGTTAACCCTTAGAGTTTTAAAAGTTAAAATTCAACCTTTATACTATTATAATATTAATAGTTAATACTTATATATATATATATATATATATATATATATATATATATATATGTATGTATGTATACGAACAAAGTCAGTCTTACCGTTAGTAGACTTCATTCACGAAGCCGGTCTATAAGGGAGGTATAAGGTAACTGCCTATAAAATGGCAGGTTAATGGGTGTCTACTCTCACCCACCGCTTCCTTGACCGGTGGATGGTCGTTATCCAAACAGGTTTGACAGGACTATAATTCTACCTTCATTAAAAGTATAATGATAATTACTAAGTAACTAAACACTTATTAAATTCCCAATATTAGTTACTTAGGAAAATGTGAATTTAGTGCTAACCCATGAAATTACACTTTGTAGCTTACCAAGTCGTTGGTGGAGCGTGTTTGGGTAACCGACATACTAACATGGACTAGTAAGAGTGGCAAATGGTGACTTAATTTTTATCATAGATCGGTGGAGCGCGTGTGTGTAACCGGAACATCGATTAGGTGATAAATATTAAGGATACCAAGTCAATTTGAATGGTTATTCACACCTTGTTTTGTGACCCTCGGTATCCCAGTCACAAAATTTGAGAGGGCACAATCGAGGTTGAAACATGTCATTGAAAAGTTCAATGAATCTCAAAAGATCTAGGAGTTTCAAATCCAATTAAAACCTAATAAATTATTTCGTTTTTCATGGTGGAAATTGGTGAATCGTCATTCGCCTACCTTCAAATATCTTATAGCTTGGATTACGACATCCCTCTTCCAAGTTATAAAATATTGTGTTGGGTCCTAGCCTTAATATTGCATATTGGGTGTTATATTAAGGACTTAAAAATCAAGTAACTTGAATATATCCCATTGTAGATGTCTATTTTAGACATCTATGATCTTCCAAAATCTCTTGGAATTTCACTTCCTCCACCCCTCCAATTATTCTCCCTAACCCACAAGTTCAAGGTCACTCAATCCCTATTGGCAAGCAAGATCTATGTGTGATCACATCTTGGAGATGAAGTCACATATTGACCAAGTCTTGAGAAATTTGGATGTTCAATCACTTTCTAAGTCACGTAGTGAGTTCTTTTGGGACTACTATGTGACAGACCATGACTTGACCCTTAATGATCTTACCTATTTGCTTGGTGCTGCTGAGTCAGCAATGATTTTGAGCACTGGTGAAGCAAATTCGAATGGAAGATCGACTTCCCAAACTTTCATGGGCATTGACAATGGTAACATTGGAAATCCAGCAAAAGCTTTCTCTTCCCAATGGAAAGGGATCAACCATAGTCGACTTGGTTGACCAAATGGTAAAGAAAAAGGCTAAGTATGAAACAGACTCGTTTACCATTCCCAAAGATTCTGTATGTTTCTGTTGCCAAAGGAAGGGGCATTGGTTGCAAAGCTGCCTATTTACCTGAAAGATCATATGGATGGTAAAGTCAAAAAGGTTTGACTCTACTTCGGGTAAAATCCACTATCTAACTCTATTAACTTCCTATTCCGAGATTCTTATTACATGATGTGACTAAATCAGATGTTGATGTTTTAAGAATCAAAGAAAGATAGGAAGCTTAAAGGAAGTATATGATGATTCTAATCGCGAAGATGGATTTCGATCACATGGTTTGGTGATTACAATTTTAAGCTGTTGCTTAAGAGTTATGACAAATTGCTTAGGAATGCATAATAACATAATTTTCATATGCATTTGCATTGTAAGGATAAGTTTTTCCGCAAGTTTTAAAATAAAATAAAATTTTAATTTTATTTATTTTAGATATCCTTACAATGGCATTTGTGAAAAATTATTGTTTATATGGTTCCATTGATAGCAATATTGGAAAAATGGATTTGATTCTTTCGTTTGTGGAAGTGTCATAATTTACCAAATAAGGAAAGATTCTTATCACCCACGTTTCAGTTGGATTTAACTTGGAATCATGCGACTTGTATTGTATGATGAATGAAAATTTTCATCTTTGGGAAATTAAGACTAATTCATTGTTCACATGTATATGTGAGTCAAGTGAAGGATTAGGGGATCGGGTACACTTGAGTGTACACTGGTCAGGTCCACCATAAAGAATGATGGGACTATTCGTCATGATTTACTAAAGCTTAGTAAATATGATTATACTTACAAGTTTAAGTATAATTATGAAACATTGGAAAAGTATCAATGTTGGGCAGAACGAATAAGAAGAATCAAATAAGGCAGAAAGATAAAAGTTTCTCCAATATGAAAAGATGGGAGAGTACTTGAGTATCTTGTTTTATGATTATCTTAGTGATTATGAAACCATATCACAATTGATTCTATAAAGGACATCTTAGTGCATTTGTTTGGCTAAGAAGAGAAATCGTGGATTGTTGAAATGGTTAAAATCAAAAAGATGAATCATACTTCGTTCCATAACAAATCTTAGAGTCATACTCCAAGATTGTAATTTGAGTGACAAAATCTTAAGAAGCTTTAAAACACTTGTCAAATGTAGAATGATATGTTTCTTATTATTGTACATTTGAAATTGGCAAGTTTTGATGTCTTGGATAAGACAAAGACCAACTAAGACCAATTGTGTGAAGTGTTTTTCTTGATAAGAATCCGCACTAATTCTTGAATATTTGTTTGTCAAGGAATGATTCTTGATAAGAGAATCTTATATGTCAAGAGGACAGTGGGAGTCTTAAAGGTCTTGAAAGTTTCAAAAACTAATCAAGGGTGAAACCTATTGTTTATCACTAGCAAACGACTTGAGGTTTGTAACCCATCGTGTTGACATATTCTTATTTTTGTGCCCATTCCAGTCAAAGTTGACTATGCATGTGAGTTCTATGTGTTCTCAGTTGTTTGGATAACAACCTGGAAGCAGTGGTAGGCTTTTGTGCTGCCAAGTGGCAAGGAATTATCCATCCAATTAAACAAACTACTCAACAAAGGATTCATTAGACCGAGCTTCTCACCTTGAGGAGCACCAGTCTTATTCGTAAAGAAGAAGGATGGATCTTTCTGCATGTGCATCGATTACTGAGAACTCAACAAGCTCACTATCAAGAACCGACATCCCCTACCACACATTGATGACTTGTTCGACCAACTCCAAGGAGCTAGTTATTTCTCAAAGATTGATTTGAGATCCGAGTATCATCAGCTGCGAGTCTTGGAAGGAGATGTTCCCAAAACAGCCTTTCGAACTCGTTACGGTCACTACGAGTTTGTAGTGATGCCCTTTGGATTAACAAATGCACCAACGGTGTTCATGGACTTAATGAAACGAGTGTGTCGTTCATTCCTGGACAAATTTGTGATCATGTTCATAGACGATATACTTATTTATTCGAAGAATAAAGAAGAACACGGTCAACACCTCCGACAAATCTTGGAAACTATAAGAAAAGAAAAGCTATACGCAAAATTCTCAAAGTGCGAATTTTGGATTCGAAAAGTAGATTTCCTAGGTCATGTAGTTAGCAAAGACGGGATACACATGGAACCTTCCAAAATCAAGGCAATCGAGAACTGGACAGCTCCCAGAACCCCAACATGAATCCGACAATTCTTGGGCCTTGCTGGCTATTACCGAAGGTTTATACAAAACTTCTCGAAGATTGCTAAACCACTTACCACCTTGACCCAGAAGGGTGTAACTTTCAATTGGGGAGAAAGACAAGAAGCAAAATTCCAAACACTGAAGCAAGCACTATGCAACGCACCTATATTGTCCTTGCCTGAAGGAATAGAAGACTTCATGGTCTTTTGTGATGCATCTAATCAAGGTCTTGGATGTGTTCTGATGCAACGAGGAAATGTCATCGCCTACGCCTCGAGACAACTCAATACGCACGAGGTCAACTACACTGCACACGACCTCGAACTGGGAGCAGTCATTTTCGCCTTAAAGATTTGGAGACACTATCTCTATGGCACGAAATTCACAATCTTTACCGATCATAAGAGCCTTCAATACATCCTCAATCAAAAGGAACTCAACATGAGGAAAAGACGATGGGTTGAGCTGTTGAATGATTACGAATGTGAAATTCGTTATCATCCAGGAAAAGCGAATGTGGTAGCTGATGCTCTTAGTCAAAAGGAATACTCAAGCCGCCGAGTGAAATCCTTAACCATGCCGATCCATTCACACCTGTTCACGCAAATTAAGGAAGCTCAGAAGGAAGCCTTGAAAGCAGAGAATGTGACGGGTGAAGCCTTGAGGGGAATATATAAGAATTTTGAAGTCAAGGATAACGGAGTTCATTACTTCGTGGGTCGGATCTGGACATCGAAGTTTGGTGGATTCAGAGACGTGGTCATGAATGAGGCTCATAAGACACGATACTCCGTGCATCCAGGTTCAGACAAGATGTATTTGGACCTCAAGAGATTGTATTGGTGGCCGAACATGAAAGTAGAGATCGCTACCTATGTGGGCAAGTGTCTGACTTGTGCCAAAGTCAAGATAGAGTACCAAAAGCCTTCAGGATTACTACAACTACCTGAAATACCCGAGTGGAAGTGGGAGCGGATAACCATGGATTTCATAACCAAATTACCCAAGACAACAGGTGGGCTAGACACCATCTGGGTAATCGTCGATAGGTTAACAAAATTCACACACTTTCTACCAATAAAGGAAACCGACAAGATGGAGAAGCTAGCTCGAATATACATCTGAGAGATTGTACGACTACATGGTGTACCAAGATCCATTATCTCTGACAGAGATAGTAGGTTCACCTCGCGATTCTGGCAGTCGCTGCAAAAATCACTAGGAACGAGACTAGACATGAGTACCGCTTACCATCCATAAACCGACGGTTGAAGTGGGAGGACTATACAAACCTTGGAAGATATGCTAAGAGCTTGTGTAATCTATTTTCGTAAAGCGTGGGATACCCATTTACCACTAGTCTAATTCTCGTATAACAATAGCTATCACTCCAGCATTAAAGTTGCTCCATTCGAAGCCCTCTATGGCCGCAGGTGCAGATCTCCACTGTGTTGGGCTGCAGTGGGTGACACGCAACTAGCCAAGGGACAAGTGCCCGATAGCGCTCTCACAGGCTCTAAAATTATAAGAGAAACAAATGAGAAGATTGTACAAATTCGGGAACGACTAAAAGCTTCAAGAGACAGACAAAAGAGTTATGCGGACAAAAGACGGAAGCCCTTAGAATTTTAGGTTGGAGACCGAGTGCTATTAAAGGTCTCACCCTGGAAAGGGTTAATACGTTTAGGAAAACGTGGGAAACTAAACCCAAGGTATATCAGACCATTCGAGATCCTTGCGAGGATCGGACCGGTAGCATACAAACTTCGACTACCGCAGGAACTCAATAATGTACATCCTACCTTTCATGTGTCAAACTTGAAGAAATGTTTTTCTGATGAGACCCTCGTCGTCCCTCTAGACGAAATCGAAATCAATGAGAGTCTCCACTTTATAGAGGAACCAATTGAGGTCATGGATAGGGAAATTAAAAGAACAAAACAAAGTCACATACCCATTATGAAGGTCCGCTGGAATGCAAAACAGGGACCTGAATACACTTGGGAGCGAGAAGATCAGATGAAAAAAAAGTATCTGCATCTCTTTCCCTAATCCACAAATATTTACTTTACATTTAATTTCGGGACAGAATTCTCTCTAACGGGGGGATGATGTGACAACCCGATATTTCAAATAAATGTAATGACCTAAAAAGTCAAGAATTGTAATCTCTTTTGATATAATGAAATTAGCGTCAAAAATAAAATGTTCAAAATTCTCTATTGGGTTGCCTAAAATGATAGTTATCATGTCAAGGTTTTCAGAAATACAAAGACCAATAAAATCCGAGTTATAACGAAGAAGTTATAACCAACCTAAGATTCACAACAAAACCCTCAATACGATTAAACGTAAAATGCGAAGTTTTAATAAAATACTTTTTATCCTTAAGTATCTAAATGAAAGTCGTAGGTATCATTGAACCGTGAACATGCATAAAAAGAACATCAAACTCCGACTTCGTATGAAGAAGTTATGATTTTTTTAAGTTTCGGGATAGCGGTAGACAACTAAAAACTCGAAGTAGAGATCGAGGGATTTTTGGCTGAAACAATCTAAATAAGAATCGAAGATCTCAATAATAGTAGCGCAACGGTAAAAAGTCTGACGATAACGGACACCGGATGAAGAAGTTATGGATTTTTAACAGACTTTTCCTGTCCTGGCGTGTTAAAAATATAGTATTAAAAATAAATTCAAAATTAGCCGACGGAGTCTAAACGAGAGTTGTAGAGCATAATCTCACCTACGCATGGATACAAAGAACGTTGAAAACGGAGCTCGTACGCGGAAGTTACAGATTTTACAAGTTCGAGACACGAAACTCGAGACTGTCAGGCGGCTCACGATGTGAACCTATGACTGATGGGTTCCAGAGCCTATCAACGAGTTGTCAAGTCTACGGAGGAAGACCAGGCCGAGCTCACAACGTGAGCCACCCATGATCACGACGTGAATTCTCAAAATTCACCCCTATAAATAGAAAACCGATGGTTTCGGGTTTAGGTGCTAAATTCTCTTCTCTCTCGTGCCAAAGCTCTGCGTTTTAACCCCCAAAGCCCCGGTCTTCACATCCAAGTTCCGAAGGAAGGTTTTACACTTCCGAGATTCCCGAGATTCCCGAGAAATCAACATTCTCCTGTCAAAGTTTTACTCGGTTTTCATCTCACCATCTTCACTCTCCCAAGTGAGTTCATACCCCTATAACTACGTTTTCAAATGCTTTGTAATGCTTTTATACACTTTTAAGGGGGGAAATACAAGTAAACACACGATTATCCTCGTGTGAATAACATAGGTCTTTTGCTATACTTTTGGTTATAATCAATCATATGTGATTTATAACTATTATACGAAAACGTTCTCATGCAACATATCACGATAACACTTTGTCCTTTTAAAATGAAACATGTTGTTATATAAATATCAAACACTTTATTTATATTTTGAGTATAAATGTTAAATAATGTTATTTCAAATGTTATACTTTACATACAAAGTCGACACTACACTAGGGTTTACCATACAAACGAAACACACTTTTGGAAAAACTATAATAGGTATAGTTTACAAGGAAATCATGAGATTTTACATACTATAAGTAATATATCAAGGAAATACTTTCATATACAAGAACAAATGGACTTTTCATACGTAAATCTATTTGATATTAAGTTTTGTGAGACATTCAACTTCACGTACTTTCAAGTATGCAGTTAAAGTCCTATATTATATACCATTATCTCTTGTAGGGAGAGCGTGATACTTGTGTATAGATCTATACAGGATTGACAATCCCGCACCTAAACTGTTAGCTACAGTTAGACGGGCAGGTCTGGGGTGACAAACGTCATAACATTCCAATGCCTGAAGAACGTTGCTACACGCAGTCTGGGTCAATAGCATGGTAGTAAAACTCACATGGAGCATTAAGAACACATTGATTTATGGGGTTATCAAGTGCCTTAGCGATTTTATACATACATAAATCCACTATTCTAGACATGAAAAACACTTGCATTCCAGTTTTGGAACTTTTAAACTACCACACACTTATGGACAAATATTGGAATTCTAAAGGCAAACATTCAAAAAAGTAAGTCTTGGTAGAAGACTACTTTTATACTAGTAGGAAATATGAGATTTTCTAGGAGTTTTCAAATATCTACAAAGAATTTCATTCAAATTTATACACATATTAATATTAAATACTTATGAACTCACCAGCTTAAATGCTGATCTACTCTTTCAAATCTACTTGTATTTCTCAGGGATTTAGTAATACAGGTAAACTTCAGCTTTTGGAGAAGTGATGATAAGGCGTCGGTTTTAAAACTCATTTTGTCATCATATTGTAATTTTTTTGAAACAAGTATCATTCAACAATGTAACTTTTAAATTATATATATGATGGTTGTGTTTACTTTCTTTACTATGTATGCAACTGTTACGATACTACATGAAGTCATCCGCCCTCGAACGATTCCGCCATTCTGGTTTGGGGGTGTGACACTCACACCCCCTGTGGGTTATCAACAACCCTAGAGGCTATACACAATCTCAGTTACACGTAAACATCATAACACAATAATAATAGTTAGACTCAGCTGGTCAGCACAAATACAACTATTCTACCACACATGTAAGAAAAAGTGATGAGACTGACCTGATACCGATGACAAATAAATCTCACACCTAAACTGCTAGAACTAGACTTCGCCTAATAATACAATAATTAAACCTAATTAATAATTAAGGTCCATAACTCAACTCACAAGTCCAAATTTCGCAACTATGGCCCTTAGTGGCAAAAAGACCATTTTGCCCCTCCCATGGTCCAAAACCCTAAATCATTACCAAAATTCAAAATTCGGCAAAAGTCAACTGCCTGGCGCATACGTTGGGTGTACACTCCCCCTACGTACGACGTACTCAAAGAATCATGTGGGTCGGGGGTCACGCCTGGCTACGTGGGGCGTAGCCAAAAGTAGTTGGGCGTACGTCTTTTGATCCCAAAAATCACTCAAAAATGTCTTAATCATTAAGACATGCAATCCAAGCATAAATCTAACCTCCATAGAACATCTTAATCAATAAAGTCCATAACTTTAAGCCTTTGCATGGCTGAAAAGAGCTTAAACCTTAAAACCCTAACTTAAGCTATACTCAAACCACCAAACTCTTGCATGGCTGGAAAGGGACCATCAAGCAACCATTTTTATGAATCTAAGCACTCTAATACATCTAAAAGGACAACCAAAATACTCTAGAGTAACTCATACTCACAAAGGTCCAATCTTTGGGACAAAAAGCTCATAAAAACCCATTTAAGAGATCTAAAAAGAAACACGTCAAGGTATAAACTTTATACCTTCAAAAGATGCACAAGGTGAGGTAGTTTCTGGATCCACAAGCTTACAAGCAACACCACCTTCTTCAATAGTCTTCTTCTTCTACAGGAGAGCACTAAGATCACTAACAAGCTTCAAAATATCCACACACAAGGATTAGGCTCGAGAATAGGGCTTGAAAGGAGTGGAGGCTGATAAAAAATTTCCAAGGGAGACATAAGGTGGATTAAATAGGGAACAAACCCCTAAATCTAGGGTTTAGGAGCTGAGTTAGTATGCCCCGTGTACCAAATGTACGCCCCGCGTACTAGCATGCATCCTGCGATCTAGATCTCTCACAAGTACGTTGCGCGTACCTCACGCGTACGTGCTAAAGTGCGAGTCTTTTAACAACAAGGGACCAATAGTGCAAACTTTAATTAGGCCAAGGGCTAAAATGGAAATACCTGAAAATCAGATGTTACATTCTACCCCTTTGGCTCTAAAACACAATTCAAGAGCTTAACTCTACATTTTTTTTTACATATTTGTATGTATACATGTTTTTGAAGGAGTTTTTCATTTTTATAATTTGTTTTTTTTATATTTCCTATATATTTTGTAGATTGTATTTTTCAAACGAACACAAGTCTCTGTTGCAATTTGCAATGCCCGAATGTTAGTTTTATTTATTATATATGGGCGTGTTTGATAAATGTAGCTGTTATCTGGTAGCAGACAACAGATAGCAGGTAGCTGATAAGTGAAAGTTATAACTTTTATTTGTTATATGAGTGTTTGACAAAAATAGTTGGAAACTTTTGAAATATATAAAATTACTTAAAAGGACAATTGTTTAAAAAAATAAATATACAATATATTTTTAAGGACAATTCTAGAAATTGATTTAAAAAACTCAGTAACGTTTTTGTTAAACGTTACATGAAGAAGTTTTTAGATTTGAAGCGTTTTGTTTAAAATAAAAGCTAAATGTTTGTATTGCCAAATGAATCTTTTTATTTAAACTAAAACGTTTTGTCAAAAGTTAGAAGTTAGAAGCTCCGAAATCTGTGCAAGACACATCAATAAGGTGCATATATCTTTAAATAAATATATGGAATTTGCATCATTAAAAAATAAATGAAAACCAATAACTTGCAGGCAAAGGAAAACAAAGAATCCATGCACGTACGTCATCTCTCTTTTTCACTTTAAACTTTCCTTCGTTTCTATGTAACTTCTCAATTCCTTCGTTTCTATGTAACTTCTCAATTTTCCCTTCATATTTAACAACTTCTTCTACTCGTTTTTAATTTAGTTTCAAAATTGTTCAGATAAAATAAAATACCTTTAATTGAAATTTGGTAGAAATATTCTACGTAATTGATCTAACTTATTTATATTCACATTTTAATAAATGTTTCAAACACTTAAAATCTTGTACATACAACACAACGAAAGTTTAACTAAACTTAGAAATTTGAATCAATAATAATTATTGATAGGTAAAAAGATACAAAACGAAATATTTCAAAAATAAATGCAATACAAAATAGGTAATTTACATTTTCTAGTTAAAAGTAAGGGTCTTATTTTAGACACACCAGTCTATTATACTCCCTCCGCCCCAATATTATTGTCCACAGACAAAAAACACACAGATTAAGAAAATCATTAATTACCACTAACTTTATATAATAAAATGACAGTTTTGTCCTTACTTTGCATTTAATGTTCCATTAAATGCTTAGTTGTTTAGTAATAATGAGGGGGTATTTTGGTAAAAATGTTATTTATTTTTAGAAGTAGATTATTATTTTGAGACAAACCAAAAAGGAAAGATTGACTATAATTTTGAGACGGAGAGAGTATTTAGGTTTATTTTTTTCATTTATTTTCTCAATAATGATTAAAAACACTTTTTTATCAAATGTCATTATTAGTTTATTACAATAATAATTATGTAATGATTATTAATTAATATATAATACAAATAAAAATTTGTTTTTTAATAAAAAAACCTAATTTTAATTTGTAAAATATATTATTTAATAAAACTAATAGGACAAAAATTAAAAGTAAAATCTATTTTTTAAAGTCCATTTAATCTTATATTAGTCTGTAACATTGTTCGATAAGGTGTTATTATATATTAAAATTATATATCAAATCAAATAGAAAAAGATGTATTTTTCTTAAATAAATTGTTCATATTGACGTAATCATATAAATGTTTTCTATTTTTTTATGTAGCATAGTATAAAGTAACAATAATTATATTTCTTTTATATAATATAAATATATTATCCTTATTGAAAAAAATATGCCTACAAATCATTAAAAACAATACAAACTAAGATTTAAACAGTTAAAAATAATAAGACTAAATATTATATTTCATTTTAGAAATTAATAATCATAAATATAATTGTATTTATCCTTTATTAATAAACATTATTAAACATATGGGTTTAACAAATCTTTTAAAAAAAAGATATTTAAAAAAAATAAAAGTTGATATACAGGATTGAAACATTAAATATAAAAAAAAGCCGAATAATAGAACTTAATCACCCAAAAAAATGGGACATATCTTTAAAAAAAGAAAAAAAAGGGTTACTCCTATGCGTGGATTGGGTACCAAAAAAAAGACGCGTGACTCATTGTCCAAGAAGGTAAGCGACCATTTTTTTTTCTTTAATAAATTGGTTTATTATTGGAGTTTGAGGATTAGAGACCCTAATTAATTTTTGAAATATTCTTATTAGCTGAAATTATATTGTTTTTCGAAAAAACTGATTATGTATAGTTAATCATTGATTGATTTCTTATTGTATTTCTAAAATAATCATTTTTATGATGACTCATTGTGTAAGCATACATAGAGAAGGTTTAAAGTTTAAATTCTGGAGGTTTCAATCAAGATTATCAGTAAGGGTAATGCAGTGTTATCTTGCGAATGCAAGGCAAGACGTCTCAGTATCTTCACCAAATAATGAACCATTTCCCGAGGAACATGCTCTAAGCCGAAATATCTTAAACTTTGTAAGAAGTGAAGAAAATAAATTATTGAAATTTAAGGAATGTTGAATTATTTATCATTTTTTTAGATTCAATTTTTACATATAATTTTTTGGGCAACTATGCATAAAGGAGCTCCTTTTGATTTGAATGGAATACCTGTCGAAGAAAATACAGAAAATGTTGACGAAGGAGAAATAATTTTCAATAAAGTGACCAATGAATGAGAAAAGTTACTAACAAATCCAATGTTGGTTAATCTTTTTCTAGCAACGAATTAAAGTGCCTTTTGCCCTTTATTAAAACATTACAAGATTTAATAGATATTCACTTTAAAATTATGTTTTCATGAATAAAAATGGAAAATAAAAGCTCAACTCATGATAACATTAAGAAGATCACATTAATTTTTTTTCCAAAAGAATGACAAGTCACAAGTTCCATTAAAACAAACTAAACACGACTCGTTAAAAGTTTCATTTAGGAATAAAAAAAAGGTCATATTTTAGTCCTTGTGCATTTTTTACAAACCTTAAACGATTAACGAATTTTAAGTTAGTATTTTTAAACTTTTAGTTTTTTTTTTTAATTGAAAACTCCATTATCAAAAGTAAGTTTCTTCTCCAAAGCTGTTGTATAGTTGTATTTCCGCTTCCTATATATAAAGCAGGTGATCACAAATTCATGATCACTACACTACATCGCCATTGATGTTTAATTCCCATATCGCGCCTTAATTCTCCCATCTCTCTCTCTCTCTCTCTCTCTCTCTCTCACACACACACACACAGAGTTGCGAATTTGCGATATGGCGTCCATCGTAGACCGATCGGAGATAGCTTTCTTCGATCTGGAAACAACTGTCCCAACCCGACCCGGAGAGGCGCATGCAATTTTGGAATTTGGGTCGATTTTAGTTTGCCCTGAGAGGCTGATTGAGCTGGAGAGCTTCAGTACACTGGTTAGACCACACGATCGCTCCCTAATTTCTGACTCGTTCGTTCGCTCCAATGGAATCACCGCCGACGCCGTCGTCTCCGCCCCGACCTTCTCAGATATCGCAGATAGGGTTTACGACATCTTACATGGTAAATTGATATCCCAAATTTCCCTTTATACTACAGAATTTTGTATAAAAGTGGTAACTGAATTGTGAATTGAATCGATGGGTTGTTTAACAGGAAGAGTATGGGCGGGTCACAATATATTGAGTTTTGATTGCGTGAGGTTAAGGGAGGCGTATGCGCAGATAAATCGGCCGCCGCCGGAGCCCAAAGGAACCATTGATTCATTGGCGTTGTTGACACAGAGGTTTGGGAGGAGAGCCGGTGACTTGAAGGTATGTTAGTTACTGATTCCCAGAATCTTGATGAAGCCATCTTCAAAATTTGAATTTTAAAAGTGTCGAAATTTATTTTTATAGCTTTGTTTGAATTTGATCATTAAAGTTTTTTTTTTTCTTTGTTTCAATTTTATTATTAATTTTTTTTCTTATAATATTTAACTAAATTTATAATTTACCTGTTGAATAAAAGATCGATTTTTGTAGGTACGGGTATTTAGCTGATGTTCATTACATAGAGACAAAAAATTTAATAAAGAATCGTAATTAATCAAGAAATCAAAGAATTAATTTTGAACTTTAGAATGTAAAGCAATCGACAATAAAAGAAATAGGTTGGATTTTTCTATGTTAGAGTGTATGTACATGATTATACCAAAAAACTCATTTTATTTTTTAAATTATTTAGGTCATGTTTTTTATCTAGAAAAAAATGTAATTATAACAAAATTCATGATTTTTCGCCACCTTTTAAATAAAGATTCATAGTGATTTGTAAAAAACGAGTTTTTTTTGGTTACTTTGTTCAAGAGTCTGCTCATATTAACATGTGAATTTCAACTGCATCAAATTTGTATAGAAGATAATTCGCATATAAATAGTTAATGTATTTGTTTTTTCTTCAACAATTATTGATAATTCACTAATTACTTTTTAACATATTATAGTTTTATGGTTAATATTCTATGTGAATGATCATTGTGTACAAAAATCGTTAATTCTATCGGATTTTTTATCCACATTCACATTTTGATGATAAACATGAATTAATAATACAAATATGAACTCAAATAAAAAAGTCACATTCACATGTGAATCTTACTAAATTAAATGTTAATCTATGTTAATTCACTTTATTTTTTTTTGGATTTCAATATTTTGATCATACACAAATAAATTTACTAATAATCAAAGATGAATTTACTTATATTCACATGTAAGGGATCAATAATTGTTGAAAAATGGGATACAATAAACATTAACATGTGGATTCTTTTTTATACAAATTTGATAAGGCTTATCATTTCTTCCTCAATTTCTTCAAGAAATGAACATGCTTGGCACTTTTCAAGCTATCTATTGTGATATAATATTTCATGGTGTGTTTCTCATGCATGTTTTCAATATACTCAATTAGGCTTATAATTTTTTCCTCAATTTTAGATGAGAAAAAACTTATCATGGTGTCACTCGGTTATGTTATCCAATGTCCTTAATGCATCCCAACTTTACAAAATTGCCAAGATTTTCCTAAAACTTTTTATAATCCTAAAATTATTTGATTGGTGCTGAGTTCAAAATAGAAAAACACCTTCGATAAAAAAAAATAAAAAAAAAATGTTTATGTGCTAATAAATGTTTCATAACCTCTTGCTCTCCCTATGAGCAACTTCTTGAATAATGTCAAAAGTTTTCCTGACTTCAAAGGAAATATGGGTTCATCTATGTTTATCATAAGCAAATGGTCTAAAACATATAAAACATAGTGACACATCCATTAAATAAATTTATGGTGTGTTTGGTTGTGGAAAACTGTTTTCATTTTCTATGAAAATATTTTCAGAAAATATAGTTGAGTTTTCATTTTTAATTTTCATTGAAAACGTGTTTGGTTGGAACGGGTGGAGTTTTTATTTTCCATCTTAGAAATTTGGAAAACTTTGGAAAACTGTAAAAATCACTTTTCTAATTTACATACAATTTGGAAAACTGAAAATTTTCATTTTCTTAGAAAACTTTGGAAAACTAAACGAACCAAATGCGTTTTCAAAATTTCTAGTTTTCTAGGAAAATTTTCCAAGAAAAACAGAAATTTTGAAAACGCCTTTGGTTCGTTCAGTTTTCCAAAGTTTTCTAAGAAAATGAAAGTTTTCAGTTTTCCAAATTGTATGTAAATTAGAAAAGTGATTTTTACAGATTTCCAAAGTTTTCCAAATTTTTAAGATGGAAAATGAAAACTCCACCCGTTCCAACCTAAACGCATTTTCAATGAAAATTGAAAATGAAAACCCAACCATATTTTCATAGAAAATGAAAACAGTTTTCTAGAAAAAAATTCCAAGAAAAACGGAAATTTTGAAAACGCGTTTGGTTCGTTCAGTTTTCCAAAATTTTCCAAGAAAATGAAAATTTTCAGTTTTCCAAATTGTATGTAAATTAGAAAAGTGATTTTATAGTTTTCCAAAATTTTCCAAATTTCTAAGATGGAAAATGAAAACTCTCCCGGTTTCAACCAAACGCGTTTTCTAAAATTTTCATTGAAAATGGAAAATGAAAACTTAACTCTATTTTCTGAAAACATTTTCTTAGAAAATGAAAATAATTTTCTAGTTTTCTAGGAAAATTTTCCAAAAAAAAAACGGAAATTTTGAAAACGGGTTTGGATCGTTCATTTTTCTAAAATTTTTCAAGAAAATGATAATTTTCAGTTTTTCAAATTGTATATAAATTAGAAAAGTGATTTTTACAGTTTTCTAAATTTCTAAGATTGGAAATGAAAACTCCACTAGTTCCAACCAAACACGTGGGCCCTCTGGCCCTAACTCTATGGAGCCGAAGGTCCTAACTCTATAAACTCTGAATCATGCATATCACATATCACAATAAATCACAACACATAAATAACATGCAAATACATTGGCATATAACTCTAAAATACTCTGTCACATAATTCTGTTATCACACTAGGTAAAGTATAGTGAGAAGACTCACCTCAGATGTCTCGTTAAATCTTTGACTCGATAGAAATACGATCTAGCCTCCGCCTAATCACATAAAGTAAATACTCTCATAAATATAACTATACTCAACCCTCTCTTAGCACCCTCAGAAGGGTAAAAGACCATTTTACCCGTCTCTTGGCTTAAAGGCCACAATGTTAACCAAACCCTAAAAGTCAACAAAAGTCAACGGTCAAACTTTGACCCGACTCATCGAGTGCACTTGGGCGACTCGACGAGTCTACACGTGTCCAATAATTCTTTAGTCCCGCTCTGCACGTCGAGTCCCTTCCCTTGCTCGACGAGTCACACCTTGCATGAATCGCGGGGCCACCCCGACTCAACTCGCCGAGTCTCAAGAACAACTCGGCGAGTTCCGCCTTGAACTCCAGTCCTCTAATCCCCCTCTGACTCACTGAGTTATTCCCCCAACTTGGCAAGTCTACTCACTGAGTGATTTACAGGAAACCCTAACCCTACTCGCCGAGTCTGATCTTTGGACTCGGCGAGTTCATGCCATGCACAAACTCCATTGACCTCCTGAGGTCAGATCTGTTCCTTTAATCCATAGATCTGACCTTCCCAAGCATGATAATCACGTAAAGTTCAGACCTTGACACTCATATAACATCTAGATGGTTTCACTTGGTGATTTAGCCCCAAAAATAACATCCTAAGTTCATGGCTCCCAAAATAACTCATAAAGCTCTAAGGGTTAAGGTCTCTGGACCTCTTTGAGTCCAAATCCAAAGCATAAACTCGAGAAGGGACCAATTGCTCCACATATCCATCCTCTATAGGGGTTAGAAAATCCTAACTCTAAGAATCAACACCAAATCTGAAGAAGGTCCAAATAAATACCTCAAGATGAAGTCTCTGAACTCTGAAATCACCAGAATCGCACCTCATTCAACCTCCTTTTGCCTTGGTCACCTCCTTCTTGCAATCACACCAACAAAATGATCAAAAATGGCCTCTCCTTCCTCACAAACGCTCTAGATCTCTTAGGGTTTCTCTCTGGGGTTTGGTGGCCGCAAATGACGGCCCTAAGGGCCTTTAAATAGATCCCAAACCCGGGAAATTAGGGTTTCATTAAATAGCGTGGACTCGCCGAGTCCAGTCATGAACCCGGATGAGAATCCGCGACCCTACTCGGTGAGTCTAAGCACCAACTCGCCGAGTCCCTCCACAAACTCCAAAATAAATGAATAAAATAATACACCTGGGAATCCAGATGTTACAATTATCCCCCACTAGAATCAGACTTCGCCCTCGAAGTCTCACTCTGCAAACAACTCTGGATGCTGCTCACGCATCTCGCGCTCCGGCTCCCAAGTCAGCTCTGACCCTTTTCGATGTTGCCACTGGACCTGCACCAGAGGCACTTCCTTGTTCCTCAGAACCTTGATCTTTCGATCCCTAATCGCCACCGTTCTCTCAACGTAGTTCAGACTCACATCCACCTGAATATCCTCTAATGGTACCACTGCCGACTCGTCGACTATACACTTACTCAGCTGCGACACGTGGAAGGTGTCATGAATCTAACCCAGCTCTGCAGGTAGCTCCAAAAGGTTGGCTACCCTGCCTACTCTCGCGATCACCCTGAAAGGTCCAATATATCGGGATCCCAGCTTGCCCCTCTTCCTGAATCGGATCACTCCTTTCCAAGGAGAGACCTTCAGGAGCACGAAGTCGCCGACCTGAAACTCGAGCTCGGACCGACGCCTGTCCGCATAACTCTTCTGACGACTCTGAGCGGTCAACAACCTCTGTCTGACCTGCTGTATCTGCTCAGTCGTCTGAAGCACGATCTCGGTACTACCCATCACACGTTGCCCTACCTCTCCCCAACAAATGGGGGTCCGATACCTCCTCCAATACAACAGCTCAAAGGGTGGCATACCAATGCTCGAATCATGGCTATTGTTGTAGGAAAACTCTGCCAAGGGTAAATACGTGTCCTAACTCCCGCCGAAATCCAATACACATGCTTGGAGCATGTCCTCGAGCGTCTGAATCGTCCGCTCGCCCTGCCCGTCAGTCTGTGGGTGGTATGTGGTACTAAAATGCATCCTCGTACCCAATTCTTCATGAAATTTCTTTCAGAATCTGGAAGTGAAACGCACATCTCGATCTGAGACAACCGAGATCGGCACTCCATGCCGCGATACCACCTCCCTCACGTACATCTCTGCCAACCTCTCTGCTGAAGAGCTCTCACTGATAGCAAGGAAATGAGCGCTCTTCGTCAACCTGTCTACAATCACCCAAATTGCATCGACGCCCCTCGCGGTCCTCCGCAATTTGGTGATAAAATCCATAGCAATATGTTCCCACTTCCACTCGGGAACCTCTAACGACTGCAACTTACCATGCGGTCTCTGGTGCTCGGCCTTAACCCTACGACATGTTAGGCACCTCTTAACGAACCACGCGACGTCCCTCTTCATACAGGGCCACCAATACTCCCTTTTCAGGTCCAAATACATCTTAGTGGCCCCGGGATGGATCGAGAACTTCGATCGATGTGCCTCTTCCATCAAAATGGTACGCGTCCCACCTACAAACGGTACCCAAATCCGACCCTGTAAGGTCATAAGCCCCCGGCTATCGGTAACGAACTCCGATACCTGCCTAATAAATCTCTCTCTCTCTCTCTCTCTCTCTCTCTCTCTCTCTTTCTCTCTCTCTCTTCTAGTTTTCTGGTCTCACGGCCTCAGGCTGGGCTCCTCGAATGGTGTCCAACACTAGAGTCATCACTGTCAATCTCATGCAAACGTCTCTTATCGGGACGCTCTCTGCCCTACGGCTCAGGGCATCGGCTACCACGTTAGCCTTACCCGGGTGGTACAGGATCTCACAATCATAATCCTTTACCACGTCCAACCATCTCCTCTGCCGCATATTCAGGTTGGGCTGATCCATTAAGTACTTCAGGCTCTTGTGGTCCGTGTATATGGTACACCGGACCCCATAAAGATAGTGACGCCAGATCTTGAGGGCGAACACCACTGCCCCCAACTCTAAATCGTGGGTGGGATACCTTGCCTCATGAGGCTTCAGCTGCCTCAATGCATATGATATCACATGCCCCTTCTGCATAAGCACCGCTCCCAACCCTGATATCGACGCGTCACAATACACCACAAAATCCTTCATTCCCTCCGGAAGGGCTAACACCGGGGCTTCGCATAGTCTTTGGGGAAGTGTCTCGAAGGAGGCCTGCTGCTCTAGGCCCCATGAAAAAGCAACACCCTTCCGGGTCAACTTGGTGAGTGGCACGACGATCTTGAAGAAATCCCTGATAAAACTCCCGATAATAGACTGCCAATCCTAGGAAACTCCTGATCTCTGTAGGTGACTTCGGCACCTCCCAACTCATCACTGCCTCAATCTTGGCCGGATCGACTAATATCCCTTTCTGGTTAACGAGATGCCCTAGGAACTGGACCTCTCGTAACCAGAAATCACACTTGGAGAATTTGGCATAAAGCCTCTCCGATCTCAAAACCTCGAGGATTTCTCTCAAATGCTCCTCATGCTGCTCTCTGGATCTCGAATACACCAATATGTCGTCGACGAATACGATCACCGAGCGATCCAACATCGGCCTGCACACCCTGTTCATGAGGTCCATGAACACCGCTAGTGCATTGGTGAGCCCGAAAGGCATCACCACGAACTCGTAATGCCCATAACGAGTCCTGAACGCTGTCTTCTGGACATCCTCATCTCGCACCCTCACCTGGTGATATCCAGACCTCAAATCAATCTTGGAGAACCAAGACGCTCCCTGCAACTGATCAAACAAATCGTTGATCCTCGACAACGGGTAACGGTTCTTGACCGTCAACTTGTTCAACTCCCGGTAATCAATGCACATCTGGTGTGAACCATCCTTTTTCTTGACAAAAACGATAAGTGCTCCCCACGGCGAACTGCTCGGCCGAATAAACCCCTTCCCCAGCAGCTCCTGAAGCTGCGAGGACAACTCCTGCATCTCTGGAGGAGCAAGGCGATAGGCGCAACCCCCGGAACCAAATCGATACTGAACTCTACCTGCCTCTCGAGAGGCACACCCGACAACTCCTCCGGAAATACATCCGGGAACTCACGCACTATCGGAACCTCATCAACTGACCTCGGTCTCTCTGAATCAATCCTCGCGTCTATCACATACGCTACAAATCCCTTACATCCCTGTTGTAGACTCTGTCTCGCTCTAGTGGCTGAACAAAATGCCGACCCAGAACGTGTACCCTCGCCGTACACCGTAAGAACTCCCCCACTAGGGTCTCTTATGGTCACCAGCTGTCGCTCGCAGTCGATGACCGCTCCAAATCTGCTCAAACAGTCCATGCCCACGATAACACAGACATCTCCCATCGCGATAGGGACTAAATCAATCGGAAACTCCACTCCAAAAATCTCAAGTACGCAACCTCGAAGCACCTCTGTGGCATACACCGTTCTCTCGTCCGCTATGGAAACTCTCAGAGGTCGAGTCATTGCCTCCCGACTAATACTGATGTGTTGGCTAAAAGCCAACGATACAAAAGATCGACTCACACCCGAGTCAAATAACATTAAGGCAGGTACATAACTCACAAGAAAAGTACCGGCCATGACATCGGGCGCTGAGCGGACCTCCTCCGCAGTCAACTGGGAGGCTCTCCCTCGTGCCTTCGGTGCCTCGACCTTCGCAGGTCGACTATCCGTAGCTCTCACTACAGTAGGGGCAGATCCCTAAGATGCTCCTTGCGCTGTCCCTCGCAACTGTGGACACTCTGCCTTCCGGTGTCCGGTCTGGTTGCAGTGAAAACATACTGAAAACCCCTTGGGGAAATCCTTGGGCATATGCCCCTCCTTGCCACATTTGTAGCAAGACCCTGCTCTGCACACCCCATCGTGACTCTTGCCGCACTTGCCACAAGTGCGGCCCTTCTGGTTCCCTGATCTCGAATCAGTGGGTTTGGCCCGCTTGGCTACCGGCTGGGACTGAGCCGGCCGCCGATCCCTTCCCTGAGACTCAGCCTCCTCCCTAGCTTGGGTCTCTAACTCTATCTCCCTCTTCCGGGCATTTGCCTGAAGCTCAGCAAATGTACGGTACGTCGTGTTCGCCACGTACTCTCGTATATCCCTCCTCAACACACTCAAATATCGGATCATACGTGCCTGCTCGGAGGACACGTGCTCTGGGCAGAATATTGCCCTCTCATGAAACATCCGAGTAATCGCTGTAATAGACTCGGTACCCTGCTTGAGGGTTAGAAACTCATGTGTCAATCGCTCCCTCTCCACCTGGGGAACGTATTCATCTCGAAACATAGCAGTGAACCTCTCCCAGGTCATTGCAGCAAGCTCAGCAGGCGTGTAGTGCGCCGTCACAAACTTCCACTAGTCCTTCGCTCCCAAGCGAAGCTGGTTCAGCGCGAACCGGACTCTCAAATGCTCAGGAGACGAGCAAGTAAAGAAACACCCCTCTATGTCTGATATCCACCTCATCGCTGCAATCGGGTCCTGGGTCCCATCGAACTCCGGTGGTTTCATGTTGCTAAATTCTTGGAACAGTAACGCATCACCACCCTGCGACCTCGTCGTAGCTATAGCTGCAGTGGCCACAACAACAACAGCCTCAGAAAGAGCAGCGTATCTCTCGTCAAATGTCTCAATCAGAGTGGTCTTGATAGACCCGAACATCTCTGGTATCTCTGCCCTGATGGCCGCAGCCACCTCCTCATGAATGATCCTACGGATCTTAGCATTGCTCGTACCACTGCTCTCTGGTGTGTGGCATGTCCCTACCATGATCTCCCTCTGAAATACAACATAAGAATATTAGGGACTCACTCAAGTATAATCACACTCGATAACTCCACCCTACTTGTTCCTTAGTACTCTAGGGATTCTTACTTGGACTGCGCACTGACTCGGTATCTTCAGTAGTACGGGCCCAATACTACCGTCCATACCGCATCAGCATTCATCCCAAGTCCTCCTCCCAGAGTCCCAAATCCCAAGTACTCTACTCTCTCTAATCATGTGCTACTCACTAGCAGATCTTTAATAACCACCTCGCTGCTATCTAAACACTCTCAAGCATTTCTAGCAGCAAAGCCCCTAGACTAAGGCATCATATATCAGGCCACTCTAGTCCTAATAAGAATACCTAGTCTACTCTAGCATGCATATCATAATTCATCATATAGCATAACATAACATATCTGATAACACTTATTTTAAGGGTATTTTGGGAAATCACCGTTCGGGCGCTGGCTGATCGTACACACGGCTCTGCTCTGTTTGCCTCAAAACTCTTTCACTCTTTTCAAAATTTTACTTTATTATCAAAATTTTCCTCAAATCCTCAGTTTGAGTTCAGATACGCCCGAAGATGCATCTGAATCCCTCAAACCAAGGCTCTGATACCAACTTGTAATACCGTAAAATTTTAAACAATTTTTCACTTTTTAAAACCATAAAATATCATTCACGTTCACTTTTCAAAACAACGTATCAACATTATATCAATACAACCCCAAGATCAAAAACATATAAACTCCGGTGTGCGTGTGTACGAATCATGTCGGCGCCTTCCCGCGACCATCGCTGGTACCTGAAACACATAACACATAACACTGTAAGCATAATTGCTTAGTGAGTTCCCCAAAATACCACTCTAACACATATTTTCCACTCAAGGCTATAACTCTGTCGACCCTCTGGTCAATGTGTCTCAGTGGGGCCCTCCAGCCCCAACTCTCTGTGGACCTTCTGGCCCTAACTCTATGGACCCGAAGCTCCTAACTCTATAAACTCTGAATCATGCATATCACATATCACAATAAATCACAGCACATAAATAACATGCAAATACACTGGCATATAACTCTAAAATACTCTATCACATAATTCTGTTACCACACTAGGTAAAGTATAGTGAGAAGACTCACCTCAGATGTCTCGGTAAATCTCTGACTCGGTAGAAATACGATCTAGCCTTCGCCTAATCACATAAAGTAAATACTCCCATAAATATAACTATACTCAACCCTCTCTTGGCACCCTCATAAGAGTAAAAGACCATTTTACCCCTCTCTTGGCTTAAAGGCCACAATGTTGACCAAACCCTAAAAGTCAACAAAAGTCAACGATCAAACTTTAACCCGACTCGTCGAGTGCACTTGGGTGACTCAACGAGTCTACACGTGTCCACTAACTCTTTAGTCCCGCTTGGCACATCGATTCCCTACCCTTGCTCGACGAGTCACACCTGGCATGAATCGCGGGGCCACCCCGACTCAACTCGCCGAGTCTCAAGAACAACTCGGCAAGTTCCGCCTTGAACTCCAGTCCTCTAATCCCCCTCTGACTCACTGAGTTATTCCCCTAACTTGGCAAGTCTACGCACTGAGTGATTTACAGGAAACCCTAACCCTACTCGCCGAGTCTGATCTTTGGACTCGGCGAGTTCATGCCATGCACAAACTCCATTGACCTCCTGAGCTCAAATCTGTTCCTTTAATCCATAGATCTGACCTTCCGAAGCATGATAATCACATACAGTTCAGACCTTGACACTCATATAACATCTAGATGGTTTCACTTGGTGATTTAGCCCCAAAAATAACATCCTAAGTTCATGGCTCCCAAAATAACTCATAAAGCTCTAAGGGTTAAGGTCTCTGGACCTCTTTGAGTCCAGATCCAAAGCATAAACTCGAGAAGGGACCAATTGCTCCACATATCCATCCTCTATAGGGGTTAGAAAATCCTAACTCTAAGAATCAACACCAAATCTGAAGAAGGTCCGAATAAATACCTCAAGATGAAGTCTCTGAATCTAAAATCACCAGAATTGCACCTCCTTCAGCCTTCTCTTGCCTTGGTCACCTCCTTCTTTCAATCACACCGACAAAATGATCAAAAATGGCCTATCCTTCCTCACAAACGCTCTAGATCTCTTAGGGTTTCTCTCTGGGGTTTGGTAGCCGCAAATGACGGCCCTAAGGGCCTTTAAATAGGTCCCAAACCCGGGAAATTAGGGTTTCATTAAACAGCGTGGACTCGCCGAGTCCACTCATGGACTCGCCGAGTCTAGTCATGAACCCGGATGAAAATCTGCGACCCTACTCGGCGAGTCTAAGCACCAACTCACCGAGTCCCTCTACAAACTCCAAAATAAATGAATAAAATAATATACATGGGATTCCGGATGTTACAATTTTCTACCCCATTTTTTACCCCAAAAGTATATGTAACTTCCAAAAATTCAAGCCCAAAAATTTCATTTTTAAATTAAGTAAAACATAAGTCATATCACCAGAACATTGCCAATAAAGAAAGTTGTAAATTCATGTCTCAAAATCCATGTCTTCAGTACAATAAAAATTAGAGTACATTCCCAGAAAGTCCAATGCGGAATCATGTGTTTGTGATGCGATGCTACGCTGCCGAATCCTTCCCCTTAGACAAAGAGGTACCTGAAACCAAAACTGAAACTCTAAGCACAAAGCTTAGTAAGTTCCCCCATCATACCACATACCATATAATATCGTTGGTATCTTTCAACCGGTAATCATCATCGGTATCTTTCGACCGATAATCATCGTCGGTATCTTTCAACCGGTAACCATCATCGGTATCTTTCAACCGATAACTGCCATCAGTATCTTTCAACCGGTAACTGGGGACTATTCTACCCCTACCACTAGCATACAATAATAAGATATAAACATACAGTCAGGCATATCCGGGTACTGACCTACCCTTCGGTCCTCAGGACCGTTATCAGGGAATCTAATCCCTACTATACACATAACATATCATACAGATATATCTCATGACCAAAGCACATAACCATACCAAGATAATTATCACAAAGACAATCATCTTCTAAATACCCCTTTTTGGTGGGCCGACATTGTTGCCTTAGACCCACCCCTATTGGAAGGTAACTCACCTCAATGTCATGCAGTGTTTGAACTATCCTCGGCGTACAAGTCGACTCCCTTCGAATCCTCGATCCCTACACGACAACCTTTAAGTCATCACACAAAACGTGCAACCCTAATCAGGGTTAGTCCAAGTCCAGTCAAAGTCAACACGCGGTTGACCAGACTCGCCGAGTTGGGCCGCCAACTTGTCGAGTCCCTACCTATCATCTATTATTCTTCGCGCATCTACTCGTCGAGTTTAGAAATGATTCGACGAGTTCCCATTCCATATGAATCACCGAATGAATCCTCATTCGACTCGCCGAGTTGTATGAATAACTCGTCGAGTCCATCCTCATCTGATGAACGTGTCCTGTTATCGACTCGCCGAGTTGTATGAACAACTCGTCGAGTTCATCTTCAAAAGTTGGGAGATCGCCTTGGACTCGCCAACTCTGCTCATGTACTCGTCGAGTCCTATAGACTCCAGGTCTATGGCTAAGACCAATATGTTGGGTCACTCCTTTGAACCCTCTAAACCCTTCTAACACCCAACTGGTTCCCCTGGACCCTCAACAAACTTGGGGACATCAAGCATTGGACTCTCCGAGTCCCAAGAACGACTCACCGAGTCTATATTGTCCAAGTCCCATTTCTCGATTTCTGGTGTACAACACTTGTCCAAATGATAGATCCAAGCCCCTAAGCTCGATCTAGCACGTAAAGTTACGAACTTTACGTGCATGCATGGGACTTTTAAGCGTAAAAGGCCCTAAAATGGCTCTTATAATGCATGGGACCTTCCTTGAGTGCAAAAGCAACTCCAATCTGCCTAGTGACTCTTCCCAAGTGCTAGATCCGAAGTCTTGACCCCCAACCATGTTTGCAAATCATGGTTGGTCACCTCATATGGCTTAAAAGCCCTAAATCATCCCCAAAGAGGGATCTAAATAACAAGCAAGCAAGGTATAGACTTTATACCTTTCAAAGACTGCAAATGATGTCCCAAACACGAATCCTTTAGTCTCCTCTTGATCCTTCTATGCTCACCCTTCTTCCTTGTGAAAAAAACCACTAAAATCACCACAATTGCCTTTAGATCTTTACACACTCGGCTAGGGTTTGCTATGGAGGGTCTCTGGGAGCAATATGGACGAGTGGTGGCTGAAAGAGATGATTAAATAGGGTGCAAACCCTCAGATTAGGGTTTGTCCAGTCAGAGCCTACTCGTCGAGTCTGGCCACCGACTCGACGAGTCCGTCACTTAAGTCCCGTGTCCAAACCCGCTCCTACTCGACGAGTTGGGCCTTCAACTCGCCCAGTCTCAGGCCAAAAATGCAAAATACTTAAATAAAATACATACCAGGAACCGGGTGCTACAATATATTCCTAGAATATTCCGTTTTTATAGCTTTTATATATATATATATATATATATATATATATATATATATATATATATATATATATTGTCAAATACAACACTTTACTAATTAAACTCTATATTTATGATTGATTAATATAAATTAGTATATAACATGATATTATAAATATTAAATATTGCACTTAAATTATAATTAGTAGATAAAATAAATTAGAAATGTATGAAATAAAAATAAGAGGGGCTAAAATTGGCAACCAAACTTCACCTCCATTTTTGGAGATATGAATAGTATCCCCCCATTTTTGGAGATATGAATAGTATTCCCCCATATGGGGGAATACTATTCATATCTCCAAAAATGGAGGTGAAAATGGGGTCGGGTTGGACAAGAATGGGGGTGGAAATGGAGTTTGGGGGTGGGTTGGTGATGCCCTAAGGGTGCGTTTAGTTGCGGAAAAATTGACCGTTTTCCGGAAAATTTTTTCAAGAAAAATGAGAATTTTGAAAACACGTTTAGTTCGTCTATTTTTCTAAATTTTTCACGGAAAATGAAAATTTTCCATCTACTAAAATTACAAAGAAGTTGGAAATTTTTGGAAAATCGATAATCATTGTTTTCCATATTTTTCAAATTCCAAAATTTTTCTAAATATAAACACCCACTCTCATCCCATCCATCTCTACCTACCTTCACATTAACACCCCCAGCCCACCACACCCCTACCTACCTACACTCACTCCCAAGTCCACCCCCATAAACACACACACACACACACACACCAACCCCTACAAACACACACACCCCCCCCACACCCACCGATACCCCCATAAACACACACCAACAAACACACACACACATACCAATCCCCACAAACACACACACCCACACCCACCCCCACCCCCACCCCACACCCACCCACACATAGGCCCACCTATAGTCCAAATGGTCAATATCCTTAACTTCATAAAATATTATTCACCCGCTGCCATGATACCCACTGTACAAAAAGTATTGATTATCAGGAATAATGTTAATAAGGATCAACTACAATAATAACTTTTTAAGGAAAATTGTGGGAAATAACATATACACTACTCCTTTAAAATTGCCTAAGGTGTAGATTGTCCTTCGCATATAGGCACATAGCTCTTACCAGCTTCTAACTTCTAGTTTTTAAGAAAAAAAAAACAAAAAGAAAAAAAAGTTTTGTTGGTCAGCATGATTTTTAGGGTTTGAGTTAATTAAAAAACTACTTCAGTTAATGTTTAACAATTTTTTGTCAAGTTTTAACAAGTTTACTTAAACACCCTTTAAAATAAGTAAATCATATCTATATTTTTTGATAATTACTTTATACGATTAAATATAAATATATTTAAACAATTATGATGTTTTTATTTAAAACAAAATATATATCTTAAATGATTAAATATAAATATAATTTAGTAAGTATGATATTTTTATTTGAAACCATCATATTCAATGAATTTTATAATTTATTAATCTTCATCTAACAAATAAACAAATATTTATTATATGAATATACAAACCAAAATTAATATCTTAGTAGTTAGTAGTATTGTCTTTTAGAAACACCTTTAGACCGGAGGGTGTGGGAGATACTATTCCCTCACCTTTGGTGGGCCATATCCCTCTTTCTTTCACTTCATTTTCTCTCACCTAAAAGCCAAGGAATGGGTGGGAAGTCTTTCCTTCACTTTTTTTAATATATTTAATACATATATTATACTCATTTTGTAGAGAATTAAAAACCATGAACTTTGATATATTTTTTATATTTTTATAGTAGATGTATAATTTTATAAATATTAAAAAAGATAAAAAGAAAAAAGAAAAAAAAGCTGACCAATAGCATGAGGAGAGAGAGTGCGGCACCCCCTACCCCCACCTCTTTTCCCGCGTTTCTTTCCCTCACCCACAGAGTGGTGAGCAGGAGTGAGGGAAGCTTCCCTCACCCTTTTCCCGCACCCATTCCGTCTAGCCTTAATATGTAAAAAAATGTTTGATATGTTTTCTTACAAAATTGAAAACTATTCTTTATTAGTAAAAAAGTCATCATTTAGTAGTATGCATAATTTTTTTTACCAATTGAGAATTTACTCGGTACATTTGGTCTTGAAATTTGAAATATTTTTATTTTTTGGATTTCTATCGTTTATAAAAACTAATTTATCATATTTCTATTTAAATTTAGTTTATAACCATGTTCTTGTATGTCATTTTAAAAGCTCTTAGCTACTTGTATTGAACACTCTTATATAAATAAATATTATAATTTACAGCTTCCAACTAACATTCCAACTAACAGCTATTAGCTTTAGGTTTCTGGCTTCCTACTATACTCTTATCGAATACGTTTGTAGTGTATATTGTTATTTCACACAATTTTCTTTTTAAACTTGTTATTCTAGTTACCTCTCATTAATATTATTATAAAAAATCAATACATATGTGAATAAGCATACGCGCATTTGCATATGCACATATGCAAAGAAGAAAAACAACACAACATATATATATATATATATATATATATATATATATATATATATATATATATATATATATATATATATATATAATATAAATAAGTTGTGTCTAAAACATTTATTAAAATTTCATTTTTAATTTTTTTTATATGTGCATATGCATACAAACGTACATTTCAAATTTATTTTTGGCGATGATTCTAGACGTTTTATAAGGGCAATTTAATATATTTGTTTTAAAAATGTTTGCGTAGAAAAAAAGTTCACAAGTTCTTAGGGTTTGTTGGTTCTCACTATCTATCTATACAAAACACACACACACACACACACATATATATATATATATATATATATATATATATATATATATATATATATATATATATATATATACTAGTTTATAACCCGTGGGAACTACGGTTACAAAATTAATTAAAATTTCATTGTAAAAATTCAAAATTGTTAATCAATTATTTTAAATAAATTATTAATTAAGAGATATTTTTACTAGTTATGTAAAATTGTATTCGTCGATTCAAATAAATATGTGAAATTAATTTTTAATTTATATCGGATAACTTTTATTTGTGAATTAATGTAAACAATAATATAAAATTTAAAATGGAAAATGGAAAATAAATAGATTGACAAGTAACATCACATTAATTAGGAGGTCTAATAAATTTGAAATGAAGAATTAATTAATTGACAAGTGGCATCATATTAATTAGGATGTCTAATATGGTGACACATGGCAAAACAACTACTATTTTATTAGTATATATATATATATATATATATATATATATATATACTAGTTTATAACCCGTGAAACCACGCCTACAAAATTAATTAAACTTTAATAGTTAGAACACAAAATTATTAATAAATTATAATCGTTAATTTAAATAAATATGTGAAATTATATCACCTTATAATTTGTATTAATTTTATTTTAATTTTTACTCCATTGTTATTAATTTATTGTAATTAAAATGAAAATTTTAAAATTTGAAATAGATAATTAATAGGTTGACAAGTGACATGCATTAATTAAGAAGTTTAATAGGGTGACACATGACAAAAAAAGAATAAAATATGTATTAATTAGGAGGCCTAATATGATGACATGTCAAAAGGAGATTTAAACTATTCTTTTATTAGAAGGGATATATATATATATATATATATATATATATATATATATATATATATATATATATATATATATTAACCTTTTGTTCTTCCCATCTTCAAACTCATATAAAATAATAACATGTGGAATCCACTAATTCTCTCTATGAATCTCCTCTTTTATTTTGACATTAATAAAATGAATAGGATGATGTATATATTTATCAAAAAGGAAATCCCTTCTTGAAGTCGTCTTCATTTTATATGACGCTTTAATTAAATACGTCCACCTCTTGACGGACTATGAAAAACGTCTTCTTCCTACCACCACAATCGCTTCTTCTCTGGTCCAACACCAACCCTAGCCACCTCCTTCATCTTCGATGAAAACCCCACAATACCGAAGAATTTATGTTTCCAAACGAGCATCCACTAATGGGTTCTTATGAAAACACAAATTTAGGGCACAAAGATGAAGATCTGGTTTAAATGAGAAAAACAATAGGGAACACAATGATGACATGTTTAACTTTCGTAACCAGTCTGCACTAGCGTGGTTCGGATGAAAAAAAATCGGGGAATGGTGTGGTCTGCTTTGAATACAAAAATCGTGAATCGAATTGCTATCCGAAACCAGTGGGGTTCATTCCCCATTGGGTAAACTTTGTTTGAATGGTGGGTTTAATTTTTGTTTTGAAATTTATTTTCTTCAACATCTTTAAGTTCACCATCCTAAAAAAAACTCATATCTTTTGTTTTGGGTATATCCCGGTGGGTGGTGAAAGACTGAATAATATTAATCTTGGTTTATTAGTTCTTTTGATTTCATCTTCATAATTATAGTTTTGGCATTTGATTTTTAATGAATTTGTTGTTTTCTTTTTGTTTGATTTAGTTATAGTCTTGAATATGATTTTGCTATTTAGTAGTGGTAGGAGGTGGATGGTTTGGTGGTGGTAGGTTGTTTAGAGGAAGATAGTGGTAGTGGGAGGTGGTTGTAGGAAGCATATGGTGATAAGAGGTGAATATGTTCTTGGATTAAAATGAAAGACGAATTTAATTAAAATGCTTAATAATAACAAATAAAGAAAAAGTCATGTCAGTGCCACGTAAGCATGTCCTAGTAACTCCTATGTGATATGTCATGTCAGCTGTGGTAACCGGATGATCTTTTCATTTGTTTCATAATGGCTTAATTGTCACTGAGTTTACAAGTTTAATATTAAGCATATTAATGACTAATTCACGACAAATTATAGTGACGGATCTAAAAGAATTTCATATTGGGGACACATCAACTATATGATCAGGTCATATCAATTTAGCTAAAACAATCGGGTCTGGTAAAAAAATGATCTATTATTCCATTCCATTAAAAAAAATTCATATGTAGTTTATGAAAATTAATTGATTGACATGTAACCTATATTCAAAGTTTATACCATTATAAATTTTTATAAAATTAACAAAATCAAATAAAAATTGACCGCAAAATTTACATATAACAATCCCTTTATCATTTATAATAATACTTTTAAAAAAACTTATATGAATGACATTCAAAAATTATCTTTTATAACCCTTAAGTTATATGATATAAGTAATAAGATAAAGAAATAGAATAAATTGAAATAATCTGCAATGAAGTAAAATAACAATTTTTTTTTTGAAGTGGAGTGTTAAAAAGCCTCCTACGTCCTGTCGTAGGTTCATATATACAAGGCGAATTCCTGCACGTTGTGTGAGATAATGTCACACCCCAAAACCAAGAACGGCGGAAACGTTCAGGGGTGGAGGATGTCATGTAAAGTATCATAACAGTGCAAAGTAGTAAACAAGCAACATCATCCATTGCATTAATAGTAAAGTTTTAATACATGTGTGTTCTTTCATAGTAATAAGACACCAAAATAAGTAATCAAAATAAAAGACGAGTCTTGACTACTCTGTCTTCTCAAAACTTGATCATCGTACCTGTCTACTGGAGACCTGAGAATACAAGTTATTTTGAAAGCGTAGATCAACATTTAAGCTGGTGAATTCATAAGTACTTTAGTGTCATTGATTTGTAAAGCTGTGATGAAAAGACTTGTAAATGTTCAATGAAAAAGTTTGTATAAGTATGAAAACCCTAGAAAAATCTCATATTTCCTACTAGTATAAAAAGTAGTATTCTACCAAGACCCGATTGTTTTGAAAGTTTGCTTCTCTGTAAGAATGAAGGTTTTTCCCATCTACAACTATTATTAACAAAATATAGTCTACCTCATCGTTTATGTGAATGTGTCACAAGATAAAAGTAATAGGCAAAATTATATAATCATTGAAATCGTATCCTTTTGTATAGGATAAACATGGCGCGGTAAATCGCCGAACAGTATAACTGAGATATCTGTCGATGATATGTCCCACTGTAGCCAGCAGCCAGGTGTAGGATGGTCAGCCCCGTAGTATGCAATTGTCTTTCTAGTATAGTATATAACAATTCTCTTCATATAGTATGTAGTAGTCTACTTAGTATAGTATACAGTGATTCTCTTCATATAGTATGTAGTAGTCTTCCTAGTATAATCATTGAAATCGTATCCTTTTGTATAGGATAAACATGACGCGGTAAATCATCGAACAGTACAACCGAGATAATCTGTCGATGACAGGTCACACTGTAGCTAGCAGCCAGGTGTAGGATGGTCAGTCCCGTAGTATGTAATCGTCTTTCTAGTATAGTATATATCAATTCTCTTCATATAGTATATAGTATAGACTCATGAATGAACTGACTCTTGTGTGTTTCCTTGTACTAGGAATAGTAATTAGTATCTCCTAACTATGCCTATTATAGTTTACTAGAATGTCCAAGTATGTTTATACACTTTTGCTACTCAAGGGTGTTGGAACTGAAGAAGAATTAAAAACTCTCATATCAATACATATATACTTCTAACATAAGTGTATAGATATGGTATTTAGCAATATAAAAGTTAAAATGAGGTTTTGTAATACATTTAAAGGTTTTGAACAATAAATCATAATGAATTGATGTCAGTTTTATAAACTGATTTAAAAGTAGTTTGTTTGATAACAAGGTCTAAAGTAATTGAAATCCATAGTTTGGAGAAGGTGCTAGGTGTCAAGTGAAGACTTGAACACACACAATTTCCTATTAACATATAAAGATATATTATATGTAACTAATTAGTGATTATAGCACTAATTAAGGAAGTATAAACACCCTAGAACATGGAAAACACTTGGATTTAAGTGTTATAAGAACTTAGGGTTGCATCTAAGGGTTGTAAGACCTTGCTTTAGAGTTTACGACCCAAGGACCAAACCCCATGGAGTTTACGGCCTAGGGTTTATGGACCTAGTGGGTTTACGACCATAAACCCATGGCAAATCTTACCATTTTGTAGTTTAAGGTCTATAGCTTAAGTATGAAGCGTCCTAGTCCAATATCCAAGCCTTAGGAGGTAATGGAAGCACATATGCAACACATAATGGTGTTTACGACCCAAGGAGTTTGCCTTGGTTGTAAACCCATGTGTTCTTGGGCATTTTTGGAGTTTTTCAAAGATTTAGCAAGTAATCTAAGCATATAATTAGATAGGAGGAGTGTACTTACTTATAGGAAGCTTGCAAGAGTGTTTAAGGTCCAAGAACACTAGTGTGTGTTCTTGGTGTTCTTGGTGAAATGAAGAACACTTGAAGATCTATCAAATGAAGAAATTTCATTGATGAAATCATGTTTATTCACTAGATGTGTAAGGCTATCAAGTTGAAAATGGAAAGATCACTTACTGGATTGAAGATTGGAATGAATGATCTTGATGATACTTGAGAGCAAACTCGAATTCTAGGCTTGAAATGGCAAGAATGAATGAAAAATGGCTAAGTTTTTCTTATATAGGCATGGATTTTATGACCGTAAACTCATGGTCTCATGGCCGTAATGTGACATCCCCATTTTCACGGCCAGAAAAGACCGATTTTGTTTATGCTTTATAAAAATCAGAGTACTTTTAATAAAAATGTTGCGGAATTTGTTCCCAGAAAAACACGATAAATACGTTATTAAAACATTTTTGAAGAAACGTATTTTATTCATTTTAAAACATTTGGGATGTCATTGTCAATACAGAAACATAAGCATAAACAGAACTTACATTTATTTATACTAGTGATCTACATCTCTTTAATCTCAGTGTAATGTGACTTCATATGAACACCTGTGATATAAATAAACTGAGTGGGTCAGGTTGGGAAACCTGGTGAGTACATAGGGTTTTCAACCCACAATAATATAATTATTATGTTTAAACAATCAAGCAATTAAACCCAATTACCCATCCCCATTATCTTCTTTACTCTTAAGGATCTACCCTAAGAATCAGCTATTTCTCGTTCATTCATTCCTAAGGATTATCCTAAGGAATCGGCACGAAGTCCATCGTTACCAAAGCTTATAGATTACAACTGGTGAACACGTAGTCCAAAACATCTGGTAAACACTTAGTTCAAAAATAACTAGTGAACACACTTAGTTCAAAATACCTAGTGAACACACTCAGTTCAAAGATACAAAGTGAACACAACACACACACACACACAAACACACACACACACACATATATATATATATATATATATATATATATATATATATATATATATATATATATATATATATATATATATATGCTAATAAAACATCTATTGCACATAAAAGTAAAGATAGACAAAGTACATTTGTTATTATTATTATTATTTTTTTTTTTGTAATTTGTCGATATTTTTTTCTTCAAAAATTGTTGTTTCAAACTTTTGCTCATGATTTGATTTGTTAAGATTGACACTCTTGCTGCTTATTTTGGGCTTGGACAACAAAGACATAGGTAATTTCCCTATCCACCTACAAATATATAATATACGCATCACCACATTTTAGAATTCAAAATTTGTAAAATTTTCATATAAAAACATCATCATCTTAATTCTTCTCCTTCAACATCAACTTTCAGGAGTTTAGCCGATGCTCGAATGAATTTTGAAGTTGTCAAGTGTTGCGCTACAGTTCTTTTCTTGGTAATTTCTCATGGAATTAAACATTCATTTCTGTATGAGTCTGTTTGATATGATGAAATGGAATTAACGTATAGAATAGGTCATTCAATCATGAAATGGAATTAACGTATAGAATAGGTCATTCAATCATGAAATGGAATTAACGTACTGAAATAAACAAAGTAATAAAATATATAATTATATTCTATTATTATATTTGGTTGGCTTGAACGAATAGAATAGGTCATTCAATTGTGTATAAATGGAAAAGCAATAAAACTAAATTCATAAATAAATAAATAAAATCATAAAACTAACCTGTAAGTAAATAAAGATATATCTTTAAACAAAGTGTTTAAACAAAGTGCACATGTGCATATTACTTTTCTTTTAAAACACATGTTAAATATATTTCAAATAATATAGTTTAGCTTTTTCGGAAGATTAAAAAATTAATTGAAATTCTGAAATTTTTTAAATGTTAAAATTATTGAAGATGATATAATAAAAGTAATTTATAATTATAATATATCATTCAATGAGGGAAGAAAAGAAAAAAAAACACTGCTCCCTTCCCATGGAATAAAAACATCCCTTGTGAAGGAATCACATTCGGTATGGAATGTTGCATCCCATTTCTTTTATATTTGTCGTAAACAAACAAGATTTTATAGCTTCCAACTACATTGTCTAAGTTTTTATAATGCAAACTCACTCAAACATACCAATCACACAGGAATCTATAAATCCAAGGGAACAAATTCCAATTCCAGTTGAATCTGATAACGCCATTCCATATAATGAAGTTTGCATGGCGTCAATCACTGTAGTATCCGTTTCTCCCTATTTTCACAGGTTCCAAAAAATACAAATCCTTCACAGAGACATTCCGTTACAGATCCGCTGTGATTCCATGAGAATACGATTTGGATTAAGCACAAAATATCTCGACTATGCTGGAAGACCACGCTTAAGTTTTGTGGTAGATGCAAACTCTCCAAATCTATGTAATCTACTTGATGCATGTGATAATATTACCAAGAGATTCTTGGGTTTTGATTGCAACTCTGAATGGAGACCTCTTGTTAACAGAAAGTTTTCTGACTCACCCACCGTTAGATTAAAGTAAGTTTTATCACTAACATATAAAATGAGAAATCATTTCAGAAAGCAAGACATGTTAGTTTTAACCCCTACTAAGCTAGAAATAGGGGTGACAATCCTTGTAATAATAAAAATAAAAAGCTATGATTAGATTTGAATTATTAGTATGAGTAATTTGAAATTTGTACAGCTTAAGGACTGAAGATGGAGAGAGGAGTGGGTGGATGACAGAGATATACCATAAGGATTCATCATCATCATCATCTTCTTTGTCTGCACCACAAATGGTTTCGAGTAGTGGTTATGATGTGGCAGAATTGGATTGGTTGTTTCGTCCCGGTGGCTTTGTGGATGCGTACTTGTGTTTAGAACCGTATAACTATCCAGAAAATGCTGGAATCCGGTTAGTGGCCAAGAAGTTAATTGTTCATTACTAAATACTAATGTTAGGATTATTATAGTTATTGTTGTATACTTGTGTTGTTTTCATTAGAGTTTCATGTTAGGTATTCTCCTTCACACCCCCTCCCTTTTCACTGATATAATATTATTTCAAGACTTTGGGTTCATTATCAAAGTGTTTTGGTGCATACGTGTATTTAGCCGAAAATTAGAGCACTTTAACGATGTACCTATCTTATGAGTTAATAACATTTTCGTCATATCATTCCATTGACTTAGACATTCAAATGGTTAACCTTTTTTTTGTGAATTTATTTAAGTTATCTGCATCTATCTAAAATGTTATATATATATATATATATATATATATATATATATATATATATATATATATATATATATATATATATATATATATATATATATATATATATATATATATATTGTGAATTTATTTAAGTTATCTGCATCTATCTAAAATGTTATATTTAACATCATTCGTTTAATTACTCGTTTTCTAAACATATCATATTTTAATAAATATTATCACTAGACATTAATATATAAATAAATAAATATAATAGAATATATTGTTTCAAAAAGAATATAATACAATCAGGTAGATGTGGCAAAATTTAACATGACACGAAACCCAACAAGAAATAAGCGAGTTTGGGTAAGATATTTCAGCTCGTTTAAATAAACAGATTTACACGACACGACACGACACGAAAATTAAACATGTATGGTTAGGGTTGAAAATTTCAACTCGAATATAACTCGAAAATGATCCGTCTATTTATATGCAAGTTTTTTGAATTTTGTAAATAAACTAGAAATATAAAAAACCAAAACAATAAGTAAAATAAAACATTTGTATTGATTCATTTTGTAATGTTGAAATGACTTAGTCGTCTACATTAAGACTTCATTTTCAATTTTTCCGTTCTCCCAAACTACATAGTCCCTTTGACCACTCTCTCATCCTCATGATCTTGTCTTCCGCCTCTCCAACTCCTACTCTTTCAATTTTGGCATCTGAACTTACTATGACTTCATCTATTCTGCCTCTAAACTATTAATTTTTCCTTTCCACTTATCAAACTTCTACTCTTTCAACATGCTCAATATTTTGACCTCACATAAAACGACATATTTCAAGGTATACCCCTAACACGAAGTCCGACATGAAAATAAACAGGTTGAAAAGACACGACATGTTAATTAAACGGGTCGGGTTAGGGTCAGACGCTTTCAACCCGTTTAGTGTGTCGACACGACACGAACCCGACATGACACGATACGATTGTCACCTCTACAATTAAGGGTGAGAAAAATCAAAACTGAAAAATCGATGAAACCGAAATAAAAAAAATGAACCTACGCTTTTAGTTTTGGGTTTGAATTATTTAAAACATAAAAAGTCGGTTTGGGTTTAGTATCAACTTTACAAGATAACCCAAAAAAATAAACAAACCTAATATGTAAAACCGAACAAAAAATCCAACCCAACATATGTATATTTTAAAACTTAAAATAAGTGTGTTTTATTTTTATGCAACTTAGGTTAGAGCTTAGGACTTAGATTAGAATTAGAAGCTTGAAATCGAAATCCCAATCTCTCTCTCAAGTTAAAAAGCGTGCAAAACCCTAGTCCGTGAACTCGTTAAATTTGGTTGGAATCTGTTTCACATTTTTATAATTCCTGGAAATGGGTTAAAACACAACAACCCATCAACACATAGGTTGAAACCGAGAAAACGTTGAGTATCTTCAGAAGTGATGCATGAGCTGTACTTGCGACATATGAGCTATTGAACAAGGAACTCACTCTGTCAAGTAAGTTCCGCTTAGGAGCGTTGAGAATCTTTGGAAGGGAGCATATGGACAACTCGGGTAGTGTATTGAAGTTAGCATGCGGGAAGTACGTGGAACTTGTCTTTACCATGGATTGGCATGGGAGTGTCATATATGTTCACGAGGAAGTAGTTGAACTACCAGGTCGTGTATTGGAATGTTGGAACTTGGTTAGCTCACAATATATATCGGTTATCGATTGCCATGGATTGGCAATTGTGAGTCAGTTTCAGAAAGGGTATGCATGCTTTCCATGTATTATATTGTAATCAAGCATCGTCGCAAGTGTAGAAGTAAATGAGTGTCCGAGGATATTCTTCTTTAAGTATGGGGATAAAGTGATACAATTGGAATTCATTAGTGCTCCACCAGAATGTGTAAGGATTGTAGATTTAGATTGTTTGACTCATGTTGGGGTGGAGCTCGTCAGGTTTTAGATTGTGTGCTACACGGATGTTATGTGTTGAGTTGTCCATGGATAGGGTGAGCATGGGTTAGTATGATTGACCATGATAAACCCTTAAGGGGAAGTGGTCAAGGTTTGGATGATCATGATAGGCCTTTCAGGGAAGTGATCAGTCCTCGGTATGCCCGTGTCTAAGATAAACCCTTCGGCGAATCAATATGTTGGTGTAGAGCTGCTATGTGTAAGGAATGTATTATGTTAGTGGATAATAACAAGTTGAAAGTCAGAATTATGTGTCAAAAGTATCCAATCGAGTTCAACTATTAGTATTGGAGTATTAGTTCTAGAGATTATAAGCCATAAGTCTCCCAATAGTGCTTGATGATTATACTTTTGTGACCAATGGCATAGTGATGACTTGTCAAGAAATCAAGTATGCATTAGAATCCATTTACGAGCATGGTCTCCAGGTGTGGAAATTTGTTGAGATTGCCTTATCGAAATGTTTTTTGATACTCGTTTCACCGTAGATTGGACTATTCCCTCGCTAGAAGAAAGATTGGTTGATGGGTATATCTAGAGAACCCTTTTTCTTGATTCGTTAAAAGAATTGTGTGAGAGTTGTATTCTTCGAGATAGTCGAGGCGGATTTTGAGACGAAATCAGTTTAAGTGGGGGAAAAGTGTAACATTCGTTTCCAATTAATGATTTCGAAATATGATTGATAAATTATAACGAGAAATTATATAATTAAAGACTAAGTTTTTTAAGTTTGACAAGTTAATTAATTAAATAAAAAGCATTATATAGATGTTAAGGGTTAAATTAATAATAATAATAATAATAATAATAATAATAATAATAATAATAATAATAATAATAAATATAAAAGTTTAAAACAAATCATTTTATCTAATATAAAGGTTCATGGGGGGCTAACTTGTAAATTTTAGAAACCAACTTTGTTAAAGAAATTTGTTGTGGGGTCAAAACTATCATCATGCCAAAGTCAAGGGACCAAAAGTGTCAAATGCTAGAAAATGCTTGTTTTCTTCTCTGATTCTCGACACATCACTTCTGGTGGTTACAAAACTCATTTTGGACATGCAAATCTTTCACTTTCGAAAGTAGGACGACTTCTAGCCATCTATACCCATATATATTCGTATGAATGCACTAGGGTTGGAGGAGTTACGACGGGTTTTAAAATAGGAAGTTGTCATCATGTTTCCCAACAAAAAAATAAGAACATGTCTCATTCTCGTGATGTCCGATGATCAGAGATGTTTTTGATAAAGACAAAGTCACTAGGTCACCACTCATAAAAGAGGAACATAAGGAAGGAACTCTGACATGTTTTGATGCATCTCTGTCAATGCTTCGAGATGCATAACTTTTTCCAGCAAACTCAATGTGAAAAAGGAGAGAAAGTAGAGAGAGCTTCGATGGTACTGTGTTAGAGGAGGTTCTGTTATTTACATGGTGGTCATTCATGTAACACCATGTTTCGAGTCGTTTAATAATTCGGGGCCCTAGACCGAAGATGTAGTATTATATGGTTTCGGGCTTTTGGGAAAGAGCGGTTTGGACCCTTTTGGATGTGGGTAATGTAGATTACGGGATCCAAGAGTTCCGTTTGTGTTTTGGAGCTCAAGAGTATAACCGTAAAGTGATAGTTCGGGCCTTTTATGAAGTTTAGATTTAAGCTCGAAAGTTTTCAGGCAAAGGAGAGTTGGTAGAATTGTAGAGCTTCTCATTACCTTTTCGTGGATATAAAGAACGTCGAAATCGAACTTAGAACGAAGAAGTTATGGACTTTGAAAGATTGGTGGTTTTAGCCACTAGCCGAGTACGTTGGGAGTACTGGCTCGATGCATGAGCGCAGAGTGTCACACCCCAAAACCAAGAACGGAGGAAACGTTCTGGGGCGGAGGACGTCATGTACAGTATCACAACAATGTAAAGTAGTAAACAAGCAACAACATCATCCATTGCATTAATAATAGAATTGTTATACAAGTGTGTTCTGTCAAATTTTGATAAACACTAAAGCATAAATCAAAATGAAAGATGAGTCTTCAACGAGCTCCATCTTCCCTAATCCTTGCATCGGTACCTGTCTAAGATGACATGAGGATACAAGTAATTTTGAAAGCGAGTATCAGCTTTGAAACTGGTGAGATCATAAGTATTTTAGTGTCTTAATTTGTATGTAAGAATTTGTATATGAACTGTAAGTAGTGAAAATGTTTGTAAAACAACTGTAAACGTTTGAAAAACCCTAGAAATCCCTATGATTCCTATTATAACAGGGAGTCTTCTACCAAGACTTAACTGATCTTTATGTAGCCTTCTACCAAGGCATCTAGTGTCTGTGTGTGTCTCTTGTAAGAGTGAGTATTTCCCAAGTCTGACTATCATTAACCAAAAATATAGTTTTCTACATTACAGTGCGTCGTGTGAATATTCACAAAGTGAATGTAATGGGAAAATGAAATAGTACTATGGTGTAGTACCAAACTACAACCGTACCAATTACCTTAAGTCTAGGGTAATACTTCTAAGTACTGTAGCATTTGTAATAAATAACTACATCGGTACTCAACTGCCTTATTTGAGGGATAAGGTATAATGTGATGTCTAGATCCCAGACTATATGCTCCCCTATCAAAGGGATTTTGGGACCTACCCATGACCCCTGCATGTATGCAAGCCATGAGCATCCACATTACTATGATCAATGTATACTCGATATAACGATCAAAATTGCGTTGTGATTCATCGGTATAGTTAGATCCTGAACTGGTTCCATGCTATAGCACCTAGTGATGTCTGTTCTATGTATATGTAAGCGTACTCATGTAAGTGTGATCATGTGATAGTATAGTAATGTACTGTAATGTTCTAGCTGTAATGTATGCTCTCTCTATTTAGCAAGTATAGTAATGTACTGTAATGTTCTAGAAAGTATTGACTCATGAATGAACTGACTCATTGTATGACATCGCGTTCTAGTAATAGTTCTAGTATCTTCCTAAACTACCCATATGGTAGTTTACTAGTAATCTAACTGGTACGTATGAACATGGATGTATACCCTTGCTACCCAAGGGCATTGGATGAACTGGAAAGACCTTTTATAACTATATATGTACACATGATATATAACTAATATTTAAACGACCTTCGGACGAGTACCCGATATCCCATCAGACCACATCCAAATCGAGGAAAAGGAAACAGGGTGGATAGCCTTCCTAAGTCTTTTAAACTTTACTTATATTACTATACATATAGAGGCATGCAATTTATAATATAAAAGCATAAAATAAGTTTTGTAAAACCTTTCAACATAATTATTATCTAAGAAAAGATCGACTTGATGTCAATCTATAAAACGGTATGAAAGCATGGGTTTGATAAAACAGTTTAAGTATTAATAAACATTTGTTTGAAACACAGTTGTAAATGAGTTTGAAATGAAACATAAAGAGTAAAATGTACAGTTTAATAAGGAGTTTTAAACATATAAAGTGTTTATGAAAATCATTTGAAGGAAACTGTTTGATAAAACGGCTAATGAGTAGTAAATCATTTGAACGCTGCTTATTAATCACATGTGATTGATATAATAAGTAGCATGATTCTACTTGTATCCCCCCATAAAACATTTAAAAATAGTTAAAACATTGATTAAGGGGTATGAACTCACCTGTTGAAGTGATTGGATTTGAACGGACTGTTATCGTAAGGAATGATTGGACAAGTGCTTGGTGTCAAGTGAAGACTTTAGACACACACAATGATCCTAATTACATATGAAGACATATGTATATAAATAATTAGTGATTAAAACACTAATTATACAAGTATAAGCATTTTAATGCGAGGAAAACACTTTTGGTCAAGTGCTAGGAGGCAAATGGGTTGCAACAAAGGAGTAAATGCCTCTAATGGGAGTTTATGGTCAAATGACCATATGTTTTGGAGTTTACGGCCCAGGGGAGTAAACTCCTGTCCGTAAACTCACAATAAGGTCTCTAAATGAAGCTTAGAATTAATACAACTCTAGTGGTGAATTGTTCCAAGGCTTAAACAATTGATTGGGCTTCCTATTGACTCCTTTGAGGAGTTCACGGCCCTAGGACCATATCCCATGGAGATTATGGCCATAATCTCCCTTGGGGAAAGGTTTATGGTGTTTTCAAGTCTCTAACACTTCAAGGTTATGATCTATGTTGGGTTCTAGGCATAAGGAAGGAGTTAGGGTGTCATTTGACCCCTTTATAGGGGTTTACGGCCCAAGAACTTTTCTTGGTCGTAAACTCCATAATACTTGTGATTCCTTATGTTTTCTAGGCTTTAAACACTTTAGGGTATATGTCTAAATTCAAGCCTAAGCCTTAGGAAGTGTTTGTGGCATCAAAACACCCCTAATTTGTGTTTTCGGCCCATGTACCATTTGGCCATGTGTTTGCGGCCGTAAACACCCCTAGGTGTTGGTATTTTGATTGTTTTGGGTCTTAGACACATCAAGGTAATGTGCTATGCTAGTCTCTTGGTTAAATGAAGGCATTTAGGGCATTTTTGCACTTAAACATGGAGTTCACGGCCCAAGAACTTCCTTGGCCGTGAACTCACTTTCATCCTTGTTTCTAATTGATTTTAGTGTCCTAAACATGTAATGGAGGCTTTTAGTTTGAGTTCCAAGGCTTTGAGGGGCATTGGGACACTTTTGGCCCTTAAAATGGAGTTTACTCCTCAAGTGTTCTTGGGCGGTAAACTCCCAAATCTTGGGGTTTTGGTCCGATTTTGATGTTATAATACACAATCTAAGCTATATAATATAACTAGATCAAAGTACTCACAATTTGGGATAAAAACCCGAAGATCCGTGAGAGAGAATTTTGACTTTTCTCTAAATGGAAATGTAACTAATGAACCAATATGGTTCAGTTTTCTATATATAGTCCTGGGATTCTTGGCAGAAAATATTTTTATTCCCGGAATGAACTCTACTATCCTAGAGTATTGGAATAACAGTGTTGCACAAAGCCCTAGTGCATCCACTCTCCTGATATCTCCTTAAGTGTAAACCTTGAAAAACTGACAAACTTATACCCGAAGTCTGGAATTTCACTGAAACTGTTCTAACTTCTCTTGGCTTGATATGGTTTGTTCAGAATGGAAATTTCGGGTTGTCACACAGAGGCACCCACATGAGTGTACGTGGGTGTACGCGAGGCATACACTCGACTTGGAAAAACCCTAATTTTTATGGTTTGTGCCCTATTTAAACACTTTAAGTTGCTTCAAGACTCTCTTATGGCCAACCTCCACCTCTCAAAACCCTAAGAATGAAACCATGGCTTTGATTTGAGTGTTTATGAGCCACTATTGTAATCTTGTGGTGTTTTTGGATCATTTGAAGGAGGTGAAGCTTGGTGTTGAAGCTTTGGTGGACTTGAAGCTTGAAGATCTATAATCCTCATCAACTTTGCAAGCTATTTGAGGTATAAAGCTCTTAACTTGATGGATCATTTGGTTAGATCTAGTTAGCGCTTGTTTTTATGCTTTTTATGGTCCTTTAAGCCATGCTTGAGAGTATGAGCTACTCCAGAAGCTAGGGATGAGTCACACCCCAAAACCGGAACGGCGGAAACGTTTTGGGGTGAATGACGTCATGTCAAATATCACAACATATGCAGTATAGTAATCAAAGTTCAACAACCATTGCATTATTAGTAATAGTTTTGCATAAGTTACATTTCATAGAGACATTAAAGTAATACAAAATCTAGTATAGATGCGGCTCGGTTCTAGACTGTCTTCACAAAAGCTCCTGGGATGTACCTGTCTATTGCTGACCTGAGAATACAAGTTATTTTGAAAGCGAGTATTAGCATTTTATAATGCTGGTGAGTTCATAAGTATTTAGTGTCATATGTGTAAGTAAGCATTTTTATTTAAAATAACTTTATGAAAAGTAGTAGTTTAGAATCTATGATGTATTAGCGTCATTTCCTAAAAATCCTATATTTTCTAACTAAAAGCAATCTTCTACCAAGACCTGACAGATTTATGTTTTAAAGAGTAGTTTTCCCCGAAAACTATCATTATCGGAAAACAGTATTTACTTTAAAGGAATAATGAGAAAATCACAAGTAAAAATACCAGGGGAAAAATAACATATGTCTCAGCAGTAATACTGCTGATTAAGGCAAAAGAAATTATAGACTCCAGGAGAATATCGAATGAATGATACGCCTGACTCATTCTAACAAAAGGAACACAGACCCTAGACGGTATCAAATGAATGATACGGCTAGCAAGGTCTAAAACAAAGAATAAAGAGACCCCATACAGTATCAAATGAACGATACAACTAGCAAGGTCTAAAACAAAGAAACATAGACCCCAGACAGTATTAAATGAATGATATAGCTAGCAAGGTCTAAAACAAAGAAACACAGAGCCCAGACAGTATCAAATGAACGATACAGCTAGCAAGGTCTAAAACAAATGGTGATCCTAAATGGGTTGTTTCAAGAATACCGTGTTAATTCTCGTTACCTTAAGGCCATGAATTATAAGGTAAACATGGAGATACTCGTAACCATACTAATTGACACTAGAGTACTTAACGCCCTGCAAGCGTCGGAATAATTGTGACATTTGTCGCCCCTTGGCTTGGTAGGCCATGGACTGTAGCTAGCAGTCAGGGTGCGGGAGTGTCAGTCCCGCATAGATCTATACACACAATGCCCGCTCTCCCTCTAGAAGACTCTGGTTACCAACTTGACGACGGGGAGATCCGTGTCCTGAAGATGCATCTCGTATTCTGAATTCTATTAGAGGCGCTGGAGAGATGATATAGACTCGCGAATGAACTGACTCCTTTGGAATTCTCGTACTAGAAAGAGTGAATAGACTCTCCTAACTATTCCAATAATAGTTACTAGTGTCTCTGATCTATGAATGGTGAATGGAAGGATGCCCTTGCTACCCAAGGGAAATGAACTGGTCGATGAAAACCTTTATGTCTGTATATGTATACATGATATATAACTAATTTTTAAATGACCTTTGGACAGATAACCGACACCCACTAGACCACATCTAAACGAGGAAAAGGAAATAGGGAGAACTAGCCTTCCTAAGTCTTTTAAACATTATTTATATAACTATACAAGTACAGGCATGCATTTAACGAAGTAGAAGCATAGAAGCATAGAAGAAAACTTTGGTAAAACCTTTGGAAAACTTTTAAAAATAAGAATTTACGACTTTATATCGTTATGTAAAACAAGCTTTGAAAACCGTTCATAAACACGTCTTGAATATAATTTGATAAAAACAATATAAGTAAATAAAACCTTTGTTTAAAACCCTGTTGTAACTGGTTTTGAAGTAAAACATACGGCGCGAGAGACAATTTGAGAAAGATTTAAACAAGTAAAGACGTTTTGGAAAACCATCTATAGTATGATACTTGGTAAAACAGCTGAAAGTGTGATAAATCCTTGTGCATGCGGGTTATTAATCACATATCATTGGTTTGATAACTAGCATGTTTTAACTTGTATTCCCCCACCCCATAAAAGCATGTAAAAAAATTTAAAAGGTTAATTCAGGGGTATGAACTCACCTGACGTTGGCGTTTCGGATGAATGGACGGTATAGGATGCTAAGTGTCAAGTGAGGGCTTGCCCACACACGCGAATCCTATTTAACATGTAATGATACATTAAAGTATCTAATTATTCATTTAATAACTAATTAAGCAAGTAAGGATGTCTTACTACATAAAAACACTTTGCTACAAGTGCTAGAAGTACCAAGGGTTGCATATAAGGTGAGTATGGACTCACATTGGAGTTTACTCTTCAAATGATGGCCCTCATGGGTGTTTACGGTTTCAAGACCATTTCCCCCATGATTTTACGGCTGTAAACTCATGGTAGTGGTGTCATGGGATGTTTAAAGGTCTTATCTCACTCATAGAATCATGCTATAGTCGAATCAAGGGCTAAGGAAGTGATTGGGGCTCAAAATGGACACTTTATGGAGTTTACGGTCCATTGACCACTCCTTGAGGAGTTTACGGCCGTAAACACATGATTTTACGGTCGTAAACACATGGTAGCCCATTCCTTCTGTGCTTTGGTGGTTCTAGGCTATGTAGGCAAGGTTCTAGTCACTTATATGACCATAAGAAGGTGTTAAAAGCACTTAAACACCTTGGAAAGGTGTTTACGATCTATGAAGGTGTTCTTGGTGAGTTTACTGCCTTAAACACATGAGTTTACGGCAGTAAACTCATGTTAGTCCATGAATCATGTGTTTTGGTGCATCAAATGAAGGATTACAAGGCTCTAGGCACTCATGGAAGCTTTTGGAGGTGTTTGAGGGGTAGTTTAACACCCAAAAAGGTGTTTATGGTCCTTGAAGATGGGTTTATGGTCGAAGAATGTTCTTAGACCGTAAACTCATGTTTACTCCCCATTTGTTAAGATTTTGGTTTTCTAAGTCCTTTCATGTGAGCCCCTAAGTCATAACTAAGCTCCATAAGTGGTTTGGAAGGGTTTTTGGGCATTAAAACCCCATTTATGAGTGTTTACGGTCCAAGAGTGTTCTTGGACCGTAAACTCATGATTTTGCCACTTTTGGGAGTCTTAAACACGAATTTGTAAGTTAAACGAGCTAGACAACAAGTTAGGATAGATCACTTACTAGTTTGGGGCTTGAAAGAGGCGATTTTTGACCAAACCCGATTTGTAGAGAGAGAAAGTATAGAGAGAGAGAGAGACTCCTAAGGTGTGAAAAGGGTTGGAATGAAACCCACTCAACCCTTATATAGGGTGGAGTTTATAGCCTAGTTGGGGGTCCACCCGACACCAACCGCGAACGGGGTTTTTCACGACTACCGTTAAACACGACAATTTTAAAATTAGAGCGCCTTATTTTTTGGTTTGCTTGACGAATATTATTTAAAATATTCCAACGGGTTTAATTCCGGTCAAAAATATTTTTGGGATAAATTTGACTAATTTTTGACGTACTTAATTTCGACGTTAAAACTAACGGAAATTTTTGGGTTGTCATATCATCCCCCCATTAGAGGGAATTTCGTCCCGAAATTAGAGTTTTGGAAAAGAAGTAGGCATAAATGATAAAGTAATGAGATGAGGGCACTTCCTATTCGAATGGTCCTCGCACTCCAAAATGAACTTCGGTCTTCGTTTGGCGTTCCAGCAAACCTTCACTAGTGGGATGCGGATTCGTTATGCTCGCTTGACTCCTCGGTACGCAGTGTCCTACGGGTTTTTCTACGAAGTTAGGGTTCCCAATGATTTTTATTACGACGAGTAGGTTTATACAAGTCACGTTGGACAAATACGTTGTCCATGCTGGAGACGCGAATAGACTATGGTGGAAGTTATGGAATTCCGAAAGTAGTCGTGGTCTGACAAAGGTTGGACCAATTCTTATAAAGAATTTCGGATGGTCCTAAGCTCTCGGGAAGATAGAGCTTTTCGGTTCTCTGAACATAACGTACTTCTATGGTGGGTTCGTCACTGGCATGATCGCCATTTTGAAGTCCCTAACGTTCTCTCACACCGGGGTGTAGTTCTTCGGGTTGGTCTTAGAAGGCTCGGGTTATCCTCGGATTTGTGTTTGCTATTGATTGGCTTTTAGAGGTTTTGTGGACCATCGGATGTATTGGCTATGCACTGGCATGTAATTGGTTTCGTGGAATCTATCTCAACTTAGTGCAAAATGGACCTGCACTTCTGATTCTTGAGGTGTTTCTAACGGAGACTCTCAAAGTTAATGAGATAGGGCCTTAGCCGACGATGGTTAGAGGGTTTTAGATTTCTTCGTCTTCTAACAGATGCTTTCACAGTATGATTCTTATCTTGGAAGGAATCATGCTCTTACTCGCTTTGCTAGTTCATGAATAGCAAGCTTTGCTCAGGGTTAACTCAATCCTTAGATATTTTCTGAAGTGTTGGACTATCTCGGGAGGTGGTTCTACTATCTCTGCGCGAGATAGTATTCTTGGAACACCTAGTAGTCCAATGAATCTTTAAGACATGCTCTTATCTCTAAGGCGTCGGTTTATTCCAGTAGCAGAAAGCGCGTGTTCTTGTATAACCCATTGACTAACACCTAGACCGGTGTCAAGTCTATAATCTCTTCGGGATCTGGGTTATAAGGCTTAATGTAACCTACTTTCACACTTTACTTTATTCAAGTATTCTTGGCTGCGGAGGTCATCATGCGGTTCTTGGCATTCTAGGATTCACTTTGGAGAACGCAGTCTATTGTCTACAGGGCGACAACGACTTCTTCCACTTGAGGTGGCGGAGCGTCCTAGGCACTACTTGTCAGTAACGGGGTGGACGAAGTGCCTGAGTAGTGCGAGCATCTTCTGCAACTACTCTTCAGGTGGTTTCGAGTTTTCTTGATTTAGGTTAAGTCTAGAGGTATAGGGTTTCGTCACTCGGAACTTCAAAATCTCCTCATCCACTCTTCTCAAAGTTTAACTTATCGCAGCTTTCGGATTTCCGGGATATCCGCTGAGATGCTTAATTCGGGGGATTAAGCGTGAATGGATGGTCGTAGTCAATGTCCTTGACTCTTACGAATCAGATTTCCTTACCAACTGAGGGTGTTAGCTACTATGTTGGCTTAACCCGGATGACAACAAATTTCGGATTTGTGGTCATTATAGTAGGTCAACCTGCAGGGGTTCTCTTGACTCTAGCTCCTATTCCATGGGATAGGATGAAGGGTTTTACTATGAGGTTCGTGGTAGGGCTCATACTTGGCTTAACCACTAATACTTGGTGTATGCAAGTCGTATATAATTGCGGTCGGCAGGATGTTCAGTTGGGTGACTCCACCCCAGACCTACAACCCAACGAGGAACAGGGAGTAGGGAGGAAGCACACATCTTAAATCTTTTTGACCTAAATTCTATACCACCCTTATGCATATACTCAGTTATAGTAGTCAGTCCCATGAGTTCTATCCTCTTGATTCACGAACCTGATTGTGAGGTGCGAAGGGTCCTTCTGGGGTTCTACGGAGTGGGTTTCGGTGGTTATCGTCTTCTGGAGTGCCTATAGTGTCTTTCTCTTTGGTTCCTATCTGTCTATGAAGGGGTTGGTTAACAACGCGCGGTACCCTTCTCCTGGGTACTTCAGAAGGTTTGAGACAAGTGGGAAGGCTGACGGATCGCATTAGGTTTTAATATTTTTACATTCGGAAGAACCTTTATTTGCCGAAATGGCTACGGTGAAAGTTCTTTTTACACAGCACTAGGGATTTACACATGATTGCGCTAAGTCAAACCATGGTTGATAGGGGCGTCGAAGTTGGCGTACATCGACATGATATAGAGTGAGGGTCGATAGGGTCATGTGCTGAACGGGCACACAAGTTCTTGGCGTCTCGGGTTTCATCCCGTGTATCACTGTCACGGATACTGGGACCGATAGAGTCGACGCGGAACTATAGGGGGTCCTGAGTGTTTCGGAATAGGGTACCTTTCATGAATGGATTCTCACGAGGCCTTTCTATAATCGCCTAACATATACTAGTCATGTATAATTAAGGTAGGGAGGACTGTTGACTGAGCGACTCCGCCTTAAATCCACAACCAAACGAGGAACAGGAAATGAGGCAGCATCACTCACTCCAGGTGTATCTATCTTAATTATACATGGCTTTAATGTATATATCGAGCCATTATAGCTCTACCTGATGAATTTTTTTTAATTTTATAATAGTGCTGCGACTTTCGCCTTAACGGGGAAGTAATTACATTTAGAATTAGCCTTTTAATGTTTTTGGTTAGTTATCTGAGATTGAGAGACGTACCAAAAATCTACCAGGTTCCTCGATGCTCCTCCTTAGGCATTTTGAGTTAGACTCCTCTTATGCCTTTGTCGTTTCCTTCGGTTGGACAGTCCTTCTTGAAGTATCCAATTTCACCACATAGACAGCAAACTGGACTGGTCGCCACATTGGTGGTTGATGAAATAAACTCAACCGGGGTTCTACAGACGCGAGCAATATGCCCCTTCATGTTGCACCTAGCACAAAAGAGTTCTCGACAGATACCACGATGATGGTAGCTACACTTGCTGCAGTGGGGAAGGTTTCCTAGGTATGGTCTTCTTGAAGTCGGGATGGAAGGGCTGGAAGGGGTATTGACTGTCTCAGCTCGTTGCTCTTCGGAAGGTCCTTGAGCCGAGGTACTTCCCTCCTCGTTCTTGAACTTTCTCTTCAGTGGATTTGGTTGAGGTTCTTGGGTGGCTGGGTACACAGAGGTTGGTTGCTGCTGTCCATTACTTGGATCGGAATTTCCGATAGGGCTCTTGCTAACATTGGCGTTGTTAGCATTCAGTTGAGCCATGACAGCTGCTACGGCTGCTGAGACTGCAGCTTGGAATTTAGCTTCATCGAATAGGAGAGTCGGTTTCTTTCCAGCGGATTGGTTACGCTTCTTCGGAGGCATGGTTTTCCTACACGGAAAGGAACACAAGCTGATGAGAGACGATGTTTAACTCTGGACGTATCTATCCTTACTATATTAGGCATAAATTTTTCCCGCGCCTCGGATATTGGTTGTCTGAGTGTCGACCTACATCCCTATGATGTAGTCTGGGTATTTAAGGTAGGAGTAAGAGTATCGGAAAGCCATAAGATGGGGATCGTTCCTACTAAGTTACCTTTATACTGGGAAAGGTTCACTCTCCGGCTTGGAAAGATTTGAGGGAAGTTCGGAACGAAATCACAGAAGAAAAAGGCTCATGAAGACTTATGGCTTAACATTCTCAATTAAGGTTTTGAGATCCGATCTAATCGTATTACTTGTGACGGGGAAAAGGTGATTTACCTAACACATAGTGTGAGTAGTGTAATCACTAACTCACTAAATTGTATTATTATATGGGTGTATTAGCGTGACGAATACGAGGAAAAGACACTTCTCGGGTTCCATGTACTGGCTCCCTCTGTCTACCTCATATCCTTGATTGGGACCGACTTTGGTTTTCTTCGGATAGTTACCTAGGGTTCTTTTCTCGTGAAGACATATTGAATTTCTATTCCACCTTACTTATAATCCCGACTTTGAGTGTCATGACTTCATGATGGATGACCGGAAATCTCAGAAGTTCAGGCGAATTTCCCACCGATGTCCCTAAAAAGGTATAGGCACTTGGTGGTTTCAATAGTCTCGTCCTAGTTCATTTATTTCCAAACTGGAAGTCTTCTCAATGAACTTCTCCTGGATCTGAATCAACTCTTCTGTCGAGCATTGAAGTGGATAGGGTTTTATATAGGGTTCGTGTGAGAATGGAAATGTCTAAAGAATCCTAAGAGATTATTAACATTTCACTAAGTGATACATATTGAGTCCTGCTAAAATTACATAGGGTACACAAATCATATATAGCTTAGATCCGATAGGCCTCCGAATATGTGATACTACTCTATATCCACATCCCAATGAGGAAAAGGACATAGAGTGAAACCACACATTCTCAGTCTATGGGATCCTTATTATATATAACCTTGGAAGTGTACCCTTTGTAATCATAGGTATATCAATAAGGGATCTTTTTAGTTTTTCACACAAGGTTATCTATGGATCCTAAAATACCCCTATGGTATTTTAATTTCTTGTTTGATTCTTAACTTCTGAATATGATTCTGGGATTAATGTGAGTCTTTTAGTATTCCAAAATACTCCCATAGTATTATAAAGTTTATGTTTGGCTCTAGCATTCCTATTTGGTAAGTTTCAGACCTGTTGAAACACCACTATCACTCCCAAGCACACGTTCATCGCATCTCGAATAAATGTAGTTGACCAGGTTATATTTATTCCAGCTTACGATTACATAACTGCCCATGTTTGACGGTAATGCTCAACATCCGAAGACTTTTATTCTTGTTCTTCTTGTGATACTTGTGTTCGAGTGTTTAGATTCTGGATGTTCTTATACTTTGGTAAAGTATGGTTATATTTTAAAGTATAATTCTTGGTCAGAGTGTTTTATCCCTATGTATTTATAGGCTGTATATCTTTTATGAATTGATATACTGAGCTCACTATAAACAATGCTCTGATACCAATCTGTCACACCCCAAAACTGGAACGGCGGAAACGTTCCGGGGTGGATGACGTCATGTCAAGTATCACAACATATGCAGTATAGTAATCAAGGTACAACAACCATTGCATTATTAGTAATAGTTTACATAAGTTACATTTCAAAGAGACATTAAAGTAATAAAAAATCTAGTATAGATGCTGCTCGGTTCTAGACTGTCTTCACAAAGCTCCTGGGATGTACTTGTCTATCGCTGACCTGAGAATACAAGTTATTTTGAAAGCGAGTATCAACATTATGTATTATGGTGAGTTCATAAATATTTAGTGTCATTTGTGTAAGTAAGCATTTTTCTTCAAAATAACTTTATGAAAAGTAGTAGTTTAGAATCTACGATTTATTAGCGTCCTTTCCTGAAAATCCTATATTTTCTAACTAAAAGCAGTCTTCTACCAAGACCTGACAGATTTATGTTTTTAAGAGTAGTTTTCCATGAAATACTGTCATTATCGGAAAACAATATTTACTTTGAAGGAATAATGAGAAAATCACAAGTAAAAATACTAGGGGAAAAATAACATATGCCTCAGCAGTAATACTGCTGATTAAGGCAAAAGAAATCATAGACTCCAGGAGAATATCGAATGAATGATACGCCTGGCTCAGTCTAACAAAAGGAACACAGACCCCAGACGGTATCAAATGAATGATACGGCTAGCAAGGTCTAAAACAAAGAATACAGAGACCCCAGAGAGTATCAAATGAACGATACAGCTAGCAAGGTCTAAAACAAAGAAACACAGACCCCCGACAGTATCAAATGAACGATACAGCTAACAAGGTCTAAAACAAAGAAACACAGAGCCCAGACAGTATCAAATGAATGATACAGCTAGCAAGGTCTAAAACAAATGGTGATCCTAAATGGGTTGTTTCAAGAATATCGTGTTAATTCTCGTTACCTTAAGGCCATGAATTATAAGGTAAACCTGGAGATACTCGTAACCATACTAATTGACACTAGAGTACTTGACGCCCTGCAAGCGTCGGAATAATTGTGACATTTGTCACCCCTTGGCTTGGTAGGCCGTGGACTGTAGCTAGCAGTCAGGGTGCGGGAGTGTCTGTCCCGTATAGATCTATACACACAATGCCCGCTCTCCCTCCAGGAGACTCTGGTTACCAACTTGACGACGGGGAGATCCGTGTCCTGAAGATGCATCTCGTATTCTGGATTCTATTAGAGGCGCTGGAGAAATGATATAGACTCGCGAATGAACTGACTCCTTTGGAATTCTCTTACTAGAAAGAGTGAATAGACTCTCCTAACTATTCCTATAATAGTTACTAGTGTCTCTGATCTATGAATGGTGAATGGAAAGATGCCCTTGCTACCCAAGGGAAATGAACTGGTCGATGGAAACCTTTATGTCTGTATATGTATACATGATATATAACTAATGTTTAAACGACCTTCGGACGGATAACCGACACCCACCAGACCACATCCAAACGAGGAAAAGGAAATAGGGCGAACTAGCCTTCCTAAGTCTTTTAAACATTATTTATATAACTATACAAGTACAGACATGCATTTAACGAAGTAGAAGCATAGAAGCATGGAAGAAAACTTTGGTAAAACCTTTGGAAAACCTTTAAAAATAAGAATTTACAACTTGATATCGTTATGTAAAACAAGCTTTAAAAACCGTTTATAAACACGTCTTGAATATAATTTGATAAAAACAATATAAGTAAATAAAACCTTTGTTTAAAACCCTGTTGTAACTGGTTTTGAAGTAAAACATAAGGCGCGAGAGACAATTTGAGAAAGATTTAAACAAGTTAAGATGTTTTGGAAAACCATCTATAGTATTATACTTGGTAAAACAGCTGAAAGTGTGATAAATCTTTGTGCATGCGGGTTATTAATCACATATGATTGATTTGATAACTAGCATGTTTTAACTTGTATTCCCCCCCCCCCCCCCCCCCCCCGTAAAATCATGTAAAAACATTTAAAAGGTTAATTCAGGGGTATGAACTCACCTGACGTTGGCGTTTCGGATGAATGGACGGTATAGGATGCTAAGTTTTAAGTGAGGACTTGACCACACACGCGAATCCTATTTAACATGTAATGATACATTTAAGTATCTAATTAGTCATTTAATAACTAATTAAGCAAGTAAGGATGTCTTACTACATAAAAACACTTTGCTACAAGTGCTAGAAGTACCAAGGGTTGCATATAAGGTGAGTATGGACTGACATTGGAGTTTACTCTTCAAATGATGGCCCTCATGGGTGTTTACGGTTTCAAGACCATTTCACCCATGAGTTTACGGCCATAAACTCATGGTAGTGGTGTCATGGGATTTTTAAAGGTCTTATCTCACTCGTAGAATCATGCTATAGTCGAATCAAGGGCTAAGGAAGTGATTGGGGCTCAAAATGGACACTTTATGGAGTTTACGGTCCATTGACCACTCCTTGAGGAGTTTACGGCCGTAAAAACATGATTTTACAGTCGTAAACTCATGTTAGCCCATTCCTTTAGTGCTTTGGTGGTTCTAGGCTATGTAGGCAAGGTTCTAGTCACTTATATGAGCATAGGAAGGTGTTAAAGGCACTTAAACACCTTGGAAAGGTGTTTACGGTCTATGAAGGTGTTCTTGGTGAGTTTACTCCCTTAAACACATGAGTTTACGGCAGTAAACTCATGTTAGTCCATGAATCATGTGTTTTGGTGCATCAAATGAAGGATTACAAGGCTCTAGGCACTCATGGAAGCTTTTGGAGGTGTTTGAGGGGTAGTTTAACACCCAAAAAGGTGTTTATGGTCCTTGAAGATGGGTTTACGGTCGAAGAATGTTCTTAGACCGTAAACTCATGTTTAATCCCTATTTGTTAAGATTTTGGTGTTCTAAGTCCTTTCATGTAAGCCCCTAAGTCATAACTAAGCTCCATAAGTGGTTTGGAAGGGTTTTTGGGCATTAAAACCCCATTTATGAGTGTTTACGGTCCAAGAGTGTTCTTGGACCGTAAACTCATGATTTCGCCACTTTTGGGAGTCTTAAACACGAATTTATTAGTTAAACGAGCTAGACAACAAGTTAGGATAGATTACTTCCTAGTTTGGGGCTTGAAAGAGGTGATTTTTGACCAAACCCGATTTGTAGAGAGAGAAAGTATAGAGAGAGAGAGAGAGAGACTCCTAAGGTCTAAAAAGGTTTGAAATGAAACCCACTCAACCTTTATATAGGGTGGAGTTTATGGCCTAGTTGGGGGTCCACCCGACACCAACCGCGAACAGGGTTTTTCACGACTACCGTTAAACACGACAATTTTAAAATTAGAGCGCCTTATTTTTTGGTTTGCTTGACGAATATTATTTAAAATATTCCAACGGGTTTAATTCCAGTCAAAAATATTTTTGGGATAAATTTGACTAATTTTTGACATACTTAATTTCGATGTTAAAACTAACAGAAATTTTTGGGTTGTCACAGGATGGTTGATCTTGGCATTTTGAGGTCCCTTGTTCATAAAAATGCAATCTTGATGAGTCATCTTAGTCCATGCTTGAGCTTGAGTTATTATTATGGTTCATTTTGAGTATTGGGTCCCACTAAGTCATGAAAGGGTGTAAAGTTGCCGACTTTACATGTTAAGACATCATTTAGGATCATATATGAGAATTTGGCTGTGGCTTAACCTATTAAGCACTTATTGGTATGTTAGGTTGACTGCGAAGTACGTTGGGCGTACCCAGCTCGTACTAGCCATGGAGGGAGTATGATGGGCATAAGTTTGAGTACGTTGGGCGTACTCAGCAGCTTGACTTTTGTTGACTTTTATTGACTTTTGCTATTTGGGCCATGTGTGGACTAGTACGGTTTTGGGCCTTGTTATGCCAATGGTATTTCTGTCTTGGGGACATTATTAGGCTTTGGGCCTTCTTGGATTTGGGCCCAGCCTCATTTAGGAATTTGGGCCATATTGAGGTTTTGGAGCCATTGGGTTGGGCCTCGGTTATTGGGCCAAGTGATGATCGCATTTATGTTTTAGTTACTTCCGGATCAAAAGGGGAAGGGCTCGGGATGATCGCATCGCACACACCACGTTGTTCCACATTCTATTGATTTGATGTACTTGGATGATTATTGACATACTATGATTGTCTTTTATGGTTTTATAAACACATTTTGGATGTTGGTTTTATTATTATTAAAATGAAAATTTTACTCGGTATTTTTGGGACGCTACAGTTCATTCCTTTTAAGAGTAATGGTTTTACCTCCTATGACAATAGTATAGAATCAACAACAAAATATATAATTGTAATGAAAAACAAAACTAAATAAAAATATTACAATAACGTAACGTCCCAAAAATTAAGACTAAAAATTTTGATTTTTAAATTAATTAAAACCATTATCCAAACAACATCATAGAAACCATTGTAAATCAAAGTGTATCAATAGCATCCAAGTACATCATAGTGATTTAAAAATGCAGAACGATGTGGTGTGTGCACTGCAATCATCATGGACTCTTGCCTTTCGAACCAGAAGTACCTGAAACATAAATTGAAAACCATAAGCACAAAGCTTAGTGAGTTTCCCAGAATACCACATACCATACGTATTACACATATAATGGGCCCCGCCCGACATCAAGCCCCGCTCGGTAAACAAATCTATCAGTTATCAGGCCCTACCTGACATTGGGCCCCACCCGATATACATATAAAAAAAATAAACATATAACCATATAAACACATGAAATAATCAAAAAGATAAATAACATACATGATAGTCATCGGGTACCGTCCGAAAACATATAAACACATATCACATGCAAGAGTCACGCAGACAACTAGCATCCTAAACATAGCAAACCATGGGTCGACATTGGTGCTTTTGACCCACTAAACATAGTGAGGAAACTCACCTCAAGCTGCAGAATCACTCGGATAAAATCTTGGTCTGTTGGTCCAGAAAATCCCTACATTAACATCATCAATAATACTGAATTATAATTGGGTCTTAATAAATTCAATAGTCTAGTTCACTTGTCTAACATCCAGTGTAAAAGACCATTTTACCCTTTTTCCTACTTGGCCCAAAATCAAGGCCCAACCCATTTGCTCTCTAAAGGCCCAATTTCCTAAATGGCACCCAAAGCCCAAATAGCCCAATCTAGAAGATCCCATAATCCAGAAATTATCCATGAGATTTAAGAGGCCATGCTCACACAAAACATAGCCCAAAAGCCCAAAACCACAATTCCTTCAGCCCAGAACAACGTAGGCTCGGCGTACCAGGCTTGTATGCCCTGTGTACGTGATTGATGCAGAAACGGGTTCACAGCCAGTACGCTCAGCGTACCCAAGAGTACGCCCCATGTACTGGCCTGATCCCAACTTTTTGGCCAAATGACTTAAGAACTTCAGAACTTATTATCCAATCCACAAGATATCATCATATTAAGGTCCTAACCCATAAAGTCGAAGGATTTAAGCCTTTGCATGGCTAAAACACCCCAAGGTCCAATTCTAGCATCTTAGCTCCATGAAATGAGACATCAACTTTGCATGGTTGCACAAAACCCATCAAGGTGGCATTTTTATGCATTATTGACCTCTAGAACGTCTAGATTCAGAGGCTAAGCTCCGATAGTAACCTTTACTCACAAGGGAAAACCAAAAGGGACTAAAATAAGCCATAAATCACCCTAAACTAGATCTACACAAGGAGTTGTCAAGCTAAGAACTTTATACCTTCAATGGCTTGCAAAAGAGGTGATAGCTCTAGATCTCTAAGCTTCACTCCAAGCAATGAATCTTCAATATCCTTTTATCACTTCAAAATGCACAAGAAAAGACTAATATTATTATCAAGAGCTCAAGAGCACTAAAATGGTGAGAATAGGGTTTAGGAGATATGGAGGCTGATAAGAGGCAAAGTTCATGGACTTAATGAGATTATATAGGGGTAAAACCCTAAAAGTTAGGGTTTATAGCTAATCGAAGTACGCCCCACATTCTCCGACGTACGGCCAACGTACGTGGGTACATCTGCGATCTAACAGAGAGCCAGTATGCTCAGGTAATGCTCCCTTATCTCGTCCTTCGGCTCCCACGTCCATTCTGAAACTTTACGATGCTGCCACTGAACATTTACTAACTCAACAACCTTGTTCCTCAAGGTTTTTGTCTTCCATTCAAGAATCACCACCGGTATCTCAATATAATTTAGACGATCATCCACCTGAATCTCCTCCAATGGAACCACCGCGGAATCATCCACTAAAAATTTCCGCAACTGAGAGACATGGAACGTGTTATGGATCTGACTAAGTTTCTTAGGAAGATCCAAGCGATAAGAAACCCGGCCCACCCGAGCCAAAACCCTGAAAGGACTGATGTACCTAGAGCCCAACTTCCCCCTCTTTCTGAATCAAATTACACATTTCCAAGGTGACACATTCAGGAGAACCATATCCCCACCCTGGAATTCGAGATCTGATCAACGTTTGTCGGCATAGTTTTTATGTCGACCTTGAGCTGTCTGAAGTCTACTCCGAACCTGCTGAATCAACTCAGTAATATTGAGTACCACTTGAGTACTCCCCATGAATCGCTGATCGACCTCACCCTAGCATATTGGGGTCCTACATTTCCTCCCATAGAGAATCTCAAAAGGAGGTCGATCAATGTTGGAGTGATAAATGTTGTTATAGAAAACTCCGCAAAAGGGAGATACATATCCTAACTCCCACCGAAATCTAAAACACATGCCCGAAGAATATCCTCTAAGGTTTGAACTTTTCGCTCGCTTTGACCATCAGTCTACGGATGGAAGACCGTACTAAAATGCAGATGAGAACCCAACTCGTCGTGGAACCTCTTTCGAAATCTAGAAGTAAACTGGACGTCTCTATCTGAAACCACAGAAACCGAGCCTCCATACCGCGTCACGACCTCCCTGATGTATACCTCACCCAACTTCTCTGCAAAGATACTCCCTTAAATTGGTATACAATGCATGCTCTTGGTCAAATGATCGACGATGAGCCAGATAGAATGCACTCTGCGTGCAGTACGAGACAAGTTCATAATGAAATCCATGGTAATATTTTCCCATTTCCAAAAAAAGAATATCTAACGGTTGCATCCTACCATGATTCCGTTGATGCTCGAATTTGACTTTCCTGCAAGTCAAGCACCTCTCCACATACCAAGCTACATCCCGCTTTATGCAGGGCCACCAATAATCAGGATGAAGATCTCTATACATCTTTGTCACCCCGAGATGAATGGGGAATCTCTGTTTGTGTGCCCCCTCCATCAGAACCTGATGCACACCACCCCAATACAAAACCCGCACTCTCCGATGAAGATTCAATAACCCTCGACTATCATAATCAAAGGAAGCCACCTGACCCATTATACGCTCATTCTTTCGGTGCTCTTCCTTCATAGCCTCAACCTGAGCCTCTCGAATCCGCTCCAAAAGAGGAGTAATCACGGTCATCCTCAAACAAATAACCCCAATCGGAGCCACGACCTCCTTGCAGCTAAGATCATCGGCCACCACATAGGCCTTTTCCGAATGGTAAATGATCTCACAATCATAATCCTTCACCACATCCAACCACTGACACTGGCTCATGTTCAGATTCTTCTGATCCATCGGATACTTCAGGCTCTTGTGATCTGTGTAAATAGTACAACGGACTCCATAGAGTTAATGTCGCCAAATCTTAAGGGCGAAAACCACAACCCCTAACTCTAAATAGTGTGTCGGATAATTCGCCCCATGAGGCTTCACCTGCCTTGAAGCGTAAGCAATAAAGCAACCCCAGTGTTGTAATGTCGCCAAATCATGCAGACAGAAATCACAAGTAGTCCTACAGATCTATCAGTCTAAGCATATCAGCAACTAGCATATAATCATGCAAATCTGTTCCATACTTAGCATATCAATGTATATCATGATATCAATCCAATGGTCTGGCCTTGGTGCCTTTGACTGGCAAGTATAGTGAGGAAAACTCACCTCACAGTCTGAACAATGGCTGATGAGGTCCCAACTCCGAATCTCAGCTCTAACTATCACCTATTCATCCAAATGACCAATTCTCAATCACCATTCAAAATACCCAACATACCCCTTGGTCAAAGTCAAAGTTAAATTGGTCAAAATCAGCAAGTGAGCTGAGTCAACCCAGCCGAATCAACAAGTGACCAATTCTCAACCACATATGCGCTGCGTACTTAGGTTACGCAGGACGTATGCCCAGACTTCTCAAAACTTCATTAAGAGCTTAATGGATTAAGCTCCTACGTCTAATCTTCAGATCCAAGGCTAAATCATCCTCAAGAGTCATGAAGTTTCCAACTATATGACTTTGCATGTCCATTAAGTGCTTAACTCAACATCTTAATACATTAAGACCTTCTAAAGAATGCATGGAGCAAAATCAACCAGTAAGACCCCATTTTTATGACTCAAGATGATGGGTTATCCGTGCATCAAATACACTCTAAAACTAGGCAGCGGAAAAATCGAAACAACGAGATACCTAAGTGTACATGCATCCTATGGATCTATGGCTTCATGCTAATTACATCAACCCTAGAAAACTAAAACATAAGTAAGAAAACATACCTCTTATGTAGCCCTTGATCTCTATGCTTGAGATCTTGAACCTCCATGAAGTTGCATTGATGAAAGGATCCAAACCAGAATCCCTCTAATGGTATCACACACAATGACACCAAGGAGTGGAATAAAATAACTCGGAGAAGGGTCAATTTCACAAACCCAAAGGGGTTAGAAATTGTCCCTAAGAGGGGGAGGAAGAAGGGTTGGCAAATACTTCAAGCCAAGGTACAAGGAGGTATGAAATCCCTAAGGCCCTATTTATAGCCTTGGATGCCTCCTTAGGTTTTAGTACTCCTTCCCATGTGGGATGGAGGCCTAACCACGAAATTTCACTCCTTTACCATGTGGGATGGAGTGGTTTTCATCCAACCCTAATTCCATAAGGTTCTGGAACATTCCTGATTAACCAACTATCAATTAATGAACATTCAACCCTTTAATTAATTAAAATGTAAATTAATTCCCAAAATATATTTCCAATTAGTTTCTAATTAATTATTAACCATAATAATTAATAAACTAATTTCTCCTTTATTTATTCTACTCAATTTGGGTCTTGAGGGCAACCCAAAAGGACCCTGCTATTATTAGAAATATTACTAATAGTTAATGACCTTGGACACTATTCCAACAGTCTCCCACTTGGACAAGTCATCAACTATATGAGGACCGATATTTCTCCAATAATCAATAGAGAGTTAGCCATCCAATGCAACTATCGAACTCTTGATTTAATCAAGATTCAACCCTTAGATAAGTGATCAACTATCCCTTCGTTATATGATATCTATATGAATTCGATACATGGATAATGGTCAATCTCAAGAATTCAAGATTATGTTTCCCGATATAGATATGTGACTACTGCATCTGACTACCAAATTGAACACATTAATTCCAGCCAAGGCTCGGCCAAGCACTTTAGATGCCAGCACCAAATCATCTAGGGGTCCACAGATATCGCTTCTCCTATTAAGGCAGAAGGAACAAATAAACTTTGACTACATAGTTTTTGTCTATTTCATCATGTCACACATGGACATACCCTTTATAACTACCATTTACGGTTAGCGTTGGAGTAGACGAATACATAACAGAATCATAGAGAAAAACCTGACATGCATCTAGGTTTGAAGAATAGAAGATATTATCATCTTAGAATTACTTGTGATTGAATCCATGAAGTAATCTCTAAGCGTGGGTTGGTCCAATACTTAAATCTCTATTAAGCACTCATGAGTGTTAGCGCAATCTCTATGCTATGTCCAATCAATATGGACAATCCACTAATACTCACGACAGTCTTGAATCACTACTTACTTCCAAGAGTATAACCATCTGTGGACGTTTGAGTAAATTAATACTCGGTAAGTGGGTTCCAAACATGAAAAAGTGAGAACGCAGTGACAGGCTAATTGAAATGACCGAAATCCATCATATATTAAGATCACCACTTAATATTCTCCAAATCAAATTAAAACATATACTTCTTAAAGTTCTCGGGTTTTAAAACAAACCAAACTAAGAGTGTTTAAGCGAATTCATTTGCAAATCTAATGCCTCTTGAATTTGTCCGACTGTCAGAATTGGTCAATGACATCGGCTTAGGAATGGATCGACAAGATTATTTTTCGATATGAATCATTGACTATGATGTCTTTACATTTGACTCACTATCAAATGCGTTGGTACTTACTGAGTATGTGTAATGTGAGCTTGTGTGACTTGGGATCCATACTCGAGGTAGGTTCACCCAAAGTCACAAGAAACTTCATAAGGACCATCAATGATTGAATTTCAACAAAGATGTCACTAATGAATATCTTTTAGTCACATTGTCTTCTTTGCAATTTAACCAACCGCAACATACTCTAAGTTTGCAAAAATCCACGATGGTGTAATACTCGGTAATCTTCCAAGCTAAAACTTCACCATTCAGAGAAGCACGAAATCCGACTACAAACGGAAATGTCTTTATTAGTATGGAACTTAGCATCAATGTAGCTCTTACAATGATCTCTTCCATACTATCAATATCATATCTTCTATCCTCCAAGGACACTTAAGAATGTTCTTGATCTTTGTTCATTGATTCTTGCCAAAATTGAACTAATCCAACTTGTGTTGCACGAGGCATACAAGTCATTAAATGTGGTACATGTCATGGCATGTATGATCGATCCCATAGTAGAAGAATGTGGGACACGAATCATTTGCTTTAGCTCAATAGTATAACCAGGACAATATCATTGCTCAATGTCATTCCATATTGTAATAAGCCTAAACACATTTTCGAGTTTCCTCAACATTCCATGTACTTTGGCTTAATCCAATGAATCACTTTGATCTATCTCCATAGATCCTTATTATGCACACGTCTTGTATCTCCCATGTATATCATAGTGAAACAGTTCTCATACCAAGCCAAGCTTTTACACCAGCTAAGTTGGAATATAGTTTCCTATAAATCGTACATTGTCTATGTACAATACAAGGGTGACTATAGTGCTCCCCTTAACACTGACATACATATGGATTATTTGTGTTTCTTGAAATACAAACTCCTTGAACTTTTCTCATTGGAACAAAGATTCCAATTACTCCCACTAGCTTTGACATATATATGGCTTATCTTTATTTCTCAAAATTCAAACTCCTTGAACTTTCTCAGTGAAATAATGATCCCACTTACGAGATGCTTATTTCAGTCCATAAATGAACTTATTAAGCTTACATATCCTTCAAAACCTATCTTGGTTTAGTTATATGTTTGTTCCTATCCATGATTGTCTCTACTTGAAGATTCACTTGCACTTAAGGGTTAAGGTCAAGTGCTAGGTCTACCAAATAACAACATACATGGATTGAATCTCACTTTCAAATTCCTCATTCTATGTTGTTGCCTTTAGGGCCTACCATAGCTTCCGATAGCTGGTACACTCTAATTGCTATCTACCAGTGACTCAAATACCTTAGCAATATAAACTCTTATATAACTAGGTCCATGACATCTTCTATCAGATCTATAAGGAAAAATGGAAATATGTCAGTTTCCTTAATAGCTCTTTCAGTTCCAAATTGAATGCTATGTCCAACTTTAGGCTCTTTATTGGTTAACTCTTGAATCTTATCAAGATCAATGTGGCTCCCACTACCCCTTTTGGAAATCATCTCCCTCTCTTGGAAGACTGCCCTTTGAGCAACATACACTTTGTTCTTAGAAGGTTGTTAAACAATTATCCAAAATGCTTGATGGGCTCTCCAACGAGATAACAGCTCTTTAATAATAGTCCTAGATTATCGAGCACTTCACGACAAGCATAAGCCTCATAATCGTAGACTTACATATATAGCAGTGATGATAGAATCCCACTTCACATATCATAGAGTTTTTTAGGAACCTATTTAGTTGGCACAAGACCAAAGGACTTCTTGTAACACTATTCATGGTAGAATCCACAAATTGTTAGCAAACATAGTGCGACTCATGTAGTACAAAATTAATGAACGATTTGTTTCTCTATCCAACTAACACTTCCTAGTGGTAGTGTTTTGGGTGGAGATAGATCATGAAACTATTTCACCATCACTTAGATGTTCGATAAGGTTTGGACTGATATTATGACTATGAGTGTCTCATCCTATTGCCCAATTGATTCTTAACTTCGCTATATGAGAGCTCTGAACACATGAGAGGTTCTAGACTCACATTCATACGAAGTCGGTCTCACTATTGTCGTGGTTAATCTGAACGGTCCATTAGTGTGAACTAATTCCAACAGATACTCACATCACCAGTGACGCATTCATTATCTATCTTGATAAAGAAGATTTGCATTTATCATAAGACTCGAGGTCAAATGATATCCAAAATCTGATCCAACTGGATACTTGGTAATGTATTTCTCATTTATGTATCCCATAATATGATTCCATAAATACATTTCACCCAAACATTTGGATTTATTTGAACAAGTACTTATTCTGGTCAATCTGAACAATCCATTAGTTGAACTAACATCAACAAATATTCACAATAATACACCTTATTCAAATGTTCGAATCAATTTTGAACTATTGCTACTGTACCAGCTTCATAGATTTCATGACTTTCTTTTAACATGTTAGAATGCTCCACATTTAAATAAGTCAGAACTATCTCATAAATCATAGTATAAAAAAATTCAATTATAATACCATAGACTAAACATTTTGAAAAAAGTTGTCTTTTGATCCTATGAATGTAGCAAGGGCTTGGTATTCATGATCAAATTATCTTCTCCATGTTTTAGTCTTCTTACTTTATTTTAGTGACTTCACATTCTTGCAAATGTAGCACTAATCCTTAGCAACACACTCAAGGTTTAGAAGTAATGTTTTGATGGCATTATAAATCCATATATTTGTTTGAATAAAAAAAATGGAAGAACTAGTTATCTTTTGATCCAATGGAAAGTAGCATAGGCTCGTGACCCATGGTCAAATTTAACTTCTTCATGTTCCAGTCCTTTCACCTCAAATATACATTTGGGAAAGTTTGATTTCTTAGTCCTTTTCTTGTTATGGAAACAAGCAGCTATCAGAAAATGTCTTAGAATAAGCCTTCCTTTGTCCTAAGTATTAGGGCCTAGATTAGGTATACCCACACTAATCGCCTTTTAAACCGTGGGCAATTGGATTTCTTCTTCTTGACACTTCTATTCATGATAGTAAAATATGAGAGTGTTTTGAAGTATGAGTTTCCAAAAGGAAACCTCAACATGCTACAAAACTCCTTAATGGACATTCCAAGTTGTTCATATCAAAATCAGAGAGAACTAATCATATGTACATGTTAGCTAGTCGACTAACCATAGTCAACTCCTAACTCAAGGAAATTTCATTTTACTTCAATATACCAATTTACAACGTACATTTGATAATTGCTCTTTCTAACAATTTAGAATGCAATGTTTGAAGTAACCTAGGAAGAACTTTAACAAAGGCGTGATCTTTCCTTTCGTTTATGAGAACTATTCCCAAACTACGAAATTGACAAGATTGATCATCCTCATAGCTAATCCTTTCAAAGGTTTTATAGCAGTAGATTTTAGTGGATAAGGTTATAGACATCATTCAATGACAAATTCCATCATAGTTTGTTTTACTTATCCTTAGAAAATAATCACCCTAAATTATTTTAAAAGGCTAGGATCCATATTTGGCTCCATGATGTGTAAAGGGATATCGTAAACACACAATAAAGTTATTTAGGTGGACAAAGCCCTTTTCCAATTTCGATCACTACGAAATTATGTTCATCTTGAATTATGTTCATCTTAAATTCAATGACGGGGTCGTCGTGGATCATTGAACAGATGGTGAATCGTCCATACAAAATCCCGTCGTCCCCGGCTCAAGTTAAGCTTGAGATTCGCGAGTTCCACATCATTCTTTACCTATACTCTCAAACTGACATGCCAGTTAACCATGCGAGCTCCATCAACAAGTTATAAAGAGAATGTGCAATTTTTATGGATAACATAAGATTCATTAAACAGATTGCGAATTAACCTTGCAAAATCACATGATCCCCGACTCAAGTTACGCTTGAGATTCGTGAGTTCCATATCATGCTCAACTATATTCTAGATTGATGTGCCGGTTAACCACACGAGCTCCACCAACAGAATATAAAGAGAATGTGCAATTTTCATGGATAGTATAAACTCACATTCTATTAATAAAACGGGATTTTGTTTTATACTTCTATTTAGAATACTTTTAGATTGACCATCATCACTATCAAACCCTTTCGGTAACTCCATTCTCAAAATGCAATAAGGCGATGAGGGTGGTAAGCGGGAAGCATATTAAAAACCGACCTCATTAGGAATCATAGAGACCTCCTTAAACCCTTACATTAGAACGGGTGAGCCTAGTTGAGGTAAGACTGACAATGTCAATGTTTAAACTCACAAGGGCGCATGTTGTAACTTTCTTATACATATAGTAGACACAATTCTAATATATATATATATATATATATATATATATATATATATATATATATATACACACACACACAAGGGGTAAATTTAAAACTTTTTAAATTTAGTTGTCTATTATTAATTCTAATTAATTGCGAGGACGCAATGTAATAATTAATAAATCATGAGGGGTAATATTCAAATTTATAATCTCTATTACAAATAATATTAAAATATTTAAATTCACTATTTATACAGAAATAAATATTCAATTCAAATAAACACGTTTAAATAATATTGATCAATTATCAAATTCAAAGAAAAATTAAATTTAGGTATTTATCCATGTTTATCAAAGCTACATATTCGAAAAATGGCAAAAAATTTGAAACCCTAAATTCTGCTGAGCTCACGTCGTGAACTCCTAGTTCACGTCATGAGCTGCGACTAAGGTTTTAACACATTATGAAATTTTCAATTATTCTTCCTCCGTTCAGTTTCAAACAAGTTTTTACAGAAAACATGGATCTAGGGTGAAAGTAACCATGAACCAATGTCTCTGATACCACTGATGGGTTATCTATGCATCAAATACACTCTAAAACTAGGCAGCGGAAAAATCAAAACAACGATATACCTAAGTGTACATGCATCCTATGGATCTATGGCTTCATGCTAATTACATCAACCCTAGAAAACTAAAACATAAGTAAGAAAACATACCTCTTATGTAGCCCTTGATCTCCATGCTTGAGATCTTGAACCTCCATGAAGTTGTTTGGATGAATGAATCCAAACCAGAATCCCTCTAATGGTATCACACCTAATGAAACCACAGAGTGGAATAAAATAACTAGGAGAAGGGTCAATTTCACAAACCCAAAGGGGTTAGAAATCATCCCTAAGAGGGGGAGGAAGAAGGGTTGGCAAATACTTCAAGCCAAGGTGCAAGGAGGAATGAAATCCCTAAGGCCCTATTTATAGCCTTGGGTACCTCATTAGGTTTTAGTACTCCTTCCCATGTGGGATAGAGGCCTAACCATGAAATTTCACTCCTTTCCCATGTGGTATGGAGTGATTTTCATCCAACCCTACTTCCATAAGGTTCTGGAACATTCCTGATTAACCAACTATCGATTAATGGACATTCAACAGTTTGAGTAATCAAACTGTTAATTAATTCCCAAAATATATTTCCAATTGGTTTCTAATTAATTATTAACCATAATAATTAATAAACTAGTTTCTCCTTTATTTATTCTATTCAATTTGGGTCTTGAGGGCAACCCAAAAGGACCCTGCTATTATTAGAAATATTACCAATAGTTAATGACCATGGACACTATTCCAACACAAAACCCTTCCTAAGGTCTAAAAGGACGTCGTAATGGGTCAAGAACAAGCCAAGCTTAAGAATCACCATTTTGGGACCAAAAATGACTTAAAAGAGTGAAATGTCTGGATCTACAAGATGGAGTGGTATAGTTGCAAGCTTTATGCCTCTTGGAGGTTGAAAACAAGAATGAAATCCTAGATCCAAAGTGCTCTCAGGCTCCAAGTTCTTCTCACCACGTTATTTTTTCTCCAAGAAAACTTCTAAACACTCTAAAGGCTCCAAAATACTCTCCTTCTCTTAGGGTTTACTTGGGGTCGATTTCATAGAAAGATGTTGAATAAGAATGAGATGTGAGGCTATAATGATGTTTAAATATGAGCCAAAACCTAAAAATTAGGGTTTGCATGATCCTCACGTACACCCTGCATACAAGGTGTAACCCAATGTACTAAGGCGCGCCCTAGTACGCTTATCGTACATACTTACGCTCAACGTACTCCCAAAGTCCAAAATCACCAAAATTCCACTACGGGTCCTTTTGCACTCTTTCTTTTATTTAGGGACCAATATGCAATAAATCTAAATATAAGGGTCAAGAATGAAATTTTCTCAAAACATATTACAATTCTCCCCCACTTGACTTAGACTTCGTCCTTGAAGTCTGCTGCAACAAATAAGTTGAGGTAATGCTCCCTCATCTCAGCCTCTGACTCCTAGGTCCACTCGGAGCCTTTCCGATGCTGCCACTGAACCTTTTCCAATGATATATCATTCTTGCACAGGACCTTCATCTTTGTTTCCAAAATATCCACCGGTCTCTCAATATAATTCAGGTGATCATGGACCTGAAGATCATCCAAAGCAATCACCGTCTCACTGTCCAACACACACTTGCGCAACTGATAGACATGGAAAGTGTTGTGGATCTGACTGAGCTCCCTAGGCAAATCCAACCGGTAAGCCACCCTGCCTACCCTTTCGATCACATAGAAAGGTCTAATAAACCGGGGACCCAATTTTCCCATCTTCCTGAAGTGTATCACACCCTTCCAGACCTTCAGGAGCACCATATCGCCGACCTAAAACTCCAACTCTGATCGGCTCTGGTCGGCATAGCTCTTCTGCCGACTCTAAGCGGTCTGTTGTCTCTGCCTGATATGTTGAATAAGCTTAGTGGTCTAAAGGACTACTTTGGTCGTTCCCATGAACCTATGACCAACCTCTCCCTAACATACCAGGGTACGACATCTCCGACCATACAAGAGCTTAACAGGTGGGGAACCAATGTTGCAGTGATAACTGTTGTTGTTGAAAAACTCCGTAAGAGGTGGGTAGGAATCCTAACTCCCACCAAAATCAATGACATAGGCCCGTAACATATCCTCAAGGGTCTGGATGGTCCGCTCACTTTGACCGTCAGTCTGCGGATGATAAGTAGTGCTGAAATGTAACCTCGTGCCTAGTTCCTTGTGGAACTTCTGCTAGAATCAAGAAGTGAACCGAACATCTCAGTCTGATACAATAGATACCGAAACCCCATAACGAGCAACGATCTCCTGGACATACACATCAGCCAACTTTTTTGGCTGAAGATCTCTCTCGGATGGCCAAAAAGTGGGCGGTATTGGTCAATCGATCCACGATGATCTATATAGCATCAAAGCCCTTGGCCGTCTTCGGCAACTTAATGATAAAATCCATGGTGATTTGTTCCCACTTCCACATGGGAAAATCCAAAGGCTGCAGCTTCCCATGCGACCTATGATGCTCGAACTTGACCATCCTATCGATCAAGCACCTCTCAATGTGCCAGGCTATCCCCCTTTTCATACACAGCCACTAGTAACTTAATCTCCAATCCAGATACATCTTGGTGGCTCCTGTATAGAAAAACAAGAATTATGACCCTTCTCCAGTACTATATTCCTGATCCCACCAGAAATTGGAACCCAAACCCGACCACATCGGGTCAGCAATTCCTGGCTATCGGTGAAAAACTTGTCGATCTCGCCCCTAATCCTTTCCTATTTCCAGTTCTCCTTCTGAACTCCCTCTGCCCGAGCCTCACTGATCAAACAAAAATGTGGAGAATCAATGGATATTCTCATATACATCTCCCCAACCAAAGACCCAACCGACTTTGCGGCTCAATGCATCCGCTAACACATTCGCTTTACCCAAATGGTAAATGATCTCGCAGTCATAATCCTTGACCACGTCCAGCCACCTACGTTGCCTCATGTTTAGGTTCGACTAATCCATAATAGATCTCAAAATCTTCTGATCAGTGTAAATAGTACAACGGATCCTATAAAGATAATGTCTCCAAACCTTGATAGCAAACACCTCTGCCCCTAACTCCAGGTCATGAGTAGGATATCGCGTCTCATTCGGATCTAGCTGCCGTGAAACATAGGCAATCACTCGTCCTCTCTGCATAAGGACCACCCCTAAACCGATGATGGATGCATCACAAAATACCATAAAATCCTCGACTCCTTTTGGAAGGGTCAATATCGGGGCCTCACATAACCTCCGTCGAAGAGTCTCAAATGCCGACTGCTGCTCAGGGCCCCATCAAAAATCCACTCCCTTCCTCGTCAGACGAGTGAGGGGTACCAAAATCTTAGAGAAATCCTAAATAAATCTCCGATAGTATCCCCCCAAACCCAAGACACTCTTGATCTTTTAGGGAGATTTCGGAACCTCCCACTATATCACAACCTCAATCTTGACCGAATCGACCAAAATCCCATACTGGTTAACGAGGTGCCCTAGAAACTAGACCTCTCGTAACCAAAATTCACACTTCGAGAACTTGGCAAATAGTTGTTGCCACCTCAATACTCCAATAAGCTCTCGAAGGTGCTCCTCATGTTGCTATCTGGTCTTAGAATACACCAATATATCATCAATAAATACAATGACATATCGGTCGAGCATCGACCTACACACCCGATTCATCAAATCCATAAACACAACATGCACATTGGTGAGAACAAATGGCATCGCCACAAACTCGTAATACCCATAACGAGTCCAGAACGCGGTCTTCTCCATGTCCTCCTCTCTCACTCCCACCTGATGATACCCAAACCTCATATTGATCTTGGAGAACCAAGATGCACCCTGCAACTGATCAAAGAGGTCATCAATCTATGGAAGGGGATAAAGGTTCTTCACCGTTAACTTGTTCAACAACTGGTAATTAATGCACATCTGTTGTGAACCATCATTCTTTTATACGAACAGTATTGACGCTTCCCATGGAGAATTGCTCGGTCTAATGAACTGCTTACCTAACAGCTCCTAAAGCTTAGAGGACAACTCCTGCATCTCAGGTGGTGCTAAGCGGTATGACACCTTGGCGATCGAAGCCGCACCTAGAACTAGATGAATCTTGAACTCAACCTACCTCTCGGGAGGTACACTGGGTTACTCCTCTTGGAAAACGTTGACAAACTCCCTGACAACAGGTACCTCTGAAACTAAAGTCAGCTCTTCGACCTAAGTATCAACCACATAAGCCAGATAACCCGCACACCCATGCCGAATATATTGTCGAGCCTTGGCTGCTGAACAAATCCGTGAACCAACCCTGGTTCCCTCTCCCTAGATAACCAGTTCTCTCCCACTTGGGGTTCGAACTACCACTCGCTGGCCCTCGCAATCAATCATGGCACCAAACCTGCTCAGGCAGTCCATACCCACTATCATGCATAAATACCCCATGGGGATAGGGATCATATTAATCGTATACGGAACCCCAAAGATCTCCAGCACAACCTTGATACACTCTGGATGCAGAAACCCCATGTTCGTTGGCGGTAGAAACCCACAACAAACACTCTAACTCCCCAATAGGCATATCAAACTCCCTACTAAACGATCGATACACAAAGGACTGACTCACGCCCGAGTCAAATAACACAAGAGCAGGCAAAGAGTTCATTAAGAACGTACCTACTAAGAGCATAAACATGAGAATACCATAAAATATAATCAACAGAATAATAAATAGAAACGTACCAGTCACAACGTCTGGTGCCACCTTGGCCTCCTCTGTCGTGAGCTGAAAAGCGTGACCTCGATCCCTCAGGGGCTCCGCCCTGCCCTGGATCCCATCTATGATCCTCAAAGTAGTTGGCGTTAGATCCTACGTCAGACTAGCATCAAGAAAGGGGCAGTTGGCCTTCACATGGTTAACCTGGTCATAATGATAGCAAATCCTGGTGTTGGGTACATGAGCCTACTAATGGCAATCCCTTGCAACATGGCCCTGCCTCCCACAATTATGGCTTTCAAAAGAAGATCGACAAGCACCATCATGAACCTTGCCATACTTTCCACAAGTGCGGTCCCTCCAACTCCCAAATCTAACATCAGTTGCCTTGAACTGCTTTAGTGCAGGCTTTGACTACGCTGGGGCTTGCCTCTGCTCCATCATCTGGAGCTCCATTTCGATCTCTCGCCGCCTAGCGGCCTCCTGTAAATCTACCAATGAACCATAGCTTTATGTGGACATAAATTGCCGAATGTCCGTCTTGAGCATGCTCAAGTAGCGGGTCATCTGAGCCTGCTAAGATGCACCAAACTCAGCGAAAACATGGCTCTCGCCGTAAATATCTTGGTGATCCATCACTGAATCGGTCCCCTGCCTCAAATCCAAGTACTTCTGAGCCATCCTCTCTCGCTCTATTAATGGAACAAATCTCGAGCGTAACATAACAGAGAACTGCTCCCATGAAACTGCAGCTTGCTGCTCTAGGGTTTCAGAACTAGTAACTAACCTCCGCCAATCCTTCACTCTAGACCAAAGAAGGTTCAGAGCACACTTGACCTTCAGGTCAGCTGGGCATGAGCATGTAAAGAAACACCCCTCGACGTCAGAAAACCATCTCATGGTATGATCGGATCCTAAACTCCATCAAATACCGTGGGCTTTGTATTGTTGAAATCCCGGTACTGGAAGGCTCTCCCAGTGCCAATCCCAATAGCAGCAACGGCTACAGCAGCAACAGTCTCAAAAAGTGTAGCATATCGTTCGTCAAAGAACTCCATCATAGCGGTCATAATATACCCAAACTGATGGGTTTTAGCCATATGAACATTCTTATGTGCACATACAAACCCTAATGCTTGGATCTAGTTTTCTCTAATTAAGCATGCATTGAATCCAAGACTTCTAATGATAATTCTAGTATAATAACATAAGAAATCAGATTTAGATGATTACCTTGAATCACTTGCTTGAATCTTCTTGTCCTTGGAGCTTTAGAGTCACAATTGTCACTCCTCTAATAGCTTACAAACACCAACTAGCAAGAGGATGATTATAGAGAGAGGAGAGAGGAGGAAGAAATCGGTCAGGGTTTCTTTAGAGACAAGGTGCCGATTTCCCTTAACCCCTAGGGTCTATTTATACTAGTGAGGTTCCTAGGGTTTCACCCTTAAACCCTAATTGGATAACTTAGGCCCTACGCAATCCAATACCCTAATGATAAGCCTTGGACGATTTCAAGGTCTATCCTAAGCCCCAAAACCGTCTCCCCTTATCCATAAGGGATTATAGCCCAAAGTACAACTATCATACAATTGACAGTTTATGCCCTTCTATTTAAGTAATCTCTTTAAGTCACCAAATTTATTCCTAATTAATTTATGACTTATTTTATCAAATAATAATAATATTATTCCTTATATCATTCTCATAATATATAAATAATATTTCTTCTCTCATTACAAATCATCCTGTCAAGTTGCTATGGTGAAGACAACCCAAAAGGACCATGCTCAATCGGGTCAAATACTTTCCTAATATAGTTGCATCCTTAGACACTATTCCAACAGTCTCCCACTTGGATAATTCTAGTAACTATATACACAAGTATAATCCGATTAGGAATCGTAGCTCTCAAAGACGCTGTCAAACTCTGATCTTATCAATCTTGTCCTTTAGATAAGGGATCGTACAGTCCTCTGTTTAGACATCATGCTGACAATTATATGGAACCAATTTGTCTAGCAATTGGTTTCTCGATCTCAGATTTATTCGACATAGAACTTAATCGAACACATCAATTTAGTTCTGACCGGGCCCGGCACATAAGTCAAATCAAATCATCGAACGGCCGAGATATCGCTTTTATCCTCTTAGGATAAAAGTAACAGATAAACTTCGACTTATATGCATTTACTTATTCATTAATCAACTATACACAACAATGCGTTTTATAACATCAAGTTACTGATGCGGTTTCGCATTATCAATGTACAACCAATTAACAAATAACAAACCATATATCTAGGTTTTAAGACCATATGATATTATCATCTTGCGATCACCCTTTTTATCATATTCCATAAGGTGATTCCAGCAGGCACGGGTTTGTTCCAATGCTCAAAACTAGTTCATAAGCACTCATGAACGTTGCAGCAAACTTTTGCTATGTCTAATACCATTTAGACAATCTACACACCAATTCATGACAATCTTCTTTCATACCTACTTCCAACATATGAACGATTGTGGACAATTTGAATAATTTGATTATTCTTAATAAACTCAATTATTCTGGAAGTCAAAACATGCAAAGTGAAACAATAGTTAAACAATTAACATAAGATAGTAACATTACTCATAAATAATACTCCTTTATTTAATCATCAAATGTTAATTACATTTATCTTTTACACGTTTCTAATACTATCTAATCTATACTAATATCATCCTTCAGCCCAATACTCCTAGCATGCTGCAAGTGCTTAACCCTGCTTAGTCCCTTCATAAGCGGATCTGCTGGGTTATCTTCTGATGATATCCTCTTAACCATGAGTTGTCCTTCTTCTACACGATGTCTAATAAAGTAATATTTTCTGTCGATATGTCTAGACCTACCATGATCCCTTGGTTCCTTGGTCAAGGCAACCGCTCCTTCATTATCACAGAAAATCTCCATGGGCTCCTTTATGGCAGGCACAACTCCAAGATCACCAATGAAGTTCTTCAACCATATTGCCTCCTTCGATGCTTCGCTCGCTGCAATGTACTCTGATTCGCACGTTGAATCAGCTACGGTTTCCTGCTTGGAACTTTTCCAAGTCACTGCTCCTCCATTCAGGGTAAAGACCCATCCCGACTGCGAACGGTAGTTGTCCCTGTCGGTTTGAAAGCTGGCGTCACTATACCCTCGCACCTTCAAGTCATCACTCCCTCCGAGGACTAAAAACCATTCCTTCGTCCTCCGAAGGTACTTAAGGATATTCTTGACCGTAATCCAATGGGCTCTGCCAGGGTTCCCTTGATATCTACTAACCATGCTCAAAGCAAAGGCTACATCAGGGCGAGTACAAGTCATAGCGTACATGATTGAGCCAACTGCGGAAGCGTATGGAACTCGGCTCATTTATGCTATTTCAGCTTCGGTACTCGGACTTTGAGTCTTACTCAACTTGGCATTACTTTGTATCGGTAATTCTCCCTTCTTCGAGTTTTCCATACTAAAAGGTTTCAGTACTTTATCTAAGTAAGTGTTTTGACTAAGTCCTATTACTCTCTTACTTCGTTCTCTCACTATCCTTATTCCCAGAATATAGGAAGCCTCTCCGAGGTCCTTCATAGCGAAGCACTTCCCGAGCCAGGACTTGACCTCCTGTAGTGTCGGGACGTCATTTCCTATGAGTAGTATGTCGTCGACATACAGAACGAGGAAGCTTACTATACTCCCACTAGCTTTGACATATACACATGATTCATCTTCGCTTCGTACAAATCCAAACTCTTTGACTTTCTCATCGAAGTAAAGATTCCATCTGCGAGACGCTTGCTTAAGTCCATAAATGGACTTCTCAAGCTTACACATTCTATTCGGATGCTTCGGATCCACAAAACCCTCTGGCTGAGCCATGTAAACATCCTCGGCCAACTTCCCATTAAGGAAAGAGGTCTTGACATCCATTTGCCAAATCTCATAATCATGAAATGCGGCAATTGCTAGCATCACTCTAATAGATTTTATCTTCGCAACTGGTGAGAAGGTCTCATCATAGTCAACTCCAAGAATTTGAGTAAAGCCCTTCGCAACCAATCGCGCTTTATATGTGTGTACGTTTCCATCCACGTCGGTCTTCTTCTTGAAGATCCATTTGCACCCAACGGTCTTACGTCCGGGCACATTATCAACCAAATTCCAAACTTGGTTGTCATACATGGATTGGATCTCGCTATCCATTACGTCTTTCCATTTTGCAGACTCCGGGCCTGCCATGGCTTCCTTATAGCTATTAGGTTCATCTAGATTTATTAGTGTACCATCACTAATATACGTGTCCCCTTCGGTAGTAATATGAAAACCATAAAACTGGGGTTGAACTCTAACTCTTCCGGAACGTCTAAGAGGTAAGGACTCGTCAATCGGTTCAACCAGAGTTTCCTCCTCGGGTTGAGTGCCAGCGGTAGAGGTTCCTTCATCAATCGAATCTTGAATCTCTTCAAGCTCGATTTGCCTCCCACTGTCTCCTTGGCTTATGAGTTCTCGCTCTCGGAAAACTCCTCTCCTCGCAATGAAGACAACATTGTCCTTCGGTCTATAGAAGAGATATCCAAAGGATTTCTGTGGGTAGCCGATGAAAATACATCGCTCACTACGAGGTTCGAGCTTGTCGTGAGTATCTCGTCTTACGAAAGCCTCGCAACCCCAAACCTTGATATTTGCTAACGAGGGAGCTTTCCCTATCCACATCTCGTGAGGTGTTTTGGCAACCTTCTTAGTCGGGACTCGGTTAAGGATATGGGCGGTAGTCTCTAATGCATACCCCAGAATGAGATAAGTAGTGAAGCACGACTCATCATAGAGCGGACCATGTCTAACAAGGTTCAATTACGCCTTTCTGCCACACCATTCAACTGCGGTGTCCTAGGTGGCATCAATTGTGAAACTATTCCACACTCCTTGAGATAGTCGTGGAATTCAAGACTTAGGTACTCTCCTCCTCGATCGGATCAAAGCATCTTGATTTTCCTGCCCAATTGGTTCTCCACTTCACTCTTAAACTCTTTGAACTTTTCAAACGTTTCTGACTTTTGCTTGATTAAGTAGATATACCCATATCTACTATAGTCATCAGTAAAAGTCACATAGAAGCGGTTCCCATCCTTTGTGGTTGATCTAAACGGTCCACATACATCGGTATGTATGAGGTCCAATAAACCCTCACCCCTTTCACATGTACTAGTGAAGGGTGACTTGGTCATCTTTCCAAGTAAACAAGACTCGCATGTGTCATCTTCACTAAGGTCGAATGACTCCAACACTCCATCCTTTTGGAGTTGGGCTATGCGCTTCTTGTTGACATGTCCAAGACGACAATGCCACAAGGATGCTTTATCCATACTTTTGGAAGAATCCATGCATAAAACATCTTTTCCTAGGTTATCTACAATCATAACAGTTTCATAAATTCCATTACATGGTATTGCTTCAAAATATAAGACACCATTTAGATAAGCATAAATAGAACCATTCTCATTATTAAAAGAAAATCTAAATCCTTGTCTAAACAAACCATGAAATGAAATGATGTTTCTTGCCATTTCTGGAGAATAGCAATAATTGTTCAAATCTAAACATAAACCATTCCTAAGCACTAGAGAATACACTTCAATCTTGGTCACAGACGACGATCTTCTAATCCCCATGATTAGATTTATTCTTCCATGCTCCACATCCCTATTTCTTCTTAGTCCCTGCAATTCAGAACAAATGTGGTAACCACACCCGGTATCTAGTACCCAAGAAATAGCATGAGATGAATCATTAGATTTAATTGTGTATATATCTGCGAAAGACGACTTGATCTTTCCTTCCCTTATGGCTTGCAGGTAGTCAAGGCAGCTTCTCTTCCAATGCCCTATTTTATGGCAGTGGTGGCACTCTGCCTCCTTTGGGTTAGGGTTAGGCTTAGCGGGATCAACTTTGGTCCCACTAAAAGAGGAACCATCTCGGGACTTTCCCTTGCGGTGGCTCTTAGACGGAGCCTTCCTCTTCTTTCCTCTTCCTTGCCCAATGGCCAAAACAGGAGCAGCGGGTGGATTGGGAGTGGGTGCAACAGACTTGTCCTTGAGGTTGCTCTCAGCAACCCTAAGGAGACCTTGGAGCTTACTTAGGGTGATCTCTTCCTTGTTCATGTGGTAGGTCATCCTAAATTAATTGTAACACGGAGGCAAGGAGTGAAGCACCATGTCGATAGCCAAGTCTTCCCCAAAGTCAACATTCAACTTGCGAAGATGATCGACATACCTTTGCATCTTTTGCAGGTGCACGGTTAGAGATTCTCCATGACCCATTTTAGCGGAGATCATGTTAGTGAAGATCTCGTAACGTTCCTACCTCGCATTTTGATGGTATCTCTCCAACAAGTCTTGGTGCATTTCGTACGAATACATGTCCTCGTAGGACTTTTGGAATTCGGCGTTCATTTTGGCTATCATGATGCAATGAACCTTCGTCACATCACGTTCATGAGTCTCAAAAGTAGTCATTTCAGCCGGAGTAGCGATTTCTGGGTTGATCTTCTCGAGCTTCTCATCGAGGACATACTCCTTGTCCTCGTAGCGAGCAATCGTGCGAATGTATCTTATCCATTCGCTAAAGTTCGTCCCATCGAAAGTCACCTTTTGGCAAAGGCTCATCAATGTGAACGAGCTAGCAGCAGTGTTGTTCGCGTTCGACATCTACAAATAGAAAGGACAAAGATAGATTAGAATTTGAATCCCTAATTATCACCCAATAAGAAAAATTAGGGCTAGGATCCAACAACAATATTTACATATTAGAAAAGGGATGCCGTAATCTAACATGCAAACAATTTGAAGGTAAGTGAATGATGATTCACTAATTCTCCACCATGAAAACATAACTTTAAGTTCTAAATGTATTGAGAATTCCTAGGTTTAGATGAGATTCATTGAACTTTTCAATGGCATGTTTAAATCTCGATATGTCCCTCTCGTTTGTGACTGGGATACCGAGGATCACAAAGTGGGTGTGAATTACCATGCAAATTCACATGGTGCCTTCATTGTAACAATCACGTATTCGATGTGCCGGTAAACCACACACGCTCCATCGAACTATGATAAACAATGAATCACCCTTTGCTACCTTTGCTTAGAACCAATTAGTGTGCCGGTAAACCACACACGCTCCACTAACTTCTTAGACCGGCTTCGTGAATGAGGCCTACTAACAGTAAGACTAGCATTTTTAATTATACATACATATATATATATATATATATATATATATATATACACACACATATTAATCTTGTAATATTATATTAGTATAGGGTTGAATTTTAAACTTGTAAAATTCTAGGGTTTGAAATTTAAATTGTCTAAATTAAACTTTTAATCACAAAACAAAAATTTCAAAACTTGAGGGCAAGTTTTAAACTTTTCAAAACATAAAGGATCAAATAACAACTAATCCAAATTAACATTTAATCACATAATTATCCATATTTGATTTATTTAATTATTTCTTGCAAAACAATTTATCAATTTAATTAAAATAATTAATCAATTATCACATAAGGAAATTAATATTCAGTTAATTGATAAATATCTTCAATTAGGTCAAGAATATACTCAAATATATCTCAAAATTGGATTTATATTGACCTTTTAAGATTAAGGTAAGTTCCCAAAAGATAAACAACAAGAAATCCCGAAATTAGCTCTTTCTGACGCTCGAACTCGCCGAGTACCACAATGGACTCGCCGAGTTGAGGCCTACTCGCCGAGTCCACTATGGAACTCGCCGAGTTCATCAGGCAGAATGTCAAAATTCAAATTTTGCAAGCAACAAACAAGCAACCAATGCATCAATTCAATAGAAACCAATCATAGCTCTGATACCACTGATGGGTTTTAGCCATATGAACATTCCTATGTGCACATACAAACCCTAATGCTTGGATCTAGGTTTCTCTAATTAAGCATGCATTGAATCCAAGACTTCTAATGATAATTCTAGTATAATAACATAAGAAATCAGATTTAGATGATTACCTTGAATCACTTGCTTGAATCTTCTTGTCCTTGGAGCTTTAGAGTCACAATTGTCACTCCTCTAATGGCTTACAAACACCAACTAGCAAGAGGATGATTATAGAGACAGGAGAGAGGAGGAAGAAATCGGCCAGGGTTTCTTTAGAGACAAGGTGTCGATTTCCCTTAACCCCTAGGGTCTATTTATACTAGTGAGGCTCCTATGCTTTCACCCTTAAACCCTAATTGGATAACTTAGGCCCTAAGTAATCCAATACCCTAATGATAAGCCTTGGACGATTTCAAGGTCTATCCTAATCCCCAAAACCGTCCCCCCTATCCATAAGGGATTATAGCCCAAAGTACAACTAACATACAATTGACAGTTTATGCCCTTCTATTTAACTAATCTCTTTAAGTCACCAAATTAATTCCTAATTAATTTATGACTTATTTTAATCAAATAATAATAATATTATTCCTTATATTATTCTCATAATATATAAATAATATTTCTTCTCTCATTACAAATCATCCTGTCAAGTTGCTATGGTGAAGGCAACCCAAAAGGACCATGCTCAATCGGGTCAAATACTTTCCTAATATAGTTGCAGCCTTAGACACTATTCCAACACAAACAACTCCCGTATCTAACCCCGGAAGATGGAAACAACCTCCTCTTTAATGATCTCCCTAACCCTTTCCTTGGTCATTATTGGCCTATCCTGGCCACCTGCTCCTAATCCTGATCCCGATCCTGCCTCAAATCGCCTCATAATCTCCATACTGAAAATAAACAAGCGAGATATCAGATAAATGCAAGTAATACCATAGGGACCAATTCCTAAAAAAACCCTAAGGGATGTGACTTCCCTGCTATGCGTATGGGTCTTGTGCTTCTGGTAGTACGAGCCCATACTACCTTCCACACCTACCTGTATTTGTCTCACAAGATCATTACAACAACCCTAACAACACTCACAAGAATATGCATGCACCCTATTCACTCTTCTTAGAGAAAGTCTAGACATCTCTCTACTGGTCGACTGACCCCACCTAACTCATCCATGAAACTCCTACCAACCCTGCAACACTCGTGTTTGCTAATCATACATAACACTGGATCCTATAGACAGTCGAATATTTGATTTTACCGTAAGCCCATAAACAAACAAAGAATAGGAAATAAGGCTAAAAAACATTCCCAAATACTTGCAGGATGTCAAGGATGGGAAAATACAGCCCGCCTATGCAGGTATTTACACTATTATTCCTATAACTCACAACATGCTAATTCTTGGGTCCTTGAAACAGGTTGTGGTTTTCACATTTGTTCTGATTTGTAGGGACTAAAAAGAAGTAGGGACATGGAGCATGAGAAGATAAAATTAACCATTGGGAATAGGAAATTGTCACCTCTCACCAAGATTGGAATTTATTCTTTATTGCTTAGTAGTGTGTTAGAATTAGATTTGAATAATTGTTGCTACTCGTCCGATATGGCGAAAAACATTATTTCTTTTCATGGTTTGTATAAACAAGGTTTTAGATTTTCATTTGATAATGAAATTGGTCCTATTAATGCTTTTTATAATGGTATATTTTATTTTAATGCATTGCCTTGTAATGGTATATATGAAGCTGTGATGCTTGTAGACAACTTAGGAATTAATGTATTGCACATCGATTCATCTAAAGGTTTGGACAAAGCATCCTTGTGGCATTGTCATCTTGAACATGTCAACAAGAAGCGCATAGCATAAATCCAAAAGGATGGAGTCTTGGAGTCATTCGACTTAAAGTCAGATGACACTTGCAAATATTGTTTGCTTGGAAAGATGACCAAGTCACCCTTCACCGATACTTGTGAAAGGGGTGAGGGCCTGTTGGATCTCATACACACTGATGTGTGTGGAGCCTTCAGATCCGTAACAACGGATGGTAACCGCTTCTATGTGACTTTTACAGATGATTACAACAGATATGGCTATATCTACTTAATCAAGCATAAGTTAGAAACCTTTGAAAAGTTCAAAGAGTTTAAACAAGAAGTGCAGAATCAGCTAGGCAGGAAGATAAAGATGCTCCGATCCGATCGAGGTATTGAGTATCTTAGTATCAAGTTCCACGACTATCTTAAGGAATATAGAATTGTTTCACAATTGACGCCACCTAGGACACCACAACTTTATGGTATGGATGAGAGGTGCAATCAAACCTTGTTGGACATGGTTTGTTCCATGATGAGTCAAGCTTCGTTACCTATCTCATTCTAGGGGTATGCCTTAGAGACTGTCGCCCATATCCTTAATCTAGTCCCAACAAAGAAGGTTGCCAAAACACCTCACGGGATGTGGACAGGGAAGGTTCCCTTGTTATCGCATATCAAGGTTTGGGGTTGCGCGGCTTTCGTAAGACGAGAGACTCACGAAAAGCTCGAACCTCATAGTGAGAAATGTATTTTCATCGGCTACCCACATAAATCCTTTGGATATCTCTTCTATAGACCAAGTGACAATGTTGTCTTTGTTGCGAGGAGAGGAGTTTTCCGTAAAGGAGGACTCATATGCCAAGAGGACAGTAGGAGGCAAATTGACCTTGAAGAGCTTCAAGAGTTAATTGATGAAGGAACCTCAAACACTAGCGCTCAACCCGAGGAGGAAACTCTTGTCGAACCGATTGACGAGTCCGTACCTCTGAGACGTTCTAGTAGAGTTAAGTTTCCACCTGTGCTACATCGTTTTCATATAACAGCTAAAGGTGATACATTTATCAATGATAGTACATTGATAAATTTGGATGAACCTAATAACTACAAAGAAGCAATGGCAGGCCCTGAGTCTGCAAAATGAAAAGAGGCTATGGACAGCGAGATTCAGTCCATGTATGACAATCAAGTTTGGAACTTGGTTGACAATATACCAGGTCGTAAGACGGTCTGGTGCAAATGGATTTCAAAGAAGAAGACCGACATGGATGGGAAAGTACACACATATAAGGCGTGACTGGTTACGAAGGGCTTTACTCAAACTCATGGAGTTGAATATGATGAGACCTTCTCACCAGTAGCAAAGATTAAATATATAAGGGTGATGCTAGCCATAATTGTATTTCATGATTATGAAATATGGCAAATGGATGTCAAAACCGCTTTCCTTAATTGGAAGTTGGCTGAAGATGTTTACATGAGTCAGCCAGAAGGTTTTGTCAATGCAAAGTACCCTATTAGAGTGTGTAAGCTTGAGAAATCCATTTATGGATTGTAACAAGCATCTCACAGATAAAATATTTGTTTTAATGAGAAAGTCAAAGAGTTTGGATTTTCGAGAAGCAAGGATGATTCATGTGTATATGTCAAAGCTAGTGGGATTATAGTTAGCTTTTTGGTGTTGTATGTGGATGACATACTTCTCATAGGAAATGACATTCCAACCTTGCAGGAGGTTAAGTCCTGGCTTGGGAAGTGTTTCGCTATGAAGGACCTCGGGGAAGCTGCTTATATTCTAGGGATAAGGATATTGAGAAACAGGAGTAAAAGACTAATAGGACTTAGTCAAAGTACCTACTTGGACATGGTGTTGAAGTGTTTCAACATGGAGAATTCCAAGAAAGGTGACTTACCTATCCAAAGTGATACCAAATTGAGTAAGACTCAGAGTCCGAGTACAGAGCCTCAGATAGCAGAGATGAGTCGAGTACCATATGTTTCCTCAGTTGGCTCGATCATGTATGTTGTGACTTGTACTTGCCCTGATGTGGCCTTTGCTTTGAGCATGGTCAACATATATCAAGGGAATATCAGTAAAGCTCACTGGACTGTGGTAAAGAACATTCTTAAGTACCAACGAAGGACTAAGGACTAGGTCCTTACCCTTGGTGGGAGTGATGACTTAAGAGTAACTGGGTATAGTGACGCCAGCTTTTAGACCGACAAAGATAATTTCTGCTCTTATTCGGGCTGGGTATTTACTCTGAATGGAGGATCAGTAACTTGGAAAAGCTCCAAACAGGAGACTGTAGTTGATTCAACGTGCGAATCAGAGTACATAGCAGCAAGCAAAGCGTCAAAGGAGGTGATATGGCTGAAGAACTTCATTGGAGACCTTGGATTTGTACCAGCTGTAAAGGAGCCTATGGATATTTTATGTGACAACGAGAGTGCGGTCGCCTTAACCAAGGAACCAAGGGATCATGGTAGATCCAAGCATATCGACAGAAAATATCACTTCATAAGACATCAGATAGAAGGACTCCTCGTAGTAAAGAGGGTATCATCAGAGGAGAACCCAGCAGATCCCCTTACGAAGGGATTGAGTAGGGTTAAGCACTTGCAGCATGCGAGGAGCATTGGGCTGAAGGACGATATTAGTTTTAATGATTAGATAGTTGTTTAGAACTTGTAATACATAAAATGTAATTGACATTTGATGATTAAGTAAAAGGTATTTTATTTATGATTAAGGTTACTATCTTGTGTCAATTTTTTACTATTGTTTCATTTTGCATGTTTTGACTTCCAAAATAATAAGATATTTAAATTATCCACAGTCGATCATACTTTGGAAGTAGGTATTGAGGCAGGACGGTCTTGAATTTGGCTTGTAGATTGTCTAAAGTGTTTAGACATAGCAAAAGTTTGCTACAACATTCATGAGTGCTCCTGAAATAATATTTGAGTATTGACTAAACCCACGCTCATATGAATCAAATCATGGAATTTATCATATAGTCTTCAAACCAAGATGTATAAGTTGTTGACTATGAGCTGGTTGTACATTGTTAGTGCGAAAACGCATTAGTAACTTGATGTTATAAAACATGCTATTGTGTATGATTTAACGAGTAGTTAGTACAAGAATATAATTCGAATTTTATCTGTTCCTTTTATCCTTGGAGGATTAAAAGCGATATCTTGGGCCCCTTGATGATTTTGTTTTGACTTATGAGTCGAGCTCGGTCAGGATTCAATTGATGTGTTCAATTAAGTTCTATGTCAAACAAATCAGAAATCGTGAAACAAACTGATGGATAATAAGTATGATTATGTTCCATGTATTGTCCGCATGATATCTTGAAGAACAAGGGATTATATGATCCCTTATCTAAATGGCGTGTCAGAGTTCGACAAGCGGCTTTTAAGAGCTACGATTGCTAGTCGGTTTTTGAGTTGTACTTGCAATTATAGTTATTAGACTTATCCAAGTGGGAGGCTGTTGGATTAGGTGTCTAAGCCCATAACTATAATTGGTATGTACTCGACCTGAGAGTAGCATGGTCCATTTGGGTTGCATTCACCAGAACAATCTGATAGGATGGATATTTGAGAAAGAGGTTCTTTATGATTTACTAATATATTATAAGTATAATATATTATTTGAGAAATCATATTATTTAATTATTATTGATCAAGAATTAATTTGGAATTAATTTAGTGATCAAAAGAGGCTAATTAAATTAACAGGACTAATTATGTAAATTAGTAACACATATGGTTTGGGCTATTGATCCATGATGGGTTAAGTTTATGTGAGAGTCCATAAATAGTTAGTCTATATGAGTTATGGATCATAAACCTACGTGTAATAATTAGGGTTACATATGAATCTTGGAAATCTAACACTATATATGTAACCCTTTAGACCCCAAAATCGGATGCACTTGCCATATAGCAAGAGTATATCCGGTTTTAGAGTGCTCCTAAACTCTCTCTCAAGTCCTCCATTGTTGGTGGTGTTTTGTGAAGCATTTGAGGCATCACACTTGAGGTGCAAAGCTCTTAAAGGTCAAGTAATACAAGCTACATAAAGAGGTAATCATCTAACTAGTTTTTATGATTCATATATCAAGTTGTATGCTAGATAGGCTTCATGCTTTGGAAAAATTAAATTTGCATGTATAACTAGAGAAAACTTAGATCCAAAGCACTAGGGTTGTATGTGCACCATAGGGATGTTATAGTGCTAAAAACCTATCAATTATTGTGTTTCACATTGCATGTTTTACTTCCCGAATAATTAGATTATTGAAACATCCACAGTCGATCATACGTTTGGAAGTATGTAGTGAATCAAGACTGTCATGAATTGAATTGTAGATCGTCTATTGAGATTAGACATAACAATGGTTTTGCTACAATGTTCATGAGTACTTGCAAAAGGGATTTTGAGTATTTGATAAACCCACGCTCAAATAATTACTTCATGGATTTTATCACGAGTAATTTAGAGATGATAATATCTTGTATTCTTGAAAACGAGATATATGAGTTGTTGTTTACGAGTCAGTTGTGCATTGATAATACGTAGACACATTAGTAACTTGATGTTATAAAATGTATTGTTGTGCGTGATTTAATGAGTGAATAGTACAAGCATATAAGTCAAAGTTTATCCGTTCCTTTTGACCTAACGGGAAAAGCAATATGTGTAGTCTCCTCGATGGTTTGATGTCGACATCTAAAGCACTTGGGCAAGCCTAGACTGAATTGATGTGTTCAATTAGTAGTCTGATTTCAGTGGTCATGAATCAGAAATTGGGAAACGAATCTTGGATAGAGAGATTGATTATAATCGATGTCTCATGTCCATACGATATCTTGTAGAACGGAGGAATATTTGATCACTTATCTTAGGACACGTAACTGACTAGGTCAGAGTTCGACAGCGGCTTTGAGAGCTACAATTTGCTAATCAAAATTTTAAGTTATACTGGAAACTATAGTTATTAGACTTATCTAAGTGGGAGACTGTTAGATTAGGTGTCTAAGCCCATAACTATATATAATTGGTATATACTTGAATTGATAGTAGCACAATCCTTGTTGGTTGCCTTCATACTAGCAACTAGACAGGATGACCTATTGAGGAAGAGGAAGAATTTATTATTTGATTAATAAATTGAAATGAATGATTTATTAATGTATTATGGAAATAATATATTAATTAGATATCGTATTATTTAATTAATAGTTAATCAAAAATTAATTAGAATTAATTTTGGGATTAATTGAATTAATTAAAAGTGTAGGGGCTATTTGGCAATTTATTAATAGTTAAGGAAAGAAGCTCTAGAACCCTTCTAAAGAGGATTGGACGAAATCTTCTAGGAAAGCCCTAGAATTTTCGTCCAAGGGCTTATGGATGGAAGGTTTAGGGTTTGCTTGGACCTTAAGCAAAGAAATTAGGATTTTTTTTCTACTTCTAACCCTAGCTTTGGCTCTATGTCACCTTACTATATAAAGACCCATACCCTTGTTACTTTTGTCCACTAGAAACCCTAAAGCGTTATATCTAAATATTGAAGCTTCCTCCTCCCTCTTATATCGCATCCTCTTGCTAAGTGTGTTTGTGATTCATTAGAGGTGTTACAGTTGTGACACTTGCTCTCAAGCTTCAAGATCTTTAAGATTATTGGATTGTTATTACTACATAACAATCAAAGGTATGTATCATAACTCTTTATTATGTGACTTTTGATTATTTATCATAGATATAGGGTTTTCATGATGTTGTTCATATTGTATGTTCAATTAGAGAAGACATAGATCTTATTAGGGTTGCATGTACACAAATGATTGTTTGTTATGCTCAAAACCTATCAACAACGTCAGAAGGGTTCCGAATGGATGTGGGAGCCTGAGGTGGAGATGCGAGAGCACTACTCTAATTTATTCACGGCAGTAAACTTCGAGGACGAAGTCTAGTTTAAGTGGAGGAGAGCTGTAACATCTTAATTTTTCAGGTATTCTCTTTTGACCCTTGGATTGTGATTTGTTAGCAAAATTGGTCCCCCAATGGCATATTCGTAATTATTGTCCATTCATGAGTACGTTAGGCGTACTCTGAGTACGGTGGGCGTACGTAGTCAGGGTGCAAATCCTAATTTTTAGGGTTTGGACACCATTTAAACATCTTTATGGCCTCATGCACCCTCTTAACTCCAGCCTCCTTCCTCATTTCGAAACCCTAAAGTGTGTGAGCACCGTGTGAAGCTTGAAGAGCCTTTTGGTGCAATTTTGGAGCTTTTGGAGAAGAAGGAAGAACCTTGAGGTTGTGGTGTTTCACTCAAGGCCTTGGATCCAAAATCTACATTCCTTTATGCATCTTCTGGAGGTATAAACCTCCAACCTTGATGAGCATTTCTTTTAGATCTAGTTTTAGCTTAAAGTTGGTTCCTTTTTGTCCCAAATCTTGAACTTTTTAAGCATGAAATGCTCCAAGACATTTGAGTTGTCCTTTCATATGTTTAGAGGTGTGTTAAGTCATAAAAATGGGATCTTGGACATTGGTTTCTTCCCGTGCATGATCTAGGTTGTCTTAATGGGTCAAGAAGCTAGGGTTTTGACCATAAAGTTGGAAACTTTATGGTTAATATCACCTTTTAGGGCCTGGATCCGGATTTTGGACGAAGGTGCTTAAGGATTAAGCACTTAATAGGTTGAGTTGGTTGGCAGCCCGTACGCTGGGCGTACCAAAGGGTACGCTGCACGAACATGGTCAACCCCTAATTTTTGGTCAAACACGTGGTACGCCTCGCGTACCTCTTGAGTACGCCCAACGTCCTCACTGAGTCAACTCGGTTGAATCAGTTGACATTTACCTAGATTTTGACTAGGGTTTTACATAGGGTTATTTTAGGTATTTTGATATGTATGCTGAGATTGTGTCACTGAATTCATAAAAATGACCGGTAGAGTTGATCTCGCAGCGGTATGCTATTTAGTTTTTTTATCTGTCTGTGAGGTGATTCTCCTCATAATACTTATGGGTCGAAGGCACCAATGCCGACCCATTAGGAATTGTATTGTACAATGCTAGTTGTCTTTGTGATACTTGCATGAAAGACCATAGGGGTAGCCCATGGTCTTCATATGTAAGACCGAGATTTGGCCGTTAGCATTACAAGGAAAGACCATGGGGGTAGCCCATGACACTTCTATGTAAGACCGGGATCTGGCTCTCGTCCTTACAAGTATCAGGTTATCGGGTTGAAACATACCCTAGGACGGGGCCCATATTTTCTTATTGGGTTGAAATACATCACTGGGTGGGGCCCATATTCGTATGTTTGGTATGTGGTACTTTGGGGAACTCACTGAGCATTGCGCTTAGAGTTTATGTTTATGGTTTTAGTTACTTGTGGTTCGAAAGTGAAGGGCTTGACGTGATGGCACAACATCCTCCCCCATGTTTTCTGAAATTTTTGGATATTATTGCTCTGATGATTCAATATGGTGTATTGTGAATTTTTTGTACAATCTAATGTTTGAAATTGTTGGTTCTAAAATTGAAAAGTTTTATTATTGTTTTTGAGCTGTTAGATTGATATAAACACATTTATCACATTCATTAATTCTAAATCCATTAGAAAGTATTGTGTTGTCAAAGTTCTCATGCCATTGCTTTGGAACCTGTTTTAGTCCATAAAGTGATCTAACCAACTTACAGACTTTGTTTTCTTGACCTTTAAGCACAAACCGTTCATGCTGATATATATATATATATATATATATATATATATATATATATATATATATATATATATCTTCATCTAGTTCACCATACAAGAAAGTATTTTTCACATCCATTTGGTGTGTTCTAAATTGTGAATGGTTGCAATTGCTACCAATGTACGAACTGACATTATTCTTGTTACATGTGAATAGTGTCAAAGAAATCTTGACCTTCCTTTGACGATACCCGTTAGCTAGTAAACGACCTTTGTTCTTGTTAATGGTACCATCAGGTCTAAACTTCTTCTTGAATATCCATTTATGCCCAATTGGTTTTTACCCAAGTGGCAAATCTACCAATTTCCATGTGGTATTCTGCATAATGGAATCAATATCACTTTTGATTTCCTCTTTCCAATAAGGATCTTTAGAAGAATCCATAGCTTCCTTATAAGCGTGGGGTTCTTTATTCACTACATAGATCATATAATCATGTCCAAAATCTTTAGCTATTTTTCCCCGTTTGCTTCTTCAAGGTTCTAAGTTCTCTTATTAAACCTTGGAAGAACTCTCTTCATTTGATTGTAAACTTTTGTCAAGAATGGTTTCATTTAGTCCATCATCTAGAGGTCTTTTCCTATAGTAGGAAACCTCTTTCCCTTTATCCTTAAAAGGAAATATATTTTCAAAGAATTTAGCCTCTTCTGATTCCATGATAGTATGAGTATGGATATCATCAACATGTGATTTATACACAAGAAAACTATAGGTTGCATTATTCATGGCAAGGCCAAGATAAATGTAAGCTATGGTTTTTGGTCTAAGATTAGTCCTCTTAGGAAGAGGTACGTGTACCTTGGTAAGGCAACCCCACACTTTCATTTTTTGTAAGAGGATAATCTCCCTTTCCACAGATGATAGGGTGATTTATCACTCTTTTTATGAGGAATTCTATTAAGAATTGAATTTGCTGCAAGACTTGCTTCTCCCTACAGATTATGTGGTGCTCCAGAATGAATTAACACTAAGTTAATCATGTTTTTCAATGTTCTATTCTTCCTTTTAACCACTCCATTTTGTTGAGGGGTATATGGAGTAGTTGTTTGATGTATAATACCATGTAAAGAACAAAATTCAACAAAGTCTTTGGAATAATATTTTCCTATCGACCTGACCTTAGAATTTGATCTTTTGTCAAGTTGATTTTCAACTTCAGCCTTATAATTCTTAAAAGAATTCAAGGCTTCATCCTTGATGTTTAGCAAATAAATATAACAATACTTACTGCAATCATCAATAAAAGATATATAATAATTCTTTCATCCTCTTGTAGGTGTTACTCTAAAATCACATAAATCAAAATGGATTAAGCCAAGTATTTCATTAGATTTTTCAACTGATTTATGAGGATGTTGTGAGAATTTTGATTCTACACAAACCTCACACTTCATACTTTTTATTTAACAAACATTTTGGTAACATGCCAAGTTTTGCCATTCTTTGAAGAGAACGAATTATTGCATTAAAATTGAAGAATCGTGCATATACATAAAAGAGGGGATAGTAGTGCCAATTATTGCATTAACATTAACATTGGTTACATCATTGTTGTTTGGTGTTTCAACACCATAGTACAAAAGGTAAAACACTAAATTTGAAGAGACCCTTGCTATGGTATCCATTTCCAACATACACCCCACCCTTGGTAAGAAAAAACTTATCAGAATTGAATACAAGTTTGAATCCATTTTTATTAAGAATACGACCAGAAGTCAGATTCTTAGTAATTTTAGGAACATGCAAGACATCACTTAGAACAAGTTCTTTGTCAGAAGTTAGTTACAACTTCACTTTTCCCTTTCCATTAAATTTTGCAGTAGTAGCATTCCCCATAAACATTGGTTCATAATTAGAGACTTTCTGGCATGTAGAAAACATGGTTCGAGAGTTGCAAATGTGCCTTGTGGCTCCAATATCAATCCAACAGTCCACACAATTGCTAACCATGTTGGTTTGAATCACTGCAACAAGCTGATTTCGTGATTCAACCATGTTGGTTTGATGAGAAGTTCCTCCACCAGAATTACCACCATTGTTTCCTTTTTTCCATCTATTTTTTCTCCTCCATTGTCTCATTGGCCCTTCCTGAATCTAAAATCTTTGTCCTTGTGTCTAGTTCTGCCACAAATATAACATGGACCCGAATTCTTCTTGAAAATTTTCTTGTTTGGACATGATTTTTGCCATCTTTTGAAGAGTTTTTGGAGCCATTCTTACCTTTCTTGTTGTTACGCTTTCTCCTTAAAGTACTTGCTTCTCCAAAAAAGTTTCCACTTGGTTCCAAAGAATTTGCATCAGCCTTCTTATTCAATCTGTTATCTTCTTCAACATGAATTCTCAACACAAGTTGTTAAAAACTTATTTCATCAGTTATGTGCTTAAATATAATTTGAAATTCTTCCAAGAAGGAGGAAGTTTTTCAATGATCGAACCAACAAGAAAGTTAGAGTTTATTCCCATACCTTTAGCTTCAAGGTCATATGTAATTACATGAAGTTCCTTCACTTGTTTAAGGACAAGTTTGGTATCCACCATCTTGAAATTCTTGAACTTTCCAATCATGAATTTCTTGGAACATGCCATTTCTGTTTTGTATTTCTTTTCTAATGATTCTCATATCTCTCTTGTAGTAGTGATGGTAGAGTATATATCATAAAGGGAATCATTCAAGGCATTTAGAATAAAATTTTTGCAACTATACTCATTTGTGTTCCAAGATTCCACAACCCTTTGATGTTCTGCCAATTGGGCTACAGTGGGTGGATTTGTCCCTTCAACAGTGGTCACACCAGTAAGAGGGGAATGAGAATCATCAGTGTGAACATTAGAAAGATGAAGAGTTGTTAGATAAACATCTCCTATTTCTATCTCCGAAAATCTAAGCCTTTGAAATTCTCAGGCTTTTCCACATGTGATTTGATGATAAAATTTTGATCCATTCTTCATTTTTTGATTTCTGTCTTTGATTGTTATGATAATAAACTCAAATGGTCAATCCAGTTGACGTGAGTGGTTGTAGGTGGCTTTCACGATGAAGGAGTGGCAGAACCCAAGTAAAGAAATATGAAGAATGAGAAAGTCAACATAAGAAGTAATTGAGGTAATTACCCTTTTCCAATCCTTTTGATATTTGTGATTGTCATACGTACTACATGTGTATATATGCGTTTTAGAGGATAATAACAAGAAAATAAATGTGATCTTTGTCATTTATTAAATATAAGTCCCAATAGTATATTATTGGTGAATAAACAATCACAATAGTAAGGTTTAGTGACTTAATTCATATGACTTACTAAATTGCCAATTTTATTGTTTTTTAGGGTTTATATAATATGATAAATTTATAAGTTTGATCAAGGGATCGAATGCTAAGAAATCGTAGAATTTTTTTAGGTTTCATGAACCAAATAAATGTTTTGGACTAAGTAAATACATTTTATATTCAGTTTAATGGGTGAGTTGACGAACAAATAATTCATATAAGTATTATTAACTATTTTATGAGTATTAGAATATATACTTGTAATATAGGCTAAGTAAGGACTATGTATATGATTGTAGGTGTTTAGGGAGCTGGACAATCCATCTTAGCCACTTAAATGGTTTTATCATCTGTTTCGCTTCTTTAGGTGAGTTCTTATGAACTTATTTATTATATGGACTATGTAATTATGTTATGTGAACCCACGAAAATCTTCTTAAGTGAGGGAAGTGGTTATGGATTGGACAACTGGAGAAAAGCCCCCTGGAAAGGGAATCCAGTTGTTAAGTCTGTATGACCATGTATAGATGGTCGACCACACGAAGCCTATTTGAGGAAGGTGGTCTATGCATGGCAAATAGAGAAAAGCCTCTTAAGTGAAGGGATCTAGTTGTGACCAATAATTAGAAGGCTAGCATACGTTATGTGTTCAGTCTGGATGGCCATGCACAGATGGTCGACCAAGTGAAGCTTCTTTGAGGAAGGTTGTCTATGCAAGACAATTAGAGAAAAGCCTCTTAAGTAAGGGAATGTAGTTGAGACTAGTGATCATAATGCTAGCATACATATGTATTTAGTTATATGTGACATAATGTAAGTGCTATGTGACTTATTATCTTGAAGTATGTGTTATTATGTGTATCGTATATGATCTGTATAATGGGTGCGGAAGTAGAAGCTTGTGAAGATGTCATTTTTTAGTTATGAAATTGAAGAAAGAAGTTAAGATTGCCAATGGTCATATTACCGGTGAGATTGCAAAAATATCTAACGATTATATCTATTGGATCTACCTGGATTTTTATTTGTAACTGAATTTTTATCCGAGGAAAATATCCGATTTCATTTTTTCCTTGTACTTGGGTCGTGTCCTTTGGATCGGTTGTTTGGTTGAATATCATGTGACCAGATAAAAGAAATATCTACAAATTGGAATTGTTTTTGGTTTTGAACAAATTCAAATTCAATTTTTACGCCTCTATACCGATGAAAATAAGCATTGGTTTGGCCATTTGGAATGGGATTCGAAACAACAAAATTCATTTATTTTATTCGGTTTTCAGGTTATTTAGTTATTTAATGCAAAGCCTCGAATTGGAATCCATCCGGATATTGGAAACATAAAATTCTCATTAAGATTACTGTAATTTTAGAGTCGTGTTACTAAGACCATCTGCATCCCATTTCCATTTTTCCTCCAAAAATGGAATAAAAACTGGGGTAAATAGTGTTTCATCTCCAACCCTATTTCATTTTTATTCCATTTTTACCCCAAAAAGTATATCCCAAATATATTATATTCTTCAAACTTACATAGGTTGTCAAATACATCCATTTTACTAATTTGGTTTTAACAAAAATGTAATCTATATTTTTTTCATTACAATAATACTACTAAATAAATAAGATTATATTTATAACATATTTATAAGCTTATGTAAAATACGTTATCGTTTTTTAAAATTTCAATATGTATTTAACTTTTTATAAAAAAATTTGATGAACAAAACATAAACTTTATATTTATAATTAGTTAATATAATTTAATATATAAAAATATTATAAGTATTAAATATTACAATTAAATTATAATTAATAGATAAAAATAAATTATAAATATATAAATATAGGGACTAAAACTGATTTCATAAAATTTATCGGTTAGTGTAACACCATATTTTGTGTTATACCGTTCATATTCAAAATTGAGAAGTAAATGAGATGGATTAAAGAAGAACTTAGAAAAAATAAGGGAAATAATAGAAATGAGAATGAGTTGGAATTTAGTGATGTTTGGATTAGTTTTTAGCTTATTGTTTATAGATAACTTATTGTTTATAGATAACGCATTTACACGATCATTACACGATCAGGGGTGTTTGACCACCTGCTGGTGCTTTATCGTGTTGCCCCGAGCCGCGACGTAGGACACCAACACGCAACACCTCCTCCAACCCCTTTCCATGTAAACGGCGCCTCGTCATATCCCCTTTGAGTGCTTCTGCTTGTGACAATCGACAGCCCGACGCCAGTTCACCGCACCATCACCGACATGTCCCACCTGTAACTAGTTCCCCAATAGCTAGAGCTCAATTTCGCAGGTTTTACGGTTTAATTTTGTGATTTCAGACGTATAGATCAAAGATGCACGTTTGGAGGGCGGTGTTCGTGGAATTTTTTTCATACACACCAGTTGCTCGATGAAATGACTCAGAGAACAATGGCCGTGTAACTCTGTGCGTTTGCACGGTTTTCCCCAAGAATATGAAGTCTTTACTGAAATCCAAATGGCAGAATGTCGTTATCTTGAATCCGAAGCATTTTTTGTTATATCACTACTCTACTTTTCCCCCAACACCACCATCAAATGATCTTCAAAAGCTGTGCGATGTGGTTTCTCATGGGGTAGGCAGTCTAGACGAGTTAGAAGCAACTCTTAACTCGGTCAACGTTTCCTTCTGCTCATCACTCATTACCCAAGTGCTTGATTCAAGTAAAAAAGAAGCACCCACAAGACGACTCCTTAGATTCTTTTTATGGTCAGAAAAACATTCCGATGTTATACTGGAAGACAAAGATTACAACCATGCTATCAGAGTCTTCTCTGAGAAGAAAGATTTCCTAGCATTAGACATGTTAATCTCAAATCTTGGTAAACAAAATCGGGCTATGGAAACCTCAACATTTAGTAATGTATCCGAGACATTGGTGAAACTAGGAAGAGTGGATGAAGCATTGGGAATATTCAAGAACTTACACAAGTTAAAATGCCCACAAGATAGCACCACAGTTAATGCCATAGTTTCTGCTTTGTGCTCAAAAGGGCATGTCAAAAGGGCAGAAGGAGTCATTTATCACCATAAAGATAAAATCTCAAGTGTCAAACTTGTTATTTACAGAAACCTACTTCATGGATTGTCTATTCAAGAAAATGTGAAAGAATCAAGAAGAATCATCAAAGACATGAAGGGTGCAGGAATCACTCCAGACCTTTTCTGCTACAACACATTTCTCAAATGTCTTTGCAAGAAAAATTTGAAGTCCAATCCTTCTGGGCTTGTTCCTGAAGCATTGAATGTGATGATTGAAATGCGAAGTTACAAAATTGCCCCCACCACTGTAAGTTACAATATCTTGTTGTCTTGTTTGGGTAGGACTAGAAGAGTTAAAGAATCTTTACAAATTCTCAACACAATGAAAAAAACAGTGTGTTCATGTTCATGTTCATGTGCTCCTGATTGGGTAACGTATTATCTTGTGGCAAGAGTGTTGTATTTGACAGGTAGATTTGGGAAAGGGAAACAAATGGTTGATGAGATGATTGAAGAAGGTTTGATTCCTGAAAGAAAGTTTTATTATGATTTGATTGGTGTTCTTTGTGGGGTTGAGAGAGTGAATTATGCACTTGAGTTGTTTGATTTAATGAAGAAAAGCTTGTTAGGTGGGTATGAAAAGGTTTATGATTTGTTGATACCAAAGCTTTGTAAAAATGGTGAATTTGAAAAGGGGAAAGAGCTTTGGGATGAGGCAATGAGTATGAATCTGAAACTTGAGTGTTCGAGTGATGTTTTGAATCCTTTGATTACAGAAGTATTTAAGCCAATGAGGAATGTGGAAGATGAAGTTAAAATTGTAGAATCCGATAAAGTGAAAATTGGAGGAAAAAAATCAAAAGCGAATTTATATGTGAAGAAGGGGAAGAAGTTGTTTATCAGTAATAAAAATCGTAGGAAATTAACAGTTCATAAGAAGGGTAAAAAGAAAGGAGCTTCCGCTTGAATGGTAAAAAGAAAGAGTTATAGTCATAATTCTAAACATTTCAAAATTACAAATACAAAGTCATAAGAGGGAACATTGAAGAATCGAAATTCACAATTGTAGATTTTCTTGTTATGAATCCGAATGACATTGTGAATATGATTCATGGCATTTACTACTCTAAAATGACATTATCGGATCTTGATTTGGTAAAGGTGTTGAAGAGGAAGATATTGTAACGGTTTATTCTTTATTGATTCAATACATAAGGAGATATAAAACATGAATCGTAAACCATACATGTTAACTTAAACATAGATACCGTTACCAATGTGTATACTCCAATTTTATTATTAAATATTAATCCTCCTCCATCTCCATTGTTAAGAACTAGAGAGTCGTTGTTGTAGCTTTTGGACTGCTCTAATAACAAGCTGTATATCTGTTATAATCGCCTGGAATGCAAAAACAGTTAGCTCACTCGATGTGGCATTTTCCCCACCCTCTAGAGAATTTTCATAAAGTAGCTCCAGCTGCTTAATCACACCAATTTGCTCATTTTCCCTTACTATCACCCCATTCAGAGCACCCGCAATTGCCTGGTTCACTTCGGTTGAACTATTCTCATATAGTTCACTCATATAATATTTGGGCCCTCTTATAAAGTCATCTTTAACATCTCCTCCTACATGTATCTGTATGAGATCATTACCTCCGTAGGAGATTCTTGTTGGGGCTACGCAACCAATATTACTAATAACTCCGCCATGTCGTGTCGATGTGTTTTCGTCTCCAACAAGATCTCTACAAAAAACATTGTCAGCTTTGCAAATCAAAACTCCCAAAAGTACAACAATAATAGTCTTGGAAACCATCGTATATTCTTTTTTTAATGTTACACAAAGTATTTGAAATAAGTGATAACAAAATCACACAAGCACCCATATATATATATATATATATATATATATATATATATATATATATATATATATATACACACACACAAAGAGAGAGAGAGAGAGAGAGAGAGAGAGAGAGAGAGAGAGAGAGATAAGATCGGGTGATACTCATTTTAAAGTGAAACTCGATTTTAAATGAGGACATCTTAAAAAAATTGAAAAAAAACCTAAAAAAATACAAATAATAAAATCGAGATAAGATCTGTCTAGGAGGGAAAAAAAATGGAAAAAATGGATCTTTAAAATTAAATCATTGATCACAATGATGCAAAATTAAAAATTAAAATTGAATCATGGATCAATTTTAATGATGTAAATTTTTCTTTTTTCAATTTTTTTTCTCCCAATCTATGCTTGATTTTATGATTTGTATTTTTTTTAGATTTTTTTTCAATTTTTTAAAGGTGTGTCTTTACTTTAAGATGAGTCCTTACAGGAACCGGACTATATATATATATATATATATATATATATATATATATATATATATATATATATATATATATATATATATATATATATATAGAGAGAGAGAGAGAGAGAGAGAGAGAGGTTCAAATATTCTTAGCAAGTATTGTGTGCATGTATGCACCAACGAGAATTCAAGAAAAAAAATAAATCATTAATGTAAAAAAGGGTAGATGAGTCATTTTGTTTTTATAAACTAAAAATAAATTCTTATATATTTGGTATATCCCTTAAATCACGTCTACTATTGTTTGACTTATTTAAAATCACAACCCTAAATGAACAAAGAGGGGACGCATCTTCTTCAACAGATCGGGAATAAGGAATGAACGAATGGGAGCAGTCAAAAATCAAGGGCACTAGCGAGGGTCAAACAGATTCGCAAAGAGGGCTAAGAAAGCGACTTCGGTCCTTTCCTCCCCCTTCATCAGCGACACACGGACACAGTTTCTCTGACTCTGCGTGCACTCCCTTTGTCCCCTCACTCAGGTACATCATCTTGATCTTTCTTAATTTTACAAATAAAAATCGATCCATCTATTCTTTATAACATCGATTCATCTATTCTTTATAACATGGATTCATCTGATCTGTATAACATCCTTATTCATCTGTTATTTAATTAAGCAATGGCAGGTTTACTTTTTATATTAAACAATGTCTACTTTTTGTAAAACAAGTACAGATGAATAATCCATTCCATTACCTTGCTGATTCCTACGGTGTTCATCCTATTTCATGGTACCATAACCGAACACAGACCTTTAGTTGTCATGTTTGTTTTCCAAATATTTATTTATTGAATTTCCAGATGTTTTGTGTGTGCCCTGAAGTTGTTTGATGAAATGTCTAGTACAAATCTGTTAGAATTCATCAATGCCCACCATGTGTTTGATGTAATTACTGAACCAGGAGTACAACAAATTATCACTATTAATGTTATTATTTGTGTACTATAATCTTATTACTTAGTGATCAACTAACTGAAATATTAGAATAGCTATCTTACATCATCATCGGGTGTTATTCTCATCTTTAACTGTTTCATTCTTTACGAATATTTTGCATCTAATGTATTTTTCTATTTAAATAATGTGTAAAGAGTATTATATTCTTGCAGAATCACATAGGAATGATTATGCCAGTATTATAGCTCTAGCATAATTACATAAGAATGATTATGGTAAAATCACACAAGAATGATTTTTCTAGGGTTTTATTGCAAATGGATTAATCTTTTATCATGATTTCTGCCACAATTTGTGGTTTTATTATTTTAGAATGCATAGAATTTAGAATGCTCATGGTGAATGTATAAAATGTTACTCTTACATATTCGATTTCGTGGCGGTTATTCTCATCGAATACTCGATTTGAAGGAAGTTATTCTCAAAGAATGTGTGAAAGGAACCTGATAATCAAGTGTTAATTGGAAGGTTGGGTGATGGCATGTGGGATGAAGATAAACAATGGTCAATGATCTTCACAAAAGAAAGCACTTGCATAATAATTTACAATACAATATATATTATAGTATATATTCTGGTAGAATATTCAGTTACAATAATCTACCAATTGTGTTTGTTTTGTTATTAATGAGTGTTTCATTATGATAGAATAGTATATTAAGATTTTTATTTTTTAAGAATGTGATGACAAAAATTTAACTTGTATCAAAAAAATTGTTATTCTTAGAAAGTTCATTCAATCAAAAAATGTTGTTATTTCGTTTAAAGAATGATATAATCTAATATTCATTCTACAAGAATATGTATTATGTCATTCAATCAAAACATGTATTCTATAAGAATATGTATTCTGACATTCTCATAGAATATAACATTCTAAAAAAAATGTCATTCTAACAGAATAAATCCGTTACTTATAAAAATATGTTGTAATTAATATTGAATAAGATTTTCAGATTTTTAAAATTAGGAGATCTAGTTATCCCTTAATTTCCGAAAATTTCATTTTTTAAATATAGTTAATTGTCCAGAATACCCTTATAGTGAAATTTTTGTGATTAAATTGATTATTTTTAATTAGTTAATAAATATAGAACCCTTACTTAAATTATCCCAAATGATTGGCTCAGAATCAATTTCATAGGCACACAATATTTAGTAAAAACAAAATAACCTAACCATATATATATATATATATATATATATATATATATATATATATATATATATATATATATATATATATATATAAGAGAGAGAGAGAGCTAGGTTCAGGTGTTTAAACTAAGTATTGTGTTATTGTATGCATAAATGTGGGCCAATCAAAATTAAATAAAAAATTAAATAATTAAATAGATAAATAAGGGTAATTTAGTCATTTCTTTAATAACTTCTAAAAATAATCCCTAGAATCATGGTATCTCTCCAGTTTAAATCTCGTTCCCCTCTTTATCTAAAACCGATTCTGAAAACCCTAAATCGAACAAATCGACACCACCAGCTACCCTTTGTGGGGATTCCCTTCATCGTCTTCTTCATATAGCGGGACATTTTGATTGATTGTTGTCAATTCTGCATAACTAAATTAGAAAATTGGGACAAAATTGATTGTATTTTTTTATTTAACTTAAAATCAAAACTGAATTGTGTATCTATACAGGTGATCCATTAAGTGTATGTTATGGTCTAAGGGTACAACTTCCCATTGTAGCAACAATAGCAACAACCAAATGATTCAGGTTCTCCCCAGAAACATCAACCTGCTCCAACAGAATGCATACTGTAACTGAATCTTGAATTCCAATTCTATCAGAATGGAATCACGAATTCCAATTCTGTTGGAATGGAGTATGAATATCTTTCTCACTGATTTATGCATTGGATTGGTTTCCACAGATGCAGTTGATGCTTGAAGAATGGACCATGAAATTGAAAGTGATTCTTAGCAACATTATTCTTTTAGAATGTATTAGTGTCTTTGTTAGATTTTGATTTTTTTTCCTGATTTGAAAGTTTTTTTAGTTTTATTCTTCAAACATAAATGTAATTCTTAGTAAATGTTACATGTATTCTATAAGAATTAATGTAATTTTTGTTTTAATTCTTCAACTGATGGTTTGAGAACTTAGTTATTCTACAAGAATTTTTGTTATTTTTGAACATACTCAAATATATTCTGTCAAAATGTCCGAACTAAAAACCTTATAATTTGTAAAATCAGATGTTTAAAATTAATAGAATCTTTGATCCCTTAAAATATGCAAATTTCCTTTATTATATCTATGTTAACTGACTAAAATACCCTTCTAGTTAAAATAGATGGTATTTTTCAATTATATTTAATTAAATAATATGTATTAATAACTTTCTTAAAATAAGTAAAATGATTGACCTACATTTATGTATACAATAACATAATAATTACTTTGAATAGAATAACCTAAACATATATATATATATATATATATATATATATATATATATATATATATATATATATATATATATATATATATATATATATAGAAGCGTTCAATCGACAACATTTCGAGAACATTTGAAAACAAAATTTGACCACATAATTTTTTTAAATTAAAATATCATATAATATAATATTAATATATACCAAGAAATAAGTAAAAAAAACGACTAACCAACACGACTTACGACCCAAACAATACCATCCACCACCACCACCTGTCACCGCCACCCACCGCCAACACCCATCACTACCACCGCCACCCCCACCCCCACCCACCACCCAATATCATCACCACCATCCGCCATCGCCAACCATGACCATCATCCACAACCACCACCCACCACCACCCCCATCACTCATCACCACTACCCGTCACTACCAACGCTATCCACTACCAACAACCACCAGCCACCCACCACCACTATCCACCTCCACCACCCGTCATAAACACCCACCCACCACTATGACCACCATTTGCCACTGCCACCACCCACCACCACCACCTATCACCATCGACCACCACCACCATCACCCTACCCACCACCCACCATCATCATCACCACCTACTACAACCACCACTCATCCACCTCTACCTTCCATCACTACCACCTAGTCATTACCCATCATTATGACCACCCCCGTTACTACCATCAACCACCACCCACTACCCATCACCACCACCCACCACCAACCACCACCATTCATCACCACCGACCACCACCATCCATTACCACTACCCATAAAAACCACCACCCACCCACTTCTACCATCCATCACTACCACCCACCCACTACCCACCATTATGACCACTACCTGTCATTACTAACAGCCACCACCCACCATCTAGCACCACCACCCGCCTCTACTACCCACCTCCACCACCCCCACTAGCACCACCCATCACCACCGACCACCACCACCCATCACCACCACCCATATCCACCTCCATTGCCTCCCACCGCCACCACTCATCACCACCGACCATAACCACCTATCACCACCACCCGTCATTACCACCAACCACCACCCATTACCCATTATCACCACCCCGCACATCCACCACCATCACCACCGACCACCACCACCTATCAACACCACCCACCACCATCACCTCTACCTACCCCCCCCCCCCCCCAAAAAAAAAAAAAACCACTGACATCCACCGACCACCGCCCATTACAACCACCCGCCACCACCATCCCACCCATCGCCCACCAAAACCATTATACATCATCACAACCCTCACTACCAACCACCACCCACCCACCCACCATCACCACCTATCACATTTACCCATCTCTACCAGCCATCACCACCACTCCCCACCGCCACATGTCACCCACTATTATCACCACCATACATGTCACCCCCACCACCCTTCACCACCACCACCACTTACCACATCTAAAGATCACTACACACCACCACCCATCACGACCACCTATGATAATGTGTATATAATCACATGTGATTATTTGTATTTAATCACATATGATTTATATGGACAATATTCTTTTTTGTTCATATAAATCATGTGATTAGATACCTATAATCACATGTAATTAGATATATTTAATCAAATGTGATTAGATATATTTAATGACATTTCGATTCAATAAATATCTTTTGTCAACTATAATGATATATGATTAGATACATATAATCACATGTGATTATATGTATCAAAGCACATATGATTTATATGAACAATATTCATTTTTGAGTTTTCGTTTCAATAATTTTTCTCATATATTTAATCACTTGTGATTATAAGTATTTAATCACATATGATTAATCTGGACATAATTTGTTTTAATGTTCTTGATTTAATAGTTGTTCTTTTGTATATAATTACATATATATATATATATATATATATATATATATATATATATATATATATATATATATATATATACGTTATCAAGGCATTTCAGAAGAAAAGTATTTTTATTCATTTTAAAACATTTGGGATGTCATCGTCAATACATAAACATAACCATAAACATAACTTACATTCATTATCACTAGTGATTTATATCTCCTTAATCTCTTAGTGTAATGTGACTTCATATCAACACATGTGATCTAAATAAACTGAGTGGGTCAGGTTGGGAAACATGGTGAGTACATAGGGTTTTCAACCCATAATAATATAATTATTGTGTTTAAACATCAAACAATCAACCCAATTACCCATCCCCATTATCTTCCTTAATCTTAAGGGTCTATCCTAAGAGTCATCTATCATGTATTCATTCATTTCGAAGTCCCTTGCTTCCAGGGTTTATAAGACATGCACTAATTCCATATCTGCCAATGCGCTAAATCCATAGCTGCTAAAGTTCATTCATCAGGTACTAAATCCATAGCTACCGGTGTAGGTACTAAGTCCATAGCTACCAATGTTTATCTAACAGGCACTAAGCCCATAGCTACCAAGTACTATGTCCATAGCTACCAACACCTAATAGGTAATAAGTCCATAGCCACCCGTGTTTACCTAATAGGTACTAAGTCCATAGCTACCCGTGTTTGTCTAATAGGCACTAAGTCCATGGCTGCCGATGTTATTTATTAGGCACTAAGTCTATAGCTGCCAATGTTTACTCACATCATCTTTTATCTATCATTGTTCATCTACCCATGTCATACCCAACATATTTATAGATATAAAATACATATACAGTTTAAATCATTTTAAAACATGTATAAAATCATTCATCTAACATAGACAACAAGTATTCAGATAGTATACACACATAACACGTAATTTATATAAAATACTTCATATTTATGTGTAAGATGAAAGTAACTATGAACTCACCGAGTAATGTGGCGAGTCGGCACTCGGACAACACTTCGTTACTCTTAAAACAATTATCCCTTGACGAAACCTAGTATCATTACCACTAGAGTTTAGTCTAACGTTTGACGAGACTAATTAATTGTCTAGCTATTATTACTATTATATAAGCATTAAACAATACTTATATAACCCATAATAATAACTCAAATACTCCTAATAAGGTCATAATAACATTACTATGTTGAAACATAAGTTATACTAAAGATAGGGTAGGCATAGCTCACTTACAGCGAGTTTTCTCGAAAACCGGGCTTTGCTGGAGCAGCGTTCCCGAGCCGAAATGCTCTTTTCTCGGGGCTTCCTTCGGGTATTAGGGGGCTTACGTAGGCTTGGGGGGGGGGGGGGGGGCTAGAGAGAGAGTTTAGAGAGAGAGAGAAGAGGTTGGAATGTTGTGAAGAATGAGGGAGCCCGACACCTCTATTTATAGGCTGGAAAACAGCTCTACTCGTCGAGTAGGAGGACCTACTCGTTGATTCCATGCCACATGTCACCTTCTGGTGGCTTGGCTTGGGGAGAAAGCCTTGGCCCATATTCAGCCACGTCACCCGGTTTCGTACATCACCCTGTCAACTTCTAAACCCCGTACCTTTCGCATACGAGCTCCGTTTTCGATGTTCTTTATATCTGCACATAGGTAAAAACAAGATCTACAACTTTCATTTAGACTCTATCGGCTAATTCTCGACCGATCTTAAATTTAACAGTAGGAGGAGATTATACTGTTAAATGTCTGCGTAAAATTCATAACTTCTACATACAGACTCCGTTTTTGTCTGTCTTTTTATTTTTGAGTTCCTATTAATGAGATCTTCAACTCTCATTTAGGTCGCGTAGGCCAAAAACCGCTCGAACTAAAATTTGAGTTTCGGGCCATGAACTGTTATGCCAAATCTTAAAAAATTCATAACTTCCTCATACGAAGTCAGATTTTGACGTTCTTTTTTTGTATGTTCTCGGTTCAACTTATATTACAACTTTTGTTTAGATCACTAAGACCAAAAAGTCATTTATCAAAAATTCACTATTTACGTCTCCTGGTGTCGTGCCGGTTTTTGCCGTAAAACTTCGACGGGCCATAACTTCTTCGTTATAACTCGGATTTTGGCGTTCTTTATATGTACGGAACCTTTGATACATATTCTACAACTTGGTTAAGGTTATTTATTCTCAATAATCTTTTCTCAAGAAGTTATTTTTGACCCCTATTATCTCTAAATTGACTGGCCCGGATCTACGGGCGTTATAGTCATTTTCGATGGATCGAATTTCAATGATTGGATTCGAGACATACGAATGGCTATTTGTTATGAGCAAAAGAATATGTCCTTGATAAAGAGCTTAAAGAGATTGATGAATCAACCGCTACTCTCAAACAGATTGCTGAGTGCAAAACTCATGAGCGGGACACGACAAAAGTGTCGTTTATAATGATCGCTACCATGATTGCTGAGCTTCAGAAGTCCTATGAGGACTTTTGGCCTTATGTGTAACGCCCGCAAATCCGGGCTAGTCAAATTAGAGTCAATAGGGGTCGAAAATGACTTTTCAAGAAAATATTATTAAGAATAAATGATCTTAACCAAGTTGTAGAATATGTCACAAGGTTTCCGTACATATCAAGAACGCCGAAATCCAAGTTATAACGAAGAAGTTATGACCCGTCGAAGTTTCGCGACGGAACCGACACGACACCGGGAAGCGTAAATAGTGAATTTAGGATAGAGCGAGATTTAGCCTTAGCGATCTAAACGAAAGTCGTAGAATATGTTAAACTAATCGATAAAAAGAACGCCCAAATCAGACTTCGTATGAAGAAGTTATGATTTTTCGAAGTTTCGGATTAGCAGTGTACAGCCCGAAATTCGAATATTAGATCGAGCGATTTTTAGCCGACACAACCTAAACGGGAATCGAAGATCTCGTTAAGAGTAGCGTAACGAGAAAAAGATGGGCGAAAAAGGACGTCAGATGAAGAAGTTATGAGGATTTAACGGACCAATCCTGTCCCGACCTGTTAATAATATTAAATTTAAAATAGATTCAAAATTAGCCGACGGAGTCTAAACAAACGTTGTAGAGTACGTTCCCACCTTCGCATGGATATAAAGAACGTCAAAAGCAGAGCTCGTATGTGAAAGTTACGAATTTTTAAAGTTGGAAAGTGAATTTGCGAAGCTGAGGTATGGACTGATGACATGGCTTAATCCTGACCGTCGCTTGCGGCCCACAGTCCTCGCTTCGGATGATGACACGTCCTTCGCATACACCCAACGTCCGCATCTCGGTATGCCCAATGTTCCAATCATTTGCACGGTTCCGAGACAAGCCACGCTTGACCACCGAAACCTCTCCATGTGTTGTACGATACGAACTATGCCCCGCGTTCGAGGACCTGTACGCCCAGCGTACGCCCGAGGACCAGGCTATAAAAGGAGGCCGAGGCTGCCTGCATTTTCACACCAAAAATAACTTCTCTCTAGTCTCTTTCTCTCTTTAGAGTTCCAAACCCCCCCTAAACCCTAGATAAACCCCTTAGCTCCCGAGGGAAGCCCCGAGGCTCCCGGAGTCCCGAGAAAATTGTCTTTCGGTTTCGAAACACTGCTCCAAATAAGTTCCGGTTTTCGAAAAAATTCGCTGTAAGTGTGCTAAGCTTACACAATTTTTAATATAGCTTTCAAATAATTATAGGAATGTTATTAGGTCCTTAAAATAATTATTTGGGCTATTATTATGAGTTATATTGAGTGTTATTTGACACTTATATAATAAAAATAATAGCTAAGCTATTAATTTGTCGTGGTTATCGTTAGACTAAACCCTAGTGGTATTGATACTAGGTTTTATCGAAGGAAAGTTGTTTTGAGAGTATCGAAGCGCTGCTCGAGTGCTAAGTAACCACCTTTCAGGTGAGTGCATAGTCCCTTTCATCTTACACATAGATATGAAGTATTTTAATATAAATTATGTGCTGTGTGTGCATATTTTAAAACGTGTTGGGTAAAACATGGGTAGATGAAATAGTTGTTTTGTGATAACACGATGGGAGACATCAATGTTGTCAGTGGTCCAGTCATCTAGTGGAGTATAGATGATGACCATGGGCGATACTAGACGGTCCGGTGGAACGCTAGTAAGCTCGTAACCTGTAGGTGTTTTTGAACTAGGTGCTCATTAGGTATTTTGAACTGAGTGTGTTCACTACGTATCTTTGAACTGAGTGTGTTCACTACGTATCCTTGAACTGAGTGTGTTCACTAGGTATTTTGAACTAAGTGTGTTCACTAGTTACTTTTGAACTAAGTGTTTACCAGATGTTTTGGACTACGTGTTCACCAGTTGTAATCTATATGCTTTGGCAACAATGGACTTCGTGCCGATTCCTTAGGATAATCCTTAGGAATGAATGAACGAGAAATAGCTGATTCTTAGGGTAGATCCTTAAGAGTAAAGAAGATAGTGGGGATGGGTAATTGGGTTTAATTGCTTGATTGTTTAAACATAATAATTATATTATTGTGGGTTGAAAACCCTATGTACTCACCAGGTTTCCCAACCTGACCCACTCAGTTTATTTATATCACATGTGTTGATATGAAGTCACATTACACTGAGAGATTAAAGAGATGTAGACCACTAGTGTAAATAAATGTAAGTTTTGTTTATGCTTATGTTTATGTATTGACGATGACGTCCCAAATGTTTTAAAATGAATAAAATACATTTCTTCAAAAATGTTTTAATAACGTAATTATCGTGTTTTTCTGCGAACAAATTCCGCAACATTTTTATGAAAAGAAGTACTCTGACTTTTATAAAGCATAAACAAAATCGGTCTTTTCTGGCCGTGAAAATGGGGATGTCACAGTTGGTATCAGAGCATTAGTTTAAGCGAACTAGGAATATGGATTTATTTCTACACTTAAACTTAGAATGCTAAGCGATGATTGTGAGGTGTGAGCACTAGCTTATTTTAGGAATGATGCCTAAATCGCTTTTATGTGCTAAATGATTTGTTATGATATAGTTTGATCGGATCTATGGTCTGTTGCCGACCGGATCTGGAAACCTTATGTGTTTAGGATTCTAAACGTACGAATACGATATTAGAACTAGCATATAAACGTTTCGGAGTGATAAGGATGATTTAAGACGTTAATCCTAAATTAAGATCTAGATTCACCTTATTCGGTGTATAGATCAAAATGGAAAGGACCTGTAGTGGAGCTGGGAATGCAAATGGGAATAGGAATCAACCCCCGGTGATTCAGCAAATACCTGTTGTATTAGAAGATGTACCCGAGCCAATCACCATGGTTGGAGTACAAGCCATGATTCGGACTATGTTGGCTGAACAAAGGGAAGAAATGAGGCGGATGTTGAATAGAGACGAATCTACTATGCCCATTGAGCAACCCGAGCTGATTCCCGAGCAATCGGAGGAAGGGAACTACAGCCGCTAAGTGAGTCAAGTAGGGACTCAAGGTGAACGAAGGGATGGCCCGGAGAGGAGAAACGACAAGGATGGGCGAATGTACAAGAATTTCTTGGGTATGAAACCACCAAGTCTCTCAGGAAGCCCAAAGCCTGTTGAGATTATGGATTGGATATACGAGATGGAGATGGTGTTTGAGAGCTGCGAATGTAGCGAGAAATAGAAGACCGTCTTCGCTGTAAGACAACTGAAAACTGGAGTCTTGAGCTAGTGGAAGCTATTGACAGATACGATGCCACGAGGAGAAGCCTTGAGGATGTCATGGGAAGAGTTCTTGGAGCAGTTGAAAATGCAGTACTGTTCAGAGATAGATCTGATAGACCTAAACAACGAGTTTCAGAACCTGAAGAAAGGTAAGATGAGTGGTGATGAGTACGCCACTGCATTCACTGAGAGGATGAAGCTATTTCCATACTTGGTTCCTACTAAACTCTCCAAGATTGATAGGTTTGCTAATGGATTACCCACTGACTTTGGCCCAATGGTCAAAATGGCAACTACCTTGAAAATAGCTGTTACGGCAGCTAAGAACGTAGAGGCCCAGATAAGAGAAAAGGGTCTAGAAAAAGATAAGGCAGGAGAGAAGCGGAAGTTTGAAGGATCTTCAAGGTCCAACAAGGAGAGCAAATTCTCAAATCCTGGAGGAGGAGGTGAAGCAAGATGGTGTGATAAATTCAAGAAGAAACACTTTGGAAAATGCGGCGAAGAGGTGACATGTTTCAAGTGTGGAAAGTCTGGCATTACGCCAATGAGTGTACATCCAACAAGAGGTTGTGTTATGAATGTAAAGAAGGGGGCATCTTTCAAATAATTTCCCAAAGAAGAATGAAGCAGCAAGGCCAAACACGCCACCAAGGCCAAGGGCATTTCACATGATCCTCGACGAAGCAAAAAACCATGCGTGGAATCAAGGATGAGGACTTCATATCGGAAGATCAAGTTATGTAGTAGCCATAGTATTTTATGATGTAGCCTATTAGAGGCATAGTCTAGGGTGAACTTGAACGCATATGTAATGGTTTCAAGAAATAATAAAAACCTTCGTTTTGCTATCTAATGTGTTAAACTGTTATGTGATTTTTCTTGTATGATGACATGGAAAACTGTGAGACAATACTTGGGACGAGTATGAGTAGGTTTGAAAGGTAGTAGATGCATATACTACCGGAAGCAAATGACTCACGCTTGGATCAGGGAAAGTCACAAGGTTACCAAGAAGCTAGTAAATGATTTCATTTTATTCAAGCATGTCGTTACCATCGTTTCAGTAATGACTAAGAGGATGATTGTTATTCCGACCCTAGTGGTCATATCGAATTGATTCCGGCTACGATGAGTAGGTTACGTGGTTCAGAGAACCAAGTTTGATGTAGCGTCCGACTTAAACCATTCGATTAAAATCAAAGCGATCAATAGAAGTATCACGCTCGTTGTTAAAGAAGTTGGTAGTGTGATTATATCACATTAGAACATGAAGGAAGGCATAGCTTGTTTTAGAATTTGACACTAAGAGACCTGAGTCTAAACGTGCATCGCATGATGGTAGGTCATAATTTGGAGTCTAACCTGAGGTAGAGAGCGGGTGCACGATCGAGTACTGCTTACAGTCAATAAGTCTAAGAGATAGACTTGAAGGAATATAGAAGTTATAATTATTACCTAGGATGAAGAGATGATGTATGGAGTCATTATATGAGCCCTGTCTCGTTGATGATTCCGAGCGTAATAATCCTAAGGGGGAGATAATTGTAACGCCCGCAAATCCGGGCTAGTCAAATTAGAGGCAATAGGATTCGAAAATGACTTTTCGAGAAAAGATTATTTAGAATAAATAATCTTAACCAAGTTGTAGAATATGTCACAAGGTTTCCGTACATATAAAGAACGCCGAAATCCGAGTTATAACGAAGAAGTTATGACCCGTCGAAGTTTTGCGACGGAATCGGCACTACACCGGGAAGCGTAAATAGTGAATTTACGATAGAGCGAGATTTTGCCTTAGCGATCTAATCGAAAGTCGTAGAATATGTTAAACTAAGAAGATCGATAAAAAGAACGCCCAAATCTGACTTCGTATGAAGAAGTTATGATTTTTCGAAGTTTCATATTAGTAGTGTACAACCCAAAATTCGAATATTAGATAGATCGATTTTTAGCCGACACGACCTAAACGAGAATCGAAGATCTCATTAAGAGTAGCGTAACGAGAAAAATATGGGCAAAAACGGACGTCGGATGAAGAAGTTATGAGGATTTAACGGACCAATCCTGTCCCGGCCTGTTAATAATATTAAATTTAAAATAGAGTCAAAATTAGCTAATGGAGTCTAAACGAAAGTTGTAGATTACGTTCCTACCTTCGCATGGATATAAAGAACGTCAACAACGGAGCTCGTATGTGAAAGTTACGAATTTTTAAAGTTGGAAAGTGAATTTGCGAAGCTGAGGCATCGACTGATGACGTGGCTTAATCCTGACCGTCGCTTGCGGCCCGCGGTCCTCGCTTCGGATGATGACACGTCCTTCGCATACGCCCAACGTCCGAAGCTCGGTACGCCCAACGTTTCGATCATTTGCACGGTTCCGAGACAAGCCACGCTTCACCACCGAAACCTCGCCATGTGTTTTACGATGCGAACTACGCCCCGCGTCCGAGGACCTGTACGCCCAGTGTACGTCCGAGGACCAGGCTACAAAAGGAGGCCGAGGCTGCCCTCATTTTCACACCAAAAATAACTTCTCTCTCTAGTCTCTTTCTCTCTCTAGAGTTCCAACCCCCCCTAAATCCTAGATAAACCCCTTAGCTCCCGAGGGAAGCCCCGAGGCTCCCGGAGTCTCGAGAAAAAGTGTCTTTCGGTTTCGAAACACTGCTCAAATAAGTTCCGGTTTTCGATAAAATTTGTTGTAAGTGTGCTACGCTTACACAATTTTTAATATAGCTTTCAAATAATTATAGGAATGTTATTAAGTCCTTAAAATAATTATCTGGGCTATTATTATGAGTTATATAGAGTGTTATTTGACACTTATATAATAAAAATAATAGCTAAGCTATTAATTTGTCGCGGTTATCGTTAGACTAAACCCTAGTGGTATTGATACTAGGTTTTATCGAAGGAAAGTTGTTTTGAGAGTATCGAAGCGCTACTCGAGTGCTGAGTCACCACCTTTCAGGTGAGTGCATAGTCCCTTTCATCTTACACATAGATATGAAGTATTTTAATATAAATTACGTGTTGTGTGTGCATATTTTCTGAATACTTGCTGTCTATGCTGGGTGAAAGATTTTTATACATGTTTTAAATGATTTAAATTGTATATGTATTTTATATCTACAAAACGTGTTGGGTAAAACACGGGTAGATGAAATAGTTTTTTTGTGATAACACGATGGGAGACATCAACGTTGTCAGTGGTCCAGTCATCTAGTGGAGTATAGATGATGACCATGGGCGATACTAAACGGTTCGGTGGAACGCTAGTAAGCTCGTAACCTGTAGGTGTTTTTGAACTAGGTGCTCATTAGGTATTTTGAACTGAGTGTGTTCACTATGTATCTTTGAACTGAGTGTGTTCACTACGTATCCTTGAACTGAGTGTGTTCACTAGGTATTTTGAACTAAGTGTGTTCACTAGTTACTTTTGAACTAAGTGTTTACCAGATGTTTTGGACTACGTGTTCACCAGTTGTAATCTATAAGCTTTGGCAACAATGGACTTCGTGCCGATTCCTTAGGATAATCCTTAGGAATGAATGAACGAGAAATAGCTGATTCTTAGGGTAGATCCTTAAGAGTAAAGAAGATAGTGGGGATGGGTAATTGAGTTAAATTGCTTGATTGTTTAAACATAATAATTATATTATTGTGGGTTGAAAACCCTATGTACTCACCAGGTTTCCCAACCTGACCCACTCAGTTTATTTTTATCACAGGTGTTGATATGAAGTCACATTACACTAAGAGATTAAAGAGATGTAGACCACTAGTGTAAATAAATGTAAGTTCTATTTATGCTTATGTTTTTGTATTGACGATGACGTCCCAAATGTTTTAAAATGAATAAAATACGTTTCTTCGAAAATGTTTTAATAACGTAATTATCGTGTTTTTCTGGGAACAAATTCCGCAACATTTTTATGAAAAGTACTCTGACTTTAAAAAGCATAAACAAAATCGGTCTTTTCTGGCCGTGAAAATGGGGATATCACATTATGAAATGCACCAGGATTTGATGGAAAGGTACCATAAAAGTGCTTGGAAGGAGATGTATGAGATTATTGCCTCCATGATCACGACCAAAATGAAGGATGAAGAGTCCATCATGACCCACTTGCAAAAGATGCAAAGGTTTGTAGACCGCTTGCTGAAGTTGAATGTCAGATTCGATGAAGAGTTGGCTATAGATATTTTTTACACTGTTTAACTCCTTGTTATGATCACTTTCGTATGACTTATCATATGAACAAGGAGGAGGTCACTCTAAGCAAGCTTCAAGGTCTCTTGAGAACTGCTGAAACCAGTTTGGAAGGCAAATATGTTGTACCTACTACTACTGCAACTACCCCTGTCCTGGAAATTGGACATGGAAAGGGAAAGAAGAGGAAAACTCCTTCCAAGAGTCATAAGGGAAAGTCCCATGCTGAATCCTCTTCTAGTGGAACCAAAGTTGGTTCTGTCACAACCTCTTCCAATCCAAAGGAAGCCGAGTGCTTCCATTGCCATGAAAAAAGGGCACTGGAGACGAAGCTTCTCCAAATACTTGCGGGACATAAAGGATGGGAAGATTAAACCCTCATTTGCAGGTATTTATATTATTCTATCTAACAACTCATCACATGTTAAATCTTGGATCCGTGATACAAGATGTGATTTTCACATTTGTTCTGATTTGTAGGTTCTAAAAAAAAGTAGGGATGTGAAGCACGGGAAGATGAACTTAATCATAGGGAATAGGAAAAAGTCATTTGTCACCAAGATTGGAGTTTATTCTTTATTGCTTAGTAGTGGGTTAAAATTAGATTTCAATAATTGTTGCTACTCGTATGATATGGCGAGAAATATTATTTCCTTTCATAGTTTGTATGAACAAGGTTTTACCTTTTCTTTTAATAATGAAATTGGTTCAATAAATGCTTATTTTAACAGTGTATTTTATTTTGAAGCATTACCTTGCAATGACATATACGAAACTGTGATGGTTGTAGATAACTTAAGAAATTATGTGTGGCATATTGATTCATCCAATGATTTGGATAAAGCATACTTATGGCATTGATGTCTTGGACATGTCTGTTGGATTAGGTTTCTAAGCCCATAACTATTATTTGTATGTATTCGACCCGAGAGTAGCATGGTCCATTTGGGTTGCATATCATCAGGACAATTTGTTAGGATGGGCATTTGAGAGTAGGTTATTTATGGGTTATTAATATATTATAAGTTATAATATATTAATATGAAATCATATGTTTTAATTAGTATTGATCAAGAATTAATTAGGAATTAATTTAGTGGTCAAAAGAGACTAATTAAATCTATGAGGACTAATTACGATAATTAGTTATATTTATATGTGTTGGGCTGATTATCCATGTTGGACCAAGTTTATGTATGGATACATAAAGAGTTGGGCCACATGAACCATAGATCATAAAACCCATGGGTACGGATTTGGGTTATATCCATGACCCTAGAAATCCCACATATAAATAGATACTTCGTTGCCCAAAAATCGCCACTAGTATCTTCTTGGAGTTCATGTGTCTTTTGTGTTCATGGAATTCTCTCTCAAGTTTATCCTTTGTCCATGGTGTGTTGTGATTCCATTTGAGGCTTCCACACTATTGGGGCTAAGCTCTTTAAGGACAAATACACCAAGACTTCAAGCTCCATAAAAAGGTATGTGATGCTAACTAGTATCTTATATGGTTTATGTTAAATGCATGCTAGTTGTAAGATTAATACCTTGGAAACCATTTGCATGTATAATTAGTGAAAACATAGATCCAAGGTATTTAGGGTTGTATGTGCACCATAGGATGTTGTAGTATACCAAAACCCAACAGTGGTATTAGAGCCATGGGTTGTTTTTGATTATACTTGATGCAAATAGTGAAAAAAACCGAATTTTTTGCTGTATGGACAGCAGACTCGACAAGTCTAGTGTGTAACTCGACGAGTCCATGAACAAATGCATCCAACTCGCCGAGTTTATTCATGCACTCGACGAGTTGGACCCCCTGACAGCATATATTCGTGTATTGGCTTGTTTTGGATTAGAATCATCACCACAAAGTGTTCTTGTTCATAAAATTTGTTTTTGGTACTATGGTAATGTTTACTCTTATCCAAATAAAGTTATAATCAAAGTTTCAAGTTTTATACATGTTTATATGATGTTTGAAAATTCTTGATTATGAATGTTCATATTTATGAGTTTGTTTAGATTAATAAAAAAATTATGTGATAGTTGTTTTCAATCCAAATTAATCTAGAAGTTGGTAATAATATGTTTTTTTTGTAACTTGTCCTCAAGTTACTTGAAAAGTCACATTTCTGAATTTTAAAAACTCATAAAATTGCCGTAGGTTACAAAATGAAGAGTCTTTTTGTCATAAATAGTTTTATGAACTCCATAACTTGTCCTCAAGTTATGGATGTTCAAGAGTCTCTTCATTAAAGTTTTTTTTAAGACCTTAATTAAACTCATAAGTTATGAAAATCCAAGGGTTTTGAAAAGTTTCAAAACTTGCCCTCAAGTTTTGGAATTTGTAAAGTCTCCCCCCATGTACACTTTAATTCCAAACCCTAGAATTTTAAAAGTTAAAATTTAAACTTTATGGACTTCATTAAATTAATTGAAGTGTTTAATTAGAAGAGTTAATAGTTCCATAATGGCATGGGTTAAGTTTAATTAAATTAAGAGTATAGTTTAATTGTTAGATTAAACCACCAAGTATTTTAAATGTGTAAAATACACCCTTATACTATTATAATATTAACAGTTAATAGTTATATATATATATATATATATATATATATATATATATATTATATGTATGTATAAGAACAAAGTCAGTCTTACCGTTAGTACGCCTCATTCACGAAGCCGGTCTATAAGGGGGGTATAAGGTTACTGCCTATAAAATGGCAGTTTAATGGGTGTCCACTCTCACCCACTGCTTTCTTGATTGGTGGAGGGTCGTTGGCCGAACGGGTTTGACAAGACTATAATTCTCCCTTCATTAAAAGTATAATGATAAATACTAAGTAACTAAACACTTATTAAATTCCCAATCTTAGTTACTTAGGAAAATGTGAATTTGGTGCTAACCCATGAAATTACACTTTGTACCTTACCAACTCATTGGTGGAGCGTGTGTGGGTAACCGGTACACTAACATGGAATAATAAGAGTGGAAAAGGGTTACTTAATGTTTATCATAGATTGGTGGAGCGCGTGTAGGTAACCGACACATCGATTAGGTGATAAATATTAATGGTACCAAGTCAATTTGCATGGTTATTCACACCTGTTTTGTGATCCTCGGCATCCCAGTCACAAAATTGAGAGGGCACAATCGAAATTGAAACATGCCATTGAAAAGTTCAATGAATCTCAAAAGATCTAGGAGTTTCAAATCCAATTAAAACCTATTAAATTATTTTGTTTCTCATGGTGGAAATTGGTGAATCCTCATTCGCCTACCTTCAAATATCTTATAGCTTCCCTATTCCAAGTTATAAAATATTGTGTTGGGTCCAAGCCTTAATATTTCATATTGAGTGTTATATTAAGGACTTAAAAATCAACTAACTTGAATATCTACCATTGTAGATGTCTAGTTTAGACATCTATGATCTTTCTAAATCTATTGGAATTTCACTTCCTCCACCCCCTCCAATTATTCTCCCTAACCCACAAGTTCAAGGTCACTTAAGCCCTATTGACAAGTAAGATCTATATGTGATCACATCTTGGAGATGAAGTCATATATTGATAAGCCAGGAGAGTTGGGTGTCAAAGTATTGAGAAAGTTGGATGTTCAATCACTTTCTAAGTCACATAATGAGTTCTTTTGGGGCTACTATGTAACAGACCATGCCTTGACCCTTAATGATCTTACCTATTTGCTTGGTGCTGCTAAGTCAGCAATGATTTTGAACACTGGTGAAGTAAATTTGAGTGGAAGATCAACTTCCCAAACTTACATGGACATTGACAATGGTAAAATTGGAAATCCATAAAAGCTTTCTCTTCCCAATGGAAATGGATCATGCATAGTCGACTCGGTTGACCAAATGGTAAAGAGAAAGGCTAAGTATGAGATAGACTCGTGTACCATTCCCAAAGAGTCAATATGTTTCTGTTACCAAAGGAAGGGGTATTGGTTGCAAAGCTTCCTATTTACCTGAAAGATCATAAGGATGGTAAAGTCAATAAGGTTTGACTCTACTTCGGGTAAAATCCACTATCTAACTCTATTAAGTTCCTATTTCGAGATTCTTATTACATGATGTGACTAAATCACATGTTGATGTTTTAAGAATCAAAGAAAGAGAGGAAGCTTAAAGGAAGTATATGCTGATTCTGATCGCGAGGATGGATTTCGATCGCATGGTTCGGTGATCAGAATTTTATGTTGTTGCTTAAGAGTTATGACAAATTGCTTAGGAATGCATAATAACATAATTTTCATATGTATTTGAATTGTAAGGATAAGTTTTTCAACAAGTTTTAAAATAAAATAAATTTTAATTATATTTATTTTAAATATCCTTACAATGGCATTTGTGAAAAATTATTGTTTATATGGTTCCATTGATAGCAATATTGCAAAAATGGATTTTATTCTTTCGTTTATGGAAGTGTCATAATTTACCAAATAAGGAAAGATTCTCATCACCCAAGTTTCAGTTGGATAGAAACTCTGAATCATGCGATTTGTGTTGTATGATGAATGAGAATTTTCATCTTTGGAAAATTAAGACTAATTCATTGTTCACATGTATATGTGAGTCAAGTGAAGGATTATGGGATCGGGTACACTTGAGTGTACACTGGTCAGGTCCACCACAAAGAATGATGAGACTGTTCATCATGATTTACTAAATCTTAGTAAATTTGATTACATTTACAAATTTAAATATAATTCTGAAACCTTGGAAAAGTATCAATGTTGGGCAGAACGAATAAGAAGAATAAAATAAGGCAAAAAGATAAAAGTTTCTCCCATCTGAAAATATGGGAGAGTACTTGAGTATCTTGTTTTATGATTATCTTAGTGATTATGAAAATATGGGAGAGTACTTGAGTATCTTGTTTTATGATTATCTTAGTGATTATGAAACCATATCACAATTGATTCTCTAAAGGACATCTTAGTGCATTTGTTTGGTTAAGAAGAGAAATTGTGGGTTGTTGAAATGGTTAAAACCAAAAAGATGAATCATACTTTGTCCCATAACAAGTCTTAGAGTCATGATCCAAGATTGTAATTTGAGTGATAAAATCTTAAGAAGGTTTGAAACACTTGTCAAATGTAGAATGAGATGTTTCTTATTATTGTACATTTGAAATTGGCAAGTTGTGATATCTTGGATAAGGTAAAGACCAACTAAGACCAATTGTGTGAAATGTTTTTCTTGATAAGAATCCTCACTAATTCTTGAATATTTGTTTGTCAACGAATGGTTCTTGATAAAAGAATCATATATGTCAAGAGGACAGTAGGAGTCTTGAAGGTCTTGAAAGTTTCAAAAACTAATCAAGGGTGAAACCTATTGTTTATCACTAGCACACGACTTGAGGTTTGTAACCCATCGTGTTGAAATATTCTTAATTCTGTGCTCATTCCAGTTAAACTTGACTATGCATGTGAGTGTTATGAGTTATCAATTGTTTTCATAACAACCTGGAAGCAATGGTAGGCCCTTGTGCTACCAAGTGGCAAGAAATTAAGATTGCACAAGTTTAGTCCATATGAGTTTGGATTTTTTCACTAACCTTGTCTTGTGATTATGTTTATGACAAATTCGCATGGATAGGAACACATACACCATAAAATCTAAGTGTCATAAGGTTTCTCTTCGATTCATGAAAATGGTGGTGAGGAAACACTTTCACTAAGTAGATTTTAAGTAGATAGCAATTGTGATATTTGCATTCTCAAAGTCATTAGTGGAGCATGTGTGGTTAACCGGCACACTAACATAGACTTGTGAGAAATGGAAAATGTATAAAAAATTGAGACTATGATTATGACATCCCTTTTCATAGTTCTATAAAATTGTTTGGACACATATGTGAGCTATCTAAGGAAAGGTGTATGATTTTGATAAACTTTATCAATGCATCTAGCATCAGAAATCTGAACTTTGGTAAGAGAGTCAATAAAGTATTGATTTCTAGAAGTCCAACTAATTTCCGAATACACATCAAAGCTAGTGGGAGCACAAATGTTATGCTAATAATTATCATGTTAGTGGGAGTATGATTATTGTGTTAAGTGTTAATTATAGAAAACAAAATGGTTTCAATTGGGAAAAGTTGTTTTTCTATAATTAAGGGAGAGGAACTTATACTTCATTTCAATTCTAAAAGCTTAGATTGAGATTTTGATCATCTTTAGTCAGGGATATATATATATATATATATATATATATATATATATATATATATATATATATATATATATGAATTTTGTGTCGGGAAATGGTTCAACATAAGGAAATTCTATATATATTGCATTCTCAAAATTCGATTATGATTACAACATCCTTCTTCATAGTAAAATTTTGAAAACATGGCAAATAAAAATTATTGTAGCAAAAGACTGGTCTACGATCACGTCTTTATGTGAAACATCATGAATCGTGTCCATATGCTTCAGATATAGGATCGATTGCATGTGTTGTAATATTTATCCTTTCAAAATTTTCCGAATGCCTAAGGCATTAAGAGGAGAAAAGATCTAGAATTGGTTATGACTAAAATGATTAAGCAATTGTCGAGGACAATATGAGGTTTACCAAAGATTGGTTGCTCATGGACAGTTGGAAGTATAAGTGTTAATTTTGGAAGGACCATATTGACATATTTTGAAAGTTGTTCTTTAAATGGCAAAGGTAACTCTTGTTTAGAAGTGATAGTCAAAATGGGAATATGGGAAGGTTTCCATAGATGGAAGTTGTTCTTTCAAATCTGTGTAAGATTAGAAAGCTTAATGCAAGAAGGATGTTCAAAGTGATGTACTTTGAATTTGAGACTTTGTTTCCATGGAATTGATCTCCATTAGAGTGCTCTGTAATGTCTGTTGACAAGTCTTTGTGACTTTGTGCATAGTCATTATGAAAGGATCAAAGCATATAAGTTTAGAATCTAACAGATTTCGTTAAATAGCAGGAATTTAGAATTCTTACATTTACGATAAATATTTTGGATTGTGAAATGAGCATCATTAGAATCATGTTCAATTGATCTATTTCACAAAGTAAAGATCATAGATAAACATAGTGCGCATACTTGGTGTATGACATGACTAGTGTTTAGAAAACATAGTTTACATGCTTGGAGCATGGGACAACTATTGTTTTAATTCAAGTATAAAGTTGATTATTTGAAACATTATACAATGAATAATAAGTAATCAATATGGTGTTTAAATAAAAGGTGTTCTATTTACTCTCAAACGTGCTTGGGACCATAGAGGATTAGTATTATTCTTGTGTTTCACTTTGCATGTTTTTACTTCCGGAATAACTAGGTTATTCTTTCCGAATGACTAAGTTATTCAAACCGTCCATAGTTGATAATACGTTGGAAGTAGGTATTAAGGCAAGACTGTCATGAATCGGGTTTGTAGATGTCCAAGGTAGTGGACATAGTAAGAGTTACTACAACATTCATGAGTACTCCTAGAATAGGGATTCGAGTATTGGATTCAACCCACAGTCATTTGAATCACTTAATGGATTTTCTCACGAGTGATCATGAGATGATAATATCTTATATTCTTCAAACCTAGAGATATGACTTGTTGCCTATGAGTTGGTTATACATTGATTGCACGAAAACGCATTTGGTAACTCGATGTTCTAAAACGTGCCTTTGTGTATGATTCAACAAGTAGTAGAACAAGCATACGAGTCGAAGTTTATCCATTCCTTTTACCATTGGAGGGATAAAAGCGATATCTGTGGGACCCTCGATGATTTGGTGACGACAAACCTAAGTGCTCGGCCAGGCCTAGACTGATTTGATTTGTTCAATTAGTCAGTCGTCATAAATCGGAAATTGGGAAACAACAAATGGATCGAGAGAATGATTATAATTCATGTCTCAGTCCATATGATATCTAGAATGGAGGAATATATGATCCCTTATCTAATGGACATGTCATTAATTTGTTCAGAGTTCGACAATGGCTTTTAAGAGCTACAATTGCTAGTTGGGATCTTGGAGTCATACTTGAATAATAGTATTAGACTTATTCAAGTGGGAGACTATTGGATTAGGTGTCTAAGCCCATAACTATTATTAGTATGTATTCAACCTGAGAGTAGCATGGTCCTTTTGGGTTGCATATCATCAGGACAATTTGTTAGGATAGACTTTTGAGAGAAGGTTATTCATGGTTTATTAATATATTATAAGTTATAATATATTAATATGAAATCATATGTTTTAATTAGTATTGATCAAGAATTAATTTGGAGTTAATTTAGAGGTCAAAAGAGACTAATTAAATCTATGGGGACTAATTATGATAATTAGTTATATTTATATCTATTGGGCTGATGATCCATGTTGGACCATGTTTATGTATGGATACATAAAGAGTTGGGCCACATGAACCATGGATCATAAAACCCATGGGTACGGATTTGGGTTATATCCATGACCCTAGAAATCCCACCTATAAATAGATACTTCGTTGCCTAAAATCGCCACTTGTATCTTCTTGGAGTTCATGGTGTCTTTTGTGTGCATGGAATTCTCTCTCAAGTTCATCCTTTGTCCATGGTGTGTTGTGATTCCATTTGAGGCTTCCACACTATTGGGGCTAATCTCTTTAAGGCCAAATACACCAAGACTTCAAGCTCCATCAAAAGGTATATTATGCTAACTAGTATCTTATATGGTTTATGTTAAATGCATGCTAGTTGTAAGTGTAACAGCCCGGATTCCCAGGTATTATTCATTCTTATATTTTGGTATTTTGTGAGGATACTCGGCGAGTTGGAGCTCAGACTCGCCGAGTAGGATCGTGGTTTTGGACGCGGGTTCGCGCCTGGACTCGGCGAGTCCAAGGAGTGGACTCGGCGAGTCCACGCTGTTTAATGAAACCCTAATTCCCCGGATTTGGAGCCTATTTAAGGGCACTTATAGCCTCCCATTGCGGCTACCAGTCCCTTGAGAGAACCCTAAGAGAGCTAATTCATTTTGGGAGAGAAGAAGTCACTTTTGGGCCTTTGTATTCCTTGTTTAGCAAGACGAAGGTGGAAAGAGCATGGAGGAGGTGAGATTCTAGCAGATTCAAAGTCCAGAGGCTTCATTTTGAGGTAATGGTTCGAATCTCCTTCAGTTTTAGGGTTGTTCTTTAGAGTTAGGGTTTTATAACCCCTTTGGAGAGTGATTATGTGAAGCAAATGGTCCCTCTTCGAGTTTGTGCCTTGGATCTGGACTCAAAGAGGTCCAGAGACCTTAACCCTTGGGGCTTTTTGGGTTATTATGGAGTTATTAGACCTAGGTGGTTATTTTTGGGACCAAATCATCTTTTGGTGCCTTGTGGGGGTTATAAAAGCATCAAGTTCCAAACTTTACGTGACATTCATGCTTTGGGAGGCTAGATCTATGGTTTGGGAAAGCAGATCTAACCTCAGAAGGTCAATAGAGTTTGTGCATGGCATGAACTCGCCGAGTTGTTCTTGAGACTCGGCGAGTAGGGTCGGGGTTTCACGTAGAGTGTTCAGCGAGTGGACTCGCCGGGTTGGGGGATGACCCAGTGAGTCAGGGAGAGTCATTAGAGGGCTGAGTAAAGCCTGAACTCGCCGAGTTGTTCTTGAGACTCGACGAGTTGAGTCGTGGAGGCCCCGCGATTCATGCCAGGTGGAACTCATCGAGTTAGGGAGGTACTCAACGTGTCAAGAGAGGATCCTAGGGAGTCAGTGAACACGTATAGACTCGCCGAGTCGCTCTAGTTCACTCGCCGAGTCCGGTCAAAATTGACCGTTGACCGTTGACCAGAGTTGACCAGTGTTGACTTGATAGGGGTAGTCAACCTTAGTTGTGAAAGTGTTAATTAGAGATACATTGTGTTATAGGAGGATTATAGCTCGGGGGATCGAGCGCGAGTGATTTCCGGGATTTGCGAGTTATCGAGATACGCGAGGTGAGTCTTCTCACTATACTTTACCATGAGTAGGTAATCAGAGTTATGTGACAGAGTATTGTATGCTATATGTATGTTATGTGTTGTACTGCATTATTTCTATGTGATTTATGCTGTGCATGTTTATAGAGTTGGAACCAGAAGGTTCCCAGAGTTAGAACCAGAGGGTTCACAGAGTAGGGTCCACGGACCCAAAGAGTTATAGCCTCGAGTGGCTAATATGTGTTATGCGTGGTATTTTGGGGAACTCACTAAGCTTTGTGCTTACAGTGTTGGTGTTATTTGTTTCAGGTACCAGTGATGACCGTGGGAAGGCGCCGACTTGATCAGTACACACATGTGGGATTTTTATGTTATATGGTCTTGGGATTCTTTGTATGACATGGATTGGAGTTTCAAACATTGATGTTTTTATGAAAATTTAAATGAATATGTTTTTACATTATGCGAAAAATTATTTTGAAATTCACGGTGTTACAAGTTGGTATTAGAGCCTTGGGTTGAGGGATTCGAGTACACCTTCAGGCGTACTTGAACTCAAACTGAGGATTTGAGAAGTATTTTCAAAAAGGGTAAAAGATTTTTGGAAGAATGCAGAGCAGAGTTGTGTGTACGATCAGTCCGCGCCCGAACGGTAATTTCCCAAAATACCTCATGTTATGTGATATTGATATTGATATGATGTATTTTCATATTAGAGTAGGCTAGGTACTCCTATTAGGACTAGAGTGGCCTGATTTGTGATGCCTTAGCCTAGGGAGAGGTGAGCTGCTATGAGATGCTTGAGAGTGAGTAGGTAGCAGCGAGGGGCTTATGAGGGATCTGTTAGAGAGTGGATTATGCATGATAGAGAACTTGGAATTTGGGATCCGAAGAGGAGGACTTGGGGTGTATTCTGATACGGTGCGGACAGTAGTATTGGGCCCGTACTACTGAAAGCACCGGAGCGGTGTACAACCCAAGCAGGAATCTTTGGAATGCCAAGGATCAAGGAGGAATGAATTGTCGAGTGTGAGAATGCTCGAATGGATTCTAATTTATCGTATGTTGTATTTCAGAGGTAGATCATGGTGAGGACACGTCTGATGCCTGAGAGTAGTGGGGCCAGTGATGAGGAGATCCGCCGGATCATCCATGAGGAGGTGGTTGCGGCCATCAATGTAGAGATACCAGAGATGTTCGGGTCTATTAAGACCACGTTGATTGAGACTTTCGATGAGCGTTATGCCGCTCTTTCTGAGGCTGCTGTTGCAGCAGCCACCGCAGCTATTGCTGCCGCGAGGCCGCAAGGTGGTGATGCGTTGCTGTTCTGAAAGTTCAGCAACACAAAACCGCCAGAGTTTGATGGGACCCAGGACCCGGTGGCAGCTATGAGATGGATTTCTGACATAGAGGGGTGTTTCTTCACTTGCTCATCTCCTGAGCATTTGAAGGTTCGGTTCGTGTTGAACCAGCTTCGCTTGGGAGCGAAGGACTGGTGGAAGTTTGTGACGGTGCACTTTACGCCCATGAGTTTCTGACCCTCAAGCAGGGTACTGAGTCTGTTATGGTGATTACCAGGATGTTCCATGAAAGGGCGATGTTTTGCCCTGAGCACGTGTCCACTGACCAGGCACGTATGAGCCGATATCTGAGTATCTTGAGGCGAGACATTCGGGAGTTCGCGGCGAACTCCTGTACCAAACAATTGCCGAGCTTCAGGAAAATGCCCGGACGAGGGAGATTGAGCTAGAGACTCAGGCCAGGGAGGAGGCAGAGTCTCAGGGGAGGGATCGGCGACCGGCGCAGTCTCAGCCGGCAGCCAAGCGGGCCAAGCCCGCTGATCCCAAATCAGGGAGCCAGAAGGGCCGCACTTGTGGGAAGTGCGGCAAGGGTCATGATGGAGTCTGTAGAGCGGGATCTTGCTACAAGTGTGGCAAGGAGGGGCATATGGCCAAGGCAGAGTGTCCACAATTACAAGGATCATCTCAGGGAGCACCTCAGGGATCTGCCCCTGCCGCCATCAGAGCTACCAAGAGTCGGCCACTGAAGGCCGAGGCGCCGAGGGCATGAGGGAGAGCTTTTCAGTTGACCGCGGAGGAGGTCCGCGCAGCACCCAATGTCGTGGCTGGTACTTTTCTTGTGAATTCTGTACCTGCCTTGGTGTTATTTGACTCGGGTGCGAGTCGGTCTTTTGTATCTTTGGCTTTTAGTCAGCATATTAGTGTTAGTCGTGAGGCGTTGAGTCGGCCTCTGAGAGTTTCCATAGCTGATGAGAGGGTGATATATGCCACGGAGGTTCTCCGAGGGTGCGTGGTCGAGATTTTCGGTGTTGAGATCCCAATTGATCTGGTCCCTATTGCGATGGGTGATGTCTGTGTCATTGTGGGCATGGACTGGTTGAGAAAATTCGGTGCGGTTATCGACTGCGAGCGACAGTTGGTGACCATGCGAGACCCTAGTGGGGGAGTTCCTGCGGTGTACGGCGAGGGTACACGTTCTGGATCAACGTTTTGTTCGGCCGCTAGAGCGAGGCAGTGTCTACAGCAGGGCTGTAAGGGTTTTGTGGTGTATGTGATGGATATGCGGGTGGATTCCGAGAGACCGAGGTCAGTTGAGGAGGTTTCGGTAGTGTGTGAGTTCCCGGATGTGTTTCCTGAGGAGTTGCCGGGTGTGCCTCCTGTGAGGCAAGTGGAGTTCAGTATCGATTTGGTTCCGGGGGCCGCGCCTATTGCTAAGGTGCCTTATCGCTTTGCACCTCCAGAGATGCAAGAGTTATCCTCACAGCTTCAGGAGCTGCTGGGGAAGGGGTTTATTCGGCCGAGTAGCTCGCCGTGGGGAGCGCCTATCCTGTTTGTCAAGAAGAAGGATGGTTCATACCGGATGTGCATTGATTACCGGGAGTTGAACAAGCTGACGATCAAGAACCGTTATCCGTTGCCGAGGATCGACGATTTGTTCGATCACTTACAGGGAGCATCTTGGTTCTCCAAGATCGATTTGAGGTCTGGATATCATCAGGTGAGGGTGCGAGTTAAGGACGTCCAGAAGACAGCGTTCAGGACGCGTTATGGGCATTACGAGTTTGTGGTGATGCCTTTCGGGCTCACCAATGCCCCGACAGTGTTCATGGATCTCATGAACCAAGTGTGCAGGCCGATGCTGGATCGGTCGGTGATTGTATTTATCGACGACATTTTGGTATATTCGAGATCTAGAGAGCAGCATGAGGAGCATTTGAGGGAGGTCCTCGGAGTTCTGAGATCGGAGAGGCTTTATGCCAAATTCTCCAAGTGTGATTTCTGGTTGCGAGAGGTCCAGTTCCTGGGGCATCTCGTTAACCAGAAAGGGATATTGGTCGACCCGGCCAAAGTTGAGGCAGTGATGAGTTGGGAGGTGCCGAGGTCACCCTCCGAGATCAGGAGTTTCTTAGGGTTGGCAGGTTATTATCGGAGATTTATCAAGGATTTCTCTAAGATCGCAGTGCCACTCACCAGGTTGACCCGGAAGGGTGTCGGTTTTTCATGGGGCCCTGAGCAGCGGGCCTCCTTTGATACGCTTTGCCAAAGGCTATGCGAAGCCCCGCTGTTAGCCCTCCCGGAGGGGATGGAGGACTTTGTGGTATACTGCGATGCATCGATTTTGGGCTTGGGAGCAGTGCTGATGCAGAGAGGGCATGTGATAGCATATGCATCGAGGCAGCTGAAGCCTCATGAGACGAGATATCCCACCCATGATCTAGAGTTAGGGGCTGTGGTGTTCACCGTCAAGATTTGGCGTCACTACCTGTATGGGGTTTGGTGTACGATATACACGGACCATAAGAGTTTGAAGTATTTGATGGATCAGCCCAACCTAAATATGCGACAAAGAAGGTGGTTGGATGTGGTGAAGGATTATGATTGTGAGATCCTGTACCACCCAGGCAAGGCTAATATTGTAGCCGATGCACTAAGCCGCAGGGCGGAGAGCACCCCGCTGCGGGATGTATGTTTGAGATTGACCGTGATAGCTCCAGTGTTGGACGACATTCGTGGGGCACAGGCTGAGGCTGTGCAACCTGAGATGCAGAAGAAGGAGCGAGTAATTGGATTGATTTCAGAGTTCGTTACCGATGGTCGGGGGCTTATGACATTCCAGGGGCGTATCTGGGTGCCGTTTGTGGGAGGAACGCATACCATTTTGATGGAAGAGGCTCATCGGTCGAAATTTTTGATCCATCCTAGGGCCACTAAGATGTATTTGGACCTGAGGAAAGAGTATTGGTGGCCCTGTATGAAGAGGGATGTTGCGTGGTTTGTTGAGAGGTGCTTGACCTGCCGTAGGGTTAAGGCCGAGCACCAGAGGCCGCATGGTAAGTTGCAGCCGTTGGAGGTTCCCGAATGGAAGTGGGAACAGATCACCATGGATTTTATGACCAAATTGCCAAGGATTTCTAGGGGAGTTGATGCAATTTGGGTGAATGTGGACAGGTTGACGAAGAGCGCTCACTTTCTTGCTATCAGCGAAAGTTCTTCAGTAGAGAAATTGGCAGAAGTGTACGTGAGGGAAGTGGTATCTCGGCATGGGGTGCCGATCTCGATTGTTTCAGACCGTGATGTGCGTTTCACTTCCAGATTCTGGAAGAAGTTTCATGAGGAGTTGGGTACTAGGCTGCATTTTAGTACCACATATCACCCCTAGACAGACGGGCAGAGTGAACGGACGATTCAGACGCTCGAGGACATGCTCCGGGCATGTGTGTTGGATTTCAGGGGAAGTTGGGATACGTATTTGCCCTTGGCGGAGTTTTCCTACAACAACAGCCATCATTCAAGCATTGGTATGCCGCCTTTTGAGCTGTTGTATGGGAGGAGGTGTCGGACCCGCATTTGTTGGGGAGAGGTTGGACAGCGAGTGATGGGCAGTACGGAGATCGTGCTTCAGACGACAGAGCAGATCCAGCAGGTCAGACAGAGGTTGTTGACCGCTCAGAGTCGTCAGAAGAGCTATGCAGACAGACACCGGTCCGAGCTTGAGTTTCACGTCGGCGACCTTGTACTCCTGAAGGTCTCTCCTTGGAAAGGAGTGATTCGATTCAGGAAGAGGGGCAAGTTGGGGCCCCGATATATTGGTCCATTCCGAGTGATCGCGAGGGTAGGCCGGGTAGCCTATCGTTTGGATTTGCTAGCAGAGTTGGGACAGATTCACGACACTTTCCATGTGTCGCAATTGCGGAAGTGTGTAACCGATGAATCGGCAGTGGTTCCATTGGAGGATATTCAGGTGGATGCGAGCCTGAATTATGCTGAGAGACCAGTGGCAATCAGAGATCGGAAAATCAAGGTTCTGAGGAACAAGGAGGTACCCTCGGTTTTGGTTCAGTGGCAACATCGGAAGGGGTCCGAGATGACTTGGGAGCCGGAGCGTGAGATGCGCGAGCAGCATCCGGAGTAATTTGCAGAGCGAGACTTCGAGGACGAAGTCTAGTTCTAGTGGGGGAGAATTGTAACATCCCGGATTCCCAGGTATTATTCATTCTTATATTTTGGTATTTTGTGAGGATACTCGGCGAGTTGGAGCTCAGACTCGCCGAGTAGGATCATGGTTTTGGATGCGGGTTCGCGCCTGGACTCGACGAGTCCAAGGAGTGGACTCGGCGAGTCCACGCTGTTTAATGAAACCCTAATTCCCCGGATTTGGAGCCTATTTAATGGCACTTATAGCCTCCCATTGCGGCTACCAGTACCTTGAGAGAACCATAAGAGAGCTAATTCATTTTGGGAGAGAAGAAGTCACTTTTGGGCCTTTGTATTCCTTGTTTAGCAAGAAGAAGGTGGCAAGAGCAAGGAGGAGGTGAGATTCTAGCAGATCCAGAGTCCAGAGGCTTCATTTTGAGGTAATGGTTCGAATCTCCTTCAGTTTTAGGGTTGATCTTTAGAGTTAGGGTTTTATAACCCCTTTGGAGAGTGATTATGTGAAGCAAATGGTCCCTCTTCGAGTTTGTGCCTTGGATCTGGACTCAAAGAGGTCCAGAGACCTTAACCCTTGGGGCTTTTTGGGTTATTATGGAGTTATTAGACCTAGGTGGTCATTTTTGGGACCAAATCATCTTTTGGTGCCTTGTGGGGGTTATACAAGCATCAAGTTCCAAACTTTACGTGACATTCATGCTTGGGGAGGCTAGATCTATGGTTTGGGAAAGCAGATCTGACCTCAGAAGGTCAATAGAGTTTGTGCGTGGCATGAACTTGCCGAGTTGTTCTTGAGACTCGGTGAGTAGGGTCGGGGTTTCACGTAAAGTGTTCAGCGAGTGGACTCGCCAGGTTGGGGGATGACCCAGTGAGTCAGGGAGAGTCATTAGAGGGCTGAGTCAAGCCTGAACTTGCCGAGTTGTTCTTGAGACTCGGCGAGTTGAGTCGTGGTGGCCCCGCGATTCATGCCAGGTGGAACTCGTCGATTTAAAGAGGTACTCGACGTGTCAAGAGAGGATCCTAGGGAGTCAGTAAACACGTATAGACTCGCCGAGTCGCTCTAGTGCACTCGCCGAGTCCGGTCAAAGTTGACCGTTGACCGTTGACCAGTGTTGACTTGATAGGGGTAGTCAACCTTAGTTGTGAAAGTGTTAATTAGAGATACATTGTGTTATAGGAGGATTATAGCTCGGGGGATCGAGTGCGAGTGATTTCCGGGATTTGCGAGTTATCGAGATACGCGAGGTGAGTCTTCTCACTATACTTTACCATGAGTAAGTAATTAGAGTTATGTGACAGAGTATTGTATGCTATATGTATGTGATGTGTTGTACTGCATTATTTCTATGTGATTTATGCTGTGCATGTTTATAGAGTTGGAACCGGAAGGTTCCCAGAGTTAGAACCAGAGGGTTCACAGAGTAGGGTCCACGGACCCACAGATTTATAGCCTCGAGTGGCTAATATGTGTTATGCGTGGTATTTTGGGGAACTCACTAGGCTTTGTGCTTACAGTGTTGGTGTTATTTGTTTCAGGTACCAATGATGACCGTGGGAAGGCGCCAGCTTGATCAATACACACACATGGGATTTTTATGTTATATGGTCTTGGGATTCTTTGTATGACATGGATTGGAGTTTCAAACATTGATGTTTTTATGAAAATTAAATGAATATGTTTTTACATTATGCGAATTTTTTTTTTTGAAATTCACGGTGTTACAGTAAGATTAATACCTTGGAAACCATTTGCATGTATAATTAGTGAAAACATAGATCCAATGTATTTAGGGTTGTATGTGCACCATAGGATGTTGTAGTGTACCAAAACCCAACAGTGGTATCAGAGCCATGGGTTGTTTTTAATTATACTTGATGCAAATAGTGAAAAAAACCGAATTTTTCGCTGTCTGGACAGTAGACTCGATAAGTCCAGTGTGTGACTCGACGAGTCCATGAAGAAATGCATCCAACTCGAAGAGGAGAGAATCTTAGTATCGAGTACCACGACTATCTTACAGAATAGGGAATTGTTTAACTATTGACGCTTCCTATAACACCACATCGTAATGGTGTGGCTGAGAGGCGCAATCGAACCTTGCTAGACATGGTCCGTTCCATGATGAGTCAAGCTTCGTTACCTATCTCATTATGGGGGGGGGGGGGGTATGCCTTAGAGACTGTCGCCCATATCCTTAATCTAGTCCCAACTAAAAAGGTTGCCAAAACACCTCATGAAATGTAGTCAAGGAAGGTTCCCTTGTTAGTACATATCAAGGTTTAGGGTTGCGAGGCTTTCGTAAGATGTGAGACTCACGAAAAGCTTGATCCTCATATTGAGCGATGTATTTTCATCGGCTACCCACATAAATCCTTTGGACATATCTTCTATAGACCTAGTGACAATGCTATCTTCGTTGCGATGAGAGGTGTTTTCCGCGAGAGGGAACTCGTATGCCAGAAGGACAGTGGGAGGCAAATGGACCTTGAAGAGCTTCAAGAGTTAAGTGATGAAGGAACCTCAAACACTAGCGTTCATCCTAAGGAGGAAACTCCTGTTGAACCAATTGACGAGTCCTTACCTCTGAAGCTTTCCGGTAGAGTTAGACAGACACCTAAGTTTTATGGTTTCCATATTTTCATCTGAAGGTGATACATTTAATAGTGATAGTACACTAGTAAATTTGGATGAACCTAACAACTACAAGGAAGCCTTGACATTCCCCGAGTCTACTAAATGGAAAGAGGCGATGGACATCGAGATTTAGTCCATGTATGACAATCAAGTTTGGAACTTGGTTGACAATGTACTGGGCCGTAAGATAGTCGGGTGCAAATGGATCTTCAAGAAGAAGACCGACATGGATGGGAAAGTACAAACTTATAAGGCGCGATTGGTTGCGAAGGGCTTTACTCAAACTCCTGGAGTTGACTATGACGAGACCTTCTCACCAGTAGCGAAGATTAAATCTATAAGGGTTATGCTAGCCATAGCTGCATTTCATGATTATGAAATATAGAAAATGATGTCAAAACTGCTTTCCTTAATGGGATGTTGGCTGAAGATGTTTACATGAATCAGCCAGAGGGTTTTGTCAATGAAAAGTACATAATAGAGTGTAAGCTTGAGAAATCTATTTATGGATTGAAACAAGCATCTCGTAGATGGAATCATTGTTTTGATGAAAAAGTTAAAGAATTTGGTTTCTCAAGAAGCGAGGATGAGTCCTGTGTATATGTCAAAGTTAGTGGGAGTATAGTTAGCTTTCTGGTATTGTATGTAGATGACATACTACTCATAGGAAATGACATCCCAAGCTTGCAGGAGGTTAAGTCCTAGCTTGGGAAGTGTTTTGCTATGAAGGAGCTCGGAGTGGCTGCTTATATTCTATGGATAAGAAAAGGATATTAAGAGACAGGAGTAAAAGACTAATATGACTTAGTCAAAGTACCTACTTGGACAAGGTGTTGAAACGTTTCAACATGCAGGGTTCCAAGAGAGGAGAATTACCTATCCAAAGCAATTCTAGTGTAACGACCCAATTTTTACGTCCAAAAATTTCGTTTTAAAACATTACTTTAGAAAACATTAGTAATTAAAACATTGTTTGTTCAAACCATAACACAACATAAACCATGTCTAAAAGCCAAATCATACAACCAATCAAAATATCAGAAAATAAATCCCAGAGAATCTCGTAAATGCGGAAACCAGAGAGTGTGTGTGTGTGACATGCTGCTACCGCGTCGGCTCCTTTCCCCTAGCTGAGGAGGTACCTGAAACCAAAACTGAAAATCGAAAGCACGAAGCTTAGTGAGTTCCCCCATCGTACCACACACCATACAAACATATAACATACATACTGCCAGGCTGTTCTGGGGTGCCTGACTACCCGGTACGGCCATTCTGGGGTGCCGACTACCCATGTCAAGCCATTCTGGGGTGCTGACTGCCCGTGTCAAGCCATTCTGGGGTGCTGACTACCTGTGTCAAGCCATTCTGGGGTGCTAACTACCCGTGTCAAGCCATTCTGGGGTGCTGACCACCCATCGGTCCTAACAACCGATCCTCGGGGACTAGTCCCCTCCTACTATCTCTATTGCATATAACATAACAAGCCAGCATGCAAACATATTATCACGTACTGTCAGACATTTCTGGGGTGTCTGAACTACCCTCCGGTCCTATCAACCGATCTCTACTTCTATCTCATATAACATATCATGCTAGCACATAACATATCAGATAGTAACAAACCTAGATGATATCACAAAGACAATCATCTATCATACGACTCCTATTGGTGGGCCGACATTGAAGCAGTAGACCCACCGCTACTGGAAGGTAACTCACCTCGAAGTAGCTGCTGATCTGATCGGGAACTGACTGCCTACTGCCGCTGCTGCTGCTCCGGAAATCCTCCGGCTGCAATTCCCACAACATACTCAATCAAACACTGCTAACTGTCCTTTGGGTAAAATGACCATTTTACCCCTGATCATGACCTAAGTCAAAGTCAGAGTCAACTTTCAGTTGACCCGACTCGCCGAGTTAGCTTTCCAACTCGCCGAGTCCCTACCCAAATGTTTGCCTTGAATCCCGTTTCTACTCGTCGCGTTAGGCGACGACTCGACGAGTTCTCCTTCTAAACTGATACTCATGTCCTTCATCCTACTCGCCGAGTTGTATGAACAACTCGTCGAGTTCATCTTCATCCGATGGACACTTATGCTAAGACTCGTCGAGTTGTATGAACAACTCGTCGAGTCTGTTCTTGATCTAAGGAGATTGCCTTGAACTCGCCGAGTCAGGGCATTGACTCGCCGAGTTCCTCCATGGATGAGTTCAACTTCTGACCTACTGAGTCACACCCCGTGACTCACTGCTCACTCGACACTACGAAACGGGGACAAACTCGGAGACTCGCGAACAGACTCACCGAGTCACATGAACGACTCGCCGAGTCATTGCCATGCACTCACTAAATACACAGATCTGCTCGATTCCAGTCCATGCCATTCACAGATCTGGACTCCTAGAACACGAATCACACATAAAGTTTGCAACTTTACGTGTAGATATTCACCAATATGGATTTTAGGGTTCAATATGTACCCAAAAGGGTAGATCTAGGGTCTTCATGTAATAAGGGTCCATAAAGGCAACAGATCTGAGCTCCTGGAGCTCAACCATGCCTAGATCTAAGGGCCAATCAGCTTATTACGGAATAATTTGCACATACAAACTTGGGGAATGGCTCAAGAATGACTTAAATGAAGTAATGAGCATAAAAACAGGGGAAAAACGAATTATACCTCAAAGGAACTGCTGAAGGAGTACAAAGATGCCTGGATTCCTTCCCTTCCTCTTGATCTACTTCCCCTTTTGCCTCAAAACCTTCAAGATCACACAACAATGGCTTCAAACTCTCAATGAACAAGCTTAGAACGAGGGTTGGGAGCTCTGGGAGGTGAATGGGGGCTGGCTTGTGTGACAACCCGAAATTTCCATTTGTACGAACATTATCTATCCAATAGAAGCTAGTCCAGTTTCAGTGATTTTCATACTTTTCCGAACCAGTTTGTGTACATTAGGGTTTATGTTTAAGGAGTTATCAGGAGAGTGGATGCTCCTGGTTTTGTGAAAGTTGAGCATTCCAAGTTTCATAATGTTACAGTCCTATATCAGGAATAAAAATATTTTCTGCCAAAATATTCCAGGACTATAAATAGTTTTCTGAATTAAATTAATTCATTATTCACAATTCCAAATAGAGAAAAGCCATATTCTCTCTGACGGATCTTCGGGTTTTCATCCCAGATTGTGAGTCTACTTTACTAAATGTGTTTCAATACTTGTTAGATGCTTTATAACATCAATTACATGTTTAGATTACAAGATCCGGGAGTTTACCGCCCAAGAACGTTCTTGGGGAGTAAACTCTAAAATGGAGCTTTGAGGCTACCTAGACCCATTTTCTTGTTAAGCAACTTATTAAGGACCTTGTGTATGATCTTTAGAGACTAGAAAGCATCCAAAATCAACAAGTAATCGGAGTTTACGGCCAAGGAATTTTCTTGGGCCGTAAACCCCTTTTCAAGGGCATTTAGTGCCCTAAACTACCCCTAAAGCTTAAGGACTTTAACCCTCAAATGCTTGTACCTATTTTAGACATCAAAACACTTCAAAATCATAAGTTTATAGGAGTTTACGGCCAAGAACATCTCTTGGGCCGTAAACCCCTTTTCCAAGGGTTAAAAGCACTCCAAACACCCCTAAGGCCTTAAGACAATTACCCTTGAAAACCTAGGACTTGAATGGGGATTTGAACTACATCAAAACCATCCATAAAAGGGAGTTTACGGCCAAGGAACACCTCTTGGGCCATAAACTCCAAGAGAAGGCATAAATGTGCGCCTCTTGTCCCCTTTAGCCTTAGATAAAATCATGGAAGCTATCCTTGATGTGCAAGTGCCTTAAATGAATTAAAATCCAAGACCCCATAGGAGTTTACGGCCGTAAACTCTAGGGTATATGGACATTAGGCCATAAACTCCCCTATGGAGCATTATAGGGCCTTAAACTACTTCATGTGTTATTCCAACAAAGCTAGGAGTGTTCTAGGATCAAGATAACACCTTAAAACACCCAAAACCACCAAGTGAGGAGTTCATGGCCATAAACCCATGAGTTTACGGCCGTAAACTCCAAAGGGTGGGGTTTGTTGGGTGGTGAACTCTTATGCAAGGCCATTTGATGTTTCAAACCCTTTTGCCGTGTCCCGTAGCAACTTAGATGCAACCATTAGGACCTATAACACTTATAAAAAGTGTTTTCATGTTCCTAAGTGTATTAACTTATTTATTAAGTTATTATTTGGCTAATTAGTTATATATATGCTTATTATATGATAACTAGGCTCGTGCGTGTAAACAAGTCTCCGTTTGCCACCTAGCACGGTATCCGACACTGCAATTCGTACAACTCACCACAAGTGAGTTCATACCCCTTGAATCAACCTTTGAAATGATTTTAAATGTTTTAATTACTTTATGGGGGGGATACAAGTCAAATACTTATAGTTATTGCTTCAATCACATGTGATTGCATTTAATCACATGTGATTAATAACTAGGAAAACAACGATTTTTACCACTGTTCAAACTGTTTATCAAACTGCTTTACTTTGAGATGTTTTACAAACTCTTTTACTATCCAAACTTATTTTCAGACTGTGATTCAAACAAATGCTTCTTATACTTAAAACTGTTTTATTTACTTATGCCTTCTAATTGTTTTAAAGATTGACACTAAGTCGATCTTCTCTTGAAATAATATTTATGCTTCAAATGTTTTATGAAAACTTATTTTATGCTTTTAAATATTCAATTGCATGTCCATATATGTATAGATGTATAAATAATGTTTAAAGGGCTTAGGAATGCCATCCGCCCTATTTCCTTTTCGCGCCTTGAGATGTGGTCTGGTGGGATTTCGGGTGACCATCCGAAGGTCGTTTCAATATTACTTATATATCATATATACATATATAGACATAAAAGTACTTCCATATTCATACTTTTTAGTACATCAATAGTTAGTTACCATCCGGGTAACACAGGAACATATACAGCTATACTAGAAACATGAACATATACAACTATACTAGAAACATGAACATATACAACTATACTAGAACTAGAAACATTACATTACATATACGAGAATACGTTAACAATTGTGATCCACTGTATCGGTGCATGCCTTAAATGTCATGTCCCGAGTTGTAGCCAGAATTCTCTTGGAGGGAGAGCGTGAGTTTGCATATAGATCTATACTGGATTGACTATCCTACACCTTGCTGCTAGCTACAGCCGGACCTGCAGGTCTGCGGGTGCCAAACGTCATTCCGTTATTACGACCATTCGTATGTCGTTGTTACCAGTCGATAGCATGGTGCAATTTATCACATTTTACCTTAATATAAATCCGGTTTAAGGTAGTTAGTACATCAGTAGTTCTTAATATACAAAACTACAGTACTACAATGATTTACCCATTACATATTTTAGTGATAACCTCACTTAAGCATTAATGTACATACTATATTTTATTAAATGATAGTTACACTTGGGAAATTACATACTTTTACGACAAACGAGTATACAAAACAGCTAAGCCTTGGTAGAAGGTTACTTTAATAGAAAATATAGGTTTTTCTGAGAGATTCAAACTTTTACAAACACTTTCAAACACTTATATACATTTTACAAACTTATACTTGAGACACGTTCAAACGTTTTTGACAACAAACATTGACACTAAAATACTTATGAACTCACCAGCTGAATGCTGATAAACTCTTTCAAAATAACTTGTATTCTCAGGTCATCAGTAGACAGGTACCGAGGCCAGCTTTTGAGAAGATGGAATGCATTCAAGACTCATCTCATTTTATTTTGTTTTACATTATTTTGGTGTCTATAACTGTACAAAACACGCTTGTATTGAAACTATATATTTAATGCAATGGATGATGTTGTTTGCTTATTTACATTTACTGTGTTGTGATACTATACATGACGTCCTCCGCCCCAGAACGTTTCCGCCATTCTTGGTTTTGGGGTGTGACAGATTGGTATCAGAGCATTGTTTATAGTGAATCAAGTATATCAACCCATAAAAGATATACTAATCTATAAACCCAAAAGGGATTAAAACACTCTGACCAAGAGTCTATACTTTAAATATTAAAATATTTAATTAAGTATACTAGTCTGCATTCATACTAAAATCAGTGTCACAATGACAAGAACAAAAGTATTACGATTGTTAAATATCACAAGTGAGCTCGGGGATGTATGGTTAGTCCTGGGAATGGCATAGCCTGATCAACTATGCTGGTCCTAGGAGTGATTATCATATGCCCTAGAATGGTTGTGATATGTTAACAAGTCTAAAAACTTACCAATAATACCACAAGAAGATTAGTAGAACCTAAACTTAAAATACTATAGGTGTATTTTGTACTACTAGTTACACGTATACTATATCCTTATACCTCTCTTCTCGCGTAGATTTAAATGGCTGGATTCCATCATGGCGACCCGTACTTTCCAAATGAAGGCAATGCCGGGTGGATCGATGAAGAGCCCAAAGATGAGCATCCAATCCCTTTGGATGATCACCTCGCAGAAGGCTTTTCTGATGGATCCGACTCCGAGCCTGAATTCAACAACCTACCGCTTGTAGGTCAAGCCCCGAACAATAACCCTCGACCAGCTTTTCCAGGTCCTACTCCCATGTGGGCAAACGACTTGAATCGCTGGAGTGATGAGCAGGGTCAACCCTTACCATACTTTGGGGACCGAACCTTTTACAAGCGATGGTGGCTCTGCTGACAGAGCTCTGCCTGTCATTATCCGCAGAATAGCTCGAAATGTCGAGCAAGGTCGAGCAGCCATCGATCGGGTCATGGAGATTGATGCCAATTCAGGTGTCAACACAGTCCGCATCCGCCGTCTTAAAGAAGACATGGAACGGACCCGGAGAACCAACGAAACTCTGCAGCAACAGCTGGCTGCCTCCCGTGCTGAAGTCTTAGAACTTCGAGCTCGTCAGAGAGCTCAGGATCGACACCTTCAAGAGGTGTTTCGCCAAGTGTCCGACCTCAGGGCTCACCCGAGGAATTCCCATCGCCAATAGATGATGTCTAGTACATCTCTGTCTTTTGATTTAGGAATAGCCTTGAACTTATGTGCTCTAAGTAGCACTTGTCTGTAAAATATTCCTAACTTTCAGTACTCTAATTAGGAATCTAAGAACTGTCAAACTTATCCTTTTGGTATGATGTAAGACCTACTGCTAGGTCGATTTTTCCTTGAACTTATTACGTCAGTAATACCCGTACTATTGAAATCTATCTAATCTGTGGGAAATCTATACACTTGTGTATTCCCACTATTATTTCTTATTGTGATTTCAAACACTCATTCAACTGTTGGGCTATGGTTAGTTAGTCCATGCGTCACTCTCACGTTGCTTACAAATTGATTCTTACCATCTTTCTCATCTTTATAAACTTATAGCTGAAAGATGCCTCCTCGCAAGACTCCCAGGAATAGGAATAATCCTGCACCTCCACCGCCTCCACCACCTCCGGTCATCGACACTGCAGCCCTAAATGCTGCCGTAGCTGCAGCAGTGGCAACTGCCATGGCTCAGTATCACTCATCAGATGCTAACAGAGGTGGAACCCCTGTTGAATCTATTCCAGTCGAAATCCCTGTGCGCTCGAGAGAGTGCTCTTACAAGGATTTCACAAACTGCAAGCCGAAGCCTTTCTATGGCACCGGCGGAGTCATTGATCTCTTGCAATGGTTCGAGAAGACTGAATCAGTCTTCGAAATCTTGTCATGCCCTGCTACGTGCAAAGTGAAATATGCCGCATGCACCTTTGAGGGAAAAGCCCTAACGTGGTGGAACGGCCACATTAAAGCCCTAACTCTCGTCGTGGCTAACGACATGGGCTAGGAAACGATGAAGGACCTCATGACTGAGGAATACTGCCCGAGGGGCGAAGTCCAGAAGTTGGAACATGAACTCTGGAACCTGACCATGAAGGGCACCAATGTGATCGCTTACACTGCCCGATTTAGCGAACTGGTGGCCCTCTGCCCCAATATGGTTCCCACTGAAGGGAAAAAGATCGAACGGTACGTATGGGGGCTAGTGCCTCCGTACAGGGGAATGTCTTAGCATCCAACCCCGCTACGTTCGACAGTGCCAAGCGTTTGGCACAAAGACTCATTGACCATGGAGTCAAAACCCCTGCAACCACAACCACCTTAGCCATTCCGGAACCCTCCAAACCCGCCGGCACCAAGCGGAAGTTTTGGGATGAGAAGAAGAAGCAGCGAGCTGCAAAGAAACAACAAATCGTGGCAGTGCATGCTGCGGTAACCCCTACTGCAGCTACTGCTCCGGCGAGTCGGTATGTTGGAAGTTTGCCCAAGTGCAACAAATGCAACTACCACCGCAACGGCCCCTGCCGTGAAATGCAGTGCTCAAACTGCAACAGAAAAGGACACACCGTCCGTTTCTGTAAGTTCCCGGCACAACCTATCAACCAAGTCCCTGGCTCTGGCGCGAGCCCAACTTGCTATGGATGTGGCGAAGCAGGCCACTATAAGAGGGACTGCCCCAAAGCAAAGAATGCTGGAGGAGCAGGGAGGGTACTAGCAATAGGCCACGGGGAAGCAGTAGCTGACCCAACAGTGGTGACTGGTACGTTCCTCCTCGATAACTCCTATGCATGCATTCTGTTCGATAGTGGAGCGGAGCGAAGCTTCGTAAACCATAAATTTTCTCTCATGCTTAAGCAACAACCACACGCACTTATTGAACAATTCACAGTAGAAATGGCCAATGGGAAAACTGAAAGTACTAATAGCATATATTTAGGTTGTCTTCTAACCTTAGATAACCATTCATTCCCAATCGACCTTATGCCGGTCTCAATAAAAAGCTTCGACGTTATTATCGGCATGGATTGGTTAAGTCTTCATCGCGCCGACATCATGTGCTACGAGAAAGCAGTCCGTCTAAACCTCCCGTCTAACGAAACCCTTATAGTCTACGACGACAAACCTGGTGCGAGTCTTCACATTATATCTAGTATTCAAGCACAGAAATATCTGCGCAAAGAATACCACGCATTTCTTGCTCACGTCGTCAACACGAACCTAGAAACGAAAGAACTAAAGAACATCCCAGTAGTGAGCGACTTCCCCGACATTTTCCCAGAAGAACTACCCGGGTTACCTCCGCAACGACAAGTCAAGTTCAGAATCGACTTAGTCCCAGGAGCTACCCCAGTAGCCAAGTCGCCCTACCGTTTAGCACCAGCTGAGATGCAGGAACTCTCTGGTCAACTTAACGAACTACTCAGCAAGGGCTTTATAAGACCAAGTTTCTCACCTTGGGGAGCACCGGTCTTGTTCTTTAAGAAGAAAGACGGATCATTCTGTATGTGTATTGACTACAGAGAACTCAACAAATTGACGATCAAAAATCATTACCCTTTGCCACGCATAGATGACCTATTCGACCAACTGCAAGGGGCGAACTATTTTTCTAAGATTGATCTGAGATCCGGATATCACCAGTTACGAGTGCTAGAGGAGGATGTGCCGAAGACAGCCTTCCGAACTCGTTACGGACACTACGAGTTCGTGGTGATGCCATTCGGATTGACCAATGCGCCCGCAGTCTTCATGGATCTGATGAATAGAGTATGCTGACCTTACTTAGATCAGTTCGTCATCGTTTTCATTGACGACATCCTCATCTACTCCCGAAGTAAGAAAGAGCATGGTGATCATCTGCGACAAGTTCTAGAGACATTACGAAAGGAGAAACTTTATGCGAAGTTCTCGAAATGTGAATTTTGGATCCGAAGAGTCGAATTCTTAGGACATGTGGTAAGCGAGGAAGGAATCCACGTGGACCCATCCAAAATAAAAGCCATTGAGAACTGGTCAGCGCCAAAGATGCCTACAGAAATTCGTCAATTTCTAGGTCTCGCTGGCTACTACCGCAGGTTCATTCAGAACTTCTCCCGAATAGCGAAACCTCTTACAACCCTGACCCAGAAAGGCGTGGCCTTTGACTGGGAAGAGAAGCAAGAAAGAGCGTTCCAAACGCTCAAACGAGCCTTGTGCACCGCACCAATACTATCCCTTCCCGAAGGAATAGAAGACTTCGTAGTCTATTGCGATGCATCCAATCAAGGACTCGGATGTGTTCTGATGCAGCGAGGTAAGGTCATCGCCTACGCCTCGAGACAGTTGAAGACACACGAGGTTAACTACACGACCCACGATCTTGAACTAGGAGCAGTAGTGTTTGCTCTGAAGATCTGGAGACATTACTTGTATGGAACGAAGAGAACTATCTTTACCGACCACAAGAGTTTACAACATATTTTCGATCAAAAGGAGCTCAACATGAGACAACGACGGTGGGTCGAGCTACTCAGTGACTACGAATGCGATATTCGTTATCATCCGGGTAAAGCCAACGTAGTAGCAGACGCCCTAAGTCGGAAGGAATATTCTGGTCGCAAGGTCAAGTCATTATCAGGCGGCTCAACTTGAGGCCATGAAACCTGAAAATGTGTCGAGTGAATCCCTTAGGGGAATGGACAAGAACTTCGAAGCCAAGGGTGACGGAGCTTTATATTTCATGAACCGGATCTGGACACCGAAACATGGTGGTTTCCGAGACTTGGTCATGACCGAGGCGCACAACACTCGGTATTCCGTACACCCTGGTTCAGATAAGATGTATCTGGATCTTAAAAAGCTATACTGGTGGCCTAATATGAAAGCAAAGATTGCTACCTTCGTAAGTAAATGCCTTACTTGCGCAAAGGTTAAGGTCGAGTACCAGAAGCCCTCTGGGTTACTACAACAACCAGAGATTCCAGAGTGGAAGTGGGAGCGGATCACTATGGATTTCATAACCAAGTTGCCCAAGACGACGGGTGGACTTGACACCATATGGGTCATCGTTGATAGATTGACCAAGTCTGCACACTTCCTGCCTATCAAAGAAATCGACAAGATGGAGAAACTTACGAGAACATACATTAGGGAAATTGTACGGCTACATGGTGTACCTACTTCCATTATCTCCGATAGAGATAGTAGGTTCACCTCAAGATTTTGGCAATCACTACAACATTCCCTAGGAACAAGGCTGGACATGAGCATAGCCTACCATCCACAGACCGACGGACAGAGTGAGAGGACCATCCAAACACTGGAAGATATGTTGCGAGCCTGTGTGATTGATTTTGGGAAAGCATGGGATACTCATTTACCCCTTGTCGAATTTTCCTATAATAACAGTTATCACACGAGCATCAAGGCTGCTCCATTCAAAGCTCTCTACGGCTGAAAGTGCAGATCCCCTCTGTGCTGGGCTGAGGTGGGTGATACCCAAATAGCCTACCATCCACAGACCGACGGACAGAGTGCAGATCCCCTCTGTGCTGGGCTGAGGTGGGTGATACCCAATTTACATTTACTGTGTTGTGATACTATAGATGACGTCCTCCGCCCCAGAACGTTTCCGCCGTTCTTGGTTTTGGGGTGTGACAGCTTGGGGCAGATATGTTGTTTAAATAGGGTGCAAACCCCTGAAACTTAGGGTTTCATCAAACAGCTGTGACTCGCCGAGTCGCCAACTTAAACATGTCCCGGGTCCCCCATCTACTCGGCGAGTCGGACCTATGACTCACCGAGTCCAAGGCTAAAAGAAGAAAAATACTCAAATAAGATTTACGTACCAGGAACCAGGTGCTACATCTAGACTGAGTAAGAACGAAAGTTCGAGTACCGATGCTGAAATAGCATAAATGAGTTAAATACCATATGCTTTTGCAGTTGGTCCTATCATATATTCTATGACCTGTACTCGCCATGTTGTAGCCTTTGTATTAAGCATGTTTAGCAGATACCAAGGGAATCCTAGTAAAGCTCATTGGACTGTGGTAAAGAACATTCTTAAGTATCTACGAAGGACCAAGGACTAGATCCTTACATTTGATGGGAGTGATGACTTAAGAGTGGTAAGGTATAGTGATGCTAGCTTTCAGACCGACAAAGATCATTTTTGCTCTCATTCGGGCTAGATATTTACCCTAAATGGAGGAGCAATAACTTGGAAAAGTTCCAAACAGGAGACTGTAGTTGATTCAATGAGCGAATCAGAGTATATAGCAACGAGTGAAGTGTCGAAGGAGGTGATATGGCTAAAGAACTTCATCGGAGACCTTGGAGTTTTACCAGCTATAAAGGAGCCCATGGAGATTTTCTGTGATAGTCATAGTGCGGTTGCGTTATCCAAGGAACAAAGTGATCATAGCAGGTCAAGACACATCAATAGAAAATATCACTTCATAAGACATCTAGTAGAAAAGGGACTCCTCGTGGTTAATGTTGGCTCTAAAAATATGGTTTATACTTTAATTTTGTAGGCTTTAATAGTTTTTGGTCTAGAACAGAAAACAGCCTTGGGTTTACGGTTCATGTGGTGTTTGAGGTTGAGTGTGTTTGCGGCTGTAAACGTGTTTGCAGCCATTGTTCCCTATATATATATATATATATATATATATATATATATATATATATATATATATATATATATATATATATATATAGTGTCAGTAGAGTCATTAGGGGTGGGGGGCTAAGTGTGTGTAAATCAAGGTGTTCTAGAGAGAGAAAGTGAGAGAGAAGAAGAGAGAGTGTGTATGTGTGTGTGAATCTCATACGTATGTAGCATCATTCATATTATTGAATACATCATAGATTCATCATCATCTTCTTCTTCCCTTCTTCTATATTTGATCTTGCATCATCCACTTGATTGGGATTTTGTACCATCAAGTGGATCTAATTGATACATCAAGCTAATATTTGGGACTTATAGTTGGTATCAGAGCTTGGATTATATCAATCATTTTAGCAAGATCTGGAGCGTTTTTGAACTTTTTCTTGAAGGATTTTACGTTTTTGGATAGTTTTTGAAAAAATATTGGGGTTTGTTTTTTTTTTTTTGTATTTTTCATAAAAATGACTTTTTGATCGAGTTTTGGAGCTAAAAAGTTGAAAAATCGTTTTATGGCAAAAACTGGGCATTTTCGGCTGTAAACTGCTGATTGGTATTCGGCAGAAAACGTGCTATAAACTCTTTTTGGCTATAAACCCTTGGGCTGCAAACTCGTTTACGGCTACTGTTTCACATTTTCCGTTACAACAAATATTCAAAAATATTGGTGGGAGTAAGATTCGAACCTGGGTCTCTCCTACATACAACCCACGCCTTACCAATTGATCTAGCAAGCAAGATGTTAAACATCTCCCCCGATTAATTCAAATAGCTTAGAAATTCCGGTCCTATTTTCGAATTATTAACAATTTTAGCCCAAAAATCAATTTTTTGAATTTTAAAATTCCATTTTCTACCCAAAATTTTGGTTTTTAATTTTTAATTATCATTTTTGACTTTTGACCTTAAAATTTTGACTTTGAATTTAAACTTTGACTTTCTCTTTTAAACCTTAAAAATTTTACTTTTAGCTTTTCGGTTTGACTTCTAAGTTTTACTGTTCAAGTTTGACTTTTGAGGTTTTAAGTCCAAGGGCAATTTTTTTAAAACAACGAGTTACTCAAACATCCTGGTCAATGAAGTTTCATGTTCTAAATCATGTGAAACTATAATTAAATTTCTTCATGAATGATTTACTAAAAAAGGAAAATGAGGACCTAAAATATGAAGGATATACTCTTAGCAAGGCCCAAAAACCCTTAAAAACACAACTAGAGGCCGAAACTAAGGATGTTCGAAAACTTCAAGAGGAATATAACAACAAATGTGAAAACTATGACAATGTTAAGAGACAACTTGCTAAATTAACTGCCGAACGTGATGCATTGAAAGCTAAATATAATGATGATGAATTCACGTTTAAGAAATTTGATGTATCAAGTGAGGTAGTTGTATCCATGATTGAAAAAAAAACTAAAATTTAAAGATAATCAAAGTAAGGGTCTAGGGTATAATAGCATTCCACCTCCCTTTAATGACAACTATAACCCACCCCTTGAGACTAACAAGGAAGAAATACCTGCTCAGTATGGCCAAACCACTATACCAACTTTAGTTAAGTTTGAACAATCTGGGCCAACTAAGAATGTTAACGTGAACATTTTTCATGATTCTACTTTAGGTGCAGGTAAAGTGGTAGAAGATGAGAACAAGGAGAACACTATTGAACAAACCAATGACTCCTTGAACTCTGAATCTTGTGATTCTAACTCAATTACTTCGAATCAACCTGCTGTTGGGAAATACAGGCCACCAAAACATGGAAAACAAAATGCCTGTTGCAAGTGTGCATGTGGGAACAATCAGAGACAAGGCAAGGGTATGCCACTAGGGACAAGCAGAAACAACTCCGACATAAAGAAACATACATGTTTTCACTGTGGAACACCTGGACACATTGCCAAAAATTGTCCTAAACGTGCATATGTTCCCTATTACGTACAAGGATGGTAGAACACACAAAGAGGGAGCTTTTCCAAAAGAAACCCTTCGAGGCCACGTTCAAACAATGGTGACTGGAACGCGCAGAAGGCCAAGAATCAACATCCCAAAGTCAAGAAGGGAATGCCGGCCAAGAGGTCCAATCCAAGAGATGCTCCAGTGAAACCAAGATCAGTTAGATCAAAGTCATCTCGAAGATCGGCTTCAAGTTCAAAATCAAGTGTCGAGGGACCCATCCTCTTGAATAAGAAATGGGTTAAACCCAACTATAGATGGGTACCAAAGGTTCAATATCCCAAATCGTCTAATAATTCTAACATTTCTTCATCTTCTGTTGGTAACTTGCAGTTTGAGTAGTTCTTCTCGATTCTCCTGAGTTTATCTTAAACAGATTCGTTTTGAAGACAATCTTTTATTTTCTTATAGATTTTTGTTTATAGGTATTGTTTGGGAAGTGATATGAAGTCTAGTACTAAAGGGAAATATGATATTCGTGTAATGTACTAAAGTTGAATTGTTTAGACTCTGTGTTCAATGTGCTGGTAGGCACGAAGGATTCAAAGGACTAGACTTAGATTGACAATGAAAGGACTAGACAATATGAACTTAGATAGTTTCATTTGGACTGACCATACGACGCTCAGGTAGATTGAGCAATGAGATAAACATGGGAACCTACAAGATACACTAAAAGTTAATTATCTAGAACCGTGGCTCAACATTTCCTTGATGTAGGGACTCATATCCTTAATTCCGGTATTGATAGTGCGACCAAGGGGTTCTGATAAAGTAGGTCTATAGGAATTTATTTTCTTGATTTCTATCTGTTAGTCATATGTTGCCTCATCTGCGTAATTGGAACATATCCAAATTGGAATGCAACATATGTAACTTTATCTCTATGCATACCCTTATCTCTGCAATTCTTTCTGTCTGTTAGCCATATGTTGTTCCTTCTGTGTGATTGGAAGATCCAGCCTGGGACACATTATATGTACCCTATTATCTCTCTAATCCTCTATCTATGTAAGTCATATGTTGTTCCCTCTACGTGATTGGAAGACATCCGACCTAGGATACAACATATGTGTTTCTATATCTGTCTTCTCTCTAACTGATTGAATACTCACCTAAAGTATGGAGTTCTTTGGAAATTGTTGATTACCGGGGTATGTCGGGAAGTGGGCAACACGTTCTAGTACATCTAAAATTGAACCATTTAATAGGTTGTCTATAAATCTCGTTGCTTAATTTAAGTGGACAACGATATCCTTGTTCGTCATCAGCTAAATGTACATTTTGGAAGATAGATCATCATATCTTGTCACTTATAATCTGTCAAATTTGCCCATATCCTTTGTGCTTAAGTGGACAACAATACCGGTGATTGACTAGATCTAAACATGCAGGTGTGTGCAAATAAACGATATTGAATTGCTTGACAAATTTGATCCCAAATATTATTGTTTTTATTAAATTTGTTCATAGTTTTCCTCTATGCACAAATTTAGGGGGAGAATTAAAAATTTTAAAAAAAATCCAAAAATATTGTTATTTATGTTTTATTTCCTTTTTTAGTAAAATCAAAAATCCAAAAATATTTTTGTTTCTGTTTTATTTTTTTCAGAAAATATGAAAAAAATCCAAAAATATTGTGTGCTAAGTTTTCTTTTAGTTTTGTTTTAATCTCAAAGTTTTCTTTGTCTTGTAAAGTGAATTCAAATGTAGATGAGACTGATGGAGACCGTTTCTAGATTTTCTGAGCCAAAGCTTCATCCGTGATTGTCGAAGAATTCTCATTCGAAGGAACAAGAAAGGAAGATTGACCTTTCAACATTCAATCTTTTAAATCCAGAAGCAAGGTGAAGCTGTACTTGAAGATTATGTGACAGATTGAATTGAAGACTCCTTAATCAATTTGATGCTATCTATGTACCTTCTGAAATGATCCAAAAGATTCGTTCTCTTTGATATTCTCTCTGAAGATTCTCAAGCTGAAAGCGCCATTTTTCAAGAATCTCTACATGAAGCCTCCTCACCAACGTTCGTTCAAAGCCAAATTCCGAAGAAATACCTATCCGTTCAAGATGAAGTCATTCAGCTAGAAGATTCAGTTGTTTATCTTGAAGTTGTGAAGAATTTGAAGATTAAAGCTGAAGCCAAGCTCCAAATGAAGATTGACAAAAAAAAGTCAGCCACATTTTTAAGGGGAGTTTGTTGGTCAAAAGAAAAGAAAGTCATAAACCAATGGAAGATTTTTGGGTCAAAAAATATGGTTTATACTTTACTTTTCTAGGCTTTAATAGTTTTTGTTCTAGAACCGAAAATAGCCTTGGGTTTACGCTTCATGTGGTGTTTGCGGTTGGGTGTGTTTGCGGCTGCAAATTCCTTTGCGGCTGTACACGTGTTTGCAGCCACTGTTCCCTATATATGTATAAATATATATATATATATATATATATATATATATGTATATATATATATATATATATATATATATATATATATATATATAAAAGAGAAAGTGAGAGAGAAGAAGAGTGTGTGTGTGTGTGTGAATCTCATATGTATAGAGAATCATTCATATTATTGAACACATCATAGATTCATCTTTTTCTTATTTTCCTTTTTCCGTATTTGATCTTGCATCATCCACTTGATTGGGATTCCGCACCTTCAAGTGGATCTGATTGATATATCTAGCTAATTTTTTGGACTTAAAGCTAAGAGGGCATCGTCAGAAGAAAATCCAGCAGATCCCCTTACGAAGGGACTGAGTAGGGTTAAGCACTTGCAGCACGCTAGTAGTATCAGGCTAAAAGATGATATTAGTTTTAGTGATTAGATAGACATTTCGAAACTTGTAATAGTTAAAATGTATTTAACATTTTATGATTGAATAAAAGGTGTTTTATTTATAAGTAAAGTTACTATCTTGTGTCAATTATTTACTATCGTTTCATTTTTCATGTTTTGACTTCCAGAATAATAAGATTATTCAAACTATCCACAGTCGATCATACTTTGGAAGTAGGTTATGAAAGAAGACTGTCATGAATGGGTTTTTGTATGATTGTCTTAGTTGTTAGACATAGCAAAATATTGCTACAAACATTCATGAGTGCTCTTGAAATAATATTTGAGTATTGGACTAAACCCATGCTTACATATCACTTCATGGAATTTATCACGGGTGATTGTGAGATGATAATCTCATATAATCTTCAAACCAAGATATATGAGTTGGTGATTATTTGTTGATTGGACATTAATATTGCAAAAAACGCATCAGTAACTCGATGCTATAAAACGTGCTATTATGTATGATTCAGTGAATAGTTAGCACAAGCATATAAGTAGAATTTTATCTTTTCCTTTTATCCTAAGAGGAGTAAAAGTGATATCTTGGGCCCTTCAATGATTTTGTTTTCACTTATGTGTTGGGCCCGGTAAGAACTCTATTGATGTGTTCAATTAGGTTCTATGTCGAACAAATCAGAAATCAGAAAACAAATAGTGGGACAATGAGTATGACTTTAATTCTATGTCTTTTTCTACATGATACTTTGGAAGTAGGTATTGAGGCAAGACTATCATGAATGTCTAGGTGTTATAGACATAGCTACAGTGTTCATCAGTACTCCTGGAATAAGATTCGAGTATTGGATTTAACCCATGCTCATTTGAATCACTTCATGGATTTTATCACGAGTGATTGTGAGACGATAATATCTTATATTCTTGAAACGGAGACATGTGATTTGTAGTTGCGAGTCGGTTGCAGATTGACATATGTAAACACACCAGTATCTTGGTGTTATAAAACATATCGTTGTGTGTAATTTGATGAGTAAATACTAGCGATCATTTGGGTCGAATTTTATCCGTTCTGTTTACCCCATGTTGATAAAAGCAAAATCTATAGACCCCTCGATGATTTAGTGATGACACACCTAAGTGCTTGGCTAAGCCTGTATTGATTTGATTTGTTCAATTAGTCGGTCGTCATAAATAGGAAATTGGGAAACAGCATATGGACAAATAGAATGATTATAATCCATGTCTCAGTCCATATGATAACTAAAATGGAGGAATATATGATCCCTTATCTAATGGACACGTCGTTGACTATGTCAGAGTTCGACAACAGCTTTTAAGAGTTACGATTACTAGTCGGGTTTTGGAGTAGTACTTGCAATAATAGTTATTTGACTTTTCAAGTGGGAGACTGTTGGATTAGGTGCCTAAGCTTGTAACTCTAATTGGTATATACTTGACCCGAGAGTATAATTGTCCATTTAGATTGCATATCACTAGGACAATGTAACATCCCGAATTCCTAGGTATTATTTACTATTGTATTTTTGGTGATTTGTGAGGAGACTCGGCGAGTTGGAGCCCAAACTCGCCGAGTATGATCGCGGGTATGGATGCGGGTTCGCGTCTAGACTCGGCGAGTCCAAAAGTGGACTCAGCGAGTCCACGTTGCTTAATGAAACCCTAATTCCCCGGGTTTGGATCCTATTTAAGGGCACTTATAGCCTCCCATTGCGGCTACCAGTCCCTTGAGAGAACCTTAAGAGAGCTAAATCGCTTTGAGAGAGAAGAAGTCAGTTTTGGATCTTTGTATCTTTTGTTTAGCAAGAAGAGGGTAACAAGAGCAAGGAGGAGGTGAGATTCAATCAGATCTAGAGTCCAGAGGCTTCATTTTGAGGTAATAGTTCGAACCTCCTTCAGTTTTAGGAATTATCTTTAGAGTTAGGGTTTTCTAACCCCTTTGGAGAGTGATTATGTGAAGCAAATGGTCCCTCTAAGAGTTTGTGCCTTGGATCTGGACTCAAAGAGGTCCAGAGACCTTAACCCTTGGAACTTTTTGGGTTAGTATGGAGTTATTGGACTTAGGTTGTCATTTTTGGGACCAAATCTCCTTTTGATGCCTTGTTGTGGTTATACAAGCATCAAGTTTCGAACATTACCTGACATTCATGCTTAGGAAGGCCAGATCTATGGTTTGGGGAAGCAGATCTGACCTCAGGAGGTCAATAGAGTTTGTGCATGGCATGAACTCGCCGAGTTGTTCTTGAGACTCGGCGAGTAGGGTTTGGGTTTCACGTAAATTGTTCAGCAAGTAGACTCGCCGGGTTGGGGGATGACCCAGTGAGTCAGGGAGAGTCAAAGGGGGGCTGAGTCAAGCCGGAACTCACCGGGTTGTTCTTGAGACTCGGCGAGTTAAGTCGTGGTCGCCCCACAATTCATGCCAAGTGGAACTCGTCGAGTTAGGGAAGTACTCGACGTGTCAAGAGAGGATCCGAGGGAGTCAGTGAACACGTATAGACTCGCCGAGTCGCTCTAGTGCACTTGCCGAGTCCGGTCAATGTTGACCGTTGACCATTGACCAAAGTTGACCAGTGTTGACTTGATAGGGTTAGTCAACCTTAGTTGTGAAAGTGTTAATTAGAGATATATTGTGTTATAGGAGGACTATAGCTTGGGAGATCGAGCGCTAGTGATTTCAGGGAGTTGCGAGTTATCGAGATACGCGAGGTGAGTCTTCTCACTATACTTTACCTTGAGAAGGTAATTAGAGTTATGTGATACAGTGTTGTATGCTATATATGTGTTATGTGTTGCACTGCATTATTTTATGTGATTTATGCTGTGCATGCTATAGAGTTAGAACCGGAAGGTTCACAGAGATAGAGCCTGAGGGTTCATAGAGTTGGGTGCACGGACCCAAAGGGTTATAGCCTCAAGTGGCTAATATGTGTTATACATATGGTATTTTGGGGAACTCACAAAGTTTTGTGCTTATAATGTTTGGTGTTATTTGTTTCAGGTACTAGTGACGACCGTGGGAAGGCGCCGACTTGATCAGTACACACACGAGATTTTTATGTTATGAGATCTTGGGATTTTTATATGTCATGGATTGAGTTTCAAACACTGATGTTTTTATGAATATTAAATGAATTATGTTTTTATAAATATGAAAAATTGTTCTGAAATTTACGGTGTTACAAGTTGGTATTAGAGCCTTGGTTTGAGGGATTCGAGTACACCTTCGGGCGTATTTAAACTCAAACTGAGGATTTGAGAAATATTTTCAAAAAGAGAAAAAGGTTTTTGGAAAAACACAGAGCAGAGTTGTGTGTACGATCAGTCCGCGCCCGAACGGTGATTTCCCAAAATACCCTCATATTATGTGTTATGATATTGATATGATGTATTCTCATGCTAGAGTAGGCTAGGTACTCCTATTAGGACTAGAGTGGCCTGATTTGTGATGCCTTAGCCTAGGGAGAGGTGAGCTGCTATGAGATGCTTAAGAGTGAGTAAGTAGCAGCGAGGAGCTTATGAGAGATCTGTTAGGGAGTGGATTATGCATGATAGAGTACTTGGAACTTGGGATCCGAAGAGGGGGACTTGGGGTGTATTCTGATACGGTGCAGACAGTAGTTTTGGGCCCGTACTACTGGAAGCACTAGGGCGGTGTACAGCCCAAGTAAGAATCTTTGGAATGCCAAGGATCAAGGAGGGATGAGTTGTCGAGTGTGAGTATGCTCGAATGGATTCTAATTTATCGTATGTTGTATTTTAGAGGTAGATCATGGTGAGGACACGTCTTATGCCTAAGAGCAGTGGGGCCAGTGATGAGGAGATCCGTCAGATCATCCATGAGGAGGTGGCTGCGGCCATCAGGGCATAGATACCAGAGATGTTCGGGTCTATTAAGACCATGTTGATTTAGACTTTCGACGAGCGTTATGCTGCTCTTTCTGAGGCTGCTGTTGCAGTGGCCACCGCAGCTATTGCTGCCGCGAGGCCGCAGGGTGGTGATGCATTGCTGTTCCGAGAGTTCAGCAACACGAAACCGCCGGAGTTTGACGGGACCCAGGACCTGGTGGCGGCTATGAGATGGATTTCAGATATAGATGAGTGTTTCTTCACTTGCTCATCTCCTGAGCATTTGAGAGTTCGGTTCACGTTGAACCAGCTTCGCTTGGGAGCGAAGGACTGGTGGAAGTTTGTGACGGCGCACCTTACGCCTGCTGAGCTTGCAGCAGTGACCTGGGAGAGGTTCACTGCCATGTTCCGAGATGAGTACGTTCCCCAGGTGGAGAGGGAGCGTTTGGCCCAGGAGTTTCTAACCCATAAGCAGGGTACTGAGTCTGTTACAGTGATTACCAGGATGTTCCACGAGAGGGCGATGTTCTGCCCTGAGCACGTGTCCACTGAGCAGGCACGTATGAGCCGATATTTGAGTATCTTGAGGCGAGACATTCGGGAGTTCGTGGTGTACTCCTCGTACCGGACATTTGCCGAGCATCAGGCAAATGCCCAGAAGAGGGAGATTGAGCTAGAGACTCGGGCTAGGGAGGATGCGGAGTCTTAGGGGAGGGATCGGCGACCGGCACAGTCCCAGCCGGCAGCCAAGCGGGCCAAGCTCGCTGAGCCCAAATCTGGGAGCCAGAAGGGCCACACTTCTGGGAAGTGCGGCAAGGGTCATGATGGAGTTTGTAGAGCTGGATCTTGCTACAAGTGTGGCAAGGAGGGGCATATGGCCAAGGACTGCCCCAAGGGGTTTGCAGTGTGTTTCCACTGCAACCAGACCGGACACCGGAAGGCAGAGTGTCCGCAGTTGCGGGGATTAGCTCAGGGAGCACCTCAGGGATCTGCCCCTGCCGCCATCAGAGCTACCGAGAGTCGACCAGTGAAGGCCGAGGCGCCGAGGGCACGAGGCAGAGCCTTCCAGTTGACCATGGAGGAGGTCCGTAGCGCCCGATGTCATGGCCGGTATGTATTCTTTCGTGTATTTATTTTGATGTCGAGATATTATGCTTATATTATGTTATGCGTAGGTACTTTTCTTGTGAATTCTGTACCTGCCTTGGTGTTATTTGACTCGGGTGCGAGTCGGTCTTTTGTATCTTTGGCTTTTAGTCAGCATATTAGTGTTAGTCGTGAGGCGTTGAGTCGGCCTCTGAGAGTTTCCATAGCTGACGAGAGGGTGATTTATGCCACAGAGGTTATCCGTGGGTGCGTATTCGAGATTTTCGGTGTAGAGTTCCCGATTGATTTGGTTCCTATTGCGATGGGGGATGTCTGTGTCATTGTGGGCATGGACTGGTTGAGTAGATTCGGTGTGGTTATCGACTGTGAGCGGCAGCTGGTGACCATACGAGACCCTAGTGGGGGAGTTCTTACGGTGTACGGCGAGGGTACATGTTCTGGGTCAGTGTTTTGTTTGGCCGCTAGGGTGAGGCAGTGTCTACAGCAGGGCTGTAAGGGCTTTGTGGCGTATGTGATGGATACACGGGTTGATTCATAGAGGCCGAGGTCAGTTGAGGAGGTTCCGATAGTGCGTGAGTTCCCGGATGTGTTTCCAGAGGAGTTGCCAGGTGTGCCTCCTGTGAGGCAAGTGGAGTTCAGTATCGATTTAGTTCCGAGGGCCGTGCCTATCGCCCAGGTGCCTTATCGCCTTGCACCTCCAGAGATGCAAGAGTTATCCTCGCAGCTTCAGGAGCTGTTGGGAAAGGGTTTTATTCGGCCGAGCAGCTCGCCGTGGGGAGCGCCTACCCTTTTTGTCAAGAAGAAGGATGGTTCACACCGGATGTGCATTGACTACCGGGAGTTGAACAAGCTGACGGTCAAGAACCGTTACCCGTTGCCGAGGATCGACGATTTGTTCAATCAGTTGCAGGGAGCATCTTGGTTCTCCAAGATCGATTTGAGGTCTGGATATCATCAGGTGAGGGTGCGAGATGAGGACATCCATAAGACAACATTCAGGACGCGTTATGGGCATTACGAGTTTGTGGTGATGCCTTTCGGGCTCACCAATGCCCCGGCAGTGTTCATGGATCTCATGAACCGAGTGTGCAGGCCGATGTTGGATCGGTCGGTGATTGTATTCATCGACGACATTTTGGTATATTCGAGATCTAGAGAGCAGCATGAGGAGCATTTGAGGGAGATCCTCGGGGTTCTGAGATCGGAGAGTCTTTATGCCAAATTCTCCAAGTGTGATTTCTGGTTGCGAGAGGTCCAGTTCCTAGGGCATCTCGTTAACCAGAAAGGAATATTGGTCGACCCGGCCAAAGTTGAGGCAGTGATGAGTTGGGAGGTGCCGAGGTCACCCTCCGAGATCAGGAGTTTCTTAGGGTTGGCAGGTTATTATTAGATATTTAACAAGGATTTCTCTAAGATCGCAGTGCTACTCACCAGGTTGACCCGGAAGGGTGTCGCTTTTTTATGGGGCCCCGAGCAGCATGCCTCCTTTGAGACGTTTCACCAAAGGTTATGCGAAGCCGTGGTGTTAGCCCTCCCGGAGGGGATGGAGGACTTTGTGGTATACTGTGATGCGTCGATCTTGGGGTTGGGAGTGGTGCTGATGTAGAGAGGCAATGTGATAGCATACGCATCGAGGCAGCTGAAGCCTCATGAGTCGAGGTATCCCACCCATGATCTAGAGTTGGGGGCAGTGGTGTTCGCCCTCAAAATTTGGGATCACTATTTGTATGGGGTTCGGTGTACGATATACACGGACCATAAGAGTCTGAAGTATTTGATGGATCAGCCCAACCTAAATATGCGGCAGAGGAGGTGGTTGTATGTGCTCAATGATTATGATTGTGAGATCCTGTGCCATCCGGGCAAGGCTAATGTGGTAGCCGACGCCCTGAGTCGCAGGGCGGAGAGCGCCCCATTGCGAGATGTATGTTTGCGATTGACCGTGATGGCTCCGGTGTTGGACACCATTCGTGGAGCATAGGATGAGGCCGTGAGATCGGAGAACCAGAAGAGGGAGCGAGTTGTTGGGTTGGTATCGGAGTTCGTTACCGATGGTCGGGGGCTTATGACATTTCAAGGGCGTATATGGGTACCATTTGTAGGAGGGACGCGTACCATGTTGATGGGAGAGGCTCATTGGTCGAAATTCTCGATCCATCCTGGGGACACTAAGATGTATTTGGACCTGAGGAGAGAGTATTGGTGGCCCTGTATGAAAAAGGATGCTGCGTGGTTTGTTGAGAGGTGCTTAACCTACCGTAGGTTAAGGCCGAGCACCAGAGACCGCATGGTAAGTTGCAGCCGTTGGAGGTTCCCGAATGGAAGTGGGAACATATTACCATGGATTTTATCACCAAGTTGCCAAGGACTGCTAGGGGAGTCGATGCAATTTGGGTGATTGTGGACAGGTTGACAAAGAGCGCTCACTTCCTTTCTATCGGTGAGAGCTCCTCCGCAGAGAAGTTAGCAGAGATGTACGTGAGAAGTGGTATCTCGGCATGGGGTGCCGATCTCGATTGTCTCAGACCGAGATGTACGTTTCACTTCTAGATTCTGGAAGAAGTTTTATTACCGTATATCACCCCCCAGACAGACGGACAAAGTGAGCGGACGATCCAGACGCTCGAGGACATGCTCCGGGCATGTGTGTTGGATTTCGGGGGAAGTTGGGATGCGTATTTGCCCTTGGCAGAGTTTTCCTACAACAACAGCCATCCTTCGAGCATTGGTATGCCATCCTTTGAGCTATTGTACGGGAGGAGGTGTCGGACCCCCATTTTCTGGGGAGAGGTCGGACAACGTGTTATGGGCAGTACAAAGATCGTGCTTCAGACGACAGAGCAGATCTAGCAGGTCAGACAGAGGTTGTTGACCGCTCAGAGTCGTCAGAAGAGTTATGCGGATAGACGCCGGTCTGAGCTTGAGTTTCAGGTCGGCGACTTTGTGCTCCTGAAGGTCTCTCCTTGGAAAGGAGTGATTCGATTCAGGAAGAGGGGCAAGTTGGGGCCCCGATATATTGGTCCATTTCGGGTGGTCGTGAGGGTAGGTAGGGTAGCCTATCGCCTGGAGTTGCCAGCAGAGTTAGGTCAGATTCACGACACTTTCCACGTGTCGCAATTGCGGAAGTGTATAGCCGATGAGTCAGCAGTGGTTCCATTAGAGGATATTCAGGTGGATGCGAGCCTGAATTATGATGAGAGACCGGTGGCAATCAGAGATCGAAAAATCAAGGTTTTGAGGAACAAGGAGATACCCTTGGTTTTGGTTCAGTGGCAACATCAGAAGGGGTCCGAGATGACTTAGGAGTCAGAGCATGAGATGCGTGAGCAGCATCCGGAGTTATTTGCGGAGTGAGACTTGGAGGGCGAAGTCTAGTTCTAGTGGGGGAGAATTGTAACATCCCGAATTCCCAGGTATTATTTATTCTTGTATTTTTGGTGATTTGTGAGGAGACTCGGCGAGTTGGAGCCCAAACTTGCCGAGTATGATTGTGGGTATGGGTGCGGGTTCGTGTCTGGACTCGTCGAGTCCACGCTGTTTAATGAAACCCTAATTCCCCGGGTTTGGAGCCTATTTAAGGGCACTTATAACCTCCCATTGCGGCTACCAGTCCCTTAAGAGAGCTAAATCGCTTTGAGAGAGAAGAAGTCACTTTTGGATCTTTGTATCTTTTGTTTAGCAAGAAGAGGGTAACAAGAGCAAGGAGGAGGTGAGAATCAATCAGATCCAGAGTCCAGAGGCTTCATTTTGAGGTAATAGTTTGAACCTCCTTTAGTTTTAGGGTTGATCTTTAGAGTTAGGGTTTTCTAACCCCTTTGGAGAGTGATTATGTGAAGCAAATGGTCCCTCTTCGAGTATGTGCCTTGGATCTGGACTCAAAGAGGTCCAGAGACCTTAACCCTTGGAGCTTTTTGGGTTAGTATGGAGTTATTGGACTTAGGTTGTCATTTTTGGGACCAAATCTCCTTTTGATACCTTGTTGTGGTTATACAAGCATCAAGTTTCGAAGTTTACGTGACATTCATGCTTAGGAAGGCCAGATCTATGGTTTGGGGAAGCAGATCTGACCAGGAGGTCAATAGAGTTTGTGCATGGCATGAACTCGCCGAGTTGTTCTTGAGACTTGGCGAGTAGGGTTTGGGTTTCACGTAAATTGTTCAGCGAGTAGACTCGCCGAGTTGGGGGATGACCCAGTGAGTCAGGGAGAGTCAAAGGGGGGCTGAGTCAAGCCGGAATTCGCTGAGTTGTTCTTGAGACTCGGCGAGTTGAGTCATGGTGGCCCCACGATTCATGCCAAGTAGAACTCGTCGAGTTATGGAAGTACTCGATGTGTCAAGAGAGGATCCGAGGGAGTTAGTGAACACGTATAGACTCGCCGAGTCGCTCTAGTGCACTTGCCGAGTCTGGTCAAAGTTGACCGTTGACCATTGACCAGAGTTGACCAGTGTTGACTTGATAGGGTTAGTCAACCTTAGTTGTAAAAGTGGTAATTAGAGATATATTGTGTTATAGGAGGACTATAGCTCGGGAGATCGAGCGATAGTGATTTCAGGGAGTTGCGAGTTATCGAGATACGCGAGGTGAGTCTTCTCACTCTACTTTACCTTGAGAAGGTAATTAGAGTTATGTGATACAGTGTTGTATGCTATATATGTGTTATGTGTTGCACTGCATTATTTTATGTGATTTATGTTGTGCATGCTACAGAGTTAGAACCGGAAGGTTCACAGAGATAGAGCATGAGGGTTCATAGAGTTGGGTGCACGGACCCAAAGGGTTATAGCCTCGAGTGGCTAATATGTGATATATATATATATACATATATATATATATATATATATATGTATATATATATATATATATATATATATATATATATATATATGGTATTTTGGGAAACTTACTAAGCTTTGTGCTTACAGTGTTTGGTGTTATTTGTTTCAGGTACTAGTGACGACCGTGGGAAGGCGCCGGCTTGATCAGTACACACACGGGATTTTTATGTTATGAGATCTTGGGATTTTTATATGACATGGATTGAGTTTCAAACATTGATGTTTTTATGAATATTAAATGAATTATGTTTTTATATATGTGAAAAATTGTTCTGAAATTTACGGTGTTACAGACAATTTGATAGGATGGACTTTTGAGAAAAGGTTATTTATGATTTGTTAATATTATAAGCTCTAATATATTAATATCAAATCATATTATTTAATTAGTATTGATCAAGAATTAATTTGGAATTAATTTTGTGATCAAAAGAGACTAATTAAATATATGGGGATTGATTTAGTAAATCATTCATTCTTATGGTGTGGGCCAATGATCCATGATTCTTTAGGTTGGGCTAAACCAATGTTACAACCCATGGATGATCCATGGGGGTTTAAACCCATGGAGCCTAAGGAATATGGAAGGTCATGCACATTAGGGTTTACATGGTGTAACCCTAATCTTGCCACGCTATATAAGAAGCCCCTTAGCATCCAAAATGAACTACAACATGCACACTAGTGATCCTTAGAGTTCCATGAGGCGATTTTTGTTGCAAGAATATTTCTCAAAAGTCATCCTTTGTCCAAAGGTGTGTTGTGATTCCATTTGAGGTGCAACACTTAGGGCACTAAGTTTCTTAAATGCCAAGCTCAAGAAGTTCTACAAGCTACCATAAAGAGGTAACTCCATAACTCAATTTTATGTTGATTATGTCATTTTCATGCTGGTTGTAGGCTTAACGCTTTGGAAACAATATTGAATGTATAATTAGAGAAAACATAGATCCAAAACATTTAGGATTGTATGTGCACCATAAGATGGTATAGTATACAAATCCCATCAGGTACCAACCCTATGAATCTTCAGATCATGGATGGCCGCCAGGGAAGAGTTGAGACCCAAAGGCCAGAGGTCACACTTTTCAGTTGACTACAGAAGAGGCCACTGCGGCGACCGATGTAAATATTTCATGTATTAGAGCTTTTTGACTCGGGTGTAATTTAGTTATCGTTATCCCTATTCTCCAGTAGGAGTTTTGATGTGGCTCCCGAGGAGTTAGAGTATCCATTTCAAGTTTGCATTGCCAACGAGCACATGCTCTTTGTTTTGAGTGTATTATGCGGTTGTGTTTTGGAGATACCTTACCCAATTGATCTGGTCCCTATTCGTATAGGGACATATGTGTGATTGTGGGGATGGATTGGCTGATCTAGTTTGGGGATCTAATTTATTATGAGAGGTAGTTAATAGTGGTTCGTACCCCAAGTGGGTGAGTGTTGACCATATACAGTGAGGGTACTAGGGTTGGTTCTGCTTTTTGCTATGTCGCGAGAGCTAAGGGCACATTTTTCATGGTTGTGCAGGTTATCTTGCTTATGTAGTTGATACTCAAGAGGAAAAAACGCTCAATCTATGATGTTCCAATAGTTCATGATTTTCTAGATGTATTCCTACAAGATTTTTTCAGTGTGCCTCTAGAGATGCAGGTGGAGTTCATGATCAATCTAATCCTTGATGTGGACTTGATTGCTAAGGCTCCTCATCACCTCGCACCACTGGAGAAGCATGAGTTGTCCTCTCAGCTTAATGAGCTGTTGGGAAAACAGTTTACTCGACCGAGTAGTTCGCCCTAGGGAGCACCGATTCTTTTTTTTTCAAGAAGAAAAATGATTCTCATTGTATGCACATAGATTACCGACAATTCAACAAGATGACAATGAAAAATCAATGTCCACTCTCAAGGATTGATGACCTCTTTGATCTGCTGTAGGATGCATCTTGGTTTTCCAAGATTGATATGAGGTCGAGATATCACCAAATGAAGGTCAAATAAGAGGATAACAAGACGGCCTTTCAGACTTATTATGGGCATTATTAGTTCATGTTGATGCCATTCGGACTCACTAATGCACCCGTGACATTCATGGATTTGATAAATCGAGTGTGCATGTCGATGCTTGATTGATCAATTATTGTGTTTATCGATGATATTTTAGTCTAATCCAAGACCAAAGAGCAACATCAGGAGCATCTTCGATAGATTCTTTAGGTTTTAACGAAGAAGAGGTTGTATGCTAATTTCTATAAGTGTGAGTTTTGGTTGCATGAAGTCTAGTTCTTAGGACACCTCAATAATTAGAACGGAATTTTGGCTGATCTAACCAAAATTGAGGCGATGATGTAGTAGGAGGTTGCAAAGTCTCCATCTTAGATTTAGAGTTTTTAGTGTGTTGGAAGGCTACTACAAGATATTCATCTGAGATTTCTGTAAGATTGTTGTTCCTCTGAATTGCTAAACAAAGAAGAGTGTTTACTTTCATTTCAGGCCTAAGTAGTAGGCAACATTTAAGGGGTTGTTTGGTTCGTTGGAATTGGAAGGAATCGGAAGGAATTAGAATTTAATTCCATCACTTCCTTTGTTTGGTTAAAGTTTTGAGAAGGAATTGGATTCCTACATGTGTCCAATTTTCCTTCCAATGTGGGAAAATAAATTCCATCTAAAAGATGAGGAAATTCAAATTCCTTCAAGTGGGAATGTTGAAGATTACCATATTACCCTTTTCATTTTTAACATTAAATATGAAAAAACTTCGTCACTACTCTTGACCATCTCCACCACAACCTTCACCACCACTACCCACCATCTTTACTACCATCCACCACCTCCACTACCACCTACCACCACCACCTCGGCCACCCACCAACCACCACCACCAACATCACTAACCATCACCACTGATGCCGTCGCCACTACCACCCACCACTACCACAACTTCCATTACCATCACCACCAGCATCACCATCGCCAACACCACTACCACCATCACCGTCACCACCACCACCACCACTCATAACCTCTGTTACCACCTACACCACCACCCTACCACTGTCGTTGTTACTACTAAATCTATCATCATCACCAACACCGTCACCACCACCCACACACACGCACCACCACCGACACCAGTAAACCCACTGCCACAACCACAACTACCACTACCATCAACACTAGTGATGCCACTACTACCACCACCTCCACCTTTGTCACTACCACACACTGCCGCCATGACCACCATCATCGCTTCTACCACCATCGCCGATGCCACCACCAACGTTTATTATTTTTATAATTTATATAATATATATTTACATATAATTATAAAACAAAGTAAAAGTAAGCAAAAACCAACAAGGGTAGTTCTGTCATTTTACACTATTCCAATTCCATTTTCCGCCAACCAAACAAAATATAAAATTGGATTCAAATTCCATTTACTATTAACCAAACAGAATATTGAATTGGATTCCAATTCAAGACAGATTCTAATTCCTTAACATATTCCAATTCCTTCGAAAACATTCTGCAAACCAAACACCGCCTAAGATTCTAAGGCAGAGTTTGTGTGAGGCTCTAGTATTTACCGTTCTCAAGGCTATCGAGGAATTTATGGTATACTATAAGGCTTCGATTACATAGTTGGGAGCAATGCTAATGCAGTAGGGTAGGGTGAATGCTTATGATTCCAGACAGTTGAAGGCTCACGAGGCTAAGTATCATGCACATGATTTAGAGTTGGGGGCAGTGGTGTTTACCCTCAAGATTTGTCAACACTACGTATATGGGGTGTCTTGCACACTCTACATGGATCACAAGATTTTGAGATATCTTATGTTCCATCCGAATTTAAACATGAGGTAACGTCGACGTATTGACGTGGTGAAAAACTATGACTAGGAGATTTTTTATCATCCTAAGATGGCCAATGTGGTTTCTAATGCCTTGAGTCGCAAGGAAACTAGTACTTATATCTGAGACCTTTGTTTGAGGATGACCGTAATTTCACCACTTCTGGATCTAATTAGGGAAGCATGGATCGAGGGAATCAAGTATGGGAACTGGAAGAAGGAAAATATCAGGGGTCTGTTTTCTACCTTTTTCATAGATAGTCGAGGGTTATTAACTAAGTGTAGTCGGGTTTGGGTTCCAGTATCTGGTGGGGTACATCAGACATTGCTAGAGAAGGCGCACAAGTCTAAGTTCTCGATTCATCCTAGAGCTACAAAAATGTATCAAGACATAAGGCGTAGTTACTGGTGGCCCTTCATGAAGAGTGAGATATATTGGCTTGTGGAGAGGTGCTTGACCTATAAGAAGGTCAAGGCCAAATATCGGAGGCCTCATGACAAGTTACATCCTTTAGAGATTCCCATGTGGAAATAGGAGTAGATCACCATGGATTTTATCACGAAACTGCCAATGACGGCTAAGGGTTTTGATTCTATTTGGGTGATTATCGATCCTTTGACCAAAAGTGCCCATTTACTTGATATTCAGAGAGTTCCTCTACTGAGAAACTAACCAACATACAAATGCGAGAGATCGTTGCTCACCATAGTGTTCCCATTGCTATCGTATCTGACCGAGATTTTTGTTTCACTTCCACGTTTTGGAAGAGGTTCGATAATGTGTTAGGTACTTGGTTGCATTTTAGTACTGCATACCGTCCACCGATTAATAGGAAGAGTGACTAGATTATTCAGACACTCGAGGGTATTGATATTGTCATATTTTTATACATATGTAGGCATTATTTGAATACATATTTAGTAATATTTTGGTTAATTGCAAATATATTAGATACTTATTGAATTGAATTATATTTTGCAGCCAAATATGACATTCTTGAAGAATAAGGACCAAAAGTGACAAATATTGGAGCTTGGAAGGACTAGAGCTATAACGGGAGTTTAACGGAGTTTAAAAGAATAAGAATTTAGCAAAATGACCTAACTCACGATGTGGGAATTACAATCTCATGACACGAGGGGTGATATTCTAGAAGATAATTATGTGGAAGCCAAGTTTCCTTACGAGATACAAATTATGCCATGCTCACGACATGAGACATCAATTCTCACGATGCGAGGAACAGATTTTGGAAACTATATATACTCTTTTGCGCATTTGATTTTGACTGTTGGATGGTTGATATTTTGGAGGATAATCAAATTAGAGGTCAGAAAGGTGTGAAAAACATCTATTAGAAGAGGAGATTTTTTGAAGATTGAAGATCATACATCACATTCAATATGCATTGATTCAATCATGTCATATTCTTATGATTTTGCGTGCTTATTGTCTGCCATGAGTAGCTAAATATTAGGCTTTCGTTTAGTGTAGATGAACCCTAATACTATGTGCTAGTTTTCTATATTTGGATTTTATGAAGTTGGTTTAATGCTTGTGTTTGATTATCATTACTTAGCATGTTAAAGTTTGCATCTTTGTTGCTTTGATTCAAGTTAAGTGTAGTTTAATGACCATTTGAGTTACACGAACTTGTGTACCTAGTAGTATATGACCATTAAATAGCTAGAGCTAGGATTAACCACATCTTATATTAAGTGATGAAGGTAACAACTTTACCTGTGTTTGAGAGCATAGTTTAATCATAATTGTGTTTAATTAATTATCTTAAGCATAGATAATTATATAGATATATATTACATAGCCTAACTTCCATTAATTACCAGTTTTGTGTTTGCTTGTGTATGACCATTACATAGTAGTTCATAAACTGGTAAAAATATTAGTAGGTCGGACCAAGACTGCTAAATACATCTAAATTGGTAACCAACCGAATACATCCGCACTTAGAAACTACACATAGGAAAATGGAGGATTTGAAGCTAAACAAAAGTGTCTTCTTAATATTGTTTACAATTGTTTGTTTAGTTAAAAGTTAATCCGAACATGCAAAAACAGATAAAAACCCTTTTTAATTATTGTTTGATTTTTAGTAGCTATTCTATAATATTGAATTTTTTCCCTGTGTTTGACACCTAACTTACTTTACTATACTATAAACCAAGCAAGTACACTACCTATAGGTGCATTCGTAGTTAACTAGTTAGGTTATAAATTTAAAGCTAGATAGGTATATTTTGTGCATATCAAAGTTTTTGGCACTGTTGCATTAGTTTAATATCTTTAGGTTAATCTTTCCTTTTTTTGGGGTAAAAACCGAAAAAAGTAAAATTTATGCAAAAATTTAAATTTCTTGAAATACTTAACTGACGACATGAGCAATCAACTCTTACAACGTGAGATCGGAAATCTCACATTTATTTCGTTTTCACATTCTGTTTTATTCTCTTTGATTTACCATGAGGTGGCAATAATTACCACATTCATTGAAAGAATTTTGGAGCTATAAAAGTATAAAGATCAAAAGATCAAAAATTCTGAAGAATCAACAGTTGAATATATAAAAAATCAAAAAAAAGGTTTTGAATTCAAAGAATCAAAGAGCAAATATCAAAGAAGAGATGAATTTAAAGAGATCAACTATAGTATTAAAGTTGTAATTCTTTCTTGAGGTTATGAAAGATTTATGAGGTTGGATTCGGAGGGTTGAAAAAATAAGGGTCGTATAAACTAAAGGGTGAAGGTTCATTAGAATTGTTAGTATTTAAGATGTGGAAGCTTTTAGGAATTACATACACAAATATGCACATTACGGTCTTCGTGTAATGGATGGGTTCTAAATGGATTGTATTATGTAATGTTGGCGATGGAGGTTTAACTTAAAAGATTAGTTTTATTTTTTGAAGAAAAGCAAAAGACAAGTGTTGCATATTTTGATATTGCGATATTTATATACATATCTAGGCATTATTTTAATACATTTTTAGTAATATTTCGGTTAATTACAAAGATATTTAATACTTATTGAATTGTATAACATTTTATAGCCAAATATGACATTCATGAAGAATAAGGACCAAAAGTGACAAATACTGGAGCTTCAAAGGACTGTAGTTAGGATGGGAGTTGTATTAGTAGTTAAGTAGTTTGGTTATAAATTTAAATATAGATAGGTATATTCTGTGCAAATCAGGTATGTTGAGAGCATGTAATATTAGTTTTGGCAGGATTTAGGACTTACATCCCTTTGGCTGAGTTTTAGTATAATAACAATTATCATTCCAACACTAATGCACCTCCTTATAAGCTTCTTTATGGAAGGAGGTTTCATACCCCAATTTGTTGGGGAGACATTAGGCAGAGGTTCATAGGGAGCAATAATGTTGTACTCCAGCTGACAGAGCTCATCCAACCGATCATGTAGAGATTTCAAACAACTCAAAGCTAATAGACACATCATGTGGATAAACGACAATCTAAGCTAGAGTTCCAGGTTAGAGATATAGTATTACTGAAGGTATCGCCATCGAACGATGTTATTCACTTAAGGAAATAGGGAAGTTGGTACCCAGGTATATTGGGCCATTTCGAGTGATGGACAAGGGGGCAACGTAACCTATATTACCTGGAGAGACCAGTGATGATTCTAGACCAGAAAATGAAGGTCATGTGCAATAAAGTGGTGCCCTTGGTCAAGGTTTAGTGGCGGCATCAGAAGGGTTCAAAGTGGACTTAGGAGCCCGAGACAGAGATGCAGAATCACTACCCATATCTATTTTCAAAGGCGGATTTCGAGGATGAAATCTAGTTTAAGTGGGGGAGAATTGTAATAAAAGTTCTAGGTATATTGTAACGCCCCGAATCTTAGGTAATAATTTTATGGATTTAATTTTCATAAATTGCAACGTCTACTCGACGAGTTGGATGCTCTGACTCGTCGAGTAGAAGCGGGTTGGGCCACGTGTTTAAGTGACCTACTCGCTGAGTCCAAGATAGTAATTGACGAGTAGGAGCTGGAGGGTGAAACCCTAATTTTCGGGTTTTGCACCCTATTTAAAGGATCATTAGCCTCCCTTAGCCCCCTTACATCCTCTTAAGAGTCCAACAAATGCTAATTTGTGTGTGTGCTACATTTTTGTGTGTTTTAAGCTTTGGAAGGTGGATCTTAGTGAGAGGAGCTTGAAAATCAAGTAGCTAACAGCAAGGAACGTGTGCGGATCTGAAGTCTACCTCAACCTAGTAACATTGGAAGGTATCAAGTCGTTATATTGACCTTATTTCCTTCTAGGTCTCATTTGGTTAAAGATTAGCGATTTTCTAGCTTGTTAGGAATCCATTCTTGAGTATGAGCTAAGATCTGAAGTTGCAACTTCAGATCTGAACTCTCCTTGGTCTCTAAGTCCATAAATTTTCCAGCTTTAGCAAGTGTAAACCTCTCCTTAGGAGTAAAACTCCATTTCAAGCTTGGATTTAGCATTCTAGGTCTTTAGAGCCTTGCATGCATGTAAAGTTTGCAACTTTACGTGATAAACATACCTTGGGAAGCTTGACTCACATACTTATATGAACAAGGAATTAGTCTTAAATACCTAAGTACCAAGATTTCCATACATCAGACAATACAAGTTGTATGATTCAAAGTTTCTGTCCAATTGAAACTTGGGCGATGAGAATCTTTCCTTGTTTGAAGATTATGACACTTCCACAGATATCATAACTAAGAAGCACATCCATTTATAGAAATACACAAACATCAAATTTTCATAACAATTTCATTGCAAGGATATATATAAATAAGACAAACCAAAAAAAAAATTATTTTATTCATAAAAACAGCGGAAAACACGTCCTTACAATGCAAAATCAACTAAAAAACTATGTAATCAAATATCCCTAACAAATTCTATCATAACTTCCTAAGCTCAAAATCTGATTTTCGAATCTATGTGATCGTAATCCATTTCTTCGTGGTTAGACTCATCTCACTCTTTCATCAAGCTTCCTCTCGTTTCTCTGATCCTGCAAAAACATCCAAATGTAATCTTATAACATCATGTATTAAGAATCAATGATTAGGAACTTAATGGAGTTAAATAGTGGATTTTACCTGAAGTATAGGCATACTCCTTGACTCTCCCATCTCTAAAATTCCTAAAGTGATCGGGACAGCTTCGTATCCAACGACCCTTCTCTTTGGACCAGAAACAGATGGCTTCTTCTGGAGCGACCATGGAAGCATGGTTGGTTGAATATATAAAAAATCAAACAAAAAGGTGTTGAATTCAAAGAATCAAAGAGCAAATATCAAAGAAGAGATGAATTTAAAGAGATCAACTATAGTATTAAAGTTGTAATTCTTTCTTGAGGTTATGAAAGATTTATGAGGTTGGATTCGGAGGGTTGCAAAAATAAGGGTCGTATAAACTAAAGGGTGAAGGTTCATTAGAATTGTTAGTATTTAAGATGTGGAAGCTTTTAGGAATTACATACATAAATATGCACATTACGGTCTTTGTGTAATGGATGGGTTCTAAATGGATTGTATTATGTAATGTTGGCGATGCAGGTTTAACTTAAAAGATTAGTTTTATTTTTTGAAGAAAAGCAAAAGACAAGTGTTGCATATTTTGATATTGCGATATTTATATACATATCTAGGCATTATTTTAATACATTTTTAGTAATATTTCGGTTAATTACAAAGATATTTAATGCTTATTGAATTGTATAACATTTTATAGCCAAATATGACATTCATGAAGAATAAGGACCAAAAGTGACAAATACTGGAGCTTCAAAGGACTGTAGTTAGGATGGGAGTTGTATTAGTAGTTAAGTAGTTTGGTTATAAATTTAAATATAGATAGGTATATTCTGTGCAAATCAGGTATGTTGAGAGCATGTAATATTAGTTTTGGCAGGATTTAGGACTTACATCCCTTTGGCTGAGTTTTAGTATAATAACAATTATCATTCCAACACTAATGCACCTCCTTATAAGCTTCTTTATGGAAGGAGGTTTCATACCCCAATTTGTTGGGGAGACATTAGGCAGAGGTTCATAGGGAGCAATAATGTTGTACTCCAGCTGACAGAGCTCATCCAACCGATCATGTAGAGATTTCAAACAACTCAAAGCTAATAGACACATCATGTGGATAAACGACAATCTAAGCTAGAGTTCCAGGTTAGAGATATAGTATTACTGAAGGTATCGCCATCGAACGATGTTATTCACTTAAGGAAATAGGGAAGTTGGTACCCAGGTATATTGGGCCATTTCGAGTGATGGACAAGGGGGCAACGTAACCTATATTACCTGGAGAGACCAGTGATGATTCTAGACCAGAAAATGAAGGTCATGTGCAATAAAGTGGTGCCCTTGGTCAAGGTTTAGTGGCGGCATCAGAAGGGTTCAAAGTGGACTTAGGAGCCCGAGACAGAGATGCAGAATCACTACCCAGATCTATTTTCAAAGGAGGATTTCGAGGATGAAATCTAGTTTAAGTGGGGGAGAATTGTAATAAAAGTTCTAGGTATATTGTAACGCCCCGAATCTTAGGTAATAATTTTATGGATTTAATTTTCATAAATTGCAACGTCTACTCGACGAGTTGGATGCTCTGACTCGTCGAGTAGAAGCGGGTTGGGCCACGTGTTTAAGTGACTTACTCGCTGAGTCCAATATAGGAATTGACGAGTAGGAGCTGGAGGGTGAAACCCTAATTTTCGGGGTTTTGCACCCTATTTAAAGGATCATTAGCCTCCCTTAGCCCCCTTACATCCTCTTAAGAGTCCAACAAATGCTAATTTGTGTGTGTGCTACATTTTTGTGTGTTTTAAGCTTTGGAAGGTGGATCTTAGTGAGAGGAGCTTGAAAATCAAGTAGCTAACAGCAAGGAACGTGTGCGGATCTGAAGTCTACCTCAACCTAGTAACATTGGAAGGTATCAAGTCGTTATATTGACCTTATTTCCTTCTAGGTCTCATTTGGTTAAAGATTAGCGATTTTCTAGCTTGTTAGGAATCCATTCTTGAGTATGAGCTAAGATCTGAAGTTGCAACTTCAGATCTGAACTCTCCTTGGTCTCTAAGTCCATAAATTTTCCAGCTTTAGCAAGTGTAAACCTCTCCTTAGGAGTAAAACTCCATTTCAAGCTTGGATTTAGCATTCTAGGTCTTTAGAGCCTTGCATGCATGTAAAGTTTGCAACTTTACGTGATAAACATACCTTGGGAAGCTTGACTCACATACTTATATGAACAAGGAATTAGTCTTAAATACCTAAGTACCAAGATTTCCATACATCAGACAATACAAGTTGTATGATTCAAAGTTTCTGTCCAATTGAAACTTGGGCGATGAGAATCTTTCCTTGTTTGAAGATTATGACACTTCCACAGATATCATAACTAAGAAGCACATCCATTTATAGAAATACACAAACATCAAATTTTCATAACAATTTCATTGCAAGGATATATATAAATAAGACAAACCAAAAAAAAAATTATTTTATTCATAAAAACAGCGGAAAACACGTCCTTACAATGCAAAATCAACTAAAAAACTATGTAATCAAATATCCCTAACAAATTCTATCATAACTTCCTAAGCTCAAAATCTGATTTTCGAATCTATGTGATCGTAATCCATTTCTTCGTGGTTAGACTCATCTCACTCTTTCATCAAGCTTCCTCTCGTTTCTCTGATCCTGCAAAAACATCCAAATGTAATCTTATAACATCATGTATTAAGAATCAATGATTAGGAACTTAATGGAGTTAAATAGTGGATTTTACCTGAAGTATAGGCATACTCCTTGACTCTCCCATCTCTAAAATTCCTAAAGTGATCGGGACAGCTTCGTATCCAACGACCCTTCTCTTTGGACCAGAAACAGATGGCTTCTTCTGGAGCGACCATGGAAGCATGGTTGGTTGAATATATAAAAAATCAAACAAAAAGGTGTTGAATTCAAAGAATCAAAGAGCAAATATCAAAGAAGAGATGAATTTAAAGAGATCAACTATAGTATTAAAGTTGTAATTCTTTCTTGAGGTTATGAAAGATTTATGAGGTTGGATTCGGAGGGTTGCAAAAATAAGGGTCGTATAAACTAAAGGGTGAAGGTTCATTAGAATTGTTAGTATTTAAGATGTGGAAGCTTTTAGGAATTACATACATAAATATGCACATTACGGTCTTTGTGTAATGGATGGGTTCTAAATGGATTGTATTATGTAATGTTGGCGATGCAGGTTTAACTTAAAAGATTAGTTTTATTTTTTGAAGAAAAGCAAAAGACAAGTGTTGCATATTTTGATATTGCGATATTTATATACATATCTAGGCATTATTTTAATACATTTTTAGTAATATTTCGGTTAATTACAAAGATATTTAATGCTTATTGAATTGTATAACATTTTATAGCCAAATATGACATTCATGAAGAATAAGGACCAAAAGTGACAAATACTGGAGCTTCAAAGGACTGTAGTTAGGATGGGAGTTGTATTAGTAGTTAAGTAGTTTGGTTATAAATTTAAATATAGATAGGTATATTTTGTGCAAATCAGGTATGTTGAGAGCATGTAATATTAGTTTTGGCAGGATTTAGGACTTACATCCCTTTGGCTGAGTTTTAGTATAATAACAATTATCATTCCAACACTAATGCACCTCCTTATAAGCTTCTTTATGGAAGGAGGTTTCATACCCCAATTTGTTGGGGAGACATTAGGCAGAGGTTCATAGGGAGCAATAATGTTGTACTCCAGCTGACAGAGCTCATCCAACCGATCATGTAGAGATTTCAAACAACTCAAAGCTAATAGACACATCATGTGGATAAACGACAATCTAAGCTAGAGTTCCAGGTTAGAGATATAGTATTACTGAAGGTATCGCCATCGAACGATGTTATTCACTTAAGGAAATAGGGAAGTTGGTACCCAGGTATATTGGGCCATTTCGAGTGATGGACAAGGGGGCAACGTAACCTATATTACCTGGAGAGACCAGTGATGATTCTAGACCAGAAAATGAAGGTCATGTGCAATAAAGTGGTGCCCTTGGTCAAGGTTTAGTGGCGGCATCAGAAGGGTTCAAAGTGGACTTAGGAGCCCGAGACAGAGATGCAGAATCACTACCCATATCTATTTTCAAAGGCGGATTTCGAGGATGAAATCTAGTTTAAGTGGGGGAGAATTGTAATAAAAGTTCTAGGTATATTGTAACGCCCCGAATCTTAGGTAATAATTTTATGGATTTAATTTTCATAAATTGCAACGTCTACTCGACGAGTTGGATGCTCTGACTCGTCGAGTAGAAGCGGGTTGGGCCACGTGTTTAAGTGACCTACTCGCTGAGTCCAAGATAGTAATTGACGAGTAGGAGCTGGAGGGTGAAACCCTAATTTTCGGGTTTTGCACCCTATTTAAAGGATCATTAGCCTCCCTTAGCCCCCTTACATCCTCTTAAGAGTCCAACAAATGCTAATTTGTGTGTGTGCTACATTTTTGTGTGTTTTAAGCTTTGGAAGGTGGATCTTAGTGAGAGGAGCTTGAAAATCAAGTAGCTAACAGCAAGGAACGTGTGCGGATCTGAAGTCTACCTCAACCTAGTAACATTGGAAGGTATCAAGTCGTTATATTGACCTTATTTCCTTCTAGGTCTCATTTGGTTAAAGATTAGCGATTTTCTAGCTTGTTAGGAATCCATTCTTGAGTATGAGCTAAGATCTGAAGTTGCAACTTCAGATCTGAACTCTCCTTGGTCTCTAAGTCCATAAATTTTCCAGCTTTAGCAAGTGTAAACCTCTCCTTAGGAGTAAAACTCCATTTCAAGCTTGGATTTAGCATTCTAGGTCTTTAGAGCCTTGCATGCATGTAAAGTTTGCAACTTTACGTGATAAACATACCTTGGGAAGCTTGACTCACATACTTATATGAACAAGGAATTAGTCTTAAATACCTAAGTACCAAGATTTCCATACATCAGACAATACAAGTTGTATGATTCAAAGTTTCTGTCCAATTGAAACTTGGGCGATGAGAATCTTTCCTTGTTTGAAGATTATGACACTTCCACAGATATCATAACTAAGAAGCACATCCATTTATAGAAATACACAAACATCAAATTTTCATAACAATTTCATTGCAAGGATATATATAAATAAGACAAACCAAAAAAAAAATTATTTTATTCATAAAAACAGCGGAAAACACGTCCTTACAATGCAAAATCAACTAAAAAACTATGTAATCAAATATCCCTAACAAATTCTATCATAACTTCCTAAGCTCAAAATCTGATTTTCGAATCTATGTGATCGTAATCCATTTCTTCGTGGTTAGACTCATCTCACTCTTTCATCAAGCTTCCTCTCGTTTCTCTGATCCTGCAAAAACATCCAAATGTAATCTTATAACATCATGTATTAAGAATCAATGATTAGGAACTTAATGGAGTTAAATAGTGGATTTTACCTGAAGTATAGGCATACTCCTTGACTCTCCCATCTCTAAAATTCCTAAAGTGATCGGGACAGCTTCGTATCCAACGACCCTTCTCTTTGGACCAGAAACAGATGGCTTCTTCTGGAGCGACCATGGAAGCATGGTTGGTTGAATATATAAAAAATCAAACAAAAAGGTGTTGAATTCAAAGAATCAAAGAGCAAATATCAAAGAAGAGATGAATTTAAAGAGATCAACTATAGTATTAAAGTTGTAATTCTTTCTTGAGGTTATGAAAGATTTATGAGGTTGGATTCGGAGGGTTGCAAAAATAAGGGTCGTATAAACTAAAGGGTGAAGGTTCATTAGAATTGTTAGTATTTAAGATGTGGAAGCTTTTAGGAATTACATACATAAATATGCACATTACGGTCTTTGTGTAATGGATGGGTTCTAAATGGATTGTATTATGTAATGTTGGCGATGCAGGTTTAACTTAAAAGATTAGTTTTATTTTTTGAAGAAAAGCAAAAGACAAGTGTTGCATATTTTGATATTGCGATATTTATATACATATCTAGGCATTATTTTAATACATTTTTAGTAATATTTCGGTTAATTACAAAGATATTTAATACTTATTGAATTGTATAACATTTTATAGCCAAATATGACATTCATGAAGAATAAGGACCAAAAGTGACAAATACTGGAGCTTCAAAGGACTGTAGTTAGGATGGGAGTTGTATTAGTAGTTAAGTAGTTTGGTTATAAATTTAAATATAGATAGGTATATTCTGTGCAAATCAGGTATGTTGAGAGCATGTAATATTAGTTTTGGCAGGATTTAGGACTTACATCCCTTTGGCTGAGTTTTAGTATAATAACAATTATCATTCCAACACTAATGCACCTCCTTATAAGCTTCTTTATGGAAGGAGGTTTCATACCCCAATTTGTTGGGGAGACATTAGGCAGAGGTTCATAGGGAGCAATAATGTTGTACTCCAGCTGACAGAGCTCATCCAACCGATCATGTAGAGATTTCAAACAACTCAAAGCTAATAGACACATCATGTGGATAAACGACAATCTAAGCTAGAGTTCCAGGTTAGAGATATAGTATTACTGAAGGTATCGCCATCGAACGATGTTATTCACTTAAGGAAATAGGGAAGTTGGTACCCAGGTATATTGGGCCATTTCGAGTGATGGACAAGGGGGCAACGTAACCTATATTACCTGGAGAGACCAGTGATGATTCTAGACCAGAAAATGAAGGTCATGTGCAATAAAGTGGTGCCCTTGGTCAAGGTTTAGTGGCGGCATCAGAAGGGTTCAAAGTGGACTTAGGAGCCCGAGACAGAGATGCAGAATCACTACCCAGATCTATTTTCAAAGGAGGATTTCGAGGATGAAATCTAGTTTAAGTGGGGGAGAATTGTAATAAAAGTTCTAGGTATATTGTAACGCCCCGAATCTTAGGTAATAATTTTATGGATTTAATTTTCATAAATTGCAACGTCTACTCGACGAGTTGGATGCTCTGACTCGTCGAGTAGAAGCGGGTTGGGCCACGTGTTTAAGTGACCTACTCGCTGAGTCCAAGATAGTAATTGACGAGTAGGAGCTGGAGGGTGAAACCCTAATTTTCGGGTTTTGCATCCTATTTAAAGGATCATTAGCCTCCCTTAGCCCCCTTACATCCTCTTAAGAGTCCAACAAATGCTAATTTGTGTGTGTGCTACATTTTTGTGTGTTTTAAGCTTTGGAAGGTGGATCTTAGTGAGAGGAGCTTGAAAATCAAGTAGCTAACAGCAAGGAACGTGTGCGGATCTGAAGTCTACCTCAACCTAGTAACATTGGAAGGTATCAAGTCGTTATATTGACCTTATTTCCTTCTAGGTCTCATTTGGTTAAAGATTAGCGATTTTCTAGCTTGTTAGGAATCCATTCTTGAGTATGAGCTAAGATCTGAAGTTGCAACTTCAGATCTGAACTCTCCTTGGTCTCTAAGTCCATAAATTTTCCAGCTTTAGCAAGTGTAAACCTCTCCTTAGGAGTAAAACTCCATTTCAAGCTTGGATTTAGCATTCTAGGTCTTTAGAGCCTTGCATGCATGTAAAGTTTGCAACTTTACGTGATAAACATACCTTGGGAAGCTTGACTCACATACTTATATGAACAAGGAATTAGTCTTAAATACCTAAGTACCAAGATTTCCATACATCAGACAATACAAGTTGTATGATTCAAAGTTTCTGTCCAATTGAAACTTGGGCGATGAGAATCTTTCCTTGTTTGAAGATTATGACACTTCCACAGATATCATAACTAAGAAGCACATCCATTTATAGAAATACACAAACATCAAATTTTCATAACAATTTCATTGCAAGGATATATATAAATAAGACAAACCAAAAAAAAAATTATTTTATTCATAAAAACAGCGGAAAACACGTCCTTACAATGCAAAATCAACTAAAAAACTATGTAATCAAATATCCCTAACAAATTCTATCATAACTTCCTAAGCTCAAAATCTGATTTTCGAATCTATGTGATCGTAATCCATTTCTTCGTGGTTAGACTCATCTCACTCTTTCATCAAGCTTCCTCTCGTTTCTCTGATCCTGCAAAAACATCCAAATGTAATCTTATAACATCATGTATTAAGAATCAATGATTAGGAACTTAATGGAGTTAAATAGTGGATTTTACCTGAAGTATAGGCATACTCCTTGACTCTCCCATCTCTAAAATTCCTAAAGTGATCGGGACAGCTTCGTATCCAACGACCCTTCTCTTTGGACCAGAAACAGATGGCTTCTTCTGGAGCGACCATGGAAGCATGGTTGGTTGAATATATAAAAAATCAAACAAAAAGGTGTTGAATTCAAAGAATCAAAGAGCAAATATCAAAGAAGAGATGAATTTAAAGAGATCAACTATAGTATTAAAGTTGTAATTCTTTCTTGAGGTTATGAAAGATTTATGAGGTTGGATTCGGAGGGTTGCAAAAATAAGGGTCGTATAAACTAAAGGGTGAAGGTTCATTAGAATTGTTAGTATTTAAGATGTGGAAGCTTTTAGGAATTACATACATAAATATGCACATTACGGTCTTTGTGTAATGGATGGGTTCTAAATGGATTGTATTATGTAATGTTGGCGATGCAGGTTTAACTTAAAAGATTAGTTTTATTTTTTGAAGAAAAGCAAAAGACAAGTGTTGCATATTTTGATATTGCGATATTTATATACATATCTAGGCATTATTTTAATACATTTTTAGTAATATTTCGGTTAATTACAAAGATATTTAATGCTTATTGAATTGTATAACATTTTATAGCCAAATATGACATTCATGAAGAATAAGGACCAAAAGTGACAAATACTGGAGCTTCAAAGGACTGTAGTTAGGATGGGAGTTGTATTAGTAGTTAAGTAGTTTGGTTATAAATTTAAATATAGATAGGTATATTCTGTGCAAATCAGGTATGTTGAGAGCATGTAATATTAGTTTTGGCAGGATTTAGGACTTACATCCCTTTGGCTGAGTTTTAGTATAATAACAATTATCATTCCAACACTAATGCACCTCCTTATAAGCTTCTTTATGGAAGGAGGTTTCATACCCCAATTTGTTGGGGAGACATTAGGCAGAGGTTCATAGGGAGCAATAATGTTGTACTCCAGCTGACAGAGCTCATCCAACCGATCATGTAGAGATTTCAAACAACTCAAAGCTAATAGACACATCATGTGGATAAACGACAATCTAAGCTAGAGTTCCAGGTTAGAGATATAGTATTACTGAAGGTATCGCCATCGAACGATGTTATTCACTTAAGGAAATAGGGAAGTTGGTACCCAGGTATATTGGGCCATTTCGAGTGATGGACAAGGGGGCAACGTAACCTATATTACCTGGAGAGACCAGTGATGATTCTAGACCAGAAAATGAAGGTCATGTGCAATAAAGTGGTGCCCTTGGTCAAGGTTTAGTGGCGGCATCAGAAGGGTTCAAAGTGGACTTAGGAGCCCGAGACAGAGATGCAGAATCACTACCCAGATCTATTTTCAAAGGAGGATTTCGAGGATGAAATCTAGTTTAAGTGGGGGAGAATTGTAATAAAAGTTCTAGGTATATTGTAACGCCCCGAATCTTAGGTAATAATTTTATGGATTTAATTTTCATAAATTGCAACGTCTACTCGACGAGTTGGATGCTCTGACTCGTCGAGTAGAAGCGGGTTGGGCCACGTGTTTAAGTGACTTACTCGCTGAGTCCAATATAGGAATTGACGAGTAGGAGCTGGAGGGTGAAACCCTAATTTTCGGGGTTTTGCACCCTATTTAAAGGATCATTAGCCTCCCTTAGCTCCCTTACATCCTCTTAAGAGTCCAACAAATGCTAATTTGTGTGTGTGCTACATTTTTGTGTGTTTTAAGATTTGGAAGGTGGATCTTAGTGAGAGGAGCTTGAAAATCAAGTAGCTAACAGCAAGGAACGTGTGCGGATCTGAAGTCTACCTCAACCTAGTATCATTGGAAGGTATCAAGTCGTTATATTGACCTTATTTCCTTCTAGGTCTCATTTGGTTAAAGATTAGGGATTTTCTAGCTTGTTAGGAATCCATTCTTGAGTATGAGCTAAGATCTGAAGTTGCAACTTCAGATCTGTCAGCTTTAGCAAGTGTAAACCTCTCCTTAGGAGTAAAACTCCATTTCAAGCTTGGATTTAGCATTCTAGGTCTTTAGAGCCTTGCATGCATGTAAAGTTTGCAACTTTACGTGATAAACATACCTTGGGAAGCTTGATCTGCAATATGGAGCCTTATTATGGCTTAAAGAGCATCTGAGTGGATAAAGGACTGAAGGGACTCGGCGAGTTGGATGGTCAACTCGGTGAGTCCGATAAAGATTGTCGTGCAAGGGCTTCTGCATGGACTCGGCGAGTCAGTAAGGTGACTCGGCGAGTTGCGTGGAAACTTGACGAGTCAGTGGGGGATTCAATGACTTCTCAAGTTCTGGAAGAGCTCGACGAGTCAGTAACTGCACTCGACGACTCAGGTCAACATGGACTGTTTACCTTGACCGTTGAATTCGACTTTGACCAAGGGTTGATTAATTGACTTCTGGGACTCTCTCGGAATTTATGAACATGGTTCTATGGTGAATATAGATGGTGGAGTTTGTGGCGGTGATCCAAGAGTTTGAGTTTATCAAATCGAGTCGACAGTTAAGAGGTGAGTTATCTCCACTATACTTAAGGGTCTATGGCACCAAGGTCGACCCTCTTTGGAATGCTATCCTGATATGTTGTATACTCGAGTATTGTGTGATCCGTTAGATCAGTATCTTGGTATATGGGATATTATATGTCGTTATGATCCGTTAGATTAGTATCCTAGTAGATAGGATGTTATATGTTGATATGATTCGTTAGATCAGTATCCTGGTAGATGGTATGTTATATGCAGTTATGATCCATTATATTAGTATCATGGTAGATAGGATGTTATATGTTGATATGATCTGTTAGATCGGTATCCTGGTAGAAAGGATGTGCTATGCTATTATGATGTGTTAGATCGGTTTGTCTGTCTATAGACTGATATATGATTATTTGTTAAATGTGTACATGTTATTTGGCGGTTGAGGCTTATCTACTTTGTGCGGAAGCTAATAGACATGGGCATTCCAACCTGTTAGTTGTGGGCCATGAGTATTCCATCCTGATGATGATTGGACTCATAGTATGTGGGCATTCCAACCTGCTGGTTGTGGGCTTGGGGTATTCCATCCGTGGATGATTGCACCCATAGTATGCTGGCATTCAAACCGGACAGTTGAGGGCATGGGGTATTTGAACCCGATGGTTTACTAGACCCATAGTATGTTGTTTATGTTTACATGTGTATTGTTGTTTGTATGGGTATTTTGGGGGAACACACTAAACTCTCAGGCTTACAATTTCAGTTTATAATTTCAGGTACAATAGGGGACCGTGGAAAGGCAAAGGCGTGATCGTACCGCTTGTCACTTTTTATGACTTTGTTTCTAGGAGACTCTGATATAGACTATGTTGAAAATAAAATTGTTAATGACTATTGGTTTTTAAATGTTTTAAAAGCTTACATTTGGCATGATTTTTTATGGGTGTTACAAGTGATGGGTTTGAGCCAGAAAACATCATATGTACTCATGAAAACCCTAATGCTTGGATCTAGGTTTCGTTAATTGTACATGCAATCATCCAAGGCTTACAAACCCTAGATCTAATGAGAAGAATTTGAAACTATAAGAAACAAATCAGATCAAGATCATTACCTCTTGTTGCTTGCTTGAATCTTCTTGTCTTTGAAGCTTAGAGTCACAAGTGTCACTCCTCTAATGGCTTACACACACCAATAGAAAAAGAATGATCTTGGAGAGAGGTTGTAGGCTTCTTGAATTCGGCTCTATAGCTCTTAGGAATAGGGTAGGCCGAATTCTGGAACCTTAGGGTCCTATTTATACTGGAGTTGTTAGGGTTTCAGTCAAAAACCTTAATAGACTGCTTAGCCCTTAAGCTATCCAAGGAAGCTTCTGGAATAAGGCCTTAGGGCCGAAAATAGGGATGGACACATCCTAATTTCGTCCAAGCCTAGTCCAAGAGACTCCTCAGCCCTATACTTAACTATCACACATTTGACAGTTTAAGTCCCTATCATTAAATTAATTTCTTTTAGCCACATAATTAATTTCTTAATTAATTCTTGTCTAGTATTAATTTAATTATATGATTTCTCCATTAATATATTATTCATATAACATATTAATAAACCATAATAACCTCTTTATTCACAAATCATCCTATCATGTTGCTTTGGTGAAGGCAACCCAAAAGGACCATGCACAACCGGGTCAAGTACTTACCAAATATAGTTTTGGGCTTAGACGCTCATCCAACAGTCTCCCACTTCGATAAGTCTAGTAACTATAAATGCAAGTATAATCCGATTAGCAAACGTAGCTCTCAAAGACGCTGCCGAACTCTGATCTTATAAGTAACCTGTACTTTAGATAAGGGATCATATATTCCTCCATTCTAGATATCGTATGAACTGAGACATGGATTTTAATCATACTCTCTGTTCACGTGTTGTTTCCCGATTTCTGAATTATGACGACTGACAACAAACTATAGTTGAACACATCAAATTAGTCCCGACTTGGCCAAACACTTAGGGTGTCATCACTAAATCATCGAAGGGACCACAGATATCGCTTTTATCCCACTTTGGTTAAAAGGAACGAACAAACATCGACCCAATGCTCGCTTGTACTCACTCACCGAATCACACACAACAATACATTTTATAACACCAAGTTATTGGTGCGATTACATATTATCAATGTGTAACTGACTCGCAAGATACAACTTTCACATCTCAGTTTCAAGAATATAAGATATTACCATCTCACCAATCACTCGTGATAAAATCCATGAAGCAATCCAAGTGAGTGTGGGTTTAATCTAATACTCTAATCTTATAGCAGCAATCATGAACTCTGTAGCAAACTTGTGCTATGACTAAACGCTTTAGTCAATCTACAGACGGATTCATGACAGTCTTCTTTCATTACTACTTCCAAAGAATGAGCTACTGTGGAGGGTTTGAATAATCTTATTATTCGGGAAGTCAAAACATGCAAAGTGAAACACAAGAATCATACTAATACTATATGGCCCCAAAATTTTGAGTATAAATAAATCACCTTTTATTTAATCACCATATTGATTACTCATTATTTGTTCTTTCGGGTAATCAACTTCTTACTTGAATTATAACAACAATTGTCCCATGCTCATAGCATGCACACTATGTTTTCCTATGGTCTTTACTTCGTGAAATAGATCAGGTGAACACATTTCCAATGATGCTCATTTCATAATTCCTAATCTTGACCATAAATGTGAGAATACCAAAATCTTGCCACTTTTAGAATATGTTAGATTCTAACATTTTATGCAACTGTCCTTTCGTAATATCATAGCACCAAAGTCACCAAGACTTTGCCAATAAAATTACAAAGTGCTCTATTAGAGATTGTTACAAGACAATTCCATAGTCATGAAGTCTCACATTCAAAGTACATTCCTTTGAACATACTTTTGCATTGAAGTTTCTAATCTAGACATAGATTCTTAATGTCCAACTCCCAATAAGGAAACATTTCCATATTTTCCATATGACAACTCATTCTAAATAGAGTCTTATCTATTCATAATAAAGTCAATATGGTCCATCCATTAGTATACTTCTAATTGTCCACAAGCGACCAATCTTTGGCGAACCTTAGATTGTCCTTGACAGTTGTTCAATTATTTTAGTCAAATCCGGTTCTATTCCCTTTTTCCCTCTAAATGCCCTAGACATTTGGAAAATTTTAGAACGGTCGAATATTACAGCATATGCAATCGATCCTATACCCGAAGCGTGTGAGATATGATTCATAATGAAAAACGTGATGCTTCACCAATTTCTTGCTATAATATTGCCATAATATTTCTATTTGTCGTGTTCTCAAAATTCGAACAATGAAGAGGGATGCCGTAATCATAATCAAACTTTGAGAATGCAAATAATAAATATATGCTTGACTAAATTCAATTAAAATTTCCCGATCTAAGTTTTAGATTGGAAACGAAGTATAACATTCTCTCCTTAATTATAGCAAAAACAACATTTCAATCCCTGCAACTTTTCAAAGTGAAACTTTTGTTTTTCTATAATTAATATTGCCAACTTGCAATACTTAAAAATAATAATAATCATGCTCCCACTAACATGACGATTATATCCATCCCATCATAACATTTATGCTCCCACTAGCTCTGACACGTATTCAGAAAACAATTGGACTTCTAGAAGACAATACTTATCGACTTCCAAAGTTCATATTTCCAATACGATGTTCTTCGATAATCCTTTTATCTAAGTTTCTCAAACTCACACACGTTTCCTTAGACAGCTCACATGTGTGTCTAAACTAATTCAAAACTTATATTACTAAGTCCCAAATGTTCAGACCAATTGCCAAATCTCACAATTTGAACTATGAAGAGGGATGTCGTAATCATAATCGTATATGAGAATGCGATTTACATAATCGTTATCTCCTTAAAATCTCTCTTAGTTAAAGCGTTTCCTCACAATCATTTTCATGAAGGAGAGAAACCTTATGACACTTAGATTTTCTGGTGCATGTGTTCCTATCCATGCGAATTTGTCATAACCATAATCATAAGATAATGTTGATGACAAATCCAAACTCTTATGGACAAAACATGTTCATACTTGATTCTTTGCCATCAAGGGTCCCACCATTGCTTCCAAGTTATTTAGCAACTCACCTATGCCAGTCAATGTACCTTCATTGAATAAGGTGCTTGCCTTATGCAGTCTATTGAGAACTCGTAGAACTCATATGCATAATCAACTCAACTGGATTGACACAGAAACAAGAATACATCAACACGATAGGTTACAATCCTCAAGTCGTGTGCTAGTTTTTAATAGGTTTACTTCTTGATTTGTACTTGAAACTTTTCAAGATCTTTAGACTCCTACTGACCTGTTGATATATTAGATTCTCTTATCAAGAAACATTTCTTGACAAAAACAAATATCCAAGAGTTAGTGTGTGTCTATATCAAGGCAAAACCTACATGCAATTTGGTACTAGTTGGTCTTTGTCTTATTCAAGACATCACAACTTACCAAAATGTGCAAGTATAAGAACATTCCTACTTAAGATTATCTCACTCAATTCACAATCTTGGAGTATGACTGTAAGACTTGATTTTGGAACGAAGTACGATACATCTTATTGGCTTAACCATTTCAACAATTCTCCATTCCTCTTCTTAGCCAAACTAGTACACTAAGGTATCCTTAGAGGATAAACTGTTATATGGTTCTTACAATTACCAAGATGATCACAAAGCACGATACATAAGTACTCTCCCTTCTTTGTAGATTGGAGAAACTTTTTATCTTTCTGCCTTCATTGATTCTACTTATTCGTTCTGCCATTCATTGAAAATTTTCAATGATTCAGAATTACACTTAATCTTGTAAGTATAACCACATTTACTAGACTTTTAGTTAATCATGATGAATAGTGTTATTCATGGCGAACTTGACTAGTGCTCAACATTGTGTACTAGTTCCTTTAGTCCTTCACTTGACTCACATACTTATGTGAACAAGGAATTAGTCTTAAATACCTAAGTACCAAAATTTCCATACATCAGACAATACAAGTTGTATGATTCAAAGTTTCTGTCCAATTAAAACTTGGGCGATGAGAATCTTTCCTTGTTTGAAGATTATGACACTTCCACAGATATCATAACTAAGAAGCACATCCATTTATAGAAATACACAAACATCAAATTTTCATAACAATTTCATTGCAAGGATATATATATAAATAAGACAAACCAAAAAAAATTATTTTATTCATAAAAACAGCGGAAAACACGTCCTTACAATGCAAAATCAACTAAAAAACTATGTAATCAAATATCTCTATCAAATTCTATCATAACTTCCTAAGCTCAAAATCTGATCTTCGAATCTATGTGATCGTAATCCATTTCTTCGTGGTTAGACTCATCTCACTCTTTCATCAAGCTTCATCTTGTTTCTCTGATCCTGCAAAAACATCCAAATGTAATCTTATGACATCATGTATTAAGAATCAATGATTAGGAACTTAATGGAGTTAAATAGTGGATTTTACCTGAAGTATAGGCATACTCCTTGACTCTCCCATCTCTAAAATTCCTAAAGTGATCGGGGCAGCTTCGTATCCAACGACCCTTCTCTTGGGACCAGAAACAGATGGCTTCTTCTGGAGCGACCATGGAAGCATGGTTGGTTGAATTACCAGACTAATATGCTCCATTACTTTGCAAAATCATTTATGATTCAACATAAATTAGAATGTAGGTTAGCTCAATGAGGGTTGTGTCAATGTCCATCATATAATACTCCGTAATGAACTTATTATATGAATCAGGGAGTGACTAAAGAACCCAGTCTATAGCTAACTTCTTTGGGAAAGTTGCACCCAACATTATTAACCTATCCATGTGTGATTTCATCCCTTGGATGTGAGCACACACAGGTTTTCCATCTTCATGTTTCATCGCCAACAGGGCTTGAGTGAGCTTGAACTTTTCAAGCCTTTGAACTTGTGGGTTAGGGAGAACAACAGGAGGAGGTGGAGGAACTGAAGCATGATCTCTTGTTCCTTGATCGAATCGTGAAATATCATCTTCATGTGGAAAGATTGTTCCAAGGGGTTTGGGAAGACCATAGTTGTCATACTTTGACATCTACAAAATGGGAGAATAATTCAAGTTAGATGATTAATTGATTGAGTCGTTAATAAAACACCCATATGAGATATTAAGGCTAGGACCCAACACAATACTCTACAACTTGGGAGAGGGATGTCATAACCCAAATTGCAGAACATTTGAAGGTAAGTAAATGATGATTCACTAATTTTCCACCATGAAAAAAGAAAAGGAGATTAAGTTTTAAATGCATTGAAAACTCCTAGATCTTTTGAGACTTATTGAACTTTTCAATGGCATGTTTAAATCTTGATATGCCCCTCGATTTGTGACTAGGATGCCGAGGATCACAAAACAGGGTGTGAATAACCATGAAAACTTACATGGTGCCCCCAATGTTACAGTCACCTATTCGATGTGCCGGTTAACCACACACGCTCCACCGAACTATGACAAACATCGATTCACCCTTCGCCACCTTTGCTTAGAACCCATTTAGTGTGTCGGTTAACCACACACACTCCACTAACGTCTTAGCAAGGGTATAAAGTGTAATTTTATGGAATTGCATCAATTCACTTTTACCTAAAGTAACTATGATTGGGAATTTTTGTAAAAAATTTAGTTACTTTAACATCCATTATACTTTTAATGAGGAGAGAATTTTCCCTATCCTACCCATTTGACTAACAACCCTCCACCAATCAAGGAAGCGGTAGGTGAGAGTTGACACCCATTAAACAACAATTTTATAGGCCATAACCTTATACCCCCTTATAGATCGGCTTTGTAAATGAGGCCTACTAACGGTAAGACTAGCAGTTTAAGTTATACATATATAATATTAAACTTTTAATGTTATACATAGTATAAGGGTGTATTTTACACTTTTCAGAATACCATGTGGTCTAATTTAACAAATTACACTCTTAATTTAATTAAATGTAAACCATATAATTATGGGTTTATTAACTCTCTTTTAATTATACACTTAATTAATTTAATAAAATTATAAGGGTGAAATTTGAACTTTTTCAAAAATTAGGGTTTTACAGTTTAACATTTTAAAATTAAACTTTTAATTAAAATTTAAATTCCAAAAGTTGAGGGCAAGTTTTGAACTTTTCAAAACACAAAGGATCAAATAGCAAATAATTTTAAATTAAACAATTAATTTAATGATTATCTAAATTTGACCTAATCAAAATTATTTACAAGATAATTCACCTAATAAATTAAATAATCAAAGATTATCTTATAATTAAATTATTATTCAAATAAATGGTAATTATCTTTTAATTTGGTAAGGATAATTATCCAAACACAAAATCAGTCAAAAATCCGAATTTTGAGCCATCTTATCCACAGACTCGTCGAGTAGGCTACTACAGTCGTCGAGTGTGTCAGACAGACTGGGCTCACATCGTGAACTCAGTGAGTCACGTCGTGAGCTGGGTATTTTCAGAAAAACAATTTTCTTATCAAGCAATGAACAAACATATTAGCATCAAATACAATTGAAAAAAATCAAAAGCTCTGATACCATTGATGGGTTTGAGCCAAAAAAACATCCAATGTGCTCATCCAAACCCTAATGTTGATGGGTTTTGAGCATTCTAACACTTCCTATGTGTACATGCAACCCTTATAAACCTTGGATCTATGTTTGTCTAAATACATGCAAAATTTGTTTTCCAAGGTTTATAACTTATCTAGCATGGCATGGGGAACTTTTAAACATAAAAGAACTAGATGAATTACATACCTTTTGTTGATTGTTGATTCCTTGGAGTTTGAGAGCCAAGCACTAATAATGTGAATGCCTCAAATGGAAATCACAAATCACAACAAACTTGGAAAATGTATGAGAGAGTATACTAACACTTAAAAATCGGCTACCACTATTACACACTCACACACAAACACACACACACACACACACACACACACACACTCTAGGGTGCTATTTCATGCAACATAAGCTTGTTTATATAGTGTGCATGGTTAGGGTGAAACCCTAATAACCCATGTCTTTTCCTTTCCATGGATCCAAGGGTTAGAAGCTCCATGGATCATCCATGGAATTCCATATAAGCTTAGCCTATTAACAAATGAGTATTAGCCCACACAATATAAATGTAATAGCCCATGATTTAATTAGTCTTCCTTTTAATCACTAAATTAATTCATAATTAATTCAAGATTAAAACTAATTAAATAACATGACTTTATATTAATATATTATAACTTATAATATATTAATAAATCGTAAGTATACAATTCTCATAAAATTATCCATAAATAGTTTGGGCAAAGTGCAACCCAAATGGACCATGCCGGGTCGGGTCAAGTATATACCAAATAAGTTATGGACTTACACACCTTATCCAACAGACTCCCACTTGGATAATTCTAGTAACTGTATTTTCCTATATTACTTCAGGAACCAACCGACAATCGTAACTCTCGAAAACTCTGTTGAACTATGAAGCACCATTTTAGATAAGTGATCATATAGTCCTTTGTTCTCATGATATCAGCCGGACAAATACATGGAACAATGTCTTACTTATTGTCTGGAAGTTGTTTCTCGATTTCCAATTTGCTTGACAAAGAACTTAACTGAACACATCAATTTGATTATGACCGGGCCCGGTACATCGGTCAACACAAAATCATCGAGGGGCCCAGATATCACTTATATTTCTAGAAGGAATAGATAAAATTTGACTCATATGCTTGTTCTACTACCTGTTGAATTGTACACAAAGGTATGTTTTATAACATCAAGTTACTGATGCGTTTACGCGCAATCAATGCACAACCAACTCATAGGTAACAACACATATCTCTAGGTTTGAAGACTTATATGATATTATCATCTCATGATCACTCAAGATAAATTCCATGAAGTGATATAAGTGAGCGTGGGTTAATTCCAATACTCATAACTTATGAGCACTCATGAATGTTGTAGCAACCATTGCTATGTATAAACACATTTAGCCATCTACAAACTCGATTCATGATAGTCTTAATTCATACCTACTTCCAACATATGAACGACTGTGGAGTGTTTAAATAACTTAGTTATTCAAAAAGAATAACCTAGCTATTTTGGAAGTCAAAACATGCAAAGTGAAACACAATAATAATCGAATCCAATATGGTCTTAGAACCCTTTTGAATATAAATAGAACCACCTTTTATTTATCACCATATTGATTACACATTATTCATTGTATAATGTTTCAAATAATCAACTTAGTACTTGAATAAAAAACAGTTGTCTCATGCTCCTAGCATGTACACTTTGTTTTCTAAACAATGGTTATGCTATACTCCATGTATGCAAACTATGTTTGTCTATGATCCTAACTTTGTGAAATAGATTAATTGAACATGATTCCAATGATGCTCATTTCACAATCCCAAATCCTTATTGTAAATGTAAGAATTCCTAATTCCTACCATTTACCAAAAATCTGTTAGATTTTAAACTTATATGCATTGATCCTCTCATAATGATTATGCACACGGTCACCAAAACCTTGTCGTCAGTCATTACAGAGGATTCCAAAGGAGATAAACTCTATGGAAACAAGGTCTCATATTCAAAGTACATTGCTTTGAACATCCTTCTTGCATAAAGGTTTTCTAATCTTACATAGATTGAATAACTTCCACCTATGGAGACATTTCCATAGTCCCATTTTGATTATCACTTCTAAACAAGAGTTGCCTCTTTTCAGAAAATGTCAATACGATCCTGCCAAAATTAACACTATACTTCCAAATGTCCCTGAGCAACCAATCTTTGGCAAACCTCAGATTGTCCTCGACAATTGCTTAATCACTTTAGTCATATCCAGTTCTAGACTTTTCCCTTCTAAATGCCCTAAGCATTTGGAAAATTTAGAAAGGATGAATATTATAGCACATGAAATTGATCCTATATCTGAAGCATATGGGACACGATTCATGATGTCTCACATAAAGACATGATACTAAACCAGCCTTTTGCTACAATATTTTTTATTTTCCATGCTTTCAAAATTTAACTATGAAGAGGGATGCCGTAATCATAATCGAATTTTGATAATGCAATATATATAGAATTTCTTTAAGTTGAACCATTCCAACATAAAATACACACACACACATATATATATATATATATATATATATATATATATATATATATATATATCCTTGACTTAAATATGATTAAAATCTCAATCTAAGCTTTTAGAATTGAATTGAAGTATAATTTCTTCTGCCTTAATTATAGCAAAACAACTTTTCCAACCCCTGCAACTTCACGAATTGAAACTTTTGTTTTTCTATAATTAAACTTGCTAGCTTGCAATAATAATCATAATTATCATGCTCCCACTAACATGATGATTATTAGCATAACACTTATGCTCCCACTAGCTTTGACATGTATTCAGAAATCGGTTGGACTTCTAAAATTTAGATTCATACACCCTTCCGTAGATAGTTAACATGTGTGTCTAAACAATTTCAAGAACTATGAAAAGGGATGCCATAATCATAGTCTCAATTGTTTAGACGTTTTGCATTTCTCACAAGTCCATGTTAGTGTGCCGGTTAACCACACACGCTCCACTAACGACTTTTGAAAATGCAAATCACACAATTTCTATCTACTTAAAATCTACTTAGTGAAAACGTTTCCTCACCATCATTCTCATGAATCGGAAAGAAACCTTATGACACTTAGATTTTATGGTGTATGAGTTCCTATCCATGTGAATTTGTCAAAACCATAATCACAAGACAAGGTTAGTGACAAATTCAGCCTTACATGGATTGAACTTGTTAAATCTTAATTTCTTGTCACCTGGTAGCACAAGGCCCACCAATGCTTCCAAGTTGTTATGCTCACAATTTAGAACTAACAGAACTCATATGCATAGTCAACTTAATTGGCACAAGAACTGTGTCAACATGATAGGTTACAAAACTCAAGTCATGTGCTAGTGATAAAACACATATTTTACTCTTGATTAAATCTTGGAACTCTTTCAGGATCTTTAAGGCTCCCACTGTCCTCTTGACATATAAGTTTCCCTAGTCAAGGACCATTCCCTGACAAAACAAATATTCAAGGGATAGTGCGGATTCTTATCAAGACTAACACCTCACACAATTGGTCTTAGTTGGTGTTTGTCTCATCCAAAACATCACATCTTACCAATTTCAAACGTACAAGAGTAGAAAACATTTTACATTACATTTGATAAGTGTTTTAAACCTTACTTTATGTCACTCAATGTTACAATCCTGGAGTATAACTCTAAGAATTGTTTTGGAACGAAGTATGATTCATCTTCTTGAATTTAACCATTCCAACAATTCATGACCCCTCTTCTTTGTCATAACAATGCACTAAGATGTCCTTAGAGTATGAATTGTGATATGGTATCTTAATCATTAAGATGATTACAAAACACGATACTATAGTACTCTCCCATCTTTTCAGATTTGAGAAACTTTTATCTTTCTGCCTAATTTGATTCTTTCCCATTCGTTATGCCACACATTGAAAACTTTCCAATGCTTCAGAATTATACTTAAACTTGTAAGTATAACCATATTTACTAATCTTTAGTAAATCATGACGAATCGATCTTTGTGGTGGACCTTGACCAGCACACACCCAGTGTACCTAATTCCAGTCCTTCAATTGACTCACATATGCATGTGATCAATGAATTAGTCATAATTTTACAAAGATGAAAATTCTCATTCATCATACAATACAACTTGTATGATTCCAAATTTATGTCCAATTGAAACTTGGGTGATGAGAAACTTTCCTCATGTGTTAAATTCAGACACTACCACAAATGAGAGAATCAAACTAACTTTCCTATATTACTATTACTGGAAACATATAAGCAACAATTTTTTTTTTCACAAATGCCATTGTAAGGATATTTTTTTTTAAAATAAATAAAATTAAAACCCCTTTTTTTATTTTAAAAACTTTGCGGAAAAACTTATCCTTAAAATCCAAATGAAAACCTTGTTGTTATCTATTCCTAAGCAATATATCATAACTCTCAACCAACAACTCAAAATTCTGATCACCGAACCATGCGATCGAAACCCATCTTCGCAATCAGAATCAACATATACTTCCTTTAAGCTTCCTATCTTTTCTTTGATTCTTAAAGCATCAACATGTGACCCATTCACATTATGCAATAAGAATCTCAAAATAGGAACTTAATAGAGTTGGACAGTAGACTTTAACTAAAGTATAGTCAAACTTCTTGACTTGATCAATCTTATGATATTTCAGGTAAATATGGCAGCTTCGCAATCAGTGTCCCTCCCTTTGGCAATAAAACATATAGACCCTTTGGTAATTGCACATGAGACAATCTCAGACTTAGCCTTTCTCTTTACCACTTGGTTAACTGAGTTGACTATGGCCGATCCCTTTCCATTGGGAAGGGAAATCCTTTTCTAGATATCCAATGCTACCATTGTTAATGTCCATTTAAGGTTTGGGAAGTTGATCTTCTAACAAAATTTGCTTTACTAGTGTTCCAAATCATTGCTGATTCCACAGCACCAAGCAAATAGATAAGATCACTAAGGGTCATGTCATAGTTTGTCTCATAGTAGTCCCAAATGGACTCACTATGTTACCAAGAAAGTGATTGAACATCCAACTTTCACAAGACTTTGACACCCAACTCTCCCGGCTTGTCAATGTGTGAATTTATCTCCAAGATGTGAGCACACATATACTATGCTTGCCAATAGGGCTTGAGTGACCTTAAACTTGTGGGTTAGGGAGAATAAATACAGGAGGTGGAGGAAGAGAAGCATGATGTTGAGGGACATCATCTTTAAGAGGAAAGCTTGTTCCAAGAGATTTGGGAAGATCATAATTGTCTGAACCGGACATCTATAATGGGAGATAATCAAGTTAGTTGATTCAAAATCCTTAATATAACACCTAATATGAAATATTAAGGCTAGGATCCAATCACAATATATTATACTTAGTAGAGGGATGCCGTAATCTAAGTAATAACATATTTGAAAGGTAGGTGAATGACAATTCACCAATTTCCACCATGAAAAACGAAATGAATTATTAGGTTTTAATTGGATTTGAAATTCCTAGATTCTTTGGAGATTCATTGAACTTTTCAATGGCATGTTTCAATCTCGATTGTGCCCTTCAATTTTTGTGACCGGAATGCCGAGGATCACAAAACAAAGTGTGAATAACCATGATAATTCGCTTAGTACCCTTAATATTATCACCTAATCAATGTGCCGGTTAACCACACACACTCCATTGATCTATGACAAACATTAAGTCACCCTTCGTGATCCTTACTAGTTCGAGTTAGTGTGCCGGTTAACCACACACGCTCCACCAACGACTTGGTAAGGTACAAAGTGTGAATTCCACGGACTAGCACCATGTTCACATTTTTCCTAAAGTAACTAAGATTGGGAATTAGAAATATTTAGTTACTTTATAATAATCATTATACTTTTAATGAGAATTTAAAATCATTGTCCTACCCGTTCGGCTAACGACCCTCCACCGATCAAGGAAGCGGTGGGTGAGAGTGGACACCCATTAAGCTGCCATTTTATAGGCAACAACCTTATACTCCCTTATATACCAACTTCGTGAATGAGGCCTACTAACGGTAAAATGACTTATTCTTATACATATATATATAATAATTAACCATTAATGTTATAAATAGTATAAGTGTTGAATTTTAACTATTAAAACTCTAAGGGTTGGAATTAAAGTTTATTAAAGTGTGTGAAACTTTACAAATTCCAAAACTTAAGGGCAAGTTTTGTAACCATTCACAACTTTTCATTTCATAACTTATGAATTAAAGGTTCATAAAAATGAGGACTTTTCATTTCTATGTAACTTATGTGTTTTAAATGTGTGTTTAAAAGAAATGACTTTTGGATATCCATAACTTGAGGACAAATTATGGACTCCATTAAAACACATAAATGATCAAGAATTAATCCTAAACAATTAAGCAAATAATTCCTATCATCTTCTAAATTCATAAGAACATGAACATCATCATCAAAGTTTCAAGAATTATATGAACACATACAAAGCATGAAATTTGATATAAGCTATTGTAAATGGATTAGAACAACCATTACACCAACTAAAACAAGTTTTAAAACACCAAAACAGTTTACGGTAATGTTTCTAGTCCATTTCCAGCAGCAAAAGTCAAAAATCTGCATTCTGAGGCTTCTACTCGCTGAGTGCACAAACCTACTCGACGAGTAGGATGAATTTGGTCATGGACTCGGCGAGTCCCCCCATGGACTCAGCGAGTTCATCAGGCAGACAGCAAGAAAATCGACTTTTTTTCACTATTTTGCATCAAGTATCAAACAAACAAGCCTAGTCTTTGATACCACTGTTGGGTTTTGAGCATTCTAACACTTCCTAAGTGTACATGCAACCCAAATAAACCTTGGATCTATGTTTGTCTAAATACATGAAAATTTTGTTTTCCAAGGTTTATAACTTATCTAGCATGGCATGGGGAACTTTTAAACAAAAAAGAACTAGATGAATTACATACCTTTTGTTGATTGTTGATTCCTTGGAGTATGAGAGCCAAGCACCAATAATGTGAATGCCTCAAATGGAAATCACAAATCACCACAAACTTGGAAAATGTATGACAGAGTATACTAACACTTAAAAATCGGCCACCAGTATTACATACACACACTCTAGGGTTCTATTTCATGCAACATAAGCTTGCTTATACAGTGTACATGGTTAGGGTGAACCCTAATAACCCATGTCTTTTCCTTTCCAAGGATCCATGGGTTAGAAGCTCCATGGATCATCCATGGACTTCCATATAAGCTTAGCCCATTAACAAATGAGTATTAGCCCACACTATATAAATGTAATAGCCCATGATTTAATTAGTCTACCTTTTAATCACTAAATTAATTCATAATTAATTCAAGATTAAAACTAATTAAATAACATGACTTTATATTAATATATGACAACTTATAATATATTAATAAATCGTAAGTATACAATTCTCATAAAATTATCCATAAATAGTTTGGGTGAAGTGCAAGTCAAATGGACCATGCCGGGTCGGGTCAAGTATATACCAAATAAGTTATGGACTTAGATACCTTATCCAAAAAATGCTTGGATTTAGGTTTCGCTAATTGTGCATGCAATCATCCAAGGGTTACAAACCCTAGATCTAATGAGAAGAATTCAAAATTATAAGAAACAAATCAGATCAAGATCATTACCTCTTGTTGCTTGCTTGAATCTTGTTGTCTTTGAAGCTTAGAGTTACAAGTGTCACTCCTTTAATGGCTTACAAACACCAATAACAAAAGAATGATCTTTGAGAGAGGTTGGAGGCTTCTTAAATTCAGCTCTATAGCTCATAGGAATAGGGTAGGCCGAATTCTGGAACCTTAGGGTCCTATTTATACTGGAGCAGTTAGGGTTTCAGTCAAAAACCCTAGTGGACTACTTAGGCCATAAGCTATCCAAGGAAGCTTCTAGAATAAAGCCTTAGGGCCGAAATTAGGGATGGATACATCCTAATTTTTTCCAAGCCTAGTCCAAGAGACTCCTCAGCCCAAAACTTCACTATCACACATTTGACAGTTTAAGTCTCTATCATTAAATTAATTTCTTTTAGCCACAAAATTATTTTCTTAATTAATTCTTGTCTAATATTAATTTAATTATATGATTTCTCCATTAGTATATTATTCATATAAGATATTAATAAATCATAATAACCTATTTATTCACAAATCATCCGATCATGTTGCTTTGGTGAAGGCAACCCAAAAGGACCATGCACAACTGGGTCAAGTACTTACCAAATATAGTTACGGGCTAAGACACTAATCCAACAACAAGTTGGTATCATAACATTGGTTTGAGTGAATTGGAGAAACATTTGTGTGAATCCACTCTCAAACCACGAAAGGATTTTCAAAATAATTTTAAACCGATTTTCAAAATGAGAAAACGACCTTCGGACGGATACCCGATACCCTACCAGACCCCATCCCAACGGGAAAAAGGAAATAAAGCGGGTTAGCCTTCCTAAGTCCTTTAAACATTAATTATATAACTATAACTATACCTATACCGGCATGAAATTGACAATATAAAAGTATATGAAGAGTTTTGTAAAACCTTTAAAGGAAAATTAATACCTAAGAAGAGATTAACTTGATGTCAATTTATAAAATGGTTTGAAAGTATTTGATTGATAACAACAGTTTAAGTATAAAGGAACCTTTGTTTGACCCACAAATGTAACAGGGTTTGAAATGAAACATACTGTGTTTAGTAAACAGTTTAATAAAGTGTTTTAAACACTTAAAAACGTTCAAGATAAACATTTGATGAAAACTGATTGGCAAAACAGTTAACGTAAAGTAAAGTCATTTGCATGTTTAATTATTAATCATATGTGATTGATATAATAACTAATCATGACTCAACATGTATTCCCCCTCATAAAGCATTTATAAACATTTGAAACATTTAAAAGGTTAATTCAAGGGGTATGAACTCACCTGCAGTGAGCGGATCGGAAGGAAGTGTCGGACCAGTGCTTGGTGTCAAGTGAAGACTTAGACACACACAATAATCCTAAATACATATGAAGACATATGTATATAACCAATTAGTGATTTTACCACTAATTAAATATTTATAAACATCCTATTGCGAGGAAAACACTTTGGTTAAGTGTTAGGAGGCTATTGGGTTGCAACAAAGGAGTGCAAAGCCTCATACGGGAGTTTATGGTCCATAGACCATGTGTGTTGGAGTTTACGGCCTAAGGGAGTAAACTCCTGGCCGTAAACTCTCAATTGGGTCTCTAAATGATGCTCAAAGCTATTACAACTTAAGTGGTTAAGTGCTTCAAAGCTTAAACAAGTGTTTGTGTAGGTTTAAGGCCCTAAAATGGCCTTGTTAAATGTTTACGGCCCTGGGACCACCCCCCCATGAGTTTACGGCCGTAAACTCATGGTAAGGAGTACCATTTCATGAATCTTGGTCCTTAGGTCCTTGGTGTAATGTTCTATGCCAAAAATAAAGGCTTACTAGAGTGTTAGGGCTTCCTTTTAACTCCTTTGAGGAGTTCACGGCCTTGGGACCAACCCCTTGGAGATTACGGCCGTAATCTCCCTTGGAAGGGTGTTTTTGGTGATTTCCAAGTCCCTAATTTAACTAGGAACAAATCTAAGCTAGTGTCTAAGGCTTTTGGAGGGTTTAAAACACCATTTTTCCCTATTGTTTGGAGTTCACAGTCCAAGAACTCCTTGGGCCGTGAACACCTTACTCTTGGTGTTCCAAGGGTGTTTTCTAGTCCTAAACACATTCGGGTACAAGTCCAAACTAGTTTCACTGCTCAAGGAAAGGACAAGGCACCATTTTTGCCCTTTATAGAAGGGTTCACGGTCCAAGGTGTTCTTGGGCCATGAACTCTTAAATCTTGGGGTTTTGTTATGATTTCTCGGTTAATAAGCATCTAATAAGCCATATAATACAACTAGAGAGAGGTACTCACTTTTCGGGACAAAAGTCCGAAGATCCTTGAGAGAGAATTCGGCTTTTTTCTAGTTGAAAATGTAACAAATGAAATAATATGGCTCAGAATCCTATATATACTCCTGGGATTTTTGTCAAAAAATATTTTTATTCAGGCATTGAACCCTAATATCCTAGAGTTTTGGAATAACAGAGTTGCACAATACCTTAGTGCATCCTCTCTCCTGATATCTCCTTAAGAGTAAATCCTGAAATACTCCAAACTTATTCCAAAAGTCTGAAAATTTACTGCAACTGTTCTAACTTCTATTGACTTGATATGTTATACAGAATGGAAATTTCAGGTTGTCACATCATCCCCCCCGTTAGAGGGAATTTCGTCCCGAAATTAGAATTTAGGTAAGGAAGTAGGCATGGATAACTACGCAAGGAGGTGGGGAAACTTCCTAATCGATTGGTTCTCGTGCTCATAAGTGAAACTGGGTCCTCGGTTGGTATCCCAATGAACCTTTACTAACGGGCGAGGGCGTTTGCTTCGTTCTCTTGACCACTCGGTCGAGGGTCACTACGGTTCTTCCACGAAGGCGAGGATCTCGTTGATCTCGATCTCGTCGAGTGGACTTACGAGAGTCCTAATGGAAAGTCACAGTTTCAAGTTTGAGGCGTGAAGGGTAAAATGTACGTTACTGAGTTCGTGGTGTAGGTTGGGTTTGTGAGTTACAGGACCGATTCTGGAAAAGAATCTCGGAGGTCCTAACTATTCTGGGTTTCGGCTTACCACACTTTCCGAAGCGTATCAAGCCTTCCCAGAGTGAGATTTCCAAAAGGTTTTGGCCTCTCACTTGAAATTCCAAGGTTTTTCTTCCTCTTGCTTGTCTTCCCAGTCAAGGGCCACTCCCTTCTGAGTCAAATTCAAAAGAGGTTTCGCAATCTGTGAAGAGTTCTAATTGAATTCTCGACAGTAGGTCAGCGAGACCTAGAATTTGGCGAAATTTCTGTCAGCATCCTTGGTGTTGACAAATTTCTCAGTGGGTTTGATTTTCGACAGGGTCCTCAAGAATTCCCACATTACTGGTAATGTGTATTTGGAATTTGACTCTTTAAATCTCAAACTCGCATTAAGAGAACTTCACGTAAATCTTCTCTGATCGTAATGTTCCTAGGGTTTGTTGCCGATGCTCCTTATGATCTCCTTCCTACTATGAGGGTAGATAAGTAAGTCATTTCCAAAAATCCAATGACGAACTGATCCAAGTAAGAATGGCATACCCTATTCATTATGTTCATGAATACTACAGGTGTATTGGTCCTATCCGAGAGGCATCACCACGGGCTCATAGTGTCCATGTCGAGTTTGGAAGATTGTCCTTGGGACATCCTCCTCTAACACTTGCAACTGGTGATATTCGGATCTTAGGTCCATTTCTGCAAGGTACATCATTCCTTGCGGTTCGTCAACTAATTTATCTATGTGAGGCAGAGAGTAATGATTTCTAATGGAAGTCCTGTTGAAGTCTCTGAAGTTGAGATACTTCCGACATGCGTACTTTGGAGTTCTGGAATGACGGCTTCACTAGAAAGGCGTTTTCAGAGAAAGAGATGTATGCACGAATTGTTATTGTGTGGATCGATTTGACTCAAGATGTAAGATAATGTCGGACTTACTTGGAAGTAAATGGCATTAGATCTGAACATAAAAGCGTTGAAAATAAAAACACAACGGTGCAACTTTTAACTGGGTTACAATACTTTTAGAGTAACTATAGGAATACTGCTGCGAACAAAGTATACTACAAAAGACAAGTATACGCAGCACGAGAGTCCCTTAACTGACAGTATCTCGCAAAAGATAAGACTCGAGTTGCACTAGTTTTTAAATATGATTTAAAAGCATACAAAATACTGACGATTGGAAGTGAACCTATACTATAGTAGCTTCCTTTGCTGCGTCTTTCCATTCTGAGGTCAAACTCCTCTTGTTCCATCGTCGATCTGCCCTGATGGGCAGTCTCTCTTGAAGTGTCCTATCTCGCCACATAGAGGGCATATCCGAGAGTTTTCGACATTGGTGGTCGAAGTAATGTGTTGGATCCGAATTCTGCAGCAGCGGGTAGTATGCCCGTCTTTGTTGCAGTTAAAGTAGTGCGGTATATGACATCCTCCTAGATGATGGAAGCTACACTTATCACACTTCGGTAAGTTCCCAGCATACTGTATGGCTGGGTTAGGGGCAATTGGGATACCAGAAGGAAAGGTAGTATGAGGTACAGATGTCGTGGCTGTGAAAGTCGTTACCGATGGTTGTTTCTTAGTCACGCCTTGAAGCAATTTGTCCTTAGCTCTAGCACAAAACTTCCATTTGTTACTCTTGGTTTTGGAACTCGGGGTATCGTGGTAGTTTGTTGCTCGTTGAGGTACTTGATTGTTACCTGGATTGGAATTGTTGTTAACAATCCTACTAATATTGGCGTTGTTAGCGTTCAGGTGGGTCAGAATAGCTGACACGGCAGCCGAGACTGCAGCTTGAAAGGTAGCTGCATCAATCTGAAGAGTTGGTGGTTAGTTGATGGGTTGATCGTTTTTCATTGGCGACATGATTCTGTTACACGGAAAGAAAATGAATTTGTGATCGAGAATGGTTGAACCTAGACGTAGTTCGATCGCTCATGTAAAGAATAGGAGTATGTTCTCTAAGGTTTGACCTACATCCCTATGATGCAGTCCTAGTACGGAATCGAAGCTTGTTCAAGAAGGTTTGACCTGCATCCCTATGATGCAGTCCTAGAAAAAGTGGAAGTAAGCTCATACAGTGGTCTCAAGACGTTTGTCACTCGTGCCGAGTTACTATGGGTTGGTGGATAATTGGATCCAACCACTGAAAGAGACTCGGAAATGTCTCCAGATTTAAATTACTATAGTCCTATGACTTGACTAAAGCATGATTTAGATAGACTCCAATGAAAGTATGATGAGAGTATTTGAACAAAAACGTGACACGGAATTTAGCCGACTGTCAGCATCAACAATGTTTAAGATGAAATAAGTTCAGGGAAAATTGACCTTGAAGCAGGTCTTACATCATATCCGGAGTATCCAAAGTTTTGGCCGTATAAATGCCTAACTAAAAGTACCTACAGTACAAGGCAGTTCCATAGAAAAATGCCACATAGGACATAGACAGGAACACATTTCTTTTAAAACAAGAAGGAAATTTAAAGTATCTCCTACTGGCGACGATCATCCCTCTGGTGAACTCTCAGTTCAACCAGTTGACGTTCCACATCAAGTAGGTGTCTTTCGTACACCCTCTGGCGTACGCAGAGTTCTATGACTTCGGCTCGTGATTCAGCCAGTGCTTGCAGCAGGGTTTCATGGTTTCTCTCAGATCTCTCATGAGCATCTTCTAGACGAATGGTGCGGAGGGTATGCATTCTCGCATCAGCGACTACTTCAGCGATCTGATGTAGGGTTGTCCTGCCTTGAATCTCATTTTGGTCCACTCTGCGGACCAAAATTCGCAAGATTATGTCTGTTGAGCCCCCATTGCTCAAGTCATAGAACCTTCGGTCACCATTAAATGGCATGGGCTGATCTTGTCCTTGGCTCCATGTTTCCAAGCATTCCACCCACTCAGGCGTCCGGCCATGAGAAACTGGACGAGGGTTGGGAATTTGAAAAGGGAATTGCCGGGGGTAGGTTCTCAACCTCGGGTTCGGAGTTAGCACCGTCCGAAAGGTCTTCATCATGGTGATCATTCATAGGGATAGGATGATCATTCTCAGGTTCTTCTTCAAACCATCCAGCAATGACCTCATTCGGAAGGTACTGGTTGCCGTGGGGATGGAGTCCAGCCATGTTATCTACGCGAGAATTTGGGTAAGGAAATAATTATTAGACGAACTATCTAGATAATTATTAGAAAATCTTCAATAGTTACATCGCTATTTGTAAAGTGCATACCAGTTATATGTAATCAACACAGGATAGGCCTTCGAATAAGTGACCTTAACTCCAAATTCACAAGGAATAGGGGTAAAGCAAAATTTTCACCCGATTCTAAGTCTATAACATCCTAGTTACATATAGCCTTAGTGTATTCACTTAGCAACTATTAACTTAGTAATGAAGATCCTTTTTAGTTCTCAAGTAAGTAATTATGGTAACACAAAACACCCCTATGGTATCTTAGACTTAGGTTCTGTTATAATGTTCTCATTGTGGTAATGTTGGTAAGTTTTTAGACTTGTTGCCATATCACAACAATTCTTAGGCATATGCTAATCACTCCTCGGACCAGCATAGTTGATCAGGCTATGCCACTCCTAAGACTGACCATACATCCCCAGGCTTACTTGTGATATTCAACAATCGTAATACTTTTGTTCCTGTCGTTGTGACACGGATTTTAGTATGAATGCAGGCACGTATACTTTGTTAAATATTTTATTATTTAAAAGTATAAACTCTTAGACAGAGTGTTTTAATCCTAATGTATTTATAGTTAGTATATCTTTTATGGGTTGATATACTTAATTCACTATAAACAATGCTTTGATACTAATCTGTCACCCCCCAAAACTGAGAACCACGGAAACGTTCAGGGGCGGAGGACGTCATGTAATGTATCACAACAATGTAAAGTAGTAAACAAGCAACAACATCATCCATTGCATTAATAGTATGAATTTTAATTACAATTGTGTTCTTTCATAATGTACAACAATAAATGAATAATCAGAATAAAACGAGTCTGGACTGCTCCGTCTTCACAAACCTGGTCGTCGTACCTATCTATGTGTGACCTGAGAATACAAGTTATTTTGAAAGCGAGTATCAGCCAAGAAGCTGGTGAATTCATAAGTATTAATGTGTCTTTGATGTATAAAACTTGTAATGGAAGTCTTAACAATGTTTTGAAAGAAAGCTCATATAAGTATGTTAATGTTTGTAAGTAATGGAAAGCGTTTGACTAACCCTAGAAATCCCTATGATCCCTATGAAAGAAGTCTTCTACCAAGACCCTACTGTTTTGAAAGTACGCATCTCTGTAAATGTGATGGTTTCTCCCTGTTTAACTATTAGTATAAAACTAAAGTATACCTCATTGTTTACGTAAATGTATCACGAAATAAAGTAATAGGAAAAATATAATCATGTAAGTGTTGTCCTTTTGTATTAGGATTAACACGACATCGCGACTAGTGAAATGTATAACCTTTGAACATCTGTAGATTGTTCAATTTTCCTCTGTAGCTGCAGCAGGTTTAAGGAATGTTTAGTCCCATAAAGGTACTCCTAATATAAGTATTAACCGTAGGCATCCGTAGATGGTCATTTACCTCTGTAGCGAATAGTAGGCTAAAGGAATGGTTAGTCCCGTAAAGGTACCCCTAATATAAGTAATAACCGTAGGCATCCATAGATGTTCATCTACCACTGTTACTAACAGGTGGGTTCCAGAATGGTTAGTCCCGTCTAGACATCTCGTTGAACTGGGATAGGTAGGACAATTTACACATAATGTACTAGTAAATCATCCTAGTGAATCTAGGTACAAGTATCCATGTAAGTGCATACAAATAAATGTATATATGTAAATGTACTCATGTAAGCTTATATATGTAAATGTACTCATGTATCATGTAAGCATATGTAAACGTACTCATGTAAGTGTATCTATGTAAACGTACTCACGTAAGCGTACCTATGTGAATGTACTCATGTAAGTGTGTCTATGTAAACATACTCATGTATCATGTAATGTACTAGTATAGACTCATGAATGAACTGACTCTTGTGTGATTCCTTGTACTTGGAATGGTAAGTGGTATCTCTTAACTAAACCTATAATGGTTACTAACCATGTACGTGTATAACCTGAAGTAATGCCTTTGCTACCCAACGGTACTCAACTGACTGAGGACAACTCTTATGTCTCTATATGTATACATGATATTTAATTGCTAGTTAAACGACCTTCGGACGGATACCCGATACTCTACCAGACCCCATCCCAACGGGAAAAAGGAAATAAAGCGGGTTAGCCTTCCTAAGTCCTTTAAACATTAATTATATAACTATACCTATAAAAGAAAATTAATACCTAAGAAGAGATCGACTTGATGTCAATTTATAAAATGGTTTGAAAGTATTTGATTGATAACAACAGTTTAAGTATAAAGGAACCTTTGTTTGACCCACAAATGTAACAGGGTTAGAAATGAAACATATTGTGTTTAATAAATAGTTTAATAAAGTGTTTTAAACACTTAAAAACGTTCAAGATAAACATTAGATGAAAACTAATTGGCAAAATAGTTAACGTAAAGTAAAGTCATTTGCATGTTTAATTATTACTCATATGTGATTGATATAATAACTAATCATGATTCAACATGTATTCCCCCACATAAAGCATTTATAAGCATTTGAAACATTTAAAACGTTAATTCAAGGCGTATGAACTCACCTGCAGTGAGCGGATCGGAAGGAAGTGTCGGACCAGTGCTTGGTGTCAAGTGAAGACTTAGACACACACAATAATCCTAAATACATATGAAGACATATGTATATAACCAATTAGTGATTTTACCACTAATTAAATAGGTATAAACATCCTATTGCGAGGAAAACACTTTGGTCAAGTGCTAAGAGGCTATCGGGTTGCAACAAAGGAGTGCAAACCTGATACGGGAATTTATGGTCCAAAGACCATGTGTGTTGGACTTTACGGCCCAGGGGAGTAAACTCCTGGCCATAAACTCTCAATTGGGTCTCTAAATGATGCTCAAAGCTATTACAACCTAAGTGGTTAAGTGCTTCAAAGCTTAAACAAGTGTTTGGGTAGGTTTAAGGCCCTAAAATGGCCTTGTTAAGTGTTTACGCCCTGGGACCCCCCCCCCCCCCCCCATGAGTTTATGGCCATAAACTCATGGTAAGGAGTACCATTTCATGAATCTTGGTCCTTAGGTCCTTGGTGTAATGTTCTATGCTAAAAATCAAGGCTTACTAGAGTGTTAGGGCTTCCTTTTAACTCCTTTGAGGAGTTCGCGGCCTTGGGACCAACCCCTTGGAGAGTACGGCCGTAACCTCCCTTAGAAGGGTGTTTTTGGTGATTTCCAAGTCCCTTATTTAACTAGGAACTAATCTAAGCTAGCGTCCAAGGCTTTTGGAAGGTTTAAAACACCATTTTTCCCTATTGTTTGGAGTTCACGGTCCAAGAACTCCTTGGGCCGTGAACACCTTACTCTTGGTGTTCCAAGGGTGTTTTCTAGTCCTAAACACATTAGGGTACAAGTCCAAACTAGTTTCACTGCTCAAGGAAAGGACTATGCACCATTTTTGCCCATTAAAGAAGGGTTCACGGTCCAAGATGTTCTTGGGCCGTGAACTCTTAAATCTTGGGGTTTTGTTATGATTTCTCGGTTAATAAGCATCTACTAAGCCATATAATACAACTAGAGAGAGGTACTCACTTTCTGGGATGAAATTCCGAATATCCTTGAGAGAGAATTCGGCTTTTCTCTAGTTGAAAATGTAACAAATGAAATAATATGGCTCAAAATCCTATATATACTCCTGGGATTTTTGGCAGAAATTTTTTTTATTCCGGCATTGAACCCTAATATCCTAGATTTTTGGAATAATAGAGTTGCACAATACCCTAGTGCATCCTCTCTCCTGATATCTCCTTAAGAGTAAATCCTGAAATACTCCAAACTTATTCCAAAAGTCTGAAAATTTACTGCAACTGTTCTAACTTCTATTGACTTGATATGTTATACAGAATGGAAATTTCGGGTTGTCACACAAATCACCATAACACCTTGAAAGACTTGATAGAATAGAAAGCACAATAAAAATCAGCCACCCTTTGTTCTCACACACACTAGTGCCATTTCATGTGCCAAAGACCTCTTTATATAGTATGGAGAATTAGGATTACATTCATGTAAACCCTAATACCCATGACCTTTCATTTCCATAGGATCCATGGGTTATAAACTCCATGGACTATCCGGTTCGTGGGATTACATGCCATGCTGCTTTTGCCTTCTAGGTTTTTATGATCGGTAAAGATTTTACACTTCGTGTCGTGGAGATGGTGCCTCTAGATCTTTAGGGCGAATACTACCACTCCTAGCTCGAGGTCACGCGCGACCTAGCCGACCCCATACGTCTTTAGCTGTCTTAAGTCATAAGTAATAACTTCTCCTCGGAGCGCTGCATAGGGCTTGTTGTAGTGTTTCTCATATGATTAGATAGGTAGGGAGCATATGGGTTTAGTTTACGCGACTAGATTTATTCGAATCGTAGAACGTTCACTTGCACTCCTGGGTAGCCTTGTCCGGAAGTTCCTGGTAGGACTCATACCTGGTCCATTTGTCTTCAACTTGCACATAAAGGTCATATGTAATTAGGGTTGGTAAGACAGTTGGATGGGTAACTCTGCCCCAAGTCCACAACCAGACAAGGAACAGGGAATAGGGCGGAAGCACACATCCAATGTTCGTGGAATCTTAATTATATATTATCCTCGCATATACACTTAGTAGTGATAGGCTAATCGTATTCGTCCCAAGCTTCCGTGCTTGATCTTGACCTGCTATATGAATGATATTCTCGAAGGGTTTACTAGGAATAATTTGAAAAAGTTACAGAATGTATAACACACCTCCAAAGAGTGCTTTGGAGTTTCGCAATGAAGGATGACCAGAGACTCAGAGTCAGATTTAGGGTTATGAGAGTCGAGGGTTTCGATATTCAGCTGGTTAGGTGGAGGGTCTTCTCGTAAAATATGAAATTGATAAGGTGATGATCCAACCCAATCCATATCGAATGACGATACCAGATTTTCTCGATGACACATGCATTAATTCGTATTCGCAGGAGGTATTCGTTAGAGTGATAGTGCATCCTGTGTTTCTTTTTAGTGTTTTCCGTTTTGATCGATGTTATTGTTACTGCAAATGACTTATACCACAGTAGCTAGTGCTGGTAGTAAGTGTGTTCTCATAGCTAGTAATGGTGCTTTATCTCGTGATCCCTGACCGATCATTCTATGATCGATCGGTATATGCAAGTCGTATGTCATTTGATATTGATGAAACCAACGAGTGAATGGCTCCACCCTAGTCCCACCACTAAACATGGAACAAGAATTAGGACGGAATCATTTGCTTTAAGTCTGTAGTATTTTGATTATAATTAATCCTGATGTATACATCAATTCGTCACAGCTCACCGTTAATGATCCTAAGGTCATATATGAGTGTCTTTGATTTGATTTAACGAGAGAGTATTTTAACTACTTTTTGAAAGACAGTAATTCTTAGCGAACACACCGAATTCATTACAAACATATGGTACTTACACGTTTTCGTTGTTGGAAACATTACAAAAGTCCTAATAAGATTCCTTGTTGCTTCCGCTGGTTCAGTTGTCACACTCCTCCTGCTCCTCCGTCATTCTTCTCGGTTGGACAGTCTCTCTTGAAGTGTACCATTTCACTGCATAGGTGGCATACTGGACTTACACTTGATTTGGTGATTGAAGCGATGCGCTGAGTCTGGGTCCTGCAGAAGCGGGCAGTATGTCCATTCTTGTTGCAGTTTTTACAGTATGGCACTCTGCAAACCCCACTGTGATGGTAGCTGTCACACCCCAAAACCAAGAACGGCAGAAACGTTCTGGGGCGGAGGACGTCATGTAAAGTATCACAACACAGTAAATGTAAATAAGCAAACAACATCATCCATTGCATTAAATATATAATTTTAATACAAGCGTGTTCTGTACAGTTTTAGACACCAAAAATATAACGTAAATCAAAATAATAATACGATGAGTCTTGAATGCGCTCCATCATCTCAAAAGCTGGCATCGGTACCTGTCTACTGATGACCTGAGAATACAAGTTATTTTGAAAGAGTTTATCAACATTAAGCTGGTGAGTTCATAAGTATTTTAATGTCGGTGTCTGTTATCAAAAACGTTTGAACATGTCTCAAGTATAAGTTCGTGAAATGTATGTAAGTGTTTGTAAAAGTTTGAATCTCTCAGAAAAACCTATATTTTCTAATAAAGTAGCCTTCTACCAAGGCTTTAACTGTTTTGTATGTTCGTTTGTTGTAAAAGTGTGTAATTTCCCAAGTGCAGCTATCTTTTAACAAGATATAGTTTGTACATTAAAGTTCAAGTGAGGTTATCACTAAAAATATGTAATGGGTAATTCATTGTAGTACTGTAGTTTAGTTTTATAGTAACTACTGTTGTACTAACTACCTTAAACCGGATTTATATTAAGGTATAATGTGATAATTGCACCATACTATCGACTGATAACAACGACATAAAGAACGGTCGTAATAACGGAATGACGTTTGGCACCCGCAGACCTGCAGGTCCGGCTGTAGCTAGCAGCAAGGTGTAGGATAGTCAATCCAGTATAGATCTATACGCAAACTCAACGCTCTCCCTCCAAGAGAATTATGGCTACAACTCGGTCCATGACATTTAAGGCATGCTCCGATACAGTGGATTCACAATTGTTAACGTATTAATGTAAGGGTAATGTTTCTCGTTCTAGTATAGTTGTATATGTTCTCATAGTATAGTAATGTATAGACTCATAAATGAACTGACTCATTGATCTAACAGTTGTAATAGCATGATCCTGTGTTACCCCCATGGTAACTCACTAATGATGTGTCTAGTACGTATGAATATGGAAGTATTTTTATGTCTATATATGTATATTTGATATATAATTAATTAATATTGAAACGACCTTCGGATGGTCACCCGAAATCCCACCAAACCACATCCAAATCGAGAAAAAGGAAATAGGGTGGATGGCCTTCCTAAGCCCTTTAAACATTATTTATACGTCTATACATATATGGGCATGCAATTTATAATATAAAAGCATAAATAAGTTTTTATAAGACATTTGAAACATAAGTATTATTTTAAAGAAAGATCGACTTGATGTCGATCTATAAAACAATTTGGAGGCATAGGTTTGATTAAAACAGTTTAAGTATAAGGAACATTTGTTTAAATCACAGTTGTAATATAAATTTGAAAAGTAAATGGGTTTGTAAAACATTTTGAAGTAAAACAGTTTGATAGACAGTTTGAACAGTGATAAAATCACTGGTTTCCCTAGTTATTAATCACATGTGATTAATGCAATCACATGTGATTGAAGCAATAACTATAAGTATTTAACTTGTATTCCCCCCCCCCCCATAAGTATTTAAAACATTTAAAATCATTTCAAAGGTTGATTAAAGGGGTTAGAACTCACTTGATTGATTGAAGAAAGCGAGATGGAAAACCGGGCAGAGTTTTGTCTCGGGAAACGGATTTTTCTCGGGATTATCGGGAATCTCGGGAGTAAAATCGACCCCTGGGACTTGAGCAAAAAGACCAGAGCTTCGGGTTTGAACGGGCACGGAAATGGAGGCAAGATCGTGAGAGAAAGGAGAGAAATGAGCAAAATTTCCGGAAATCCTCGCATCCCTTTTATAGGGGTGCTGAACCGCCTCGGTACGTTGGGCGTACGAGGGTACGCAACGCGTACTGGGGCGTCATCGCTTACGCACTTCGGAGGGGACTGCGGGTCGGATGGGACGGCGGGTCGGATGGGGCGGCGGGTCGGACGGGCGGGTCGAAAGCTTCGCATAGGGCGACGTGGACGATCTGAGGCCCTTGATCTGAGTACGCGGGGCGTACGAAGGTACGCAGGGCGTACTCCGGTCCTATCCGATGACTCCCCTTCGGATAATACCGGGAGTTTATAATTAAATTTATATTTATTTTAAATAAACTTCTAAACTTTATATCTCCTTCATACGAACTCCGTTTTTGACGTTCTTTATATCCACGCGAAGGTGAGACCAAGATCTACAACTTTCGTTTAGACTCCGCTGGCAAATTCCGAAATTATTTTTATTATTTATTTATTCAAATGACGTGATTAAGGAATTTCTTCAAAAATTCATAACTTCCTCATCCGAAGTCAGATTTGGACGTTCTTTTTATATACGCTCACGGTTTGAGGTTATCTATAACTTTCATTTAGATACTTAAGGCTAAAAACTATTGTATTGAAACTTCGTGTTTTTTTTTGTTTAATCGTTGTTGCCGGTTTTGCCGAGAATCTTTGGTTGGTCATAACTTCTTCGTTATAACTCGGATTTTAGGGTTCTTTATATGTACGAAAACCTTGATACGATTCCTACTACTTTATTTAACCCAAATAAGATTTTAGGAAAGTTATATTTTGACCTAGATTTGATTGGTTTTACATTACATTGTCTCGAAATATCAGGTTGTCACATCATCCCCCTGTTAGAAGGAATTTCGTCCCGAAATTAGAATTTAAGCAAGTAAGAAATTATAAAAAACTAAGCAAAAAGGTGAGGGTATTTCAGTTTCATCTGATCCTCACGTTCCCAAGTGAGTTCCGGTCCTCGCTTGGCATTCCAGCGAACCTTCACGATAGGGATACGGCTTTGCTTTGTCTGCTTGACCTCACGGTCCATGATCTCTACAGGTTCTTCCACGAAGTTGAGGCTCTCGTTGACCTCGATCTCGTCGAGTGGGATTACAAGAGTCTCGTCGGATAGACACTTTTTCAAGTTAGATACGTGGAATGTAGAATGTACGTTACGAAGTGCGTCTGGTAGTTCGAGTTTGTAAGCTATGGGGCCGACTCTTGCAAGAATCTCGAAAGGCCCTATGTACCTCGGATTAAGCTTCCCACGCTTGCCGAAGCGTATCAAGCCCTTCCAGGGTGAGACTTTGAGAAGGACTCGGTCTCCCACCTGAAATTCCAAAGGTTTCCTTCGTTTATCAGCGTAGCTCTTCTGTCGGTCTCTAGAGGCTTTCAATCGTTCACGGATCCGAACGATTTTCTCTGTCGTTTCCCGAATGATCTCCGGTCCGGTGAGAGTACTGTCGGAAGCTTGCCCCCTGGCTAATTGGGTATCACCCATCTCAGCCCATCACAGAGGGGATCTGCACTTTCGACCGTAGAGAGCTTCGAATGGAGCAGCCTTGATGCTCGTGTGATAACTGTTATTATAGGAAAACTCGACAAGGGGTAAATGAGTATCCCATGCCTTCCCAAAGTCAATCACGCAGGTTCGCAACATATCTTCCAGTGTTTGGATGGTCCTCTCACTCTGTCCGTCGGTCTGAGGATGGTAGGCTGTGCTCATGTCCAGCCTTGTTCCTAGGGAATGTTGTAGTGATTACCAAAATCTTGAGGTGAACCTACTATCTCTATCGGAGATAATGGGCATAGGTACACCATGTAGCCGTACGATTTCCCTAATGTATGTTCGCGTAAGTTTCTCCATCTTGTCGGTTTCTTTGATAGGCAGGAAGTGTGCAGACTTGGTCAATCTATCAACGATGACCCATATGGTGTGAAGTCCACCCGTTGTCTTGGGCAACTTGGTTATGAAATCCATAGTGATCCGCTCCCACTTCCATTCCGGGATCTCTGGTTTTTGCAATAAACCAGAGGGCTTCTGGTACTCGACCTTAACCTTTGCGCAAGTAAGGCATTTACTTACGAAGGTAGCAATCTCTGCTTTCATATTAGGCCACCAGTATAGCTTCTTAAGATCCAGATACATCTTATCTGAACCTGGGTGGACGGAATACCGAGTGTTGTGCGCCTCGGTCATGACCAAGTCTCGGAAAGCACCGTGTTTTGGTGTCCAGATCCGGTTCATGAAATATAAGGCTCCGTCACCCTTGGCTTCTAAATTCTTGTCCATTCCTCTAAGGGATTCATTTGTCACATTTTCAGATTTCATGGATTCAAGTTGAGCCTCCTGAATTTGCTTAGACAAGTGTGAATGGATGGTTATTGACAATGACTTGACTTTGCGACCAGAATATTCCTTCCGACTTAGGGCGTCTGCTACTACGTTGGCTTTACCCGGATGATAACGAATATCGCATTCGTAATCACTGAGTAGCTCGACCCACCTTCGTTGTCTCATGTTGAGATCCTTTTGATCGAAAATGTGTTGTAAACTCTTGTGGTCGGTAAAGATAGTGCTCTTCGTTCCATACAAGTAATGTCTCCAGATCTTCAGAGCAAACACCACTGCTCCTAGTTCAAGATCCTGGGTCGTGTAGTTAACCTCGTGTGTCTTCAACTGTCTCGAGGCGTAGGCGATGACCCTACCTCGCTGCATTAGGACACATCCGAGCCCTTGATTCGATGCTTCGCAATAGACTACGAAATCTTCTATTCCTTCGGGAAGGGATAGTATTGGTGCGGTGCACAAGGCTCGTTTGAGCGTTTGGAACGCTCTTTCTTGTTTCTCTTCCCAGTCAAAGGCCACGCCTTTCTAGGTTAGGGTTGTAAGAGGTTTCGTTATTCGAGAGAAGTTCTGAATGAATCTGCGGTAGTAGCCAGCGAGACCTAGAAATTGACGAATTTCTGTAGGCGTCTTAGGTGCTGACCAGTTCTCAATGGCTTTAATTTTGGATGGGTCCACGTGGATTCCCTCTTCGCTTACCACATGTCCTAAGAATTCGACTCTCCGGATCCAAAATTCACATTTCGAGAACTTCGCATAAAGCTTCTCTTTTCGTAATGTCTCTAGAACTTGTCGCAGGTGATCGCCATGCTCTTTCTTACTTCGGGAGTAGATCAGGATGTCGTCAATGAAAACGATGACGAACTGATCCAAGTAAGGTCGGCATACTCTATTCATCAGATCCATGAAGACTGTGGGCGCATTGGTCAATCCGAATGGCATCACCACGAACTCGTAATGTCCGTAACGAGTTTGGAAGGCTGTCTTCGGCACATCCTCCTCTAGCACTCGTAACTGGTGATATCCGGATCTCAGATCAATCTTAGAAAAATAGTTTGCCCCTTGCAGTTGGTCGAATAGATCATCTATGCGAGGCAGAGGGTAACGATTCTTGACCGTCAGTTTGTTGAGTTCTCTGTAGTCAATACACATACGTAATGATCTGTCTTTCTTCTTAACGAACAAGACCGGTGCTCCCCAAGGTGAGAAACTCAGTCTTATAAAGTCCTTGTTGAGCAGTTCGTTAAGTTGACCAGAGAGTTCATGCATCTCAGCTGGTGCTAAGCGGTAGGGCGACTTGGCTACTGGGGTAGCTCCTGGGACTAAGTCGATTCTGAACTCGACCTGTCATTGCGGAGGTAACCCGGGTAGTTCTTCTGAGAAAATGTCGGGGAAGTCGCTCACTACAGGGATGTTCTTTAGTTCTTTCGTTTCGAGGCTCGTGTCGACGACGTGAGCAAGGAATGCATGGTATTCCTTACGCATATATTTCTGTGTTTGAATACTTGATATGATGTGAAGACTTGCACCGGGTTTGTCACCATAGACTATAAGAGTTTCGTTAAACGGAAGGTTTAGACGGACTGCTTTCTCGTAGCACATGATGTCGGCACGATGAAGGCTTAACCAATCCATGCCAATGATAACGTCGAAACTTTTTATTGAGACTGGCATGAGGTCGATTGGGAATGAGTGGTTATCAAGAGTTAGGGTACAACCTAAGTATATGCTACTCGTACTTTTAGTTTTTCCATTAGCCATTTCTACTGTGAATAGTTCTTTGAGTGCGTGCGGTGGTTGATTAAGCATGTGAGCAAATTTATGGTTTACGAAGCTTCGCTCCGCTCCACTATCGAACAGAATGCATGCATAGGAGTTATCGAGGAGGAACGTACCAGTCACCACTGTCGGGTCAGCAACTGCTTCCCCGTGGCCTATAGCTAGTACCCTCCCTGCTCCTCCAGCATTCCTCGCTTTGGGGCAGTCCCTCTTAAAGTGGCTTGCTTCGCCACATCCATAGCAGGTTGGGCTCGTGCCAGAGCCAGGGACTTGGTTGATAGGTTGTGTCGGGAACTTACAGAAACGGACAGTGTGTCCTTTCCTGTTGCAGTTAGAGCACTGCATTTCACGGGAGGGGCCGTTGTGGTGGTAGTTGCATTTGTTGCACTTGGGCGAACTTCCAGCATACCGACTCACCGGAGCAGTAGTAGGGGTTATTGCGGCATGAATTGCCACCATTTGCTGCTTTTTGGCAGCCTGCTGCTTTTTCTTTTCATCCCAGAATTTCCGCTTAGTATCAACGGGTTTGGAGGGTTCCGGGATGGCTAGGGTGGTTGTGGTTGCAGGGGTTTTGACTCCATGGTCAATGAGTCGTTGTGCCAATCGTTTGGCACTGTCGAAGGTAGCGGGTTTTGATGCTAGAACATTCCCCTGATACGGAGGCACTAGCGCCCATATGTACCTCTCGATCTATTTCCCCTCGGTGGGAACCATATTGGGGCAGAGGACCACCAGCTCGCTGAATCGGGCAGTATAAGCGACCATGTTGGTGCCCTTCATCGTCAGGTTCCAAAGTTCCTGCTCCAGTTTCTGGATCTCGCCCCTCGGGCAGTATTCCTCAGTCATGAGGTCTTTCATTGATTCCCAGCCTATGTCGTTGGCTACAACGAGAGTTAGTGCCTTAACATGGCCGTTCCACCATGTCAGGGCCTTTCCTTCAAAGGTGCATGCGGCGTACTTGACTTTACTCGCCGTAGGGCATGAATAGATTTCGAAGACTGATTCAGTCTTCTCGAGCCATTGCGAGAGGGCAATGACTCCGCCGGTGCCGTAAAAAGGCTTCGGTTTGCAATTTGTGAAATCCTTGTATGAGCACTCTCTCGAGCGCACAGGGGTTTCAACCGGGTTTGATTCCACAGGGGTTCCACCTCTGCTGGCATCAGAAGAGTGATACTGAGCCATGGCAGTTGCCACTGCTGCAGCTACGGCAGCATTCAGGGCTACAGTATTGATGACCAGAGGCAGAGGAGGTGGTGGTGCAGGATTATTCCTGGGAGATTTGCGAGGAGGCATCTTTCAGCTATAAGTTTATAAAGATAAGAAAAAAATGGTAAGAATCAATTTGTAAGCAACGTGTGAGTGACACATGGACTAACTAACCATAGCCCAACAGTTGAAAGAGTGTTTGAAATCACAATAAGAAATATTAGTAGGAAAGCACAAGTGTATAGATTTTTCCCACAGATAGATAGATCTCAATAATACTGGTATTACTGATGTAATAAGTTCAGGGAAAATCGACCTAACAATAGGTCTTACATCATACCATATAGAAAAGTTTGACAGTTCTTAGATTCCTAATTTGAGTACTGAAAGTTACGAATATTTTACAGACAAGTGCTACTTAGAGCACAGATGTTAAAGGCTATTCTTTAATCAACAGACAGAGATGCACTAGACATCGTCTAACGGCGATGGGAATTCCCCGGGCGAGCCCTGGGGTCGGACACTTGACGGAACACCTCTTGAAGGTGTCGATCCTGAGCCTTCTGACGAGCTCGAAGTTCCAAGATTTCAGCTCGTGAGGCAGCCAACTGCTGCTGCAGGGTTTCATTTGTTCTCCGGGTCTGTTCCATGTCTTCTTCAAGACGGCGGATGCGGACTGTGTTGACACCTGAGTTGACATCAATCTCCATGACCCGGTCGATGGCTGCTCGGCCTTACTCGACATTACGAGCTATTCTGCGGATAAAGACAGGCAGAGCTCGGTCAGCAGGGCCACCATCGCTGACGTTGTAAAAGCTTCGGTCCCCAAAGTATGCTAAGGGTTGACCCTGCTCATCACTCCAGCGATTCAAGTTGTTTGCCCACAAGGGAGTAGGACCTGGAAAAGCTGGTCGAGGATTGTTGTTCGGGGTTTGACCTACGAGCGGTAGGTTGTTGATTTCAGGCTCGGAGTCGGATCTATCAGAAAAGCCTTCTACGAGGTGATCATCCAAAGGGATTGGATGCTCAATTTCGGCTCTTCATCGATCCACCCGGCATTGCCTTCATTTGGAAAGTACGGGTCGCCATGATGGAATCTAGCCATTAGATATACGCGAGAAGAGAGGTATAAGAATGTAGTATACGTGTAACTAGTAGTACAAAATACACCTATAGTATTTTAAGTTTAAGTTCTACTGATCTTCTTGTGGTATTGTTGGTAAGTTTTTAGACTTGTTAACCTATCACAACCATTCTAGGGCATATGCTAATCACTCCTAGGACCAGCATAGTTGATCAGGCTGTGCCATTCCCAGGACTGACCATACATCCCCGAGCTCACTTGTGATATTTAACAATCGTAATACTTTTGTTCTTGTCATTGTGAAACTGATTTTAACATGAATGCAGACTAGTATACTTAATTAAATATTTTAATATTTAAAGTATAGACTCTTGGTCAGAGTTTAATCCCTAATGGGTTTATAGTTTAGTATATCTTTTATGGGTTGATATACTTGATTCACTATAAACAGTGCTCTGATACCAATCTGTCACACCCGAAAACCAAGAACGGCGGAAACGTTCTGGGGCGGAGGACGTCATGTAAAGTATCACAACACAGTAAATGTAAATAAGCAAACAACATCATCCATTGCATTAAATATATAATTTTAATACAAGCGTGTTCTGTACAGTTTTAGACACCAAAAATATAACGTAAATCAAAATAATAATACGATGAGTCTTGAATGCGCTCCATCATCTCAAAAGCTGGCATCGGTACCTGTCTACTGATGACCTGAGAATACAAGTTATTTTGAAAGAGTTTATCAGCATTAAGCTGGTGAGTTCATAAGTATTTTAATGTCGGTGTCTGTTATCAAAAACGTTTGAACATGTCTCAAGTATAAGTTCGTGAAATGTATGTAAGTGTTTGTAAAAGTTTGAATCTCTCAGAAAAACCTATATTTTCTAATAAAGTAGCCTTCTACCAAGGCTTTAACTGTTTTGTATGTTCCTTTGTTGTAAAAGTGTGTAATTTCCCAAGTGCAGCTATCTTTTAACAAGATATAGTTTGTACATTAAAGTTCAAGTGAGGTTATCACTAAAAATATGTAATGGGTAATTCATTGTAGTACTGTAGTTTAGTTTTATAGTAACTACTGTTGTACTAACTACCTTAAACCGGATTTATATTAAGGTATAATGTGATAATTGCACCATACTATCGACTGATAACAACGACATAAAGAACGGTCGTAATAACGGAATGACGTTTGGCACCCGCAGACCTGCAGGTCCGGCTGTAGCTAGCAGCAAGGTGTAGGATAGTCAATCCAGTATAGATCTATACGCAAACTCAACGCTCTCCCTCCAAGAGAATTATGGCTACAACTCGGGCCATGACATTTAAGGCATGCTCCGATACAGTGGATTCACAATTGTTAACGTATTAATGTAAGGGTAATGTTTCTCGTTCTAGTATAGTTGTATATGTTCACATAGTATAGTAATGTATAGACTCATAAATGAACTGACTCATTGATCTAACAGTTGTAATAGCATGATCCTGTGTTACCCCCATGGTAACTCACTAATGATGTGTCTAGTACGTATGAATATGGAAGTATTTTTATGTCTATATATGTATATTTGATATATAATTAATTAATATTGAAACGACCTTCGGATGGTCACCCGAAATCCCACCAGACCACATCCAAATCGAGAAAAAGGAAATAGGGTGGATGGCCTTCCTAAGCCCTTTAAACATTATTTATACATCTATACATATATGGGCATGCAATTTATAATATAAAAGCATAAATAAGTTTTTATAAGACATTTGAAACATAAGTATTATTTTAAAGAAAGATCGACTTGATGTCGATCTATAAAACAATTTGGAGGCATAGGTTTGATTAAAACAGTTTAAGTATAAGGAACATTTGTTTAAATCACAGTTGTAATATAAATTTGAAAAGTAAATGGGTTTGTAAAACATTTTGAAGTAAAACAGTTTGATAGACAGTTTGAACAGTGATAAAATCATTGGTTTCCCTAGTTATTAATCACATGTGATTAATGCAATCACATGTGATTGAAGCAATAACTATAAGTATTTAACTTGTATTCCCCCCCCCCCCCCATAAGTATTTAAAACATTTAAAATCATTTCAAAGGTTGATTAAAGGGGTAAGAACTCACTTGATTGATTGAAGAAAGCGAGATGGAAAACCGGGTAGCGTTTTGTCTCGGGAAACGGATTTTTCTCGGGATTATCGGGAATCTCGGGAGTAAAATCGACCCTCGGGACTTGAGCAAAAAGACCAGATTTTCGGGTTTGAACGGGCACGGAAATCAAGGCAAGATCGTGAGAGAAAGGAGAGAAATGAGCAAAATTTCCGGAAAGCCTCGCATCCCTTTTATAGGGGTGCTGAACCACCTCGGTACGCTAGGCGTACGAGGGTACGCAGCGCGTACTGGGGCGTCATCGCTTACGCACTTCGGATGGGACGGCGGGTCGGATGGGGCGGCGGGTCGGAAGCTTCGCATAGGGCGACGTGGACGATCCGAGGCCCTTGATCTGATTACGCGGGGCGTACGAAGGTACGCAGGCCGTACTCCGGTCCTATCCGATGACTCCCCTTCGGATAATACCGGGAGTTTATAATTAAATTTATATTTATTTTAAATAAACTTCTAAAATTCATATCTCCTTCATACGAACTCTGTTTTTGACGTTCTTTATATCCACGCGAAGGTGAGACCAAGATCTACAACTTTCGTTTAGACTCCGCTGGCAAATTCCGAAATTATTTTTATTATTTATTTATTCAAATGACGTGATTAAGGAATTTCTTCAAAAATTCATAACTTCCTCATCCGAAGTCAGATTTGGACGTTCTTTTTATGTACGCTCACGGTTTGAGGTTATCTATAACTTTCATTTAGATACTTAAGGCTAAAAACTATTGTATTGAAACTTCGTGTTTTTTTTGTTTAATCGTTGTTGCCGGTTTTGCCGAGAATCTTTGGTTGGTCATAACTTATTCGTTATAACTCGGATTTTAGGGTTCTTTATATGTACGAAAACCTTGATACGATTCCTACTACTTTATTTAACCCAAATAAGATTTTAGGAAAGTTATATTTTGACCTAGATTTGATTGGTTTTACATTACATTGTCTCGAAATATCGGGTTGTCACAGTAGCCACACTCGTTACACTTTTGGGAGTGTTCCAATATATTGTCTGACTGGTGCTTGAATGACCGAAGTTGTGGCCGAGGTCGAGGCATGTGTTGTGACTGCAGTTGTAATTACAGGGGCAACCACGAATTATTGTCTTTTAGCGCATTTTTGAGATAGGTTGCGCTTCTTTTTGTCCCAAAAATCTCGTTTCTTGTTCTTTGGTTTGTGGCCTGAGGCGCCTTTGTTGGTGGACACCCGCTGGTGTTCTTGGTTGTTATTGTGGTTAGTATTCCCGGCACCGCCGTCACCCCTGCATGCGTTGTTAGCATTGAGTTGCGCCAGGATGGCTGTCATGGCTGTGGTGACCGCAACTTGAAAAGTAGCAGAGTCTATCTGCATGATTGCTGCCTTGCTTGTTGGCTGGTTATTTTCTTGTGAATGCATAACCCTGTTGCATGGGGAGAAATGATGTCGTGAGTGGGGATGATTATCTCTAGTTATATCCTTACCATTTATATACACATATATAAATTTCACACTTTACTGAATTATTCTCGATGTTTTTGCCAATGTTCCTAAGACGAACTTATGGTAATTGGGTAGAAGTAGGTTTTGTACAGCCGTTAAGTTTACCCATCCTAGGATTATGTTTGTCCAAACACGCTTAGCTGAGGAGTTCTGACGGAATCCGGTGCATTAGTGCTGGTATGATCACACCCTATATGCCTACGAAAATCATACCTTTCAACCATGAGGCTTGAAAAGGTGAGATGATAATGAGCTTTGCACAAGGGTTTATATGTCGTGAGTTATCTAACTAAGTTTATCTTAGTTCTGAATGTATCAAGTTCCAACTTTTATGGTGTTCTAAAAACAATTCATATTGAGAGTCTATGTATAATAAACTTATGAATTCCTAGTAGTATTGCTCCCAATGAAATAATACGCATGCCCATTTCATTTGTATGATTCTAGCATATTTAGATTTTAGTGAAAGGTTTTGAGCCTAATGCAGGTCTGCAACACATCATTGCAAGGAAAAGTTTGGACAGCAACTAAATCTCCCGACTAGTGTAATCACTAATTTGTAGGGTTGGCCTTCACCACTTGACTCTTGAAACTCTTCAAGGTCAATTTGCCTCCCAATGTTTCCTTGGCATATAAATTCTCTCTCGTGAAAGACCCCTCTCCTTGCCATAAAAACCACATTCTCATTGGGTCTGTAAAAGAGGTAAGCAAATGATTTTTGTGGGTAGCCGATGAAAATACACCTCTCACTACGAGGTTCGAGCTTGTCCTGAGTCTTACATCTCACAAAAGCCTCGCAACCCCAAATCTGGATGTGCTATAAATTGGGAACTTTCCCAGTCCACATCTTGTGAGGTGTTTTGGCAACCTTCTTGGTAGGGACTAGATTAAGGATATGGGCAGCAGTCTCTAAGGCATACCCCCAGAATTAGATTGGTAACGAAAGTCGACTCATCATGGAATGAACCATGACTAATAAGGTTTGATTGCGCATCTCAGCCACACCATTAAGTCGTGGTGTTCTGTGAGGTGTCAATTGTGAAACAATTCCACATTCCTTAAGATAGTCAAGGAACTCTATACTAAGATACTCTCCTCCTCGATCAGATCGGAGCATCTTAATGTTCCTGCCCAGCTGATTCTCCATTTCCTGTTTAAACTCTTTCAACTTTTCAAAGGTTTCTGACTTATGCATGATTAATTAGACATACAGTAAAAGTCACATAGAAGCAGTTAACATCCCTAGTGGTGGTTCTGAAGGGTCCACACACATATGTGTGTATGAGGTCCAACAAACCTTCACCCCTAGCACAAGTACCAGTGAAGGGTGACTTTGTCATTTTTCCAAGCAAACAAGACTCGCAACTATCATCCGACTTTAAGTCAAACAACTCCAAGACTCCAGCCTATTGGAGTTAGCCTATACACTTGTTGTTGACATGTCCAAGATGACAATGCCACAAGGATGCCTAATCCAAACTAGTGGAATAATCGATATGCAACACATTATTTCGTAAGTTGTCTACAACCGACAGAGTTTCATATACACCATCAGAAGGTGATGCTTTAAACTAAAGAACATCATTATAAAATACATTAATACCACCACATTCATTATCAAATGAAAAAGTAAATCCTTGTTTGTAGAAACCATGAAAGGAAATAATATTTCTCGCCATTTCAGACGAGTAACAACACTTATTCAAATCTAACATTAACCCACTACTTAACAACAAAGAATAAACTCCAATCTTGGTGACAGGTGAAGCTTTCCTATTCCCCATGATTAAGTTTATCTTTCCATGCTCCACATCCTCGCTTCTTCTTAGGCCCTGCAAATCAGAAGATATATGAATACTGCAACCTGTATCAAGAACCCAAGAAGTAGTATGTGGTGAGTTATTAGACAATATAGTGTAAATACCTACATGGGTAGGTTTGACCTTCCCATCCTTAACATCTTGCAGGTACATGGAGCAGTTTCATTTCCAGTGCCCCTTACCATGACAATAGAAGCATTCAGGTTCCTTTGGGTTAGAATAAGGAGTGACAAAACAACCTTTGGTTCCACATGAAGAGGAGCCATCAAGAGACTTTCCCTTGGTACCCTTCGAAGGGGTCTTCCTCTTTTTCCCTCTACTTTTCCTGATTGCCAGGCCAGGGGCAGTGTTAGGAGTAGGAGTAGTAACAAAAGATTTAACTTTGAGACCACTTTCAGTGGTATTCAAAAGTCCTTGAAGCTTGCTGAGTGTGACTTCCTCGTTGTTCATGTGATATGTCAATCAGAAATGATCATAACAAGTAGGTAAGGAGTGCATTATGATGTCAATAGCCAACTTCTCAGGGAAGTTCACATTCAACTTCAGCAAACGGTCCACATACATTTGCATTTTCTGCAAGTGGCCAGTGATGGATTCACCATCTTTCATTTGGGTTGTTATCATGGAAGAGATGATTTCATACCTCTCTTGACGAGCACTCTAATGGTAGCGGTCCATCAGGTCCATGTGCATCTCAATAGGGCAAAAGTCCTCATAGGACTTCTGGAGTTTAGTTGTCATTGTGGGTAACATGATACATGCCACCTTGGTAGAATCTCTCTTATGTGCCCTAAAGTCAGCTATCTCCTCTGGAGTAGCAGTAGACTCATCAATTTCTTTTAGCTCCTTGTTGAGGACATATTCCTTGTCCTCGTAACGCGTGACTATCATGATGTTCCGGATAATAAAGTTTGAACCATCAAAGATGACTCTCCCACAAAGGCTCATGAGACGGGAGGAGCCAGTAGGGTTTGAGCTAGAAGAAGCATTGTTGGAAGACATCTAAAAAGAAGAAAGACAAGTTTAGATTAGATATAGAATCCTTAATAGGACACCCAAATGTAATATTAAGGCTAGGACCCAACACCATACTTTACAATTTGGAAGAGGGATGTCGTAATCCAGGCTATAAAATACTTGAGGTAGGCGAATGACAATTCACCAATTTCCACCATGAAAAACGAAATAAATGATTAGGTTTTAATTGGATTGAAACTCCTAGATCTTTTGAGATTCATTGAACTTTTCAATGGCAAGTTTAAATCTCGATTGTGCGCTCTCAATTTTATGACTGGGATGTTGAGGATCACAAACAAGGTGTGAATAACCATGCAAATTAGCTTGGTACCTTTAATCTTTATCACCTAATCGATGTGCCGGTTACCCACACACGCTGCAGCGATCTATGATAAACATTAAGTCACCCTTTTTTACTCTTACTAGTCCATGTTAGTGTGCCGGTTACCCACACACGCTCCACCAACGACTTGGTAAGGTACAAAGTGTAATTTCATGGGTTAGCACCAATTTCACATTTTCCTAAAGTAACTAAGATTGGGAATTTATAAAAGGTTTAGTTACTTTATATTTATCATTATACTTTTGATGAGAATTATAGTCCTTGTCCTAACCGTTCGACTAACGACCCTCCACCAGTCAAGGAAGCGGTTGGTGAGAGTGGACACCCATTAGGCTACCATTTTATAGGCAACAACCTTATACACCCCTTATAGACCAGCTTAGTGAATGAGGCCTACTAACGGTAAGACTGACTTGATCTTATACATACATATATATATATATATATATATATATATATATATATATATATATATATATTAACTTATAATACTATAAAGTAAAAGGGTTGAATTTTAACATTTAAAACTCTAGGGTTTGGAATTATAGTGTGTGTGAGACTTTACAAATTCCAAGACTTAACGACAAGTTTTGAAACTATTCAAGTCTTTTCATTTCTATAACTCATGAGTTTTAATGGTTCTTAAAGAAAAGATTTTTGGAATTCCATAACTTGAGGACAGGTTATGGAGTCCATTGATAGGTATTTAGATCAAGAATTACACTAACAAACAACTTGCAAATAATTCCTATGTTCTACTAAAACTCGTAAGTATGAACATTCATATCAACAATTTCAAGAATCATATGAACATATATAAAACTTTAAAATTGATAATAACCATTGAAAATGGATTAGCTTAATCATTACCCCATCAAAATAGGTTTTATAAGTCCAAAATAGTTTAGGGTAATGATTTTAGTCCATTTCCAGCAGCAAAACATAAAAATCTGCACACAGGGCCTCCTACTTGCCGAGTGCAAGAACCTACTCGACGAGTAGGTTAAGTTTACACTTGGACTCGTCGAGTCCCGCATCAACTCGACGAGTCCACTAATCAGTGAACAAATTTTCGACCTTTCTTAAGCATTTTCCATCATGTATAATGACAACAAGCCTAGGCTCTGATACCACTGAAGGGTTTTGAGAATTCTAACACTTCTATGGTGTACATGTAACCCTAGAAACATTGGATCTATGTTTTCTCGATTATACATGCAAATTTGATTTTCCAAGGTTCTCAACCTAACTAGCATTTTATGGGGTACTTGTAATATCAAACCTTGGTAGAATAACATACCTTTTCCTAGTGGTTGATTATTTGGATTTATGAGAGCCTAGCACCAATAATGTGGTTGCCTCAAGTGGAATCACAAATCAACAAAACACCTTGGAAGACTTGAGAGAATAGAAAGCACACTAGAAATCGGCCACCCTTTGTTCTCACACACACTAGTGCCATTTCATGTGCCAAAGACCTCTTTATATAGTATGGAGAATTGGGGTTACATTCATGTAAACCCTAATACCCATGACCTTTCATTTCCATAGGATCCATGGGTTATAAACTCCATGGACTATCCGTGCAAGCTTAGCCCATCCTAAATGAACCTGACTCATTCTATATATATAAGAGTACATATATAATTAGTCTATTTTGATCACTAAATTAATTCCAAATTAATTTTTGATTAATACTAATTAAATAATATGATTTGATACTATTCTCAAAAGATTATCCATATAAATTGTTTCAGTGAAGTGCAACCCAAATGGACCATGCCGGGTTGGGTCAAGTACATACCAAATATAATTACGGACTTAGAAACCTTATCCAATAGAATTTTCATGGATGAGTGAGTTGTGTGAGGCCGGTAGGTCGATGTGAGACAATTAGTTTTCCTCTAGGAGTGAGGATTGAGTGACCACCATGTGAACGTATATTGTTAGGGTGTTGTGGTGATACTTGAGACAAATATGGGTAGGTGTGTAAGGTAGTATGGGCCCATACTACTGAAAGCACATGACCCATACACATAGCAAGGAAGTCACAACCCCTAGGGTTTAGTCGGGAGTTGGTTCCCTGTTATTTATGCAGGTTATCTGATATCTTCCAGTTATATTTTTCAGTATGGTGGTTACAAGGAGTTTTGTGACTGGATCAAAATCGGGATCAGGACAGAGCGATCAGGAGGCCCCGACCGCGCCTGAGGTTATCAGCCAGGAGGGGCCAATGTTCAGATAGGACCGTGTCAAGGAGATCATCTGTGAGGAGGTGGTCAAGATTGTCTGGGGTCAGATTTCGGAGTTCTTTGGGTCTATCAACACCACTATGATGGAGTATTTCAATGACAGATACGCAGCCCTTGCAGAAACGGCTACCGATGCAGCTGCATCGGCTGTAACAGCGGCAAAAGAAGGAGTAGGAGCCAGTCGTGGTTTCCTGTAGAGGGACTTCAATAACACGAAGCCCCCTAATTTTGATGGGACTCAGGACCCCATCAAGGCTATAAGGTGGGTTTCTGATGTGGAGGGGTGCTTATTTACTTACTCGTGTCCTACTGACCAGAAGGTCAGGTGTGCCCTGAATCTGCTGAGGTCTGGGGCCAAGGACTGGTGGAGATTGACGACTGGGTCATACACTGATGATCAGAGAGCTGTTGTTACTTGGTTGCAGTTCTGGGATATGTTTCTGTAAGTCCCTAATCTGCCTATGTATCAATCATATCCGTTTGATGGTGCGGAATCTCAATCAAACGGATGATGTCAGATCAAATAGAAGAGAAGGAGAAGAAGAATAATATGAATCTTCGTATGAATTGATATGAATTAAAGTTCCAGATACAAATGCTCTCTGACCGTAAACTCTTCTCTCTGGCCGTAAACTCCTTAGGGTTCATCAATCTATTCTCCTCACCCTAACACCTATATTTATACTTAGAGAATATGGGCTTGGTGGACATGGGTCGTAAATGGGTTTACGGCCGTAAACATGACTGTAAACTCCAGAAATGTTACAGAAAAATATAATTGCCCAGAAAAGAAAAGTATAAACCATATTTTTGACCCAACAATCTCCCCCGTGGTTTATAGCTTTTTTTTCTTAATTGATCCAACAAGCTCCCCCTAGAAAGTAGCTGGCTCTTCTTGTTGATCTTCATTGGGAGATTTGCTTCAGCATTTATCTTCAAATTCTTCACAACTTCAAGATGAACTTGATGAATCTTCAATGAATGACTTCATCTTGAGCACTTGAGCTATTCTTCAAGATTTGGAATTGAACGCACATTGGGTGAGAATGCTTGATGTACTGATTCTTGAAAATTGGTGCTTTCAATTTGAGAATCTTCAGAGAGAACATCAGAGAGAACAAATCTTTTGGATCACTTCAGCAAGTACAAAGATAGCAATAGACTGATTGAGGAGGCTTCTGTTGGGTCGTATTTTGTGTTGCGTCTATTGGGCTCGTTAGTTAGTCTAATATGTATTTCCGGTATGGGCCTGTCCATCTGTGAGTTGTGTAGGGTTTAGTATATATAGGTGTTTGCATGCATCTTAGAACAAGGAGGACGATCAGTAACGTTTAGAGTTGTATTTGTTCAGCAAGTTTATCATTCTTGTTTTGTAACCCTAGTATCCTCTACAGCGGAAGTTCTTAGTCGAGCTCTGCTGAGGATTGAGTAATCTAATCATTTGATACATCTTGATTCATACTTAGGTTATTTACTGTTTTTGCATTCATCGCTTACCTGTTAAGAAGATCTAATCGATCATCAAGTTAATTAATAACTTATCAATTGGTATTAGAGCCGGAGGCTGTGTAATTCATACACATATTTTCTGTGAAAGAGTTTGCGATTAGGGTTATTCCACATTAACTAATATTTATTGAGCCGTTATTCCATAATTGACGTAACTCAGCATTTATTTGTTTTGCCCTAATATTATTCATTACAAGTCTGATCTTTCAAACAGGTTAAACGATCTAGCATGGACGAGTCACAATCAAATCCCATCAATATCTCAAACAGCATCGGATCAACGACGAAGATTCATATTCTTTACACCCAGGATTATGAAGTCTGGGCACATCACTTTGAAGATTATGTCATTGGATCGGAAGACAATGGATACCTTATTTGGGAAGCAATAGTTTCTGGACCATTTGCTCATTCTGCAACGTCAAAAATCATTAAAACTCAGAAAGAGTACAATGATCTATTAAAAGACGTAAAGGATGTTGCTCAAGACGAAAAGGAAAAGTTTCAGTGCAACATTAAAGCATTGAGACTGATTTGATTTGCTCTTCAATCCGATACATTCAGGCTGGTGACTTCATGCAGCACTGCTAAAGAAATATGGGATAGGCTGCGAGAGCTATATTCCACAGATGAAGATCTGAAGCATTCCATTCAAACCTTACTTTTGTCTGAGTTTGGCGAATCTAAGTAGAATCCAGATGAAACTGTTACTCAGACATTCGATCGCTTCAATCATCTTCTTAGTAAGATAATCAAAGACGATATAGAAAGGAAGATGACTGAACAAAGAGTTACCTTTTTGAATGGCCTTAGATCTGAGTGGAGAGCGGTTGTGTCCACTGTTAAAGCTCATGAGCAATTTAAATCTTATTCATTGGCAAAGCTGGTGGGGATTCTGAAATCCGAAGAAAAGATTGTCTTGCAAGAGAAAAATGTGGTTTCAAGCTTGGGTTCATTGGCCCTTCTGTCTAAAAGCAAAAGTGTGGTAGAGGATGAAGATCTCAAATTAGAAGATTATGATCTTACCTCTGATGATTATGCAATGATGGTGTCAAATCCAAAGAGGTTTATTAAGAAAAGGTTCCCTACCAATAAGAAGAACCAAAGAAAGAAGCGAAAGTAGAAGGAGATTCTGGTGTGAATTGCTACTACTGTGGAGGAAAGAACCACTATGCCAAAGACTGTGTCCTTAAGAAAATGGCAGAGAAGGATGAGGAAAATGATGAAGAGGCTGTGTTGATGAAAAAGCTGGAACATATCAAGAGAAAGAAAGCTACTGCTAACCCTTCAATGAATGCTTTAATTGTGCAGGGTTCGGCAGCGGATGATGAGTTTGGTGGCGTGCAGGTCTGGTCAACCGACTCAGAGGATGATGAAGTCAGGAAGCCATCTCATGGAAAAGCTTATGTGGCTAGAGGTGAAGAAAGCAGTGGGAAGTGTTTGATGGTGATGGATGTATCTCAAATGAGGGGATACAATACAGACGGTAGGAATGAAGAAACGAAGGAGCGAGAGGACTTATGCTTCACAGCAAAACCTCTCAGCGTGTAGTTCAATGAGCTTGATGAATTAATTAAGAAGGTACAATCTGTTTTTGTTTCATTCAAAGTCCCACAAAACACATATCAAAAAGAATTAAAAAGCTTAAACTCAAGAATCTCAAATCTAGATAGCAGTTTAACTCAAACACGGGTCACCAATTCTAACCTAACTGACCAAATAAGCAGGGTGTCATCAAAAAGTGAGGAACGGAGGATGTGGATAGAGCTGAAGGAGTCGGAGCTGATCAAATCTAAGGACGAAAACATTTATTTACAAAGAGACAATTTAAAACTTTTGAAACAAAGAAATGTGTTTTGTTTGATTGTTAAGCGTCTTTATTCTAATATCACCAACTTCATCTTAACTGTGAAATAGGGCAGAAAATTCATCGCATGATTTTGCCCTTCCTTGAGTTTAAGGAGGATGAAATCGATGCTGAAGCATATAATTGCGAAAGTGTAGTTTCGTCTGATGATGTAAATCCGACTTACATGTATGGTCTAGACAAAATTGAATCTTTCATAAAATCCAAGGACCATAAAGATATGCTGAAAAACCTTCTGGATGAAAACGACAAACTGAAACTAAGGACCGAAACCATACAAAAATTTGACTAATTGAATGCCAATTTGAGCTCAGAAAATAAAATTGATGTTGAAAATGCATCTGAGCTTAATGAGGATGATGATATGAGCGAAATTTCTGTAGAGGATGAAGTCGACTATTCTGAGTTTGTCAAGAGCGAACCCGAAAACCACAAAAATCTTATTTCAGAAAATTCTGTGGAGTTTGCTCGTTTGTCCCAAAATAAGTCCCCGATTCTAGAAGAAAAGGTTGTTGTGTACCAAAAGGTGAGAACAACACCAAATCAGGTGTATAAGGTCACAGGAGTAACCGAACATCAGACAGCCGAACTCACAGCCATTGTAAACGAAGATAATGCAAACGGTTGTGATGAATTTTTCTGGTCTGCTCCTATAGACAATGCAAATGAAACTGTTAGTCTGTCAGAAAGGACATCCTAGAAAACCAAAGGCAGATATGTGCCGGAGCCGCTAAACAAGCCTGACAACTTCGACGTGCAAAGTACTAGTGGTACAAAAGAAGTTCCTATAGAAGAAGTCACTCCTTCGAGCGAAACATCATCAGTTCAAAGTGAACCGGCTGACAAAAAGCAAAAGCAAAAAGCCAACATCCACCGACAGCCGAAGCAAGTAAAGGATCAAAAGCAACAATGGAATCTGAGATACAAGAATAATCTCTCAGAACGAAAACAGTTTTAGCGATCTCAAAATGCCCATTTCTCTTATCATGACAAAAATTCCAAGTCAGAGAAAATTACTATCAGGACGCAAAAGATTAATAACAACCGAAAGGACAGGTTCGGTTTAGAAAGGAGTAACAACCGAAGGGAAAGGTTCGGTTCAGAGAACACCAGCTACCGAAAGCATAGGTTCAGTTCCGAGAGCAAAAGCTACCAAGGTTCAAGGTTCGGTCCCACTAATGACCAAAAACAAAAGGGCCACCTAGAACCTCAAGTCAAGAAAACTTCTCAGTCTAACTTCTCTCGTTCTAATTCTTCTCAACCCCATTCTAAATCCAATTCTGTTCAAACTCAAAATCCAAAATCTTCAACAGATTTGAAAGGAAAATCGAAGGTTTCCTCAGTCAAGAATGATCAAAAGCATTCTAAGTCCCAAACGTCAAAACCTGAATCCAAACCATCTGCAACAAATCCCAACAAAATTAAAGTTTTCACCATTAAAAAGAAAGATGAAACAACTTTAATAAAGAGAACATATCTTGTTGACATCTCTCTTACTATTCCTGTTCTTGTGAAAGGCTCACGTGGACCCAAGAAACTTTGGGTTTCTAAATCTGCTTGATTTTTGCAGGTTATCAGTGACGAGCAGTTCAACGAATAATGGTATATTGACAGTGGCTGCCCACGTCACATGACAGGGAGGAAGGAAGAGCTGAGGGAATTTCGATCTCTTCCAAACGGCGGGAATGTCAAATTCGGGAACAACTCATACGGCACAATAAAAGGTTATGGGATCATTACAAATGGAGACTTCACGATTAGAAAGGTTACACATGTTGAAGGACTACAACATAACCTCATCAGTGTATCTCAACTTGTTGGAGGTACCGGTCTTAAAGTTTCGTTTGATGATGAGGGTTCTGAAATAATAGAGAAGAAAACAAAAAGAGTGATTCTCAAATCGGAGCGCAAAGGCGAAATGTTTCCTCTTAATCTCAAACCTATCAAAGGAAATCCAGCTATCTGTCTGTTATTCAAAGCACATTCTCACGAAAGCTGGTTGTGGCACCGAAGGCTCTCCCATCTCAACTTCAAGGATATCAACAAACTTGTCACCGGAGGTCATGTTCGGGGTCTTCCATTGATCAAGTTTGATTGGGAACATTTGTGTGCTGCGTGTGAAATGGGGAAGCAGAGTCGTCAAAGTCACCCATCTATCATAAACACTAAAGTCGTTGAACCACTTGAGTTGATTCACATTGACTTGTGTGGTCCATCGTCTATTGAAAGCATTGGTGGTAGCAAGTACATTCTTCTTATTGTTGATGACTTTTCATGTTTTACATGGGTGTTCTTCCTGAAGCACAAATCTGAAGCAACTCTCAAGCTAAAGATGTTTACAAAGCAGGTTGAAGTGCAGCTGAGGAAAGTCGTTCGCAACATCAGAAGCGACAATGGGCTGGAGTTCAAAAATAAAGAACTTGAAGACTTTTTGGCAGAAAAAGGAACCAGTCACAACTTCTCAGCTCCCTACACCCCTCAACAAAACGGGATTGTCAAAAGACGAAACCAATCTTTGTGTGAGGCGGCCCGAACCATGCTAAGTATCGCTTCTCTACCTCTATATTTCTGGGCTGATGCTAATGCTGCAGCATGTTTTACGCAGAACATGTCCTATCTCAATAAGCGTTTCACTCTTACTCCTTATGAGATCATCAACAACAAAAATCCAAACGTCAAATTCTTCCACGTATTCGGCTCACGATGCTTTATCTTCAATTCTAAAGAACATCGTAACAAGTTCGACGTAAAAGCCGATGAAGGGATTTTTCTGGGATATTCTCTCACTTCGAAAGCATATAGGGTTTTAAACAAGCGTTCGAGGAAGATTGAAGAAACATATTATGTGACTTTCGATGACAGCTATGTCAAGAAGCTGAAGGCCACGGAAGAAACAGTTGGAGAAATCTTCTCTCAAACAGGCCAAGTCACAACCTCGATTGCAAATTTGTTTGAGCAGTTTGTGGAGTTATTCGATGAACCGGGGAAGGCTATTCTCTCAGAAGCCAATGCAGCAGATAGAAAAGTTGATCATCTGAAGCAAATCGTCGATCACGCTGCCAAACGACTGGGTGAAGGAGAATCAGTTCCAACTGAACCTTCTCAGCACGGTGCTTCAATTGAGGGGGAGAATCCATCTTCTTCAAAACAGCCAAGTTCACAAGTTGAGGGGGAGAACTCTTCTCCAGCTGCACCCGAAAGCTCTACTGCACCCGAAGGTACTGTAGCTCCCGAAAGCTCTACTGCACCCGAAGGTTCTGCAACACCCGAAAGCTCGACACCACCCGAAACTCCTGTAGCTCCAGAAAGACATGATACACCTGAAAGCTCATCAGTCGAGGGGGAGAATGCCGATATGTTTTATGACGATGACAGTCAATCTGAATTAGAAGAGATGGTAAATGCTGAATTGGATCCATCCTATGATCCAAGTTACCCTCCTCTTGTCAAATGGACTAGAGATCATCCTGTTTCACAGGTTGTGGGTAATGTCTCTGAAAAGGTCTTGACCCGATCACAACTGAAGGCAAAGCAAACATCTTTATTTTCAAAAGTAGAGTTATGTATGTTTAACTCCTTCGTCTCAAAAGTTGAACCAAAGACAGTGAACACTGCTCATGATCACTCTGATTGGGTTCAAGCTATGCAAGACGAACTTAATGAGTTTGAAAGAAATAAGGTTTGGCGCCTCATTCCAACTCCTCAAGATGCCTCAGTTGTTGGTCTCTAATGGGTCTTCAGAAATAAAATGGACAAGGAAGGCAATGTGATAAGAAATAAAGCTCGTCTAGTGGTGAAAGGATACTGCCAGGAGGAAGGAATCGATTATGAAGAAACTTTTGCTCCTGTAGCTAGGCTGGAATATGTTCAAATATTTCTTGCCTATGTTGCACACAAGAACTTTGAGGTCTACCAAATGGACGTAAAGTGCGCATTTCTAAATGGAGAACTCGAAGAAACGGTGTATGTGGAGCAACCTCCGAGATTCGTGAATGAAAAATATCCCAATCACTGCTATATTCTGGACAAAGCGGTTTATGGACTGAGACAAACACCTAGGGCCTGGTATGAAACGCTAACCAAGTTTTTAAAGATGTCCAAATTCGAACAAGGTTTGGTTGACCCAACCTTCTTTCGTAAGAAGGAAGGTAACCACCTTATGATTGTTCAAATCTATGTCGATGATATCATCTTTGGCTCAACGAATCCTAGCTTAACAGCTGAATTCAGAAAGCTGATGGAGACTAAATTTGAAATGAGCTCAATGGGTCCAATTAACTTTTTCCTTGGTTTAAATATTAGACAGGGACCCGAAGGCATCTTTATTAACCAGGAAGCTTACACCAAAACTGTCCTTGCCAAATTCGGCATGATGGGAGACTCAAAGGTTAAAGTTCCAATGGCGTTCGGCACCAAGCTCACTCCATCCTTGGATAAGCCAGCAGGCGATATTACACTATATCGCCAAATGATCGGTTCGCTAATGTACCTTACTGCTAGCAGGCCTGATATAATGTTTTCTGTTTTTTATTGTGCTAGATTTCAGGCGAATCCTCGTGAACCTCATATGCTTGTAGTGAAGAACATACTCCGGTATCTCAAACAAACTACCTCTCTCGGTTTATGGTATCCATCAAACTCAGGTTTCTTCGTTCAGGCCTACTCAGATGCAGACCTTGGAGGTTGTGGACTAGACAGGAAAAGCACCACTGGAGACTGCCAATTCCTTGACGGGAAGTTGGTTAGCTAGCAATCAAAGAAACATACTTGTGTATCTCTGTCTACCGCTGAAGCAGAATACATCGCAGCTGCCTCCTGTACATCTTAAGTGATTTGGATCCAAAGCCAACTCCGGGACTATGGACTCAATATGAAAAAGATCCCACTATATTGCGACTCTGAAAGTGCAATTAGGATCTGTCATAACCCAGTGCAACACTCCAAGACTAAGCATATAGCACTGAGGTATCACTTCATTAAGGATCATGTGGAAGAAGGGAACGTCGAAGTTCATTTTGTTCGAACCACTGATCAACTGGCTGACATCTTCACCAAAGCTCTTCCTGAAGCATCTTTTAACAAAATTCTACAAGGGCTTGGAATGATGGAATTGGAGTCAGTACCAAAAATTACCTCTCAAGATCAAAAGTAAAAAAAGCGAAATAGACCGAACGCTCGGGTTCGGGTCTTGATCTGGTGTACCGAAATGAACCGAATGCTCGGGTTCGGTTGTATCATCTGATCTTCGCTTATCACTCAAAGGTAGCTTTCTTGGTTGTAAATCTTTTGTATTATTTTTCCAAATTCATTTATCTTATTGTCAAAGTTCTTTTCTTCTTCAAACTTAATTTTTATGGCAACCAGAATGGACCGAACGTTCGGGTTCGGTTCCAAAAATTTTATCACCCGAAATAGATCGAACGCTCGGGTTCGGTTCCAAAGTTTTCTCAACCGAAATAAACCGAACGCTCGAGTTCGGTTCCAACATTTTTTTGTATATTCTTTTATGTCTTAATTTTTTTTTTATCAAAAATTCCAAAATCATTTTTAATTTTTTTTTTAATTTATGTCTTATTCAATTCGATCAAAAATTCCAAAAATATTTTTTTCTCCGTAAATTCAAAAATTCCAATATATATATATATATATATATATATATATATATATATATATATATATATATATATATTTGGTTCTTATTTTTTATTATTTTTTTTATGTCTCGTTGTGGGTAAATTATTTCACTAGCTAAGTGTCCCTAGAAGCATGCTGCTGTATGTGTCCAAAGCCTCATCTGATTATGAATAATAGCCTTACTGACTTGGTACAAACAAACCTTGTCTTCCCAATAAGGCTCTCATCATTATTCTAATCATGAGCTACCTAACTCTCTTCTAACATGAGATAAGAGTTGTCTGCTTGGTCTCTAATTTTATAGCAGAGGTACTTTGGTTTCTTTACAACACCTACATTACTCTTCTCCATCACATTCGCTTCACAAACGTAACCCTTGAGACTCTCAGACATTACCACTAAGGTTTATGGTTACACAATTTCTGTGTTCATGATCTTAGCTTCGTGTCACTACGTGCTAAGTGAAACCCAAAATTCAATACCTATTATGCATTGACGGTGAACAATTAATTTTCTCTAGCTTTCACTAATGAATTGACGGACTTATCCATGGGGGTACAACATGAAATCTCTATTTTCCTTTGAGTGATTCCTATGAAATTGTTAAATCCAATAACATTTCTTCCCTTGGGATCCAGTTTTTTTTTTTTTTTTTTTTTGAGATTTCACACATATATTAGTTTACCTTGCCAATTAAATTATCTCCAACCTACTTGTTCAACAGACTACATTGGTCTCACAAGTACTTCATTCGATTTCTATCTTATATCAAGATTAGGAATTCTGAATTGAAGCGAAAGCCACCCTCATAAGCCTAACTAAAAGAAGCCTTTCAACACTTCTTAATAAGTGTTTGATCGTTATTCAACGGGAAACCACACAAACACTTTAAGGTCTCTCTTGAGTTTGAAGGAAGAGATTCGTGCCCGGGATCCATTGTTTCGTGTTTTTATTAACATCACATTATCCCTCAAAAGTGTTGCTTTATTTCTTTTCTTTTACACACTCAGCACAAAAAAAAAATTTGATTTTCCAAAATTCAGGTTTCATTAATTCTAAGAAATTTTAATTGGATTGGTTATTATTAAAGGTTGTGGTTAATATTGATCCACGTGGGGATTTTACTTTAAAAGATGTCGTTTTACTCTAAAGAGATAAGATGACGACATGATGACTCTGGCGGGAGTGCAATCGCTTTGATTTCAAACGGCGCAAGAGGGAAAAGCGTGCGAATAGGAACTGTTTCATCTCCAAACGGCGCCTGATGGGAAGGCGTGTAATTAGGGCCTGACATTCTCTCTCATGCATGATCATCGGCAACCCCAACTGTTACGCATCAGTCACCTCCGAAAAACCCTTCGTTTTTCAATCGAAGATTTGGGAAGATTTTTCTCTCTCCTTTACCCACAGTATAAAAGGCAACGTGATCCACCGTTTACCTCTTAACTGCAACTAAATTTCCAGAGAGCAAGAAATCCTTCAACCTTTACTGTTCATCATCTCTCCCACTTTCTACACAGCAATGGCGGATTCTTCATCAGTTCACGCAACCTCTCACATCTTGCCCATTCGCCCACAACAGAGTTTGATCATTGACTCACTCCTCATGTGTACGATGCGTTCATGTATCCCATTATCGAATGCCTGAAGTACTCCTCCATCGCTCCTGCTCTTACCAGAGCTGAAGCTGTTCCAATGGAGTTCCTATCACAAATTTTCGCCATAGCACACTACGACAAGGTCGTCGACAGGATTTTCTTCGATGTCTTTGAGCACAAGGCGTCGATTTCAAAGCAGAGGTTTTGCTCGCTGTTAGGGTTTGATGCTGATTCTTCGAGGGTTAATCCGGAAACCATTCCTTTGGGTCATCTATTCAACATGTTCTACAGCATGGGGTACACTGAGGTGCTCACTACTGTCACGAAATTCAAAAAGTCGTGTCTGCCCCCACAATGGAATGGGATGTTCACTGTTCTTTTCAAGGGCTTATCAGAAAGAAGTGTTGGATCCGATGGGGCGAGTCGTCTGTTCCTCTCCATCATGTACGGGATCTACAATGGCATCAACATGGACTACGGGTCGGTCCTATGGCAACAACTTATCCAGAGTCTCTCTTCCACTTCCCGACACTCAGAGATCTCATATGCCCGGTTCTGGACCATTGTCACGAAATGGGTGATGGACAAGTACCACGTCCCCGTTGTCGCTGGTGCTCCAATGTCTTCGATTGGTACTTTCCATACCACGAAGATCATTGTGTTAGATGCTTCTAAGTTTCCATTCAACGGGTCTATCCCGGAAACTATGTATGGTGATGTTCCTGCTGACGGTCGGATTATCCGAACGTACAAGGAGTTCAAACGTTCTGGTCCAAGGGATCTTACTCCAGAGATGCTGAAATCAATCCATGATGCTGACAAGCCTGCTGCTAGAGGCAAAAAGCCTGACAAGGGAATACAGGTGGCAAAGGGAGCAAAAGGTCCATCTCCCAAGAAGAGGAAAAATACCAGAGCTGCTCAATCTCCAAAACAGAAGAGGAGAAAAACTCAACCGAGGCGAAAGCTGGTTATCGCTTCATCCTCAAGCAACTCTGAGGAAGAGAGTTCTGATTCTGAAGGCTCTCCTCGTGGTAACACTCCACCACGATCTCCAACCCCTGAAGTTCATGTTTCTACTTCTCCTATTTCTTCTCCACCCGTTACCATTCCTATTTCTATTCCCCCCATAACTTCCACCACTCAAATACCATCTACTTCCATCCCAGTACCACCACCAATCTTTACCGAAACAACAACCATCACCACTACCCAAGTAAGAACCAACGTATCTGATATGGGGGTTCATACTGAAGTACCAAAATCCTCCTCAGCACCCAAACCCACACCAACAACCGAACACACCACCCAACCCGAACCTACCTTTACTACCGAACCACCAGCTTCACCACCACCATCTTCTCCTACTCACGCATCAGAGGAAGAAGAACCACTCCTTGGCGGGGAGAACATGACTTTTGACTCGGTCTATTACAGTCCGTTTCAAGTGCAGAGTGATGACGATGACGACGCTCCTGTCACCAAAAGGCATCTCAAGGAGCTACATGACAAAATCGACTCGCTCATCGCCTCCTCTTCCACTTCTCAGTCATCCATATCTGAAGCTGCAATTCGGAAAATTGTTGACGCTTTCTCCAAAACTCAGCAAGTTTCCCTTGATTCAGCCACTGCCGCCATAGATGCCTCAACCAAAGCCTGTCAGGCAGCGACCGAAAAAAGTCGATAAACTATTTACTAATGCCTCTTCCCTGTTGAAATCTTTACAGGAAAGTGCTGAAGCCACCAAGACTACGCTGGAACCAATTATCAACCAGTTGGCTACATCAGTCGCTTCTGAGGTGAAATCGTTTTCTTCCCTCAGACAATCCATTTCTGACAACAACTCAGCTTTCAGAACAACCATTGAAGAGCGTCTCTCAAAGCTTCAAGAAGATTTGGCTGCCGAGAACACTCTAATGGATGTTCTTGCAAGGAAAACTACCGCTCTGAAGGTCAAGAGCATTCAACTCTCCAACTCTCAACAGGATATTGAGTCTCTTCGATCTGAAAGAGAGGTGGTTAAATCGTGTGTTTCGGATGTCCACTCTGCTATCTCCAACATCCTTGAAGCACATGATCCAATTCTCAACTATTCTGTCAGGCGTGACCTTGCAGAGAAGCTCGCTCCCGCCCTCGCTCTACTCAGCAAAATCGAAGGGCTACTTGATTTCGTGTTCATTCCGAAACAAGGGGGAGAAAAAGAACATGTGTCTCAACCACCTCCTACTTCAACAGCAACACACACCACCGAACCTCCTCCAGTAGGCCAAGCCTCCGGTTTCGGTGTGAAAGAAAAAGGCAAAAACATTGCTGAGGAGAGTGATGAAGATGATGATAAAGAGACAATTGCCGACATTCTGAAGCGGCAAAGTCGAAATAACGAGGCTGACATCAGTGCTCGTGTGGCTAGAGAGGCTGAAGAAGTCGAAAGGAAACAGAAAGAAGCCCACGACCTTCTTGAGAGCAGGAAAACTCTTTTTCCTTCCTGGACTCTTGAGAGGCTGATTAAGGAAGCCATTGACACACCAAGTATCTTGTGGCTAGAACCTGTGATCTCTTTAGATCGTTCTAACACAGTCGACTCACAGTTCGACATGCCACTGACCCGAAAGGCATTTATCTTTCATGCCTTCTCCAACATTACAGAGTTCCCTCATCCTCATCCACAGGTTGATCGGGACTTAATCAATTTTTATCTGAAGGCTGCTCAACCCCAATACCAGACTTGGAGCACTCAGAAAATCGTCAATGTTCGGATTCTGAAGCCGTACAGGGAAGGCAACTTCACCAACGTTCGGTTCAAGGTACTTCGGGGATTTGCCAAGACCGAACATGCCATCTCACTTGCAGATCTTCCCAACCTTAATCCCCATGATTGGATTATCCTGCACAACATCCTTCTTACAAACGAAGCTGAATATGGTCCGATCATCGACCATTTTAAGAGGATGCTTGTATGCTACATCATGGAAGTTGCTTTGATGGATCAGGAGATTGCGAGCGTGTTTAAGAAGAAACCTACCATATCTCCTGTTGGCTCTGCCAGTGATCTCAATATGATGCAGATGGAGAAGATTGACCCAATGAGAAACTCTGTCATGTTTACCAGGAACGAAGGACAGAAATGTCTTTTCGCCTTGTCAGACAAACATCTCTACACCACTGCCTGTTTGGAACACGTTTTGGGGATCATCCATCGATGCAAGCAGAACACAGTGGATGATGTTAAGTACTTTGATGATATGATTCAATGGTACATTCGGTTCAGACAGACTATCCTGGCGCTGATCTCACGTCTATTTGATACAACAAAGAAGGTTCCCGCTGCTGGCCCAAGCAAGAAGAAGAAGTAGTCTCGCTCCAATTTGACGCAAAGGGGGAGATTGTTGGGTCGTATTTTGTGTTGCATCTATTAGGCTCATTAGTTAGTCTAATATGTATCTCCAGTATGGGCCTGTCCATCCGTGAGTTGTGTAGGGTTTAGTATATATAGGTGCTTGCATGCATCTTAGAACAAAGAGGACGATTAGTAACGTTTAGAGTTTTATTTGTTCAGCAAGTTTATTGTTCTTGTTTTGTAACCCTATTATCCTCTACAGCGGAAGTTCTTAGTCGAGCTCTGCTGAGGATTGAGTAATCTAATCATTCGATACATCTTGATTCATACTTAGGTTATTTACTGTTTTTGCATTCATCGCTTACCTGTTAAGAAGATCTAATCGATCATCAAGTTAATTAATAACTTATCAGCTTCAATGCAATCCGTCACATAATCTTCAATTTCAGCTTCACCTTGCTTCTGGGGTTGAAAAATTGAATGTTGAAAGAATAATCTTCATTTCTTGCTCCTTCGAATGCGAATTCTTCGATGCTCACGGACGAGGCTTTGGCTCAGAAATCTTCAACACAAACTCCATGAGTGTTATCTATACCTAAATTCACTTTTCAAGACAAAACAAAACTAAAAGAAAACTTAGCACACAAATTAAAACAGAAACAAAAATATTTTTGTATTTTTGATTTTTTTTGAACAAGAAATAAAATAGAAATAACACTATTTTTGGATTTTTTATTTTTGAATTTTTCTGATTTTTTTAAATTTTTAATACTCCCCTAATATTTAAATTAGAAGAAACTATGACAAATTTAACGAAAATAAAAATGATATCTAACTTTAAGAGAGATTTGGGATCAAAGTTTTTAGACACCTTTATCCACTTGTCGGTACCTTTCATATTCACATCTTTGTCTGGTCGATCGTCGGTATTGTTGTCCACTTAAACACTAAAAATTGTGATAAATTTAGGACATACTATTTGTTACAAGACAGGTGAACTTAAGTTCCTAGATATTATATCTGATCCTAAGTTCCTAGATACTATATCTTAAGGACCATTCATCTGACGACGACCAGGGATATTGTGGTCTACCTAAATTGAGCAGCGAGATCTACAGACAATCTGTATGTGTTCAATTTTAAGTGTACTAGAACGTGTTTCCCGCTTCCTAATATTCCCCAACCATCAAGAACTTCCAGAGTACTCCTTACACCGAGTGAGCAGACAACCATTCAGAGAGAGGATATATTGAGAATTATATTACTTATTACTTCATAGGGGTTGAGAAATAGAAGGTTGCATATGTTGTGTACTAGGTTGGATTAGAAGTCACACAAAGGAGACAGCATATGGCTAACAGATAAGAGGAATTTCAAATATATAACATGCAGAGAAATAGAGTTGCATATGTTGTGTACCAGGTCGGATTGGAAGTCATGCAAAGGAGACAACATATGACTAACAGACGGACAGAAAAAAAATGATATTCTACAAACCTAATTTATCGTAATTTACCAGTCGCTCAATCCAATCGAAATTAAGGACAAAATCTGCACATCGAGGAAAAGTTAAACGACGGTTCTAAGTACGGGTTATTTAATGTGACCGATAGATTCCCATGTATATCTCCCTGCTCAACCTATCTGAGCGTCGTGATATCAAGTTAAACAGATCTAACTAGGTCAAAGTTTGTCAAGTCCTTAAATTCATTAGGTTCAACTCTCCCCAGTTAAGTCCATTTAAAATCTTTCGTACCTACCAGCGCATCGAACACAGAGCGTAGATGATTCAACTTAGGTACGTTACGCCGATTCAGATTGCCCGTTATCACTTGCTAATTTCATTTCCCAAAACATCTCTCTCAAACACATTTCATTTACACCATATAATAATTTTTTTTTAAATATTCTAATTTTTGTTTTGTTTTTATTTCTCCCCCTAAATTTATGCATAGGAGAGAAACGAAAATAAATGCGCAAATTTAAACTATCCTAAAACAAAAATTAGTCTTTAGAGCGAATCAACTTAAGAAAAACTCAGGAGAATAGAGAAGAAAACGCAAACCTTAATTCACCGATTGAATCTGCATTCAGAAGGTCTGAGAACAACACGACTAATCTCAGAACAGATCTGAAAATTCTTCATATTGTTAAGCACTAACCCCATGAGTGATCCCTTCCTTTCTTCCCTTCCCGCAAAGGACACATACTCTCAAATAATGTTCTGAGTGTTGTACAGTTGAGAGATGTCCCCAATCATGTGCCAGGAGAAGCCACTACCAACAAACCAAAGTCTGATGATATGCCCCCATAGCTGCTCCGACACAGAGCAGGATCAGTTGGTCTTTGGAACCCAGTCCATTTTGAAACTGGGTCGACCTTTTTCATCAACGCACGATACTCTCTCCCATGACATATTCTGCTTATCACAAACAGAATATGTAGAAATATTAGAATCATTAATTGATTTGGGAGTTTTCACCTTTGGTACCCATCTATATTTGGGTTTAACCCATTTCTTGTTCGATCCGATGGGTGCCTCGGCACTTCATTTGGAACTTGAAGCCGGCTGCCTAGATGACTTTGACCTAACCGGTCTTGGCTTCATAGGAGCATCTCTTGAACTAGGCTTCTGGGCCAGCATTCCCTTCTTGTTCTTGGGATTTTGATTCTTGGCCTTGTTAAATTGATTCTTCGCCTTCTGCGCGTTCCAATCGCTATTGTCTGAACGTGACCTTGAGGGGTTTCTTTTGAAGTATCTCCCTCTTTGTGCGTTCTGCCAGCCTTGTGCATAGTAAGGAACGTATGCGCGATTTGGACAGTTTCTGGCAATGTGTCCAGGTGTTCCACAGTGAAAACAAGTCCTTTTCTTCACTAGTAAATTGTTTCTTCCTGCCCCTGGTGGCATATCCTTGCCTCGTTTCTTGTTGTTCCCACATGCACACTTGCCACAAGAACTCTATTGCATTGGAATTGGTGGTCTGTATTTCTCAACGGCAGGTTGATCAGAAGCAGTTGAGTTCGAAGCAACAGATTCAGAGTTCAAGGAGTCATCGGTTTGTTCAATAGTGTTCTCCTTGTTCTCATCTTCTGCTACTTTACCTGCACATGAAGTAGCAACATTAGTATCTTTAAAATTAATAACTCCTCCTGACACAAATCCAACTCGTTTGCCATATCGAAGATGTGGCTCCCTGTCAGTTTCGTCCTGTGTCATAGGGATGGATGTGTAGTTATGATTATAAGGAGGAGGTACACTATCATACCCTAGACCCTTTTTGGATTTTCTTTGAATTTTAATTGGGTTTCATATAAGGAATCGACTATCTGACTTGACGCAGTATAATTTTTGAAACTGACATCAGTTTTTCCACACTTAATTTTTAAAGCGTCAAGTTCTTCAGTTACAGCAGCAAGTTGTCTCTTAATATAGTCATAATTTTCACACTTGTTGCTATACTCTTCCTGAAGCTTCCTAAAGTCCTTGGTTTTTGCTTCTAATTCAACCTTCAGGGGTTTCTGTCGTTTCCTGAGTTGATATCCTTCATATCTCAGGTCCTCAACTTCTCTTTTTAATAAATCAATTTGTTCCCGAAGAAATTTAATCGTATCTTCACTAGATAGTGTACATGAAGCTTCACATGATTGAGAATCCGAAACTTCATTGACCGAGATGTTTGCAGAACTCATTGTATTTCCACACTTCAAAGCATCAAGTTCTTCAATTACATCAGCAACATTAAGATGATTGAGATCTTTTGTCTTCTTGATGATAGCCACGTCCATATCCCACGATTTTGGAAGTGAATTCAATAGCTTTTTGTTTATCTCAGATTTAGACAAGAAGATCCCAGCTATATTCATCTCGGTAATAAGTGTAGTAAATCGCTGCAACTGAGTTTCGAGGGTTTCTCCAGGGATATAATCGAAAATGTTGAAATTTTGTCTTAACATATCCTGACGACTCTCTTTCATGTTTCAACTCCCTCGTAGACCTTAAAATCAATTAAAAGCACAACTAGAAGCTAAAATAAGACTTAAAAGTCAAAGCCTTTGATTATAAACCTCAAAAGTCAACCTTAAAAGTCAAATTAAAAAAGTTAAACTCGAAAGTCAAACTTCAAAAAAGTCAAACTTAAAAGTCAAATTTAAAAAGTCAAACTTAAAAGTCAAATTTAAAAAATTAAACTCAAAAGTCAAACTTAAAAGTCAAACCGAAAAGCTAAATTTGAAAGTTTAAAAGTTAAACGAAAAAGTCAAAGTTTAAAATCAAAGATCAAACTTGGAAGTCAAAGTCAAAATTTTAAATAAAAAGTCAAAAATAAAATATAATTTTATTTATTAATTTTAATTTAATTTATTTATTATTATTATTTTTAATTTTATTTTGGATGATAAAGAAATTTAAAATTAAAAGGAATTGATTTTTGGGGTTAAAAGTGTCAAAATTGCGAAACTTGAAGCGAAAAAGACGGGTTATCTTTTAAATTTCGGAGGAATAAAACAAGAAGTTTGCTAGTTGAGATGCTAAGGCGTTGTGTTTGGGAGTTGGAGGTCGCGGGTTCGATCCCCAGCGCCTCCAAAGTCGAGTCCTCTTTTTTTATTGAACCACTGATGCGAGTTGCTACTTAGCCGGCCACTGAGCCGCTGAGCCGAGCCGCAAATTCTGAGCTGTGATCCGAGCCGATCCAAGCCAGCAAACCACCGGCGACCGTGAACAGTTTCCGGTCGCAAACTCTGGCCATGAACTGTTTCCGGCAGTAAGCTCCGGCCGTGAACTCCGAAACCCTAGCCGCCGACCGCAAACTCCGATCAAAAACAACGATTTTTCGACCTTGAAGCTCCAAAACTCGATTAAAAACCCTTTTTTTATGAAAAACACGAAGAACAAACCCTCCTTATTTTTGAGAGATCTATCCAAAAACGCAAAAATATTTCGAAAATAAGATCAAATAATGCCCCAAATCTGACAAAATTGACTGATACAACTTGGCTTTGATACCAATTGTAAGTCCCTAATCTGCCTGTGTATCAATCAGATCTGTTTGATTGGGATTCCACACCATCAAACGGATATGATTGATACACAGGCAGAATAGGGACTTACAGTTTCGCGCTCGTTACATCCCATGGGTTGAGCGGGAATGATTAGCCCATGAGTTTTTGAGTTTGAGACAGGACGGGGAGTCGTTGACGGAGATCACTCGCATGTTCACAGAGAGAGAAATGTTCTGCCCGGAGTTTGCTTCCGAGCAGGCTTACATGACACGTTATCTAAGCATGCTCAAGACTGACATTTGACAGTTTATGTCAACCCAACGATGTGATACTCTCCTAGATTTACAAGAGGTCGCAAGTCGGCATGAGTTGGATATTGAGCTACAGTTAAGGGAGCAGCGACAGGCCCCGACACAGTTGCAGCCAGCGTCGAAGCAGTCTAAAACCGATGATGCTAGGACTCGGGGACAGCCAGCCTGCACTTGTGGGAAGTGAGGATAGGCTCATTTAGGGACGTGCCGATCAGAGAGTGGGCGCCACCGATGTGGCAAGTAGGCCATCAAGACACGGATTGCAAGCAACAGACTTCGACTCCCGGAGTCAGACTTTGTTATCATTGTGAGCAGGTGAGCCATATGAAGGCCCAATGTCCTCTACTAGCCGCCAAGCCGGCGCAGGCTCCAATGCCAGCTATATTGAGGATCGCAGATATGAGGCCAGTTAAAGTAAAGCCTCCGAAGGCTCAGGGGCGTGCCTTCCAGCTTACAGCCGAGGAGGCCAGGGCAGCGCCGGGCGTGGTTCCTAGTATGTTTCTATCCTCTATTTCTTTTATTATACATGTTTTATGCTTATCTGTTGTACATGTGATTAGGTGCGTTTTTAGTGAACTCCTTGCCTGCATGGGTTTTATTTGACTCAGGTGGCGAGTCGATCGTTTGTATCTCAGACATTCAGTAGGGAGTTTAGTGTGCTAGTAGGCAACTTAGAGTGTCCGTTGTGAGTCTCCATCGCCAAAGTACATGGGGTTTCTGCTTCTTCAGTCTACCGAGGATGTGAGTTCAAGATCTTCAGGGTATCCTTTTTGATAGACTTGATTCTGATTACCATGAAGGAGGTGTGCGTGATTGTGGATGGACTGTCTTAGTCGTTTCGGTGTCATGATTGATTGAGAGGGTCAGCAGGTGGTGGTTCGAAACCCAAGTGGGGGAGAACTGATTGTATATGGAGAGGGCACCAGAGTAGGATCAGGGTTTTGTTCAGCTTCCATGGCTCGATAGTATCTTCACCATAGGTGTGCAGGTTATCTAGCTTATGTGGTGGATACGCGAGCCATGGATCAGATTTCAGTTTCAAAGGTTCCTATAGTCACGGAGTTTGCTGATGTGTTTCCGGAGGTGTTGCCAGGGATACCTCCGAAGAGGCAGGTCGAGTTTCTAATTGTACGAGTAACGTCTAGAGACTCATTTATGGTACTTTAGGTTCTTAGGGGGGGGGGGGGGGGGGGCGTGTGTGTGTTGAGAGTTTAGGATAATTGCATAAATTGTATAAAAACTTTCCTTCATTTATGCAGGGGAGGGGGGTTACGAAGGAGATTGTCGAAAGATTAATCACTAGCCGCCTTCTAATTGTACGAGTAACGTCTAGAGACTTATCGAAGATTAAAAATGAAATTTCAACATTGTATATGCGAATTGGCATGAAATATATTTTTCTAGGTATTCCTACGGAGTCTTTTCATATATATATATATATATATATATATATATATATATATATATATATATATATATATATATATATATATATATATATATATATATATATATATATATAATAAGAATAAAATATTTTGTAGGAATCATCGCACAAATTACTCATCGATGTGTTTTTCCGAATCATATTATTTTTATACGAAATAATGATTCATCTTGTTATTTAACCAAAAATCATTAAAATGATGCACATTTATTCTTCATACCTACTATTAGTTTCTTTTAATTTGACTTGATTATATATATATATATATATATATATATATATATATATATATATATATATAGAGAGAGAGAGAGAGAGAGAGAGAGAGAGGTGGGTTCAATTGAGAAAATAAAAAAGGTTGAGAATGGGGGAATCATTCTCAGCCACTCATTTAATCTAAGCTTAAAAAGACACGGTGTCAAACTTGTAAATATGCTAATAACCTTCAATGTCAAATACGTAACTATAATTCGATAACAGTTCGTGACTTCGTTCATCCTCAAAATTTCTCCTCCAACCTTCAACAATCATCCAGATTTCTTTAACTAAACCATCATCAATGTCATCCAGTGTTAATCAATCATCAATATTCGTAGCTGGGAGGTTCGTCGTTCAAGACAAATTCTCAACCCAAATTCATCAATTTCATCGATTTATTAAAGTTTGGAACTGGAATTTCCCAGATTCGCAAACGAAATCAGTTGGAATCGGAATTTCTTCGTTGTTCATGAAATTGGAATCAGAGTTCTTGACTCGCAGTCACGGTCGACATTGAAGGACTCATAATTGGTACTCACAGATTCCCAATCGGATTTTCGAAAATCAAAATCAAAATGAGAAATCGATCACACATAGGTGTCGCGTCTAAAGTCGAAATCGGAAGTATATGATGATTTTTTGGAATTGATAGCTTGATGTTTTTAACATTTTTAAAATAGTTAACTTGTATGCACTCCAACTGTTTGATGAAATGCATAAACTAAATTACCACGTTATATTCCTATATGAATATGCTTTCTCACTTGAGTCAATATATGATTATTAAAACAAAAAAACGAATATGCAAGTTTGTATGTTATTCATATGTGAATAATATCTAAAAATTATATATATTTGTGAAAACACATTGTAATATTCATATGTGAATATACTGTGTAATATTCACAAGTGAATATACTATGTATTATTCACATGTGATATACCACGTAATACTATATAATATTCAGATATGAAAATATTATCTAATATTCATAAGTGAATATACCATCTAATATTCACAAGTGAATATACTATGTAATATTCACAAGTGAATGAATCATCTAATATTCATAAGTGAATATATTATCTAATATTCACAAGTGAATATACTATGTATTATTCACATGTGATATACCACGTAATACTATATAATATTCAGATATGAAAATATTATCTAATATTCATAAGTGAATATACCATGTAATATTCACAAGTGAATATACTATGTAATATTCACAAGTGAATGAATCGTCTAATATTTAAATATGAATATATTATGTTTACTATATGCTATATTCATATTTGAATGATACTTAAAATCTAAAAAAAAAAAAAAAAAATTAATCATAGTTTTTATTCATAAGTGAATAACAAATGTACTGTAGAAAAAAACTTGATTCATCTTTAATCACTTACGAATAATGATAGCTGAAAATATATAAAAAAATTATTTTATTTTAAAACTATATCAATATGGATGTCTATTTGTAGAGAATAAAAACTCATTAATTTTTGTATATTTAAAATAATTTTTCGATAAAAATAACTCTTAAAAATTTAAAAAAAAAACGAAAAAAATTATGTTTTTATATATATCAAGGTAATGTTTTGCATAGTTTAAAGAAATATGTTTTGTTGGAAAACACATGTGTATTCTTTTCCCATTTCTGCTAGTATGACGGATTCTTTACGACAAAAATAAATGAGTGGCTGAGAATGATTCCCCCATTCTCAACCTTTTTTTTTTTCTCAATTGAACTCTCCCTATATATATATATATATATATATATATATATATATATATATATATATATATATATATATATATATATATATATATACTCTTGATTAGACTACTTAAATATAATTACAATGTTGCGTATGAAAATACACAGAAATAATATATATATATATATATATATATATATATATATATATATATATATATATATATATATCAAATAAGAATGAAATATTTTATAGAAATCATCGCACAAATTAATCATTGATGTGTTTTTCTAAATCATATTATTTTTGTATTAAATAATGATTCATCTTGTTGTTTCACCAAAAACATTGAAATGATGCACATTTACTCTTCATACCTACTATTATTTTCTTTTAATTTGATATATATATATATATATATATATATATATATATATATATATATATATATATATATATATATATATATATATATATAAACACTCTTGATTAGATTACACAATGAAAACTACAATGTTGCGTATGAAAATACACATAAATAATTATTTTTTATTTCATACTTTATATATATATATATATATATATATATATATATATATATATATATATATATATATATATATATATATATATATATATATATATATATGGTCTAGTTCTAGTGACCACTTTCTTTTCGGTGAGGACACGTGAACACACCCTAATAGCATTGAAAAAAATCTTAAAAAAATACAAATCATAAAATCGAGTACAGTAGTATATCCGAGAGAAAAAAAAATTAAATTTTTTTTGTATCATTAAAATTGAATCATGGATCATTATATCCGTTTTTTTCTCTCCAATGTAGTATTATGCTTGATTTTACGATTTTATAGTTTTTTTTAGATTTTTTATCAATTTTTGAAGGCGTCCTCACAAGTTCTCACTTTAAAAAGAGTTCTCACGCGATTTTATCTCTCTCTCTCTCTCTCTCTCTTTCTCTCTCTCTCTCTCTCTCTCTCTATATATATATATATATATATATATATATATATATATATATATATATATATATATATATATATATATATATATATGGAAAAGTGAGTATACCTTGAAAAATATATAAGATTAGGTACCATACTTATAATATTACTGTCATTTTTTTTATATATGCATTGTAATGTCTAAATTTCTGAAAACACAACTCCTAACTTGATTTACTTCCAATATATTTATTGTTTGGGTGTGTATGTGTGTGTGTGTATATATATATATATATATATATAGATAGAGAAATTAAATATCATACTTCTTTTCGTTCGTAAAAATTCTCTTACCATATGGAATACTGATATGTGTAACATTTAATACACATTTAATGATATTTTAATATATTAATATAACGCATGTCATCATTTAATTCAGTAAAAAGATTTGTAGGAAAAAAAACAGGAGGATATTTACTTTCTTATATATATATATATATATATATATATATATATATATATATATATATATATATATATATATATATATATATATATATGCGTTGTAATGTCCAAGCTCTTAAAATGCAACTCCTAACTTGATTTACTTCCAAAATATTTATAAATTGAAGCATTATTAGGTGCGAGGCACGCAGAGACACGCATGATAAGATTTTATAGAAATTATAACATTGCTACAATTGTTTGGCTATGATGGGGAATCAGATATTATTGAAATGATTCAATCGAGAGATGAGTCACACTTCGTTTTCAATTAAAATTTTAGAGTCATACTCTAGTAACTACAAATTATATCTTGAAATTTGTTTCATACTAAGTAGGTTTATAACACCTCATGAAATATGGAGTAATAATGTGTTCTTACTCTAGCACAGTGGAATTGGAAGTTGTGATATTTTGGTTAAAAACAAAGGATGAACTAATACAAATTCATGAAGTGTTTCTTGTCCAGAATTCACACTACCTTTTGAATATTTGCTTTTGCTCGTCAAGGAATGTTCCTTTAGAGAGAAACTTATATGTCAATAAGTTAGTGGGAGTCTTATTAATCTTGAAGAGTTTTAGGAGTCGATCAAGAATAACGTTTTAGTTATCACTAGCATACGAATAGAGGTTAATAACCAATCGTGTTAAGTTGACACATTCTTGTTTCTTTGCACCTTCCAGTTGATTTTGCAATGCTTATGAGTTCTAGGGTTTTCATTTCACTGCAAAATGCAGAGCACGTTTTTCAGCGATAGTACAATGATCAATGGAAGTGAGCTGCTTAAATAACATGAAAGCGCCAGTAGGCCCTTGTGCTACCAGAAGGCATGGAATTAAGAACAAGTAAAGTTCAGCCAATGAAAGCTAAATTAGAATTTGAATTTGTCATAAACCTTGTCTTATGATTATAGGTTGGAAATGATAGATTCACATGGATGAGAATACATACACCATAAAATCTAGGGGTCAAAAGGTTTCTCTCTAATTCATGAAAATGATTCTGAGGAAACACTTTCGCTAGTAGATTTGAAAATTTTAATGAATATCAATATGGTTAGTGTTTATGTTAATTGTGTTCTATAATTCATAATATGATTACGACTTCCTTTTTCATAGTTCAAATTGTGAGAAATAGCAAAGATATGTCTTGAAAGTTCAATACATATGCCTATAAGTTCTGAAAGGGGTTTGAACACACACACACACATGTTATATAATGAAGGTGTACAAGGTTGTGAAGTCTAGTCAAATTCTTATCGAAGCATCACGTATTAGAAATATGAAATTTAGTAAGAAAGTCAAGAGCGTTGATTTCTAGAAGTCCAGTTAATTTTTGGGTACATGTCAAAGCTAGTAGGAGCATAATTGTTATGCAAATGGAAGCATAATTGTTATGTGAGTGGGAGCATAATTGTTATGTTAAGTGTTGCAAGTTGACAATACTCTTTATAGGAAACAAACTCTGCAAATTTTGGAAATGGTTTACGTATAGTTAGACTTAGGGTAGAGGGCACTCGTACTTCTTTTCGAATCTAAAAGTTTGCATTTAAGGTTTTAAAAGAACTTAGTCTTGGACATATATGAATATCATGTTGAAATGATTCAACATAGGAAGTTTTATATATGGAAATATTATAGCAATAGAGATTGAACAGATATCAAGTATTTATGCAAAACATTATGAATCGAGTCCCATATGCTTTAGATGTAGGATCGATTGTATATGCTATAATATACACTTGTTCTGATTTTTCTAAATCCTTTAGGCATTGAGAGGGAAAAAGACTAGAACTTTCTGTTACTAAAGTTGTTAAACAACTGTCAAGAATATTATGATGTTTTACCAAAGGATTGGTTGCTTGTGGACATTGGAAGTATAGTATTAATTTGGACGGACCATATTGAAATAATTTTGAGTGGAGGTGACTCTTGTTCAATATTGATGGTCATATGGAAATGTAGAAAAGTTTCATTAATGGGAGTTGATGATTAAAGTCTACATATAAGTTAGAAACTTTAATGCAAGGAAGGTGTTCATGGAGTGTATCTTGACTTTAAGACTTCATTACGATGGTATTGTTTTGAAGTCACAGAAGGTACAATGGAACATTTTGTAATATCGTTGGCAAAGTCTCTGTGACTTTGAAGGTTTGGCATCACAAGAGGATATTGCATGAGAAGTTGAGTTTTAACACATTTATTAGTACCAAGAATTTGAAATTTTGAAATGAGTATCATTGGAATAATGTCCACTTGATTTGATCGTATAGGAAGGGTCGTTGAGATACATAGTATGCATGTTTATAACATGGCATGACTGATGTTTAGCTCAAGTGTTTAGTTGATAACTCGAAACGTCATGCAATGAATAAAGTCTAATTAAAATGGTGATTAAATTATAAGAGTTTTGTTTATATTCAGTAGTTTTGAGACCATAGTTAGTCAGGTTATTATTGTGTTTCACTTCGCATGTTTACTTCCCGAATAATTGTATTATTCAAAACTCCACAATCGATCATACTTTTGGAAGTAAGTAGCGAATTAAGACTATCATAAATTGAATTGTAGATTGTCTAATGGTTTAGACATAGAAATGGTTTTGCTACAATGTTCATGAATACTTGGAAAATGGGGATAATAATGAGTAATTTTGAGACAATATCTTATATTCTTAAAACGAAGACATAGGAGTTGTTGTTTACGAGTCAGTTGTGCATTGATAATGTGTGAACGCATTACTAACTTGGTGTTATAAAACGTATTATTGTCTGTAATTTAATAAGTAAATAGTGCAAGCATATAAGTCGAAGTTTATTCGTTCCTTTTGCCCTAACGACATAAGCGATTTCTGTGGGCCCCTCGATGATTTGATGTCGACATCTAATGTGCTTGGCCAAGCCTGGAATGAATTGATGTATTTAATTAGTAGTCTGATCTCAGTCGTCATAAATCAGAAATCAGAAACAAAACTTGACAATGAGATTGATTATAACCCATGTCTCTTGTCCATACAATATCTTGTAGAGAATAGGAATATTTTATCACTTATCTTAGGACACATAATTGATAGGGTTAGAGTTCGTCAACAGCTTTGAAAGATACAATTTGCTAAACAGTTTTTGAAGAATCTATTGGAAACTATAGTTATTAGAATTATCCAAGTGGGAGACTGTTTGATTAGGTAACTAAGCTCATAACTAAAATTGGTATATACTTAAACTGATAGTAGCACAATCCTTTTGGTTGCCCTTAAAACTAGCAACTGGACACATGATTTTAGAGAATGTGGTTAATTTATTATTTGATGACTAAATTGGAATAAATGATTTGTTAAAATATTATAAGAATAATATATTAATTTGAAATAGTAATATTTAATTAATATTTAATAAAAAATTAGTTGGAATTAATTTCAAGATTAAAATAATTAATTAAAAGTGCATGGACTGACTTGTAATTGTTTAATAGTTGAGGAAGACACACTCTAGAAACATCCATAAGGTGGGGATGGTTTCATGGAGCCTAAGGGTTTCTAGAATAATCCTTGGTGGATAAACAGGAAAGTGGATAATTACTCGATTTAAGGTAATCTTGGATTTGGGCTAATCTAGGGTTTCTTGACAGCACTGCAAATAATGCTATTACCCTATAAATTTCTGCCATCTGTTCTTTGGAAGAATTTCAGCGGATTTTGCAACCTCTCTCCTCTTTCTCAATCATCTTCCATTGCTGGTATTGGGTGTGAACCATTAGAGATGTGACATTTGTTACGCTTGCTCTCAAGGCTTCAACAACATAATGATTTGAATTCCTATTACTATATAGTGATCAAGGTATGATTATTCTAACCCTAAGTCAGTGTGTGTATGTAAATAGGTAACACATGACTAGAGATAGGTCAATGTTTATATAAAAATGTATGATTATATGTATGGATTTAATGAGAAAACATAAAAGTATAATGCTCTCTAGAATGATACTTATGCAAGTATCATAAACTAAACAAAGAGTGTGAGAAGGTATCTAAATTGGGGAAATAATGCCTACAGTGGAACATTAGAAAATTGATATGCAAGTGTGTATAATGAAGTTAACAAAAGATTTGAATGAGACTATATGCGTATACAAGCAAATAGTTTTGGAAAAATCATATAATTAATAACTATGATGCTAAAAGTGGTAAAGGTGTAATTTTATGTGAAGTTATGAAGGAAAAGAGTTGACACACAAAGTAGATGACAAATACGATTATTTAACCGAACTGAAAGAATGAAAATATATATAGTATTTAATTCAATCTCATTAAGCCAAATTTTCCAAGGACTTGACAGGTTAAGCCAAACCCCAAATCCTAAGGTGACTTTTTGATTAAAGTCAAATCGGAACAACATGTTGTCCTGTCTTGTGAGGCTGTATAGGTTGTTATACTCCAAATTTTAGAAAATAATTACAAGAAAAAGGTTGTAGAAAATCAAGTCTAGTTTTCAAAAAGGCCCAATTATGTCCCATTTGGAGCTGTATATTCGGATTTATGACCAAAACACCAAGAGGGGGTCAATATGGGAAATCTTAAACTTTAATGCAAACGGGCATAAAAATAATTGTGTTATTAACATCATAGTTGTCAAAGTATTAAACTTATATAAAACTTACTAATGTTCTTATTTGTCTTGTATTAAGGGGGAGAGTGACACCTCAAGTGTTTACAAGATCGTAGTAAAAAAAAACACTTATGTGTCAAAGGCGAGTTAATCTTTATGGAATTTAAGTACTTTGTTAGGAAATTCCATATTTTAGAGGGACTAGAATGAACTTAGATTTTTTAGATTTCATGTAACTCTATTGTTATGTTGGTTCCTTTTTGTGTATGAGAATCTACGATGCATCACATTCAAGATTATTATTTATGATGTGATGGGTGTGGTATGCCCATGCTAGTAAAATGGTTTTGTGTTGATTGTTTTTTCACTATACATGTTATAATTTCTTTGAAATAACTGTCTATGATGATTATGACAAAATCATGTTAGTGATGTGATATGCCATAATGATGCTATGATGATATGTGTGTTATATTGTATGTTGATGTGAAATTATTAACTTGTTCACTAATTTGCATGTCCACATAATAAGTAACTTGAGAAGTAATATTCTCTTAAATGATGATAATAAATATGCATGATTACTTAGGAAGGTTAAATATCTAAATTCCTTATATGATGAATTAATAACTTATTATAATAAAAAAAGGGGGATACACTTAGCAGGGGTTAAGGGTAGCAACCTAGATTAAGGTGTATTTTATATGGATTATGAGGTGCCAAATTTGTTGGAATATACCTATAGAATAAGAGACTAATCCAACATATGCATCTGGTGATTTTTCTAGACAATCATTTGAGGTGGGTCGACTGGAGTGATGTTGGCATTAAGATGGGGCTAGCGTAAAGATCATATGGGATTTGGGAGGTTTAACATTGTGTATTGGCACCACTTATACTAATCCAAAACGAAAACTCGTCTACTTGTATATGCAATGTCGGAGTATAGAACACAACAAATCATGGGCAAGGTTATGGGTGATAATCGCGTCTCACTTAGTGTATTGGGTCGTTCCAATCACGTTAGTAGTGAATATGATACTTACATTGGGGTTACTAATAAATATATAGGCCTGTAAATGGAACGTACAAAGGTGATTAGAGGAGAATAATTATTAATGATGAATACGAAGATCAATATTATTTAATAATATTATAGTGATAAATGAAGTAATCATTGTTGGATTAGGTTTCTAAGCCCAAAACTATAATTGGTATATACTTAAATTCATAGTAGCACAATCCTTTTAGGTTGTCCTCAAAACTGACAATTGGACAGATGATCTTGGAGAATGAGGTGAATTTATTATTTGATTAATAAATTGAAACAAATTATTTGTTAATATATTTTGAGAATAATATATTAATTTGAAATAGTAATATTTAATTAATATTTAATCAGAAATTAATTGGAATTAATTTTCAAGATTAAAAGAATTAATTAAAAATTCATGGACTGAATTGTAATTGTTCAATAGTCGAGCAAGAGGCAATCTAGATCCATCCATAAGGTGGGGACGGTTTCTTGGAGGCAAAGGGTTTCTAGAATAATCCTTTAAGGATAAACAGGAAAGTGGGTAATTACTAGATTTAAGATAATCTTGGAGTTAGGCTTATCTAGGGTTTCCTGACTACACTATAAATATGGCTATTTCCTATGAATATCGACAATCTGTTCTTTGGAAGAATTCCAACCAATTTTGGAGCCTCTCTCCTCTTTCTTAATCATATTACGTTACTAGTGTTGGGTGTGAAGCATTAGAGGCCTAACATTTGTGACACCTGCTCTCAAGACTTCAATAACAAAAGGATTTGAATTGCTATTACTATATAGTGATCATGGTAATATTATTCTAACCCTAAGTTGTGAATTTCGAAATCGTAGTCGCATGCTTGGGCTCTATGTTTTACTGTATGTTCAATTAGAGAAAAATAGATCAATTTATTTAGGGTTGCATGAGCACATATGATTTTTTGTTATGCTCAAAACCTATCAATAATTAATTACAAAGAACCATAAATAAGTGTAACTAAATGTAAAAGCTCTAAAGAATAATAATATTTAAGCATTATTGTGTTGTTTATATGATGTATCTAACGTCATACTATATAAGTGTTTGATTTCATGTTTATATGATGAATATGATGCCATGATATGAGAGTATTTGAATGCATGATTGTATGATACTTCGTTTGATCCATTAGGGATATGTATGTTGCTTAACACTATATTTATGATTAAATCAGTTAGAATATGCGGCCACTTGTTCATTTTCTTGCTGTTTTTGCTCTGCAAATTAGTACATGTAGCATGATTTGATGGCAATGTGAGAATGGGGACTTTTTTTGGGTAGTTAGATTAGGTTTATTTTAGTAAAGATACCAGTTTGGACATGTCATTGAGTTTTTATTTACTTTTCGTTTGGAGAACTTGTTTTTAGGATAGTTTTACGAACAATAATTTTGATTAAAGTTGTTTTGGTTCTAAAATAAGTTTGGTGATGTCTTCACAATATTGAAAATAAAACTTTCACTAATGTATTCTGGTAAAAATTATTTAAAATAAAAAGATAACATTCAGGTGAAAAATCACGATGTTACAAGTACATATCAGACGATGTGAGCGAACTGAATACAAAGGTCGGTGTTGTGACTCACAATATAGATTGGCTCAGTCGGGTTACTTTAAGATATTAAGGGGGGAAGGGTGTGTGCTAAAAGTTTAAGATAATTCCCTAAATTTTATAAAAACTTTCCTTCCGTTATGTTGCAAATGGGGTTACTAAGGAGATTGTCAACAAATTAATCACTTGCCGCCTTCTAATTGTTCGGGTAACGGCTAAAAACTAATCAAATATTAAAAACAAAATTTCAATGTTATTCAAGCGAATTGGCATAAAAACATTCGAAATTTAGTGATATAAAGTTGAATTTTCTTTTTTGATATCTAAAAATATATTTTTATATGTATTCATATTGTGTTTTTTCATATATATATATATATATATATATATATATATATATATATATATATATATATATATATATATATATATATATATATATAGGGTTAGGTTCATGTGAGACGGCCTAATTTTGTAAGACCGTGAAACGCATTTCTTTATTTTTTATTTATTTATTTTTATTTTTTAGTTAATTCAAGTTCCGAAAATAATAGCGCGTTCGTGAGAACTACTAGAAAATGGTGAGATCATTAGTGAAAGAAGCACCTACATGAAAGAGATTTCCGGAAGTCCACAGAAAAATTATTGCTAATTGACTAAAGTGAGAAGCAAAAATATTCTGATAAAGACGTTCCTCAGTAATATCATCATGACTCTCGAAGTCTTTAAAAAAAGAATTTTTGGATTTTTCTATTTATTTTGCTTTTAAAAAATATTTTCTAGAATATGTACAGTGTAATATTCTATTAGAATATTTCACGTATTTTTCAAAAAAAAAAATGAGATTTTTAGTTTTATTTTTTTTAGTTAATTCAAGTTCCGAAAATAATATTTAAAAAAAGAATATTTAGATTTTTCCAGTTATTTAGCATTTTAAATTATTTTTTAAAATATGTTAGTGTAATATTCTATTAGAATATTTCACGTATTTAAAAAAAAAAAACGGGATTTTACTTTTTTATTTTTTTTAGTTAATTCAAGTTCCGAAAATAATATTTTTCCATTTATTTTGCATTTTAAAATTATTTTTAGATTTGCTCTCACGGTCTCACAAAATTAGAATAATCTCAAATGAACCTCTATATATATATATATATATATATATATATATATATATATATATATATATATATATATATATATATATATATATATATATAAGAATGAAATATTTGGAATGAATCATCGCACAAATTAATCCTGGATGTATTTTTACGAATCATATATTTGTGTTATATAATGATTCATCTTGTTGATTCACCAAAAAATTATTGAAATAATACAATTTTACCCCTCATACCTTCTATTATTTTCTTTTTATTATATATATATATATATATATATATATATATATATATATATATATATATATATATATATATATACTCTTGATTAGACTACTTAAATATTGTTACAATGTTGGGTATGAAAATATACATAAATAAATAGCTTTTCTTTCATACTATATATTACATATATGATTTGATATATATATATATATATATATATATATATATATATATATATATATATATATATAATGCAAAGTGAATATACATTTAAAAATATATAATATTAGGTACCAAACTCATAATATTAGGTCATTTTGTAATATATATGCTTTGTAATGTCAAAAGTTTTAAAACGTATCTCTTAACTTGATTGACTTCCAAAATATTTATCGAATATATATATATATATATATATATATATATATATATATATATATATATATATATATAATGGTCTCACAAAATATAATGGTCTCACATTAACCTAAGCGTATATATATATATATATATATATATATATATATATATATATATATATATATATATATATATATATATAGGCTTAGGTTAATGTGAGACCATTATATTTTGTGAGACGGTGAGACGCAATCCTTGTCTTTGATTTTGTAGAAAAAAACTTTTAATATACAAAATAAATGAGAATTTTCAAAATCTTTTTTTAAAATAATATTTTCGTCTTTTATATTCGAAAAAAAACCAAATAAAAAAATTATCGTTTTTTTGAAATATCTGTAAAATATTCTAGTAGAATATTAGAATATTTTAATATCTAACAAAATCTATTAGAGTGTTAGAATATTCTAATATTTTAAAAATCACAGTAGAATATTTATATTGTACTATTTTATTAGAATAATTACTTATTTTTTCAAAAAAAAAAAAACCGGTAATTTTATTTAATTATTTGTTTATTTTATTTTTTATTTTATTAGGTAAGTAAAATGACGAAAATACTAATTAAAAAAGAAATTTTGTATTTTTCCTTTTATTTTGTATTTTAAATTTATTTTGTAAAATGAATATACCTTTAAAAATATATAAGATTAGTTACCAAAATCAAAATATTACGTCATTTTATATTATATATCCGTTGTAATGTCCAAAGCTCTTAAAATGCAACTCCTAACTTGATTTACTTCCAAAATATTTATAAATGTAAAATTATCAGGTGCGCAACATGCACAGATGCGCCCCTCGCACACACGATAAGATTTTGTAAAAATCATAACTTTTTGGTGCGAGCTTCTATTTAAGCGCTTTTTATATCTGTGTGATGATCCCAATGGATACTACAACTCTCCTTTTGGTTGTTCTGAGTAGTAAATGATTTTACAAATATGATATTTCTCATATACGGATCCCGTTTTTGACAAACTTTGTCGTAAATTTTATATCTTGAAGACTGCTATGAAACTTGTTTTTGCATTTTTAATCTAAACTCAAGCATTCTCTAAGTACCTTTTTGACGTAATTAATTTTTATTACGCGGTTGATTTCTATTTCTATAAATTCATAACTCCTTCCTTTGGAGTCGGATTTTTACGAATTTTATATCATTGAGATCACATTAACGAGTACTATCCAAGTATTTTAAATAACTTAGAAAACTTTACAACCTTTTTGGATGCTAATTCTTTATCCTAATTGACATTTTAACAAATAAACATAATGGAACATTTGATCTTTATTATCTAAAAAATAAAATACTACAGTACTAAGCTATTAAATTTATTTTCATACTCTTTCCTATTGGTGATCGGTGACGGAAATCTCTCCGTTGTCACGGTCTCCCCCTATTTAGGAAATTTTGTCCTGAAATTTTATCTTGTCGTCGGTCTTCCTTCGAATTAGTGAGGGTACTTGTCCTTCGCCTGGTCCTCTCGTTCTCATGTGTACTCTAGTCCTCACTTAGAATTCCATTACACCTTGACAATGGGAATCCGACTTTGCTTGAGTTGTTTGACCTCTCTATCCATTATTTCGTCTGGCTATTCGATGAAGTTCTGTTTAGGGCTAATTTTAATCTCATTAACTGGAATAGCAATCATGTGGTCTGTATGACACTTATTAAGATTAGACACATGGAAGACGTTATGCACACTAGGAAATGTCTAGAAGCATTTTTTTTCATTACTAAATTGTAAGGAAAAGTTCCAAATTTTCGTTTATTATTAATATAAGTGAAATTTTGGTTTATATTGTTGGTTTACTTTATATTTCCTTTCAATGGCATTTATTAAAATTGGTGGTTACATTTCTATTAATAGCAATGTTAATTGGGATTTCACTCTTATTGTATCACTTTTGGTATTGTCATAATTAACCAAGTGAAAGGAATTCTCATCGTCCAAGAATTAATTGGATAGAAACTTGGAGTCATGCAATTTTAATAGTGTGATCTATGAGAATCTTGATCGCTGGAAGATTAAGACCAATTCGCTGATCACATGTTTATGTGAGTCAAGTAAATGACTAATGGATCTAGTACACATTGATGTGGACTACTCAGATTCGCCATAAAGGATGATAACTTTATTCGTCATGATTTACTGATGCTTCAGTAAACATGGTTTTGTTTATAAGATTAAGCACAATTTTGATACTTTGAAAAAGTTTTAAAAAGTAGTAGGATGAATATGAAGTATCTATTAGACACAAAGATAAAAGTTTCTCCAATCTGAAAGGAAGTGAGAGTACTTTTATAAAACCCCCAAACCGGAACGATAGAAACGTTCGGGGGTGGAGGACGTCATGTACATTATCAAAATAATTTCATAATAGTAATCAAAGTGCAACAACCAATACGTTGATGAAGTATAGTTTTACATTCATGTTCAAATCAATGTATACTTTACACCAAAAATGTATAACAAAAGTTAAAAGACATGAGTCTATGAACCTTCTTCTTCTCAAAACATATGGATACTTGTTTACTGATTTCCTGAGAATACAAGTAGTTTTGAAAAGAGTGTCAAAAATTAAGTTAGTGAGTTCATAAGCATGCTTGTAACTGAAATCTATTATTTCTTCCTTAAAAATGTAAGTATGTTTTCCCAGAAAGTCCTAGATTTTTTGTTGTAATATGTTGTAATCAAAACGTGTATATGTTATTGTACTCTGAGATTCTAAAATATAGTTTTAATTCACATAAAACCATGAAAAGTATGTTTTCTTTGTGACTGGAATAGTATTATGTATTTATACTTGTATAAAAACTGTGTAATTGCAAATGCCTGGATTTACCAGCTGTATTTATATAATACAGTATTATAGTTTATTATTTAATAAAACTATGTGAAGTTGTTTACTTATTCATACACTAATCATATTGTTCAATACCAAATTGTGAGTCATCATAACCATGCTTGATGACCTAAGATGGCCTGAACACGACGTTCTTCAGGCGTTGCTATCAGTACGCCATTTGTCACCCCAGGCCTGCCGGTCTAACTGTAGCGAACAATTAAAATGTGGAATTGTCATTCCCGTATAGATCTATACACAAATGTCACACTCTCCTTCCAGGAGACTCTGGTTATGATTTCAGGACTTGGTTGGTACTTAGATAAGTACGTGAAGTTTGTCTCATAAATGCTATATTGACAGTTACATGTAGAATAAAGAAAATTTACTTTGTGATGGATAAACTTGTAAGTATATCTCATAAACTATATTTATTATAGTTTATATGTTTGCTTTCTGTAATTTATTCTGAATATGTATAGGAATGCATATGATCCATAAACTATACCTATTATAGTTTGTATGTTTGTTTCCCGTATTATAATCTGAACTTTGGAAAGCAATATGTAAGTTCCATAAACTATACCTATTATAGTCTATATGTTGTGTTTTACTGAAATGAAAACCTTTGTATTGTTAATAAGTTGGTAAGTTTAATTTGTAAAATCTGTAATACGATTGTTCCGTGAAATTCAACATTTATGTCTCAATGGTACTAAAATAGTTTGCAAAAATTATATTTTTGTTTAGCAAGTTTTAAATGATTTTATAATTGTATAAATATAATTTACATAATTATGATTAAATAGACAGTCGAATAAATAATTCTACCCTAAGCCCACAACCAAACATGGAACAGGAAATGGAGTCAAATTATTAATTCTAAGCCTGTTGAACCTTAAAAATAATATATATATATATATATATATATATATATATATATATATATATATATATGGCAACGATTGATAAATATTGAAAACATTTAGATATTAACAAAAATTTTCTTGTGTTACACTTGTATTCCCTCCCCCCCCCCCCCCCCCCCCCCTAAAATTGTGAAAAATCATGAAAACGTAGGGGTAAGAACTCACCTTGTATGTAGTCACAGGTAGTTAATATGATAGCAACGATGACTTTGCGTTAGAACTAGGGAAATGAATCTTGTCCTAATTGTTTTAAACATATAATAATAAAGTGTAAGTTTTTTGATCTAACAATAATATATTTTTAATAACACTAAATAATATATTGAAAACTTACAATTATATATGAAGGATTTTGATTCACCGTGAATGTTTGGTAAGCAAAGGGTTCGAATTTGAAAGAGAAATGAGGGTAATCTCGTTTATGGAGGTGTCAAAGTGAAGGATATTTGCATGAGGCATCCTAAATGTGAAGCAATTATAAGGCGGTGAAGGTTATTGTGCTAAAAGGATAAAATTTGTGGTCGTCGGCCGATAACTCTACCCGAGAAAAGAAGTATTCGGTCCAAGCTTGTTTGCGGTCCGAAGTGTTTTCGTGCAGAGGGATTTTGGTGGAGCAAATTTCGGTCTTAACTGAAATCCGTTTTCAGTCCGAGGAGGGTGGAGCCAGCGAGGGATTTCGATTGGATGGTGGGGCTAGATGCGAGGGTTCTCAGTCTTGTGTGTTTATTTTAATTTTCGCAAGATTTATCTAATAAAGGGTTTATATATTAAAATATAAATTTTAGCTTTAATAAATTAAAAAAAAATATTGACTTTTATTTAGCAAGTTTGACTTTTGTTGACTTTTACAGACTTGAAAATAACGGCTTGTTACAATATCCCCCCCCCCCCCTGTTAGAGGGAATTTCGTCCTAAAATTGTTTCTAAAGTGGTAATCATAAACTAGGGAAAAGATGTGGATAGTTTTGTTTCATTTGATATTCCTGTTCCCAAGTGAATTCAGGTACCCCCTTGGCATTCCAGCGAACCTTCACTATTGGTATACGACTTTGTTTTTTTTCTTTTGATTTCCATATCCATGACTTCCACTAGTTCTTTTATGGAGTGTAGACTCTCGTTTAAGTCGATTTCATCGAGTGGGATTACAAGAGTCTCGTCAGATAGACACTTCTTGAGATTAGAAACGTGAAAAGTGGGATGAATGTTACCGAGTTCATGCGGGAGATTAAGTTTATAAGCAACCGGACCAATTCTTGCAAGAATCTGGAATGGTCTGATGTACCTTGGATTTAGTTTTCCACATTTTCTGAAACGTATCATTCCTTTCTAGGGTGAGACCTTTAACCAGACGCAGTCACCAACCTGGAATTCTAAGGGTTTTCGATGTTTATCCACATAACTCTTTTGTCTGTCTCTAGAAGCTTTCAATCGTTCCCAAATTTTTACAATCTTTTCTATGGATTCTCGAATGATCCCGGGACCAGTTAAAGTACTATCGGGTACTTGGTTTTTGGTTAGTTGAGTATCACCCACTTCAGCCCAGCACAGTCCTATGCACTTACGGCCATAGAGGACTTCAAATGGAGCAACTTTGATACTAGTGTGAAAACTATTATTGTACGAGAATTCAATGAGTGGTAAATGGTTGTTCCATTTTTTACCAAAATCTATCACACAAGCCCTCAACATGTCTTCCAGCGTTTGTATGGTTCTTTGACTTTTCTCATCAGTCTGAAGATCGTACACTGTACTCATGTGAAGATTTGTTTCAAAGAACTTTTGTAGTGATTTCCAAAACTGCGAGGTAAATCTACTATCTCGGTCAGAGATAATAGATATTGGCACACTATGCAATCGTACTATCTCTTTAATGTGCGTCCTTGTTAACTTCTCCATTTTGTCAACTTCTTTTATTGGCAGGAAGTGTGCGGATTTGGTTAATCTGTCGACGATCACCCAAATGGTGTCATGCCCACCCATTGTCCTGGGTAATTTGGTTATGAAATCCATAGTTATCCACTCGCACTTCCACTCAGGTATTTCTGGTTGTTGTAATAAACCTGAGGGCTTATGATATTCTACCTTGACTTTGGCGCAATTTAGGCACTTGCCCATATAGGTAGCAATTTCAGCTTTCATGTTCGGCCACCAATAGAGTTTCTTAAGGTCTAGATACATCTTGTTTGAACCTGGATGAACGGAGTATCGAGTTTTATGGGCTTCGTTCATGACAACATATCTGTAACCACCGAACTTTGGTGTCCAGATCCGATACATGAGATACGAACTCCGTCACCCTTGACTTCTAAGTTCTTCTCTATTCCTCTTAACGCTTCACTTGCCACATTATCAGGTTTCAAGGCTTCCAGCTAAGCCTCCTTGATCTGTGTGGACAAGTGTGAATGGATTGTGTGACATCCCCAAAATCTCGGCCAGAAAAGACCGATTTTCATTTATGCTTTTAAAATAATTTCAGAGTAAATCCTTTTGATTTGAAAGTGTTGCGGAATTTGTTCCCAAAAACAAAACATGATAAAACAATGTTTACCAAAGCATTTCATAAAAGAAATGTATTTTCATTATATAATCAAAACTCGGGGTGTCATGTTCCGATATAGACCAATAAGCATAAACGATAACATTACAAGTCATTCAACAAATATATACATATAAACAACTTGATGGTTCATCCATCTTATGCCCTTGCGCCACTTCCTGTAATACAAATAAAACTGAGTGGGTCAGGCTTGGGAGCCTGGTGAGCATATAGGGTTTTCAACCCATAATAAATAATTATATTTAATTTCCACCAACCAACAATAACCCAATTACCCATTCCCGTTATTCTCACTTTATGTCCCTAAGACAACTAACATAAGGGACCTAGTCTAAGAATATTTCATCGGGGCGACTACACATGCTTCGGGGGTTCCTCAGCAATATAAGTCAAATAAGGCAACCATGAGGGGGATGGAGTATAGCGAATGAACACCCAAGTTCATTAACACCTACAGGTGGCGAACCTGCTAATGTTCCACAAGACTGTCTAGAAAAGTCCGTGGTCGTCATCTAAACTCCGCTAGATGACTGAATCAAACAACAACGAGGCCTCTCATTTGTTTATTACACACCAACTATCTACCCATGTTCTACCAAACATATTAGTAGATAAAAATATACATTTTTATACACGAATAAAAACCTGTATAGCGTGCTTTGATCAATACATATTCCACATAACAGATGAGGCACACACACATAACACGTATTTCATAGAAAACAAATCAGATCTATGAGATAGAAGAGAGTGAATATACATTCACGCATATAACACAAAATATACACATAACACGTATTTCATATAAAATACTTCATAATTATGCGTTAGAAGAAAGTGACCACACACTCACACCTATAAACAACAATATACTTAATACACTTGAACCATACTTGTATTATTATCGAGTTTATGAAAGGTAGTATACACTCACTTGATCAGAAGATGATCGGACAACACTACGACTTGCAGAAGTAGTAATTCTCAGCAGATCTGGAAGATCTCCACAAAAATCAAACTTCTCGCGGGCAGAGCTTCGGCTCGGGAACCGCACTTCTCGGGATCTTCGGGATCTCGGGACTTGCTTCGGGGCTCGAGAATAATACCAGGGCTTCGGGGTATTTTTGGCACGCAAATCGATGCAAAACAGGAGAGAGAAGAGAGAAAATAGCAACCCTAAACGGCTGACCCTTCAAATCTATTTATAGGGCAAATTTGGCCCTTGCCACGTCGTGGCAACCTTTTTCCACGTTGTGGGCTTGGTCGTCACTACATGCGTCATCCCAAGTTGCATCTGGGGGCCTTCCGGAGGCGACAGGAGATTTGCCACGTCGTGGCACTGCTTGCCACGTCGTGGTCTCTGACAGTTTTGGGGTTTCGCGCCCCGAACTTCAGAAATTCATAACTTTCGTATACGAACTCCGTTTTCGACGTTCTTTATATCGCCGCGAAGGTGAGATTATGCTCTACAACTCTCGTTTAGACTCCATTGGCTAATTTTGACTTTATTTTTAATATATTATAAGTACATTACTTATATGTTATCTTTAGTAGGCTGGGACAGGAAAACTCCGTTCGAAATTCATAACTCCTTCATCTGAACTCCGATTCCGCCCGTCTTTCCGTCGTTGCACTACTATCGATGAGATATTCAATTCGCATTTAGATCACTAAGGATAGATATCTATCTACCTTAAATTCACTATTTACGTCGCGCTGGGTCGCGTTGGGTCGTGCCGGTTCTGTCGCGAAACTTCGACAGGTCATAACTTCTTCGTTATAACTCGGATTTCGGCATTCCTTATATCTCCGGAATCCTTGTTTCGACCAATACAACTTTATGAAAAGATATCGGGCTTATCTCACACTTTAATTTTGACGCTTATTGTTATTCTTAATTAATCAAACCACATAGTTAAGAAATTAAGCACAAAACACATAATACTCAAATAATACACTTTTATTATTTCAAAACGGGTTACAAAGGTTAACCTAGACTATTACATCAACAAAAATGCCTAGCCTGGAAACGCGGGCGTTACAATTCTCTCCCCCTTAGGATGATTCCGTCCCCGGAATCACACATCAACAAACAAATGCGGATAGCGACTCAACATGTCACTCTCCGTTTCCCAGGTGAGATTTGGCCCATTCGAATGTTTCCAATGAACAAGCACTAATTCGACCATCTTGCATCGAAGCTTCTTAGTGTTTCGATCAACAATTGCCTCTGGTTGTTCAATTAACCTCTTGTTTTCATCAATTCTCAATTCAGACATTGGAATTATATCGGGAACTTCTCCCGTGAACTTCCTCAAATAACACACATGAAAAGTGTTGTGAATTCCATTCAGTTCTTCGGGTCGAGCTTGTAAGCTTGGTTCCCAATCCTCTGAAGAACTTTAAACAGTCCAATAAACCTTGGACTCAACTTTCCCGTTTTACCAAATCTTATAAGTCCCTTCCACGGCGAGACTTTAAGCAAAACCGAATCTCCAACCTCAAAAGTCATCGGTCTTCGCTTTTTGTCAGCATAGCTCTTTTGACGATCCTGAGCTGCTAACATTCTTTCCCTAATTATTTTCAACTTTTCAGCAGTTTGATGAACCATCTCCGGTCCCATAAACTACTTTTCCCCAGCCTCAAGCCAACAAGACGGCGTACGACACTTTTGTCCATACAAAGCTTGATAAGGTGCCATCTTAATGCTCGAGTGGAAACTATTATTGTAAGAAAATTCTACCAATGGTAAATGTTCATCCCAATTACCTAGGAATTCCAAGGTACATGCTCTTAGCATATCTTCAAGTGTTTGTATTGTTCTTTCACTCTGACCATCAGTCCGTGGATGGTAAGCTGTACTTAAACATAACTTGGTACCCATTTCCTATTGTAGACTTTTCCAAAACCTCGAGGTGAAACGGCTATCACGATCCGATACAATCGTTAACGGAACACCGTGAAGCCTCACAATTTCCTTCACGTAAGAATTCGCAAGCTTTTCCATAGACCATTTCTCATTGGCTGCTATGAAATGCGCACTCTTAGTAAATCAATCAACGACCACCCAAACCATGTCGTGACCATTCTTTGTTCTGGGTAGTTTAGTGACAAAATCCATCGTAATGTCTTCCCATTTACCCATAGGCACAGGTAAAGGTTCTAAACTCCCATATGGTTTCTGATGTTGTGTCTTGACTCTCGCACAAGTCACACACTCGGCCACATACTTTGCAATATCTTCATCGTCGGCCACCGGTAGTAGGGTTTCAGGTCCCTATACATTTTAGTGCTACCAGGATGAATCGAGTACATGCTTTTGTGAGCTTCTTCCATTAGAAGATCCATAATTCCTCCTGACTTAGGTACCCAAATACGATCTTGGAATACCTTCAATCCACGACCGTTTGTACCAAACACCAACGTTTTGCCCAAACGTTCCTCCTTCTGGTCATTCTTCTCAGAAGCTTCCTCTTGAGTTTTCTTTATACTCTCCACAATTGTCGAGACAACTTTTATTCTCAACGCTCTTGGCCTTTTTCTCTCAACATTGACTTTCCGATTGAGAGCATCAGCAACAACATTAGCTTTACCGGGATGGTAAAGTATCTCACAGTCGTAGTCCTTGGGTAACTCTAGCCAGCGTCGTTGCCTCATATTCAATTCTTTCTGATTATAGAGATATTGGAGACTCTTATGATCATTGAAAAGTTTGCACTTCGTGCCATAGAGGTAATGCCTCTATATTTTCAGAGCGAAAACTACCGCTGCCAACTCCTAATCATGAGTCGGGTAATTCTTTTCATGCTCCTTCAGCTGTCGAGACACATATGCTATCACCTTTTCTCTTTGGGTCAAAACACAACCCAATCCAACCCCAGACGCATCACTATAAACAGCGAAGTCTTCAACTTCATCGGGTAGAGAAAGTATCGGTGCCTCGCATAGCTTCTTCTTTAGCTTCTCGAATGCTTCTTTATGCTTGTCACTCCAAGCATAAGTATCTCCTTTTTGGGTCAAAGCTGTTAATGGACTAGCGATCGAAGAAAAGCTTTGGATAAACCTTCGGTAATATCCGGCTAATCCTAAAAAGCTTCGGATCTCCGTGGGACTTTTCGGTTGTTCCCACTTCATTACAGCTTCAATCTTTGCTGGATCAACGATTATCCCTTCTTGGTTGACCACGTGACCCAAGAATTGGACTTCACGAATCCAAAAATCACACTTAGAGAACTTTGCATACAACTTCTCCTTCTTCAAGACTTCTAACACTTCTCGTAAGTGTTTGCCATGCTCCTCTTGGCTTTTCGAGTAAATCAGAATGTCGTCTATGAACACTATCACAGATTTATCAAGGAACGGATTACAAACCCTATTCATCAAATCCATGAACGCTGCTGGAGCATTGGTTAGTCCAAACGACATAACCAATAACTCGTAGTGTCCATATCTAGTTCTGAATGCAGTTTTCTCGATATCTCGCTCTCTTACTTTTAGCTGATGATATCCTGACCTAAGATCGATCTTCGAGAAATAGCTCGAACCTTGCAATTGATCAAATAGGTCATCAATCCTCGGCAACGGATATCTATTCTTTATTGTTTCCTTGTTCACCTCTCTGTAATCGATGCACATTCTCATACTTCCATCTTTCTTCTTCACAAATAACACCGGAGCTCCCCAGGGCGATGAACTAGGTCTAATGAAACCTTTTTCCAATAACTCCTGAAATTGCATCATCAGCTCCTTCATCTCCGTCGGTGCTAATCGATAAGGTGCTTTTGCTATTGGCGTGGTTCCTGGTAACAAGTCTATTCTGAACTCCACTTGTCTATCAGGTGGTAGTCCAGGAAGATCTTCGGGAAATACTTCCGGATAATCACACACCACTGGAATGCTCTGCATCACCTTCTTTTCCTTCTTAGCATCAATCACGAATGCTAAATATGATGTACATCCCTTTGACAAACACTTTCTGGCTTTCATTAGGGAAATGATTCCAGAATTCACTCGCCGTTTGTCCCCATACACCATAAACGAATCTTTCCCAGGAGGGTTTACTTTAACTATCTTCTTCTTGCATAAAATTTCGGCATCATTGGCGCTAAGCCAATCCATTCCCAAAACGATGTCGAAACCATTTAGTTCGATAGACAATAATTCCTCGTGAAACTTATTCCCATTAAGGTCGATTAAGATGTTTTTCATACGATGGTTAACAGGTACAAACTTTCCACTAGCTACTTCGACTAATAAAGCATTATCTAGTCTATCAACAGGCAAAGCTAGCTTTCTACCAAACTCATGCGAAATAAAGGAGTAGTTGGCTCCAGAATCAAACAAAATTTGAGCAGGTAATTCGTTTACGAGAAAGGTACCTGAAGCGACACCAGCTTCATCTTTAGCAGCCTCAAGTGTCATCTGGAAGGCTCTCGCCTTCGGCTTTGGTGGAATGTTGGGCCTAGCTGCCTCCTTCTTCTTCGGATAGTCTTTCAAAATATGCCCCTCTTCATTACATCCAAAACACATCATTTTGTTGTTCGGACATTCATTGGCAAAATGTCCAACCTTTCCACACTTGTATCAGGTTACATCCTCGCTACATTTCCCAAAGTGCTTTTTCTTGCACTTATCACACCACTTCGCTTCGCCTCCTTTTCCTGCAAACTTTTTCGAATCAGATTTCGAAAATTTTCTTTTCTTACCGGAACCAGATGTTCCCTCAAACTTTCTCTTCTCACCAACCTCAACCTTGTTGGTGGTTCTCCCCTTAATCATGTTCTCAACAGACTTGGCAGCCCAGATAGCTGCCTCCAGAGTATGTGCCTGACGTACTGGCACCTCGTACTCCCATGGGAGTCCTTTTGCATACCGGTCCACCTTTGTCAGCTCGTCTGGGACGATACGCAAGGCAAAATCCATCTTATCGGTGAAGTTATTGGTGTATTCATCAACTGACATGCTGCCTTCCGTCAATGTCAGAAACTTGTTCTCTAGTTCCAACAAATTTTGAGCCGAGCAGAACTTGTGCTTGAACTGCATCAAGAATTCTGCCCATGACAATTGTAGTGGCTCATTAGGGCTTAAAGTCTTCCCTAGAGTGTTCCACCAACGAACGGCTCCACCTCGGAACTGACGCACTGCATAGATAGTCTGCAACTTACCTCTGCAGCTACAAGTCATGAAGGCTAACTACATTTCAGAGATCCAATCCATAACCCCAATCGGATCCTCCTTTCCATTGAAGGTCGATGGTTTGCAAGTTAGAAAGTCCTTGTACTTGCATCCTATTCCATCATTCCTTCCATCATGGTTATCTTTCCTAACTATCGGTGGGTTGGCTTGACCAACAGACCCACTGAAGTTTCCACCTTCCGAGTGCCCTTCATTTAATTCAGGCTCTTCCACACGAATTGACTGTTCTTCATGATTCTGTTGAAGCAACCGTCTAGTTTCATCCATCTGATGATCCAACATCGTTTGAATCATCATTTGCACACCAACCATGGTTAATGGCTCAGGTGCTGCTGCTACGACAAGTATTTGTTCAATCACTGGTGGTTGATTCCTGTTTTCACCAGCATTTCCAACTCCACTTCTTGTTCTCACCATTTTGATCTACACACCGAATAAGGTGAAATTAGATCCTCAATCACGATAGATATTCAAATCATCCTTATCACTCCGAAACGTTTACATGCTAGTTCTAATATCGTAGACGTACGCTTAGAATCCTACACACATAAGGTTTCTAGATCCGGTCGGCAACAGACCATAGATCCGAACAAATTATATCATATATGACAACATATAACATTTAGCACATAAAAGCATTTTAGGCAAATTTTCCTAAAATAAACTAGTGCTCGTGTCTAAAATATCACAGACACGCATCTCAAAATTTCACTTAGCATTTTAAGTTTAATTCTAGAAATCCTGCAAATTCCTAGTTCGCTTAAACTAATGCTCTGATACCAACTGTGACATCCCCAAAATCTCGGCCAGAAAAGACCGATTTTCATTTATGCTTTTAAAATAATTTCAGAGTAAATCCTTTTGATTTGAAAGTGTTGCGGAATTTGTTCCCAAAAACAAAACATGATAAAACAATGTTTACCAAAGCATTTCATAAAAGAAATGTATTTTCATTATATAATCAAAACTCGGGGTGTCATGTTCTGATACAGACCAATAAGCATAAACGATAACATTACAAGTCATTCAACAAAAATATACATATACAAACTTGTAAACAAAACAACTTGATGGTTCATCCATCTTATGCCCTTACGCCACTTCCTGTAATACAAATAAAACTGAGTGGGTCAGGCTTGGGAGCCTGGTGAGCATATAGGGTTTTCAACCCATAATAAATAATTATATTTAATTTCCACCAACCAACAATAACCCAATTACCCATTCCCGTTATTCTCACTTTATGTCCCTAAGACAACTAACATAAGGGACCTAGTCTAAGAATATTTCATCGGGGCGACTACACATGCTTCGGGGGTTCCTCAGCAATATAAGTCAAATAAGGCAACCATGAGGGGGATGGAGTACAGCGAATGAACACCCAAGTTCATTAACACCTACAGGTGGCGAACCTGCTAATGTTCCACAAGACTGTCTAGAAAAGTCCGTGGTCGTCATCTAAACTCCGCTAGATGACTGAATCAAACAACAACGAGGCCTCTCATCTGTTTATTACACACCAACTATCTACCCATGTTCTACCAAACATATTAGTAGATAAAAATATACATTTTTATACACGAATAAAAACCTGTATAGCATGCTTTGATCAATACATATTCCACATAACAGATGAGGCACACACACATAACACGTATTTCATAGAAAACAAATCAGATCTATGAGATAGAAAAGAGTGAATATACATTCACGCATATAACACAAAATATACACATAACACGTATTTCGTATAAAATACTTCATAATTATGCATTAGAAGAAAGTGACCACACACTCACATCTATAAACAACAATATACTTAATACACTCGAACCATACTTGTATTATTATCGTGTTTATGAAAGGTAGTATACACTCACTTGATCAGAAGATGATCGGACAACACTACGACTTGCAGAAGTAGTAATTCTCAACAGATCTGGAAGATCTCCACAAAAATCGAACTTCTCGCGGGCAGAGCTTCGGCTCGGGAACCGCACTTCTCGGGATCTTCGGGATCTCGGGACTTGCTTCGGGGCTCGAGAATAATACTGGGGCTTCGTGGTATTTCTGGCACGCAAATCGATGCAAAACGGGAGAGAGAAGAGAGAAAATAGCAACGCTAAACGGCTGGCCCTTCAAATCTATTTATAGGGCAAATTTGGCCCTTGCCACGTCGTGGAAACCTTTTTCCACGTCGTGGGCTTGGTCGTCACTGTTGCATCTGGGGGGCCTTCCGGAGGCGACAGGAGATTTGCCACGTCGTGGCACTGCTTGCCACGTCGTGGTCTCTGACAGTTTTGGGGTTTCGCGCCCCAAACTTCAGAAATTCATAACTTTCGCATACGAACTCCGTTTTCGACGTTCTTTATATCGCCGCGAAGGTGAGATTATGCTCTACAACTCTCGTTTAGACTCCATTGTCTAATTTTGACTTTATTTTTAATATATTATAAGTACATTACTTATATATTATCTTTAGTAGGCCGGGACAGGAAAACTCCGTTCGAAATTCATAACTCCTTCATCTGAACTCCGATTCCGTCCGCCTTTCCGTCGTTGCACTACTATCGATGCGATCTTCAATTCACATTTAGATCACTAAGGATAGATATCTATCTACCTTAAATTCACTATTTACGTCGCGCTGGGTCGTGTCGGTTCTGTCGCGAAACTTCGACAGGTCATAACTTCTTCGTTATAACTCGGATTTCGGCATTCCTTATATCTTCGGAATCCTTGTTTCGACCACTACAACTTTATGAAAAGATATTGGGCTTATCTCACACTTTAATTTTGACGCTTATTTTTATTCTTAATTAATCAAACCACATAGTTAAGAAATTAAGCACAAAACACATAATACTCAAATAATACACTTTTATTATTTCAAAACGGGTTACAAAGGTTAACCTAGACTATTACATCAACGAAAATGCCTAGCCTGGAAACGCGGGCGTTACAGATTGTCATAGTTAGAGTCTTTACTTGGTGGCCCGAGTATTTTTTTCGACTAAGGGCATCTGCTACTAAATTGGCTTTGTTTGGATGATAATGAATCTCGCATTTGAAATCATTGAGTAGTTCTTGTCACACCCTCGAACCGGACGGCGGAAACGTCCGAGGGCTTGCGTGACTAACAATTGAATACCATAACAATGAATATACATGAAACAAACACATACATCACTACCATTATATAATACAACTTACATAGTTCACATCAAGTACATTGAACAAATATTACATATTCATAAGTATATTGTTTGAAAGTTACAAAACATGAAGTCCTAATCACGCATGATAATAATCTTCTGCTTATCTGTTACCTGAGAATACAAGTTATTTTAAAAATGGTCAACATAAAAATGTAGGTGAGTTCATTAGCATGTTTGTGAAAATGATTGTATCAATTTGAAACCACCAGAAAATCCCATATTTTCTGAAAAACAGTTTAGTATGTTTGTGTCAGATCTTGTGCTAATGCATGTATGTTATAGTTTATGAGAATGTATCACGATATTACTGAAATTATAAAGAGAATGTAAGGAGAATGCCTCCAGAAAACCCGATGTTGTCCGTAAACGAGAATGCTGTCGTACCAACCCTCAAGGTTGAGTACCAGTACATGTATGAAGTTGATTTCCCATGATTGATGAAATGGTAATGGATCTCTATGCGAGACGTTCTAACTATGCATAATAATGACTATTTCGCATGTCTTGGCATTCTTACAAACGCCGATTTTGATCAAGATTTTGTCACCTTAGACTGGTTGAGTCTAACTGTAGCGAATAACTCAGGTGTGGGGGAGTCACCCCCGTATAGATCTATACACGAACTCTCGCTCTCCCTCCAGGAGACTCTGGTTACAACTTACAGGCTACGACCGAGACTTATTGGTGTCGACCGATAATTTCTCACTAAATCCCAATTATTACCCCATGAATTTGTATAACATTGTTTACAACCTGTTTGATGTTCACATGAATATGAATAAAACCTAACAAACACGAAAAAGGACACTGTGGCCCACTAAGCATGTGTGTCATTTATAGGCTATCGAGTATGCTTACAGGCATCTTAGCCCATGAAGCATATGACTCATTTGGACCATACTAGCAATGCAAATGGGCCACTAAGGCCCAATAGCTTGTAAAAGCCGTTGAGGGTCCCGTAGGCATGTAATTGGGTCACCAAAATCTCAATAAACATGTATTATTATAATTGTTGGGCCTAATAATTATGTTAATGGGTCACGAATGAACATTAAGCATAATTTACAAATATTAAGCCCTACCGATTTAGTGTTTACCCGTTTTGATAGTATAAATGTCAGAAGTTTTGTTTAAACAAATTGTTTAATCATAAAGTCACAATGTTCGTCAGTTATTCCATAACGGTATATACGTATATTTTTCTTTTTAGATTCATAAATTATAAAATTTTGTATTGTTTTGACCCAATTATTTTAATAGTAACATAATTGTCCCAAAAATAACTGTTTGGCCAATTCAGTCCATTTTCTAATAAAAATGACATTTTAGGCCCTCAGATTATTTTTCTTGACATTTTCGGCCCAAACACTTATTCAAATATTATTTTCAGCCCAAATTAAAATGTTGGACAATTTCAGCCCTTTAGTTAAAAAGATTTACAATTATAGTCCATATTTTTGAAAATTTTACAATCTAAGTCCAAAAATCCAAATACTTTGCATTTATAGTCCTATTTGGTAATAAATACATTTTCAGCCCCTGAAACTTGTTTATTTATGTTTTAAAACTCATGTTTTGATAAACATACAATTTTAGTCCTTAAAATCACAGTTTTAGCAATTATGGGCCTAAAAACCAAAAGCCTAAATTTTAGCCCATTAAGCTAAAATTTACGTGTTTAGTTCTCTAAAAGACATGATTTTTATAAAAAATCATATTTTAACTAATTTGACCTTTTTAACCTTTATAAAACTGAGAATGGTATCATTTTACCCATCTTTTGCTTATTTGTCAAAAATGACCCATAAACAAAATTTATGCTTTGGTTTGCTTATTTCAAACTTATATAACACTTTTGTCTTGACATAAAGATATATAAGATGTCTTAGATCACATATTTTTCCTATTATAGTTAGAAATCTCGGTTAGATCACATTTAACACATAATCATCACATAAACACAAGAAAACACACATATCATACAAATACACATAGATCTACACATTTTTACTTGTATTCTCCCCCATAAATCATTTAAAAACCGAGTATAAGGGGGTATGAACTCATATTTGCTTGTTGTTTTCGGTTTTGAAGAAGATATGGATGAGTTTTGATCCTAGCAAGCCTTCTTAGGTGGATCTCAAACTTAGGGGTTTCTAAAAGTATGATCATGAGTTTGTACGAGTTAAGAAGAGATTTTTGATGAAATAAAGAAACTAGATCAGGGATCCAAGCATCAACTTACCTAATATGATGATTCTTGTGGAAAATCCTACCTGAAATGCCCAAGATCTTCGAAATTTTGATGAAGAAAGGAGAGGTTGTTGTTGCGAGTTTTTGAGAGAAAAATCTAAGTGATTTGTGTGTGTGTTAGTGTGATTCTCGGCCTAGAGAGTAAGAAGAAGGGGAAAGGAGAGAGGTGTGATTTGATGGTTGCTTAGAAGTATGAGATTTCGTCCTTGTTTAGTGGGTAATTAGTATGGAGATCCACAAGGTAAACTTGAGGTGTCTTACCCTTATTAATTCACATTTTCTCTCTTTTTTTATTAGTTGGGCCGAAATGGGCTCAAAGGGAGAAGAAGTGGATTACTTGGGCCCAACACATAAGGCCTAATAAGGAGGTTTTTGGCCTATTGGGCCCTTAAGATACTTCATGCCCCAATTATCCAAAAAGAATAAGTTATGTGGCCTATTCGAGTTAATTATGTTAGTTATGGCCCAATAAGGCCCATTAGAGCGGTTTCATTTCATTTTAGGCCCATTATGGCCCAAAATGTTAAATTCCATAATAGTGGATCCATTTAGGGTCGATTTAGAATTTTTAAGCACAAAATAATCAAATTATAAGCTTATTGGCCCATTAGGCTCAATAAGCGTTTCCTAGTCCAAAATGGACTTACACTATAGTCCTTAGGGTTTTCAAAACCCTAAATTGACTTTTTATAATGTTTTGCATCATTTTAGGGTTTATAATTGGATCATGGTGAAAGTTAGTTTTGTCTGAATAACACAGTGCATTATCAAGTTCAAAGCTTACAACTGATGTCATTGTCATTGTTTACAAAAAGCATGAAATTTCCGAGCAAATTTTCTAGTTGTGACATCATCCCCCCGTTAGAGGGAATTTCGTCCCAAAATTCTTTTTGAAACTAGATTTGAGAAGTGCGAGAATAGGTGAGGGTACTTCAGCTGCATTTGGTCTTCGCGTTCCCATCTGAATTCAGGTCGCTTTACGTTGCATCAAACTTTCACAATTGGAATGCGACTTTGCTTGGTATGGTTCACTTCCCTGTCCATGATTTCAAAGGGTTCCTCAATGAACAGGGTATTCTCGTTGATTTCAATTTCTTCCAATGGTATAACTAGAGTTTCGTCGGATAAGCACTTGGTTCCATAGAGGTAGTGCCTCCAAATATTCAAAGCAAAGACCACAACTCCCAATTCAAGATTATGGGTGGTATAATTCACCTCATGAGTCTTTACTTGCCTAGAAGCATAAGCGATCACCTTCCCATGCTGCATGAGGACACAACCTAAACCCTGATTTGAAGCATCACAGTAAACCACAAATTCTTCGGTTCCTTATGGTAATGATAGTATTGATGTACTACAGACGGCTCGCTTTAGGGTTTGCAAGGCAACTTCTTGCTTCTCGGTTCATCAAAAAGGTACGCCTTTTATGTTAGTGTTCTGAGGGGTTTGGCTACCTTAGAGTATTTTTGAATGAATTCCCATGGCAATGGTTTGTGAGACCCGAGAATTTGTGAATTTCTATGGGTGTCGTCGGGGTCGTCTAACTTTCAATAGTTTTGATCTTGGAAGTATTCACATGTATCCCTTTCTTGCCGACAATGTAACCCACGGAGTTTACGTTGCAGGGTCAAAACTCACATTTGGAGAGTCTTGCATATGACTTTCAACATGTAAGGTTTCTAAGATGTGACGAAGATGTTGACCATGCTCTTCTTTACTTTGCGAATATACTAGAATATCATTGATGAAAACAATTACGAAGTTATTAAGGAATGGGCGGCAGACTCGATTCACGAGGTCCATAAATACAACGGGGGCATTCGTCAGACCGAAGGGCATCACGACGAATTCGTAATGACCATAACGAGTTCGGAAAGCAGTCTTAGAAATGTCCTCACCTCAGAATTTGAGTTGATGATAACTGGGTCTTAGATCTATCTTTGAGAAGTAAGTAGCCCCTTGAAGCTGGTCAATTAGATCATCGATTCGTGAGAGTGGGTACCTTTTTTGGTAGTGAACTTATTCAGTTCCCTATAGTCAATACACATCCTGAAGGATCCGTCTTTCTTTTTAATGAAAAGAACTGGAGCTCCCCATGGACAGAAGCTTGTTCTAACGAATCCTTTATTCAAGAGTTCACTTAGTTGGCTTGACAATTCCTGCATTTCAGCAGGGGCCAACCTATAGGGTGATTTGGTGATTGGAGTGGCTCCAGGTACTAGGTCGATTTGAAATTCGATTTTTCGTTCTGGGGGTATTCTAGGAAATTCCTCTGGAAACACATCCGGGAGATCACATGCCACTGGAATGTTTCGAATGCTCGCTTCTTCTTTGGTCTTATCCACCACGTAAGCAAGGAATGTGTAGTTCTTCTTTTGTAAACACTTTTGCGTATTGATACTCGAGATAAGGCGAAGATTTGTAGTAGGTTTATCTCCGTTGATTATTAGGGTTTCCTGGTTAGGAAGATGAAGGAGAATGGCCTTCTCGTGACACATAATATTAGCATGACAGGGGCTCAACCAATCCACGCCGATGATATCAACAAAACTCCTAATATTTACAGGCATTAAGTTTATTTGGAAGGTGTGATTGTTTAGAGTTAGTGCACATCCTACATAGATAGACATAGTTGATTCGGTCTTCCCATTATCTATTTCCACCGTGAAGGCTTCATTGAGCTTCTAGGGTTGTCTTTTTCGTAAATGTTTGAACATACTACTCACAAAACTTTGCTCTGCTCTGCTATCAAATAAAATGCATGCATATGAGTTGTTAAGTAGGAACGTACCGGTGACAATAGTTAGGTCTTGAACTACTTCGCCTTAACCCAGGCTCGAAAACCTTTTTGATCCTACCGTTCCTTGGTTTTTAGCATTTGAGCAGTTGCGTCTGAAATGACCGATTCTTCCTCTCCCATAGCAGGTGTGATTTATCCCAACATTGGTGTTGTTGTGATTGTTGTTGTTTTTGTTTGGCTGTTGGTTTTGTCATGGATAAGTTCTACAATATTTGGCGATGTGACTCTTTCGGTTGCATCTCTCACAGTACAGCTCCTGGCAGGCTCCCTTATGATGGAAATTGCACTGGTTGCATTTTGGAAGGCTTCCAGCATATGATCTCGCTGGTTTTGATATAGTAGGTGTCATGGTTGCATGGACAGCAATGACATGTTTCTTCTTCGGGAACCCTTGAGTTGGCTATCCCTTTATCCTATTCCCAGACTTTCACTTCCTGCTCTTAAGCTTGGGGTTTGGAGTGCTTTGATAAATTATCACTTGTTGACTTCCAGGGTTGTCACTTCGATTGGATTTGTCAACACTATCTCCACCTTTATTGGTGTTGCCTGCGTTGAGTTGTGCCATAGCGGCGGTTATGGAAGTTGTTACAACAGCTTGGAATGTAGCAGAGTCAATTTGTAGAATTGGTGTCTCACGAGTGAGCTTTTTATTTCTACGGGGTGCCATTTTCTGCTGCATGATGATGAGAAAGATCGTCAGTGGCAATGGTCATTTTTTATTGTACTCTATAAATTTTGCGTTTTTTCGTATGATTCTAAATGTTCCAACCTACACCCCCATGATGTATCTATGTTGGGGACTAATGGTAGATCCTGTACGAATATTAAGTCTATCCCTAGAGTACATGGATTGTTTTGGTTTCAAGATCCTTGAGCATCTAGCGGCCTCAGGGGTTTAGTTGTGCATATATTAAAGTTTTAATCATGAAACAAAGGAATAAGTCTCATAGTAGATCACAATATCATGACAAAACACACGATAATATTACTAATAATATCTGATGTTCATACATGAAAATTTTGCCTAAAAGGGCATATAGAACATGAGAATATAAAATCCGACAACATAACGACCCTATGAGTAGTGTAATCACTTAAACCTAGAGTCAGAAGTACATCACATAACACACATACACAGAAAATAACATAGTACTACCAGAGAAATGATAGAGCTAGCCCTAGTAGTGGCGTGACGTGCCGGGGGTGGTGCTGTGGATGTGGACGCTCCCTGTAGTCGGGCCACCTGTCACTCGGTGTCTCGGAGCCGTGGCTCCCAGATTTCTTATCTCCTTTGAAATTATCTGATGACCTCTTGTGTTTCATGTTCGGCTCTAGCAACTCTCTCCCTCTCTCTCTCTCTCTATCTCTCTCTCATCTGGTGTACCTGATCAGGAGTGTTCTAGGCCAAGTTGTTGGTGTCCCTCAATCGTCTTACCATGACAGGGAGTACCCTATTTGCGGGTCCTCCATCCCTCAGGTCATTGAACTCCCTGACCATGTCGTACGGGTGCAGATGACCTTGCTGCCTACTCCATCTCCATATGTCCATACCCCATGGTGGTGTAGGGCCAATGGGCCCCATCCAGTAAGCGGGCACCATAATCGGGTAGGGTGGATTGATGACCTCGGACTCCACGTCCGAACCATCATCGCTATCAGCATCGTTTTCCTCTTCTTCAACATCTACCACTGGCTCGGTAGGTCCATCCTCGATTTCTTCTTCGGGCACTTCATCAGACTCCACATCGGATTTCTCCTCTGGTTCTTCCTCTTCGGGTTCCTCTTTAGCTTCTCCCTCAGGTTCTTCTTCAGATTCCTCCTCAGGTTCTTCCTCAGGTTCCTCTTCTAACCATCCATTATTCCGTTGCTCGGGAAAGTAAGGGTCCCCAGGAAGATGAAATTTGGCCATAGCGTCTGCATGAAAGCATATGAGTGTATATATTATTCCTATAGTATATTAGTTATTTAAAACTGGATTTTTGTATGCTTTTCCATTTTTCCGGGAATCTATAAGGGTGAGCTTTTGTTTCATCTATCATTTCGATCATATCCGAACACATGCCTATCTTACTTTGGATGAATGTAATTGAACAGGCTACACTCACCCCCAATATGACCACATATTAATTCGAGTACCATCGAAATGTTAAAATCCCTCAAAAACGGTTATAAGTTATTATATTGTTATCATAATATTTGAAAATAAGGGTGAAAGTTTTTATTTTTGTGCTCAGAGTTGCTTAGTTCCCTTTTTGATGTTTATAGTTGCATATCAGTGTATGGTTAGATATGCCAGTTCACTATAAACACTGCTCTGATACCAACGTGTCACACACTCGAACCAGACATCGGAAACATCCGAGGGCTTGCGTGACTAACAATTAAATACCATAACAATGAATATACATGAAACAAACACATACATAGTTACATCCCAAAAATACAGGCCACAAATTTCATTTTTAAATACGTCATTATAAAACCAACAGTGAAATAAAACATCTGTAATATCATGTCATGTCAAAACCAAGGTAGAACTAATCAAACATGTTATAATAAAACAATATCAGAGTGTAATCCCAAAGATCTCATGTGCGGAAAACCATAATGTGATGCGCTACGATCAAGCCGACTCCTTTCCTTTAAACACGAAGTACTTGAAACCAAAACTGAAAACTGTAAGCAAGAAGCTTAGTGAGTTCCCCCATCATACCACATACCATACAAGCACATATAACATACATACTATCAGGCATATCATGGTGCCCGACCTACCCCTTCGGTCCTATCAGCCGGATAATGCCTAGCATATCTGGGTGCTGGCCTCCCCTTTGGTTCTATCGACCGGATACTGCCTAGCATATCTGGGTGCTGGCCTCCCCTTCGGTCCTGTCGACCGGATACTGCCTAGCATATCTGGGTGCTAGCCTCCCCTTCGGTATCTTTCAACTGGTAACCGGGGACTATTTCACCCCCTACTACTACCACATAATATCATATCACGTATATCATAATCTGGCTAGCATGGCTGGGTACTAAACTACCCCTTCGGTCCTATCGACCGGCAACCGGGGACTATTTCACACCTACTACCACTATCACATAACATCATAACATACTAGCACATAAACATATCAAGTAGTAGCAAACGTAGATGAATATCACAAATACAATCATATAACATTCAACTCCTACTACTGGGCCGACATTGTGGCCGTAGACCCAACGCTACTGGAAGGTGACTCACCTCACACTGCTGAAGTCCCATAGAAACAACCTCACACTACTGAAGTCCTGCTGACACAACCCCAGGTGTTGGATGACAGAAACCCGAACTGTCAACACCAAAATAACACCTAATTAATAATTAGGTTCCACTACATAACCATAAGTACATACTTGGATAATTACTACATTACCCCAAGATTGGCTTGTTCAAGCCCAAGGCCCAATCCATAGGCCCAAAGTCAACTAAGAATCAAAGCCCAACACATGGCCCAATTTTCCAAATTGGGCCCAAACCTTTATAAGGTCTTACCATAAGGCCCAACCAAAAGTCCAGTCCAACATTTGACCTTCTAATGGCCCAATGTCATATAATCATTAAGGCCCAAACCATGCCCCATTTATGGCCCAATTTTCCAAATTGGGCCCAACTCCTCATATAAGCCTTACCCCAAAGCCCATTAATTACCCAATCATCAAGGCCCAATAGAAGGCCCTACAATAAACCCAAGTGGAAATCAGGGTTTCTCATAAAAAAATGATTAAGATTAAGTGACCTACTTAACCCATTAAGGACTTAATCCATTAAGTCCAGTGTTGCTTAGATTAGTTTTTGCCAATAGTTGTTATTTAATATATCCAGTTATTAAATAATTTCCTTCTGTCCCGATTAATTTCCCTAAATTAAGGTTTTTATTGCATTAGGGTTTTCTAAACCCTACTTAGGGTTTCCAACCCAAGTACTAGCCCATATACTAATTTGTTGGACTTTTAGGTTATTTAGGGCTTTATTGGGCCTATCAAGCCCACTAGAATGTCATCAAGCCCATTAGGGTTTTATTGGGTCAATTAGAGTCCATTAGACTCATTAGGGTTTTTACTAAGCCCATTTGGCTTGATTGGGCCCATTAGGCTAACAAGGCCCATTAGGGTTTCAAGCATCCCTAATCGATTCAACTCACAAGACAAGCACACCGCCACCCGACACGGCGGCCGGTGGCGGCAGCCACCACCTCACGGTGGTGGTTAGAGTTTCATTTCATTATTTCGATTTTTGGCTACATTTTACAATGATAATCTCAACTAAACACACACAACCACTATGGCACACACACATGGTGGTTCATGGACGCAGCCACCACCTCACGGTGGTGGTGGTAGTTGTCCTAGCGATTTTCGGCCAAACAAAGCCACCCACGACGTATGACATTCACTCTAGTGGTAGAAACACACACACAGACACATCCTTTTGCTCGGACAATAAACCCAACACCCACCTATGGTGGGTAGCGACAGTAGAATACAAGATGGCGGCAACAGCAACGGAAGTTAATGGCGGTGGTCACTGTGGTCTCGTTTCTCCGATTTCGGAGACGAGGAGGAGATAACATGGTGGTGAACGACAACAATACCCACGAACCATGAAGCTCCGACCACCTCAACTGACACACATCAGGATTGCGACTCAACTCCTTTTCTGGTAGCAAAACGGAGACAACGACAACGCCTGGTGGTCCTCCGAAAGCGACAAAGGGTATCTGACTCGGTGGTTGACGACGATGCTTCGACTTCAACAGGTAAGGAGGCGGCAGCTAAGTGGATGGCGGCCGTGACTAGAGGGGCTTCGGTGGTTAACGAAAGGAAGAGAAGTAGATGGTGACAATGGATGTTCCCGATGCTCCTTGTCGGCAGTTTCATCCTCAACAATGATGGCACGACGGCGGCTGGTAGGTCACGATCGAATGGTGGCGGCTGCCAGAAAGTGAAGCTTAGGGTTAGGGTTTAGAGGGTGGTGGACGGTTATATACCCGGGTCCTTTAAGATCTATCCCATAATAACATGTTTGGTCCCTCCTTCCCCCTTCTCTTTCAAAATGAGTCCACATTTTACCTTTTTAACCCCATCTTCTGAAATCCCTTACTAATGAAGTCCCATAGTTTACTAAGTAACCCTCCCTCTACAATTGTTGTCAAAATAAGTCCATAATCTACTTCTTAGCCCCCACTTCGATAAATCCTTTCATATTAGGTCTAATACTTACCAAATATCCCCCTGTCTTCTAAAATCTTTACAAAATAAATATTGAATTTATACTTTAACCCCTGAAATATCCAACTTATGGCATTTGGCTTCCAAAACCAACATCTCATCGAATATTATAGATTTTAGGGCTACTACTCTTTCATAAAATTTATCTATTTATTCATTAAATAAACAGGGCGTTACAACTTTCCCCTACTTAAATTAGATTTCGTCCTGAAAATCATTCCTTACCATTCCTTACACGCCCAACCACTCTAGGGACATGGTCACCATCCTGGGCACACCCTAACCTTCCAAGGGTAGCCGTGAGCAATTCTTGTTAAGCCCCAAAAATTTGCAGGTGAACGAATTCCTCACCACAAGATCACATCCACTTCGTCTGAAATCTGCTGCCTTGAGAAAGTCTGATTCCCTGACTGACCACTCATACATAATTATTTTCGTTGAATCCAATCCGTTTATCTCACAACTGACTACTCAACTTCTAATAGCTCGAGGTTCCCACTATATAATAGGATCAAAGACCTAGTTATCTCTGCAGATCACTTATACCTGGTCAAGGCTCAACTGGTACGGCTGTAAGTGACTTGTCACACCCTAATCATCCAGCCATTTTGTTCGTATTTGCAACCTGAAACACAATTACTAATGCTGCCCAAACGCTAAAACTGTCCGAACACTGAATTGCCTGAAGTTGTATGATGCCATTTGGCTGCTTTCCAAAGCTACCGAGACCTTCCTGGTCTCAATTTATTTGCCAGACCTCTGAAATACTGGGTTCTGGCTTGGCTATGATGTCAAAGGACTCCCACTTAGTCGCCTCACATGACTTCTGAACGAAATCCTTCTCTGGAACTAGTTGCCACTAGTTATCATGCCACTGTGGTTCCAACAACCTTCTGATCTAACCGATAGGGTCCATGCATCGAATCCTAACATTATCAAATCCAAAACTAAAAATGATTGCCACCTAACCAATGATAGATTTATATCACAATTAGCCTCATACGGTCCATTGATTTTCTGATCTCATAATTGTAATGGCGTTCCTACAGTCTTATCACTGGCTCAACCAAATCTAACTCATCTGGGTAATCTCGAAATCCAATCCGTGGATTTCCATATCCTCACTGCTACACTCGAACTATTCGGTACTCCTGTTCTTTTCGCGTCCTAAGAACACGCTCATGATATCTACCAACTTAGTGATTGCTACGACTACACCCTCAGACTTACAACACTTTATCAATACCTGCCGCTAGTGAATGCTACAGCTAACCCCATAGTCTTACAACACTTCTCATACTATCTGACTGCTAGTGAATGCTATGGCTACGACCGTAGTCTAACAACACTTTCCAAACTATCTGATCGCTAGTGAATGCTACGGCTACCCCCGTAGTCTTACAACACTTTCCGCACCAGTCGAATACGCACTCGACAAACACATAACTGAACTCGAGTCCTATCCGGAACTCTAACCTGGTTCCCAAAACCTGCTATCACGTGAACCCAGTATATCAGTACCGCACGCATGCCCATGATCAAAGTGTCACAGTAACTCACTAAATCGTCTACACCCTCTGGCATGGTGAGAATCAGTGCCTCGCACAACCACTGTCTGAGAGTCTCGAAGGCTGCCTGCTACTCAGACCCCCAACGAAAGGCCACTGACTTCTTGGTCAGTTGGGTCAAAGGAACCACAATCTCAGAGAAGTCCCGAATAAGGATCCACTAATAACCTGCTAGACCCGAGGAACTCCGAATCTCAGATGGAGGCCTCAGAATCTCCCACTGCATCACAACCTCTATCTTGGCCGGATCAACTAGAATACCCTTCTGGTTGACAAGGTGCCCAAGAGATCGCACCTCGCGCAACCAGAACTCACATTTGGAGAACTTTATTAAAAAGCTCTCCCCCACTTAGATTCGACTAAATCTTTACCGCGCACGAGAATTGAAGGATTCCTAATCCTTCTTTCTTTCTAATATCCCACTGATGACAACCTGTGCCTGCCAATGCTAGCGTTTAGTCACCAATTAAACCTTGAGATCTCCTATCCTCAGAAATCTTGATGAGTACTCTTGAAATCTGATCTAGTCTGACACCTCAATCCACCTCACATGCTGACAACTAGAGGCTCTAATCTTCAATCTGGCTGACGAATCCTTATTCCCACTTTCATTCTTGCAATATTACTGAACTGTAACTGAACACAGCCCATGCAAAAATACAATTCTCTTGAACATGCGATGACCAACCACTTGTGCATCGAACACTCGCGACTGACACTACCCTTTTCATGTCACAAGCTCTGTCCTAGCAACGGTAGTGCCATGAACTCCCAAGTTCATCCATAAAGAATTACCGACCATACCTAAACAATGATAGAACCCCTAAACACTGACTTCACTGGAGGACTATCACTCCAACCCTGACCGAGTATCCTTTAAATAATACTCCTACATAGATCTTGACAAAGATCCAGAATGATAACGGTACGCACGGAACCCACTCTGTAAGATGCATCCCTCTGTAGGTTCATCAATGACTTTTCGGCATGCAGGATGGCATATATGATCCTTGATAACTCAAACACTAGCAGGAAACCGACCCGAGATCCAACTTATCAAAACTTACTCATAACTCCAACACGATACGTATCCCAAACATCCATCTAGTAGTAATAGTGTTGGATTAGTGTCTAAGTCGATAACTATTTTGGTATGTACTTGACCCGATGGTGTATGGTCCTTTTGGGTTGCCTTCACCAAAGCAACTTGATAGGATGAATTATGGAGAGAAAGGATTAAATATGATTTATTAATATATTATGGGAATAATATATTAAAGGAGAAATCATATTGTTTAATTAATATTAGTCAAGAATTAATTAGTAATTAGTTTTGTGACTAAAAGAGATTAATTAAATTTAAGGGACTGGAATTGTAATTATAAGATAATTGCAATTTGGGCCATGGATTGCCATATATTATAAGGTGGACGAATTCTATAGGGGAAGCCTATATGAAATCGTCCAAGGCTTTAAAGAAAGGGCTCCATGGGTTGCTTAGGGCTTAAGCATCCAAATTAGGGTTTCCTTGTTAGATAACCCTAATTGCCTCACTATATATAGATCCCTTAAGGACCAAAAACGTGGCTAAGCTTATTGCTATGGTTTCACACGAGTTTTGGCAGCTTCCATCCTCTCTCCTCTTCATCCTCTCGCTTATGGTGTTTGTGAACCATTAGAGGAGTGACACTTGTGACTCTAAGCCTTCCAAAGTCAATACAAGGAGATTTGGGATTGTTATTGCTACATAACAATCAAGGTAACATCTTAAACCTATTCTCATGTTAATATGATTACTTGAATGCTAGAATTAGGGTTTATAGTCTTGGATAACTTGCATGTACAATAGAGAAACCTAGATCCAAACATTAGGGTTTGTATGAGCACATAGGATGTTCTTAGGACCAAAACCCATCAGTGGTATCAGAGCCTAGACTGGTTTCAATTGTATTGATGCATTACATGTTCAAAAAATTCGATTTTTGATGTTCTGGAGGCTGGACTCGCCGAGTCCATAGCTGAACTCGCCGAGTCCATGCAGACTCGACGAGTCCAAGCTTGACTCGACGAGTCAACTCGTCAGATGGAGTATATCTCGGGATTTCTTGCTGTTTTTGCTTTAGGATAGTTACCTTATCATATTAGATCAATATAAATTCGATTTTATGATATATTTGACTATATTTTTGATCTAATTGAAGATATTTATCAATTAATAAGATAATTGTTTCCTTATGTGATAATTGATTAATTATTTTGACTAAATTGATAAATTGTTTTGCCAGAAATCATTAAATAAATCAAATATGGATAATTATGTAATTAAATGTTAGTTTAGATTATTAGTTATTTGATCCTTATTGTTATGAAAAGTTTCATATTTTCCTCTTAGGTTTTATAGTTTAAATTTGAACCCAAAAATTTTGTTGTTTTGCAATTTAAATAGTTAAAACCCTAATGTTTTGAAAAAGGTTTCAAAACTTGCCCTCAAGTTTTGGAATTTAAATTTTGATTAAATGGTTTAACTTTGATGTATATTTAAATTCTAAACCCTAATGTGTTGAAATGTTTCAAAACTTGCCCTCAAGTTTTGGAATTTAAAAGTTGATTAAAAGTTTAATTAGGAATGTTAAATTCTAAAACTCTAGTATAATTTTGAAAAAGTTCAAATCACACCCTTATGGTTTTATTAATTCATTAAGGTGTATAATTAAAAGAGGTTTAATAAATCCATAAAATTTTAGGTTACAAATTTAGTTGAATTAAAGGTATAATTATTAAATTTGACCACCTAATATTTTAAAAGTGTAAAATACACCCTATACTATATATAACATTAAAAGTCTAACATTATATATATGTATGAGTAAAACTCAGTCTTACTGTTAGTAGGCCTCATTCACAAAGCTAGTCTATAAGGGGTGTTTAAGGAAATTGCCTATAAAATGGCGATTGAATGGGTATCCACTCTTACCCACCACACTCTTGACTAGTGGAGGGTCGTTAGCCGAACGGGTAGGATAGGACAAAAACCTTCCATTATAAGTATAATGAAGTATAAAAGTAACTAAATGTTTTCATAAAATTCCCAATCTTAGTTACTTAGGCAAAAGTGAATTGCTGCAATTCCATGAAATTACACTTTGTGCCCTTGCGAAGACGTTAGTGGAGCGTGTGTGGTTTATCGGCACACTAAATGGTTCTAAGCAAAGGTAGCAAAGGGTGACTCAATGTTTGTCATAGTTCGGTGGAGCGTGTGTGGTTTACCGGCACATCGAATAGGTGACTGTAACATGTGAGGGCACCATGTAAGTTTGCATGGTTATTCACACCCGCTTTGTGATCCTCGGCATCCCAGTCACAAACTAGAGGGGCATATCGAGATTTAAACATGCCATTGAAAGTTCAATGAATCTCAAAGGATCTAGGAGATTTCATAGATTTAAAACTTAAATTTCTTTTTTCGTTTTTCATGGTGGAAATTAGTGAATCGTCATTCACTTACCTTCAAATGTTCTGCAATTTGGGTTACGGCATCCCTCTCCCGAGTTGTAGAATATTGTGTTGGGTCCTAGCCTTAGTATCTCATTTGGGTGACTTACTAAGGACTCAATCAATCAACTAACTTGAATTCGTTTTCTCCCATTTTGTAGATGTCAAAGTTCGACAACTATGGTCTTCTCAAATCCCGTGGAACAAGCATTCCACATGAAGATGATATTCCACGATTTGATCAAGGAACAAGAAATCATGCTTCACTTCCTCCACCTCCTCCAATTATTCTCCCTAACCCACAAGTTCGAAGGCTTGAAAAGTTCAAGCTCACTCAAGCCCTTTTGGCAAGTAAACATGAAGAAGGAAAGTCGGTGTGTGCACACGTCCTAGGGATGAAGTCACACATTGATAGGTTAAGAATGTTGGGATCCGTTGTCTGTGAGGAGATGGTTGTTGATTGGGTTCTTCAGTCACTTCCTAAATCATATAGTGAGTTCGTAAGAGAGTACTATATGATGAACTGCGACGTGACCCTTATAGATCTCACCTATAAGCTTATTGCTGCTGAATCAGCAATGATTTGGCGCAATAGAAAAGCAAAGTTGATCGGTGAATCTGCCTTCAAGACCTCTATGGATATAGACAATGGCAACGAAAGACATGCTATGTTCGAAAAGTTTGATCATAAGAGAAAGGCAATGTCTGAAGTAGTTCCATGTCATGTTCCAAAAGAGTCAATTTGCTTTTATTGCCAAGAGAAAGGGCATTGGAAACGAAGCTGCCCCATTTACCTAAGAGATCTAAGAGATGGGAGAGTCGAAACGTATGGCTCTAATATAGGTAAAATCCATTCACTAACTCTTTTAAGCTTCTATTCTAGATTCTTAATACATAATGTGATAAGATTACAACTGATGTTTTGTAGGATCGAAGAAAAGAAAGGAAGCTTAAGGGAAGAAGTGAGCTAAATCTAACCGTGAAGGAATGGATTTCGATCGCATTTCTCAAAGATTAGATTCTTGAGCTACTACTTAGAGTTAGAATTAAATTGCTAAGGAAGATGTATTAGCATAGTTTTTCAATGAATTGCATTGTAAGGAAAAAAAATTTCCGCAATAAAATAAATTTTGATTTTATATTATTTATTTATCCTTGCAATGGCATATATGAAAAATTGATGTTTGAATGTTTCTATTATTAGGAATAATGGATTTGGTTCTTATTATGTTATTTATGGAAAGTCGAGAATTTACCAAATAGGGAGAGTTTCTCATCGTCGAAGTTTCAATTGGACAGAAACTTGGAATCATGCAACTTGGTTGCACGATGAATGAGAAATTTCACATTTTGGAAATTAGACTAATTCATTGACAAAGTGTCAAGTGAAGGACTAGGAGATCGAGCACACAAAGTTGCATGTTGATCAAGTCCACCATAAGAGTAACAATGATATTCGTCATGATTCACTAAAGGTTTAGTAAATATGATTATACTTACAAGATTAAGTGTAATTATGAATTGATTGAAAAAGTTTAAATCAATAGCAAAACGAATAAGAAGAATCAAGTAGGCAGAAAGATAAAAGTTCCTCCATTCTAAGAAGAAGGGAGAGTAGCTTTTGTGCTTTATGATAGGTCTTAATGATTAAGAACCATATCTCAATTGATCCTCTAAGTGAGTCTTAGTACAATTGTATGTTTAAGAAGAGGAATCAAGGATTGAAGAAATGGTTAAATCAAGAAGTCAATCATACTTCGTTCCAATAACAAGTCTTAAAGTTAAGATTGTGACATTGAGTGACAAGAATTAGAAAGGTTTATAACATTCATCAAATGTGGAAAGTTGTGATGTCTTGGATAAGACAAAGACCAACTAGGACCAATTTATGAAGTGTTTTGATAAAAGCTACACTAACTCTTGAATATTTGTTTGTCAAGAAATGGTTGTTGACAAGAGAATCTTATAAGTCAAGGAGTCAGTGGGAGTCTTAATGGTCTTGAAAGGTTTCAAGAACAAATCAAATAAACCTTATCAATCATCACTAGCACACGAGTTGAGGTTTACAACCTATCGTGTTGACATTATTTTGTTTCTGTGCCAGTCCAATCGAGTTAATTATGCATGTGAGCCCAATGAGTTCTCATTTGAACGCATAAAAGACAAGGCACCTTGATCAATGAAAGGTACATTGACAGGAAAAGGTGAGCTTCTTAACTACTTGGAAGACATGGTGGGCAGCTGTGCTACAATAGGGCAAGAAATCGAGATTAAGAAAGTTCGATCCATATGAGTTTGAATTTGTCGTAAACTTTGGTTTTAACAAATTCACATGGATAGGAACACATACACCGTCTAAATCTAAGTGTCATAAGATTTCCTCCTTCATGATAATGACTGTGAGGAAATGGTTTCACTAAGAAAGATTTTAAGAAGATAGTGATTGTAAAATTGCATTCTCGAATTCGATCATGGTTACGGTATCCCTTTCCATGATTTGAATTGTGAGGTTTGGCAATTAGTCTTAATTGTTTAGACACACATATGAACTATCTAAGGCAAAGGTGTATAAGTTCAAGAAGCCTTGATAAAAGATTATCCAAGCACTAAGTATTAGAAACATGAACTTATGAAATTCAATAGGTATTGTTTTTCTGAAAGTTAAGATGTTTATGAATACATGTCGAAGCTAGTGGGAGCATAAGTGTTATGTTTATAATAATCATCATGATAGTGGGAGCATAAATGTTATGATTGTATGATTATTAAGGCACGTATTGCAAGTTGGCAATATTAATTATAGAAAACAAGAGTTATATCTTGCAAAGTAGTAAGGGTTGTAAAGTTGTTTTGCTATAATTAAGGGAGAGAATATTATGCTTCATTTCAAATCTAAAGGCTTAGGTTGAGAAATGTTAATAAATTTAGTCAAGGGTACATAGTGTGTTCTTAAAATTTTGATTATGATTACGACATTCCTCTTCACAATTCGAATTTTGAGAACATAGCAAATAAAACATTATGCGTCATGTTCCATACGCTTCAGATATAGGATCGATTGTAAATGCTTTAATGTTCGACCATTCTAAAATTTTCCAAATGTCTAGCGCATTTAGAGGGAAAAAGGACTAGAATCGGTTTTGACTAAAATAATTGAACAACTATCAAAGGACAATCCAAAGTTTGACGAGGATTGGTCGCTTGTGAGTAGTTGGAAGCATGGTATTGGATGGACCATATCGACATTATTATGAATAGATAAGATTCTATTAAGAATAAGTTGTCCTATGGAAAATATGGAAATGTATCCATATTGGGAATTGAATATTGAAAAATCTATGACTAGATTAGAAACTTTTATGCAAAACGATGTTTAAAGGAATATACTTTGAATGAGAGACATCATATCTAAGGAATTGTCTTGTAACAATCCCCGAAAGAAGACTTTGTAATATCATTGGCAATAGTCTTTGTAACTTTGGTGCAGTGAAATTACGAAAGGATCGTTGCATAGAATATTAGAATCTAGCATATTCTATAAGTAGCAAGAATTTGATATTCTTTCACTTATGGAAAAAGGATTTGGAGTTGTGAAATGAGAATGATTGGAAATGTGTTCAATGTGATCTATTTCGCAAAGTAAGAACCATAGGTAAACATTGTGTGCATGCTAGGAGCATGGGACAAGTGTAATAATTCAAGTAAGAAGTTGATTACCCGAAACGACAAATAATGAGTAATCGATATGGTGATAAATAAAAGGTGTTTTATTTATACTCAAAGGTTTGAGGCCATATGGGATTAGTATTATTCTTGTGTTTCACATTTGCATGTTTTGACTTCCAGAATAATTAAGTTTATTAAGAATAATCAAATTATTCGAACGGGCCACAGTCGTTCATATGTTGGAAGTAGGTATGAATGAAGACTATCGTGAATTGGTGTGTGGATTGTCTAAAAGAGTATTAGACATAAGCAAATGTTTGCTGCAACGTTCATGAGTGCTTATGAATATGATTTGAGCATTGGATTAAACCCACGCTCACTTGGATCACTCCATGAATTGTATCACGAGTGATTGGTGAGACGATAACATCTTATATTCTTGAAACCGAGATGTGTGAGTTGTATCTTGCAAATCGGTTGCACATTGATAATATGTAAACGCACTAGTAACTTGGTGTTATAAAACATATTGTTGTGTGTGATTTGGTTAGTGAGTGCAAGCAAACATTGTATCAAAGTTTATCCGTTCCTTTTATCCAAAGTAGGATAAAAGCGATATCTTTGGGCCCCTCGATGATTTTGTGATGACAAACGTAAATGCTCGGCCGGGCTAGGGCTAATTTGATTTGTTCAATTAGTCATCATAAATCAGGAATCGAGATATAGTACAAAGAGAATGATTTGAAATCATATCTCATATGATATCTAGAATGGAGGAATATATGATCCCTTATCTAAGGACACGCGTATCTGATAGGATTAGAGTTGACAGCGGCTTTGAAAAGCTACGATTGTTGATCAGGATCTGAAGTCATACGCAGAATAGTTATTAGACTTACCCAAATGGGAGACTGTTGGATTAGTGTCTAATTCCATAACTATTTTGGTATGTACTTGACTCGATGGTGCATGGTCCTTTTGGGTTGCCTTCACCAAAGCAACTTGATAGGATGAATTATGCAAAGAAAGGATTAAATATGATTTATTAACATATTATGGGAATAATATATTAAAGGAGAAATCATATTGTTTAATTAATATTAGTCAAGAATTAATTAGTAATTAGTTTTGTGACTAAAAGAGATTAATTAAATTTAAGGGACTGGAATTGTAATTATAAGATAATTGCAATTTGGGCCATGGATTGCTTTATATTATATGGTGGACGAATTCTATGGGGGAAGCCCATATGAAATCGTCCAAGGCTTTAAGGAAAGGGCTCCATGGGTTGCTTAGGGCTTAAGCATCCAAATTAGGGTTTCCTTGTTAGATAACCCTAATTGCCTCACTATATATAGATCCCTTAAGGACCAAAAACGTGGCTAAGCTTCTTGCTAGGGTTTCAGACGAGTTTTGACAGCTTCCATCCTCTCTCCTCTTCATCCTCTCATTTGTGGTGTTTGTGAACCATTAGAGGAGTGACACTTGTGACTCTAAGCCTTCCAAAGTCAATACAAGGAGATTTGGGATTGTTATTGCTACATAACAATCAAGGTAACATCTTAAACCTATTCTCATGTTAATATGATTACTTGAATGCTAGAATTAGGGTTTATAGTCTTGGATAACTTGCATGTACAATAGAGAAACCTAGATCCAAGCATTAGGGTTTGTATGAGCACATAGGATGTTCTTAGGACCAAAACCCATCAAATAGAAGATGCCATACCTGCAACATCTGGAGGAATACTAATGACCTTTTGCTGACATGATCAACCTTGCTATCCTGATGTAGCCTTAAACCTCGGAGCGACAAACTCCCTTGTGCACTATCTTGTACATGTTGCACTGACTCCGACCCTACTGGCCTTTCACCCGATGATCAGAAATCATGGGTCTCTTTCCGGAACCCTTAATATACGCACCTAGCATGAACCTCTCTTCTCAAAGTGCTCCAAATCGATCTCGCATCTGCAACTTCATGGAAATCATATCCCTCAGGGTCTGACACCCTGCCACGCTTACTAACTCACTTGCCAATGGATAAGCTGCAACAACTGGAACACCCTTTGTCCCCAAATTGGGTCATAAACTCTTCCTTGAAGCTTCTCAGATTCTCCAAGACTCTCACCGATTTGAGTATGAATCCTGTGCTTTTAGTAGTACAGGCCCAATACTACCTTCCACACCTATCCATACTTTCCTCAGCAATCCTCCCGGATCCTCCGAGTCACTTCCTCAACTGGTACACACAAGTATAACTAAGCCTCACTACTAACTCACTGAAATATATCGTCGACTTCCCTAGGTTCCCAAACTCTCCCAGTCCTCAGCTGCTGAAATATTCCCAGTAATGTCAACTAGCTATCTCATGAATATAGCCACATGCAACAGAGATCAGATAATCCTTCAAGTAACAGACTCATCCCTATAACGCTGATACTCAAACGAGAGCTGCGCAATACGGTCAAATCTATTATTCTGAGATTACCCTAATGCTTGAATCTAGGCTTTCTAATTAAACATACTTTGAATCCAAGACTTCTAATGACTAATTAGCAATAAGAACAATACTAAATCAGATCTAGAATCATACCTTTGAATCTTTTGTTTGATCTTGTTGTCTTGGAGCTCTGGAGTCACAATTGTCACTCCTCTAATGGCTTACAAACACCAAATAACAAGGAGGATGATTTTGGAGAGAGGAGAGGGGAGGAAATCGGCCAGGGGTTCTCTACTTTAGATCAAGTGCCGATTTCCCTATGCCATAGGGTCTATTTATACTTGTAGACTCCTTAAGGGTTACAGCTTAAACCCTAATTGGATAATCTTCTCTTAAAGCAATCCAAATCCATTCCTTAGATAGCCTTGGACGATTTGAAGCTATCTTTAGCTTCTAGAATCCGTCCACCCCTATCCAATATGGATTTACAGTCTAAAGTTTAACTATCAAACAATTGACAGTTTATATCCTCTTATTTAATTAATCTCTTTAAGTCACCAAATTAATTCTAATTAATTTATGACTTATATTAATCAAATAACAATATTATTATTCTTTATATTATTCTCATAATATATTAATAATATTTATTCTCTCTTAATAAATCATCCTATCAAGTTACTATGGTGAAGGCAACCCAAAAGGACCATGAACAACTGGGTCAAATACTTGCCTAATATAGTTGCAGCCTTAGCACTATTCCAACAGTCTCCCACTTGGATAAGTCTAGTAACTATATGCACAAGTACAATTCGATTTGCAATCGTAGCTCTCAAAGACGTTGTCAATCTCTGATCTAATCAATCTTGTCATTTGGATAAGGGATCGTACAGTCCTCTGTTAGATATCATGCTTACAATTCTATGGAATGATTAGTCAAGCATTTAGGTTTCTCGATCTCTGATTTATTTGACATAGAACTTAATCGAACACATTAATTCAGTTCTGACCGGGCCTGGCACATAAGTCAAATCAAATCATCGAGCGGCCGAGATATCGCTTTTACCTTATTAAGATAAGAGTTACAGATAAACTTCGACTTATATGCATTTACTTATTCATTAATCAACTATACACAACAATGCGTTTTATAACACCGAGTTACTGATGCGTTTTCGCATTATCAATGTACAATCAATTAACAAATAACAAACCATATATCTAGGTTTTAAGACTATATGATATTACCGTCTTGTGATCACCCTTTTTATATCATATTCCATAAGGTGATTCCAGTAAGCGCGGGTTTGTTCCAATGCTCAAAACTAGTTCATAAGCACTCATGAACGTTGCAGCAACCTTTTGCTATGTCTAACACCATTTAGACAATCTACATACCAATTCATGACAATCTTCATTCATATCTACTTCCAACATATGAATGATTGTGGACAATTTGAATAATTCGATTATTCTTAATAAACTCAATTATTCTGGAAGTCAAAACATGCAAAGTGAAACAATAGTTAAACAATTAACATAAGACAGTAACATTACTCATAAATAAAACTCCTTTATTTAATCATCAAATGTTAATTACATTTATCTATTACACGTTTCTAATACTATCTAATCTATGCTAATATCATCCTTCAGCCCAATACTCCTAGCATGCTGCAAGTGCTTAACCCTACTCAGTCCCTTCGTAAGCGGATCTGCTGGGTTATCTTCTGATGATATCCTCTTCACTATGAGTTGTCCTTCTTCTACACGATGTCTAATAAAATGATATTTTCTGTCGATATGTCGTGATCTACCATGATCCCTCGGTTCCTTGGTCAAGGCAACCGCTCCTTCATTATCACAGAAAATCTCCATGGGCTCCTTTATGGCAGGTACAACTCCAAGATCACCGATGAAGTTCTTCATCCATATTGCCTCCTTCGACTCTTCGCTCGCTGCAATGTACTATGATTTGCACGTTGAATCAGCTACGGTTTCCTGCTTGGAACTCTTCCATGTCACTGCTCCTCCATTCAGGGTAAAGAGCCAGCCCGACTATGAACGGTAGTTGTCCCTATCGGTCTGAAAACTGGCATCACTATACCCTCGCACCTTCAAGTCATCACTCCCTCCGAGGACCAGGAACCATTCCTTCGTCATCCGAAGGTATTTAAGGATATTCTTCACCGCAATCCAATGGGCTCTGCCAGGATTCCCTTGATATCTGCTAACCATGCTCAAAGCGAAGGCTACATCAGGGCGAGTACAAGTCATAGCATACATGATTGAGCCAACTGCGGAAGCGTATGGTACTCGGCTCATTTCTGCTATTTCAGCTTTGGTACTCGGACTTTGAGTCTTACTCAACTTGGCATTACTTTGTATCGGTAATTCTCCCTTCTTCGAGTTTTCCATACTAAAACGTTTTAGTACCTTCTCTAGGTAAGTGTTCTGACTAAGTCCTATTAGTCTCTTACTTCTTTCTCTTACTATCCTTATTCCCAAAATGAAAGAAGCCTCTCCCAGGTCCTTCATAGCGAAGCACTTCCTGAGCCAGGACTTAACTTCCTACAGAGTCGGGATGTCGTTTCCTATGAGTAATATGTCATCGATATACAAAACGAGGAAGCTAACTATACTCCCACTGGATTTGACATATACACATGATTCATCTTCGCTTCGTACAAATCCAAACTCTTTGACTTTCTCATCGAATCAAAGATTCCATCTGCGAGACGCTTGTTTAAGTCCATAAATGGACTTCTCAAGCTTACACACTCTATTAGGATGCTCCGGATCCACAAACCCCTCTGGCTGAGCCATGTAAACATCCTCAGCCAACTTTCCGTTAAGGAAAGCGGTCTTGACATCCATTTGCCAAATCTCATAATCAAGAAATTCGGCAATCGCTAGCATCACACTAATAGATTTTATTTTCGCAACCGGTGAGAAGGTCTCATCATAGTCAACTCCAGGAGTTTGAGTAAAGCCCTTTGCGACCAATCGCGCCTTATATGTGTGTACATTTCCATCCACGTCGGTCTTCTTCTTGAAGATCCATTTGCACCCAACGGTCTTACGTCCGGGTACATTATCAACCAAATTCCAAACTTGGTTGTCATACATGGATTGGATCTCGCTATCCATTGCCTCTTTCCATTTTGCAGACTCTGGGCCTGCCATAGCTTCCTTATAGCTATTAGGTTCATCAAGATTTATTAGTGTACCATCACTAATATACGTGTCCCCTTCGGTAGTAATATGAAAACCATAAAACTGGGGATGAACTCTAGCTCTATTGGAACGTCTAAGAGGTAAGGACTCGTCAATCGGTTCAACTGGAGTTTACTCCTCGGGTTGAGTGCCAGTGGTAGAAGTTCCTTCATCTATCGACTCTTGAATCTCTTCAAGCTCGATTTGCCTCCCACTGTCTCCTTAGCCTATGAGTTCTCGCTCTCGGAAAACTCCTCTCCTCGCAACAAAGACAACATTGTCCTTCGGTCCATAGAAAACATATCCAAAGGATTTATGCGGGTAGCCGATGAAAATACATCGCTCACTTCGAGGTTCGAGCTTGTCGTGAGTATCTTGTCTTACGAAAGCCTCGCAACCCCAAACCTTGATATGTGCTAACGAGGGAGCTTTCCCTTTCCACATCTCGTGAGGTGTTTTGGCAACCTTCTTAGTAGGGACTCGGTTAAGGATATGGGCGGCAGTCTCTAAGGCATACCCCCAAAAAGAGATAGGTAGTGAAGCACGACTCATCATAGAGCGAACCATATCTAATAAGGTTCGATTACGCCTTTCTGCCACACCATTCAACTGCGGTGTCCTAGGAGGCGTCAGTTGTGAAACTATTCCACACTCCTTGAGATAATCGTGGAATTCAAGACTTAGGTACTCTCCTCCTCGATCGGATCGAAGCATCTTGATTTTCCTGCCCAATTGATTCTCCACTTCATTCTTGAACTCTTTGAACTTTTCAAAGGTTTCTGACTTTTGCTTGATTAAATAGATATACCCATATCTACTATAGTCATCGGTAAAAGTCACGTAGAAGCGGTTCCCATCCTTCGTGGTTGATCTAAACGGTCCACATACATTGCTATGTATTAGGTCCAATAGACCCTCACCCCTTTCACACGTACTCGTGAAGGGTGACTTAGTTATCTTTCCAAGCAAACAAGACTCGCACGTGTCATCTTCCCTAAGGTCGAATGACTCCAACACTCCATCCTTTTGGAGTTGGGCTATGCGTTTCTTGTTGACATGTCCAAGACGACAATGACACAAGGATGCTTTATCCATACTAGTGGAAGAATCTATGTTTAAAACATCATTTCCTAAGTTATCAACAATCATAACAATTTCATAAATTTCATTACATGGTATAGCTTCAAAGTAAAAGACACCATTTAGATAAGCCAAAATAGAACCATTTTCATTATTAAAAGAAAATCTAAAACCTTGTCTAAACAAACCATGAAATGAAATGATGTTTCTAGCCATTTCTGGCGAAAAGCAACAATTGTTCAAATCTAAACACAAATTATTCCTAAACACTAAAGAATACACTCCAATCTTGGTCACAGGCGACGATCTTCTGTTCCCCATGATTAGATTGATCCTTCCTTGCTCCACATCCCTACTTCTTCTTAGTACCTGCACATTAGAACAAATGTGATAACCACAACCGGTATCAAGAACCCAAGAAATATCATGATTAGAATCGTTAGATTTAATAGTGTATATACCTGCAAAAGACGGCTTGATCTTTCCTTCCTTGATGGCTTGTAGGTACTCTGGGCAGCTTCTCTTCCAATGTCCTATCTTGTGATAGTGGTGGCACTCTGCCTCCTTAGGGTTAGGGCAGGGCTTAGCAGGATCAACTTTGGTCCCACTAGAAGAGGCACCATCTCGGGCTTTAACCTTGCGATAGTTCTTAGACGAAGCCTTCCACTTCTTTCCCTTTCCTTGACCAATAGCCAAGACAGGAGCAGCGGGTGGATTGGGAGTTGGTGCAACAGACTTGTCTTTGAAGTTGCTCTCAGCGACCCTCAAGAGACCTTGGAGTTTGCTTAGGGTGACCTCCTCTTTGTTCATGTGGTAGGTCATCCTAAATTGATTGTACATCGGTGGCAAAGAGTGAAGCACCATGTCGATCGCCAAGTCTTCCCCAAAGTCAACATTTAACTTGCGAAGGCGGTCGACATACCTTTGCATCTTTTGCAGGTGCACGGTAAGAGACTCTCCATGACCCATCTTAGCGGAAATCATGTTAGTGAAAACCTCATAACGCTCTTGTCTCGCGTTTTGGTGGTATCTCTCCAATAAATCATGATGCATCTCGTACGGGTACATGTCCTTAAGGACTTTTGGAATTTGGAGTGCATGGTGGCTATCATGATGCAATGTACCTTCGTTGCATCGCGCTCATGAGTTTCAAAAGCGGTCATTTCAGCCGGAGTAGCGATTTCAGGGTTGATTTTCTTGAGCTTCTCATCGAGGACATACTCCTTATCCTCATAGCGAGCAATGGTGCGAATGTATCTTATCCATTCGCTAAAGTTCGTTCCATCGAAAGTGACCTTTTGGCAAAGGCTTATCAATGTGAAAGAACTAGCAGCAGCGTTGTTTGTGTTCGACATCTACAAATAGAAAGGACAAAGATAGATTAGAATATGAATCCCTAATTATCACCCAATAAGAAAAATTAGGGCTAGGATCCAACAACAATATTTACATATTAGAAAAGGGATGCCGTAATCTAACATGCAAATAAATTGAAGGTAAGTGAATGACGATTCACTAATTCTCCACCATAAAAAAAAACAACTATAAGTCCTAAATATATTGAGAATTCCTAGGTTCGGATGAGATTCATTGAAACTATTCAATGGCATGTTTAAATCTCGATATGCCCCTCTTGTTTGTGACTGGGATACCGAGGATCACAAAGCGGGTGTGAATTACCATGCAAATTCACATGGTGCCTTCATTGTAACGATCACCTATTCGATGTGCCGGTAAACCACACACGCTCCATCGAACTATGATAAACAATGAATCACCCTTTGCCACCTTTGCTTCGAACCAATTAGTGTGTCGGTAAACCACACACGCTCCACTAACTTCTCAGCAAGGGTGCAAAGTGTAATTTCATGGGACTGCATCAATTCACTTTTCCTAAAGTAACTAAGATTGGGAAATTTTAAAATGTGTGTAGTTACTTTGTATTACTTATTATACTTTTAATGAGAGGATGAGGTTGCCCTATCCTACCCGTTCGGCTAACGACCCTCCACCGATCAAGCAAGCGGTGGGTGTGAGTGTACACCCATTAAGCGCCATTTTATAGGCCGCAACCTTATACCCACCTTATAGATTGGCTTCGTGAATGAGGCCTACTAATGGTAAGACTAGCATTTTAGTTATACATACATATATATATATATATATATATATATATATATATATTATTCTTGTAATATTATATTAGTATAGGGTTGTATTTTAAACATTTTAAAATCTAGGGTTTGAAATTTAAATTGTCTAAGTTAAAACTTTTAATTACAAAATATAAATTTCAAAACTTGAGGACAAGTTTTAAACATTTAAAACATAGAGATCAAATAACAAATAATTTTAATTAACAATTAATTTCCTAATTATCTATATTTGATTTATTCAAGATTTCTTGCAAGATAATTACCAAATTAATCAAAATAATTAATTAATTATCATATAAGGAAATTAAATATTTTATTAGTTGATAAATATCTTTAATTAGATCAAGATTATAGCCATATATATCAAAAAATCGGATTAGGGTTGATCTAATATGATTAAGGTAAGTTTCCATAAGATAATCATGAAAAAATCCCGAATCTGGCCATTCCTGACGCTTGGACTCACCGAGTGCACCAAGGGACTCGCCGAGTCAGACCAACTCGCCGAGTCCACTATGGAACTCGCCGAGTCCATGACTCAGAAACACAAAAAACGAATTTTGCAGTTAAGTTTCAAACAAACAAACAACAATTTAATGAAAACCAAGCTAGGCTCTGATACCACTAATGGGTTTTTGCCATAAGAACTTTCCTATGTGCGCATGCAAAACCCTAATGCTTGGATCTAGGCTTTCTCATTAAACATACTTTGAATCCAAGACTTCTAATGACTAATTAGGAATAAGAACAATACTAAATCAGATCTAGAATCATACCTTTGAATCTCTTGTTTGATCTTGTTGTCTTGGAGCTCTATAGTCACAATTGTCACTCCTCTAATGGCTTACAAACACCAAATAGCAAGGAGGATGATTTTGGAGAGAGGAGAGGGGAGGAAATTGGCCAGGGGTTCTCTACTTTAGATCAAGTGTCGATTTCCCTTTGCCATAGGGTCTATTTATACTTGTAGACTCCTTAAGGGTTACAGCTTAAACCCTAATTGGATAATCTTCTCTTAAAGCAATCCAAATCCATTCCTTAGATAGCCTTGGACGATTTGAAGCGATCTTTAGCTTCTAGAATCCGTCCACACCTATCTAATATGGATTTACAGTCTAAAGTTTAACTATCAAACAATTGACAGTTTATATCCTCTTATTTAATTAATCTCTTTAAGTCACCAAATTAATTCTAATTAATTTATGACTTATATTAATCAAATAACAATATTATTATTCTTTATATTATTCTCATAATATATTAATAATATTTATTCTCTCTTAATAAATCATCCTATCAAGTTACTACGGTGAAGGCAACCCAAAAGGACCATGCACAACCGGGTCAAATACTTTCCTAATATAGTTGCAGCCTTAGACACTATTCCAACAGTTTTCCCCAAGATACCCATATATGTTATGTTATGATATGATATGATTATGAGAACTGCATGCAAGATTAGAGCTAAGGATCTAGTGAGGATGGCTTATATGCTTATTTTATGTTCTTGTAGACTTGCATGCTAATATTGATCAGTCAGTGATAGGATAGCTTGTTTAGGTTATGCCTGATTGTATAAGCCTTTGAATTGAATGTACAGATTCCTGATTCTTGGATAGAACGGTTTGATTGGATTATGAAGGTTAGATTTTCCATTGTCTGAATGTTGTTTGTTTTGTGCTTTGTGGGACTCATAGTTATGTGAGTTAGTTACTAAGTGAATATGCTACTTCACATGGGACACAGGTCGGATACTCTCAAAGTGATGGACTTGAACGTATTGCGCAACTCTTATCTGAGTCCAACCATTATAAGGATGGGTCTTTTACTCAAAGGATTATCTAATCTATGTTGGATGTGGCTATATTCACGAGGTAGCTAGTTGACATTACTGGGAATCTATCAGTAGCTGAGGACTGGGTAGGTTCAGGAACCTGGGAAAGCCTAGGATATGTTTCATTGGGTTAGTAGTGAGGCTTAGTGAGACTTGGGTGTACCAGATTGAGGAGGTGACTAGGAGGATTGGGGAAGATTAGTGAGGAAAATATGGATAGGTGTGGAAAGTAGTATTGCGCTCGTACTACTGAAAGCACAGGATCCATACTCCAATCGGTGAGAGTCTTGGAGAATCTGATAAGCTTTCGGAAGGAGATTGTGACCCAGTTTGGGGACAGAGGATGTTCAAGTTGTTATAGCTCAGTTATTGGCGAGTGAGCGTGAAAGGGTGTCAGACCCTGGAGGATATGACTTCTATGTCCGAAGATGCGAGATCAATTTGGAGTACTTTGACAAGAGAGGGTCGTGACAGGTGCATATAGTAGGGTGTCCCAGAGCGAGACCCAAGACTTCTGATTATCGGATGAAAGGCCAGCAGGGCCAGAGTCAGTGAAGCATGTGCGGGAAAGTACACAAAGGATTTTGACATTCCAAGGGTTTAGGATGCTACAGGGTAGCGGGATTGGTCATGTCAGCAAAGAGTGATCAGTATTCCTCCAGATGTTGTGGGTATGTCATATTCTACTACTACTGGAAGGATGTTGGGAATACGTATCGCTTTGGAATTATGAGTGAGTTTTGATAAGTTAGATCTCAGTTCGGTCTTCTGCTAGTGTTTGGGTTATCAGGGATGATATATGACATCCTACATGTCAAAAAGTCCTTAATGAACCCACAGAGGGATGCATGTTGCGGAATGGATTCCGCGTGTACCATTATCATTCCGGATCTTTGTTGGGATCCATTTAGGAGTATTATTTAGATGATATTAGGTTAGGGCTAGAGCGATAGTTCTCCAGTGAAGTCAGAGTTAAGTGGTTCTATCCTTGTTTGGGTATGGTCGACAGTTGTCTATGGAAGAACCTTGGAGTTCAAGACACTAGCGTTGCTAGGGCAGGACTGGTAGCATGACGATGGTAGTGTCAGTTGCAGGTGTTAGATGAATAAGAGGTTGGTCATTAGATGTTTAATAGAATTGTATGTTTGCATGGACTATGTTTGGTTAGAGTTCAGTGGTGTTGCAAGATTGAAAGTGGGTACGAGGATTCGTCAGCCAGGTTGAAGATTAAGGCCTCTGGTTGTCAGCGTGGGAGGTAGACTAAGCTGTCAGACTGGACTTGATTTCAAGAGTACTCTTCAAGATTTCAGAGGATGGGCGATCTTAGGGTTTGACTGGTAAGTGATCGCTAGTTTTGGTAAGCACGGGTTGTCATTAGTGGATTATTAGGAAGCAAGAACGATTGGGAATCCTTCAATTATCATGTTCCATGAAGACTTAGTTGGATCTAAGTGGGGGAGAATCGATCAGCTACTCAAGAACAGAAAAAGGTCTAAAACTAGGATGAGTTTCGCATCCCCTTCAGGGGAAAGGCGTTCGAGTGGCCGTCTAGGTTGACGATTGGGTAAGTTGGGAGTTTAGAAAATGTCCCAATATTTGGTTCATGTTCTTCATTGGCATCAGATAACAGGTTCAGGGAACCAGGTTAGGGGTCCAATTAGAATTCAAGTTCAGTTGAGTGTTATTTCGAGTACGTGTAAGACTATGCGGGTAGCCGTAGCATTCGCTAGCAACAGATAGTGCTAGAAGTGTTGTAAGTCTGTGGGTGTAGCCATAGCATTCATTAGGTTGGCAGATAGTGTGAGAAGTGTTGTAAGACTACGAAGCCATATAATTCACAAGGTTAGCAGATAGTGCTAGAGTGATGCAAGTCTGTGGGTGTAGCTGTAGCATTCACTAGCGATCAGATAGTATGGAAAGTATTGTAAGACCGTGGGTGTAGTCTTACTACTCAGTAGCGATCAGATAGTGTAGGAAGTGTTGTAAGACTGCGAGTGTAGACGTAGTATTCAATAGCGGTCAAGTAGTGTGGGAAGTGTTGTAAGTCTGCGGGTGTAGCCGTAGCATTCACAACGGTTGGCAGATAGTGCTAGAGTGTTGTAAGACTGTGGGTGTAGCCGTAGTATTCAATACGTTGGTAGAAAGCATGAGTGTGTTGTTAGATCGTGTAAGGAACAGTAGTTCCTACCAATTTCGGTGCAATAGTGATGAGGTGGCAAGTCCGCGTATTGGTTTATGGATTTCCGCAGATAAATTAGACCTGGTTAAGCCAGTGATGAGAGCGTAGGAATGCCACTACATCTATGACATCAAGGAAGCAATGGATTACTCAAGGTTGTTTATGATATAAGGCTACCATTGGTCATGCATCCATCACTCTTAGCCTTGGATTTGGAGACGTCAAGATTCGATGCATGGACCCAATCGGTTGGATCAGGAGGTTGTTAGAGCCATAGTGGTAGTGACAGACATGGAATTCGTTCAGAAGTCACGTGGAGCGACTGCCTGTGGGTCTTTTGGCTCTATAATCCGGTCGCGACCTGGGATTTTAGATGATTGGTGAGCGAATTGAGACCCAGAAAGTCTCTGTAGCTTTTGGAAAGCAACCATGTGGCAGCATGCTATTTCGGGCAGTTTCAGTGTTTCTGGTGGTATTAGCGTTTTATGATCCCAGACAGAATAATAGATTGCTTGGGTTATGCTAAATGACCTACAGGGATAATTGGGTCTGTAAATCCAGTTTGGGAGCCTCAGGTTATCAGAAGTTGAGTAGTTGGTTTAGGGATAAACGGACTGGATTCAATGATAAGAATTCAGTATGAGTGGTCTGTCAGGGATTCAGACCATCTCGAGACAGTAGATTTCGGATGGAGTATATGTGATCTTGTTATGAGGAATTTTTTCACTGCGGATTTTAGGGCCTTGCGAAGATTGATCATGGCTACAAGGCTAGGGTGTGCCCAAGATAGTGACCATGTTACAAGAGTGGTTGGGCGTGTAAGGAATGGTAAGGAATGATTTTGAGGACGAAATCTAATTTAAGTGGGGGGAGAGTTGTAATGCCCCGTTTATTAAATAAATAAATAGATGAAGATTTGTAAATGAATAGTAATCTTAAAATCCATAATATTTAGTACGGTGTTGGTTTTGAGGAGCCAAATGCTATTATTTGGATTATTCATGGGTTTTAGTGTAAATTCTAGACTTATTTTGTGAAGATTTTTAGAAGAAAGGGGGTGTTTGGTATCATTTGGACCTAGTATGAAAGGATTTATGGAATTGGTGACTGAAAAGAAAATTCTAGACCTAAATTGAAAAGGATTTTTAGAGGGAGGGGCTGCTTCGTAAAATTCGGACTTTATTTGTAAAGGATTTCAGGAGGCAGGGTTTAAATGGTAAATTATGGATTTGAGATTGAAAGAAAATGTTATGGGGAGGGACCATTTCTGCCATTATGGCAATAAGTTTGGGTGCTGACTGGTATATATGCAATGTAACCCTAACCCTAACTAACCATCTACAACCGCCACCTCTCCATTCTTATGCCTCCCACTACCGGCCACCACTCCCACTTCTCCACCTCTGATTGCCACTTGGTCATTACTACATCGCCATCGTAGTCTCTCAACCATAATCACCGCCGACAACGATGAAGACCACCAGGGGCGTCCGTCCTACTGTCGCTGCTACTGTCATTCGTGACCACCACACTTCTTTTATGTCTTCTTCCAATGTGTCGCCTTATCAAGATGAAGTCATTGCTGCTGTTGACCGGTGGAGGCGACCTCCAACTCCCTCTCTGCTTACACCACAGTTGAAGACAGAGGCGTGCTTGGGACGTAGCGACTATAGGCTGCCATGTGACAAACCAAAACATTTTTACTTTATAAATCCAACAATCAACTCAACTGAGTGTCATACTCGTTCCTGCTATCATTTAGCCTTATTTAGAGTCCGTTTAAAGGTTCAAAGCTCAGTACGTTCAAGCATTGAGTAAAGGATTGGATAGCGTACACGTATGTAACAACCCGATATTTCAGGTCAATATAATGTAACACCAGTCAAATTTAGGTCAAAATTTAACCTTCCTAAAAGCTTATTTGGGTTGAATGAAATGGTAGATACCGTAACAAGGTTTTAGGAACTATAGAGATCACTAAAATCCGAGTTATAATGAAGAAGTTTTGACCAATCGAAGATCTCATCAATAGTATTACAACGGTAAAAAGTCTGACGAAAACGAGCATCGGATGAAAAAGTTATGGATTTTTAACGGACTTTTCCTGTCCCGGTCTGTTTAAAATAAAGTCAAAATTAGCCGAAGAAGTCTACATGAAAGTTGTATATCTTGTTTTTACCGACGCGTGGATATAAAGAACGTCAGAAACGGAGCTCGTATGCAAGAGATATGAATTTCTGAACTTCAGGTCATGAAACCGCGTGCTGTCAGGTGACTCACGAGGTGAGCATTAGTGGCTCACGAGTTTGGTTGCTCATCTCTTCCTCTCCCAATCCTGATGCAGAACCATAATACAATACTTATACAAAAATTGATGTAGAACCATACAAATATAATCATAACATAAGCTGACAGAAAGAGGAAGATTCATACCCACATCCTGCTCTAAAGAACCCCCAAATCCTCCTTCCTTCCGAGGCCTCCGATGATACTGAGGCTCCTCCTCCCGCCGAGCGGGGCAATTTTCCCTGACATGACCAGGCTGATGACAACGATGGCATAACTCTACTCCTATTGTGCATTCTTGACGTCTATGACCCTTCCATCCGCATCTGCCGCACTTAGACTTGCTGCGCACGCCAGCCCGTACTCCCTTATTCCTCGTGCAACCATCTCGACCCTGCGGTCCCCTGACACCAACTACGACAGTGTCCGACTGCCCATCCTGCCGAACTAGACCGAAAGACCGCTTCCTCTTCCTTAGTTGACTATCTGAGCCAATCCCCCGTTCACGGGTCATAGTGACCATTTCACCCATTGCCTGGACAGCTGAGTTCCGCCTTTCAATCCCGATGACCACTTTATCGGTGATACGCCCAATGGTGTTTGGTAACTCTTCCTGGAGAGCCCGTGAAACCTCTACAACAATCCAATCCTGTAAATGACCCTCCTGAAAACATGATGCACCATTCACTTTTGACCCCAATCTACAAAAGCTAGTTGTAGGATCCTTCTTCCAAAAGGACCCCAGAGACCCACAAGCTTCGGGCTCCGGATGAGCCCCCACCTGCTCTGCTACAATCTCGGCCCAGAGGGCCCCGAGGCGGCTATCCAAAAGCTCCACAATAGCCTCCTTAACCGAATCAAAAATCACAGGAGTCTGATCAATGATGTTGCGCATAATTTCTGCTGAAATAAACCTTCTCGTCCAATCATCAATCTATCCGACTTCAGAGTCAGAGTCAGATCCCTTTCCGGCACCTGAACTGCCCACTGGTATCTCTCACAATGTCACCATGCTGAAAATATAACACAATCACCATCAGAATACTTATCACTACTATGAGACCAACTGATCCCTATCTGATAACTAGGAGATAAGGGCCTCGCCCCAACTCCGCTAACGAAGCTACTAAGGAATGCTACGGCTTACCCATAGTCTTACATCACCATCCATTGCTGACTGCTAGTGAATGCTACGACTGCCCCATAGTCTTACAACACTTCCACCACTGACTGCTAGTGAATGCTACGGCTGCCCCATAGTCTTACATCACTTCCTACCACTGACTGCTAACACGAAGGCACCCATGTGCCATTAGTTCTCAAGATCCTCATTCTGACTCCCCCGAGCCCTTCGGGCGAGCCACAACCTGAATTCCCAACCACGCACTAACCATTACCATGATGGGGAGTTTCTCAAACTCCCAACCCTGAATCCTCAATCCATCAAATGCTGAACTACTTCTTTTCCTTCTCGGAGGTCACGTACTCATTCTGGGTCTGCGCGCTCCTATTTGGGCACACTCGGAGGGTTCTCCCCCACTTCGATCCTGCTTACCCCTTGCTGCTCAATACTCAAAAGAGATCACGACCTTTGTTGCCATTCCATAATCAATCTGCTAAGGAACCCAAGCATGTCATGGCTAGGGATCTAACCATTCCATCTCTAACACCATGCCACTTCGAACTAGTGAGACGTACCAAATCCCTTCCAAGCATGCTACAGTTACTTCATCCTTTGTAACCTCCTTCTATAGAGCACATCCCCTAATTACCATACAAATGTCTAAGGTATGCAGATGGCATATAACATAATCACAAGCAATCCACACCATAATACAATACTTCTACAAAAATTGATGCAGAACCATAACAATATAATCATAACATAAGCTGACAGAAAGAGGAAGATTCCTCCTTGGACTCGCCGAGTCGCCCTTAAAATTAGGGTTTCTTTCCTTCCTTGGCCTTCCAGATTTTTGGGTGTTACAACTCTCCCCCACTTAAACTAAACTTTGTCCTCGAAGTTTGCCATGGTCCACCGCCTACAATCTGCTTCCAAAACCCACCAATTATCCCAACACCAGCTGCCTACCTTCGCTGGTCTTCCACCTGGTCATTCTGACTAACATAAACCCCGCGGATAAAACCTCGGGTCAAACCTGACCCTGAACAACTTATAAACACAACTTACTCAACCAACAATCCCTCTGGTACTCACCAAGTACTGCACTGAACCTATAAGGGTTCACCCCTTCTTTCCTTGCACAATTCCTTGCCTCCCCAAGGCAAAGCTCCATAACCAACTATTCCTTCTATCACTATGAAGGCCCTATCCTTCACCAACTCCATCACCCCCGCTATCACCAGTACGGGTCATCACCGTCAGTAACCACTGACACTCCCCTCTGCCAAAACTTGGTGCCGAGCACCCCTCGATTCAACTAACTGAATTCCACCATACACTGCTTACCTGCAGTACTATTGACTGAAAATCCTGCTATTCCTTGTCTACCTTCCGGATGAACTGAGACCACCCTAGTCCCTACCAACCTATCAGTGTCTGGATTATCTGCTCCCACCGGTAGCTAGTCCCAACACCACCACTAGTCGCTCCCAGCGACTTCCGAAGAAACTTCGACCACCTATAACTGCTCAATCTATTCTGCTATTCAGGCACTACAAACCTGGGATCCCCGATCCCCTAACTTGACACTAAGGTCCCTACCAGGTCCCACCTGTGCTGCTAAAACTCACGGGCCTAGCCCACGGGTCTCTCCCAACCATATCCTGGAGCGGCCTCTCCCAAGGTCTCACCTCTCTAGGGCTATACAGGCAACTCCCTATCATTCTCATCCACTACCCATTCCTGATCCCTATCTGATAACTAGGAGATAAGGGTCTCGCCCCAACTCCGCTAATGAAGCTACTAAGGAATGCTACGGCTTACCCATAGTCTTACATCACCATCCATTGCTGACTGCTAGTGAATGCTACGACTGCCCCATAGTCTTACAACACTTCCACCACTGACTGCTAGTGAATGCTACGGCTGCCCCATAGTCTTACATCACTTCCTACCACTGACTGCTAACACGAAGGCACCCATGTGCCATTAGTTCTCAAGATCCTCATTCTGACTCCCCCGAGCCCTTCGGGCGAGCCACAACCTGAATTCCCAACCACGCACTAACCATTACCATCACACGCACTAACTGATGGGGAGTTTCTCAAACTCCCAACCCTGAATCCTCAATCCATCAAATGCTGAACTACTTATTTTCCTTCTCGGAGGTCACGTACTCATTATGGGTCTGCGCGCTCCTATCTGGGCACACTCGGAGGGTTCTCCCCCACTTCGATCCTGCTTACCCCTTGCTGCTCAATACTCAAAAGAGATCCCGACCTTTGTTGCCATTCCATAATCAATCTGCTAAGGAACCCAAGCATGTCATGGCTAGGGATCTAACCATTCCATCTCTAACACCATGCCACTTCGAACTAGTGAGACGTACCAAATCCCTTCCAAGCATGCTACAATTACTTCATCCTTTGTAACCTCCTTCTATAGAGCACATCCCCTAATTACCATACAAATGTCCAAGGTATGCAGATGGCATATAACATAATCACAAGCAAGCCACACCATAATACAATACTTCTACAAAAATTGATGCAGAACCATAACAATATAACTATCCGAGCCAATCCCCCGTTCACGGGTCATAGTGACCATTTCACCCATTGCCTGGACAGCTGAGTTCCGCCTTTCAATCCCGATGACCACTTTATCGGTGATACGCCCAATGGTGTTTGGTAACTCTTCCTGGAGAGCCCGTGAAACCTCTGCAACAATCCAATCCTGTAAATGACCCTCCTGAAAACATGATGCACCATTCACTTTTGACCCCAATCTACAAAAGCTAGTTGTAGGATCCTTCTTCCAAAAGGACCCCAGAGACCCACAAGCTTTGGGCTCCGGATGAGCCCCCACCTGCTCTGCTACAATCTCGGCCCAGAGGGCCCCGAGGCGGCTATCCAAAAGCTCCACAATAGCCTCCTTAACCGAATCAAAAATCACAGGAGTCTGATCAATGATGTTGCGCATAATTTCTGCTGAAATAAACCTTCTCGTCCAATCATCAATCTATCCGACTTCAGAGTCAGAGTCAGATCCCTTTCCGGCACCTGAACTGCCCACTGGTATCTCTCACAATGTCACCATGCTGAAAATATAACACAATCACCATCAGAATACTTATCACTACTACGAGACCAAACACATGCACTGCCAAGTTCCCAATCTTGTCTCGGCCTTTCCCGAATCGAGTATAGATCCTCTGCTTTCAGTAGTACGGGCCCATACTACCTTCCACATCTATCCGTACTTTCCTCAAGAACTGCCTTGACTCCACCAGGTCCCTTTCTACTACTTCTGCTCTGGGACTACCTCATCCTAGGTTGACCCTAGGGAAACCTCTGACTCAACTCAAACCAGTCCTCAGCTGCTGAAGTCCTCCTCGCGATGCCAATTAGTGATCACCTGGATACCATCACATGTGACGAGGCTCAGATAATCCTTCGAGTAACAGACTCGTCCCTACAACGGTTAGACTCAAACGAGAGCTGCATAATAGGGCCAAATCCAACACTCTGAGATTATTCAACCCTGATCACATGTGACGTGGCTTATCCACTTAATGGCTAACTCCCATCACTCAAAATCCCACATTGCACAAAGTAAGCAGCATTCAGACAAGGGGAAAATCTACCACCACATACTCAAGCAATCATACACATATAGCAAAAATCTGAACTAACATGCAACACAAACTCATAACCCAGGCATAACCTAAACAGGTTATCCTACTACTGTCTAACCCGCACTATCATGCAGCTCAAAGCACATAATCAGGCACATAAGGCATCCTCCCTAGATCCTTAGTCCTATTCTAGCATGCTGTTCTACTAACTGATAATCAAATCATAAACTTGTATGGGTATTTTGGGGTACTTACTTGAGCTCGGCTGATTGCATGCACCACACCCTTTTCCTCTTTTCGAAGTTCTTGTCTTTATGAATTCCTTTTGCTTTTCTAAAACTGTTTTCTTTCTCAAAACTCTCTTTTTACAAAACTGTCTTTCCGTTTTGAAAATTTTTATACCAATTCCTCAGTTTGAGTTCAGACACACTCGAGAGCATGTCCGAATCCCTCAAACCAAGGCTCTGATACCAACTTGTAACGTCCCAAAACTCAAGACTAAAAATTTCTTTTAATAAAATATTACTTAAAGTAAAATCGTCGATTCAAAGCATAATCAAAGTAATAGTTTTCAAAACACATGTTCATTATCAGAGTACTACATCCCAGGTTGTCTAAAATATGGTGTGTGCCATGCGATCATCCCGAGCTCCATCATCCGCTACCGGAAGTACCTGAAACCAAAACTGAAAACCGTAAGCACGAGGCTTAGTGAGTTCCCCACCCTACCACATACCATGCAAACATACAACATACATACTGCCAGGCTATTCTGGGGTGCCTGACTACCCTGTACGGCCATTCTGGGGTGCCGACTACCCGTGCGGCCATTCTGGGGTGCCGACTACCCGTGTCAAGCCATTCTGGGGTGCTAACTACCCGTGTCAAGCCATTCTGGGGTGATGACTACCCGTGTCAAGCCATTCTGGGGTGCTGACTACCCGTGTCAAGCCATTCTGGGGTGCTGACTACCCATCGGTCCTAACAACCGACCCTCGGGGACTATTTCACCCCTTACTGCTACTAGCACATATATCGTAACATAACATATTATCAGACATATCTGGGGTGTCTGAACTAGCCTTCGGTCCTAACAACCGAACTCTACTACTATCACATACACATATCATAACGTAACAGATTATCAGACATATATGGGGTGTCTGAACTACCCTTCGGTCCTAACAACCGAACTTGGGGACTGGTCCCCTGCTACTACCTATATCGCATATAACATAACAGGCCAGCATGCAAACATATTATCACATACTGTCAGACGTTTCTGGGGTGTCTGACTACCCTCTGGTCCTAACAACCGAACTCTACTGATGAGCCAGGGAGCCCCGTCCATGCTCCTACTGATAGTGAGATACGGGCCCAGCTCGCACTCACTCTTTCCCTAACTTGGGCCTCGCCCCTGATCTGCTGCTAATGAGATGTGGAACACCATCCACACACTGCTATTGGTGAGGTACGGGACCTCGCCCACACTCACCACCCTACCAGGCACATACAAGTATCACACAGACAACAAGTATAAACTATCACATAAACCATTCCTTGGGCACCCGCCCGCTAACATTGGACCTTGTCCTGAACAACATACTAGCATACGATGCCTAGGGTTAACCCTCGGGTCTTCTACTCATATGTACATGGGCCGGCATTGTGGCCGTAGACCCATTCACACAAAGGGAAACTCACCTGATACTGCTGAACTGTTGCTGTTAATCCCTTTGACCGCTACCTGACCACTGACTCCGAACTGCTGCTCCACTAGCTCCCCGAGCTACCAATATCAACATAACACTTAGTCTAATTGACCTCCAAGGTCAACTAAGTCAACTCTTGCCAATGACAAAGTCCTGGTCAAAGTCAACCTTTCCAGGTCAACCCTCCTCGCCGAGTCCACATACTGACTCGCCGAGTTCATATACTCAGGGTCCTTCCATTCGCGACATGACTCGCCGAGTCCAACGATTTCCGAGTCCTAACCTGTCCAACTCGCTGAGTCTCCACCCGACTCACTGATTCGAATATCAACTCGAAGGGTTTGGGGCTACGCGACCTGACTCGCCGAGTCCAAGAACAGACTCGCCGAGCACAAGGAAATCTTCATCCAACTCGCCGAGTTGTTCATCCAACTCGCCGAGTTCATGCCCATCTTCATCCGACTCGACGAGCTGTACATCCCACTCGTCGAGTTCCTCCTCATCTTCATGTTACTCGCCGAGTCCACTCGAAGGACTCGCCGAGTCCATTCAGATCTACATACATGCAGAGGACTTTTGAGTCATGGATGGACCCCAAACTGTAGATCTACCCTTCCCAAGCCTATTCCCCATGTAAAGTTGCAAACTGTACGTATAGAGAAGGAGATCTAGGCACAATTCACCATAAACTAGGGTTTAAGACCAAGAGGCTCCGAAATCGACTCAATGGCTGATACTTTGTGCTTCTCCAGGCCATAACACACTTGGATCTGAAGTAGCAACTCCAGATCCGGCTTCTAACTCAATTGGGTGGAAAACCATGGCTTAAAAGCCCCAAATCTCACAACCATAGAAGTTCTAAAAGAGAGAAACGACTTATTACCTTCAGATGCTCAGAAATGTTCCCCAATCTTCAGATCCAAGACCAATTCTTGAAGCCTCAATGATTTCCCCTTCTTCTTCTTCCTTCAAATCACTCAATATGGCTTGGGAGCTTGAATGGGCAACAATGGGGCTTGGGGTTCGATGCTCTGGGTGCAAGAGGCAGTAAAGGGACCCTAGGAAGGAGATTAAGGCGTTTATAAAGGCCCCAAGTCCCGAATTTAGGGTTTTCCTCGCACAGACCAGACTCGCCGAGTCACCTTGGCCGACTCGCCGAGTCGGTCACTTACTCCTCGACTCGGATCCCGCTCGGACTCGCTGAGTTCCTCCTTGGACTCGCCAAGTCGCCCTTAAAATTAGGGTTTCTTTCCTTCCTTGGCCTTTCAGATTTTTGGGTGTTACATATTTTAACTAACATATGAAGTCATTATCATTCCAAACACCTCACAACACAACTTTACCCTCTTGGGATACAATATGTTATATAAATATAAATATGTTTTATTTATACATTTGCATACTACATCATATCAAGGGTAACCATTTCAACTATAACATGATACTTTTACAAGAAAACTCAACTCATCATCACGCCTTTGTAACACTGTAGAAAAGGAAATCATTTCATACAAACGATTTTTCATCATATTACTCGTGAACTTGTTGTTAGCAATCATGTGATGTCATATGGCTTTGTTTGTACCAAACGGAAGTCCCCACCTATAACCAGAGTCTCTTGGAGGGAGAGCGTGACAAGTGTGTATAGATCTATACGGGGCTGACGACTTCGCACCCTGACTGTTAGCTACAGTCCCCGGGGTGAAAAATGTCAACATTAGGTACTGCGTCTAGTATGGTTATGAGGAACTCACAATACGCGGAAACAATGGCTCATGCACGTAGTAATACATAACTCAATCATGATCGGGGGGTAATAACTATATTCTAGGGTATTATCGGGATGTTCAGAATTTAGGATAAACACTTCCACAACTAGTTTTATTTTAATAATAAAACCATACATTCTCAGTTTAAGTATGGCATATTTACTTACATTCATGGTCTTGGCTCATATAAGACTACACCTCACTTTTAGGAAAATATAGGATTTTCCTGGTTCAAACACATTCATTTGGTACAATAATGATTTACATCATTCTTTTGAGCATGTCATAGTTGCTTACAAGTTACAGTCTTGGTCATTTGAGATTGCATTTCACTTTTAGGAAAATATAGGATTTTCCTGGTTCAAATACATAAAATTTATACAACAAACACTCTTACTCATTTCATACACTCATAAGAATATATCAGATTTTCTGGAAAACGAACATGAACTTTCGAATGGCATACTTTTCCTCAAAACACTACTTATGAACTCACCAACTTAAATGTTGACACCTTTTCTTTGAAATAACTTGTATTCTCAGGAAATCGCTAAACCAGGTTAGCAACAGCTTTTGAAGACTTATGCTTAGGCTTTAGTTTAATCTTTTGGACATCATATTGTAACTGACTTTTGCAAACATGTAATACTACAATCATGTAAACTTTTCAATTATGTATTTAATGGTTGTGTGTACTTTCTTTACTATTCATTTGTTATGATACTGTACATGACGTCCTCCGCCCCCGAACGTTTCCGCCGTTCAGGTTTGGGGGTGTGACAGATTGGTATCAGAGCATTGTTTATAGTGAACTAAGTATATCAAAACCATTTTTAATATACAACTATAAACACAACTTGGCAAAAACACTCTGATTAAGAGTTATACTTTTTTTAAATATAATTTTTACAAAAGTATGCATGCATACATTACATAACAAGGTCAGTATCATAATAAAAACCAACATAGAAGTATTATAGATGAGTTGTGCACTACAGGTATGCCTTGGGACATGTAATCGGGACTAGGATAAATATAGTCTGATCAACTATATTTTTTCGAGTGTCGACCAGCATATGCTAGGGGATAGCTACAGTGGAAAACAAGTCTAAAACTTACCAAACTTATAAACCTTAGAATCAAACATAACATTTAGAATACTATAGGAGTATTTTAAGTACAATAATATAACTTATGTGAAAACTAAAAGACCCTTGCTGGCAGGTCTATAATTGCGGAGTGTATGCTCCAAGGTTATATATAATTAAGATTTCATAGACTTAGAAGTAGTGATCTTCGCTCTACTACCTGTTCTTTGTTTGGTTGTGGTTTTAGAGTAGGATCACTTAATTGAAAGTCTATTTAATCTCAATTATATACAAATGGTGTACGCTGCATAATTAAAGGAGGACCTAATGAGCATCACCATAATAACTACTAATATTCTTTAGACATCCCCATTATTGCACGAAAACATAGTTAGATATAACCACTCCACTACATCAGTCAACAGAGGAGTCAAGGAAGATAAAAAATGACCCATAATGAGAATCCCGAGAAGGGAACAGGAAAGGATCAAAGAATTAGAGAAATCATAAAAGGCATGTTGCGTCATACTAATAACTAATATAACCTAGTGAGTTAGTGATTACACTACTCACACTACGTGTTAGGCTTAATGCTTTTTCCGACATGACAAATAACAGTAAATCGAATCACGAAATTTCAATTGAGGATATCCAATATCAAAAATTCATAAGTTTATTTTATATATAAACCTCTGTTATGAATTGTTTGCAAAACACTTTCGAATCATGATGCATTCAAAGCTAAGGTAGCCAAGTTCTTATGACATTCGATTTATAACCATTTCTGATATCTTACCAACCACTTGAATCATGGCACTGGCCATGGTCACATCAAAGAATGCACATACAAGGAATTTTCGAATACAAATCCAAAGACTTTCAATGGGGTAGGAGGACTCATTGCACTTATGCAATGGTTCAAGAAGACCAAAATGGTCTTCGAGATCTGTGCATGCCTAGAGACCAGCATAGTCAAGTTCGTCGCTTGCACTTTCTCTGATCCAGCCCTCACCTGGTGGAAGGGCCATGTGAAAGCCCTATCTCTCCCAGTTGCTAATGCCATGAGCTGGGAAGATCTCAAAAACTTGATGCTGGAAGAATACTGCCCGAGGGGCGAAATCCAAAAGTTAGAGCATGAGCTATGGAATCTAAGGACGACAGGATCGGACCTAGTCGCTTACACGGCTAGGTTCAGTGATTTGTCAGCCTTGTGCCCAGGTATGGTAAAACTGGAATCGAAGAAGGTGGAGAGGTACATTTGGGGATTATCACCTCAAATCCAGGGACATGTCTTGGCCTCTAACCCAATCACGTCTGACAGCGCGAAGCGCTTGGCTCAATGATTGATTGATCACGGTGTTAAACAGGGTACTATTACCACTATCTCGGAGCCACCGAAGGATATAGAGGACCGAAGGAAACCCTGGAATAAGAGAAAGGGGGAACCATGTAGGAGAACCCCAACAGGCAACAGTTACTGACGGCTCACACTGTTACTATCCCTACCACCCCCATACCCACAAGGTCGTACAACGGTAACCAGCCTAAGTGCAACCGATGCAACTTTCATCATCACGGATCCTGTCGTGAAATGCATTGCACTTGGTGAAATAGTAAGGGACACACCATCCGCTACTACAGGGAACCAACCCAACCAGCTGCTCTAGCCGCAAATATGGGAGTAAACCGTACTTGTTATGAGTGCAGAGCAATGGGGCACTTCCAAAGGGACTGCCCGAAGGCCAACAACAAGAATGCTGCAGGAGGAGGCCGAGTTTTCACAATAGGCCAAGAGGAGGTTATTGCAGACCCCACAATTATTCCAGGTATGTTTTTCCTCAATAACACATTAGCATGCATTTTATTTTATAGTGGAGCGGAGAGGAGTTTCGTGAGACATAAAATTAAAAATCTACCCAAACAAACACCCCAATCATTAAGCAAAACCTTCATAGTAGTAATAACAAAGATAGACTAAAAGCACTGAAAACACATATGTAGAATGCACAATCCAACTAACGAACACTTGTCCTGATCGACTTCACAATTATTACGATAAGAAGTTCCCAATTAGCTGCTAGAAATGGATTAGCTTGGTCTTCACCATGCCAATTGCATGTGCCATGAAAAGACACTTCACTTTCACCATTGGCTAACGAAACTCTATCGATTTGTAATGACAAACCCGGCACAACTCCCAAACTGTTCCTAGTTTCAACATCTCGTAGCACTCATGTGAGGAGTACTATATCCTTTGCAACCTTCCCGAAATATTACCGACAAACTATTTAGGAATAGCACACGTACGACGAGTTAAGTTCAAACCCGAAGGCTAGGAATGATTACGGATAACCTATCACTATAAGAGTACATACTACTTGTATGCAAAAGACAGTGATGGATGAACCAGGAAAATAAACCCCAAATCCACAAGACCGCTACCGATCAAAACAACAGACAGGATAGTGAAGGTTCGCTGGAATGCTAAGCGAGAACCCGAATTCACTTAGGAGTAAGGAGATTAGATAAAACAAAAGTACCAGCACCTCTTCCCTAGTCCATAAATACTTATTGTAGAAATAATTTCGGGACAAAATTCCCTCTAACGGGGGGATGATGTAACAACCCGATATTTCAGGTCAATATAATGTAACACCAGTCAAATTTAGGTCAAAATTTAACCTTCATAAAAGCTTATTTGGGTTGAATGAAGTGGTAGATACCGTAACAAGATTTTCGGAACTATAGAGAACACTAAAATCCGAGTTATAACAAAGAAGTTATGACCAATCGAAGATCTCATCAATAGTATTACAACGGTAAAAAGTCTGATGAAAACGGACATCGGATGAAAAAGTTATGGATTTTTAACGGACTTTTCGTGTCGCGGCCTGTTAAAAATATAATATTAAAAATAAATCACAATTAGCCGACGTAGTCTAAATGAAAGTTGTAGATCTTTTTTTTACCTACACGTGGATATCAAGAACGTCAAAAATGGAGCTCTTATACAAGAGATATGAATTTCTGAACTTCGGGTCATGAAACCCGATACTGTCAAGTGACTCACGAGATGAGCATTAGTGGCTCACGAGGTGAACAGATGATGGACGTCTTCCAGGGCAAGTGGCCATGAAGAACGCAATGACGTATCGATCTCATGAGGTGAACATATGTAGTTCACGAGGTGAGCCTAGCTCACGAGGTGAACATTAGAAACTCACGAGGTGAACCCAGAAAATTCACCCTATAAATAGAATTCAAGGGGCAGCCGAGTTTGGTTGCTCATCTCTTCCTCTCCCACTCCCGATACACTCTTTAAGCCTTATTTTAACCCTCCGAAGCCCCAGTATCATCCTGAGACACGACGCAAGTCCCGAAGTCCCAAGATTTCTGAGAAATCGACTTCTTTCCAGTCAAAGTGTTGCCCGAGCAAAGCCTCATTTTCATCAAATCGTCACTCCTAACAAGTGAGTTCTTACCGCTACAACCACACTATAAATTCTTTTTAAATGCTTTTGAAACACTTTTAGGGGGGCGGGGGAATACAAGTAAACAAACGGTTAAAATCGTGTGACACACCAAATTTTTGCTATACTTTTCGTACCTTTATTTTAATTAACATATGAAGTTTTTATCATTCCAAACAACTCACAACACAACTTTACCCTCTTGGGATACAATATGTTTTATAAATAGAAATATGTTTTATTTATACGTTTGCATACTACATCATATCAAGTGTAACCATTTCAACTATAACATGATACTTTTACAAGAAAAGTCAACTCATCATCACGCCTTTGTAGCACTATAGAAAAGGAAATCATTTCATACAAACGATTTTTCATCATATTACTCGTCAAGTTGTTGTTAGCAATCATGTGATGTCATATGGCTTTGTTTGTACCAAACGAAAGTCCCCACCTATAAGCAGAGTCTCTTGGAGGGAGAGCGTGACAAGTGTGTATAGATCTATACGGGGCTGACGACTTCGCACCCTGACTGTTAGGTACAGTCCTCGGGGTGACAAATGTCAACATTAGGTACTGCGTCTAGTATGGTTATGAGGAACTCACAATACGCGGAAACAATGGCTCATGGACGTAGTAATACATAACTCAATCATGCTCGGGGGGTAATAACTATATTCTAGGGTATTATCGGCATGTTTAGAATTTAGGATAAACACTTCCACAACTAGTTTTATTTTAATAATAAAACCATACATTCTCAGTTTAAGTATGACATATTTACTTACATTCATGGTCTTGGCTCATATAAGACTACACCTCACTTTTAGGAAAATATAGGATTTTCCTGGTTCAAACACATTCATTTGGTACAATAACGATTTACAACATCATTCTTTTGAGCATGTCATAGTTTCTTACAGGTTACAGTCTTGGTCATTTGAGATTGCATTTCACTTTTAGGAAAATATAGGATTTTCCTGGTTCAAATACATACAATTTATACAACAAACACTCATACTCATTTCATACACTCATAAGAAAATATCGGATTTTCTGGAAAACGAACATGAACTTTCGAATGGCATACATTTTCTCAAAACACTACTTATGAACTCACCAACTTAAATGTTGACAATTTTTCTTTGATAACTTGTATTCTCATGAAATCGCTAAACTAGGTTAGCAGCAGCGTTTGAAGACTTACACTCAGGCGTTAGTTTAATCATTTGGACATCATATTGTAATTGACTTTTGCAAACATTTAATACTACAATCATGTAAAATTTTCAATTATGTATATGATGGTTGTGTGTACTTTCTTTACTATTCATCTGTTATGATACTTTACACGACGTCCTCCGCCCCCGAACGTTTCCGCCGTTCAGGTTTGGGGGTGTGACAACGTAAAACACCAAAATCCAGCCATACACTCCATTTGAGGGAGTTCACGGCCATACACCATGTTGGGTCGTACACACCCCTCCATAAGTATGTATTCCCGTTATTTTCAAGTTATTCTTCAGTTTCAAGGTCAAGAACATCAATTTCTCTCACAACTATCATCTATTTTTCATCCCGATCTTTAAGAATGTGAGCCTTTCATCCGTTTTGATTTGTTGTTAACCTTTTTAAACTAGTATCACCCTCTTGATCCATCCATTTACAACATATTTTGGCTATATCTTCAAGCCTCACCAAGAACACACACTTATTCTTGGTGATTGTGAACCCTTTCATGCCTTCATATCGTAAGTACTCCTTCCCTATGCTTAATGCTTGTTAGAACACTAGATTAACTCATTAAAAATGCCCATAATTCATGATCATGAGGTGTGTACGACCGTACACCCATGTGTGGCCGTACACCCCTAAAGTGCCTCTAAAATGCCTTTCTAGCTTCAAGACTTGAAAAGCAATTGTCCCACAAGCATCCCTACCCTTGTAAAATGATTTTGTGCACTTGTTACCATGAATGTACGACCGTACACTCCCTTTCCGTACACTCCTGGCCGCACACTCCACCATGTGGCTGTACACTCCCCTTAGTTGAATCACATGTGATTCTAACACTTGATCAAAGTGTTTCCTAGTCCTGTGAACTTTTTCCTTGCATTTGGTTGCTTCTAAACACTCTATTCATGCCAATATATGTCAATATATGTCATTTAGGACCTGTTTGTGTCTCGGGAATTCATTCATGGAGTTTCTCATCCTTACGCGCGTATTCGTTTGAATCACCCACATCAGGTGAGTTCATACCTCGTAATAAATCTTTTAAACTGTTTTAAATGCTTTTAAGGGGGGGAATACAAGTTGAACACAATTGATAATTGTGTAATTGTTTGTTGCAACATCTTTCTAAGGTTGCTTATGTCTTATATGATTGATCAAAACATTTCAAAAACTCTTTTAAAGTTATTTTACTGTTTAGTTTAACAAAACTCCATTTTTAAAGTACAAACATAAATTAGTAGTAAAATGAGTCTTTTCAATAACAGTTCAATTAAATCACTAGTATACTATAATGGGCATAGTTTAGAGGTTCAGTTCATACTAGATACAATACACGATAACCTAAGAGAACACACAATAAAGAGAAACAGGGAGGAAGATATAATACACGATAAAAGAAAGAACATACTAAGATACTATAACAAAACAAACATAATAAGCTGCTATAGCATGGGATAACTACAGGATCTAAGTATACCAATGAATCACTAACACATTGTTCTAAACAAAAGGTGATAGTTATATTGGGTATACATGATCATATAACCTTAGTATGAAGTTACACGACCTAGCAACTCGTTTGCTGAAGTCGCGTTTGGTTCCCAAAATCTTTTGACAGGGAGAGCGTTTAGTATGGGAACTAGCCTTCACATTATGACCTTAATAAAACAAATATGTTTTAAGGTAATTAGTACGTCGGAATGTCAATTCATAAGACAACCAAGTACTTATATTTTCCCATTACTTTCATAAAGTGACAGTTCCACTCGAAAGTTAATGCAAACTATTTTCGAGTCAAGATAGTTATAAACTAGGTAAAAACTTACATCTTTTCAAACGACAGATAGAACAGTCGAGTCTATTACACTCAGTAGAAAGGGACCATAATGCTAACCTTATGATTACTTAATGTATACATCAAGAGATATATATTAATAGTATCTGATATGTAATAGGATGCATGCTTTCTGCTTCATTTCATGTTCCTTGTTTAGTTGTGGGCTTAGAGCGGATTCACCCAACCTATTATCCATTCGATATTAGTTATATATATGTTCCGTATACATTAAGTCATCATAAAGGGTACCAGGTACGCGCCAGGTCATAGAGCACTTATTCAATGCATAGTTTTCTAGTACAAAACATACTTTTCAAATTTGGATATACAAAACTAGAAACTTACCAATAAAGGGTTTAATCCGTTTTATTAAACCATCATTTTAAAGGACCTTAGGTAGTTAACTCTAGAATACCTTAGTTTATACACCGAAGGCTATATATAAATAATATCCAATAGGTAGTTGGATGTAAGGGTGCAACGAGCCAAGCTACTCGTGAGCTACTCGAGATCGAATCATTAGAAGCTCGACTCGAGATCGATTTTAAACGAGCCCAAGCCGAGCTCGAGCTTAGTATTAGGCTTGTTTATTAAACAAGCTCGAGCTCGAGCCTCTATTACTTGGCTCGATTAGGCTCGCGAGCCTAAACGAGCCTACATATATATAATAAAAAAATTATTTTTATTTTTATATATTAAAATAAATAATAATTTAATAAATACCATTTTAGGAAATTAGAGTATACCGTATACGAGCCGAGATCGAATCGAGCTCGAGCTCGTACAATTCTTAACGAGCCGATCTCGAGCTTTGTACCACAAGGCTTAAAACGAGCCGAGCTCGAGTTCGAGCCTATAAATATTTAAACGAGCCGAGCCCGAGCCTGGTCAGGCTCGAGCTTGGCTCGACTCGTTTGCATCCTAGTTGGATGTGTGCCTTCCACCTCATTCCCTATTCCTTGTTTTCTTGTGGGCTTAGAGCAGATTCACACAATTAACTATCTGTTCGATATTAGATTATATATAGCTAGTATAAACTAAGTGATTATAGAAGGAACCATTGTGGTTACTATATTATTATAAGAAATAACGGTTTTCTTAAAGAATCTTTTCATAAATTACAAAGGAACTATTATAGTTAACTTCGTGAGTACCAAGGGAATACACCAGGGTTATCTACAACAAAGATCTAACAACTAATGGGATGTGTGTCATCCACCTCATTCCTTGTTCCTTGTTTGGTTGTGGGCTTAGGGCAGATACACACAATTTATTGCTTGTTTACTCTGAGTTTTATATAACTTGTATCCATTTAGTACTAATAGAAAGGATTTTAGAGTCATTTTTACTTATCTTTCATCAAAGCAGGAAATATAGGATTTTCTGGAGGAATAGGTGAACTTTTCTAAACATAACATACAACTTACTACATTTTCAAACAACTTTCTACAACTTACTTACATCACTAAAATCTTATGAACTCAGCAGCTTAATTGCTGCTAAACTCTTTCAAATAACTTGTATTCTCAGGGAACTATTAGACAGGTACTCGCGCTGGGAATTCAGAAGATGGAGCAGTATAGCTCCAAGTTTTGTTTTGTTATTTGCTTATGTACTCTATCTTTTGTGAACACACACATTGTAAACACTTTCTTTCAAATGAAATGGGTGTTCATTACTTTTCTTACAATGATGCATGTCTTGTGATACTAAACATGACGTCCTCCACCCCTGAACGTTTCCGCCGTTCCGGTTTTGGGATGTGACATGTTGGAAGAACGTCCGCGGACATCATTGCTGTTATTATCAGTGGTAGTCGCCACCTCCTCTCCTCCTGTCTTGTCTTCGCCTCAGCGGTGCTATGCCCCACGCTGCCGTTAGCTGCTGTTGTGGCCGCTAGGGCTGCTACTTCCATTTCAGTGCACCACCAAGCGAATGGTTGCATCCAAATTTCCGAGCAAGGGTGTATGGGTGTGTGATTCTACTTCTAATGTGTGTGTGTGTGTGTGTGTTTGTTTGGATGGAATACCGAGAAAAAGGCCAACACCACCACTGGCCACCACTAGGGTGGCTGTGTGTGTATGTTTTTATCTAGTTGTGTGTTTGTTTATTTGGCTTAAAGCATTGCAAATTGTAACTAGTGGCTAGAATAATGAAGAGAAAACTCTTAACCACCGTTGTAGGGTGGTGGCTTCCGCCACCAGCCGCCGTATCAGGTGGTGGTGTGCTTTGCATGTGTTTGGATTACTTTTGAGATGGTTGGACTAGATTCGACTAGAACCCTAACCACCACAGTGAGGTGGTGGCCGCCGCCATGAGCCGCCGTTGACCACCACTACCCAAGGTGATAGTGGGTGGTGTCTGACTTAGGAAAAACCCTAATGGACCTTATGAAACCCTAATGGGCCTAAGGACTTAGCTTTTGGGCCTAAGTGGTTTGTGTAACGCCCGCAAATCCGAGCTAGTCAAATTAGAGGCAACAGGGGTCGAAAACGACTTTTCGACAAAAGATTATTTAGAATAAATAATCTTAACCAAGTTGTAGAGTATGTTCCAAGGTTTTTGTACATATAAAGAACGCCGAAATCCGAGTTATAACGAAGAAGTTATGACCCGTTGAAGTTTCGCGACGGAACCGGCACGATACCGGGAAGCGTAAGTAGTGAATTTACGATAGACCGAGAGTTAGCCTTAGCAATCTAAATGAAAGTCGTAGAATATGTTAAACTAAGAACATCGATAAAAAGAACACCTAAATCTGACTTCGTATGAGGAAGTTATGATTTTTCTAAGATTTAGCATAGCAGTGCACAACCCGAAATCTGAATTTTAGATCGGTCGATTTTTAGCCAACGGGATCTAAATGAAAGTTGTAGTACTCGTAAATACCAACGTGTGGATATAAAGAACGTCGATAATAGAGCTCGTATGCGAAAGATATGGACGAAGCTTAGTCCCTACTTTTCGAGCGCGGCGAATTCGATACAGTTTTGTAAATCCGAGATAGAATGAGAATTAGCCAACGAGGTCTAAATGAGAGTTGAAGATCTCATTAATAGGAACTCAATGGTAAAAAGACAGACAAAAACAGAACTCGTATGCGAAAGTTATGGACGAAGCTTAGTCTCTACTTTTCGAGCGCGGCGAATTCGATACAGTTTTGTAAATCCGAGATAGAATGAGAATTAGCTAACGAGGTCTAAATGAAAGTTGAAGATCTCATTAATAGGAACTCAACAGTAAAAAGACAGACAAAAACGGAGCTCTTATGCAAAAGTTACGGACGAAGCTTGGAGACTACTTTATTATACACTTCTTATAAATACAAGGGTGAACTCCTCATATTTTCTTCACACCATAAGCCTTTCTTTCTCTCTATAACTTCTCTCTAACCTCCCTAAACCCCTCCCAAGTCTAGGGAACTTCCCTATCACGAGAAGAAAGCCCCGGAGTGCCCGACGGCTCCGAGAAGAAAAGCTTTCGGCTCGAAAACGCTCCTCTAGCGAAGCCCGGTTTTAATAAAAACCCGTTGTAAGTGAGTTACGCCTATACTATATTTAATATAGCTTTTATTTAATTATAGTAACATTATTAGGACCTTAAAATAATTATTTGGGCTATTATTATGAGTTGTATTGAGTGTTATTTAACGCTTATATAATAGTAATAATAGCTAGACTATTAATTAGTCGCGATTAACGTTAAAACTAAACTCTAGTGGTATTAATAGTAGGTTTTGGTCAAGGAAAAATTGTTTTAAGAAGTAACGAAGAGCTGTCCGAGTGCCGAGTCACCACCTTACCAGGTGAGTGCATAGTCTCTTTCATCTTACACATAGATATGAAGTATTTTATATAAACTACGTGCTATGTGTGCATATTATCTGAATACTTGCTCTCTATGCTGGTTGAACGTTTTATACATGTTTTAAAGGACTTAAATTGTATACGTATCTTATATATACGAAAATGTTGGGTATGAGATGGGTAGATGAATGATGAGAGATAGAAGATGACGTGAGTATACATTGGCAGCTATAGACTTAGTGCCTATGGGACAAACACCGGTAGCTATGGACTTAGTACCTTTTAGACGTTGGTAGCTATGGATTTAGTACCTGTTGGGAATTGGTAGCTATGGACTTAGTACCTATTAGTTAGACGCTGGTAGCTAAGGATTTAGTACCTGTAGGAATTGGTAGCTATGGACTTAGTACATGTTGAACATTGGTAGCTATGGACTTAGTGCCTATTAGATAAAGACTGGTAGCTATGGATTTAGTACCCAATGAATAGACTATAGCAGCTATGAAATGAGTGCTTTATGAACGAACATTGGCGGTTATGGATTTAGTGCCAGTCCTATAACCCTGGAAGTAAGGGACTTCGGAATAAACGAATGCAGGATAGATGACTCTTAGGTTAAATCCTTAAAGAGTAAAGAAGATAATGGGGATGGGTAATTGGGTTGATTGTTTGATTGAACATAATAATTATATTATTGTGGGTTGAAAACCCTATGTACTCACCAGGTTTCCCAACCGGACCCACTCAGTTTATGTATATCACTGGTGACGAAGTGAAGTGACATTACACTGAGAGATTTAAAAGAGATGTAGATCACTAGTGTAAATCATTGTAAGTTCTGTTTATGCTTATGTTTCGGTATTAACGATGACATCCCAAACATTTTAAAATGAAATAAATACGTTTCTTAGAAAATGTTTTAATAACGTATTTACCATGTTTTTCTGGGAACAAATTCCGCAACCTTTATATAAAATGAAGTACTCTGATTTTTATAAAGCATAAACAAAATCGGTCTTTTCTGGCCGTGATTTTGGGGATGTCACAGTTTGTATCAGAGCATTAGTTTAAGCGAACTAGGAATATGGATTTATTTATAGACTTAAACTTAGAATGCTAAGCGATGATTGTGAGGTGTGAGCGCTAGCTTATTTTAGGAATTGTGCCTAAAATGCTTTTATGTGCTAAATGCTTTGTGCATGATATGTTGTTAATTGTTCGGATCTATGGTCTGTTTCCGACCGGATCTGGAAACCTTATGTGTTTAGGATTCTAAACGTACGACTACGGTATTAGAACTAGCATGTAAACGTTTCGGAGTGATAAGGATGATTTAAACGTCAAGTAAATGTCTAAATTCACCTTATTCGGTGTATAGATCGAGATGGTAAGGACCCGTAGTGGAAACGTAAACGCAAATGGGAGCAGGAACCAACCCCCAGTGGTTCAGCAAATACCTGTTGTAGAAGAAGTTGCGCCTGAGCCAGTCACCATGGCTGGAGTTCAAGCCATGATTCAGGATATGTTGGCTGAACAAAGGGAAGAAATGAGACGGATGTTGAATAGGGACGAACCTACTATGCCCATTGAGCAACCCGAACTGATTCCCGAGCAATCCGAGGAAGGGAACTACAGCCACCAAGTGAGTCAAGTAGGGACTCAAGGTGAGCAAAGGGATGGCCCAGAAGGGAGAAACAACAAGGATGGGCGGATGTACAAGAATTTCTTGGGTGCGAAACCACCAAGCCTCTCAGGAAGCCCAAAGCCGGTTGAGATTATGGATTGGATCTCTGAGATGGAGATGGTGTTTGAGAGCTGCAGCTGTAATGAGAAACAAAAGACTGTCTTTGCAGTAAGACAGTTGAAAACTGGAGTCTTGAGCTGGTGGAAGCTATTGGCAGATATGATGCCACGAGGAGAAGCCTTAAGGATGTCGTGGGAAGAGTTTTTGGAACAGTTGAAAATGCAGTACTGCTCGGAGGTAGATCTGATAGACCTAAACAACGAGTTTCAGAACCTGAAGAAAGGGAATATGAGTGTTGATGAGTATGCCACCGTATTTACCGAGAGGATGAAGCTATTTCCCTACTTGGTGCCTACTGAACTCTCCAAGATTGATAGGTTTGCTAACGGACTGCCCACTGACTTTGGTCCAATGGTCAAAATGGGAACTACCTTGAAAGTGGCTGTTAGGGCAGCTAAGAACGTAGAGGCCCAGATAAGAGAAAAGGGTCTAGAAAAAGATAAGGCAGGAGGGATCTTCGAGGTCGAACAAGGAAAGCAAATTCTCAAAACTTGGAGGAGCAGATGAAGGTGAAACAAGATGGTGTGATAAATGCAAGAAGAAGCATGGTGGGAAGTGCAACGAAGAAGTGACTTGTTACAAGTGTGGGAGGACGGGTCACTATTCCAAAGACTGCACACATAATGACAAAGTATGCTACGGATGTGGAGGCAAGGGGCACATGTCCAGAGACTGCCCAAGGAAAAATAAAGCAGCAAGACCAGAAACGCCACCAAGGCCAAGGGCATTTCACATGATCCTTGACGAAGCAGAGAACCATGTGAGGAATCAAGAATGAGGACTTCTTACCCGAAGATCGGATTATGCAGTAGCCATAGTTTTGTATGATGTAGCCTAGTAGAGGCATAGTCTAGGGTGAAGTTGAACACCTGTGTAATCGTTTCAAGAATTAATATAAAACCTTCGTTTTGTTATCTGATGTGTTGAATGATTGTATGATTTGCTGCATGGTGACTTGGGAAACTGCGAGACAATACTTGGGACGAGTATGAGTAGGTGTGAATGGTAGTAGAGGCCTATACTACCGAAAGCACAGGACTCACACTTGGATCAGGGAAAGTCACAAGGTTACCAAGAAGCTAGTAATTGATTTCGTTTTATTCAAGTGTGTTGTTACCATCGTTTCGGTAATGACTAAGAAGATTGTTGATATTCCGACCCTAGTGGTCATATCGAATCGAGTCCGACTACGATGAGTATGTTGTGTGGTTCAGAGAACCAAGTTTGATGTAGCGTCCGACTTAAACCAAACGGTTGAAATCAAAGCGATCAATAGAAGTATCGCACTCGTTGTTAAAGAAGTTGGTGGCTAGAAATGCCTAATGTTAAAGTCTGATTATATCACATTAGAACATGAAGGAAGGCATAGTCTGTTTTAGAATTTAACTCTAAGAGACCTAAGTCTAAGTGTTGCAACATACGATGATAGGTCATTAGAATATGACACATCAATCTATAGTAGTAATAAAAGAACTTATCTCAAGTCCGTATCCAGCAAGGATCAAGATTGTGACTTGAAGGTCATAATTTGGAGTCTAACCTGAGGTAGAGAGCAGGTGCACGATCGAGTACTCTTACAGTCAATGAGTTTAAGAGATAGAATTGAAGGAATGTAGAAGTTATAATTATTACCTAGGATGAAGAGATGAAGTATGGAGTCATTATATGACCTTGTTTCGTTGATGATTCCGGGACGTAATCATCCTAAGGGGGAGATAATTGTAACGCCCGCAAATCCGGGCTAGTCAAATTAGAGGCAATAGGGGTCGAAAACGACTTTTCGACAAAAGATAATTTAGAATAAATAATCTTAACCAAGTTGTAGAGTATGTTACAAGATTTTCGTACATATAAAGAACGCCGAAATCCGAGTTATAACGAAGAAGTTATGACCCGTTGAAGTTTTGCGACGGAACCGGCACGATACCGGGAAGCGTAAGTAGTGAATTTACGATAGAGCGAGATTTAGCCTTAGCGATCTAAACGAAAGTCGTAGAATATGTTAAACTAAGAACATCGATAAAAAGAACGCCTAAATCTGACTTCGTATGAGGAAGTTATGATTTTTCTAAGATTTAGCATAGCAGTGCACAGCCCGAAATCTGAATTTTAGATCGGTCGATTTTTAGCCAACGGGATCTAAATGAAAGTTGTAGTACTCGTAAATACCAACGTGTGGATATAAAGAATGTCGATAATAGAGCTCGTATGCGAAAGATATGGACGAAGCTTAGTCCCTACTTTTCGAGCGCGGCGAATTCGATACAGTTTTGTAAATCCGAGATAGAATGAGAATTAGCCAACGAGGTCTAAATGAGAGTTGAAGATCTCATTAATAGGAACTCAATGGTAAAAAGACAGACAAAAACAGAACTCGTATGCGAAAGTTATGGACGAAGCTTAGTCTCTACTTTTCGAGCGCGGCGAATTCGATACAGTTTTGTAAATCCGAGATAGAATGAGAATTAGCTAACGAGGTCTAAATGAAAGTTGAAGATCTCATTAATAGGAACTCAACAGTAAAAAGACAGACAAAAACGGAGCTCTTATGCAAAAGTTACGGACGAAGCTTGGAGACTACTTTATTATACACTTCTTATAAATACAAGGGTGAACTCCTCATATTTTCTTCACACCATAAGCCTTTCTTTCTCTCTATAACTTCTCTCTAACCTCCCTAAACCCCTCCCAAGTCTAGGGAACCTCCCTATCACGAGAAGAAAGCCCCGGAGTGCCCGACGGCTCCGAGAAGAAAAGCTTTCGGCTCGAAAACGCTCCTCTAGCGAAGCCCGGTTTTAATAAAAACCCGTTGTAAGTGAGTTACGCCTATACTATATTTAATATAGCTTTTATTTAATTATAGTAACATTATTAGGACCTTAAAATAATTATTTGGGCTATTATTATGAGTTGTATTGAGTGTTATTTAACGCTTATATAATAGTAATAATAGCTAGACTATTAATTAGTCGCGATTAACGTTAAAACTAAACTCTAGTGGTATTAATAGTAGGTTTTGGTCAAGGAAAAATTGTTTTAAGAAGTAACGAAGAGCTGTCCGAGTGCCGAGTCACCACCTTACCAGGTGAGTGCATAGTCTCTTTCATCTTACACATAGATATGAAGTATTTTATTTAAACTACGTGCTATGTGTGCATATTATCCGAATACTTGCTCTCTATGCTGGTTGAACGTTTTATACATGTTTTAAAGGACTTAAATTGTATACGTATCTTATATATACGAAAATGTTGGGTATGAGATGGGTAGATGAATGATGAGAGATAGAAGATGACGTGAGTATACATTGGCAGCTATAGACTTAGTGCCTATGGGACAGACACCGGTAGCTATGGACTTAGTACCTTTTAGACGTTGGTAGCTATGGATTTAGTACCTGTTGGGATTTGGTAGCTATGGACTTAGTACCTATTAGTTAGACGCTGGTAGCTAAGGATTTAGTACCTGTAGGAATTGGTAGTTATGGACTTAGTACCTGTTGAACATTGGTAGCTATGGACTTAGTACCTATTAGATAAAGACTGGTAGCTATGGATTTAGTACCCAATGAATAGACTATAGCAGCTATGGAATTAGTGCTTTTTGAACGAACATTGGCGGCTATGGATTTAGTGCCAGTCCTATAACCCTGGAAGTAAGGGACTTCGGAATAAACGAATGCAGGATAGATGACTCTTAGGTTAAATCCTTAAAGAGTAAAGAAGATAATGGGGATGGGTAATTGGGTTGATTGTTTGATTGAACATAATAATTATATTATTGTGGGTTGAAAACCCTATGTACTCACCAGGTTTCCCAACCTGACCCACTCAGTTTATGTATATCACAGGTGACGAAGTGAAGTGACATTACACTGAGAGATTTAAAAGAGATGTAGATCACTAGTGTAAATCATTGTAAGTTCTGTTTATGCTTATGTTTCGGTATTAACGATGACATCCCAAACATTTTAAAATGAAATAAATACGTTTCTTCGAAAATGTTTTAATAACGTATTTACCATGTTTTTCTGGGAACAAATTCCGCAACCTTTTTATAAAATGAAGTACTCTGATTTTTATAAAGCATAAACAAAATCGGTCTTTTCTGGCCGTGATTTTGGGGATGTCACAGTTTGTGATAGGTGGTAAACCCTAATTAGGTTTTAGAAAACCCTAATTTTAGATATATGTGCCTTGGACTTTGCAGGACCCACATTTGGGCCATTGGAATTCAACTGTGAATTACAACCGACCACATTGTATGACTTATTTAGTAGAGTAATGAACTTAACGGATTAAGTCCTTAATGGGTTAAGTTAGAAACACTTAACCCTAATCATCATTTTATGTGAAAACCCTAAATTCACTTGGGCTTTGAGTTGGGCCCCTATATTGGGGTTTGGTGATTAGGCTATTAATGGGCCATCTAAAACAAGCATATCAACTAGAATAATTTAATGGTCATTAGGGTAAAGCTCATGTAATAGGTTTGGGCCCAATTTGGAATATTGGGCCATAGATGGGCCATAATTGGGCCTTGATGATTATGTGGTATTGGACCATTGTAATGCCACATATTTTGACTGAAATAAATGGTTGGGCCTCAAAATAAGACCGTGTAAAGGTTTGGGCCCAATTTGGAAATTTGGGCCATATGTTGGGCTTTGACTCATAGTTGACTTTTGGGCCTTTGGATTGGGCCTTGGGCTTGAATCAAGCTAAGATAGGGGTAAAGCAGTCTTTTACCCCAAGCATGGACTTATGGGTATATGTTGGGACCCAATTGTTAACTGGGTGTTATTTTGATATTGCCTGTTCGGGAAGCTATTATCCAGCAGCCATGGTTTCGTCTACGGGACTTCAGCACTGTGAGGTGAGTTACTTTTCCGTAGAAGTGGATCTAAGGCCACAACGTCGGCCCATTAGTAGGAGTTTTTTGTTAGATGATTGTCTTCATGATAATTATCTGGTATGCCATTATCTGTTATGTTTGTGTGCTAGGATGTCCTGTAATACATGTTAGTAATAGTAGGTGTGAAATAGTCCCCGGGTACCGGTTGAAAGATACCAAAGGGGTCGTTAGAACCCATGCATGCCTAGCCAATACGTTATGTTACATTATTATGTGGTAATGGTAGGGGTGAAATAGTCTCCGGTTACCGGTTGAAAGATACCGAAGGTGAGGTTAGCTCCCGGTTACTGGTTGAAAGATACCGAAGGGGAGGTTAGCTCCAGGATACCGGTTGAAAGATACCGAAGGGGTAGCTTGTGCACCCAGATATGTCTGCAGTATATTTATGTATGTTATGTTATGTTATTATGTGGTAGTGATAGGAGTGAAACAGTCCCCTGAGACCAGTTAAAAGATACCGAAGGGTAGGCCAACACTCGGATATGCTTGGCAGTATGTGTGTTGTATGGTATGTGGTATGATGAGGGAACTAACTAAACTTTGTGCTTACGGTTTTCAGTTTTGGTTTCAGGTACTACGTTTTCAAAGGAAAGGAGTCGGCTCGATCGCAGCGCATCACACTATGTTTTTCACACATGAGATCTTTGGGATTGCACTCTAATATGGTTTTATGATACTATGTTTTGATTATTGACACTTTGGTTTTGACATGAGATATTATTTTAAAAGTTTTTATACTGTTGGTTTTATGTAATAACTTAATTAAAATTAAATTTTTGGTATTGAATTTTTGGATGTTACATACAATGTTACAAAAATGATACACCATAATTTTAGCGTGCAAAACCCCTCAAAACAAGATTAAAAACCACGTGAGTACTAGAGCCACGTCAAATATACCATCACCAATATTTGACCAATACAAATTCTTCTCTAGATTTACTAGAGACATAAGAAAATCATCAAACACTTTGAACAAACACTATATGTTTTGGATTCAAAACAACAAGGAGAAAGAGGAATATCATCCAAACAGGGGATGATTTCTAGCAGCAAACAAAAGTTGTGTTTCTCGAGGCTACGAGACAGATCTGAAGAAACCAACCGGACGATAGGAAGACATTGATGTTAGCAGGCCATTGTCCGAAAATAAAACAAAACATAATATTGGATCTCTAAGAAATTATGAAACATTGTAGGTGCATCCAGAACAACTTAAATGAAAGAACCCTTGTTTTCTCTCTTTTTGCTCTCTGTGATAGGTGGAATCTTTTTACACATTCAGAAAATGAAATGAAGTTGAAAAGTATATATATATATATATATATATATATATATATATATATATATATATATATATATATATAATAGTTTCTATGGAAAACAAAAAACCCTAAAAATCATAAAAATGCATAAAAAAATATTTGGAGATCACAAATCTTTTTTTTGACTTTATATTCTTTAAAACCACACCTTTTTATATAAATTCGTTGAAATTGTTTTTGAAAGAAAAATAAAAACAAATAAATAAAAGAAAAAATAAAAAATCGTTTTTTTAATTTTTTTTCCGGTGAATTTATAAATAAAAAAAATTGCGGTTTTTAAGAATATAAAGTCAAAAAAAATTGTGATCTCTAAGTATTTTTTTATGCATTTTTATGATTTTTAGGGTTTTTTGTTTTCCATATAACCCACTCTCTCTCTCTCTCTCTCTCTCTATATATATATATATATATATATATATATATATATATAGAGAGAGAGAGAGAGAGAGAGATTCAAATGTTTTTGACAACTATTGTATGCTTGTATGCACCAATGAGAATTCAGAAAATAATAAATAATTAAATAAATCATTTAAGTGTATTATAGTAATCATAGCATATTTAATTATGGTAGATAATTAGTATATTTATCATCCCTTTAAATATGGGATATCAAATTCAAACCCTGTAGAAAAAACCCTACGCATTAAAATCACTATTGTCGTCGATCCCTTCACCAATTTTCCATTCTTTCTAGCTTTCACCCAAATCACTGATCGACTCCACCGCCACCGTCGAACGCTGCCACCGATCGACTCTGGCCACCATCGTCACGCCTACACCACCATATCCTCCCACTTGTGGCTAAACTGGGTGTTCAGAGATAAACAACCGAACAATGTACGACTGCCACTTGAAGACCAGAAGTCGTATTCGGTATCTCTAGTTTCCGACCACCAAGATTTTTTTTGGCAATAAGGCGACAAGAGTTAATGTAATCTTGAAGTTGTATTTCCAGTTCCCTATGGTAACTTTATCTACCTCATGAGACATTTCTCGGTCTATCAAGGGCTACTTGGAACTTATGAAGTTGCTGAATTAATTAAATAGAGGTATTAATTTCTAAATGTCTCATGAAGTTACGATACACACATTTATTTTGCTGTTATGACTTGAATTGGTAAGACTCTTCCTAAATTTTTTTGAAGAAACTAAAGAAGCACACCACATGTTCGATAAAATGCATAGTTGAAATCTAGGTATTTGTAACTGGAAAACAAATGACAGTTTATGTGATGTAGTAACTTGTGCTTAACTGTAGAAATTATTTACCTCAATCCTAAAATAGATTTTACATCCAATTGCTTTTCGATTTTGATTTTGGAACACAATCATCAATTTCTTAACCAACAGATAAGTATATATGTCTATCATGATGTTATAAGAGTTAGAGGAGCATATAGATTAATGGATTGTTCTTACGTCGAGTGACTTTAAGTCTTATTTAAAATCCCATATTTTTGTGGAGTATATGAATTTATTAGGCTGCGTTTTTGTTATGTTTTTGACACCACAAATTATGCTTATTTATTAATATTATTGTTTATCCATATCTTAGGGCCACATATACCACTAATTACTTGGCTCTTGATTTGTTTGGTAAGTGGTTGTTATAATTTTTTTATTTATAGGTGTTTAATACAACTTGTTGAAGGTGTTTGACATTCTATTTCAGGGTAAAACTAGGACAACTGGATAATGCACAGAAGGTGTTCGATAGAATGCATAAGAGATATTTCAAGCCAAATTCACAGTAATCGACTAATTCCATATTTAAAACATAGTTTCTAATAATTTTAGACATATATCTCACTTTATGTAGTGTCATAGTTCAAAACATTTATACTGGCAAAATGTATTCTATGTATTTTGTTAGAATGTATTCTATGTATTCGGCCAGAATGTATTCTATTTATTCGATCATATTTTATATATTCTGGTAGAATATATAAAGTGATAGGAGTTGCATGTAACATGAGAGGATAAAAACCATGGCTAGATATTTGTTATTCATTTGATTGTTAATAAACTAAGAGGATAAAAATCTGTTATTTTTTCTTATTAATGTCTTCCGATCATGGTTTTGGTTAATTATTGATATGTTGATAATAAATTCAGTTAGAATTTTACTATTTTGTTCTGATAAAATTTCAGTATTTATATGTCACACCCACGAACCAAGATGGTGGAAACGTTCGGAGCAGATGACTTCATGTAGAGTATCATAACATTTGAATATGAATGAAACATAGCAACCAAACGTCATACATTGGAAATACACACTTACATAGTTTACGTATTGAACTTGCTCATTAGTTACATAAAGTAAGAAAAGTAAAATTTCTTGAAGTCGCACCACTTGATCTCATACCCGAACTTATTACCCGTTGCTGGATCCCTGAGAATACAAGTCATTTTGAAAAGCATCAACTAAAAAGTTGGTGAGTTCATAAGCATTTTTGTATAAAAATGGTTTTCTACTTGTTTAGAGTAGTTCTCATAGTGCTTTCAGAAATCCGATATTTCTATAAAAATAATTTGTAAGTCATGTTCTAAAACTGTGAATAGTTGCATGTCTGTCTTAGGTTATCTTTTGCTTGTAAAAGTGAAGCGAATATTCCCGGAAAATCTGATATTTTCTAAAAAGAAATGGTTTGAAATATTTGTGTCGGATCTATATTAAAGCATGTGTGTTAATGTTTGCGAAAATAGAAAGAGAATGATCACAGACAACCCGATGTTATCTGCATAAGAGAATGTTGGAATCTCAACCACCGGGGCTGAGTACCAGCGCGTATAGGTTACCGTTTTATCCAAAAAGAAAAGATAATGGTTTACCGTAAATTTTATAATGTTGATTCCTCTAAGTGACTCGTTATAACCATACTAGATAATGACAATTTCGTCTGTCATGGCATTTTCAGACACCGGTGGAATAAGGTAAGGTTTTTGTCACCTAGACTGGCCTAGTCTAACTGTAGCGAACAACTCAGGTGTGGGGTGTCACCCCCGTATAGATCTATACAAAAACTCTCGCTCTCGCTCCAGGAGACTCTAGTTATAACTACAGGCTAAGATCGCACACTAAATAGGTGTCAACCGACACGTTTCACTGGATCCTTAATCAAATTTACGCAGAAAAAGAAGAAAACACCTAAGGTATAATATAGGCTCAATAAACATGTAAGTGGACAACTAAGGCCCATTAAACATGTATATTATTTCCAAGCTCAAAAGGAATATGAATGTATATCTCAGGTCTAATATACATGTAAAAGGACATACTAGGCTTACTAAACATGTAAAAGGACACTAAGGCCCACGAAACATGTAAAAGAACACTAAGGGCCACTAAACATGTAGATTAATTTTTTAGGCCCAATAAAGGAAAGAATATATATATATATATATATATATATATATATATATATATATATATATATATATATAAGTTAACATGTCTGGATGTTTTAAAAGTATATATAAGTTATACAAACTTGCATCTAACACATGCATAAGAGCTTTTTTCATGATAAAAACAATTTCATGTTTTTGATATTACTGTCACTGTTTTTAGAATAATTATAGAAAAAACTTCATAAGTCGAAATTTGGATCAGTAAACTCTGAGAGTTTCGAAAATGAGTCTAATTTATTCATAATTTTTATTATAATTTTAATGGCCTCAAACCAGTGTGAAAATGTTCATCTTCACAGACTGGTCCGAAATTATTCCGGAAATGATAGACAGTTTTGTAAAAATCGCCAAAAATTGTAGAAAACTCATATGGACGCATGCAAGAAGTCATTTTAAAGGTATAAAACTGAGCTTTTTTCATGTAAAACAGTTTTGAAAAATACTAACATCAAGTTGGTCAAAACAGTCCAAAACTAGACCATCACGTTTCTGTTAAAAGCTTATTTTTGAGTTTAGGTTATAGATGTTGGAACACAACACTTGTTTTTTCTATTTAGAGTGTATAATGTCATATATACAAGTTTACATGTAATATATAAGACAAAACATACTTTTCTCATGGTTTTTATGAAGATCTAAGTGATAAACTTCATGTTCAAGTAAAGATCTAAAAATTAAACACATAACACAATAGTACACGCAAATATCCAATGGTTAAACAAGAGTTGACTTGTATCCTCCCCTGAAAACATGAAAAATATAAAAGATGTGGGGGTATGAAGCTCAACTTGGGTTTTTTGAGATGTAGATGAAGAAGAAGATGAAACTTTGAACCTAGCTTGAGTAGTTGAGTTTTTGGTGAGATCTCGAAATGGGGGTGGTTATAAGGTCCTAAATCACGAAAATAAAGTGTAAGAGGAAGGATTTTAGCATAACTTGAAGCAAAACACTTGATTTTTAGCTTAGAACTTACCAAGTTTGTAACCCTTTGAAGAATATCTCTTTGAAACTAACACATGCACACACATCCACGAAATTGTTGGAGAGGAAAGAAGATGAGAGGAACTTGAGTTTTTAAGAGAAACTAGATGATGTTCTTGAGTGTAAGGAGAGAAAATGAGTTGGATGAAAGTGGTGGGGAAGGAAAAAGGGGTGTTTGGCCGAATTAAGGGAGAGGAGAGAGGAGGGTGTGCCTTGAAAACATGTGAGGCAATACGCTTTTTCCTATATGTATGAAGGTTATTTCATGGTTATTTGTTATGTAATATTGAGGTGTCAACCTCTTTATCCACCATATTTCTTTTTTTTTCTTTTTTTTTATAAAGGCCTAACCAAATCAAAGAGATTCTTTGGCCCAAAGAAAAGGCCAAACGAGATCTTCAGCCCAATAGGGCCCAAGGAAAGGCTTTCGTTTTTGGCTTGGCCCATTAAGGGGTTTTCGGTTCTTTACAGCCCAAAGATACGAGGTTTCAGTCCAATGAGACCTAAAGAAGGGTTCTCGTCCCAATAACTTGGAATAGATTCTCTAGGAAAATGTTTACGGTCCATTAAGGCCCAAAACAGGTCTTATGGCCCAAAAGAACCAAGTTGAGGGGTTCTTGGCCCATTAGGGCCCAATAAGAAGGGTTTGGTCCATTAAGAGTGTTTTAGCCCTAAAAATGCTAAGATGGAGTATTGGGTCCACTATGACCTAATAAAGGTATTCACTGCCCAATAAGGAAGTATTGGTCTGATAAGGGTTTTGGGTTGAGAATTCTTAGGCTCGGGCCCGAAATGATTGAATTTGGCTTATTAGATTGAGTTTTAGGCTTATACAAGGAGATTATGTTGTTTAGGAATTCACATCTTAACCTAATTTTTGTCGGTTGTGACATTATATGTTGATAATGCATTCTACTAGAATTTTAAGGTTGCATTCTAACACAATTTTACTGTTGCATTCTAATAGAATTTTACTATTTATATGTTGGAAGAATTTTTAGTAGATAAGTGTGCATTACCAAGAGATTTGATCTCAATTTATTTTTATTTTTTATTTTAGTTTTGCAAAGATCATTGTTCAAACTAATGATTTTTCTTTATGGATTTAGGTTTTTGAGATGCTGTCATTAATGTGGAAAAAGAAGATAATATGGAGACAATAAGTGTATATTCTAGCTGAATGTATTCTGCTATTATGTATAAGTGATTCTTAACAATAATATTCTTTAAGAATTGATTAGTGTTTTTGAATTTTTTTCCTTTTTAATCATTTTTAGTTTTAACCTTCAAGAACGAATGTAACTTTTAACCATTACTAGTCACTTTTTCAGAATGAATGTAATTGTTGTTTATAGCAATGTTTTAAAAACCGGTTTGAACCGGCCGGTCGAACCAATTGGACCCGGAACCGGGAGAGGGAGCGGTTCAGCTATCATCGGTTTTACATTGATTTATGAACCAGATTGAACCTGCCGGGTTTTAGAAAAATTTGGTTGAACCGGTCAAAATAAACCGGTTGAACCGGTTAAACCGAATAAAAATACATGAAAAAGAACCATTTACATAATAAACTTTGGTGATATTATTCAAATCTATTTAGATTTCTCTAAATAAAAATATATGGTAAATGTCATTAATTTTTTTGATGTGTTTGTATTCATTTAAAAATATATGTTCTTTCGGTATTAGACTTTATTTTCTTTATGACGTATATGGATTGATGTAAATCACTAATACTTATGGTTATGTGTTAGTTTAATGTATCTGGAGTTATATACAACTTATTTTTGTGTGTATTTTTAATGTTTGAACTTGGAAACATCAAATTCATAATTTATATATGTATGTATGTGTAGGAAAAAAAAAGACATGAAAAATATAGAAACCGGTTCACTCGGCGGTCGAAGCGGTTAAACCGGTTGAACCGGAAACTGTTCACCCTATCAGTTCAACTAAAAACCGATTTTTAAAACATTGGTTTATAGTCTTATTCTATAAGAATTAATGTAATTAGTAATTCTTGGAGAATAAAAATATGTTTCATATAAAATCCATTTTTTCTTAAAAATGTTATTCTTGATAATATGTTGTATAAATCTTTAAGCATGTTTTATAAATATGTTGAATGAAATTTTGTAAAACTAAAATCAGTAATATCTTTACTAATTTTTGGTTGACATTTGGCTATTCTGACAGAATAAATTTCGGATAATATTCAAAATTAAATTGAAATTAAAATTAAAATTAATTTAAAAAATCCAGATTTTCTAAATTAAGATAATTAATGAACCCTTAATACCTGAAATTTTCCTTTTTTAAATACAGTTAATTGTCCAAAATGCCCTTATGCTGAAATATATATGATTGGTACATGTTACCCTATTGTAATATCATAGACTCTTAGATCATGACTATTGATTATATTCTATCCGGTGGTCTAGATTTGTGCATTCTGGCACACAATAGTTAGTAAAAACAAAATAACCTAAGCATATATATATATATATATATATATATATATATATATATATATATATATGTATATATATATATGTATATATATATATATATATATATATATATATATATATATATATATATATGTATATAGGGAAAATATCGAATGAGAATACCTAAAAGGTTGAGAACACGAAAACAATTGTGGACCAATCATTTCATAAGGGCATAAAAGGAATTTGACAAATGTAATTAAATATGGATAAGTTATGATAATTAATTAGTTTCTATAATTATGCGATGTATTTATTTTCCCTGATTTGCGAATGTATTGAGTAAACTTATTTTTTAGTTAACAACATTAATAAAATATCATTTAACATTATTTAAAAAAAATATTTTTTTATTTTTTTAACAATGACATTTTAAAAATATTGAAGAATTTATCATATTATCCAAATATTTTTAAACAATACATGCATACTTTTAATGACATACTGAAACACATTTGTAATCATATATGAATATTGTTGTAAGCTTAAATGTATAAAACATAATTTGGATATAGATGATTTCTATAAAATCATATTATAATCTTAGATGAATAAAACACAACTTCTAAATGGAAAGTTTTCAATAAAATCATAATTATAAATGAATAAAACACATTGCGTAAATAAGTAGATTATACATCTCATCATAAATGAATTATACAAGACAAAATTACAATATACTAATTAACTATTTTCTCTCTAATCAAAATTAATACAACTCAAACAAAAATTTGAATACAATAATTAACTACTATTCTATACTTCGTAAATGAATAAGTCATTTTGCAGTGTTCAGTTGAATTCCATAATCATTAATGAATAAATCATCAACATCTCACTTCATAATGTTGTCTTGAACACTACCATTCCAACATTATATTCCAGAAGATCTTCAATTCATATATGATTAAAGTCTTATTCATATAACATGATTTATATAGTTTTATTAGCTTCATTTAAACATTATATTCATAAAGAAAGAACTAAGAATATAACCTATAACTTTTCTTCATCAAAACTTTCAAAAAGAAAATATATATAATGTTAAAATAACATGAAAAAATAACTCTAATAAAAAGTAAATACTTTTACGGAATATAAAATTCCAAAACAAGCATCAACTATCAATAAGTTAATCCTACAAGTCAAAATTGTTTTAGCATATATTGAAAAATTGGGTAAATATCAATTGAGTTTTTACTTGATCAAAGTCACTAATGTAATCATAAAAATCCAAACTGCTTTAAGTAAAAAAAAAAAACTCCATTTATGATTTATTGTCATCGCTTAGCAATTTTAAAAGTAAATTTTGAATCAAAGTAACAAACTTGACTTTTAACAAATAAACTCCATTGATGATTATAGTAGGCTAAGTTCCAATTTTTCTTAGCCTTTCAAAATTAACTTCCAAAATAAGAAATGACAAACCTTATTAGTGTTTCAAAGTCAGATTTGGGTTACGTGGGAGTAAAGAGGCACGAAAGGTTGATATTTTGTTGATTGATCTTTCTTGAAGCTTGTTTGTTTTGCTGATTGATCTACACGTGCACGAAGAAAGAAGAAGAATTAGGCAACATAAGTAAGTTGTGACGAAAAAGAGCATCAGGGCGGAGATGAGGCAGCGACAGCAACACAAAAATGATGCTCACTTCGGCCCTGAAAATCGATTCAACCCTCGAGCCTCTTGATCTTCTCCATTCATCGAGACCTTCACAGTAGAACATTTAAGAAAATTTGAGAACAATCATTTCTGATTAAAATCGATTTGCAAATCTAGAAATTTCAAAATAAAAATTATGAATAAAGAACTAGTAGTAAGAGATCGATTTACAAGTCGTGATAACAAGTTGCAGGTTTTGTAGATATAGTAAAGGATAAAAGATGAAGATTGTGATGATGGTTTTGGAAGTGTATGGTGGTGACGGCTCAATTAGGGTTTAAAGGTTTGAAATTTGTATTTAGAGAGTGAGAGGAAGAATGATACCTAAGTGTGTGTGTGTGTGTGTGTGAAAGAGAGAGAGAGAGAGAGAGAGAGAGAGAGAAAGAGAGAGAAAGAGAGATTCCACCAACTTGACAAAAATAGGTTAACATGTAATGACCGTATTACCCTTTAGACTATTAAAAATAGACATTCTCATCCCATGACTTTTAGAAATTTATAATTTCATCTCATTACATTTATAAATTATACAGCGTTAGATCGTAATATTTGAAGAGCTCAAATCTGTTCTCGCGTTCTCAACCTTTTTGGTGTTCTCATTTGATCATACTCCTATATATATATATATATATATATATATATATATATATATATATATATATATATATATATATATATATATATATAGAGAGAGAGAGAGAGAGAGAGAGAGAAAAGCTAAACAATGATACACTAAGAATAATATGGGCTTTATTTCTCATTGGCTAAAAAAACCATAAAAATCCAACATGGTGGTTTATTTCAGAAAATGTGAAAGAATCGAGACCAATAATCAAGGACATGAGGGTGCATAAATCACTCCATACCTTTTTTTTTCTACAACCCATTTTTCAAGTGTATTTGCAAGAAAGCTTGAAGCCCAAACCTTCTGGGCTTCTTCCCAAAGCATTGAATTTGATGATTGAAATGCAAAGTTACAAAATTTCCCCCACCTCTATTAGTTACAATATATTGTTGTCTTTTTCAGGAACAACTACAAGAGTTAAAAGACTCTTTACAAATTCTCAATATAAATATAAAAACATGGTGTTCATGTTCTCCTAATTGGATAACGTATTATCTTGTGTCAAGAATAGTGTATTTATTAAGTAGATTTTGTCAAAGGGAAATGAATGGCCGGTGAGATGATTGAAGAATGTTTGACGCTAAAAGAAAGTTTTATTATGTTTTGATTGGTGTTCTTTGTGGACTTGAGAGAGTAAATTATGCACTTGAGTTGTTTCATTTAATCGAAAAAAGCTCGTTAGATGGGTATGAGACGGTTTATGATTTGTTGGTACTAAATCTTTGCAAAAATGATGAATTTGAGAAGGGGATAGAGCTTTGGGTTGAGGCAATGACTATGAATATGAGACTAGAAGGTTCGAGTTATATTTTGAACCCTTTGATCACAAAAATGTTTACGCCAATGGCGAATGTGGAAGATGAAATTAAGACCGTAGAATCTGATAAAGTGAAAATTGGAGGAAAATAATCAAAGGCAAATATGAAATTCATATGTGAAGAAGGGTAACATGTTTTTATCACCAATAAGAATGATAAGAAAATAATGGTGCATAAGAAGGTAAAAATAAATGGAACTTTCACTTGAATGGTAAGCAGTGTTGTAAAACTCGCCGAGTTGGCCGATTACTCCTCCGAATACTCGCTACTCGGACCCTTCCCTTACCGAGGCGAGTTACAGAATCCCGAGTACTCCTCGATCGACCCTTACTAAACTGAGAAGTGTTGTAAAACTCGGTCAAGTCGATGATTAATATGTATAGTATACTTCACGATTTATTATTTAACACAAACATGTGATTATTACTACATATATATCTTAAATTTTCAGTAATTATTCACAAAGTGAGATAATTATGTGTTTTTTTAGTTTTTGTGTATTCACATGTATCTAATTTTGTTATATATTTCAATCAACTTATGATTTTAACTTATGATTTTAACTTATGATTTTGACATATATAATTTCCTTTAAAATATTTCTACATGAATTACCAAATCAGAGTACTCCTGAGTACTCCCGAGTACTCGCCACTCGGTAGTCGGCCGAACAGGTACCGAGTAACGAGTTCTACAATCTTGATGGTAAGTGTATCCGTTCACATATTTATTTATTTATTGTTTTTTTAGTGCTTTGATTGCAAAAATATGCATCAATTAACATAATTTGTTCATGTTTCATTATTTTGGCTATTCATCAATTGTCAACACTTTGATACTTTAAACATTTCTCGATTTTTATGTAATTTTCTCACTTATATTGTACAAATCGACCAATGACTATTTGTTGGATACATAGGATCCCTATGGATACTTGAGCATTTGATCCTAACATGTCATCTAAATGCCCCTGGGCTTGGCTAAGTTGATTCAAGAGTGGTATACTTCAAAAAGTGGTCCACGATTCAAGTCTTGACAACATTAGTATGCGAGTTAGAGTTTCGATGTGGATCTGACTTTCTGAGAATTGGGTTCTTATTGTGAATACAATATTGATATAAGATATAGAAATGAACAAACATAACTGAAGCGATGTAAATAGTGGGAATTGTGTTTCACATAGTTTCGTTAAAATTGATTTGTCCCACAATCAGGTGGTTTGTTTCCTAAGATATAACGAACAAAAAGTTTTCAAGCACATCGAACTTAACTAGATTTCACAGCAAAAATATGGGGAGAAGAGGAAGTAATAGGATTTTGGGTGGTTTTACTGTGTACTTGTTTATGTCTCAAAACATATAATGATCACCGTAATCAATATAAAAAATTAATAATGTTTAGTTAGTTTGGTTTTAATCACAAATACAAAACCAAAATTATGTTCGATTAATGATTTAATTCACTTTCTTACATAACACTAAATGGAAATTATGTTATTGTGTTTAAACAACCTTTTTCGATTTATTTTGTTTGCGAAATGTATCATGTTGAGTGGTAGTGTATCTATGTCCACAAGATTGCAGTGAGCATTTGTACCAGACCGGCCAAACCGGTTTGGCAGAAATTGGTGGACCATGGACCGGATTGATTGAGGCTTACCGGTACAAGTTTGGGTTTTCCGTTTCTTGTACTTGTTGAAGCGGTACAAATTTAATTGCATATGGTGTAACTCATTGAAGCCCTACGAAATTTAGTTTGTCTTTTACTCTAAAACGAATACCCGTTGGACCTTGACCTGACCGGTCAATGGACCGACTACTCACTACATTGAAAGGTTGTATGTCCTTTGTGATATTTATCAATCACATGGTATGCCATGTTTTATCAACATATACTCAAATGAATGACCAATTTTTTATGTAAACTAAGAAAGAAATGGTAATCTACGGTAATCAAATCAAAAATATAATATAAAAAGAAAGGGATCCATGGACCATGGACTTACTTGAGAATGTAAATACAATTAATCTAAACTTTTTAACAACATCATAATCAGCAGTGTTTTGAAAACTATACTAGAGACAAGATCAGTCGATTGAATAAGTTAAACTGTGAACCAGCCAGCTTACAAGTTTTTTAAGCCCTAAAAACCGCTTAGGGGTCAAACCATTAAAAACCACCAGTTTGGTTAAAAACCATAAATAACTGGACTGGTTTAACCAGTACTAAACCTGTTTGTTGAAGAAAATTTTATCCTCATATTCAACTCAAAAGAGCAAGATGGCTTAAAGGTGCCAGATGATTGAAATGAGACTTTGATGTGTTCCTAACAGCGTTAATAATACTTTGTTTTATAGTTTCACTATGCCCTCTAGTTCCTTCTCACCATTGGTGTGGAATGGGTGCACTTCCTCATTCCTTTACACTTAGAATATGCTACTTCATTTAGAATTTACAAACACATATTAGGCGTATTTGGTATGGAGCGTTTAACAAAACGCTCCGTTTTGAATAGAAAGTCATGTTTGCTACTACAAACTTCTAGCGTTTAGTTTAAACAAAATGTTCCAAATCTAAATGCTAGTTCATGTAGCATTTAACAAAACGCTACAAGCTACAAGCTACTTGGTACCAACTAATTTTGCCGAACGTTCCCATTAAATACTAAACCATCTGTTTTTTACACAACATAAAAACATATTACATATATTTTCTTATTTAGACTATTTATTTTTTACACAAACTATGTATTTTATAATCTATTCTTTTACACTTAAAACAGTGCATTGTTCAAAAGCCATTACCAAAATTAATATGTTATATAATTTTGATTTTATAATTATTTATGGTAAAAATAACCGGGTTTTGAGACTCATGATACATCGTTTATCAAGTAAATTATAAAAGGCAATATTGTTTTTACACTTTCGATCCCCATTTCATATTTCCATAACAGTTTTACGATGTGGTTGGTGGTGTTTTTTTTAAAGTTCTTTTCAGAAAAGTCCTTATTGGTTTGAGTAAATTACACGGATGGTCCCTGTGGTTAATGATTAGTTGCACACTTGGTCCCTAAAAAGTTTTCTTAACTCAGACAATCCCTAAAACCTATATTTGTTACCTGCCTGGTCCTAAATTAACTTTGACATCTATTTTGATGTTATTAACACCCACGTGAGTAGGGGGGCATTTTTGTCCTTCCATGTTTACAGTAACTTACCCACCTAACCTTCTTTTTATTAATTTCTTCTTTCTCGTCCATCTTTGCACACCAGTGCACCAGGATAATTTCATCAGTAAGCTCCAAATAATAACACGCTCGAATGTTGAGTTTTGATACAAGTATCAAACTTGAAAGTCTTTTAATAATAATCTTCATAATACCATGGCATGTATCGGAGTCGTGAAGGAGGAAAGGGGGAGAAAATGAAAAATGAACATTGTTATTTGGTGTACCACAATAATGGGTCTAAAGGGTAAATCTGTTTTTATAGCATCCTTCTCCTTTGATTCTAATGTAGGTTCAAATCGGACACCTACACTGAAAAAATCCTTTTTTACTATTATCAATCCAAGTTGGAACTTTCACCTGTTATGAAAAAAATCAGCAAAGAACAATACATTAGTTAAAACTCATAAAGTCATATTCACATGTTATACCAAGAGTTAACAACAGATAAGATATAAAATCAAGTTTCTAACATGTCTTAAAACTAGCTTTAGGGACTAACTTGATTTGGACTGAATAATTCCTTCCAGTTAAGCAATCCATATAACCTTTACATCATAAAATAAAATTTGCATATTGCAAGCTTCTAAAAGATGTACAGTACACTGAATTGGAAAATTCCATACAAAAGAATTTCTAAATTTTTACTTCGTCAAATGCAAGAATCCAAATTGACAAGACCTCATATCTTTCTTTACTTCTTTCTCTCACACTCTCTCTTCAGCCAAGAAGGAGCTCTGAAAGCACTTGTTTTCGAATTCCTGATGTCTGCCTCTGTATCCGGACAATAAAATCCTTGTGCATGTTCCTCTTCCTAAATCGACCCTTAGGTGCAAGGTTGCCTTTGTATGGATGAATTCTGTCTAATTGTGAATCGTGAATCGTTTCCAAATCCCAGAATTCGATGACAATATTCATTGTTTCCACAACCTAGAGAATCACTGACGTTTATTGTTTTCAAAGGGCATGTCAAAAGGGCAGAAGGAGTCATTTATCACCATAAAGATAAAATCTCAAGGGTCCAGGAATCACTCCAGACCTTTTCTGCTACAACACATTTCTCAAATGTCTTTGCAAGAAAATTTTGAAGTCTAATAATCCATTTGGGCTTGTTCCTGAAGCATTGAATGTGATGATTGAAATGTGAAGTTACAAAATTGCCCCCACCACCGTAAGTTACAATATCTTGTTGTCTTGTTTGGGAAGGACTAGAAGAGTTAAAAAAATCTTTACAAATTCACAACACAATGAAAAAAACAGTGTGTTCATGTTCATGTTCATGCTCATGTTCATGTTCATGTGCTCCTGATTAGGTAACGTATTATTTGGTGGCAAGAGTTTTGTATTTGATAGGTAGATTTGGGAAAGGGAAACGAATGGTTGATGAGATGATTGAAGAAGGTTTGATGCCTGAAAGAAAGTTTTATTATGATTTGATTGGTGTTCTTTGTGGGGTTGAGTGTAGAGGTGGCAATCGTGTCGTGTCGTGTCGGGTTCGTGTCGTGTCGAAACACTAAATGGGTTGAAAGTGCTTGACCCTAACCCGACCCATTTAATTAACGTGTCGTGTCGTTTCAACTTGTGACAACCCGTAAATTGTTCCGTCGTTATAACCCATTCCCGTCGATAAAACCCGTTTGTCTTTCAATTTTCCTGTTAACAATTTTGGATTAGGTTATTTAATTTAAAACTTTTTAGAATGACCTCATAAATATTCAAACGCATTAGAAACACATGAAAACATCCCAAATTATTATTTAGAAAATTATAGTTTCGACCACGTCGGGTTACAACAACTTAATCGGGTGCGACCAAAAGCCTCGTTTAAAGTCAGTATCGGGTAGAATTCCACCGTGTCCCAAACTTAAACCATATATAAAGTTGAAATCACTTCATTTTTAAGCTTTTCAACCTCTCTCTAATCTCTCTCCTCTCAATCCAAGTTCTAGATCCCAAATCACTCAATTCAAGCTCCAAATCGATAAGGTAACTACCCTAACTCATAGATTAGAATCCTTAGCCTTCAAATTCGTGTTCAAATCATGGAATAGGACCAACATCATGTGTTTACATCCCTAGAACAGTCTTGGGCCGCAAACACACATAAAAGGGGTTTTTGAGCCCCAAAACCCTCTCAAATCACTCATGGAGCCTGGAAATGACTTAAGGACTTATTGGAAGGGACTAGGAACACCAAAAACTCAACATTTAGGGGGTAAATATGAGTTTACGACCCAAGATCATGCTTGGACCGTAAACACCCTTTCATAGGCAGTAAACTCCTTTTAAGGTGTTAAGATGCACCTTAAACACCTCCTAAGCCTTGAATTAATGTCTAGAAGCAACCACACATGAGTTAGAGGCCTTAAACTTGATAAAAACCACTCCCTTAGGAGGTCACGGCCGTAAACCCCCCCAAGGATAGGTCCCTGGGCCTTAAACTGCTAAAACTTGGTCAAATGATGCCTTAAATTCCATCCAAGGCTTGTAAAATGAGTTAGAATCACATGTGATTGACCTAGGACCACCAAAACACCAAAGGAATGGGTATGAGGGAGCTTATGGCCGTAAACTCTTAGTTTACTGCCGTAAACTCCTTAAAGTGGTCCAGGTGTTGGTTTAATCCCTTTCCAATGCCCTAAAACCAAACCTAGCATCATCCCTTAAATGTTATAAAGCCAATTAGCACCCAAGAGCACCACCCATGAGTTTACGGCCGTAAAATCATGGGGATGTGGTGTTTAGGGCTGAAAATTCCTCTAAGAGTTTACTCTTGAAGAGTAAACTCCATGCCTAAGCCATACACCCCCTTAGATGCCACCCGGGTCACTCCAAACACTTGAATTGAAGTGTTTTCGCATCTAGAAGTGTTTATCCTTATTTCATTAATAGAACAAGGTCTAATTAGATACAAATTATGTATCTCTTCATATTACATAGGGACCTCGCGTGTTTTCAAGCCCCGAACTGACAATTAGCATCCAACCGACACATCTCTCATCTGGTGAGTTCATACCCCTACGCCTTTTTCCGTGTTTTTCAATGTTTTCAGAGGGGGGGGGGGGGGAGGAATACAAGCAAATTATAAATGTTTTCAAAACTTAAAACTGATGTAATTCTACAAATATATGGCTAACTTTTAGATATCGTTACCCCGTATGTATTATGTGGAGCATAAGGGATGTTTTATTGAATATAATTACATGGATTTCAATTACGGTAAAAGAAACAAATCAAACCAATCAAATTATTATAGGAATAATTTGGGATCTTCAGTTCTTGTTTTATGAATTCGGATTTCATGCAATGTTAATAGATAAACTATGTCTGATTTAGTTTATCTCTGTTTAAAGTAGAAGATTATGCCAGATAGTTTCTTTGTATTCAATTGTGTATACTTTATTATGTTTCAAAACGATTATGATGTTCGATAACGACCGAGTACACCGTGAAAAATTTAATACTAGCTTGTGAGATTAGTCTTCATTTTACCCTTCGGGTTATTAGTAAATCCTCCCCTGTAGTATAACCATAGTCTCTTGGAGGGAGAGCATGGAATTTGTGAATAGATCTATTCGGGACTGACAATCCCACACCATAACTGCTAGCTACAGTTAAGCGGGCACGCCTGGGGTGACAAATTCTGGATATCGTACGATGCCTGAAGAATGTCAAGGAGGTCTCGGGTCTCATTAGCATGGTTATACGACTCATAATACGTATTAAAATATAGTTTATTCACGGATTTTATATCTATCTTTGATCTATAGATTAAAAATATATATTGTTGTACCGAATGGAATTCAGAAGTTTTAATTAAACTGTCTTTATAAGAAAATATGAGATTTTCTTGGATAACAACTTTTTAGAAAAACCAAAAGAAACCATGATCTTTTATATAAACAAACAGCTTATGAACTCACCAGCTTTATGCTGATTTTTAAACTGCTTGTATTCTCAGGTTCTCCTTAGACAGGTATCCCACGTTCTTTTGCAGAAGACGGAGCGTATGGAAGTCTCGTCATATTTTGATTAACTTATGTAACTACAAAACTTGTATTACTTTACTTTCAAACAAATGTAATGAATCTATCTAATGTAATGTTTTGTGTTTACTATGCTTACTATGTACATTGGTTGTGATACTTCATGACGTCCTCAGCCCCGGAACGTTTCCGCCTTCGGTTTACGGGTGTGACAGATTGGTATCAGAGCCCTTGTTTATAGCGAACTATTATATCAAACCTTACATGGTATAAGACTATAAACACTAAAGGGCCTAAGTACTCTGAACTAAAAGTATACTTTAAAATATAAGTATTTTGAAAAGTATACAAGTATACCTAACCGCCAGAATCTGTAACCTCGAGTAGAACAAAACATAAGTAAATGGGTGTTGTACACTGCGGTTAAACCTGGGCAGTTATGTAGTCGTGTCTAGGGTCAATATATCCTGACCAACTATATTCATTCGAGACACGGCCAACATGTGCTTGGGAGTGACTGTGGTGTTCAGCATGCGTAAAACTAACCCAATACCCAAACGAGTCGTCGTCGCAGCGAATCATGAAATACTATGGGAGTATTTTAGCCAAAGTTGAGTACGTTATAGAAATTCATTCCGAGTATTGCTACTCGTTCCTTCTTTAGCGATAGTTTATCTGCTTTGATAACTCTTGTCTGCTTATCGCTTATGGAACCCTATATATGTTATAATGAGATATCCCCTGTTTCATATCTCCTGATTCAATTTAGAGAACTTACCATTCTCTTTTTCCTAATCATTTTAGATCATCATACCTCCAAAGAAAGGACCCAGCTCTAGGAATAACAACTCTTCGCCACCATATTCTCCTCCGTTCGACCCTGTCTTATTTCAGGCAGTTGTTACTGCTGCAGTGACGGCTGTAATGACACTGTTGAACCCTAGCAGGTCCAGTGGACCAGGAAGTAATACCTACCCTCAAAACCATGAAAATGTTCAGGAGCATCAAAATGAGCATAATGAGAGTAATAAGGTTATCTAGAAAAAGCGAAAGGGTCAGAGTTCACAAGGATCCTCCAAGAAGCACAAAACAGTGGTAGTTCAAGCTGCTACTACTCCTGCCGCTGCTCCTACAGCTCAAGCACCTACCACTAGGTATGTTGGTACCCTCCCTTGGTGCAATAAGTGCAGTTACCATCATCTCACTTCCAGTCCATGTCGTGAGGTGTTTTGCTACAACTGTGGCAAGAACGGTCACCTTATGCGAAATTGCAAAACACCAACTCAACAAACCAATCAAGTTTCCGGATCGAGTACCGATCAGGTCTGCTATGGTTGCGGTCAAGTTGGGCATTACAAGAGAAACTGCCCCAAAGTAGCAACAACGAGCAACGCTGAGATAGCTCTGGCTATAAAGCAGGAGGAGGCAGCCGCCGATCCCACCGACGTCGCGGGTACGTTCTTCTCGAAAATTCTTATACTCGCATCCTTTTCGAATCTAGTGCCAAAGAAATTTTATTAGTCGTTCATTCAAACGTCTTCTTAAGCATAGTCCTCGTCTAGTAATCGAAACATTTACCGTCGAGAGGGTTATCGGTGAGAAAGAATACGCCAACGATAGATTCATAGGTTGTACCCTTACCCTGAATGATCATTCCTTTTCCATCGACCTAATGCCAGTTTCCATAGAGAGCTTTGATGTTATGATTGGCATAGATAGGTTGTGTTCCAATCATGCAGATATCCTTGTTACGAAAAATCCATCCGTTTTAATCTTCCCTCTGGTCAGACTCTCATAAATCTACGACGATAAACTTAGTTCCAATCTTCACATCATTTCTTGCATCAAATCTCAAAAGCTTCAGCGAAAGGAGTGTCACACATTCCTAACTCATGTAATCAATGAGGAACAGGAAGTTAAAGACCTCTCGAGCATCCCCGAAGTCTATAACTTTCCTGGTGTCTTTCCCGAAAAGCTTCCAGGAATTTCTCCCGAACGTTGAGTCGAGTTTTGCATCGACCTAGTTCTTGGAGCTACCCCCGTAGTCAAGCCGCCATATCGATTAGCGCCAACAGAAATGCAGGAGTTATCCAGTCAATTTAATGAGCTACTCAGCAAAGGATTCATCAGACCGAGTTCCTCACCCTGGGGAGCTCCGGTATTGTTGTAAAGAAGAAAGATGGATCCTTCTGGATGTGTATCGCATACCGCGAGTTGAACAAGTTGACCGTCAAAAAACGATATCCTCTTCCTCGAATAGATGACCTTTTCGAATAATTTTAGGGAGCCAGTTATTTGTCGAAGATAGACCTCAGATCAGGGTACCATCAGCTTCAAATTCACGAGAATGATGTTTCCAAGACAGCATTCAGGACTCGATATGGATACTACGAGTTCGTAGTGATAACCTTCGACCTAATCACTTTCCTTGGTCACGTGGTAAGCAAGGAAGGCATACACATGGACCCGTCCAAAATTTAAGGCGATAGAGAATTGGTCAGCACCGAAGACACCCACATAAATCCGTCAGTTCTTGAGTCTCGTTGGCTACTATCGTAGGTTCATCCAGAATTTTTCCAGAATCGCCAAACCCCTAACCACTCTGACACATAAAGACTTAAACATGAGGCAACGACAATGGGTAGAGATGCTCAATGTTTATGAGTGTGAAATCCACTACCATTCCGGCAAAGCCAATGTGGTAGAAGATGCCCTGAGCCAAAAGGAGAGTTCAAGTTGCAAGGCGAAGATATTAACAATGACCATCCATTCCCATTTATCCGTACAGATCCGAGAAGCCCAATTAGGAACCCTCAGGTCTGCTCCAGCAGCCCGAGATACCTGAATGAAAATGAAAGATGATTATTATGGATTTCATCACCAAGTTACCCAAATCTTCGAGTGGGTACAATACCATTTAAGTAAGTGTCGATCGTTTGACAAAATCTGCTCACTTCATTCCGATCAAAGAATCATTCAAGATGGAAAGACTCATGCGAACCTACATCCAATAAATAATCCAACTGCACGGTGTATCTGCATCCATTATCTCCGAACAAGATAGCCAGTTTACCTCAAGCTTTTGGCAGTCCCTTCAGAAAGCTCTCAGAATTAAGTAGGACCTTTCGATATCCTTGTTAGGATCAATTCCGTAGCCTACAAACTTCGACTACCTTCAGAACTTAGCAACATTCATCTTGTATTCCACATCTCTATTCTTAAGAAATGCCTACCCGATGAAACCCTAGTAATCCCTTTGATGAAATTGAGATCAACAAAAATCTAAACTTCATGGAAGTACCAATCGAAATCATGGCTTGAGAGATCAAACACACGAAACAAAGTCGTATCCCGATAGTGAAGGTTCGTTGGAATGCCAAGCAGGAACCCGAGTTCACTTGGGAGCATGAAGACTCAATAAGACAAATATCCGCATCTTTTCGATTATATGATTTGTATCTTAAGTTTTGAATTTCAAGACGAAATTCCCTCTAACGGGGGGATAATGTGACAACCCCAAAATTGTTCCGTCGTTGTAACCCATTCCCGTCGGTAAAACCCGTTTGTCTTTCAATTTTCCCGTTAACAATTTTGGATTAGGTTATTTAATTTAAGACTTTTTAGAATGACCTCATAAATATTCAAACGCATTAGAAACACATGAAAACATCCCAAATTATTATTTAGAAAATTATAGTTTCGACCACGTCGGGTTACAACAACTTAATCGGGTGCGACCAAAAGCCTCGTTTAAAGTCAGTATCGGGTAGAATTCCACCGTGTCCCAAACTTAAACCATATATAAAGTTGAAATCACTTCATTTTTAAGCTTTTCAACCTCTCTCTAATCTCTCTACTCTCAATCCAAGTTCTAGATCCCAAATCACTCAATTCAAGCTCCAAATCGATAAGGTAACTACCCTAACTCATAGATTAGCATCCTTAGCCTTCAAATTCGTGTTCAAATCATGGAATAGGACCAACATCATGTGTTTACATCCCTAGAACAGTCTTGGGCCGCAAACACACATAAATGGGGTTTTTGAGCCCCAAAACCCTCTCAAATCACTCATGGAGCCTGGAAATGACTTAAGGACTTATTGGAAGGGACTAGGAACACCAAAAACTCAACATTTAGGGGGTAAATATGAGTTTACGACCCAAGATCATGCTTGGACCGTAAACACCCTTTCATAGGCAGTAAACTCCTTTTAAGGTGTTAAGATGCACCTTAAACACCTCCTAAGCCTTGAATTAATGTCTAGAAGCAACCACACATGAGTTAGAGGCCTTAAACTTGATAAAAACCACTCCCTTAGGAGTTCACGGTCATAAACCCCCCAAGGATAGGTTCCTGGGCCGTAAACTCCTAAAACATGGTCAAATGATGCCTTAAATTCCATCCAAGGCTTGTAAAATGAGTTAGAATCACATGTGATTGACCTAGGACCACCAAAACACCAAAGGAATGGGTATGAGGGAGCTTATGGCCGTAAACGCTTAGTTTACTTCCGTAAACTCCTTAAAGTGGTCCATGTGTTGGTTTAATCCCTTTCCAATGCCCTAGAACCAAACCCAACATCATCCCTCAAATGTTATAAGGCTAATTAGCACCCAAGAGCACCACCCATGAGTTTACGGCCGTAAACTCATGGGGATGTGGTGTTTAGGTGAAAATTCCTCTAAGAGTTTACTCTTGAATAGTAAACTCCATGCCTAAGCTATACACCCCCTTAGATGCCTCCGGGTCACTCCAAACATAGGGACCTCGCGTGTTTTCAAGCCCCTAACTTACAATTAGCATCCAAGCGGCACATCTCTCGTCTGGTGAGTTCATACCCCTACGCCTTTTTCCGTGTTTTTCAATGTTTTCAGGGAGGGAATACAAGCAAATTATAAATGTTTTCAAAACCTAAAACTGATGTAATTCTACAAATATATGGCTAACTTTTATATATCTTTACCCCGTATGTATTATGCGGAGCATAAGGGATGTTTTATTGAATATAATTACATGGATTTCAATTATGGTAAAAGAAACAAATCAAACCAATCAAATTATTATGGGAATAATTTGGGATCTTCAGTTCTCGTTTTATGAATTCGGATTTCATGCAATGTTAATAGATAAACTATGTCTGATTTAGTTTATCTCTGTTTAAAGTAGAATATTATGCCAGATAGTTTCTTTGTATTCAATTGTTTATACTTTATTATGTTTCAAAATGATTATGATGTTCGATAACGACCGAGTACACCGTGAATAATTTAACACTAGCTTGTGAGATTAGTCTTCATTTTACCCTTCGGGTTATTAGTAAATCCTCCCCGGAAGTATAACCAGAGTCTCCTGGAGGGAAAGCATGGAATTTGTGAATAGATCTATTCGGGACTGACAATCCCACACCATAACTGCTAGCTACAGTTAGGTGGGCACGCCTGGGGTGACAAATTCTGGATATGGTACGATGCCTGAAGAACGTCAAGGAGGTCTCGGGTCTCATTAGCATGGTTATACGACTCACAATACGTATTAAAATATAGTTTATTCATGGATTTTATATCTATCTTTGATCTATAGATTAAAAATATCTACTGTTGTACCGAACGAAATTCAGAAGTTTTAATTAAACTGTCTTTATAAGAAAATATGGGATTTTATTGGACAACAACTTTTTAGAAAAACCAAAGGAAAACATGATCTTTTATATAAACAAACAGCTTATGAACTCACCAGCTTTATGTTTATTTTTAAACTGCTTGTATTCTAAGGTTCTCCTTAGACAGGTATCCCGCGTTCATTTTGTAGTGGTGTTGATTATGATGGCATGTGCGGAATTAGAAAAGATCTAGTGATTCATTATACAAATCAAGAACACAAAGAGTAAATAAATTTTTGTAAGCTCTTATTAGATCTAGAAAGATTATACAAATGGGTTTGTATACAATTTCTCTCTCTAGTCTAACACTCCAAAATGGACTCTTACATAATGGGAGTCACTCACTTCCTATTTATAGGAAAAGACTCAACCCATTTACACATACAAAGAGGAAAGCCTAAAACAATACATCCAAGCATGACTTTGCACCCTAACATTCTCCCCCTCAAAGTTAGGATTGGATGTCCGACTTTAATCTCCAACAAGCTAGCGCGATCAAGACCAAACCCCCCTCGAAGTAACACCGGTCTTCAAATCCGCAAATGAATATTCGACAAACCCGAGAAGCTTCGAATACCCATCATTCTCCCCCTTTTTATAATAAAAAAATGATTATAAAACCCACTAAGGATGAGAACTCCCGAGGAATAGTCTTCATGATACTCCCCCTTGATGTGTACCAAAAATGAATCACCAAAAATCTTGCACGAAAAAACAATCACGAAAAAGCCACAAAAAATTTCCAATTTATGAAATTTTTGACTTTTTGGGTGAAAGTTGCAAGATTTTTCAAAATCCGGGTAGATATTGTCACTTTCTGAAACTTGCAGGGACCCGTTGCACCAAAAACAGTAAAATATGCGAAACTCTAGCCCATTTACAAAACCGGGCATAAAGCGTAAATTCGCACAAACTGTAAGGACCAAAACTGAAAATTCTGCATTTTTTCAGCTTATATTACCCATATGCGAAGTTGGTATTTGTTGCCAAAAATGCGAAACTGCAGGTACTCGTTTTCGAAAATTTCTGCATGTTCTTCAAACTTGTGAAGTTGGACCATTTGAATTATTTCATGAAAAGATTAGGGACCAAATGCGAAACTATTAGCTTTCTTCCCGAATTCGCATTTATACAGTAAAAACTTCGCATTTTCATTCACACCTCTTTCGCATCTTGTATCCATCCATCTTTGAGTTCATTCGCATTTCAGTTGTTTGAGAAACCCAGATGCGAAACCCACTTATGTGCGAACTCAAGTGAACATTAAAATCGATCCATAGATGCGAACTCAATTGAGATACTTTCGCAAAATCAACGTCAACAACTCCAAAATCGAGTTTTCATTCTTTTGCAAACATCGATTTCCCAGTCCTTCTTGACTTCGCATTCTCCTTCACGAATCGTCCATCAATCATCAACCCAATATTGACATCAATTACAATCGATTCCAAAAACGTTCAACATTCGCAACCCAGAGCAATAAACAATTGATAACCCCTGGAATCGCTTTATCCTTCAAACCAAAACATCAATTGTAAACTTCCAAAATCGATTAACCCAGTCGATATTAAGCAATGAACTAACAACGACTTTTCGAAATCAAATACTCCAAAATCACGAACCAGTGAACTTCAATTCTAAGCAATATACCAACACCAACCCATCGGAATTGATTTTCACATTCAACAAATCCTTCGTTTTTCATTCAAGCCAAATCAGTTTGTTCCCAAGCCATCTTCTTTGAACAACGATTAGCAATACCAAATCGAAATCGATTCGATACCAAAATCAATAAACCACATGGTTACTTAACATTCGATCCAAATCAAAGAAGTTAAAGAAATTACAGTTGATCCAAGCTTCACTTTTCGAAATCAATTACTTCAAAATCATCGATTTCACAATCTGTTCTTCAATCTAACCATTAGTTATCACCAAAAATCACCAATCATTGATTTTAACCTCCAATCTTACCCAAATCGAAGAAAATCAAGCATTCACACAAAAGTTGACCAAATTATGTCGAACTTCCCCGATCTCAAATAACATGATCGAGAATTCAAAACATATTATACAAATCATATACAGTATCGACTAAGAAAATGAGGAACGAACAACTCAAAGACAACAAAAGGAATCATTTATCAAGAATCAACAAATTTGATCAGAAGATTCGTGAGCTAATATTGACCTCAAAAGTCAAAATCAGATGGAGTTTTCCATTTTGAAAAGCGGATGAAATATTGAGAATTAACCAATAAAAAAGTCAAAGGAATATGGGCTCAATATAATGAATTGATGAATAGTATCCGTTGATCATCATTTGGGCTTACGAACCTATGTGAATGATGAATATTATCGAAGGGAAAAAAAGATATATTGGGCTAGAATTTTAACTGAATGAACAGTAATAATTCGAGTATATATTGGAAGATGATTTTGCTAATTATTTGGATTTGATCTATGAAAGAAAATAAATTGGATCTACAATTGGGCATGAAACAAATTCGATCCAATTGAATCAAAACGATCAAAAATTAAAAACGTAAAGCACGAATCGAAATCATGGACGTTTTGGAATCCATTTGAGAATTTGTGATACCTTTTTGACGAATCGAGTTCCGTTTTCAACGAACGAATCAAATTTGGAAGATCTTGGTTCTTTTGTCGGAATGAGAAAATCTCCAAATCGAACATTGTACCACCCATCATGCGAGATGTATAACTCGTTCTTCGTGTTCTTCGTGTTCTTCAATGATCCAAGAACATCTTCAAAAGAACCACCAACACTTTTGGGTTTTGACTTCAAATTCAATGCAACCTTTGGAGATTGTTGCTTTGGAACCCAAATTTGCTTCATGGATTTCGGCTTCACAACATATGACGATTTTTGTGAGTAAACCCGCTTGTTCTTCCGATTCATCTTCTTCTTCTTTTTCTTTCTCATCTTTTTGCATCTTGAATACTTGACTTCATGAACAAACCCACTTTCAACAACATGAACATTTTGAGTTTGAATCAAATCTTTTGGAGTTTGATACTTGTGATTTTCTTGGATCACCGACTTCCGATAAGGAATCATTCATTCAAATGAATCACAAGAACACAAAATATCATCGGTTTGAACTCCAATCAAGCAAAAAACTTTTTCATCTTGAGAATCAACTTGAACTCCTTTTTCTTGAACATCAAGAACATCACATTGAACTCCATTGTCAAGAACTTCAACTACCTTAAGAGCACGAAGATCATTTGGGTCTTCAATAAGAGAAACATATTTCTTATCGAACAAATATTTTTCTTCTCCTCTCTTATCACTACTACGTGATATTATGGAACATGTAATATCAGCAAACCATTTGATCTCACAAAGCGGTTGAAATATCAAGCTTCCATGATCATCCTTTAATCCTCCATAAGAAACCATAGTTCCCCAATATATCTTCTTGTTTAACACAAACCCATAATATTGATCTTTATTGACATTGTATTTGATACCTTGAATGATCATAATCCAAGAATTGTAAGGCAAATTCACCATGATCACAAAAACTTGAAGAATTCTAGAGAGAGAAAGTGATTTTGAATGGGTTTTCTAGAGAGAGAAAGTAACACAAACAAGTATTCTAGAGAGAGAAAGTCGAATTATGGATCAAATCAAGGAAAAATTCGACTTCTAGAACACACAACACTCTCTAATCACGAAGATCCATGATAAAAAATTGAATCACTTAATCAAAATCGCCATCAAGGATCAATTCTTGATGAAATCAAGAACACCCGCTCTGATACCAATTGTAGTGGTGTTGATTATGATGGCATGTGCGGAATTAGAAAAGATCTAGTGATTCATTATACAAATCAAGAACACAAAGAGTAAATAAATCTTTGTAAGCTTTTATTAGATCTAGAAAGATTATACAAATGGGTTTGTATACAATTTCTCTCTCTAGTCTAACACTCCAAAATGGACTCTTACATAATGGGAGTCACTCACTTCCTATTTATAGGAAAAGACTCAACCCATTTACACATACAAAGAGGAAAGCCTAAAACAATACATCCAAGCATGACTTTGCACCCTAACACTTTTGCAGATGACGGAGCATATGGAAGTCTCGTCATATTTTGATTAACTTATGTAACTACAAAACTTGTATTACTTTACTTTCAAACAAATGTAATGAATCTATGTAATGTAATGTTTTGTGTTTACTCTACTTACTATGTACATTGGTTGCGATACTTCATGATGTCCTCAGCCCCGGAACGTTTCCGCCTTCGGTTTCGAGGTGTGACACAACCCGTTTATTTTCGTGTCGAGTTCGTGTCGGGTTTTAGGTTAGGGCTATACCTTGAAATATGTCGTTTCATGTGAGGTTAAAAGATTGAGCATGTTGACAGAGTAAGAGTGTAACGCCCGGGTTTCAGGGCTAAGCATTTTTGTCAATGTAATAATCTCGGTCAACTCTTGTAACTCTTTTTGAAGTAATAAAGATGAAATATTTGAGTATTATGTGAATTATGTGTGTTTATGTGTTTATTATTTAATTATAAATGTATAATTAATAAAGAATAAAAATGAGCGTCAAAATTAAAGTGTGAGATAATCCCGATATCTCTACATAAAGTTGTAGAATATGTCTCAAGGTTTCCGTACATATAAAGAACGCCGAAATCCGAGTTATAACGAAGAAGTTATGACCCGTCGAAGTTTCGCGACAGAACCGACACGATACCGGAGAGCATAAATAGTGAATTTACGATAGAGTGATATTTTGCCTTAGCGATCTAAACGAAAGTCGCAGAATATGTTAAACTAAGAACATCGATAAAAAGAACGCCTAAAATCTGACTTCGTATGAAGAAGTTATGATTTTTCGAAGTTTCGGATTAACAATGTACAACCCGAAATTCAAATATTAGATCGAGCGATTTTTAGCCGACACGACCTGAACGAGAATCGAAGATCTCGTTAAGAGTAGCGTAACGAGAAAAAGATGGGCGAAAACGGATGTCGGATGAAGAAGTTATGAGGATTTAACGGACCAATCCTGTCCCGGCCCGTTGATAATATAAAATTTAAAATCGAGCCAAAATTAGCCGACGAAGTCTAAACGAAAGTTGTAGAGTACGTTCCCACCTTCGCGTGGATATAAAGAACGTCGAAATCGGAGGTCGTACGCGAAAGTTACGAATTTTTAAAGTTGAAGTATGAAAATGCGAAACCTGGTGCGAGACTGATGACGTGGCGCGTTGTGGGCCGTCCGATGATGGTCTCAGATCTCGCTTCGGATCATGCCACGTAGTCCTCGCATATGTCCTGCGTCTGAAGCCAGTACGCCCCGTGTACCCTCTCCTTTATCTCTTCCGGAGTGCAAGCCAGCTGGTCCGAGTTGGCGCTCTTATCCGATGGTTACGCCCCGCGTAGGTCCGAGGTACGCCCAACGTACCGAGGCCTCGCAAGGCTATAAAAGGGGGCCGAGATTTCTTCATTTTTCACACCTTTTTCACTTCTCTCTCTAACTTCTTTCTCTCTCTACAACCCCAAACCACCCCTAAGGCCTAGATAAAACCCCTACCACCCTAGGGAAGCCCCGAGGCTCCCGGAGTCCCGATAAAAAGGAGTCTTTCGGTTTCGAAACACTGCTCCAATTAAGTCCCGGTTTTCGATAAAATTCGTTGTAAGTGTGCTACGCTTACGCAATTTTTAATATAGCCTTCAAATAATTATAGGTATGTTATTAGGTCCTTAAAATAATTATTTGAGCTATTATCGAGTATTATTAACACTTAATAATACTCGGACTAATTAATTTATCGCGGTTATCATTAAACTAAACCCTAGTGTTATCAATACTAGGTTTTATCGAAGGAACATCATTTTGAGAGTATCGAAGCATTGTCCGAGTGCTGAGTCACGACCCAATCAAGTGAGTGCATAGTTACTTTCAGCTTACACATAGATATGAAGTATTTTATATAAATTACGTGCTATGTGTGCATATTATCTGAATACTTGCTATCTATGCTGGATGAACATTGTTATACATGTTTTCAATGATTTAAACTGTATATGTATTTTATATCTACGAAAATGTTGGGGTAAAACATGGGTAGATGTAATAGGTGATGTGTGATAAAATGATGAGAGGCCTCGATGTTGATGTTGTTGATTTTGTCATCTAGAGGAGTATGGATGACGACCATGGACTCTTCTAGACAGTCTAGTGGAACACTAACAGGCTCGCAACCTGTAGGTGTTTGTGAACGATGTATTCACCGGTGTACTCCATCCCCCACATGGTTGCCTTTAGGACATTTATTACTGAGGAATTCCCTTAGCAGTAGTGTCCGTCCCGATGATGATCCTTAGGCTAGGTCCCTTATGATAGGTGTTTAGGGACGTAAAGTGAGGATAACGGGAACGGGTAATCGGGTTATTGTTGATTGATGAAATTAATAAACTTATTTATTGTGGGTTTGGACGAGGGATTACGGATATAGGCCTGTAGATATGAAATAATGTAGTAAGGCTTATATTGTACTGTTTATGCTTTTGATCTGTACGAACATGACATCCCGAGTCTTTTAATGAAATACATTTCTATGGAAATGCTTTTGATAAATCTTTATCATATTTTGTTTTGGGACAAATTACGCAACACTTTCATTTAAAATGTAACTCTGATTTTTAAACAAAGCATAAACAAACCGGTCTTTTCTGGCCGTGATTTTGGGGATGTCACAAAGAGTTAGGTAGGCGGAGAGGAAAAACTAATAGTTTGGAGGCAGAATAGATGAAGTCATAGCAAGTTCAGATGACAAAATTAAAAGAGTGGGAGTTGGAGAGGCGGATGAAAAGGTCGCGAGGATGTAAGAGTGGTGAAAGAGACTGGGTAGTTTGGGAGAGAATGGAAAAACTGAAATTAAGTCTTGATCTAGACGGCTAAGTCATTTCAACATTACAAAGCGACTCAATTCGAGGGTTTTGTTTTACTTATGGTTTTGGTTTTGTATCTTTCTAGTTTATTTAAATAATTCAAAAAATTTGCATATAAATAAACGGGTCATTTTCGAGTCATATACGAGTTGAAATTCTCAACCATAACCTTACCCATTTAATTTTCGTGTCGTGTCGTGTCAACCTGTTTATTTAAACAGGTTGAAATATCTTACCCAAACCTGTTTATTTCGTGTAGGGTTCGTGTCTGGTTTCGTGTCGTGTCAATTTTTGCCACCTCTAGTTGAGAGAGTGAATTATGCACTTGAGTTGTTTGATTTAATGAAGAAAAGCTCGTTAGGTGGGTATGAAAAAGTTTATGATTTGTTGATACCAAAGCTTTGTAAAAATGGTGAATTTTAAAAGGGGAAAGAGCTTTGGGATGAGGCAATGAGTAAGAATTTTAAACTTGAGTGTTCGAGTGATGTTGGAATCCTTTGATTACAGAAGTGTTTAAGCCAATGAGGAATGTGGAAGATGAAGTTAAGATTGTAGAATCTGATAAAGTGAAAATTGGAGGAAAAAAAGTGAAGGGGATATCATATGTGAAGAATTGAGCAACAATACTATCCTTTCACTTCACTTAATCCATAATATTAATGCAACTTGAGAGTAATTGTCTAATGGTATTATGTCTTCTATGTATTTGTTGAGACTTATCATTATACATAATAATGTATGCTCATCAAACTGCTGATTAACTATCACAACTTATGCATATTGTAGGGATATTTAGCCCATCTTGGAAGTTAAAACTATTGGAAATATGTTCAGGGTCACAAGTTAGTGACTTTCCATAATTAGCAGAGAGGGTTATATGTAAGTTATGTTGTTAGTAGAGTAAAGTTAAAACTATTGGAAATATGTTGGAAATATGTTCAACTTTACATTCTTATCCTTTATGTTTAACATTTTGGATCATTATCATTTACTTACTACTATGGAAAGAATCGCAGGATTCTTGAATATGTTCATTTTCATCTTTCAACATCCCTACAATTCAATCTGGGCATGCATGTATAGTTCTGAATAAATTATTGAGTTTTAGTTTTCTTTGAAAGTTTCTTGGTTTCTTCCTCTTCTACTTAAGCACATGACTAATCCATTAAAGATTATGCCAAAAACACATGATGAGGTGTTGAAATTTGGCTTTTGAAATCGACATTCTTTTTTATGTTGTACAGTTGAATCCTAATAAATATGCCTTGCAAACTCTGTCCACCAGTGCTCGATATAATGCCACTATGCCAGTTGATAGAATCACTTTGTGAACGTTCTTTCTGTAAGGTTCTTGATATAGGAGAGGTGATAGCTAGCGTCTTCTGGTTTTCTACAAGAAAATCAAGCAAAAGGGTGATTACATCTAAATGATATCAGTGATGGTAGCCTCGATAAATTCTTTATTCCCACATAGAACTTCTCAAACATCATCAAATATATGTAAATAAATACTCTTTAAATGGTTATTTGGTGAAAAGAACACTACTTTTCGTGGCCTATAAATATATTTGACTAAATCGTATGGCACACAAATTATCGTTTCCAAATATATCTTATGAGGGTATGTTACCAATAGGCTTGATTATGTAATTTTACATTTTCTCATCTCTTTAACTATATCAAAGAGATGGAGATAATTATAATATGATTTACCTGAATAATGTATTTTTTTAATTATAGCAAAGAGATGTCGAATATCTAAGGAGGCTTTTAGTTGATTTGAAGAAGGTCTCACAAAAATGCCTTTTGGTCTTGCTCAAGGATGTAAAGAACATAATCAACCCATCCCCGAGCTAGAATGTCCTTGGTGAGACGATTTTGAATAGCACAAGAAGATTCGGAAAAATAAAACATCGACACCTTGATCATTTGTTAATTTATTAATAGAAAGTAAATTTTTGTAAGATGAGGAACATGAACATAAAAAAAGAATTTTTTTTTTGACACGGTTGAATGATATGAGAGATATGGAGAATATTACCATTACCAAAAGCAATACTATACATGCTGAAATAGGGTTTGGAAATGTCAAGAGTTGATGAGGACAATTGTTGGGTTATAAACCCTCAAAAGAAACATATAATCAAAATTCATAACACAAATAAGAGAAACCTATTTAACCAGATCTAGGCAACTAGTAAAATGAAAATGAGAGAGATAGAAAAATAGACACTTGTGTTCTTTGGTTTCTTTGTTTTCTACAGTTATTTGGACTTTGAGGATCCAATGAAGAATCCCTCTTTTGTGATCGCATCCAAGAAGTAAACAACATAATAGAAAATACCCCAACTGAAAGCACACCAAAAATAAGAACAATCTGAATCGAATGGCTCTGCATGGTGTGTGGGATGAGTTACGCAACACTTGGAGGAGCTTTTAGAGTTTTCTGGATTTCCGAAGGCACCACTGAAATTTCTAGGGTTTTGACTAATTTCTCTAACTACTAAATCTAGGTATTTGTTACGCCAATAGATTCGAACTAGTCAATTAAATAGAATAAACTATAAATATGACTTTTTATAGAAGGTTATTTGGGATAAATAACTTCAACCAAAGTTATAGTATATGTGACAAGGAGTCCATACATATAAAGAACACTGAAATCCGACTTCGTATGAAGAAGTTATGTTTTTTTGAAGTTTAGCGATTAAACCTACACGACTCTATGTATCGTAAAAAGTGAATTTTTGATAGACTAATTTTTAACCTAAAAGATCTAAAAGAAAGTCGTAGTAGTCATTAAACCAAGAGCGTGCATATAGAGAACGTCCAAATCTGACTTCGTAAGAGGAAATTATGATTTTTCGAAGTTTCAGCGCAATAGTATATGACTTAGAAAACGAAGTAAAGATCGGTTGATTGTTGGGAAAAATAATCTAAACGAGAGTAGAAGATCTCGTCCATATGGTTCCATCAATATAAAGACAATCAATAAAGGATATTATATGAAAAAGTTAAGAATATTTAACGGACTTTAATAGTCTAAACATGTTAAAAATATACCTTTAAAAATAAAGTCAAAATTAACCGATAGAGTCTAATGAAAGTAGTAGATCTCGTCGAGATCTTTCCGGGGATATAAAGAACATAGAAGATGAAGCTCGTATGAAGAAGTTGCGACATTTTAAAAATCTGGAAATTCATGTGTGTGCGCAAAGTACGTCAGGTGCACTAATGACGTGACACTATTCGGGGGCGACACGTGGCAGTTTTGGATGCCCCTTTCTCTTTTGAGACAAGGCAACATGTCCCATGGAAATGATGACATTTGGCACCATGAAATGGTGACACGTGGCAGTTTCTAGAAGGCTAGGACGCGAATGAACAAGCAAACAACACGTGACAGGAGGCTAGAAGAGCCAGCAAGGCAAGAGTGCACATTTTGCCTCTTGTCCTTACATGACGCGCCCTATGTGTGCTTTAAATAGATGTTCCTTCTCGGCCATTTTTCACACAACCTTTCATACCCTTTTTCTCTAGATCAGTTTTCCTCTCTTAGGAACCGATTTTCTTAGCTTTTGGAGTGTTAGTAACAAAAGCCTTGAGATTCCTAGGAGCCCACCGACTTGTAGCTATCAGGCCAGAGTTCTGCCATTGAAAATTTCTGGATTTTGGTAAGGAAGAATCTCTATAAGTTAAGCTACACTCTATCACTTTCAGTGTAACTTACATTTATAGTCATAAGCCGTTATTATGAACCTATAAATAAGATTTATTAGTAATTCCATGTCGGCATACTGATTGATCTACTTATGGGAGAGGTTTCTAGAATGGACACATTGGATTGGCTGTTGGATTTTAGGAAAGTTATTATGCCGAAATGATCTTGCTTCCCAACTGTATTTTTTGGTTGATCCTTACTTGATAGATCTTCATGTAGAGATTAGGATTAGTGAGGATCTAGACTATTATTTGTCTCCAGGATCATTAGAATAAAACTCTATATTAATTATACTTAGGTCATGTCAAGAAATATCTAAGGTATTAGGCGAAATGCTACCAAGATCATCAGTCACCCATCTAAGTCAAGTGGGTGCATATTCCTTTTCATAAACATGATTTAATACCAGTATTAATTAAAGTATTAAATATTTGTCGGAAGTCATATGTGAATTATGTGCTTATTTTTTGGATATATGTTAGGATATATACTATCTTATGTGCAAACCATATATGGTTCTATTTTATGATTAAATAGATAACATCATATAATAGTATTAAAAGTAGCATTTCTATGAAGATAAACAAATAATAATACCTAATGTTCTGTAGGGATTATAAGTACACTAGAATTAGGTTGGTGTCACCCAAGAATAGAGTTAGTATTAAATTTGGTTATAGACATTGTAATCTAGTCTAGGGATACACTTAGAGTCATGGATGACACCTAAATCAATTAAGTTTGATATTAGGTAGTCTCATTAGGATAATGTGTGCAACCTAGGAACGGAGAGTAAAGTTATGTTCCATGACACTATCAAGTGTCAATGTATGATAGCTCCGTACAGGATGACTAAAAATGGTGGGTCCCTGTAACGTCCAATTTCGGGCCATTTTGTGATTCATGTCTGTGGGCTGGAGATCGATTCCATAAAAGCTTTGAGTCCTTAATGAGGCAAAGTTAGTCCTCAAGAAGGGAATATTGATGTTTAAGAGATCAAACCTTTGAATTGTGTTTTGGGCTGAAGAATAGAAAAGGGAATGTCATAAGTCGGGGCCTTGCATAAAAAATAAATTTTGTTTAAGAAGTTTTTAGTCCAAGATATCTAGATAATATTGTGGGATTTTTCATCACCTTTCTGTGGACATAAAGAACATCAAAATCAAAGTTAGAGTGAAGAAGTTATGGTCATTTGAAGTTAGGAAGGTTTTTAGGTTGAGAGGTGATCGTGGAGTGTAACCTAGTACGTTGGGCATATGCAAGATAATGCCAAACCCTAATTTTTAGGGTTTCAACCCTATTTAAACATATTATCTCACCCTTGGACCTCCCATAATCATCATCCACTCCCTTTAAGCCTTAATATCAAACCCCTGCCTTGTGAGTGAAGATATTGGATTCTTTTGGTGATTTGTGCATGCTTCTTGAGGAAGAAGGTCTTTGAAGAAGGTGGTGTTTCTTGCAAGCTTGTAGATCAAAAAACTCCTTCATTTTGTGCATCTTTTGAAGGTATAAAGTCCATACCTTGTTAATGTTCTTTGTAGATCTATCTAGATGGGTATTTATAAAATGTTTTCCCAAAAGCATGGACCTATGTGAGTATAATGTACTCCAGAGGTTCTTGGCTGAGCTTTTAGATGTTCTTGAGTGCCTTGATCCATAAAAATGGTTTCTTAGTCGTTTCCTTTGGCCCATGCATGATTTAAGTGACCTTGAGTGTTTTGGAAGTTAGAGTTTTGAGGTTTGATCCCTCTTTAGTCAAGCAAATACTTATAGTCAACGACTTTATGGGTTAAGACACTATTTGGGATCAGATCTAAGAAGTGGACTTAGTGGCTTAACCAACTCGTACACATCGCATACTGGCCAAAGGTGGAGTACGTTGGTCGTAGATTGAGTATGCAGAACATACTCAGTCGTTGGCCCACCGTTGGCTTTTGTTGCCCTGTTGATTTTAAGTCAACTATGGATTGGCTTGGGAATTATTTGGGGCAAAATGGAATTTTGACCATTCTTGGAATAATTGGATCATTCCTCTAGTAATATCTTAATTATTGATTAGGTTTGTATTTTTCATTAGCTGGTGCAATATTATCCGGTTCAGCGACCCAGACAGTTGTTTGGTTACTAGCAGATTGAGGTGAGTCTACTCCTGTGATGTGTGTCTATGTGACTCTTGCATGCTTGTATGAGCCTGTATGGTAATATATATGTATATATATATATATATATATACACACACACACACACACACACACACATATATATATATATATATATATATATATATATATATATATATGTGTGTGTGTGTGTATGTGTGTGTGTATGTCTGTGTGTTGACTTGTTGGGTCTTGCATGTTGTTACTGTGATATATGATACTGTGTACTAAGACTACTGATAGTCTCTGGGGATGCTGATAATCAACTAGGCGTGTTGTTTTCCCACTGGGACTGCTGATAGTCCCCATGGTTGCTTATAACCCATAGCTGTTTATTTGTGATGTGATGTGTGTGGTATTTTGGGGAACTCATTCAACTTTGTGCTTATGATTTATGGTTTACATGTTTTAGGTTTTCTTATATTAAAGGAGGGACACAACTCAATTACATTGCAGCAATGGGGGACTTGTCTACATGATAACTTTTGAATGATACTCTAATAAATGTTTTAATATATTGTAGTTGTGATTTGAATAAACACTTAATGTTTTAATTGAAATTTTTAGGTGGAAATTTAGGGCGTTACAAGTTGGTATCAGAGTCTTGTTTTGAGGGATTCAGGAATACTCTAGGGTGTGCTTGAATTAAAACTGAGGAGTTGGTAAAACTTTCTAAAAGAAAATTATTTTCTAAGAAAGTTTTTAAATAAAGGGGTGTGATGCGTGCAATCAATCCAGCTCAAGTAAGTATTTCCCAAAATACCCATATATGTTTTATGATTGATATTTGATATGAGTATATGAGAATTGCATGCTAGATTAGGGCTAAGTATATGCTCATTGTTGCACGGTAGGATTAGGAGAGTTGCCTTTATGCCTGTTGTGTGAGTTAGTAGTGATGCATGCTAGTGACTAGAGTTCATCAGGAGCTTCTAAGATAGGAGTTCCTGTTTATGTGATGTTATTAGTTCTTGATGCTTGAATGTTGCTTGCTTTGTGCTTTGTAGGACTCAAACTAATGTAAGTTAGCTATTGCATGAATATGTTAAGTTACATGTAATAAGGGTTAAATGATCTTAGAGTGGTTGACTTGGCCTTGTTGCATAACTCTCATTTGAGTCTAACCATTGTAGGGTTGAGTCTTTTAGTCGAAGGATTATCTAAGTATTGTTGCATGTAATTGTATTTGTGAAGTAGTTAACTGACATTAGTATAGGTCCTTCAACAACTAATAGCAGGGTGAAGTGGGAATCCTAGAAGAGACTAGGAAGCAATTTAGTGAGAGTGATCCGCTATTTAGCAGATTTTGGAGGGTATCATTATGAGGAAGTGATTAGAGGGTTCAAGATGATTCTGAGGAAAGTACAGATAGGTGTGGAATGTAGTATTGGGCCTGTATTATTGGAAGCACAAGACCTGTACTCGAAATCAAGGAAAGTCCTGAAAATTCTAAGGAACTGGTTGAGGGTAGGAACATGGTTTGGAACCATGAATTTGTTGTAGCATTTTGGGTATTATCAGTTGCTTTCTGGTTATGGTTGTCCGGGAAGAAGGCGGTTCGAGTGATTGTTTGGGCCTTAGTAGCCATGTCAGTTGGGGTTGAATGGTGCAGACTTGGATGAGTAGTTATTTTCACAGTCTTGGGGTCCTTACAAGAAGTATTGTCATTTTGAGTAATGGGACTCAATGAGGGAGTGGGGGATGAGCAACTTGAGGATGGCAGTCTTGAGTTTGAGTGATCGGCCGATGGCTTATGCTATCATCTTTTATGATGAGGATTTTTTCCTCCAATTTCCTATGTTAGCAGGAAAGAAAGACCGAGTGTAGGATTGTAGAGATCAGATGATGAGCCAGTGAGGTAAACTGGATGGTTGTGGTACCCGAGACTAAGGTGGAAATACGTTATAAGATTCTGGTGGTTTGATCGCCTCAAGAAAATTTCATATGTGGAAGGAGTGTCATTTTCATGGATACTGTATAAGATGAGGACCAGGGGTATGCTTTCCTTGAGTTCAGTTAGAGTGTGTCCTGGCAGGTTGTTCAAGATGATCAAGAAAAGTGAATCGGGAATGAAAACTTTGATTGTATCTTGATTATGAGGATGATGCCTCATGTTGCATGATTGCATCTCATGATAGAGTGAAGATTAGGGAATCAGAGGTGAAGTTTGTGGTAGTCCAATTGTTCTTAGATAGAGAATCGGTGCTATGAATGGGCTATTAGAGTTATTGCTTGTGCAATTGCATGGGACTCTTTAAGATAGAGGCAGTTAGGTCTGGGTAGTTTCCGAGGTCTCCATATGATATTCAGAATGTCTTTGAGTTGTTGGGTCTTTATCTGGCAGATTATCTTGAGACATGTTATACATTCCAAGAGTCAGGAATTGTATGTATCTGGATGAGTCGGTTTGAAGTGTGGGTTGTCTGGAACTTCAGTTGGTGATAGTTCGAACCCAAGTGGTGGAGAACTAGACATGTTACTTGAAAGATCATCGATCTATTTGAGTCCGCAGTTTCAGAAGAATGTGTTATAGGGATTTGCGAGGCTTTGGTTCAAGAGGTGGTCAATACGGAGCGTAAAGAAAATTAACCTTTGTTGTATGAGCTCATGAATGCACAATTCATTTTCGCAGCAAGAAGTTATTGGTCACAGAGCTAGTTGTAGTCAGTGGTTCTTTCGAGTTCGCTAGTGTTTAGGTCATAATCCGTTTGGGTCACTCGGGTTAAATATTAGTGTTGAAGGATTCGTCAGTAGGGTATATATTGCAACATATAGTCTAATATAAGTAGTGGCTTATCTGTCAATCAACTTCAGGGTTCGGTAGATGTAGTTATGCATGAGATTAGTTCAGTGGAAAACTTCAGATTATCAAATTGATGTCAGTGCTTTCTTGAACACTGGTTGTTCTTGTTCATCGTCAATATGTAGGGATGCTTCGAAGGTTTTGAGTTGTATAATTGGAGGTCAATGATCGTGACAACCAATATTCATGTTCTGTTATGGTATATCATGGCTTCTGGGTATGTTACCCTGAATTGATGGATTGTGGAATTATGGTCTGTAGCAGACTCGGGCTTGTTTTGGTAGTAGGAAGAACATTAAAGTGACTATCTATATGTTCCAATTATGGGTCTTTTGGTTTCCTTTTCGTCAGTTGGTATTGTAAAAGGATGTGGAATTGTATCAAGGGAAGGTACTTTGGATACAAAAATCTTTGTCGAGAGTAGTAAAGTGCTTCATCTGGTTTGGGGTGTGAGAACCTGATACGTTGATATCGTTTGTTCATTGGGTCTTAGTCTAGTAAGCTCAACATGGTGGTGATTGGGTAGGAAGATTGTGGGATGGCTAGGTAATCCATTCATTATGAAGTTATTAGATTGTGGATGAATCCAAGTGAGGGATAGTCACTTGGGGCTGCTGGGGATATTTCCAAGTGCAATCCATTTTAGAAATTGTGCCCATGTTAGAGTTTTGGATCAGTATAGATAGAGGGTATGTCAGGGTTCCTTGAGGTTGGAAAGAAACCAAGACATGTCAGGATTGTGAGTCCGGATCAGACTACTGTGTGGCCGCAGGGGCCATGAAAAGCTAATCGGGTGGTGCGGATAAGATATTGTTTGAATAAGGATTAATTGGGAAGGTCAGTTAACATGTTATCATCCAAAATCAACTTGAGAGCCAGTTCTGGTTGCAAGATGGTTTAGGGTTAAGCAAGGAATAGTGTTCTTTGGAGGTGATGTAAGACTACGGAGCAGCCATAACATTCACCAAGTTAGTGTATGGTTGTGGAAGTGATGTAAGATTGTGGAGCAGCTATAGCATTCACCAGGGTAATGCGCGGTTGTAGAAGTTATGTAAGATTGCAGAACAGCTATAGCATTCACTAGGTTAGTGTGAGATTGTAGGAATGATGAAAGACTGCAGAGCAGCCATATCATTCACCAAGTTAGTGTGTGGGTGGTGGAAGTGATGTAAGCCTATAGAGCAGTTGTAGCATTCACCACATTAGTATGCGGTTGTAGAAGTGATGTAAGGTTGTAGAGCAGCCGTATCATTCACCAGGTTAGTATGTGGTTGTAGGAGTGATGTAAGACTGCAAAGCAGCTATAGAATTCACTAGAATAGGATGTGAGTGTGGAAATGTTATAAGACCGCGGAGCAGCCATAACATTCATTAGGTTGGTAGGTGGTGGCATCAGTGATGGAAGTCTATGACTTGGCCCATGGTATTCTATAGGATTATTTAGATCATCACAAGGTTGGGTGAAGGGTTGTGAGTAGGATTCAACATTTGAAATACTTGCAAAATCGTAGTTTAGCTTGGGGCCAAATGTGATGTGAGTACTCGGTTTTGTTTGTAGCCATCATTGGGGTTAAGCAGACATGGTGATCACTCAAGCATTGGTTGAATTGTCCTTCATTGGGAGTGATTGAATGATAGAGTTGTGTTGGAAGATGGACCAGGACCACCTGTATGTGTTCGGTTTTTTAGTCTGGAGCTGATTTTGTTTTAGATAAGGATTTTCGGTACCGGTAAGTAGTCGGGGCATACATGATTCAAGTAAAATTTTTCAGTACGGATAGGTTTGTGCGGTTTGGGTTATGATGTTGAGTCATTGTGGGAATGGTTTGGAATGGTTCTGTCTACCAGGGAGTCAAACATCGATCAACGTTTTTATTTTCAGGCATAGCGGTTAGGCACTCATTGGCTTAAGGCAAACTTGAAGTTCATTCTTTGATAAGGATGTTGATTTTCTGCTATTTTGGGTTCAACGGTAGTAAGGTTATTGGTTATCAGAGTTAAGTAACTCTCCTAGTTATCTTTTGAATTCAGAGAGTTTAGTTAGGATCGTTGGGTTCGGCAGATGAGATAGTAAGGAATGATTCTGAGGTCGAAATCTAAATTAAGTGAGGGAGAATTGTAAAAGCATGTTCTGGTCCATTCTGTGATTCAGGGTCATGGGCAAGAAATCTATTCCATAAAATCTTTGAGGCCTTAAGGAGGCGTATTTAGTCCTTGAGAAGGGGGTATTGATGGTTGGGAGATCAAATCTTTGAATTGTGTTTTGGGCTGAAGAGTACAAAAGGGAAAGTAATAAGTTGGGGCCTTGCATGAAATATGGAGTTTGTTCTAGAAGTTTTTAGTCCAAGATATCTAGATAATATTGTGGGGCTTTTCATCACCTTTTTGTGGATATAAAGAATGTCAACATTGGAGTTAGAAGGAAGAAGTTATGGCCATTTGAAGTTAGGAGGGCTTTTAGGTTGAGCCTAGTACGTTGGGCGAATAGGGTATACGCTTATATTGTAACACCGTAAATTTCAAAACAATTTGTCAAATTTTATAAGAATGTAATTCATTCATTATTCATAAAAACATCATTGTTTGAAACTCAAATTCATAGTGTATAAAAATTTCCCAAGATCTCATGACATAAAAATCCCGTGTGTGTACTGATTAGGCCGGCGCCTTCCCGCGATCCTTACTAGTACCTGAAACAAATAACACCAAACACTGTAAGCACAAAGCTTAGTGAGTTTCCCAAAATACCACATATAACACATATTAGCCACTCGAGGCTATAACTCTGTGGGTCCGTGCACCCAAACTCTGTGAACCCTCAGGTTCTAACTCTGTAAACATGCACAACATAAATCACATAGAATAATGCAGTGAAACACATAACACATATATAGCATACAAACACTGTATCACATAACTCTAATAACCTACTCAAGGTAAAGTATAGTGAGAAGACTCACCTCGCGTATCTTGGTAACTCGTAAATCCCTGAAATCACTAGTGCTCGATCTCCCGAGCTATAGTCCTCCTATAACACAATACATCTCTAATTAACACTTTCCCAACTAGGGTTGACTAACCCTATCAAGTCAACACTGGTCAACTCTAGTCAATGGTCAACGGTCAACCTAACTCGCCGAGTCTGGCATGGACTCGCCGAGTCTCTATGGGGACCCAATTCTTTTGAGTCCCTTCCGACTCACCGAGTCATTCACCCAACTCGGTTACTCAACCCCTGGTTCGAAATCACCGAACAACCCACACCAACTCGTCGAGTCTTCCAATGGACTCGACGAGTGCATTCCATGCACAACCCCAAATGACCTTCTGAGGTCAGATCTATTCCACTAACTCATAGATCCAGTCCTTCCAAGCTTACTTATCACGTAAAGTTCATGTCTTGGCACTCATATCACACCTAATGACTCATAAATGGTGTTTTAACCTCAAGCACAAAGATCCCAAACCAAAACCTCCATGGATTCATAAAAAGCTTGGACAAAGGGACACTCTGGACCTCCAAGGGTCCAGATCCAGAACCTAACTCGCTTAAGGGACCAAGGGAGCACTAGATCTAGCCACAAAAGGGCTCAATAAGCCCTAAATCAACATGAACATCACCTCAACAGAAAAGGGTTCGAAAATAGTACCTCAAACGTGATGTTCTGGACCTCAGATCTTAAGGAAGTTAACCCTCTTGCTTCCTCTTGGCTATAGCTTCCTTTCCCTTGCTGACAACACCACCAAGGTCAACAATGGCTCCTTCTCTCACTCCAAACGCTCAAGCTCACTAGGGTTTCGCTCTGGGGACTGGTGAGCACAAATGACGGCCATAAGACCCTTTAAATAGGCCCCAAACCTGAAAAATTAGGGTTTCATTAAATAGCGTGGACTCGCCGAGTCCACCAATGCGACTCGTCGAGTTCGGTCATTAATGCGGGTGAGAAATCGCGTCTCCACTCGGCGAGTCTACACACAAAGTCCCCGAGTCTTTCATAAACTCAAAATAAAAATGAATAAATGTAATACCTGAAATTCTGGATGTTACAAGTCTCCCCCACTTGAATCTGACTTCGCCCTCGAAGTCTCATTCCTTAAATAACTCTGGATGCTGCTCCCGCATCTCACGCTCTAGGTCCCAGGTCAACTCGGATCCCTTCCGATGTTGCCACTGAACCTGTACGAGAGGCACCTCCTTGTTCCTTAGAACCTTGATCTTCCGATCCACAATCGCAACTGGTCTCTCCGCGTAGTTCAGGCTCGCATCCACCTGAATGTCCTCTAACGGCACTACCGCCGACTCATCGGCTATACACTTCCTCAACTGAGACATGTGCAAGGTATTATGAATCCGCTCCAATTCCGAAGGTACCTCCAAGCGATACGCTACCCTGCCCACCCTTGCGATCACTCTGAATGGCCCAATATACCGGGGCCCTAGCTTTCCCCTCTTCCTGAATCGGATCACTCCTTTCCAAAGAGAGACCTTCAGGAGAACAAGGTCACCGACCTGGAACTCGAGCTCGAACCGGCGCATGTCCGCATAACTCTTTTGACGACTCTGAGCGGTCGATAACCTCTACCTGACCTGCTGTATCTGCTCAGTCGTCTGCAGCACAATCTCCGTACTACCCATAATACGCTGCCCGACCTCTCCCCAGCAAATGGGGGTCCGACACCTCCTCCCATACAACAGCTCAAAGGGTGGCATACCAATGCTCGAATGATGGCTGTTGTTGTAGGAAAAGTTTGCCAAGGGCAAATACGTGTCCTAACTCCCCCCGAAGTCCAACACACATGCCCGGAGCATGTCCTCGAGCGTCTGAATCGTCCGCTCACTCTGTCCGTCAGTCTGGGGGTGATATGTGATACTAAAATGCAGCCTAGTACCCAACTCCTCGTGAAACTTCTTCCAGAATCTAGAAGTGAAATGCACATCTCGGTCTGAGACAATCGAGATCGACACTCCATGTCGTGATACCACTTCCCTCACGTACATCTCTGCTAATTTCTCTGCGGAAGAACTCTCATTGATTGCAAGGAAGTGGGCGCTCTTTGTCAACCTGTCCACAATCACCCAAATTGCATCGACTCCCCTAGCAGTCCTTGGCAATTTGGTGATAAAATCCATGGTCATCTGTTCCCACTTCCATTCAGGAACCTCCAACGGCTGCAACTTACCATGCGGTCTCTGGTGCTCGGCCTTAACCCTATGGCAGGTTAAGCACCTCTCAAGAAACCATGCAACATCCCTCTTCATACAGGGCCACCAATACTCTCTCCTCAGGTCTAAATACATCTTAGTGGCCCCAGGATGTATCGAGAATTTCGACCGATGAGCGTCTTCCATCAAAATGGTACGCGTCCTTCCCACAAACGGTACCCATATACGCCCCTGAAATGTCATAAGCCCCCGACCATCGGTAACGAACTCCGATACCAACCCAACAACTCGCTCTCTCTTCTGGTTCTCCGATCTCACGACCTCATCCTGTGCTCCACGAATGGTGTCCAACACCGGAGCCATCACGGTCAATCGAAAACATACATCTCGCAATGGGGCGCTCTCCGCCCTACGACTCAGTGCATCGGCTACGACATTAGCCTTGCCCGGATGGTACAGGATCTCACAATCATAATCCTTGACCACATCCAACCACCTCCTCTGCCACATATTTAGGTTAGGCTGATCCATCAAATACTTCAGGCTCTTATGGTCCGTGTATATCGCACACCGAACCCCATACAGATAGTAACGCCAAATTTTGAGGGCAAGCACCACTGCCCCCAACTCTAGATCATGGGTGGGATACCTCGTCTCATGAGGCTTCAGCTGCCTCGTTGCGTATGCTATCGCATGCCCTCTTTGCATAAGCACCGCTCCCACCCCCAAGATCGACGCATCACAGTATACCACAAAGTCCTCCATTCCCTCCGGGAGGGCTAACACCGGGGATTCGCATAACCTTTGGCGAAGCGTCTCAAAGGAGGCATGCTGCTCGGGGCCCCATGAAAAAGCGACACCCTTTCGGGTCAACCTGGTGAGTGACACTGCGGTCTTAGAGAAATCCCTGATAAATCTCCAATAATAACCTGCCAATCCTAAGAAACTCCTGATCTCGGAGGGTGACCTTGGCACCTCCCAACTCATCACTGCCTCAACTTTGGCCGGATCGGCCAATATCCCTTTCTAGTTAACGAGATGCCCTAAGAACGGGACCTCTCGCAACCAGAAATCACACTTGGAGAATTTGGCGTAAAGCCTCTCCGATCTCAGAACTACGAGAATCTCCCTCAAATGCTCCTCATGTTGCTCTCTAGATCTCGAATATACCAAAATGTCGTCGATGAATACAATCACCGACCGATCCAACATCGGCCTGCACACTCGGTTCATGAGATCCATGAACACTGCCGGGGCATTGGTGAGCCTGAAAGGCATCACCACAAACTCGTAATGCCCATAATGCGTCCTGAACGCTGTCTTCTGGATGTCCTCATCTCGCACCCTTACCTGATGATATCCAGACCTCAAATCGATCTTGGAGAACCAAGATGCTCCCTGTAACTGATCGAACAAATCGTCGATCCTCGACAACGGGTAACAGTTCTTGACTGTCAGCTTGTTCAACTCCCGGTAATCAATGCACATCCGGTGTGAACCATCCTTCTTCTTGACAAAAAGGATAGGCGCTCCCCACGGCGAGCTGCTTGGCCGAATAAATCCCTTTCCCAGCAGCACCTGAAGCTGCGAGGATAACTCTTGCATCTCTGCAGGTGCAAGGCGATAAGGCACCTTGGCGATAGGCGCGGCCCCCGGAACCAAATCAATATTGAACTCCACTTGCCTCACGGGAGGCACACCCGACAACTCCTCTGGAAATACATCCGGGAACTCACGCACTATCGGAACCTCCTTAACTGACCTCGGCCTCTCTGAATCAACCCGTGTATCCATCACATACGCCAGAAAGCCCTTACAGCCCTGCTATAGACACTGCCTCACTCTAGCGGCCGAACAAAACGCTGACCCAGAACGTGTACCCTCGCCGTACACTGTAAGAACTCTCCCACTAGGGTCTCGTATGGTCACTAGTTGCCGCTCGCAGCCGATAACCGCACCGAATCTGCTCAACTAGTCCATGCCCACAATGACACAGACATCACCCATCGAAATAGGAACCAAATCAATCGGGAACTCAACACCGAAAATCTTGAATACGCACCCACGGATCACCTCCGTGGCATATATCACCCTCTCCTCAGCTATGGAAACTCTCAGAGGCCGACTCAACGCCTCACGACTAACATTGATATACTGACGAAAATCCAAAGATACAAAAGACCGACTCGCACCCGAGTCAAATAACACCAAGGCAGGTACAAAATTCACAAGAAAAGTACCTACGCATAATATAATATAAGCATAATATCTCAACATCAAAATAAATACACGAAAGAATACATACCAGCCACGACATCGGGCGCTGCGCGGACCTCCTCCGCGGTCAACTGAAAGGCTCTCCCTCGTGCCCTCGGCGCCCCGACCTTCACTGGCCGACTCTCGGTAGCTCTGATGGCGGCAAGGGAAGATCCCTGAGGTGCTCCCTGAGCTGATCCCCACAACTGCGGACACTCTGCTTTCCGGTGTCCGGTCTGGTTGCCGTGAAAACACACTGCAAACCCCTAGGGGCAGTCCTTGGCCATATGCCCCTCCTTGCCACACTTGTAGCAAGATCCAGCTCTACAAACTCCATCATGACCATTGCCTCACTTTCCACAAGTGCTGCCCTTCTGGCTCCCTGTTTTGGGATTAGCGGGCTTGGCCCGCTTGGTTGCCGGCTAGGACTGTGCCGGTCGCCGATCCCTCCCTTGAGACTCCGCCTCCTCCCTAGCCTGAGTCTCTAGCTCAATCTCCCTCTTTCAGGCATTTTCCTGAAGCTCGGCAAAATGTCCGGTATGAGGAGTTCGCCACGAACTCCCGAATATCTCTCCGCAAAATACTCAAATAACGGCTCATACGTGCCTGCTCAGTAGACACGTGCTCAGGGCAGAACATCGACCTCTCATGGAACATCCTGGTGATAATCGTAACGGACTCTGTATCCTGCTTGAGGGTCAAAAACTCCTGTGCCAACCGATCCCGTTCCACCGGAGGAACGTACTCATCACGAAACATGGTGGTGAACCTCTCCCAGGTCACCGCAGCAAGCTCTGTTGGAGAATAGTGTGTTGTCGTGAACTTCCACCAGTCCTTCGCCCGCAGGTGAAGTTGGTTCAGCGCAAACCGAACCCTCAAGTGCTCCGGGCACGAGCATGTGTAGAAGCAACCCTCAATGTCAGATACCCATCACATCGCTGCAATCGGGTCCTGCGTCCCGTCAAACTCTGGTGGCTTCGTGTTGCTGAACTCCCTAAACAACAACGAGTCACCCCTTTGCGGCCTAGCAGCAGCAATGGCTGCGGTGGCCGCCGCAACAGCAGCCTCAGAAAGAGCGGCATAACGCTCGTTAAAAGTCTCAATCAACGTGGTCTTAATAAACCCGAACATCTCTGGTATCTCTGCCCTGATGGCTGCAGCCACCTCCTCATGGATGATCCGGCGGATCTCCTCATCACTAGCCCCGCTACTCTCTGGCATATGACATGTCCTCACCATGATCTACCTCTGAAAAACAACATACGATATATTAGAAACTCTCTCGAGCATACTCGCGCTCGATAACTCATCCCTCCTTGATCCCTGGCATCCCGAAGATTCTTACTTGGACTGTATACCGCCCCGGTGTTTTCAATAGTACGGGCCCAATACTACTGTCTGCACCGTATCAGTATACACCCCAAGTCCTCCTATTCGGATCCCAAATCCCAAGTACTCTATTATGCATAATCCACTCTCTAACAGATCTCTCATAAGCTCCTCGCTGCTACCTACTCACTCTCAAGCATCTCATAGCAGCTTACCTCTCCCTAGGCTAAGGCATCACAAATGAGGCCACTCTAGTCCTAATAGGAGTACCTAGCCCACTCTAGCATGGGAATACATCATATCAATATCATAACATATAATATAAGGGTATCTTGGGAAATCACCGTTCGGGCGCTGACTGATTGTACACACAACTATGCTCTGCGTTTTTCCAAAAATATTTTACTCTTTTTGAAATTATTCCTCAAATCCTCAGTTTGAGTTCAAATACGCCCGAAGGTGTACTCGAATCCCTCAAACCAAGGCTCTGATACCAACTTGTAACACCGTAAATTTCAAATCAAATTTTCACATTTTATAAGAACGTAATTCATTTATTATTCATAAAAACATCATTGTTTGAAACTCAAATTCATAGTGTATAACAATTTCCCAAGATCTCATGACATAAAAATCCCGTGTGTGTACTGATCAGGCCGGCGCCTTCCCGCGATCCTCACTAGTACCTGAAACAAATAACACCAAACACTGTAAGCACAAAGCTTAGTGAGTTGCCCAAAATACCACATATAACACATATTAGCCACTCGAGGCTATAACTCTGTGGGTCCGTGCACCCAAACTCTGTGAACCCTCAGGTTCTAACTCTATAAACATGCACAACATAAATCACATTAGAATAATGCAGTGCAACACATAACACATATATAGCATACAAACACTGTATCACATAACTCGAATTGCCTACTCAAGGTAAAGTATAGTGAGAAGAATCACCTCGCGTATCTCGGTAACTCGTAAATCCCTGAAATCACTAGTGCTCGATCTCCCGAGCTATAGTCCTCCTATAACACAATACATCTCTAATTAACACTTTCCCAACTAGGGTTGACTAACCCTATCAAGTCAACACTGGTCAACTCTAGTCAATGGTCAACGGTCAACCCAACTCGCCGAGTCTGGCATGGACTCGCCGAGTCTCTATGGGGACCCAATTCCTTTGAGTCCCTTCCGACTCACTGAGTCACTCACCCAACTCGGTTACTCAACCCCTGGTTCGAAATCACCGAACAACCCGCACCAACTCGTCGAGTCTTCCAATGGACTCGACGAGTGCATTCCATGCACAACCCCAAATGACCTTCTGAGGTCAGATCTATTCCACTAACTCATAGATCCAGTCCTTCCAAGCTTACTTATCACGTAAAGTTCATGTCTTGGCGCTCATATCACACCTAATGACTCATAAATGGTGTTTTAACCTCAAGCACAAAGATCCCAAACCAAAACCTCCATGGATTCATAAAAAGCTTGGACAAAGGGACACTCTGGACCTCCAAGGGTCCAGATCCAGAACCTAACTCGCTTAAGGGACCAAGGGAGCACTAGATCTAGCCACAAAAGGGCTCAATAAGCCTTAAATCAACATGAACATCACCTCAACAGAAAAGGGTTCGAAAATAGTACCTCAAACTTGATGTTCTGGACCTCAGATCTTCAGGAAGTTAACCCTCTTGCTTCCTCTTGGCTATAGCTTCCTTTCCCATGCTAGACAACACCACCAAGGTCAACAATGGCTCCTTCTCTCACTCCAAACGCTCAAGCTCACTAGGGTTTCGCTCTGGGGACTGGTGAGCAAAAATGACAGCCATAAGGCCCTTTAAATAGGCCCCAAACCCGAGAAATTAGGGTTTAATTAAACAGCGCGGACTCGCCGAGTCCACCAATGCGACTCATCGAGTTCGGTCATTAATGCGAGTGAGAAATCGCGTCTCCACTCGGCGAGTCTACGCACCAACTTGCCGAGTCTTTCACAAAACTCAAAATAAAAATGAATAAATATAATACCTGAAATTCCGGATGTTACATATACACCCAACATACTAGGCGAGAGGTGATTGTGAGGACTAGCCTAGTAAGCTGGGTGTATTAGGAGTACGTTGGTGGTACGCAAGCTGATGCGAAACCCTAATTTTAAGGGTTTTACCCCAATATAAACACATTATCTCACCCTTAGACCTCCCATAATTAGCCTCCACTCCCTTTATGCCTTAATATTGAACCCTAGCCTTGAGAGTGAAGATATTGGAGTCTTTTGGTGAATTTTTCATCCTTGTTGAGGAAGAAGGCCTTTAAAGAAGGTGGTCTTGCTTTCAAGCTTATAGATCAAGAAACTCCTTCATCTTGTGCGCATTTTGAAGGTATAAAGTCCACACCTTGCTGATGTTCTTTCAAGATCTCTTTGGATGGGTATTTATGAAAAAATTTCCTGAAAGCTTGGTCCTTTGTGAATATCAGGTACTCCAGAGCTTCTTGGTTGTCATTTTAGATGTCTTTGAGTGCCTTCATGCATAAAAATGGTTGCTTAGTCGTTCCCTTTGGCCCATGCATGAGTTAAGTGACCTTGAGTGTTGTGGAAGTTAGAGTTTTGAGGTTTGAGCCCTGTTTAGTCATGCAATTACTTAAAGTCAGAAACTTCATGGGTTAAGCCATTATTTAGGATCAAATATGAGAAGTGCACTTAGTGGCTTAACCATTTAAGCCCTTAATGATGAGTTTGGGCTGCTGTGGAGTACGTTGGCCATACCCAGCTCATACACATCGCATACTGGCGAATGGTAGAGTACGTTGGTCGTAGATTGAGTATGCAGAACATACTCAGTCGTTGGCCCACTGTTGACTTTTGTTGACTTGTTGATTTTCAGTCAACTATGGGTTGGCTTGGGAATTATTTGGGGCAATATGGTCTTTTACCGATTCTTGGAATGATTCGATCATTCGTGGGGTAATATCTTAATTATTGATTACGGTTGTATTTATTATTAGTTGGTGCGACATTATCCAATTCAACGACCCAATCAGTTATTTGGTTACCAGCGAATTAAGGTGAGTCTTCTTCTTGTGCTTGTGAGTCGAAGGCACCAATGCGGGCTCACTAAATTGTTGGTACTAATTTCAATAAGGAATTCTTGAACTTCAATATTAGTTATTAACAAACACAAATTGTTTGAATTAATGATAGAAATCATTTTTGACTTGAGAAATGTGAAATCTCTCATTGATGAGTTCTTGATGGTTTCTGGCAAACCCATCAACTACCAAGACGTTATATCAAATCTTGAATTTTATAAACGAAGTAGAGTCATGAACATTGAGATTTAATCCATGTGTAATAATCAAGTATGACCTTGATTAAAATTCGTTTATATAACAAGGCTAGAAGGAGTATGAGATTCTTTTAGATATAATACATGCACGAATATCATATGCATTTAGCAAGGCTTCTTATAAAAGGGTTTTATCTACTCATGTCATTGACTGTGGTCCTTATCATACTCATGACATCGACTATGATCAAACCTTTTCACAAGTAGCTATGATTAGATCAACAAGGATATTATTTACTATAACTTCATATTCTTAATATGAGATATAGCAAATAGATTTCAAGAAAGACCGTTTTTCTTAATAGACGTCTACTACAAGATATTTATATAGCTTAGCCTAGAGGTTTTCTTAATCCATTTCATCCTAACAAAATTTGTAATGCTTAAGGTCCACTTGTGCATATAAAGTAAACATCTCAAGGTTAGAGTAGTCATTTTAATATGAAGATATAAGGTATGGTTTTAAATAAAAATGAAAATAACTTGTGTGTTTCCTCGGAACTAGTGGGAGGATAGTTACATTCCTAATCTTGTATAAGTAAGACACACATAATCATTTTAAATAAAATCTCGACTATGCAACGTCGTTTCACCTTGACTCAGAAAGTGTTTATAAAATAAAACACTTAAGAATGACACAATACATTCTTGGAATGTAAAATCTATATAGATAGATAAAGATAAATTTCGAAAGTTTTAAATTCTTTTGCATGAATTAACAATATCTTGAAAGATGTCAAAATACATGATTCTTTTCGAGGATTCTTGGCATTGTCACATGACACCATTTTGAGTATGTCTCAAAACGACCTAGCACATAGGTTCGAACTAGGTGAAATGACTTATATTCCATTTGCTTGTCAAATGAATCCATCATTTATGTAACGTCCCAAAAAAATAAGACCCAAAAATTTCATTTTTAAATTAATAAAACCAATATCTCAAAAAAATAATCATAAAAGTCCATATAAAACAAATGTATTAGTCATCATATCATAGCAGACACCGAAACCAGATAATTCTTCAAATGAGATATCTCACACTACAATGGTTGGACTCAAACAAGAGCTGCACAATAGAGTTAAAACCTAACCCCCTAAAATTATTTAGTTTCCATAATATATAACTTAGCATATTCGCTTACTAGTTAGATGAAGCTAGTGAGAACTTCTAAAAAGCACAAAGCAAGCAACATTCGAGCAACAAGTAATCAGAACCAAGCATAACCTAATCAGGCCACATTGTCACTGACTGGTTAGTAATAGCATGCAAATATACAAACTCATACAACAAGCATACAAAGGCATCTCTCTTAGCATTCCATCATGCAAACATTGAGTAGATCCTTAGCCCTAACCAGCGTGCGATTCACAGATTCACAAATCAAATCGTATCAGATAACATGTATAGGTATTTTAGGAAAACTTACTTGAGCTCAATCGATTGCATGTACCACACCCTTTCTTGTTTTAGAAAACTCTTTTCTTAAAAATACATTTCATTTTGAAAACACTTTACAAAATCATCAGGTTGAGTTTAGACACACCCGAAAGTATGTCGAAATCCCTCAAACCAAGGCTCTGATACCAACGTGTAACGTCCCAAAAACATAAGAACCATAATTTTCATTTTTAAATTAATAAAACCAATATCTCAAAAACAACATCATAAAAATCCATTTAAAACAATTGTATCAATCATCATATCATATAACAGTGAATCACAAAACGCAGAATCGAGTGGTGTGTGCTCTGCAATCATCCCGAGTTCTTCCCTTTGGAACTAGAAGTACCTACAACTTAAATTGAAAACCATATGCATGAAGCTTAGTGAGTTCCCCAGAATACCACATACCATACATATATAAATGAACATATAATCGGCCCCGCCTGGCATCAAGTCCCACCCGACATCGAGCCCCGCTCGGTATACATATCTGTCAATCATCGAGCCCGATCCAGTAAGCATATAAATATACAAACATATAAACACATAACAGATGCAATATTCACAAAGATACATAGCATATAGAATGGTCATCGAGCCCCACCTGTCATCGCTCCCCGCTTGGTAAGCATACGAGCACATAATAGATGCAAGAGTCATGTAGACATCTAGCATCTTATTATAATAAAACCATGGGCCGGAATTGGTGCCTTCGAACCACTAGTCATATTGAGGAAACTCACCTCTCATTCTAAACGACAGCTGAATAAGTTCCGGCTCCAAATACCAGCTTTGTTTGTCACCTATTCATCAAATAACGACCAATCCTTAGATACAACTCAAAAACCTAAAATACCCCTTAGGTCAAACGTGGTCAAAGTCAACGTCCATGTTGACTCCAACATGCCGTGGTGCCCCTTAGCCACACCGTGTTCTGCCAGCATTCGATAAGTTGAAAAAATCCCAGCCAACACGTCGTGTTCACTTAGAACCACGCCATGGTTGCTTGAGGTCTAATGGATTTTTACATTACACTGTTTTCTTCGATTCCAAGAGCCCTAAAGCTCATATCTAGTCCAAAATATGCTCCAGAAGGATAAAGTTTCCAAATTTATCCTTTGGGACTACCCAAAAAGATCCAAAACCCAAACCATAAACCTTAGTAATGCAAGGGCTTAGCCAAAAAGCACTTAATCCTTCAAGTCCAATGTCCATCCTTTCCAGAAGTGCTTGAAACACCTAAACCATCTCAAAGGTTGGTGCTTTATAGACATTCATGTTGGATGCATGTATTTAACCCATATTTGGTCAAAATAAGGATTTATGCCCTAATCTCTATGCATGACATCAAACCTTGATTATAGTCCAGATCGAAGACACTAGTAGATCACCTTCACCTGGGGATTCAGAAAGTTGCAAAATTTATGTGGTCTAACCATTTCAACATTCACGAAAAAGTAGCTAAAGGGACAAAACTCAAGATCTAGCAGTTTGGAATGATAAATATCGAGTCTTGAAAACTTACAAAAGTCTGCCAAGATGAAGAATAAGGACTTGCTTGCTTGATCTTTGCTTCCTTCCTCCTCCTTCTTCCTTACTTAGCTTCAAAAATCACCAAACTAGCTCAAAAATGGTGTAACGTGATTAGGGTTTGCAACGAATAATTTAGGAGAATGGAGGCTGATATGAGGGAGACTATGAGGGGTTAAGGATCTTTAAATAGGGCTTATCCCCTTAAACTTTAGGGTTTTCTCTATCAGCCGCCACCATGGCATGGTACAACATCACCACGCCATGGTGGTCCATACAAATTCACGGCCCAAAAGCTTATCGCCACGCTATGGTGGGGCTTCACCACGCCATGGCCAACAAGAATTCATACATAAACAGAAATAATTTCATACCTAGAATCAAATGTTACAATTCTCTCCCACTTGAATCAGACTTCGTCCTTGAAGTTCCCCGCTCCAAATAATTGTAGATAGTGCTCCCTCATCCCATCCTTCTGCCCCCAAGTCCACTATGAACCCTTGCGGTACTACCATTTTACCTTCACCAACTCAACAACCTTGTTCCTTAAAGTTTTCATCTTCCGGTCAAGAATCACCACCGTTCTCTCAATATATACCAAGCTGTCATCCACCTGAATATCCTTCAACGATACCACTACAGAGTCATCCACCAAGCACTTCCGCAGCTGAGAGACATGGAACGTGTTATGAATCTAAATGAGTTCATCTAGGAGTTCCAAGAGATATGTAACCCAACCCACCCATGCAAAAACCCTGTAAGGACCAATATAAATGGGGCCCAGCTTGCCCTTCTTCTGAATCAAATGACACCTTTCCAAGGTGACACCTTCAGAAGAACCATATCCCCCACCTGGAACTCTAAATCTAACTAGCGCCTATCTGCATAACTCTTTTGCCGACTCTGAGCTATCTGGGGCCTACTCTAAAACTGCTGAATCAACTCAGTAGTCTTGAGTACCACCTCGGTACTCCCCATAACCCATTGACCGACCTCGACCCAACAAATTGGGGTCTTGCATTTCCTCATGTATAGCATTTTAAAATGAGGGCGATCAATGTTGGCGTGATAATTGTTGTTATACGATAATTCCGCTAACGGAAGATACATATCCCAACTCCCACCGAAATCAAAACACATGCCCGCAGCATATCCTCAAGGGTCTAAATAGTCCACTCACTCTGACCATCGGTCTGCGGATGGAATGTTGTGCTGAAATGGAGACGAGTGCCCAACTCGTCATGGAACCTCTTCCAAAACATGGAAGTAAACCAGACATCTCTGTTAGAAACCACTAACTGGCACCCCATGACATGTCATAACCTCCCTGATATAAATCTCGTCCAATTTCTCTGTAGAAATTCTTCCCTCAATCGGAATAAAATGCATGCTCTTGGTCAACCAATCCACGATGAACCAAATCAATTCCACTCTGCGCAGTCCGGGGTAACTTCATGATGAAATCCATGGTAATATATTCCCATTTCCATACGGCAATCTCCAAATTCTACATCTTTTCCTGAGGTCGTTGATGCTCTCTCTTGAATTTCCTACAAGTCAAGCACCATTCCATATACCAAGCCACATCCCATTTCATGTAGCGCCACCAATAATCAAGACGGAGATACCTATACATAATCGTTGCCCCGGGATGAATGGAGATTCTAGACTTGTGTGGCTTCTCCACCAGAACCTAACACACAACACCCCAATACGGAACCCAAACCCACCAACACTGAGTCAACACCCCACGGCTATCCTAATCGAAGGAAGCCACCTGACCCACAATACGCTCACTTTTCTAGTTCTCTTCTTTCATAGCCTTGACCCAAATCTCAAGAATCTTCTCCAACAGCAGAGTAATCACGGTCATCCTAAAACATATGTCTTTGATCAGTACCGCAACCGCCTTGCATCTGAGAGCATCGGCCACCACATTGGCCTTTCATGGGTGATAAAGGATCTCACAATCATAATCCTTCACCACATCCAACCACCGGTACTGCCTCATTTTCAGATCCGGTGGATGCGTCAGATACCTAAGGCTCTTGTGATCCATGCCAATGGTACAACAGACCCCATAGAGGTAATGCTGCCAAATCCTGAGGTAAAAAACCACAACCCCCAGCTCCATGTCATGCGTCGGATAATTCGCCTCATGAGGCTTCATCTGCCTCAAAGCGTAAGTGATCACGCAACCCCTCTGCATCAATACTGCTCCCAAACCCAATACCGATGCATCGCAATAAACCACCAAATCCCCAACACCCTCTGGCAGGGTCAGAATCGGTGTCTCGCACAACCCTTGTCTCAAGGTCTCAAAAGTTGCATGTTGCTCAGCACCCCAGCGAAATGTAATCGTATTCTTTGTCAATTGAGTCAAAGGAACAACTATCTTGGAGAAATCCTAGAAAACTCTCCGATAGTAACCAGAAAAACCAAGGAAACTCCGAATCTCAGATGGAGACCTCGGAACCTCCCATTGCATTTGTGACAACCCGAAATTTCTATCTTGTATAGTTGTTCAACTCAATCATAGTTAGACATATTTCTGCTAACTTTTAGCACTGTTTAGAGTCTGTTTGGGTGTTTTAATCATATGGCATTCAAGAATCAAGTGTTAGGAAGTATCTTCTAGGGTTTAATGTGCAACAATCAAGCCTTAAACCCCATTATGAGGTGTTTACGACCAAACATCATGAGTTTGGGCCGTAAACTCATCCTTGGCCGTGAAATCATGCTATATGCATGAGTTTACATCATTTTTCATCATTTCTTTCCTTTCAAGTTCAAGAACTCCCATTCTATCACAAGTATCATCAAGTTCTTCATCTTAATCTTCCAAAAAAGTAAGAAATTCTTCCTTTTATTTGTTGTTACAACACTTTATCTAGTAAGGATCATTGATTTCATCCATGAAATCACTCAATTTTGATAGATCTTCAAGTGTTCTTCATTTTACCAAGAACACACACTAGTGTTTTTGGACTTTGATCACCCTTACAAGCTTCTATATTGTAAGTACTCTTGCCTTAGCTTGTTATATGATTGAATCACTTAGTGTACACCTTGAAAACAACATGGAACCAAGATCAAAAGAGAGTTTACGGACAAGGCAATCTCCTTGGTCCGTAAACCCTAATTAAGGGTGCAAATGAGCTCTAATCTCTTCCCATGACTTGGAACCAAGTCTAGAACACTTCGTTGTGACATGTAAGACCTTAAAACACACATAAGTACAAAGTACCATGAGTTTACGGCCGTAAAATCATTGGGCCATAAACCCATGGGCCGTGAACTCATGGAGATGTTTACACTTCGGCCGTAAACTCCAAAGTGAGGCCCTACACCCTATCATACATTGTAAACTTCAGTAGTTAATACAAATAATACGGCAGTACAAATACATTTTCCCATTATATTCAAATTGTGATCTTCTCAAATAAAGGGTAATATAAAACTATATTTTGGTAATGATATTCGTATTTGGTAAAAGAATTCACTTTTACAAATAAACAAACATACAAAACAGTCGGGTCTTGGTAGAAGACTACTTTTTATACTAGTAGAAGATATAGGATTTTCTAGGAGTTTTCAAACATATACAAACATTTACATTGTACATTAAAAAACATTTTAATCGAACTTATACAAACATTGACACTAAATACTTATGAACTCACCAACTTAAATGAGGATCATCTCTTTCAAAATAACTTGTATTTTCAGGTCACCAGTAGACAGGTACCCATGGTTTTGAGAAGATGGAGCATCTTCAAGATTCGTCTTTTATTTTGATTATTCATTGTTGGTGTCTTATTAATCTTAAAGAACACACTTGTATGAATCTATACTATTAATGCAATGGATGATGTTGTTGCTTATTTACTACTTTGCATTTTTGTGATACTGTACATGATGTCCTCCACCCCAGAACGTTTCTGTCGCTCTTGGTTTTGGGGTGCGACAGTATCATAGCCTCGACTTTGGCTAGATCGACCTGAATACCCTTTTGGTTGACAAGGTGACCCGAAACTGCACCTCTCACACCAGAACTCACACTTGGAGAACTTGTACAAAAAGTATCTCCCTCCTCACCAACACTTCCCTCAAGTGCTCCTCGTGCTGCTCCTGAGTCATGGAATAAACCAAGATATCATCAATAAATACAATCACAGACCGATCTAACATTGATCTACACATGTGGTTCATGAGATCCATAAACACAGGTGGAGCATTAGTGAGCCTAAAAGTCATCATCATGAACTCGTAATGACCATAACGAGTCAGGAAAGTTTTCTTTTGTACATCTTCATCCCTAACCCTCGTCTGATGATAACACAATCTCAAATCAATCTTAGAAATACAAGATGCACCCTGAAGCTGTTTAAAAAGATCATCAATCCTCGGGAGTGAATAACGGTTCATCACCGTTACCTTAGTCAGCTCCCAGTAGTCAATGCAAATGCAATGTGACCCATCCTTATTCTTCACAAACATGATCGGTGCTCCCCATGGTGAACAACTCAGTCAAATAAATCCCTTATCTAATAGATCATTCAGCTATGTAGACAACTCCTGCATCTTGGGTGGAGCCAACCGATACGGTGCTTTAGCTATCGGAGCTGCACCAGGAAGCAGATCAATCTTGAACTCAACTTGCATCTCTGAAGGCACCCCCGACAAATCATCCAGAAACTTGTACGGGTAATCCCACACAATAGGCACATCATCCACGGTCGCCATACCCTTATCCCAAGTATCCATAACATAGGCGACGTATCCGAAATAACTTAAAGAAGAAGGCGTCTGGCCCTCGCTGCTAAACACAAAATCAGCCCACGCCGAGCTCTCTCTCCATGAACCACTAACTCTCCCCCACTTGGGGTTTAAAACCAAACTAACAACTTCTCACAATTTATCACCACCCCATTAGGGCTCAATCGATCCATACCCACAATAACCTTATTCCCACACAAAGGAATGAACACCAAGTCGACCAGATACTGCTCATTGAATAACTAAAAAGTAAAACCCCAATGAACCCTCACTCTAGAAGAGTTCAACAAGAACTTCTCTGAGAGAGCTAGGTAGGGTGATACAATTGATCACCCTAATTGTTACATACATGTAATATATAGGCTAGAAAAATAATCACTAAACACAAGAATGGACAGGCCCATCTAGGATAAATAAACCTTTACAAAATATATTTGACACAATAATAATAAGCCAAACAATCTCCCCCTTTGTGTCAAATAAGGAAGGAGAATCTTGACAATTGTATCTTCTCAACCTTGAACAGTTGCAACATCAGATTCAGAAGGGTGTTTTTAATCACAAGATACCACTTGATCATATCAGTCAAACATTTCAGATCAGCAGCATCATCGATGTTGCATGCTTCAGTTAGACCCATAATGTTGTTTAGAACTACGGTAGAATATAAGTGCTTGTCGAGTAAGAAAAAATGATCTTCTGAACATTTTTGCCTTCCTTTCACTAGTACACCACACTCCGATTTTATTTCCTGATTTTACCCAGCTTTAGCTTTCAAAAGTTAGTTGGTTGCTCTTTAGGTTTCACAACTGGTTTTTTCTTCAAAACTGATGTTATTTCTATATCCATTTTTGCAACTTCATTAATATAGCAAAGAAACATTCTCTTCAAGTGAGAAACAATTGATTCATACCTCTATTCATCCTTATACAAAATCAGAAATAGAGAAATCTAGTCGTTCAGATTCATACATGGCAGATCAACAAGAGAAAATAAACTTCGGTATGACTCGCACCTCGGAATCCTTTAAACTTGACATTGATGAAGTTTTCAACCGGAAAAGTGCATAAGATATTACAACAACCATCTTCTGCAAGATCCAGGTTTGGAATTGTGGCTTTTCATATTTGAGATAGAATGAAAAGAGCATGTGATTAAGGTTATATTTCGATAGTGGAGCTCTCTCAATTTTCTCAAAGCATCAGAATAAAATTGCTCTTGGAGTGACTGAAAAATAAAACTAAGAATCACCAGTTTTACCTAGTTCGAAGGATACCAAAGGTTCCAACCAATGAAAATTTGGGCATCGATAGCTTCAATCTAAATCTTTCCGTAATCAATGGTGGAAAAAGTGACCGATGAGTTTTCAGAGTGACCTTAGCTATTTTAGCTTCAACCTTTTTTCTTCTAATTCCCTCTTAAGAAATAAAAAGATGATCAAGTTCCTTGTCTTGCTTCTTTCTTACCAGTTTTTCTAGTTCAGATAGTTCTCCATCATCATTAACAACAACCTTTTCTTTACCTCTTGACCCAGAAGCTACATTGGTCTTCTGGTCAAACTTCGGTTTTTGTTCATGATGCTCATCGGTCTTTTTCTTTGGTTAGGGTTGTCCCTTCTCAGTTTCCTTTTTATTTGCATTATCTCCCCTTGTTTTGGAATAGCGCCACTACCCTAAACACCCTCTAGTTGATTGAGCATCACAAAGACCGGCTTAAGTTTTTCTGAGAGGTATTCGCGAACTAAAACGGTAAGCATTGAGTCGTAAGTTTCCAACAGCCTTTGTAAGTATTGATTAATTTCTGAAATGCAACTTCGAAAATTGTTCTCTTAGACCAAGTCATTAAGACGTTTGTCGGTGTAGTGGAGCTTGACTGACCTTACCTTGACCTTGTCAATCTTCTCAGCCAATTTATCCATGATTGCATTCTCTGTGATAAGTGGAGAGAGAAAAATATGTCCTATAATGTTTCTATATTCCTGTAAATCAGCCTTGAAATCATGAAAACTGTATGTGTCAGGCGGCATTATAACTGACACGCATGATGTCAGGAATTTTGAATAATGTCGTGCCTAATTTAAATCCTTTTCCCCAAGAAGACTGCCTTTTCAGTTTCGACTTATTCGCAATTAAATGCCAATACACCATAACCTGTTTTCTGAATAACAATTATCAACAGGAATTAGAACCAGAGTTGGAAAAAGTCATAAAGATTTTAGTGCAAGAGTGTGCCAAAGAAAAATAAATAAAGCAAATTATATTTATGGGGTTCTGTGATGTCAAATAGAAATTGACAAAATAGCAGATGGATCCCGGGAAACGATCTCTTCCTTCTAAGTCAAGAGAGACTCTGAAGTACTTGTGTGGATTCCCGTTGAATTACGATCAAATATTTGTTAAGAAATAGTGAAAGACTTCTTTTGATTAGGCTTCAAAGGTGGCTTAGATTCAACCAAATTCCGAAACTCAATTTAAGTTCGAAATATTGGAAGAAGTATTTGTCTGACCAGTGTAGCTATAAGAAAAAGTAGGCTTTGTATCTATTTTAACTGATAGGAAATGCTTAAAATCTCATGAAAAAGAAAAATTGGATCTTTTAGGAAGAAAAGTCTTAGGACCAAAACTTTTCATAAAGATCATTAAAAATTAAAAATGAGATTTCAAACTGCGAAATGTACAAACCATATAGGTTTTAATCGTTAATGCATTGGTGAAAATATCTAGAACATGTTGATTGTTCACCGTCAGTTCAAACATAGGTTTCGGATTTTGGGTTTTACTCAAATCGTGGTGATAACGATTTTAAGATTATAAACACAGATTTTATGTAACCATAAACCTCAGTGGTAATTACTGAGAGACTCAAGGGTTACGTTGATGAATGTGAAATCTTTGGAGAAATGTAGGTGATGGTTCCGAAGAGAAAAGTGTACCTCTAGTATAAGAGAATGACCAAGAAGTCAACTCTTAACTCAATTTGAGAAGAATAAGGTAGATAAATGATATATGTGAATATACAGCCTGATTGGGAAGAGAAAAATCGGAATGAAAGTTTCATTAAGGCTTCGAACATAGAGTCTAAAAGGCTTGGGACAACATGCAACATGATGCTTCTAGGGACACTTAGCTAGTATATACGTTCAGAATTTTATACAATATAAAAAAATATTTTTGTAAGTTTTGGTTTTCTGAAAAATAAAAGAAAAACTGAAAGTAACGAAAAATATTATTTTTGTGATTTTTGAATTTTTTGAAAAAGAAATGAAAAAACAAAAAATAAAATAAAATAAATATATTGAAGAAAAACTAAATTCAAAAAAAAATGAATAGTAACTTCTGAACCATTTCGAAGCTTGGAACCAATCGGAAGATACTTAATTTACAAAGGATACAGCTCATTCTAAAAGCCTTAATGAAAAGTAGATTCCGAACAATTCCGAAGCTCATAATCAATAGGAATGTGAACAATAGTTTCCAATTACAAAGGGGATTTCAGAACTAAGTCCGCTTCAATCATTCCTAGCCCTTGTAAAATCCAATTAAATGTAGTTTCAGGTAACGCCTTAGTGAATGTATTAGCTAGATGATTAGAGGATCTAACAAAGTGTACTTCAACATTTCCATCCTCTGCATGATCCTTTATAAAATGATATCGCAGTGCTATATGTTTGATCTTTGAGTGTTACACTAGATTATGACATATCCTTATCGCACTTTCTGAATCACAATACAGAGGTATTCGCTTCATATTAATCCCATAATCCTTGAGTTGATTCTGAATCCACATCACTTAGGAAGTGCATGATGCAATCGTCATGTACTCAGCTTCTATAGTAGATAGGGATACACATGTCTGCTTCTTCAATTACGAACTGAAAAGTTTTCTATCTAGAAACTAACATCCCCCAGAAGTTCATTTACGATCGAGACCACATCCACCAAGATCAGCATCAAAGTATGCTTGCACAAAGAATCCAGAGTTGGAAGGGTACAAAATTCCGAGAGAGGTTGTTCTTTTAAGATATCAGAAGATGTTTTTCACAGCAGTCATATGTGGTTCACGTGGATTCAACTAAAACCTGGCACAAGAACAAACAACAAACATAATGTCTCAACAACTTGATGTTAGATACATTAGAGACCCAATCTGATGGGTTTTGAGCACTACATCATTCCTATGGTGTACATGCAAACCCTAAAGTTTTGGATCTAGTTTGTCTAATGAACATGCACTAATCATCCAAAGCCGTAAACCCTAGATCTAGCATACAATAATGGAATTAACATATGAATTAGGGTTTGGATCTTACCTTGATTGTTATGTAGCAATAACAAACTCAATTGCTCTTTGTATTTGGCTTCTGAAAGATTGTCACAAGTTTCACACCTCTAACGGCTCTCAAACATCAAGAGCAAGAGGATTACTTAGGAGAAGAGAAGGAGGCACCAAAAAAACATCCAAGAAACATAAGGAATGCTTAGCCACGTTTTTGGGTGCCCTAGGGGTCCTTATATACGTGAGACTATTAGGGTTTTGAACTATGAAACCCTAATCTGACTGCTTAAGCAGCCCATAGACTCCCTACTTAGAGGCCTTGGACGAATTCTTATGGGTTTCCCCACAGATTTCATCCACTCCAACCTCAATGGAGTCCGTGAGCCCAATATCCAACTATCACACAGTTGACAGTTCTAGTCCCCTTTATTTAATTAATGTTTTTTAGCCACGAAATTAATTCTTGACTAATATTAATTAAACAATATGATTTCTCCTTTAATATATTATTCATATAATATATTAATAAATCATAATTATTCTCTTTCTCCTTAAATCATCCTATCAAGTTGCTTTGGTGAAGGTAACCCAAAAGGACCATGCTCGCAATCGGGTCAAGTACCTACCAAAATAGTTATGGGCTTAGACACTAATCCAATAGTCTCCCACTTGGATAAGTCTAATAACTATTCTTCGTACGACTTCAGATCCTGATCAGCAATCGTCGCTTTCAAAAGCCACTGTCAACTCTGATCTTATCAAATACGCGTCGTTTAGATAAGGGATCATATATTCCTCCATTCTAGATATCGTATGAACTGAGACATGGATTTTAATCATACTCTATGTTCATGTGTTTTTTCTCGATTTCCAATTTATGATGACCGACTAATTGAACAAATCAAATTAGTCCTGGCCCGGCCGAGCACTTACGTTTTTCATCAATAAATCATCGAGGGGCCCACATATATCACTTTTATCCCACATTGGGTAAAAGGAACGGATGGATAAACTCTGACTCAATGATCGCTTGTACTTACTCACCAAATCACACACAACAATATGCTTTATAACACCAAGTTACTGGTGCATTTACATATTATCAATGTGTGACAGACTCGGAAGATACAACTCACACATCTCGGTTTCAAGAATATAAAATATTATCATCTCACTAATCAGTACTTGTGATGAAATCGATGAAGCGATCCAAGTGAGTATGGGTTTAATCCAATGCCCAAATCATATTCATAAGCACTAATGAACCTTGCAGCAAACCTTTTCTATGTGTAATACAAGTTAGACAATCTACAAACCAGTTCATGACAATCTTTTTTCATACCTACTCCCAAAGTATGAGCGATTGTGGAACGTTCGAATAATCTTATTATTCACGAAGTCAAAACATGCAAAGTGAAACACAAGAATAATCGAACCCAATATGGCCCCAAACTTTTGAGTATAAATAAAACTTCTTTTATTTAATCATCGTATTGATTACACATTATTCATTGTATAATGTTTCGGGTAATCAACTTATTACTTGAATTATAACAACAATTGCCCCATGCTCTTAGCATGTGCACTATGTTTACCTATGGTCCTTACTTAGTGAAAGAGTATAATCGAATAACATTTTCAATCACACTCATTTCACAATTCCCAATCCTTACCACTTATAGAATATGTTAGATTCTAACATTTTATGCAATGATCATTTCATAATGTCACAGCACCAAAGTCACAAAGACTATTGCCAATGAAATTACAAAGCCCTCTATTGGAGATTGTTGCAAGACAATTCCATAGATATGAAGTCTCACATTCAAAGTACATTCCTTTGAGCATCCTTCTTGCATAAAAGTGTTCTAATCTAGACATAGATTCTTAATATCCAACTTCCACATATGGAAACATTTCCATATTTTCCATATGAGAACTCATCATTAATAGAATCATATCTAATAATAATAATGTCAGTATGGTCCATCCACTACTATACTTCCAACTCCTCATAAGCGACCAATCCTTGGCGAAACTTAGATTGTCCTTTAGCAGTTGTGTAATAAATTTAGTCATGTCTAGATCTAGTCATTTTCCCTTCTTAATGCCCTAGGCATTTGGAAAATTTTAGAATGGTCAAATATTATAGCATATGCGATCGATCCTATACCCGAAGCGTATGGAACACGAAACATAATGTCTTACATAAAGACGTGATACTTTACCAGTCTATTGCCATAATATTTCTATTTGTCATGTTCTCATAATTCGAACTATGAAAAGGGATGCCATAATCATAATCGAATTTTGAGACCACAAATCATATATTTGACTAGATTTGATTAAAATCTCTCGATCTAAGCTCTTAGATTTCGAAAGGAAGTATAATATTCTCTCCTTTAATTATAGCAAAACAACTTGTTAACCCTTGCAGCTTTGCAAAGTAAAACTTTTGTTTTCTATAATTAATATTGATGACTGGCAACATTTAAAATAATAATCAGGATCCGACTATCATGATGATTATATCTTTACCAGCATAACATTTATACTCCCACTAGCTTTGACATGTATTCAGAAAACAGTTGGACTTTTAGAAATCAATTCTTATTGACTTGCTTACCAAAGTTCGTATTTCTAATACGAGATGCTTCGATAAACTTTTATCTAAACTCCCTAAACTCATACACCTTTCCTTATGTAACCCATGTGTGTGTCTAAACGATTCTAAAACTTATAGTAATAAGTTTTGAATGTCTAAACTAATTTTCCAAATCTCACAATTCAAACTATGAAGAGGGATACCGTAGTCATAATCGAATTCGAGAAATGCAAATTACACAATGTTATCTACAAAATATTTCTTAGTGAAAGCGTTTCCTCACAATCATTTTTCATGAAGGAGAGAAACCTTATGACACTTATATTTTATGGTGTATGTGTTCTTATCCATGTGAATTTGTGATAACCATAATCATGAGACAATGTTTGTGACAAATCCAACTCATATGGACTGAACTAATCTTAATTTCTTGCCATCAAGGGTCCCACCATTGCTTCCAAGTTATTGAGCAGCTCACCCCTACCTTTCAATGTACTTTCCATTGATCAAGGTGCCTTGCCCCTATGCAAACCATTGAGAACTCATAGAACTCACATGCATAGTTGACCAAACTGGAATGGCACAGAAACAAGAATATGTTAACACGATAGGTTACAAACCTCAAGTCGTGCGCTAGTGTTTAATAATAGGTTTACTCTTGATTAGCTCTTGAACCTTTTCAAGATCATTTAGACTCCCATTGACCTCTTGGCATATAAGATTCTCTTGTCAAGAAACATTTCTTGACAAACAAATACTTAAGAGTTAGTGTGTGTCTTTATCAAGACAAAACCTACACACAATTATGTACTAGTTGGTCTTTTTCATATTCAAGACACAACAACTTACCAAAATGTGCAAAAGTAAGAACATTCCTACTTAATATTATATCACTCAAGTCACAATCTTGGAGTTTGACTCTAAGCCTTGATTTTGCAACGAAGTACGATTCATCTTATTGACTTAACCACTACAACAATCCCTGATTCCTCTTCTTAGCCAAACTAGTGTACTAAGGTTTCCTTAGAGGATGAATTGTAATATGGTTCTTAAGACGATCATAAAATACAATACAAAAATACTCCCCTTCTTCTTATCTTGGAGAAACTTTTATCTTTCTGCGTAATTAATTCTTCTTATTCGTTCTGCCATTCATTGAAACTTTTCAATAATTCAGAATTACACTTAATCTTGTAAGCACAGTCATATTTACTAGACTTTTAGTAAATCATGACGAATAATCTTATTGTTATTTATGATGGACTTAACCGGTGCACAACATTGTGAACTCGATCTCCTAGTCCTTCACTTGACTCTTTGTCAAGGAATTTGCCTTTAAAATTTCTAAGTACCAAGATTTCCATACATCACATGATTTAAATCATATGATTCCAAGCTTCTGTCCAATTGAAACTTGGGAGATGGGAATCTTTCCTTACTTAGAAAATTACGACACTACCATAAAAAAAATAATATAGAATCACATCCCCTTAATATTGCTTAGAAACACACAAACATCAATTTTCTTAATTTCCATTGCAAGGAAATATAAATAAGACAAAATCAAAATTTATTTTATTGTGGAAAAATATATCCTTACAATGCAAATGAAAACTATGCTATTACATATTCCTAAGCAACCTACCATAACTCTAAGCAGCAGCTCAAAAATCCGATCATCGAGTCCATGCGATCATAATCCATTTCTTTGCAATCAGACTCAACTCGCTCCTTCGTTTAAGCTTCCTTTCTTTTCTTCGATCCTTCAAAACATCGAAATGTACTCTTATCGCATCATGAATTAACAATCTCCTAATAGGAACTTAATGGAGTTAGATAGTGGTTCATACCTGAAACAGAGTCATACATCTTGCCTCACCCATCCCTTAGATTTCTCAGGTAGTCAGAGTAGTTTCGTAACCCATGTCCCTTCTTTTAGCAGTAGAAACATATGGACTCTTCTAGAATGGTACACAGGACTATCTCATACTCAGCCTTTCTCTTACAAAGAGAAAACTTTTCTACACTTCCAATGTTGCCATTACCCAAAGAACGTTTGGATACTGATTTATCAAACAAATTTTCTCGACCAGTACGCCAAATCATTTCTAATTCAGCAGTAATAGGCAAATAAGTCAAATCAATAAGGGTCATGTCATGGTCCATCATATAGTACTCTCTAAGGATTTTACCATATGATTCGGGAAGTGATTGAAGAATCAAGTCAACAACCAGCTTCCTTGAGACATCGACACCCAACATCCTTAACCAATCAATGTGTGACTTCATCTTTAAGACATGTGCACACACAGACTTTCCATCTTTGTGTCTTATTGCCAATAGGGCTTGAATGACCTTGAACTTTTCAAGTCTTCGAACACATGGGTTAGAGAGAATTATTGGAGAAGGTGGAGGAAGTGAAGCATGATTTCCATTTCCACAATCTAATCGTGGAATATTATCTTCGTGTGGAAAACTTTTTCCAACGGATTTAGGAAGACCATAGTTGTCAGACTTAGACATCTAACAAATGGGATAAATTTCAAGTTTAGTTGATTGAGTCCTTAATAAAACACCCAAATGAGATATTAAGGCTAGGACCCAACGCAATATCCTACAAATTAGAAGAGGGATGTCGTAGTCCAACTTGCTAAACATTTGAAGGTAGGTAAATAACGACTTACCAATTTCCACCATGAAAAACGAAAAGAAGGTTAAGTTTTAAATGTATTGGAAACTCCTAGATCTTTTGAGATTCATCGAACTTTTCAATGGCTTGTTTAAATCTCGGTATGCCCCTCAATTTGTGACTGTGATGCTGAGGATCACAAAACAAGGTGTGAATAACCATGCAAATATACATGGTGCCCCCAATGTTATAGTCACCTATTCAATGTGCCGGTTAACCACACACGCTCCATCGAACTATGAAAAATATCGAGTCACCCTTTGCCACCTTTTCTTAGAACTCAATTAGTGTGCCAATTAATCACACACGCTCCACTAACGTCTTAGCAAGGGTACAAAGTGTAATTTCATGGAATTGCATCAATTCACTTTTGCCTAAAGTAACTAAGATTGGGGAACTTTATTATTCATTATACTTTTAATGAGGAGAGGGTTTTCCTTAACCTACCTGTTTGGCTAACGACCCTCCACCAATCCAGGAAATGGTGGGTGAGAGTGGACACCCATTAAACGGCCATTTTATAGGCCATAACCTTATACCCCCCCCCCCCCTTATAGATTGGCTTCGTGAATGAGGTCTACTAATGGTAAGACCGGTAGTTTAAGTTATACATATATAATATTAGACTTTAAATCCTTTTCCCCAAGAAAACTGCCTTTTTAGTTTCGACTTATTCGTAACTGAATGCCAATACACCATAACTTGTTTTCTGAATAACAGTTATCAATAGGAATTAGAACCAGAGTTGGAAAAAGTCATAAAGATTTTAGTTCAAGAGTGTGCCAAAGAAAAAGAAATAAAGCAAATTATATTTATGGGATTTTGTGATGTCAAATGGAAATTGACAAAAAAGCAGATGGATCCCGGGTAACGATCTCTTCCTTCAAAGTCAAGAGAGACTTTGAAGTACTTGTGTGGATTCTTGTTGAATTACGATCAATTATTTGTTAATAAATAGTGAAAGACTTCTTTTGATTAGGCTTCAAAGGTGGCTTAGATTCAACCAAATTCCGAAACTCAATATAAGTTCGAAAGATTGGAAGAAGTACTTGTCTGACCAGTGTAGCTATAAGAAAAAGTAGTCTTTGGATCTATTTTAAGCGATAGGAAATGTTGAAAATTTCAAGAAAACGAAAAATTGGATCATTTGGGAAGAAAAGTCTTGGGACGAGAACTTTTCATAAAGATCACTCAAAATTAAAGATGAGATTTCAAACTGCGAAATGTATAAACCATATAGGTTTTGATCGTTAATTCATTGGTGAATATATATCTAGAACATGTTGATTGTTCACCGTAAATTCAAAAATAGGATTCGGATTTTGGGTTTCACTCAAACTGTGGTGATAACGATTTTAAGATCATAATCATAGATTTTGTGTAACCACAAACTTCAGTGGTAATTACTGAGAGTCTCAAGGGTTAAGTTGATGAATGTGAAATCGTTGGAGAAATGTAGGTGATGGTTCCGAAGAGAAAAGTGTACCTCTGGTATAAAAGAATGACCAAGCAGTCAACTCTTAACTCAATTTGAGAGGAATAAGGTACCTAATGACATATGTGAATATATATCCTGATTGGGAAGAAAAAAATCAGAATGAAAGTTTCATTAAGGCTTCGAACATAGAGTCTAAAAGGCTTGGGACAACATGCAACATCATGCTTCTAGGGACAGTTAGCTAGTATATAGGTTCAGAATTTTTATACCTGCCCCTTCATTCTAAATAGAGGTAATAAGAAAGTGTACCTAAGACAAAAACGTATTCTGAAAATAACAAACATAACAATACAAAAAAATATTTTTGTAAGTTTTGGTTTTTTGAAAAATAAAAGAAAAATAGAAAGTAAAGAAAAATATTATTTTTGTGATTTTTGAATATTTTGAAAAAGAAATGAAAAAAAAAATTAAAATAAAATAAATATATTAATTTTAAAATAAATTCAGAAACAGAATTGAACAGTAACCTTCAAACCATTCCGAAGCTCGGAACCAATCGAAAGATACTTAATGTACAAAGGATACAACTCATTCCGAAACCCTTGATGAAAAGTAGATTCCAAAGCTCAGAATCAATCTTAATGTGAACAGTAGTTTCAAATTACAAAGGGGATTTTGGAACTAAGTCCGCTTCAATCATTCCTAGCCCTTGTAAAATTCGATTGAATGTAGTTTCAGGTAAGGCCCTAGTGAATATATCAGCTAGATGATTACAGGATCTAACAAAGTGTACTTCAACATTTCCATCTTCTGCATGATACTTTATAAAATGATATCGCAGTGCTATATGTTTGATCTTTGAGTGTCGCATTGGATTATGACATATCCTTATCGCACTTTCTGAATCACAATACAAAGGTATTCGCTTCATATTAATCCCATAATCCTTGAGTTGATTCTGAATCCAGATAACTTAGGAAGTGCATGATGCAACTGTGATGTATTCAGATTCTGTAGTACATAGGGATACACATGTCTGCTTCTTCGATTGCGAACTGGCAAGTTTGCCATCTAGAAACTGACATCCCCCAAAAGTTCTTTACGATCGAGACCACGTCCACCAAGATCAGCATCAAAGTATGCTTGCACAAAGAAAGGAGAGTTGGAAGGGTACCAAATTCTGAGAGAGGTTGTTCTTTTGAGGTATCACAAGATGTTTTTTCACAGCAGTCATATGTGGTTCACGTGGATTCGACCGAAACCTGGCAGAATAACAAACAACAAACATAATGTCTCGACGACTTGATGTTAGATACATTAGCGACCCAATCTGATGGGTTTTGAGAACTACATCATTCCTATGGTGTACATGCCAACCCGAAAGCTTTGGATCTAGTTTGTCTAATGAACATGCAATAATCATCCAAAGCCATAAACCCTAGATCTAGCATACAATAATGGAATTAACATATAAATTAGGGTTTGGATCTTACCTTGATTGTTTTGTGTGACAACCCAAAATTTTCTATCCTTTTCAGTCTAACACTTCATTGAAAGTCAAACTCATTCCTGCTATCATTTAGCACAATTTGGAGTCTGTTTGAGTGTTATGAGCCTTGTACACTTAAGGGATAAGTGTCGGGATTTATCTGTTGAAGCTATAGCACAAGGAACAAGCCTTAAACACCTTGACTAGGAGTTCACATCCATCACAATGGAGTTTACAGCCGTAAACTCCAAGTTGGCCTTAAACTCCCCTTATATGATCAAGGGTAGGCCATTTGTTCATTCCTTTCTTTTCCTTGGCTGATTTCCTCCCAAATCCTCTTAACTATCATCCCGATATTCATCCCTGATCATCAAAACTAGTAAGTTTCTTGTCCTAATTAGTTGATATCCTACGTGATCTAGTGATCTTACATGATTTCATCCATGATATCATTCCATTTGTGTAGATCTTCAAGTTTCACCAATAACACACACTAGTGTTCTTGGACAAAACCGACCATTCAAGCTCCTATATCATAAGTACTCTTGTTCTAACTCGTTGTACACTAGGTATAACATGTTTAGGCATTATAAACATCAAGACTCAAAGGTTGAATGAGAGTTTATGGCCAAGGATCTCCCAAGGCCGTAAACTCCCTTTAAGGGTGCAATGATGCCCTCTATTCCTTCCTTATGCCCAGAACTTAGCCTAGAACCATACACCAATGAACTAGGGACCTCAAACATCAAAATGGTACTTCATACCATGAGTTTACGGCCATAAACTCATGGGGTAGTGGTCCCCAGTCCATAAACACAAGTTAAGGTCAATTCTTGGACCTTAAACTCACCTAGCCTCTTGTTTAACCTTGGAACACTTAACCACTTAAGATATCCTACCTTCAAGCCTCTAAATAAGACCTTTTAGAGAGTTTATGGCCAGGAGTAAACTCCCCTAGGCCGTAAACTACATTAAGTATGGCCCATGGGCCATAAACTCAATAACAATGCCTTACACTCCTTTGTTGCAACCCAATGGCCTCCTAACACTTTAACAAAAGTGTTTTCAACACATTAGGGTGTTTATACTTGTCTAATTAGTGTTATATTCACTAATTGTTTACATACATATGTCTTTATCTATTATTAGGATCATTCTGTGTGTTTAAGTCTTCACTTGACACCTAGCACTTGTCCGACACTTCCATACGATCCACTCACTGCAGGTGAGTTCATAGCCCTTAATTAACCTTTTAAATGTTTATAAATGCTTTTATGGGGGGATATAAGTTGAATCATGCTAGTTATTATATCAATCACATGTCATTAATAACTAGCATACAAATGGATTTACTACACTTTTAACTGTTTACTCAGTATACTACTTCCAAATGACTTACCAAAACATTTTTACATGTTAAACTCTTTATCAAACTATTTTACATATTGTAACTTTCCTTTCAAACTCTGTTACAATTGTGTTTCAAACAAAGGATTTCTTATACTTCAAACTGTTCTTTTCAAACAAACTGTTTTCAAATCATTTTATAAACTGACATCAAGTCATCAGTTCTTATTTATTAAACTTTTCAAATGTTTTACAAAACTTCTTTTATACTTTTATATTGTCAATTGCATGCCTATATATGTATAGTTATATAAGTAATGTTTAAAGGACTTAGGACTGCTAGCTCGCTTTAATTCCTTTTCCTTGTTTGGATGTAGCCTTAGGGTATCGGCTATTTGTCTGAATTTTATCTAAATATTAGTTATATATTATGTATACATGTATAGACATAAAAGTTCTATCAGTCCATGTAGCACCTTTGGGTAGCAAAGGCATACTTTCGGTTATACACGTACATTACTAGTAACTATAATAGGTATAGTTAGGAGATAATACTTACTATTCCAAGTACAAGGAATCACACAAGAGTCAGGTCATTCATGAGTCTATACTAATACATTACATACTATATGAAGAGATACTATTGCATACTATTACAGAAGATCAATTATAGAAATACTAACACATTACATACTATATGAAGAGATAGAATTACAAAGATACGATTACAGAAATATTATTACATACGGAGATACAATTACAGAGATATGATTACATAGATACTATTACATAGATACTAATACATAGATAATATTACATACGATACGGGACTGACCATTCTACACCCAAGTCTGTTAGCTACAGTATGGAAAATGCACATCGACGGATGTCTACGGTTGTATTGTTCGGCGAGTTACCACGCCGTGAATATCCTAGTACAAAAGGATACTATTTCATTTTTTATATTATTTTCCTTATTACCTTTATTTTGTGCACATTCATATAATCTATGAGGTAAATTAGATTTGAATAATAATAGTTGTACAAGGGAAAAACCTTCACTGATGTAGAGGTTCAAACCTTCAAAACAGTCGAGTCTTGGTAGAAGACTACATTTTATACTAGTAGGAAATATCGGATTTTCTAGGATTTTCATACTTATACAAACTTTTCTTCAAACATTTAAAAGTCTTTTCCTTACAGTTTTACAAATCAAACACATATAAATACTTATGAATTCACCAGCTTTATTGCTGATACTCGCTTTCAAAATAACTCGTATTCTCAGGTCACAAATAGACAGGTACGACGACCAGGTTTTGTGAAGACGGAGCAGTCAAGACTCGTCTTTTATTTTGATTATTCATTATGTCGTTTTATTCTATGAAAGAACACACATGTATTTAAAATTATTCTATTAATGCAATGAATGATGTTGTTGCTTGTTTACTACTTTGCATTGTTGTGATACATTACATGACGTCCTCCGCCCCAGAACGTTTCCACCGTTCTCGATTTTGGGGTGTGACATTTTGTAGCAATAACAATCTCAATTCTTCCTAGTAATTGTCTTCTGAAAGCTTCATGTCACAAGTGTCACACCTCTAATGGCTCACAAACACCAAGAGCCAAAGGATGACTTAGGAGAAGTCCAAGAACATAAGGAATGCTTAGCCACGTTTTTGGGTGCCCTCGAGGTCCTTATATATGTGAGACTATTAGGGTTTTGAACTATGAAACCCTAATTTGACTGCTTAGGCCCTAAGCAGCCCATGGACTCCCTCCATAGAGGCCTTGGACAAATTCTTATGGGTTTCCCCACAGATTCCGTCCACTCCAACCTCTATGGAGTCCATTAGCCCAATATCCAACTATGATACAATTGACAGTTCTAGTCCCTTTTATTTAATTAATGTCTTTTAGCCAAAAAAAATAATTTTTGACTAATATTAATTAAACAATATGATTTCTCCTTTAATATATTATTCATATAATATATTAATAAATCATAATTATTCTCTTTCTCCATAAATCATCCTATCAATTTGCTTTGGTGAAGGCAACCCAAAAGGACCATGCTCGCAATCGGGTCAAGTACATACCAAAATAGTTGTGGTCTTAGACACTAATGCAACACAATCATCTGTTGATATAAAGTAATATCAAGTGTTGGATTGTCTAAGGATGGTGTAAGCTTTTTTCCGAATGCCATGGGAACCTTGACCTTTGAATCACCCACCATTCCAAATTTCGCTAGTAAAGTCTTAGTGTAGGCTTCTTAGTTGATGAAAATTCCCTCTGAACTCTGCCTTATGTTTAAACCAAGGAAAAAGTTAATAGGAACCATTAAGCTCATTTCAAATTTAGTCTCCATCAGTTTCAAAACTCAACTGTTAATTTAGGATTAGTGGATTCGAAAATGATATCATTAACATAATTTTGAATGATCATCAAATGGTCACCATATTTCTTGCGAAAGAAGGTTGGGTCAATCGAACCTTGTTTAAATTTAGATTGTTTAAAAAACTGATTTAGAGTTTCATACCATGCACGAGGTGCTTGTTTCAAACAATACACCACCTTATCCAAAATATAACAATGATCTTGAAACTTCTCGTTTACAAAACCTAGTGGTTGTTCTACAAATACTGTTTCCTCAAGCTCACCATTTAAAAATGCACAATTCACACCCATCTGAAAAACTTCAAAATTTTTGTGACCAACATATGACAGAAAGATCCGAACAGACTCAAATCTTGCAACTGGTGTGAACGTCTCTTTGTAGTCTATACCTTCCACTTGGCAATATCCTTTCACAACTAGATGTGCTTTATTTCGAATCACATTTCCTTCCTTATCTAACTTGTTTCAAAACACCCATTTCAATCCGACGACTAAGGCTATGTTTAGCGGACTATTTGAAAAGCTAGTTGTTAGCTGAAAAGCTAGCTGATGGCTGAAAAGCTAGCTGTTAAATAAAAAGCTAGCTGATAAAAAATAACATTTGGTAAAACTAGATGAAAAGCTAGCTGAAATATATAAAATTACATAAAAGTACATGTAAGAATATGTGTTTCTATAATTAATTAAGGGGTGTATTTGGAAAATTTTAAAAAAGCTCCTAAAAAGCTAGTCTAAGTAGCTTTTCAAAAAGCTAGCTTATAAGCTAGCTTATCAGCTACTTTTTGGCTTACCAAACACGTCAACATAAAAAAGCTCGAAAAATAAGCTAGCTTATCAGCTAGCTGTGGCGCGCCAAACACAGCCTAAAGCATCCTTTAGAGTGGGAACTAATCTCTAGACTATATTATACTCAAATTCATTGAGTTCTTCCTGTATGGCTTGAACCCAATCAGCATGATCAAGAGTTGTTTTCACCATTTTAGGCTTAATCTTAGAGATGAACAAATTAAACATGCAAAATTTCGTTTTTGAAAATAATGTTGTTTATTTTGCTTTTTTTGTTCCCCTGTTAGAACTCCTAAGGATAAATCTCTAATCACTTGAGTTCTTTGGTGATCTTTAGTCCATTTGGCCAAAGAACGTGGATCATAAGCAGATCGACTTTGGCATAAACTTCCTCAAATTATGATTGTACATCAGAATCATTATTTTCATTCTCTCCCTGGAAGTTTACACTTGGTCCTTCATTCGGTATAGGATTCCCCATGGAAATTAGGATCAGAATTGGAGCTTGAAGTGGAGCTCTCTCCCTTGGAATGTAGAATCAGAAGGTTCTTCTTGAGTTGGGAATTCATAAGCATTAAGAATTGGAGGCTATTTAGAGAACTCAATTTTATCAACAGCATCATCTACTATCTTTTTCAATTTGTCCTCTTGATTGACTTTAGCCTTTGATTTTGAGGAAGTGACTCTATCAGGCTCATCGAACAAGTTCAGAAATTCCTCATAAAGATTTGAAAGAGGAATTGTCAAAGGATTCGTCAATGGAAAAATCTCCTCAGATGGACAATCAGCTTTTTGATACTTCTTCAGAAACTTATCGTCAAAGGTGACATAGTAGGTTTCCTCGAACTTTTTGGATTTCTTGTTCAGAACCCTATATGCCTTCGAAGTAAAAGAGTACACTACAAAGTTTCATTCGTCTTCTTTCACATCGAAATTGTTCCTTTGCTCTTTGGAATTGAATATGAAACACCTGGAACCAAAGACATCATAGAACTTAACGTTAGGTTTTCTATTATTTAGAATCCCATAAGGTGTGGTTAAGAACCTTTTATTGATCAGAGAGCAATTCTGAGTAAAACAAGCAGTTTCGATAGCATCTACCCATAAATAAAGTGGAAGATTCTCAAAGGATAACATTGTCCTGGCAGCTTCGCAAAGAGAGTGGTTTCGTCTTTCAACAACACCGTTCTGCTGTGGAGTATAAGGAGCATAGAAGTTGTGAGCAACCCCTTTTTCAGTCAAGAATTCTTCAAGGCTTGATTTTTGAATTTCGAACCATTATCACTGCAAACTTTCCGAACGGGCTTTTGGAATTGAAGCTTGATCTGCTTGATGAAATCCTTTAGCTTCAAAGTGACATCTAATTTCTGTCTAAGAAAGAAAACCCAAGTAAGTCTTGAAAAGTCATCAAAAATAACCAGAATATACTTATTACCACCAATGCTTTCGATGGCAAATGGACCATAAATATCGATGTGCAAAAGTTCCAGTGGCTCGATTATTTTGGTATTGATTATTGTCCAGTGACTCTTTCTACTTTGCTGTCCTAGCTCATAGGCAACACATAGATGTTCTTTCTCAAACTTCAGAAGAGGTAGTCCTCGCACAAGATTGCCAAGTACAAGTTTGTTGATATCCTTGAAATTCAGATCGGAGAGCCTTCGGTTGCATCGCCAGCTATCATCTAAAGATTATTTCTTAAGAATGAAGATGGAAGGCTTCCCTTTGATTGGTTTTAAGTTCAAAGGACACATTTCTCCCTTCCTTTTGGATTTCCGAAGCACTACTATTGTTTTCTTCTCAATGATTTTAGAACCCTCATCGTCAAATGACACCTTCAGCCCAGTACCTATAACTAATTATGAAACACTTATTAGGTTATGTTGCAGGCCTTCTACATAAGCTACCTTATGAATGGAGAATTTGCCATTTGTAATCATCTCGTGGCCTTTGATTTCCCATGTGGCATTGTTTCCAAACATTACCCTGACACCATCTTTTAACGATCAGAATTCTCTCAGTTCTTCTCTCCTTCCTATCATGTGACGCGAATAGCCATAGTCGATTCAGAGTCGTACTGTTCGTCACACATTACCTACAAAATTTAGTGAGATTTAGGAACCGAAACCATCTTGGGTCCTTGTGAGTAGTTCTTAAGAACAGGAAAAAATTTAGACTTATCAACCCAAAAATGATCTCTTTGTCAATACAAATTTCTTCTGACGATGGGGCACCTTTACCTTCCAATGAATGGGAAGAGATTGAACCAATGGAGGAGACAGAATCAGTAGCATCATCTTTACCACCAATGAACACTCTTTAACGTCAAGTTCCAGGAGGAGCAAAGATGAAACGTACAGCACATATATCTGTACCAATATAGAAAAAGATTAAGAAGAATTAGAAAGGGACAACTTCAGGAAGTCATAGAGTTCAAGATGAACCTGTACGGATAGCCCAAACCGTCGATAGGTGGATGGCAGAAGAAAGAGCTGCTAAGACGTATAAGACTGGTCAATCATCTCGACCACATCCCCCACATTCTTCTGAAGTGAACACCTTATCTCAATTTTTTGAGAAAAGTGTGAAAATTGAATATAATATGGAAATTGTTGAAGGAAGGGCTACTCATCTCTCCGGAAGAGTACGAAGGTTAGAAGGACAAAGGATGCGAGATTAGGAATCAGTGATGGATGTCCATCATCGTATAAATTTTGCTTATTACGATATGATTACTCATGCTACAAGGATTGCAGAGTTAGAGCTATACAATTAAACCTCGAGAAACGAGGAGTGCACAGGACGTCTTGAGCAGAGAACTCAAGCACTTGAGGAGCAAGTGGTTAATGCCACTGATGTGCTAGGTCATCACTTGGGTTTCTGGTAGATAAGCTAAAACTAGTGGTTGTGTAAATATAGAAAATCAGACTAGTTAAGGCAAGAATAGTAAAGTTTATAGCAAGGATGTATAAAACATTGCAAATTTTGTAATGTTTATAGAAACTTTTCTCTTATAAGCCTAAATAAACTGATGTAACCACCAATAATAATATGAAGCATATATTACAATAATCATTGTGTTATCCATTATGTTTTACACTTTGAAGAATAATTGAAGTATTTAGTATTCATGTATTAACTTGCTAACAAAACTCATAAAATTCTTATTATTTATAATAGGAACTAAACCAAAATGCTTATAAGAAGTAGTGCTTGGCTAAATCCTAACCAACGATCAGCACCACAACAACAACCACCAGAACCAAACCGCCTAATAAGTACAACAGAACTTGAAGAAATCATAGCTCAAAGAATCGTTGTGGCTCTATCTAATGTCACAAGAAGTGGAGTTAGAAATGAAGGCAATGTAGGGACCGCTAGAATGTGTACCTACAAAGACTTTATGAATTGCAGACAAAAGAGCTTTAATGGAAATGAAGGGGTTGTTAATTTGACTAGGTGGATAGAAAAGACAGAATCCGTCTTTCAAATAAGCTTTTGTCCAGACGATTGTAAAGTACGATTTGTAGCATGTACTTTCGCTGATGCATCACTTACATGGTGGAATAACCATGTGAATACAATGGGAATTGATACTGCAAATTCCATGAAATTGGAAGAGCTAAAAATGATGCCAGTAGAGGAGTATTGTCCTAAGGAGGAAATACATAAGCTGGAACAAGAATTGTGGACCCTAACCATGAAGGGTTCAGAGATAAAGGCTTATATCGCTAGATCTAATGATCTTGCAATAATGTATCCAACACTTGTAACCCCTGAATATAAGAAGATTGAGCAATGTATCTGGGGTTTAGCATCGCAAATCAAAGGCATGGTGATCGCATCCAAGCGTACAACCTATGACAGCACCAAGAGAATAGCTCATCAACTAACCCTCATAGAGATCCAAGGAACAGTAGTGGTCTCAAAAGCTTAATCTCCCAAATCTAGAACAAACAAGCACATGTTTAATGGGAATAATCCCAGACAATCATCTGAGAAAAGAAAAGAAGTGGTAACCAATTATGCTGCCACATCAGCAGTACCCACACAACGAAAATCTTCATGGTGCAATCAGTGCAACCGTCATCATCCAGGTGACTGTTTTGTTTGCACGAAGTGCAAGAAGAAGGGGCATACAACTAGTTACTGTAGGAGCACAATACATGCAACAGTTAATCAGCAAACAAATACTAGAACATGTCGTGGTGAAGGAAGAAAGTGTTATGAGTGTGGAGAGGTTGGACACATCAAGAAAGAATGTCCAAAGGTAAGGAGTCAAGTGGGCATAGGGCGTCACAGGGCGTTTGTGATCGGATGTAGAGAAGCTATCCAGGACCCTTCGGTCGTATCTGGTACGTTTCTCATAGATAATGTTTATGCTACCATACTCTTCGACTCTGGAACAGATAGAAGTTTTATAACACCGACGTTTAGAAAATTATTAAGTCATGAGTCTAGAAAATTAAAAGAAATTTATGAAGTAGAAATCGCTAACGATCAAACCGAGAAAACACATGAAATCCTAGAAAACTGTCTGATAACTCTTAATAACTACCTATTTCACGTCAACCTCATGCCAATGTGTATCGGTAGTTTTGATGTCATAATTGGCATGTATAGGTTATCTTCACACCACGCATAAATTCTATGTTATGAGAAAGCCATACGACTACCCTTACCAAATGGTGAAGCCCTGATTATCTATGGTGATAAATCTGGGAAGAACCTCAAAATCATCTCTTGTACCAAAACCCAGAAATATCTACATAAGAAATGTTGTGCATTCCGAGCTCACATTGTAGATAAGAAAAAAGAGACAAAAGAAATCAAGGACATACCTCAAGTATGCGATTTCCCTGACGTGTTTCCTAAAGATCTACCTGGAATACCACCCATCCGACAAGTCGAGTTTCGAATCGACTTAATTCCAGGAGCAGCACCAGTAGCGAAATCTCCTTATTGGTTGGCTCCATCCGAAATGCAAGCACTTCTTGACAAAGCCTTTTTTAGGCCAAGTTTTTCATATTGGGGAGCACCAATCTTGTTTTTCAATAAGAAGGACGGATCCTTTCGATTGTGTATTGATTATCGGGAGTTGAACAAGCTAACGATCAAGAATAGTTATTTGCTTCCAAGAATTGATGATCCATTCGATCAACTGCAAGGATCTAGCTACTACTTGAAGATAGATCTTAGATCAGGATACCATCAACTCAGAGTACAAGAAGACGACATTCCAGAAACAGCATTTAGAACTCGTTATGGTCATTATGATTTCTTAGTTATGTCTTTTGGATTGACCAACGTCCCAGCAGTGTTCATGGATCTCATGAATCGTGTTTGCAAATCATACTTGGATAAATTTGTAATCATATTTATATTGATATATTCACGAACAAAGGAAGAACATGGTCAACACTTGCAAACAATCTTTGAACTACTAAGAAAAGAAAAGTTGTAAGCCAAATTCTCCAAATGTGAATTTTGGATTAGAGAAGTACAATTTTTAGGTCATGTAGTTATCAATGAAGGAATTCATGTTGACCCATCCAAAGTTGAAGCAATCATGAATTGGGAATCACCAAAGACGCCAACGAAAGTGCGTCAATTCCTAGGACTTGCTGGCTATTACCGCAGATTCATTGAGAATTTCTCCAAAATATCCAAGCCGCTTACAACACTAACCCAGAAGGATACAAAGTTCAGCTGGGAAGACAAACAATAATCTTCTTTTCAGAAACTGAAGCAAATGTTGTGTAGTGCACCAGTCCTATCCCTTCCAGAGGGGACAAAAGATTTCGTCGTATACTGTGATGCATCAAATCAAGGATTGGGATGTGTGTTGATACAAAGAGGAAAGTTATCGCCTACGCATCACGACAACTTAAGGTGCATGAGAATAATTAAACTACCCATGACCTTGAATTGGGAGCCGTAGTTTTTGCACTAAAAATCTGGAGACATTACTTGTACGGTACTAAGTGTACTATTTTTACCGACCACAAGAGTCTCCAGCACATCTTTGACCAAAAAGATCGTAATATGAGACAACGAAGATGGGTTGAATTGTTTAATGATTACGAATGCGAGATTAGTTATCATCCCGGAAAGGAAAACATGGTAGCAGAAGCCTTGAGCCAGAAAGAATATATTAAACCCCGTCGGGTACGAGCATTAACCATAAATAAACATTCTAACTTTGTCGCACAAATTAGAGAAGCTCAACTTGAGGCTCTAAAAGAAGAAAACATCAAGAATGAAGCTTTGCGAGGAATGGAAAGGCAACTTATACAAAAAGATGACGGAACGTGACACTTTATGAACCAAATTTGGATACCTTAGTTCGGTGGAGTCAGGGACTTGCTCTTAGAAGAAGCCCACAAGTCCAGATATTCCGTACATCCAGGCTCTGAAAAAATGTACTTAGATTTAAAAGTACATTATTGGTGGCGAAACATGAAAAATGAAATTGCTACTTATGTGAGAAAATGTTTGACTTGTTCTAGAGTAAAGGCAGAACATCAAAAGCCTTCAGGTTTACTTCAACAACCGGAAATACCAGAATGGAAATGGGAGCAGATTTCATTGGACTTCATTACTAAGTTACCCAAAACTCCTGGTGGGTTCGACACTATTTGGGTAATAGTCGATAGATTGACTAAGTCCGCCCATTTCTTACCAACTAAGGAGAACGAGAAGATGGAGAAGCTAACTAGAGTTTATCTTAAGGAAATTGTCAGATTGCATGGAGTTCCAAATTCTATTATTTCTGAACGAGATAGTAGATTCACTTCACGATTTTGGTAATCTCTACAAAAATCCTTATGAGCACGTCTAGATATGAGTACAGCTTACCATCCACAGATTGATGCTCAGAGTGAGAGAACCATTCAGACATTAGAATACATGCTCTGAGCCTGTGTAATAGACTTTGGAAATGCATGGGATACTCATTTACTGTTAATTGAGTTTTCCTACAACAATAGTCATCACACCAGCATCAAGGCTGCACCGTTTGAGGCTCTTTATGGACGAAAATGTCGTTCCCCTATATGTTGGGCAGAAGTTGGAGATACACAAATGGCCAGAGAACGTACAAGAGATACCTTACGTATTGAACATGAAATAATCCACGAGACAACTGAAAATATCGTGCAAATTAAGGATCAATTAAAGGTTCCACGTGATCGTCAAAAGAGTTATGCTGACGTGAGACGTAAGCCTTTAGAATTCCAAGTTGGAGATAAAGTAATGTTGAGGGTCTCTCCTTGGAAAGGTGTAATTCGGTTCAGGAAACAAGGAAAAATAAATCCACGGTATATAGGACCTTTTGAAATTCTAGAAAGAATTGGTTATGTCGCATACCAACTCAAGTTGCCTTAAGAGCTAAGTAATATACACGATGCTTTTCATGTATCAAATCTCAAAAGATGTCTATCCGATGACACTCTTGTTGTACCTCTCGACGAGAAACAACTCAATACCAAACTCAACTGTATAGAAGAACCTGTCGAGATCATGGATCGAGAAGTCAAACGATTAAAGCAAAGTCATATTCCCATAGTGAAAGTTCGATGGAACTCTTTATGAGGACCTGAATTTACTTGGGAACGTGAAGATCAGATGAAAGAAAATTACCCCCAACTATTTAACAAAATCCCATCCACAAGATAAATTTCGGTACGAAATTATTCTAACGGGGGGAGAATGTAACACAAGTCAAAATAGGTCAATAGACAATCACATATGATTATACCAATCATGTAATGTGATTTTGTAAACTAGTAATGTGATAAATGTACTATGTAGTTCATGATAAATTCTAATACAAATACGATCTTTCTTTATAATACAACTCAAAGTATATGTCCATACGATTCCAAAGATATAGAGAATGTCTGAATCTGACTTCGCATATGGAAATTGTGATAAACTGAACACTATATATCTCTATAATAAGAGGAATTTAAAGTAGAATTAGAATTAGCTATTGGAGTCTAAAAGAGCGTTGCAGTACTCGTAAATACCTATGGGTGGATATAAAGAATGTCAAAATCGGAGTTTGTATGCGAAAGTTACGACCTTCCGAAGATTCGGCTATCAGAAACCCTAATCTGACTGAACTCACGGCGTTAACAAGGGTTTATTCACGACGTGAGGTGTCATTTTGGCACATCTCGGAATCTAGAAGGTTTGTGACGAGGCTACAAAGTGATATGATCCAAACTCACGACGTGAGCAAGGATATCTCACAACGTGAGGAGTCACATGGCAAATCTCCGAAGCTAGGGACGTAGATGGCAAGTCTACGGGATGAGCATGCATGACTCACGACATGAGTCTTATAAAACTCACGATGTGAGAGTCAAAAATCCTTACTATAAATAGCAGGTCTGACCTCAGATATTCCTTACACCATTTCCCTTTCTCCTCTCTCTTTTGCTGAAGCCATCTTGCATCCCGAGCCCCGACGACCTCGTATCGCTGACCGTTTCTGCTTAGATTACATAAAATCACGCTACTAGGGTGAGTTTCACGGCCCCACTTTCTAATATTTTTGGGGGGAAACACATGCTAAATATTGTATATACGTTACTATTAGGTCTATATGATGGTATATTAGTATCAACATAGATAGTTATATTAATTGAGATATAGTTGTTCTAAATATAATATTTTGAATATATACAACTATTGTCAACTTGTTAGCATGATATTGTTATAGAAATATATTAATGTAGATCTTGAGTTATACGTAAGATTCTATATATGTTGTGTGTGATATAGTTCAGAAGTTATATTTGGAAGTTCTATATGTTAAAAAGTATGTACATTGTTATTTTTGGTTTTATGTCAATATAAAACTTGTTATGTTATATGTTGTTGCTGTTATGGGTTTTATGTCAAGATAAAACATGGTTTTACTTCAAGTTATAGCTGTTATACTGCCTAAATGTTATGAAGTTAGGAGTAATGTATAAAAGCAAAGTCTAGTAACTTAGGGTTTTAGACACGAAAATGCTTTTGTTGTTAGAGCGAAGTCGTCGAAGTCTACATGAGTAATTGTATTCATCAACTAAGATTGGGGATCTTAGCAGAAATCCTCTGAACTATAGCCGTTAATCCCGTGTGAGCGAGGAAGTCATGTATAATTAGTATACAGGTTGACAATCACACTTGTGATTGTTAGCTACAGTCAACCATAAACAAGTGACGAACTATCCTTTTATGTGTTATTGTTTCAGCGTCGATGAAGTGTACGGTGTTGTTTCTCATGGAAATCATGAGTGTATTGTTTCTCATGGAAATCATGAGTGTGTTTTATCAAAGGTATTGTGTCGTAGCAGCGGTTACAGGCTCATGGTAACAATTTGTTAGAAACATTATACTTTGTCGTATACAAGTATTAATGTTATGTATAAATTTCGCCCTACTTATACTCTAAGTTCAAAGAACGTTTAGGTATAACACTTATTTGATAAGTAAAATATTATACCTGATATATATACTAAATGTTGAAGAGTCGAAATGATACTTTCAAAACTATACTTTTGAACTTGGAGAATGTATTATTTTTATATGGAGTCAAAACCTGTGGACTCACCAAATTTATGTGGATGTATTTTAAAATGTATGTGTTTTCAAGAACTTGAAAAGCTGGTATGTTTTTGAACCGGAGAAGTTTTACTATTATCTTTCTGTTCATTAAGAAGTATGCCATCGTCAGATATTATGTAATAGGTTCTAGAAAAACAGTTATGTAACTTTCAATTATCAATAAAGGTATGTATTTTCTTTTGTACTGTTCAACGTATGTTATATAACTGTGATACGAGGAATGAGGTTACACCACCCGGTGTTTCTACCGACGGCTGGGGTGTGACAAGATGTCTAGTTCAGACATCTATGATCTTCCCAAATCTCTTGGAACTTCCCTTCCACCACCTCCTCCAATTTTTCTCTGTAACCCACAAGCTCAAGGTCCTCATGCCCTATTGGCAAGCAAGGTCTATGTGTGATCACATCTTAGAGATGAAGTCACATATTGACAAGATGGGAGAGTTTGGTGTCAAAGTCTTGAGAAAGTTGGATATTCAATCTCCTTCTACGTCACATAGTGAGTTCGTTTGGGATTACTATGGAACAGACTATGACATGACCCTTAATGATCTTATCTATTTGCTTGGTTCTTTTGAATCAGCAATGATTTGGAGGACTAATAAAGATATTTAATTAGAATATCAATTTCCCAAACTTCCATGTACTTATTGACAATGGTAACATTGGAAGTCCAGAAAAGCTTTCTCTTCCCAATGGAAAGGGATCGGCCATTATCAACTTGGTTGACCAAATGGTAAAGAGGAAGCCTAAGTCTGAGATTGTCCCATGTACCATTACCAAAGAGTCCATCTGTTTCTATTGCCAATAGGAAGGGGCATTGGTTGCGAAGCTACCAAATTTACCTGAAAGATCATAAGGATGGGAAAGTCAATAAGTTTGACTCTACTTCAGGTAAAGTCCATTGTCTAACTCTATTATGTTCCTATTTGGAGATCCTTATTACATGATGTGACTAGGTCGCATGTTGATGTTTTAAGAATCAAGAAAAAGAGAGGAAGCTTAAAGGAAGTATATGTTGATTCTGATCGTGAATATGGATTTCGATCGCATGGTTCGGTGATCAGAATTTTGTGTTGTTACTTAAGAGTTATGATATATTGCTTAGGAATAGATAACAACAGGTCTTTCATATGCATTTGCATTGTAAGGATAAGCTTTTCCACAAGTTTTAAAATAAAAGGAAAAAAAATTAATTTTATTTATTTTAAATATCCCTACACTGGCATTTGTGGAAAAATTGTTGTTTATAAAATTCCATTGATAGCAATAGTGGAAATAGGAATTTGATTCGGTCCTTTGTGGTAGTGTCTAAATTTATCAACTAAGGAAAGATTCTCATCACCCAAGTTTCAATTGGACCGAAACTTGGAATCATGTGAGTTATATGATGAATGAGAATTTCCATCTTTGGAAAATTAAGATTGATTCCTTGTTCACATGTATATGTGAGTCAAGTACAGGACTAAGGGATCGAGTACACATTCTTGTGCACTGGTCAAGTCCAACACAAAAGTTTGATAAGACTATTCGTCATGATTTACTAAAGTTCAGTAAATATGGTTAAACTTACAAGTTTAAGTATAATTCTGAAACATTGGAAAACTTTCAATGTATGGAAGAACTAATGAGAAGAATCAAATTAGGCAGAAAGATAAAAGTTTCTCAAATCTGAAAAGATGGGAGAGTACTTTAGTATCATGTTTTGTCATCATCTCAATGATTAAGAAACCATATCACAATTGGTCCTCTAAGGACATCTTTGTGCATTCCTATGGCTAAGAAGAGGAATCAAGAATTGTTGAAATGGTTAAATCAAGAAAATGAGTCATACTTCGTTCCAAAAACAAGTCTTAGAGTCATACTCCAAGATTGTAATTTGACTGACATTACTAACACTTGTCAAATGTAAGAGTAGAATGTGCCCTACTCTTGTACATTTGAAATTGGTAAGGTGTAATGTTTTGGATAAAACAAAGACCAACTAAGGTCAATTGTGTGAAGTGTTTGCCTTGATAAAGAATCCACACTATCTCTTGAATACTTAGCAAGATAGTCTTATATGTCAAGAAGAGAGTAGGAGTCTTAAAGATCCTGAAAGAATTTCAAGATCTACTCAAGAATAAAAACCTGTAGTTTGACACTGGCACACAACGTGAGGTTTATAAACTATCATGTTAACATATTTCTATTTTTGTGCCCATTCCAGTTAAAGTTGGCATTGCTTATAAGTTCTGAGAGTTCTCAATTGGTTGCATAACAACTTGGAAACAATGGCAGGCCCTTGTACTATCAGGTGGCAAGAAATTAAGACTGAGCTCAGTCTATATGAGTTTGGAATTGTCATTATCCTTGTCTTGTGATTATGGTTTTGACAAATTCACATGGATAAGAACACATACACCATAAAATCTAAGTGTCATAAGGTTTCTCTCTTATTCATGAAAATGATGGTGAGGAAACGCTTTCACTAAGTAGATTTTAAGTAGATAAAAATGTGATATTTGCATTCTCAAAGTCGTTAGTGGAGCATGTGTGGTTAACCGGCACACTAACATGGACTTGTGAGAAATGGCAAAGGTCTAAACAATTGAGACTATGATTACGACATCCCTTTTCATAGTTCTAAGATTGTTTAGACACACATGTGCTATCTAAGGAAAGGTGTATGTTTTTGATAAATTTTAATCAAAGCATCTCGTATCAAAAATCTGAACTTTGGTAAGAAAGTCAATAAAGTATTGATTTCTAGAAGTTCAGCTGATTTCTGAGTACATGTCAAAGCTAGTGGGAACATAAGTGTTATGCTAATAATCATCATGTTAGTGGGAGCATGATAATTATGATAAGTATTGCAAGTTAGCAATGTTAATTATTGCAAACAAAAGTTTCAATTCTTGAGGCTGCAGGGGTTGAAAAAGTTGTTTTGCTATAATTAAGGGAGAAGAAATTATACTTCATTTCAATTCTAAAAGCTTAGATTGAGGTTTTAATCATCTTTAGTCAAGGATATATATATATATATATATATATATATATATATATATATATATATATATATATATGAATTTTATGTTGGAATGGATTAACATAAGGAAATTCTATATATGTGTCCATTATTTGCGTTCTAAAATTTGATTATGATTACGACATCCCTTTTCATAATCTGAATTATGAGAACTTGGCAAATAGAAATATTGTAGCAAAAGGACTGGTCTAGTATCATGTCTTTATGTGAGAAATCATGAATCATGTCCTATATGCTTCGGATATAGGATCGATTGCATGTGCTATAATATTCATCCTTTCTAAAATTTTCAAAATGCCTGGGGCATTAAGAAGGGAAGAGGTCTACAATTAGATATGACTAAAATGATTAACCAATTGTCGAGGACAATCTAAGGTTTACCAAAGATTGGCTGCTTAGGGACAGTTGGAATTATAATGTTAATTTTGGAAGGACCATATTGACATATTCTGAAAAGAGGCAAGTCTTGTTCAGAAGTGATAGTCAAAATGGGAATATGGAAATGTTTCTATAGGTGGAAGTTATTCAATTTGTGTAAGATTATAAAAACTTAATGCAAGAAGGATGCTTCCATGGAGTTGATCTCCATTGAAATACTTTGTAATGTCTGTTGACAAGTCTTTGTGACTTTGTGCATAATCATTACAAGAGGATCAGTGCATATAAGTTTAAAATCTAACAGATTTCGGTAAATGGCAGGAATTTGGAATTCTTGCATTTGCGGTAAGGATTTGGGATTGTGAAATAAGAATCAATGGAATTATGTTCAATCGATCTATTTCACTAAGTAAAGATCAATCACAAACTTAGTGTGTATACTTGGTGTATGGCATAACTAATGTTTAGAAAAACATAGTGTGCATACTTGGTGTGTAGTGTTTAGAAAACTTGGTGTACATGTTTGGATCATGGGACAACTATTGTTTTAATTCAAGTATAAAGTTGATAGTTTGAAACAGTATGCAATGAATAATGTGTAATCAATATGGTGATAAATAAAAGGTGTTTTATTTATATTCATAAGTTCTGAGACCATATTGGATTCGATTATTCTTGTGTTTCACTTTGCATGATTTGACTTCCAGAATAACTAGCTAATTCTTCCTGAATGACTAAGTTATTCAAACTATCCACAGTCGGTCATATGTTGGAAGTAGATATGACTCAAGACTGTCATGAAGCTAGATTGTAGATGTCCAAGGTATGGGACATAGCAAGTGGTGCTACAACATTCATGAGTACTCATAAGTTCTAAGTATTGGATTCAACCCAAGCTCATTGGAATCACTTCATGGATTTTATCACGAGTGATCATGAGACGATAATATCTTATATTCTTCAAACCTAGAGATATGACTTGTTGCCTATGAGTTGGTTATACATTGATTGCACAAAAACGCATTTGGTAACTCGGTGTTATAAAACATGCCTTTGTGTATGATTCAACAAGTAGAAGAACAAGCATATGCAATAATCGTTTTATATTCAATACATGTGAACATCCATAGCCATATAGGCTGAGTAGTGTCAAGATTTAAACACGCATCAATGTCTTCATAATGTATAAAACACAATAAAATAGACTCAAAATATATTATTATGGTGAATTTATAGAAGATGTCTAGGTTTGTGTTTTGATTTGGATTATTATTTAGGTTGGACTTACAATTATGTTGATATTGATTTTTAGATTTTCTCTTTTGACTTTTCTTGAACTATTTACACATGGTTAATCTTGATTATGGTAATATAGAACCCACATATTTTATGAGATTTAGAGTTATACATGAAGAGATAGAAAAATGGTTTGGAGTTGCAAAAGGAGGTTTGGAATTTTTTTTCAAGGATTTCTTAGGTGATAGTGAAAAGTGGCAGTCCTTGTGGAGGAGATCAACGGTCACGAGGGAGGAGTTAGGAGAATGGAGAAAAAATATGGAGGTGGGTATGGGGTATAGGAATGGTTATGGTATCCCTCTCCACTTTAACATTTATATACAATAAAACTTAAAGAAAAAGATCGAAATATATTTAAAAATATAAAAAAAACATCATTTTACATGGATCACATACTAACTAACCAAATATATTCTCCATGAATATATTATTTGATATATTCCTTGATTGTATATTCCTTTTATACTTGTACCCTTGTTTCTATTTAACCAAAAAGTTAATAGAATACAAATTATGTTGAAAAATATTTTCGTCAATATTATTTCCATCAATATGGTATCAACCTAATTCCTTACCCTAAACATATCCCTCCATATGTATCTTATTCAGCTTCAACTTCAACAATGTCGACTCCTTCTCCCCCCTCCCCCCTCAAACTTGTTACCTAAGGCTACCCTCCTCCACACGCTCACTATAAAATTAACCACATCCAATTATTTATCTTGGCGGAATCAAGCTCTACCACTTCCGACCCATCAAAATTGGTTTCGTTTTGTTGATGGTTAATATCCAGTTTCACCGCAAACCATATACATTGAACAAAACCAACCCTAATCTGGAAAACACCTCTTGTCTTGCCACAAACCAAAAGTTACTGCTTCTCTTGAAATTTTATCTTATTGACGAATCCACACCTGAAGTTGTAACATATGGTCCACGTATTAATCAACTTTTATGCATAAATCTTTATTGGGGAGGCTACGACATGGTGGAGCATCATCACAATGTGGCCTAGCGTTTTGTATCGCTGGTTTTTGGTGACCACCATGACAAGGTGGCCTATAACCACGATGTGGTGATAATTAAATAAGAAACTCTAATCTCTACGGTTTACACCCCTATTTAAGGGAATGTGATGGCTAGGTTGGCTCACCCTCAGCCTCCATCACACTCTCTTAGCCTCCAAGCAAACCCTAACTTCCAACTTTCCTTTCGAGCCTTTGGAGTAAAATTTTGGGTATTAGAAGAGGAAGAAGGTGACATTTGGGCTTGGATTCAGCTAGGGACTCTTATCATCTTCTTGTTGGCCATTTTCTAGACTTTTTTAAGTCCTCAAGTTCCATGTTTTTAGTTCTTTGTGCATAGATCTAGGTTTCTAAGCCTTATTCTTCATGTTGAGACTTATTGAAGTATTGGAATTGCATAAAGTTGCCAACTTTATGGATTCCTAGAGTCCATTTGGGGTTAGGAGTGTTGGATCAAGAATTTCTTAAAGTTTTGAACTCTAGCATGTGATCTTGGCCCCTTTTTCTCCATTTTGACCTAGTTTGAGTTCAAGATATTCATTGGAGATGAATGTCTATAAAGCAACAACTTTTATGGTTCATTGAATAAGAGAATTCCTTATGGGATTTTTGAATGGTTGGTTTGATGGATTAAGAACTTATTAGAATAAGCTGGTTTGAATAGTCACCATGACGTGGTGAATGGTCACCATGACATGGTGGATGGCTTCCATGTGACTATTTCTTCCTACAGTCACCACGACGTAGCTAGAGCTAACCACAACGTGGCAACTGGATGAGTTGACTTTGACTTTGACCGAGTTTGACATAGGGGTACTTTGGGTATTTTGAGTTGTATTGGAGCATTGGTCACTTTTGAATGCATAGGTGACCGATAGAGTTGATATTCGGATTTGTGTTATACTCAGTGAACATTTCAAACTAAGAAGTGAGTTTTCCTCACTGTACTTGTGGGTCGAAGGCACCAAGTTTGGCCAAATAGATTTGATATCTTGGTATATTGATAGGTGTTACGCTAAGTATATAGTAGATCTGTATGATTAGCTGATGATTATTGTTACATATTAGAATGGTAGAACTGTATGATTACCACTATTACTGGATATGTGATAGACTGGTAGATATGTAGGACTACTTGTATTTGCTGGCTATCAGTTGTTATGATATATGTTTATGTGTAACGGTCATTTGGTGAGGCAGTCCTCTTGTTTTGTGCTGAAGGCCAAGATACCTAGGGCGGTCCGGATAAACTGAATGCCTACGAGGCGGTCTAGTTAGACCGAAGGACCGAAGAGCGGTCTAGATAGATTGTAGACCCAACGGGGTGGTCCAGTGATGTTGAAGGCTCGAGGAGCGGTCCACATAGGTTGTAGGCCTAGTGCGACGGTCCAGTCAGGCTATAGGCTCATGTTTGCATGTTGTTATTTCTATGGTTGTGTGTGGTACTTTGGGGGAACTCGCTAAGCTTTGGCTTATGGTTTAAGTTTATGTTTCAGGTACTTCAGATGATTGGAGCAAGTCGAAGGCGTGATCGTGTACATCTTTCTATTTTTGTGATAATAGATCTTGGGATACTCTTATTATGATTATACTTTTGTAACAGTGGGTTTTTTTTAGTAAACATGGTTGATGGATTGTTTTTGAAAAATTTAAGTTTTTATGATTTTTTTTTTTGATGTTACTAGTTGATATCAGAGCCCTCGTTTGAGATACTTGGATGAGGATTCATGTGAATCTAGACTCAAACTAAGGATCTGTAAAGTTTTCAAAATAAAATCCAAAATAGTTTTCAAAAGTTGTTTTCAAATGTAACCAGAGAAGGACGTGATGTGTATGATCAACAAGAGAAGAAGTATACCCCAAGTTACCCACATTGTTATTCATTTATGATGGTTAGGATAGAGCGTCATGCTAGTGATAGCTAGGTATCTTCGGGAATTGCATGATAGAATTATGTGATGTATGATATGATAGCCTAGGAAGACTTCTTATATGAAATTGGCATCATTGCTATAGTTGCTTCGTGTATGCATCATAGTTGTACATAATTAAGATTCTATATCCTGAGAATGTTTGATTTGGCCTTATTTCCTGTTCCTTGTCTGGTTGTTGTCTTAGGATAGAATCAAGTATTCAAATGTCTATAGGATCCAGTGTTATATATGATTATCATACACACGTGGCTGCAGGGTTAGTGGAAGTTTCATGGATGGGTATGTGTGAACAATTTGCCATATAAGGAATGACTAGCCACTCCTATTAGAGTAAGGATTTGATGTATCCATATTCTAGTTGAGTATTTGTTCGGGTGTTATGATGATCCTTGAGACAAACACGGGTAGGTGTGGAAGGTAGTATGGGCCCGCACTACTGAAAGCATAGGACCCGTACGCATAGCAAGGAAGTTACAAGCCCCAAGGGTTTCGTTTGTCTGAGATGGTTTTATGGTATGTATTGTGGCATTTCTGATATATTCTGATGTATTTTTCATCATGGTATTTACGAGAGGATCGGGTTCTGGATCTGGAGCAAGTGGATAGGATAGGCTAGAGTTGACTGATGCTCAGATACGTAAGATAATTATCGTTGAGGTGGGTACTAATATTTTGGGATCGATTTTAGAGTTGTTTGGTTCTATCAAGACCATCATGATTAAGCTGTTTGACGATCACTACACTCCTCTTAATAAGGTTGTTGTTGCTGTTGTAGCTACCGCAACTGTTGCTGTTGTTGGGATTTGAGGGGAGAGATCTTTCCAGTATCGGGACTTCGACAATATGAAGTCCCCAAAGTTTGAGGGGGGTCAAGGGACCGATTGTACTGATGAGATGGCTATCTGATGTGGAGGGTTGTTTCTTCACATGTTATTGTCCGGATGACCAAAAGGCCAAATGTGCCCTGAACCTTCTCCGGTTGGGGGTGAAGGATTGGTGGAAATTGGTTATTGGCTCTTATAATCCTGAGTAGAGGGTTACGATTACTTGGGAGCACTTCTCAATGATCATCTGTATAAGGTATGTGCCCATGGTGGAGGGGGAGAGGTTGGCCCAAGAGTACCTGGATCTAAGACAATCGACTGAGTCGGTGATAGAGATCACCGAGATGTTCACTGAGAGGGCTTTGTTTTGTCCTGCGTTTTCGGCTTCAGATCAGGTCTAAATGAACCGATACTTGAGCATGCTCAAGAATAATACTTGTTAGTTCGTGTCCACCCAATGTTACGGTACTCTCGCCAAGCTTCAAGAGGCCTCAAGGAGGCGGGACATTGAGATTGAGTTGCAGACAAAGGAGCAGCATTAGCCTCCGGTTCAGTCCCAGCCTATGATGAAGCGGTTTAAACCCCTTGATTCGTGATTAGGAGGTCTGAGGGGTCATACTTGTCGAAAGTATGATAAGGTTCATGATGGGGTTTATAGATCTTCTTCTTCTAGTTGCCACAAATGTGGTAAGGAAGGGCACTATGTGAAGAATTACCGTCAGCAGGCGCCGCCTGTGGGTCCCAAGATTTGTTACCATCATGAGCAGGTGGGCCATATGAAGGCCCATTGCCTGTTACTTACCACCATACCACTGTAGGTGCCAGCTGCTACTACACCTTGGATTACGGATGGACGTCAGGGTAGGGTGGAGCCCTCAAGGGATTGAGCGTGTGCTCTCCATTTCATTGTAGAGGAGACAAGGGCGACACTGGATGGCGTTACTGGTATGTTTCCATTTATTATTTTATCAGTTATTTTATGGTATGTTTATTTTTTAGGTACCTTCTTAGTGAACTCCATGCCTGCTCTTGTGTTATTTGACTTCGGTGTGATTCAGTCTTTTGTATCTCAGTCCTTCAGTAGGGGTTTTGATATAACTCTTGGACAGTTAGAGTGTCTGTTGCAAATTTCTACCACCAACAAACATGAGGTTTTTGCATCAAGTGTTTATCAGGTTTGTGTCTTGGAGATTTTTAGGGTGTCATACCCGGTTGATTTGATTCTTATTCCCATAGGGGATGTATGACTGATAGTAGGTATGGATTTGTTTAACAGGTTTGGTGCTATGATTGAATGTAAGGGTTAGCGGGTGGTAGTTCGAACCCCAAGTGCGGGAGAACTAGTTATCTATGGAGAGGGTATCAGGATTGGGTCAACTTCTGATTTCGCTTCTAGGGCTCGGTGGTATATTCAACTTTTTTGTTTGGGCTATCTTGCGTATGTAGTTAATACTCGAATTGGGAAGGAAGTTTCAGTTTCGGATGTACCTATTGTTACAAATTTTATTGACGTGTTCCCGGATGAGTTACTCAGTATGCCTCCCGAGAGGAAGGTTGAGTTCGTGATCGATGTGGTTCCAGGTGAAACTTTGATTGCCAAGGCTTCGTACCGGTTGGCACCACCTGAGATGCAGGAGTTGTCCTTATAGCTTTAGGAGCTTTTGGGCAAGTAATTTATCAGACCGAGTAGTTCACCATAGGGAGCACTAATTTTGTTCGTCAACAAGAAGGATGGTTCACACTGGATGTGCATTTATTACAGGGAGTTAAACAAGTTGACAGTGAAGAACTGTTACCCACTTCCATGGATTGTTGACCTATTTAATCAGTTGCAGGTTGTATCTTGGTTCTCTAATATTGATTTGAGGTCGAGGCATCATCATATGATGGTTAGAGAGGAGGACAAGTAGAAGACAGCGTTTTAGACTCGTTATGGTTATTATGATCTTGTGGTGATGCCATTTGGGCTCACCAATGTGCCGACGACATTTACGGATTTGATAAATTGGGTATGCAGGTCGATGCTTGATCGATCAGTCATTGTATTGATGATATCTTGGTGTATTCCAAAACTTGGGAGAAGCATAAAGAGCACCTTTGAGAGCTTATGGGATTTTTGAGGTGAGGACAGTTATATGCTTAGTTCTTAAAGTGTGAGTTTTGGTTACGAGAGGTCCAGTTCCTAGGGCATCTAATTAACCAAAACGAGATTTTGGTTGAACCGGCCAAGATTAAGGTTGTTATGCAGTGGAATGTTCCAAAATCCCTATATGAGATAAGGATTTTCTTAGGATTAGCATGCTACTATCGGAGATTTATTCAGGATTTCTCCAAGATTGCAGTCCCCTGGACGTGGATTTCTGTTGGGGGCCTGAGCAGCAAGCTGCATTCGATACTTTGAGGCATAAGTTATGTTAACCCAAGTGTTGACCCTCCCTGAGGGTGTAGAGGATTTTGTCATGTATTGTGATGCATCCATCACTAGTTTGGGGGTGGTGCTTATGCAACGAGGGAGGGTTATCACTTATGCTTCTCGACAGCTGAAGTCGCACGAGGTTCGTTATCTGACTCATGATTTGGACTTGGGAGTAATTGTGTTTGCTCTCAAGATTCGGCGACATTAATTGTATGGGTTCCGTTGTACCATCTACACAGATCACAAGAGTCTGAGGTACCTTAAGGATCATCCAAATCTGAACATGAGACAACACATGTGGCTTTACGTGGTCAAGGATTATGACTGCGAGATTCTATACAACCCTGGGAAAGCAAATATGGCTGTTGATGCTTTAAGTCGTAAGACGGCTAGTTCTGCTATTGGGGAGCATTTGTATGAGGATTTCTATTGATTTGCCATTGTTGGGTATGATTAGAGAAGCTCAGATGGAGGGAGTCAAGACAGAGAAATGGAAGAAGGAGCGAATTAGGGGTGAGATTGATAGGTTTTCTACCGGCAATCATGGATTATTGACCCGATACAGTCAAATTTGGGTACCAGATTTTGGTAGGGTCAGGCAGGTTGTGTTAGAGGAGGCACACAAATCAAGATTTTTGATACACCCTAAAGTAGGGGTGAGCATTTGGACTGGACCAGACCGAACCAACTTTTATATCAGACCATTTTCATAGAATATTGTGGACCGTGGATTGGACTAGATAGACTTACTCGGTCCAGGTCCATGTTCGGGTTTTCCTACGGGTTTTCCGGTTCTTGGACCCTTTTGGATCGTTACAACTTCACGTGTATATGGTACAACTTGTTAAAACACGTTTTTAGGTTTGATACAACTCGTCAAAATGAATATGTTGTTGGGTTTGATAAGTTACAACTCGCTAAAATGAATACTTTATTTGGGTTTGATATGGTATAACTCGTAAAAATGAATATGCTTCCATTTCTTGTTCCCTTTGGACAGATCAAACTTTGATTGTTTATACTCTATACCATTTGTTTGAAGGACTGTAACTCATTGAATATAACACTAAAAACAACAAAATTATAGTCTAAACTCGTCTAAAAAATCTAAATTACATGTTGGAAAAAAAAATGCACGTCAAACTTAAAAAACTAATATATGCTTGTTTAAAGAATTTCATAGATTACAAAAGTTTAAATTTCTTGCTGAAAAACTAAAATATTTGAGCTTAAACATCTCATATTTGTAGGATTGTAACTCATCGAATATAACACAAAAAAACAACAAAATTATAGTCTAAAATTACATACAAATTCTAAATTACACAATGGAAAAAGCCGCATGTCAATCCGACTTAAATTCATTGAGATATTCTTATTTGAAGAATTTCAGAGATTACAAGTGTTTAAATTTTTTGCTGAAAAGTTGAAATATTTTAGCTTTGATATCTCATCTTTGAAGGATTTTAATTCATCGAATATAATACCAAAAAAACAAAATTATAGTCTACAATCATCTAAAAAATCTAAGTTACACGTTGGAAAAAACTGTATGTCAATACAACTTCAAAAGAATGAGATGTGCTTGTTTAAATAATTTCACAAAATATAAAATTTTAAATTTCTTGCTGAAAAGCTGAAATATGTCAGCTTTTATATCATCTTTGACGGATTGTAACTCATCGAATGAAACACTAAAATTGACGAAATTATAGTCTAAAATCATCTACACACTCTAAGTTACACGTTAGAAAAAACCACATGTCAATCTGACTTAAAACGAATGAGATATGATTGTTTAACGAATTTCACAGAATACAAAAGTTTAAATTTCTTGCTGAAAAGCAGAAATATTTCAACTTTGATATCTCATCTTTGACGGATTGTAATTCATCGAATATAATACCAAAAACAACAAAATTATAGTCATCATCTAAAAACTCTAAGTTACACATTGGAAAATTTTCATGTCAATCCGACTTAAAACGAATGAGATACGCTTGTTTAAAGAATTTCAGAAAATACAAAAGTTTAAATTTCTTGCAGAAAAGCTAGAATATTCCAACTTTGATATCTCATCTTTGAAGGATTGAAACTCATAGAATATAACACCAAAAACAACAAAATTACATTCTAAAATCATCTATAAACTCTAAATTACACGTTACAAAAAACTGCATATTAATACGACGTAAAATGAATGGGATATGTTTGTTTATGGAATTTCACAGAATACAAAAGTTTAAATTTCTTGTTGAAAAGCATAAATATTTCAGCTTTTATATCTCATCTTTGAATGATTGTAACTCATCGAATATAACACCAAAAACAAGAAAATTATAGTCTAAAATTATCTAAAAACTCCTAATTACACGTTGGAAAAAACTGCATATCAATCCGACTTAAAATGAATGAGATATGCTTGTTTAAAAATTGTACATAATACAATTTAAAAAAAAAATAATAAGCCGATCCAAAACCGGTTTTTACGCAGCAGCAGCTGGACCGGATCGGTTTTGCTCAAATCCTAGAACCAAGAACCGGCTCGGGGTCCAAAAAATGGTCCTGTTTGTTCTGGTCCGGTCCATAGGTCCAAATGCTCACCCCTACCCTGGAGCCACCAAGATGTATCGGGATCTGCGATTCAGTTATGGGTGGCCACGCATGAAGAGGGAGAGATAGCCTGGTAGGGATGAAAGTGGGTCTAAACCCAAACCAGATGGACCCTGACCCGAAAAACTTGGAACCGGTTATCAAGATTTTGTAGAACCAAAAACCGGACCGATATATAGGGACTGGTTCCGGGTAAAGTAGGTCTAGAACCGGAAAACCCGAAAACATCAAAGTGGGTAGGTTGGAGCCGGATAAAGTGGGTTTAGAACCAGAAAACCCAAAAAACCCAGAATTTTTTGGTAATTATTTACTACTTAGTGGGTTGGACTTTAAAAAATTTCATATTAACATCCCGACTTCGGGGGACTGTCAGTCATTGAATATGAAACCAAAATTGACAAAATTATAGTCTAAAATCATGTATAAACTCTAAAATACACTATGGAGAAAACCACATGTCAATCTAAATTTATACGAATGAGATATGCATGTGTTAACATTGTCATATAATTCAAAGTGCAAAAATAAATAGCTGAAAGGTTGAAATTTTCAGCTTTGATATCCCGACTTTGGGGGGGCTGTAAGTCCTTGAATATTAAACCAAAAATGACAAAATTAAAGTCTAAAATCATGTACAAACTCTAAACTACAAGTTAGAAAAAACCTCGTGTCAATCCGACTTCAAACGAATTAGATATGCATGTTTTAAAAACTTTCACAGAATATAAAAAAGTTGAAAAACTAAAAACTTCCAGCTTTGATATCTCAACTTTGGGGGACTGTAAGTCAATGAATATAAAACTAAAAATGACAAACTTATAGTCTAAAATCATGTACAAACTCTAAACTATACGTTGGAAAAAACTGTATGTCAATACAACTTGAAAAAAATGAGATATGCATATTTTAAACGTTTCACAAAAACCAGTTCCGGTTCCTAACACCGGTTCTGGTTCTTTGACCCGGTTTGCCAGGACCCGATGGACCCAAACGCGGATTACCTAGAACCCAAATAAAGCCATTTTTTAATCCCAGAACCAGAGCCGATTCTATATATTCCGGTTCCGGTACTATTTTCCGGTTGTAAATCTCATCCCTATAGCCTGGTACATCGAGAGGTTCTTGACTTTTTGTATGGTCAAATCCGAGCACCAGAGGCCACATGGAAATCGGTAGCCATTGGAGGTTATCATGTGGAAATGGAAACATATTACTATGGATTTCATCACCAAGTTACCTCAGGCGACTAAGGGCTTCGATGCAATATTGGTTATAGTGGACCGTCTTACCAAGCTCTCCCACTTTCTAGCCATTCAAGAGAGCTTTTTGGCCTATAATTAGGCCAATTTATATGTAAATGAGATTTTTTTCTTGGCATGGTATTCAAGTCTACATCGTATCCAATCGAGATGTTTGGTTCACATCTTGTTTTTGGCAGAAGTTCCACCAGGAACTGGGTACGAGGTTGCATCTTAGCACTGCTTATCATCCGCAGACTGAAGGCTAGAATGAATGGACCATTTAGACACTTGAGGACATGTTGAGAGCTTGTTTCATAGATTCTGATGGAATTTGGGACTCCTACCTTCCTTTAGCTAAGTTTTCTAATAACAATGTTATCACTCCAATGTCGGTGTGTCGCCATTCAATCTTCTCTATGAGAGGAAGCGTCATACCCCAATATGCTATGGAGAGGTCGATCACAGGGTTATGGGAAGGATTAAAGTAGTCTTCAGATGCCATAGCTTATTTAGCAGATCAGGTAGAGGTTGCCGACAGCTCAAACTCGACAAAAGATTTATGCCAACAAGCATCGATCCGAGTTAGATTTCCAGGTTGGAAACATGGTTTTGCTAAAAGTATCAACCTGGAAGGGTGTAATACGCTTCAGGAAGAGGTGAAAATTGGGGCCCTGATATATTGCGCCATTTCAAGTGATTGACAGGGTTGGCAAGGTAGCATACAGATTGGATTTTCCTGACTAGCTCAGTCAGATTCATAACACCTTCCATGTTTCACAACTTTAGAAGTATATGGTTAATGATGCAGTGGTTTTTCCTTTGGATGATATTTAGGTTGATCATCGCCTGAACTAGGTTAAGAGGCCAGTGACAATCTTGAATCAGAAGACGAAGGCCTTGCGGAACAAGGTGGTGTCCTTGGTAAAGGTTTAGTGGCAGCATCGGAAAGGATCTGAGTGGACTTGGGAACCCGAGGCAGAGATACAGGAGCATTATCCTAAGTTGTTCACATCAGCGGACTTCAAGGACAAAGTCTAGTTCGAGTGGGGGAGAATTGTAAAATCCGGTCCAGGTATTAATCAACTTTTACGTATATATCTTTATGATGGGTTTTGGTCCTAATAACATCTTATGTGCTCATACAAACCCTAATGCTTGGATCTAGGTTTCTCTATTGTACATGCAAGTTATCCAAGACTATAAACCCTAATTCTAGCATACAAGTAATCATATTAACATGAGAATGGGTTTAAGATGTTACCTTGATTGTTATGTAGTAATAAAAATCCCAAATCTCCTTGTATTAACTTTAGAAAACTTAGAGTCACAATTGTCACTCCTCTAATGGTTCACAAACACCATAAGCAAGAGGATGAATAGGAGATAGGATGGAGGCTGCCCAAAAACGTCTACAAACCCTAGAGGAGTCTTGTCCACGTTTTTGAGGCATAAGGGATCTATATATAGGAGGCTATCATGGTTATCTAACAAGGAAACCCTAATTTGGATGCTTAAGCCCTAAGCAACCCATGGACTCCTTTAATTAAGGGCCTTGGACGATTTCTTATGGACTTCCCCATAGAATTCATCCACTCCTTCATATAAGGCAATCCATGGCCCAAATTGCAATTATCCTATAATTACAATTCCAGTCCCTTAAGTTTAATTAATCTCTTTTAGTCACAAAACTAATTACCAATTAATTATTGACTAATATTAATTAAACAATATGATTTCTCCTTTAATATATTATTCTCATAATATATTAATAAATCATATTTAATCCTTTCTCGCCATAATTCATCCTATCAAGTTGCTTTGGTGAAGGCAACCCAAAAGGACCATGCACCATCGGGTCAAGTACATACCAAAATAGTAATGGACTTAGACACTAATCCAACAGTCTCCCACTTGGATAAGTCTAATAACTATTATGCGTATGACTTCAGATCCTGATTTGCAATCGTAGCTTTCCAAAGCCGATGTCAACTCTGATCCTATCAGATACGCGTGTTCTTTAGATAAGGGATCATATATTCCTCCATTCTAGATATCATATGAGACATGATTTCGAATCATTCTCTTTGTACTATATCTTGATTTCCGATTTATGACGACTGACTAATTGAACAAATCAAATTAGCCCTAGCCCGGCCGAGCATTTACGTTTGTCATCACTAAATCATCGAGGGGCCCAAAGATATCGCTTTTATCCTACTTTGGATAAAAGGAACGGATAAACTTCGATACAATGCTTGCTTGCACTCACTCACCGAATCACACACAACAATATGTTTTATAACACCAAGTTACTAGTGTGTTTACATATTATCAATGTGCAACCGATTTGCAAGATACAACTCACACATCTCGGTTTCAAGAATATAAGATGTTATCGTCTCACCAATCACTCGTGACACAATCCATGGAGTGATCCAAGTGAGCATGGGTTTGATCCAATGCTCAAATCATATTCATAAGTACTCATGAACGTTGCAGCAAACATTTGCTTATGTCTAATACACTTTAGACAATCTACAAACCAATTCATGACAGTCTTCATTCATACTTACTTCCAACATATGAACGACTGTGGCCCGTTCGAATAATTTGACTGTTCTTAACCAATTAAAATATTCAGGAAGTCAAAACATGCAAATGTGAAACACAAGAATAATACTAATCCCATATGGCCTCAAACCTTTGAGTATAAATAAAACACATTTTATTTATCACCATATCGATTACTCATTATTTGTCGTTTCGGGTAATCAACTTCTTACTTGAATTACTACACTTGTCCCATGCTCTTAGCATGCACACAATGTTTACCTATGGTTCTTACTTTTGTGAAATAGATCAAATTGAACACATTTCCAACCATTCTCATTTCACAACTCCAAATTCTTTTTCATAAGTGTAAGAATATCAAATACTTGTCACTTATAGAATATGCTAGATTCTAACACTTTATGCAATGATTCTTTTGTAATGTCACTGCACCAACGTCACAAAGACTATTGCCAATGATATTACAAAGTTCTCTATTGGAGATTGTTACAAGAAAATTCCTCAGATATGATGTCTCTCACTCAAATTACATTCCTTTGAACATCCTTTTGCATAAAAGTTTCTAATCTAGACATAGATTTTTCAATATTCAATTCCCAATATGGATACGCTTCCATATTTTCCATATGACAACTTATTCTTAATAGAATCTTATCTATTCGTAATAATGTTGATATTGTCCATCCGATATGGAAACATTTCCATATTTTCCATATGACAACTTATTCTTAATAGAATCTTTTCTATTCATAATAATGTCGATATGGTCCATCCAATACCATGCTTCCAACTACTCACAAGCGACCAATCCTCGTCGAACTTTGGATTGTCCTTTGATAGTTTTTTAATTATTTTAGTCAAAACCGATTCTAGTCCCTTTTCCCTCTAAATGCGCTAGACATTTGGAAAATTTTAGAATGGTCAAACATTAAATCATTTGCAATCGATCCTATACCCGAAGCGTATGGGATACGACACACAATGTTTTATTTGCTATGTTCTCAAAATTCGAATTGTGAAGAGGAATGACGTAATCATAATTGAAATTTTAAGAACACACTATGTACCTTTGGCAAAATTTATTAACATTTCTCAACCTAATCCTTTAGATTTGAAATGAAGCATAATATTCTCTCCCTTAATTATAGCAAAACAACTTTACAAACCTTACGACTTTGCAAGGTATAACTCTAGTTTTCTATAATTAATATTTCCAACTTGCAATACGTGCCTTAATAAGCATACAATCATAACATTTATGCTCCCACTATCATGATGATTATTATAAACATAACACTTATGCTCCCACTAGCTTCGACATGTATTCAGAAACATCTTAACTTTCAGAAAAACAATGCTAATTGAATTTCTTAAGTTCATGTTTCTAATACTTAGTGCTTTGATAATCTTTTATCAAGGCTTCTTGAAGTTATACACCTTTGCCTTCGATAGTTCATATGTGTGTCTAAACACTTAAGACGAATTTCCAAACCTCACAATTCAAATTATGGAAAGGGATATCGTAACCATAGTCGAATTCGAGAATGCAATTTTACAATCACTATTTTTTTTAAATCTTTCTTAGTGAAAGCATTTCCTCACAATCATTTTCATGAAGGAGGAAATCTTATGACACTTATATTTAAACGGTGTATTTGTTCCTATCCATGTAAATTTGTTAAAACCAAAGTTTATGACAAATTCAAACTCATATGGATTGAACTTTCTTAATCTTGATTTCTTGCCTTATGGCAGCACAGCTGCCCACCATGTCTTCCAAGTAGTTAAGCAGCTCACCTTTTCTTATCAATGTACTTTCCATTGATCAAGGTCCTTGCCTTTTATGCATTCAAATGAGAACTCATAGGACTCACATGCATAATTAACTCGATTGGATTGGCACAGAAACAAAATAATGTCAACACGATAGGTTGTAAATCTCAACTCGTGTGCTAGTGATGATCAATAAGGTTTATTTGATTTGTTCTTGAAACCTTTCAAGACCATTAAGACTCCCACTGACTCCTTGACATATAAGATTCTCTTGTCAAAACATTTCTTGACAAACAAATATTCAAGAGTTAGTGTAGCTTTTATCAAAAACTCTTCATAAATTGGTCCTAGTTGGTCTTTGTCTTATCCAAGACATCACAACTTTCCACATTTGATGAATGTTACAAACCTTCTTAATACTTTTCACTAAATGTCACAATCTTAACTTTAAGACTTGTTATTGGAATAAAGTATGATTGATTTCTTGATTTAACCATTTCTTTAATTCTTGATTCCTCTTCTTAGTCATACAATTTTGCTAAGACTCACTTAGAGGATCAATTGAGATATGGTTCTTAATCATTAAGACCTATCATAAAGCATAAAAGCTACTCTCCCTTCTTCTTAGAATGGAGAAACTTTTATCTTTCTGCCTACTTGATTCTTCTTATTCGTTCTGCTATTGATTTAAACTTTTTCAATGAATTCAGAATTACACTTAATCTTGTAAGTATAATCATATTTACTAAACCTTTAGTAAATTATGATGAATATTTTGTTATTCTTATGGTGGACTTGATCAACACGCAACTTTGTGTACTCGATCTCCTAGTCCTTCACTTGACACTTTGTCAATGAATTAGTCTAAATTCCAAATATGGAATTTCTCATTCATCGTGCAACTAACTTGCATGATTCCAAGTTTCTGTCCAATTGAAACTTGGGCAATGAGAAACTCTCCCTATTTGGTAAATTCTCGACTTTCCATAAATAACATAATAAGAACCAAATCCATTATTGTTAATAATAGAAACATTTTAACATCAATTTTTCATACACGCCATTGTAAGGATAATATAAATAATATAAAAATCAAAATTTATTTTATTGCGGAAAAATTTGTCCTTACAATGCAACTCATTGAAAAACTTATGCTAATACATCTTTCTTAGCAATCTAATTCTAACTATAAGTAGTAGCTCAAGAATTTAATCTTCAAGTAATGCGACCGAAATCAATTTCTTCACGGTTAGATTCTGCTCACTTCTTCCCTTAAGCTTCCTTTCTTTTCTTCGATCCTACAAAACATCAATTGCAATCTTATCACATTATGTATTAAGAATCTAGAATAGAAGCTTAAAAGAGTTAGTTAATGGATTTTACCTATATTAGATCCATACATTTCGACTCTCCCATCTCTTAGATTTCTTAGGTAAATGGGGCAGCTTCGTCTCTAATGCCCTTTCTCTTGGCAATAAAAGCAGATTGACTCTTTTGGAACAGGACATGGAACTACTTCAGACATTACTTTTTTCTCTTATGATCAAACTTTTTGATCATCGCAAGTCTTTCGTTGCCATTGTCTATATCCATAGAGGTCTTGAAGGCAGATTCACCAATCAACTTTGCTTTTCTATTGCGCCAAACCATTGCTGATTCAGCAGCAATAAGCATATAGGTGAGATCTATAAGGGTCACGTCGTGGTTCATCATATAGTACTCTTTTACGAACTCACTATACGAGTTAGGAAGTGACTAAAGAACCCAATCAACAACCATTTCCTCACAGACAACGGATCCCAACATTCTTAACCTATCAATGTGTGACTTCATCCCTAGGACGTGTGCACACACCGGCTTTCCTTCTTTATGTTTACTTGCCAAAAGGGCTTGAGTGATCTTGAACTTTTCAAGCCTTTGAACTTGTGGGTTAGGGAGAATAATTGGAGGAGGTGAAGGAAGTGAAGCATGATTTCTTGTTCCTCGATCGAATCGTGGAATATCATCTTCATGTGGAAAGATTGCTCCACAGGATTTGGGAAGACCATAGTTGTCGAACTTTGACATCTACAAAACGGGAGAAAACAAATTCAAGTTAGTTGATTTATTGAGTCCTTAGTAAATCACCCAAATGAGATACTAAGACTAGGACCCAACACAATATTCTACAACTCGGGAGAGGGATGTCGTAACCCTAATTGCAGAACATTGAAGGTAAGTGAATGACGATTCACTAATTTCCACCATGAAAAACGAAAAAGAAATATAAGTTTTAAATCTATGAAAACTCCTAGATCCTATGAGATTCATTGAACATTTCAATGGCATGTTTAAATCTAGATATGCCCCTCTAGTTTGTGATTGGGATGCCGAGGATCACATAGCGGGTGTGAATAACCATGCAAACTTACATGGTGCCCTCACATGTTACAGTCACCTATTTGATGTGCCGGTAAACCACACACGCTCCACCGAACTATGACAAACATTGAGTCACCCTTTGCTACCTTTGCTTAGAACCATTTAGTGTGCCGGTAAACCACACACGCTCCACTAACGTCTTCGCAAGGGCACAAAGTGTAATTTCATGGAGTTGCATAATTTCACTTTTGCCTAAGTAACTAAGATTGGGAATTTTATAAAAAAACATTTAGTTACTTTTATACTTTATCATACTTATAATGAAAGGTTTTGTCCTATCCTACCCGTTCGGCTAACGACCCTCCACTAGTCAAGAGTGCAGTGGGTAAGAGTGGATACCCATTCAATCGCCATTTTATAGGCAATTTCCTTACACACCCCTTATAGACCAGCTTCGTGAATGAGGCCTACTAACGGTAAGACTGACTTTTACTCATACATATATATATATATATATATATATATATATATATATATATATATATATATATATATATATATAATGTTAGACTTTTAATGTTATATATAGTACAGGGTGTATTTTATACTTTCAAAATACTAGGTGGTCTAATTTAACAATTATACTTTTAATTCAATTAAATTGTAACCCTAAACTTTTATGGATTTATTAAACCTCTTTTAATTATACACCTTAATTAATTAATAAAACCATAAGGGTGTGATTTGAACTTTTTCAAAACAATACTAGAGTTTTAGAATTTAACATTCCTAATTAAACTTTTAATTAACTTTTAAATTCCAAAACTTGAGGGAAAGTTTTGAAACATTTCAAGACATTAGGGTTTAGAATTTAAATATACATCGAATTAAACTATTAATCAAAATTTAAATTCCAAAACTTGAGGGCAAGTTTTGAAACCTTTTTCAAAACATTAGTGTTTCAACTATTTAAATTTCAAAACAACAAAACTTTTGGGTTCAAATTTAAACTATAAAACCTAAGGGGAAAATATGAAACTTTTCATAACCACAAGGATCAAATAAAAAATAATCTAAATTAACAATTAATCACATAATTATCCATATTTGATTTATTTAATGATTTCTTGCAAAACAATTTATCAATTTAGTCAAAATAATTAAACAATTATCACACAAGGAAACAATTATCTTATTAATTGATAAATATCTTCAATTAGATCAATAATATAGTCAAATATATCATAAAATCGGATTTATATTGATCTAACATGATAAGGTAACTATCCATAAGCAAAAACAGCAAGAAATCGCGAAGATATCCCCATCTGACGAGTTGACTCGACGAGTCAGGCTTAGACTCGTCGAGTCTGCATGGACTCGGCGAGTTCAGCTATGGACTCGGCAATTCCAGCCTCCAGAAACCCAAAAATCGAATTTTTGAACATGTAATGCATCAATACAATTGAAACCAGTCTAGGCTCTGATACCACTGATGGGTTTTGGTCCTAAGAACATCCTATGTGCTCATACAAACCCTAATGCTTGGATCTAGGTTTCTCTATTGTACATACAAGTTATCCAAGACTATAAACCATAATTCTAGCATACAAGTAATCATATTAACATGAGAATGGGTTTAAGATGTTACCTTGATTGTTATGTAGTAATAACAATCCCAAATCTCCTTGTATTGACTATAGAAAGCTTAGAGTCACAATTGTCACTCCTCTAATGGTTCACAAACACCATAAGCAAGAGGATGAATAGGAGAGAGGATGGAGGCTGCCCAAAAACATCTACAAACCCTAGAGGAGTCTTGTCCACGTTTTTGAGGCATAAGGGATCTATATATAGGAGGCTATTAGGGTTATCTAACAAGGAAACCCTAATTTGGATGCTTAAGCCCTAAGCAACCCATGGACTCCTTTAATTAAGGGCCTTGGACGATTTCTTATGGACTTCCCCATAGAATTCGTCCACTCCTTCATATAAGGCAATCCATGGCCCAAATTGCAATTATCCTATAATTATAATTTCAGTCCCTTAAGTTTCATTAATCTCTTTTAGTCACAAAACTAATTACCAATTAATTATTAACTAATATTAATTAAACAATATGATTTCTCCTTTAATATATTATTCTCATAATATATTAATAAATCATATTTAATCCTTTCTCTCCATAATCCATCCTATCAAGTTGCTTTGGTGAAGGCAACCCAAAAGGACCATGCACTATCGGGTCAAGTACATACCAAAATAGTTATGGACTTAGACACTAATCCAACACTTTATTGGAATGGCTAAAGCATGGTGGAGTATCACCACAAACATGGCAGAGCATTTTGTATCATGGGTTTTTGATGACCACCATAGTGTGTCGACCTATAGCCACAACGTGGTGGTGATTAAATGAGAAACCCTAATCTTCGGGGTTTCCCTATTTAAGGGAATGGGATGGCTAGGTTTTCTCACCCTCAGCCTCCATCAGACTCTCTTAGCCTCCAAGAAAACCCTAACCTCCAACTTGCCTTTTGAGCCTTTGGTGTTGATTTTTAGGTATTAAAGGGAGAGTAAGGTGATATTTGGTCTTGGATTCAATAAGAGAATCTTCTCATCTTCTTGTCGGGCATCTTCTGGACTTTTGTAAGTCCTCAATTTCCATGCTTTTTAGTTCTTTATGCATAGATCAAATCTAGGTTTCTAAGCCTTATTCTTCGGAGTTGTGTACTGTTCAACAATCATTTCAGACTGAGACATGAGTTTTCCTCATTGTACTTGTGGGTCAAAGGCACCAAGGTTGGCCCAATGGATTGGATATCTTGGTATATTGATAGGTTTTATGTAGAGTATACGGTAGATCTGTTTGATTACCTAATGATTACTGATATGCATTAGACTGGTAGAACTGTATGATTACCTATATTACTAGATATGTGTTAGACTTGTAGATGTTTAGGACTACCTGTATTTTCTAGCTATTTATCGTTATGAAATATGTTGATATGTTACGGTCGGTTGGGTTGAGGCGATCATGCTTTGTGCTGAAAGCCAAGATACCCAAGGCAGTCCGAATAGAATAAAGATCTGCAAGGCGGTCCAGTCAGGCAAAAAGATAGAAGAGCAGTCCAGATAGAATGTAGGCCCGACACAGCAGTCGAGTCATGCTGAAGGCTCTGGGAGCGGTCCAGATAGGTTGTAGGCCTAGTACGGTGGTCCATTCAGGATGTAGGCTCATTTATGCATGTTGTTATTTGTATGGTTGTGTGTGGTACTTTGGGGGGAACTCACTAAGCTTTGGCTTATGGTTTAAGTTTATGTTTCAAGTACTTCATATGATCGGGGCAAGGCTAAGGCGTGATCATGCCCATCTTCTTGTTTTTATGATATTGGATCTTGGGGCACTCTGATTATGATTATACTTTTGAAACAATGGGTTTTTTAAACACTTTATAGTTAATGGGTTGTTTTTGAAAAATTCAAATATGATTTTTTGGATGTTACAAAGGTCATCGGTGTTACCACTTCTCGATCCTTATGGGGTGCACTGGAAGCCACGTACATCCACTTTTCTTCTGAAAGGGCCCAAAACCTCAAGGATTCTCTCCGAAAATTAAGAAAATATTCTCTCTCTCTCTCTTTCCATTTTTTAGTATGGTAGGAAATTCAGTTATCTTTATGATCAACTAACTACGATTTGATCATTTTATCTTCGATGATGACAAGACCCATTAGATCCTGCATGGATTAGGACCAGGTTTTTGAGACTTTCTCAACAGCCCACAGAGTCGTTCTACCTTGTCCTCTTTATCATGACTTGCTAGCCTTTGTGAGACGTCATAAATTGTTCATTGCATCCTTACACAGACCATCATTGTCTACTGTTGCCTTCAATACCACTCATCATCCTACTAATCACTCATCTTCTTCCCGTGGACGTAGTAAGTCTAGACGTTTTTCTGGTGGTCGTAACCATTCCTCAAGAGGTCATGGTTGAGGCCGGCATCCTCCTCATTTCCAATTATGCAGGCATGATGGTCCTTATGCTAATATATGTCCCGACTTACCAAATTATGATTGCTAATCCTCTTATTCCATAGTGAATCTTACCCACTACAAGAAAAAGACCCTTTTACGACGCGCAAACAATGACACTCACTGATTTACGTTACGCAAAATAGAGTAACATTAAAAAAGTATCGTCTCTTCAAAAAAATTAAGGATTTATGTCACGCATTATTGCATGCCCTTAAATTAGTGTCTAAACGAAAAAGAAAACACGGAGGGCACCTATAATAAAGTGTGTGTCGTCTAAAGATGTCGCTTTATAAATTTTAATGGAACGCGCGTTCCATCCGGGGGAAAATGAAATCCTAAAAAATTAAAAACCCCACATCTTTTTCTTATTTCCCTCTTGCCCAGATCATCAACGCACCTTCCTTTCCCTCTTGTCTCTCTCGGTCGCTACCTAGGGTTATGAAAGCTTGAATCGATCGACTGAGGTAACCAAAGGTCAAGCGAACCAGGAAAGGGTTTTCATTGAAATCTAGTGTTACTCTTTGAAATCGAATCCAATCCTACCTTCTCCCCATCCTTCTTGTCTCTATCAGTTGCTACCTAGGGTTTTTCGTGAAAGCTTGAATCGGTCGACTAGGGTAACTAAAGGGTAAGTGAACCGGGAAAGGGAAGCAATAAATCCAACACTCACTCTCAAATCGATTCTACTGGACAAGGTTTCAATTTGGGGCTCTCTACACTCTTATCGATTCTACTTTCATTCAAGCTTACATCAATTTTTTTGGTATACAGTAACCGAAGCTTACATTCTCATCGATTCCACTTTCTCTCTCTAAACAAAAATATCTCATATTCTCTAAAAGCCCTAAACCAGCCACTGCCGACTATCACCTCCACCATTTTTGACGTCGTCCTACTTCCTAGATGGTATGTGTGTGTGCGCGGCAAGACTGAACAGAAAATGGGAAAGAAAAGAAAAAACGAGCAGAAAGAGAGAGAAGAGAGTTTAAGGCCGAGAGGAGGATGCATCGGAGATGTGGTACTGTTCTTAACGTCTTTTCAAAATACATTAACCTTATTATGGGCTTGAAGGAAAAGATGATCATTTCCTCTGTTTTGCAGTTCTAGATGGTATGGGTTCGCCTTGATATGGTTTAGAGAAGTGTACGTCATCTCTGAAGATCACAATCATCCATACCTTATTTTGAATTTCTCTCTCTCTCTCTCTCTCTCTCTCTCTCTCTAAACATTTCCTCTCTTCATTCTTTCTAAAACCCTAGCCTATCATCACCGTAGAGGAATTTTCATGTTGTTTTCCACCATCTGTGTTGGACGAGACCAGTTTTCACTTGACCAAGCTTTGAATTGGAAAAAAAAAGAGTTGTGGTCAAACTTGGTTGTTGGTTCCATTGAAAAGATTAAGTCGGAGGTTGTCCAAAAATTTGAAGGTATTGTTGTTGAACTTATGGAAGGGGGGCTAATGGCGAAAAAGCAGCAGGAGCTGAGAAGATGCTTCCTATTATTCTGGATTCTGTCCATTTTAAAGGTGGAACATTACTGTTGCTTGCATATGAGGACAATGAGCCCAGGTAAATCTAAAGATGTGAATGCCCTTCTGTTAGTCGTAAGTCTTAAGCTTATGTGGGTTTTTTTGGGTTTTTTCATATTATTCTGAATGGCACACCCGCGAATGGAACCAATTAATTTTACCCGTCACAATTGATTGATGTTGGTTGTTTATGTCACCAAAACCTAAAGCAATTAATTTTAGTTTTATAAATATATAGGTTTTCATGCACCTGGCGTGTGTCAGGAAGCATAGTCTGTATGATTTTTAAAACTTGGTTATGGGTTTCATATATAGGCGTAACCCTTAGCAGTTAGCATATACCTTTCACAATGGTAACATGGAATTTGCAGGTGTTGCAAAGGTTATCCTGAAAAAGGGAAAACATAATTGTTTCGTGATGGAAGCCCAATGGTTGACAGCGGTGCATTTGATAGAATTATTGGTAGACCACTCCCAAAAACTGGTGAAGTTGTGCTGGTGGCTGACGGGACACAAAAGCCAATCGGTTGGGGCTTGTACAACTCGTTCTCTATGTTTTGTGTGAGGTTCATGCAGCTAGAGGAGGAAGTATCATGGTATTCTGTCATTACTCAAGTCAAATTAAAAAACTGTTAGATGAATTAAGATTATTTTAATTAATATATGGATGGAATGAATGAATTGAATGGAAAAGAGATCCTTCTTGTGCATTGAATGTGGAAAAGCTGCTTGAAACAAGAATAGATGTAGTCATCAGATTAAGTAAGAGCTTGGGGCTCCCTTCTACCAATATAAATGCATATCGTCTTGTGAATAGTGAAGGAGATAGGTAGCTATTTCCTATTATTTTGAATCTGTTTTTATAGCTATATATGGCTTAATAATTTATCCAAAGTACAAATTGTCAGGCCTTGATTTGGTTGTGATTGCGTCGTCAGCTGCATAGGTTGAGAAGTACAAGCAACATATTAAGAAGTGTATCAGGTAGGTCTTTTGTTTGTTTTGAGACGAACTTGTTAAGCTCTAGCTGTTTGGTTTTTATTTTTTTTACCTTCTTCCAAATTTAACCTAGATTTTCTCAGTATTTTAATATATGCAACGTTTCCTATAGTACTTCTTTGTACTTAAATGCAGTCAATTCTGATTTGTTTGAAGCTAAAACCAACAACTTTTTCTACATTCAGACTCATTTGTGACCAAAAGCAGTATATATTCATAGATTAGATCACTCTCTATAACGTAGCCAAATATGGGATTTCTATTTACCATTGGAAACATAAGCATACACTTGAAAGCAAATTTGTAGCTCTTGTTTATCATCTGGATTCGACGGAGTAATCTTGTAGGGAGTTGTTGACTTTTGGATATCCTTTTACAGGATTATTTGAATATTAAATTCAAGGAAACAGGACATAGCAACATGTATTTTCCACAGGTAGCTATTAAGTTATTGTCTTTTTGTTGATGATTGAATGCACTGAACTAAATAATGGATGTTACTTGCAGATTATTACAAATTTCTCATTTCAATTAAGAAGTTTACTTTCTTACCCTTTACTTTTTTTCCTTTCTTATTTTTTTATTATGTAGAAAAGGGTAAAATCACTTGCATCTGAAGAATTAAGGCAAACTTCCTGCCAAAAAACCTTCCAAGTGAGTCAATGTCAGTCAATATGAAGGACATTCAAGAGTACAGAACCCTAAACCTTGTCCCCTTTTCATATCTTATTTGATATTCTACTTCCTTACCCTTTGTATGGTTTATGGAGAGTCAAATTGAGAGTGACAAAGTATCTTTAGCTCTGGGCTATAGACACTCTGAAGAGTATGAATGGTTGCCACAGTGTTGATCTCATTTATCTTGACTTAATGACTCAAAGGTTCCTACTGAAAACTTGTTCGATGTTTGAAAAAAAAATATAGTTTTTCTTCTATTTGAGTTAATTATTTTTATATATTTATTTATTTATTTATGTGATTTACAGGTTAACACTAAATGATGGTCTAGTCCCGAGTTTTTCCATTTCATATGAATTGAATGATGTAAATATTAATAAGGTAAAACGGTTGTATTTATATATTTGCAAAGGAACATTCAACCATGAAGTTTTTATTGTTTATATAACTTGCATTATTTACATCTTATTTTTTTCATGTAGATTTTTAAAGACGTGGAAGCTTGCACTGCATTTAGATTTGTATTTAATGGTAGAGCAACACAGAAGCATGTTGGTGGGACAAAATTGGCAAAAGAAATTCAAGTAACCATCTTCATACTGGAAACAAAATGAATTTTCATATAAATTTATTATATAATATGTGAATTCAACGTATAGTTTTAGCTCTACTTCTAATTTGTATTTTTGTATAATTTTAGAAAGCGGAAGTAGCCCTATCAAGGGTCATTTTCTAGTGGTTGCTGGCGCTACCCTTTATGCTGTCAACAATGTTAATTACTGAGGTAATCTTCTTGTCTTTTAACATTTTTGGTCAAAAGGCAATTTTTTCATTTAGCTTAATGGATCACTTTTGAGTTATGCACGAGTTCTTTGTGAAAACTGCTGATAGAATTGAACTCATGGCTATGTTGGGTTATTTGGTGCTATTATTAGTGATGAAGATTGAGACAATATTTTTTTGAAATAAAGAATTTAAAAATAAATAAATAAATAAGACTTACAGATCAGAACATATAAAATCAGATTTACATCTTTGATGCAAAAAGATGAATAGAAACTAATTAATCAAAAGGTGGGTTTTGGTTAGCAACAACAATTGTTATTTTCCCTTTTTTCTTGATTAAATAAAATACACTAAAGTAAGTAAGATTTTGTTAATTATTTTTAGGTGGGTTTTGGTTACCACCAACAGTTGGTCCCTGGAATGAGGCCAGTTGGGGGCCCAATGTCAAACTTCTTTCTGCCTGTTGCTGCCAACTGTTTTGAAAACCGGACCAGATCGGCCGGTTCGACCGGCCAGGTTACTGGTTTTTTAGTGCTTGAAAACCGCTTTTACACCAAACCGTTTTAAACCGCCGGTTTTTTATGAACGGCGGTTCAACCGTACTAGTCCAATCCATTGAAAACTACGGTTCGGTGCTTTCAACTCAGTTTAGCGCACTAAACAGCAACCCAACTGATTGGTTATATAAAGTATTAAGTTGGCAAAGGTTTCTTGTCCCACCCGATGTGGGATACCTCCAAGCTTAGACATTAAAGGATATGAGCAATCGTTTTGTATAGTTGAAATTGATGTATGTTTTATCATGCCAACGATGTGGGATAGTATGGGTTCTGCTAAATAAAATACTACTTGTTGATGACAAGTTTTGAACTATCCAACAATGGAAATACTTCAACAAAAGCCAAGCAACTTAACCATCCATCCAAGAAGCTGTTTGTTATATGTTACAAATGAACTTATTTATAACAACTTCATATAAAAATCTACAATAATTAAATCGATATATTAGTTGTTCACTTTAATAGTTCTTATATATATATATATATATATATATATATATATATATATATATATATATATATATATACGGTTCATCCGGTTTTAAGGGCCGGTCCAACCGGTCGAACCATTTGAACCATGAACCGGTAATACGACCGGTTCAATGGCCGGTCCGGTTTTCAAAACATTGTTGTTGCCCAACAAGGTCAACGCCTTAGCGGCACTGGCAGGCGTGGTGCAGGCACTGTTCAACAACCTCTTCTCATGATGCAACAGCAGGTATTTTATACTATTTATTTGTTTATCATTTTTTAAATGGCTAAAAATCAAGAAACAGTAACGTATTTCCATTTGTTTTTGTTAGATGTTTCCAAGAGGACACATGTATTGTTACCCGGGTCGCAATGCACCGGATTCAAATCTCAATGGTGGCATGTTTCCTCGGGATGCAGGTGCAGCAATGGGCCAGCCAATGCCAATTACAGCTTTGGCTTCTTCCCTTGCTAATGCCCCTCCTGAACAGCAAAGGACAGTATGTATGTTATTTTACATTTTCTTAATTATTCGGACTAAAGTTGCAATTTTGTGTAAAGCATAGGGACCAAATATGGAACTTACTCTAATAATTAAATCAGGGTGTTAACATATGATATGTGTTTTAAATGAATGGACAGATGATGGGTGAGAGTTTATATCCACTGGTGGATCAGTTGGAACCTGAGAATGCTGCTAAAGTAACACAGATGATGGGTGAGAGTTTATATCCACTGGTGGATCAGTTGGAACCTGAGAATGCTGCTAAAGTAACAGGAATGCTTTTGGAGATGGATCAAACAGAAGTGTTACATTTGTTGGAGTCACCAGATGCTATGAAAGCAAACGTGTCTGAGGCCATGGATGTGTTGAGGAATGTCAACAACACCACCAACACCATTATATATATATATATATATATATATATATATATATATATCATTTAATAAATCTTTTACACATTTGAATTGAAGTTATTAAATAATAAATATTGTGTATTTTGTTGTCTGCAGTATGATGACACAGTGAAACGAAGAGAGATGGCTAAAAACTCTTTAGAAAGATACACTCATTATTATGAAAGATGGGCTACAAACCAATTCATAAGCTTACATTATTATTGTTATAACTTATAATATCGTTTCTATTTATATAAAAAATCTCTTGACTTTTATACGATGTTTTATAATTTATAAGTTTTAACAGGATAATTATTGTTTTCTGTTCTGCAGTCTAGACAAAAGGCCCTGGCAAATCTTCAGCAAATGCAAAGCACACATGTATGCCATTTTTTATATATTTTATACGTCTTCTAGTTTTTTTTATTAAATCTGTAACAAATAGATTTAATTTTTGTTTTTGTAGCTTGAGAAGCTGAGTGACAAGCAGTGCCAGCCTGAATCACAACTAAAGTTCATCACAGAGGCCTGACTACAGGTGCGCATTTTTTATTAATTGGTGACATGTTCAGGATGATAACATATTTGTTGCGCTTAATTTATGGATTGATAACATTAAAAAAATCACATCTCATAGTATTTTCAAAGTAATGAAAAAGATGAAGACGCTTCAGAGGCTGGAAATGAACTTGTAAGTACCTAATCTACTGGTTTCTCGATCCTTGTAACTTTTTATTCAAACTTTTTACTGATTCTTTTGGAGTTGATTGTAGGTAGGAGTTGTCTCTGATCAGAATTCATTGGAACTTCTGGAGTTAGCAATGTCATCAAACACAGCTGCAACTGTGAAAAGAGCCAAAGAACTGATGGAATTGGGAGTTTACCATATGGTCCTCATGTCTCAAATGGCTACACTTATTATGGACATTGTTGCTGGAACATATCAAGTAATTGAAGCTAGTGCTGACTCATTGTTTGATGGTAGAAGCTGTAAGTTCTTCTCAACTTTTTTCTTTATTATTATATTTTGATTACTATAAACTGAAACTATGGATAGGTAAATGAAACTAGTTGCTAATTCTTGCGTTTAAACTTTTAATATTGTGTTTTTTTCTTTGTTTAAAATTTGTTAAGAGTTTTTTTTAATAGATTGTAGCCTCGGAATCCATACGAGACACTAAAGCAGTTGCAAGTTCTCGGGCTGTTGAAATTGGGCTTGATATTCTAGCACAAACAATCCAGGTGTCACCTAGTTATTAAAGTTATATTTGTAAACATGTATATAAATACAAGGGCATTTCGGTCATTATACCCCTATAAAAGTTTTCAAAAAAGATAGGTAACTATTTGTTGCGCTTAATTTATGGATTGATAACATTAAAAAAATCACATCTCATAGTATTTTCAAATATACATTTATCCTTTTGTCTTACAATTGTTATATTGAATGTTCAAGATGATTTAGATAACATAACTCATTTTCTAATACTAGCAAGAGAACCTATAATCCCAGGAATTGACAAGCCCCATAAGGTAACAAAAAAGATAACTTATTTTATTATATTTTAAATCAAATTATCAAATCATATATAAACTACCCAAACAATATTCAAATTTTATTTTATCGCCTCAATTTTGCAGACGAGCATTGTGTTTACATTAGAAGAAGGCCCTAGGGTCTTGTTCAATGCTTTAGCTGTGTTTGCTCTAAGGGAGATCAACTTATCAAAATTAAGTTATTTTTTTCACCCTTTTATTTAATATTTTTGTGATTGAATGATAAGTCTTAATGAAAGTAATTGACAACCCTTTTTTTATAAATGATGTTGTGATTGTAGGAGAGGTGTTGTGTTTTTCTCTGTTGCTAGGTAATCTTCTCAACAACAGCATTCTACTTAAGCAGGTGAGTAATCAAGATTAAGGGAGACTTGTAATCATGTTTGGCATTCCTTTCCAGTAAGAAACAGAGTTGTATGATTATTTGTTAGTTTTATAGGAATGTATAACCCATGTTAGCAATGTATTATTTTTGTTTAACATTTGTATGACATTATAATTTGTGCAATTTATTTTATTTTTTGAGTATGAAATTTTATTTTATATTATGCAATGGATTGTATTTTTTGTATATGGTATTTTATTTCTATTATGAGAAATTAAATGCAAATTTAATTTAAAAATTAATAAATATATAAATTTATTTTTTTAACATTTAAATTTACGATACACAAAAATGTGTGTCATCTTCATTTATGACATGACCTTTCTTGACAGGGGCTTTCTTGATACGCATTGCGTGTCATTAACACGCGCGTCGTAAGGTTACGACACGCGAATGCGTGTCGTCTTCCTTTATGACAGGGCCTTCCTTGATACGCATTGCGTGTCGTAATTGCGCGTCGTAAATGAGCATCGTAAATGCACGTCGTCACTCTTTTTGACAGGGCCTTTCTTGACGCGCATTTGCGCGTCATCTGAGCCTTTTACAACGCGCAATGAGTGTCGTAAAAGGGTGTTTTTCTAGTAGTGACCCATGCCTTTCAATCAGATTATTGCTTAACAAATTTCACACCTGATTGGTATGTAGACTCGAGTGCTACAACCTATATGGCTCCTTTACTGGTTCATGTGGACTCTTCCACACCCTATCATGGTCCATACATGTTGCCTTCGATAATCGTACTATTCATCCAGTCTTTTGAGTTGGAACTACATCACTTTCTTCTAGATTGCCTTTGTGTTATGTTCTTTCCGTATCACATCTCAAAAAGAATCTACTTTCTGTGAGTAAACTTACCAGTGACTTACTGGTTGATGTCATTTTTCTCGTTATTACTTTGCTATTTAGGACACCCAAACCAATGAAATATTGGAAAAAGGAAAAAATAAGGATGGGGTTTACATCTTAAGTTATGAGCATCAAGCTTTATTAGATTCTAGTATTCCTTCTTCCAAAGCATTGTTCAAGACATGGCATCAATGTTTGGCTCATGTAGAATTTGAGATTATTTCTCATTTAAATAAAAACTATTGTTTAGTTGTTACTTCACTTTTACCTAAACCTGTGATTTGTTCTTCATGTCAACTTTCTAAACAACATCGTTTACCTTTCAATTTAAATGAAAAGAGTTCTTTGCAAGTTCTTGATTTGGTTCATTGTGATTTATGGGGGCCCGCCCTGATAACCTCTACGAAAGGATTTAGTTACGATGCCATTTTTATAGATGATTTCTCTCATTTCACATGGTTTTATCCTTTAAGGTCCAAATCTGAATTTTTTTGGGATATTAAAAATTTTCCTTGTGTTTGTTCAAATGCAATTGTCTTGCAAACAAAAAGTTTTTCAAAGTGATAGTGGTACCGAATTTTTTAATCATCAAGTCAATCAACTCCTCTTAGAAAATGGTACTCACCACCAACTATTTTTGTCCTTACACCTTGCAACAAAATGGTCGTGCTAAGAGAAAGCATCGCAATATAACTGAAACTGGCTTAACGCTTTTGTTTGGTGCAAATGTTCCTGTTAAATTTTAGTTGGATGTTTTTTCTCTACCGCCAACATCGTCAATCGTTTTCCAAGTCTAGTCTTAGCCAATAAATCTCTGTTCAAGCTTTTAAATCACTCCACTCCAAACTACACTAATTTTCATGTATTTGGCTAACAAGTTTTCCTATACTTGAGGCTGTATTCATCTCATAAGCTTGAACCAAGAAGTATTGAATGTATTTTTATTGGATGTAGTTCTCACCATAAAGGTTACAAGTGTTTAGATCTGATAACAAGTCATGTGTACATCATTTGTCATTCCGGATTTGATGAAGAAAATTTTCCATTTTCTGGCAAGGCTCCAGATATTAGAGTTGGCAATGGGTCAACCTGGGTTGGGTTCGAGTTCAACCCATTTATTAATTGGGTTGAAAATATCAACCCAACCCAACCTGATTATTTAAATGTGTTGATATTTCTAACCCAACCCAAACTTATAGATAAATGGGTTGTCACTGGGTTGACCCATTTATGTAGTTCTCGATCCAACATATTAAATAAATAAGTTAAATTTGGTTTACTTATTTAAAATATAAAAAATTAAATACAATAACTAAATGTTATACTATATAAATCAGTTTCAAACATAAATAAAATTTCAATCATAGTTTACAAATTTGAATAAATCGATCAAAAAACATAAATAATATTCAATTTTAATGGGATTTTGGAGAGTGGTTAGTATTTTCGGCGATAAGAAAAAAATATGGGAATTAAGATTACATTCTTTTAAAACAAAATAATAATACAACATTTTAATTTATAAATTAATACTTCGATTAATACATGATAATATTCAAATAAATATTAAATTAAGCATGTATTAAAGTTAAATGGGTTGGTAGGTTGAAAACGGGTTGACAATTTTTACCCAACCCAACCTATTTAATTCAATGAGTTAGATGGGTTGACCCATTTAACTTAAATGGGTTGAAAATCTCAACCAAACTCGCTAATTTTGGGTTGGGTTCGGGTTAGGTTGGTGGTTTTGGTCGATTTTTGCCAGTTGTACCAGATATTGATCTGGCAAAATTGTTTCTGGTCGAATATAGTGATGGAACACCACAACCCACATAACCTTCAACCCTACCATCTAAATTGTTTCCTAATTACCCCAATAATCCATGTATTACATGCTTCGTCCCATTTGACAAAACCACCTTGCCATCTCCAACACCCAACCCCTTGGCGACTCCTTCTGTTGAGTTTAATGCTTCTGCTCCTATTATTGAGTCTGATGCTTCTTTTGTAGGACCAAACACATCTCTTATGGGTCAAACCATTTCATCACCAACACCACCAATTGTTCAGGCTAGTGACCCCTTCTAACACCTCTTCACAACATCCAATGACAGCTGGTGGTAAAGAAGGTATAGTCAAACCCAAGTATATATTTAATCATCTCTCAGTAACCACAAATGGATTGAATTTAGCCTTATTTGCAGAAAACATTCCTAAAGGGTTTAAATTTTCTTTAATCCACCAAAACTTGAAGGATGCTATGTAAGATGAAATATTGATTCGTCATCAAAATAAAACATGGACACTCGTTCCAAGGCCGAAAGGCTTAAATGTGGTTGGCTCCAAATGGGTATTTCGAACCAAATTTCATTCCGATGGATCTAATGATCGTCATATGGATAGTAGTTGTTGTAGAGGCCAACAAATATAAACACCCTAAATATTATACACTAAGTAGTGTATAGTGGTAAGGGGATCATATCCATGAGAATTGGTTTAATTTTATAAATCTATGATTATCTTGTATACAAAAACTTATATAATGACAATAAGATAAAAATAGGGGGATTAGTGTTTAGCGATTTTCAAGAAACTAAGTTTACAATAAGGTTTGGAAAATATAAATAAACAAGTAGAAGATTTGATTTTAAATCAGTGATATACATATGGTTGACATTGGACTTTCATTTCGTGAGCATTTGGTTAAAAAATAATCATCGGAATACCAAAATGCAATACTTGTGTTTACAATCTAACTTGGCTATAGAAATTTATAAGCCTAACTTGCCTCAACTCTAATTAAAATGACTAGAGAAGCTCATAGTACATTTCCTAAATCAAAGTCACAAAACTAATGAAGCATGTAATCTTGTGAAAATCGATTAGCATTAGGTTTTAAGAGTCACCAAGTCCAAAGAGTAATCCATACTTTTCATTACCACTATGGAGATAATATTTACGTAGTCTAAATGAAATGAAAACAAACATTTAAACCAATTGTTTCTTGTGAAATTGAAGACCTATTACTTATCCAAGAGTTTAACCAACAAAAATAACATTCATATACCCTATTCATGACTAAAGATACATAAACATAAATGAAGTTTTAATAGAAGTATGATCATAGATCTTTAACACAAGTTCATGATATCCTTCAGAACAACAAAATTAGCCAAGCAATAAAATCCAAGTCAAACAAATATTATTTAGCCTAACATAGTTAGAGTCATGAAAACAAGATTAAAGGTAGAAATACTAAGCATTCGACAAGATGAAAGGTGAAAAATCCACAAATATTCAAATATTCTTGAGAGTAAATTATCTTCCTCTTTCCTTCTTCACTCAAAAGTGTAGTAAATTATGGCTCAAAATCGGATCTGAAAGTAACCAAAAAGTATCCCACCAAACTTCCTAAAGTATAGGAAATACCAAAAATCTGAATTATTCAATACACGCCTCATGCAGACTATTTGGGTCATTCACACGGACCACATGAGTCTCGTTGAGTGGACCATTTAGCCCAATTAAATGGTCTTCTCCTGTCCAATACACTTGTAAATGATCCAACCCAAATCCATGGTTCTTGATAACTCATGATTGCTTCCAAGATAGCCCATAGCATCCTTTGATCATCTAAAGCTTAAATTGTCTTTATGTCATCATCATCCATCATCCAAGATTAAGCCCATGTTTTTCCTTCAACATGTTGACAAAAGGCCTAATTGCACTACTTCAAGCCCACAGATAAAAAACAAGCCTCCAACTTTAAGATTTCGCATTCCCATAATCCTCCATATTCAAAAGTCTTCGAGAAGTCTTGCAATTATGCTCAAAAGACTACAAAGTAGGTGGTAAAGATGAAAAATAACAAAAAGTGAAAACATGCATGAAGACTAACTAAAATGAGACAAAATAAGCTAAAATAAACTAGGAAAAAAAGTAAATAAAATGAAACTATTAACTAGACTTGTGGCAAAGGGTTTTACTCAAGTATTGGGATTTGACTTTTCTCATACTTTTAGTCCTGTAATCAAGGCTTCTATGGTTCGAGTCGTTATATTTATTGAAGTTACAAAATCATTGGTCTGTTCATCAACTTGAAGTAAAAAATGCTTTCTTAAATGGTCATTTATCTGAAACCGTCTTCATGGAACAACCACATAGATTTGTTGATCCACAACATCTAGATTATGTATGTCGTCTGAATAAGGCTTTATATGGACTAAAACAAGCTTCAAGAGTTTGGTTTCAACATGTAAGCTCGTGTTTGCTCAAGCAAGGTTTTCAATGCAGCCAATCTGACACCTCTTTGTTTGTTTTTCAACAAGGATCTTGTCTTTTATATCTTCTCGTCTATGTTGACGACACCATTCTTACCGGGAGTGACGAGACTTTTATTTCTCGTTTCATTAAAAGGCTACATCGGGAGTTTTGCAATCAAAGACCTTGGCACGCTAAATTACTTTTTGGGTCTTGAAGTCACATATAATTCTGATGGATTGTTTCTAAATCAATCTAAATATATCCATGACGCGCTTACCCGTGCCGCTCTCCTTGAGGCTAATCATGTAGTTACCCCTCTTGCTACACATGATGTTTTTTTAGCACTGCCACACCTTACTTAGATCCTACACATAGATCCTTAGTTGGCGCATTACAATACCTTATCATCACTCGACTATATTTATCCTATGTTGTAAACCAACCTAGCCAGTTCCTTCATGCCCAATAGTTGATCATTTTCAGATGGTCAAGCGCATTCTACGATATGTAAAGGCGCCATCTCTTATGGTCTTCATTCTTCTTTCCCTAAATCTACATCTTTAATTGGCTACTCTGATGCGGATTGGACACGTTGCATTGAAACACAACGTTATACCTATGGTTATTCAAATTTCTTTTGAGGTAACCTTGTTTCTTGGAGTGCAAAAAAGCAACCAAATGTCTCTCGCTCAAGTTGTTGAACTTATTAGGATCACCCATCTTCTACGGGATCTTACTATCTTATGTGACAACTTAAGTGACATCTCCATTCGCCAAAATCCGGTTGCAGTGAGCCAAGCATATTGAAATTGACTATCATTTCATCTGAGAAATTGTATCCAATGACAAACGTCAAATGAGATTTGTCCCCACCAAACTTCAAGTTGCCGACATCTTCACCAATCTTCTTGTCGGTTCCTTATTTGCATATTTCTATGACAAACTTCGTGTTGTTCCACCATCGGTCTCACTTGAGGGGAGATAACTGAATATATTCTCCATGAATATATTATTTGATTTATTCTTTTTAAATTATTCATTTGATTGTATATTCCTTGTACTGTTATTTCTATTTAACCCCAAAGTCGTTGAACACAAATTACGCTTGAAAATTATTTCCGCCAACATTATTTCCGTCCATACTAACCAAAGAAATTACAACCAAACTAAGTAATCGAAATTGCATGGATCATGTTTATCAAGAAAAAAATTAAACATTAAATCTGTAATTTTTTGTAAAATATAAAGACCATTAAAGTAATTTTGCCTTCTTAATTGAAATAAATTAGAGAAAAATATAATAAATTCAAAAGTACAAAGAGACACGAGCCATTACCGCAAAAAAAAAAAAAATGGAAACTTAAATGCATAATCTTAAAAAAGGTTTTTCAAAAACCGGCATAACAAACTCTTGACATCCACATAAACTATTTCTATTATTTATTTGCAAACTATAATCTATAAAAAGAGCCAGTTGAAATAAATAGCATTGTTATCCCCATTTCTAAGGTCCAAATATATATTCTGCTCCTTTTATCCGTTTAGGACCTTTTGGTTAATGATTACAAAAAGAAAATTACAACTAATAAATCTTTACAAACCGACTACAAGTTTTTGACATATTTAGAGTCTTGATAAAACAAAAGAATAATAAAATAAATATATTTTTTAGCATATCTAGTCAAATTTCGTACAAAATTTTAAGGAAAGTTTTTGGAAACTTAGAAAGATTTTATATGTATAGAATTGTACTTTTTAGGAACGCGTTATTATTTGTAATGGTTAATGCATAAGTGATTAGCTGTCTAAAGGTAATTAGTCAAACACAGTTCGAACAAACAACAAGCTGCAAAACATAAAAGATTTACGCGTTCATTAAAACAAAACACTTCGTTTTCATTCTTAAAATCTTACAATTTAGTATTTAATCTAAGTCTCTTCATGGTCTTTTTAATGCTATTTTACATAAACAATTTACACGTACTGACACACACTCATAAACACACACAAACAGTCGGTGCTCTTCTTGCATCTACCATTTTCTTGCATCTACCATCTTACTCTCTCCCACGTTCTAATTATTATAATCTTTGAGTTCTTGATTTTGTCCATGATGGAAGGAAGATTGAATCTTCCCATAACTCAATCACTTGTTTTTTGATTCATAAACTATTATTGATTCTACCACACAAATCTCAATCTCTAAAACCCCTTATCGAGAAATTGGGGTTTTCATTTTTTTTTTCTCTAAAGGATTATGGGTCAAGATGGTTTCACTGCTCAAAAGAGAGGCGCTTCGACGCTACCCACTTCCACCGCCCCCAACGGCGGCTCCCGGAGCAGCCGATCTCTCCTCCGCGGCGGCGGCAACCGTCAGATCCATAAAACGCTTAACAACATCAAGATCACAATTCTCTGTGGTTTAGTTACAATTCTTGTTCTTCGTGGTACAATTGGTTTTGGGTCGCTCTCTTCTGACAATGATGTAGAGAACCAAGCAATTATCGAAGAAACTAACCGGATCCTGGCTGAGATCCGATCCGACAAGGATCCGGATGACCCAGAAGAGAATCTAGATCAAACTACAATCAATCTCAATGACACTTACTCACTTGGTGCAAAGATCTCGAATTGGGACGAAGAACGAAGTCTGTGGCTCAGTCGGAATCAAGATTTCCCTAATATCGTTAATGGTAAAGCTCGAATCTTGCTTGTTACTGGGTCCCCACCAAGCCCTTGTGATAACGCCATTGGTGATCATTACCTGCTGAAATCGATTAAGAACAAGATTGATTACTGTAGGATTCACGGGATCGAAATTGTGTATAACATGGCTCATTTGGATAAAGAGCTTGCTGGGTATTGGGCGAAACTGCCATTGATTCGCAGGTTGATGCTTTCTCATCCTGAAGTCGAGTGGATTTGGTGGATGGACAGTGACGCATTGTTCACAGATATGGTATTTGAAATTCCATTATCCAAATACAAAGATCATAACATGGTCATCCATGGCTACCCAGATTTGTTATTCAATCAAAAATCATGGATCGCACTCAACACCGGGAGCTTTCTGTTTAGAAATTGTCAATGGTCTTTGGATTTACTCGATGAATGGGCACCAATGGGGCCAAAAGGGCCTGTTCGTGAAGAAGCAGGGAAGATCTTGACAGCCAATTTGAAAGGGCGACCTGCATTTGAAGCTGATGATCAATCGGCTTTGATATACTTGTTGATTACAAAAACAGAATGGATGAAGAAAGTTTTTGTTGAAAATTCATATTTCCTTCATGGGTATTGGGCTGGATTGGTTGATCGATATGAAGAAATGATGGAGAAATATCACCCTGGATTGGGTGATGAAAGATGGCCTTTCGTGACTCATTTTGTGGGGTGTAAGCCTTGTGGAAGCTATGGTGATTATCCAGTTCAAAGGTGTTTGAGTAGCATGGAAAGAGCTTTTAATTTTGCAGATAATCAAGTGCTTAAGTTATATGGATTCAGACACAGGGGACTTTTGAGTCCTAAAATCAAGAGGATCAGAAACGAAAGTGTTACTCCATTGGAGTATGTAGATCAGTTTGATATTCGGCATTCGGCTCAAGGGATAAGCAACTGAATCATGATCAGGTGATAATGTTTTGGTGTTCTTTTTGTGGGTTTTGAATTTTAAACAAGTTTATAGTTTTAATTTATTACTAATGTATTTGATTTGGTTCAAAACAATGTAGAATTCTTTTGTTAAATTTTACTATGAAATCTTCTATAGTTGGAGTAATCCAATCATGAAATTTTAATCATATGCTGTTGTTCTTTTTGTTGTTTGTAGGCATGCTTCTTAGTTGTTTGATTTATTTCAATTGTAATCAAGATCTAAGATTTTGATCTGAATCATTTGATCAAATTAGAAGAATCTTTTGGCAAATCACATGTATGGTTGAGATGATTCTGTGATCATTATGACATGTACTTGATCAGATCTGATTGTTGTTGATTCTTTTAGCGTTAGTTCTTAAGGTTATTAAAATTCAACAGCCTTTTAAGGAAAACATTTCTAAAACATGTGCAGCTAAAATGTACTGATGCTTGTACTGTGTGTTTACAAATCACAAATCAAAGTCGTGAATAGGACAAATGCAATGTTAGTTTGTCGATAATTTGCCACAACATAATATGTTTATTTGATAAAAGAACATAAATAAGTATATGGACTTGAAATGCAATGGAGAACATGATCAGACTTGGGGAAAGTAGAGGATTTTGTAATTTACGTCAACCATATCTAATTTTTGAATAGATTAGTATATATATATATTCATATTTTCTCACTTTTGGTACTCTTAAAAAATCTAACAAAACATATACTCTCTAGAAATGTTATGTAGTTATTGTTTTGGGCTTAATACATTAAATATCCTCACAAATTATCCAAATTGGTTTTCTTGTTGACCCATACTTGATAAAAAAAATTATACATACACGATCCTTGAGAAATTCAAATTTCCTTAAATACCAAACCCTTGGTTTCGCACCCATTTTAGGACAATTTATTGATATAACCATGACAAAATATGTCAAGGATATGGCTTCATAGTATAGGATGTTGGCAAAGGTTGAAAACAATTTTTGCCGTTGATAGAAAATAATGCATTTTATAATTAGACAAACCCAAAAATGGTGTTGGGGTGGTATAACGTTCCGATTTTCACAAGAAAATTTTTATTTTTATAATAAGATAAATACCTATTTTTCATAAAGTAATAACCAAATCAAAACCATTAATCATACACCCACTTCCAAACTCTTGAGTTTTAATAGAAAACAACACGGAATCCCAAAACATAATTTGCTCACATATTTATATAGTTACGTCTTCGCCTTCCTACAGTCTTTAAAACTATCTGAAACATTCTAATCCACAACCGTAAGCAAAATGTTTAGTGAGTTTTTCAAAATATCATACACAACAATATACATATAATGCATACAAAAATGACCTTCAACGCAAAGCTGGTCCACCCCGACCTTCAGCATAAAATTGGTACACTCATTTTTCCTTCAGTATAAAGATAGTCTGCCTTAAGTATTTTGGCCTACAACACATAGTTGGACCACCCTTAACTCAACACATAATATGTCAAGATATATATAACAGACAAGCAAACAAGCAATCTACATCAACAACAATAGACTAAACTAACCCATCTATCTAATTGCATACTACAGTATAACCACATCCTAAAATATAAAGAACACATACTGTAATACATAGTATAGTGAGAAAACTCACCTCAAAGATAAACTGGAAATCACAGCTACATGCAAAAAAACATAAAGGCCATCCTCACAAACCACCTAGACATTAAATCCATGTCAAATATCAGCCACTGACCCAAAACCCTAAATTTTGATGCAAGGTCAAACTTAGTCAAAAAGTCAACCTAATGGTTAACATGCGCCCTACACCCCAATTGGGCGCACAAGGCCCACTATGGGACAAAATACTCGGGCTCAACAATAAACACATACACATTTCATATTTCTCAGAGGCTCCCCGACGTTTGGGCTTAATCCAAGGATATTTTTCAACTTAATCCATTAAGTCATGGCTTAACTTTCCAGATCTGAATGTCAAGAGTGTATTAATCGACAAAGTTTTCAACTTTATCCATTAGGGTATCCCAAACAAGCAAGATCTAAACTTTAATCTTCCGAATGACCTAAATGAACCATTACTCTTGCATGACACAATGGGAATTAAAACGATCCCAACTTTCCTAGTCCACAAGGTCCAAAGAGTATAACAAAGTGTCCAAAAGGTGATAGAGTTCTCTCAACTCTGATAACACAAGCAAAATGGACCAAAAAGTGACAAAATCAACAAATAACAAGATCTAATGATCTAAAGAGCAAGATTTGGACTTTATAATTATAATGGTTCAAAAATGGAGTGAATTTGTTGGATCCAAACCTTGAAGCACCTTCTATGCAACACGAGAAACTTCTTGATCTTCAAGCTTCACCCAAAAATGAAAAAATAAGGTCACAAATGATCTAAAAGCTCAAAAACAAGATAAAGGAGGCTAAGGTTTCTTAAGAAGTATTTTAAGGGTGTTGGAAGCTGAGAATGCTCAAACCCTAGGGTTAATGGCCTTTAAATACCCCTAAAACCCTAAATAAAATCCTCTACCCATAGGCTAGGTGCCCCATACCCTATTAAAAGACGTCATGGCTTCTTCTGAAAAATGTTCAATATTTCATATTGTCATTTATTGCCATTAAATCCTTCAGGCTTTGATCTTCACTTTTACCTTTCCTTAGACTTCAAAACCACCAATCAAAGCTTGTGAAAAGTATGTTCGGGACTTGTATGTTACAATTTAATAACCTCTAACACACGTAATCATCCAATAGACAATTTGGCAAGTGTATCCACCAGATATTCAAATCAAGAATCGGGTGTTACAATTCTCTCCCACTTCAATTAGATTTCATCCTCAAAATCCGTCTTGACAAAATGTAGAAAAAAACCTTACGCAAATCTTTCATAACTTGACCAAACCACTCACTAAATCATTGTACCCATAATAGACACTCTTGAGACTTCCTAAAATTGAGAATATGCCGCCAATCAAACCCAACCAAAATATTAACTTAACCCGTTACAAATACCCTTTTCACCCATGGCGATCCAAACAAACTCTTAGAGAAATTACTCAAAATTGGAAGCTCCCATACTAATAATAAATCAGATCTACTGATAAACTTCACAAGATTGTAACTCCTCTTCATGAAAACCTAGAAATCATTCTCTAATACTTATGATATACATATCCCCAATCCATTCGACAATGAACACTGCCACCCATGAAGAAACGAGCTCTAGAACATGCCGACCATAACCTGTTAGCAGATCATTAATTGGATGACCATGACCAAAAGGGCTTCTCCTGCACAATTGACTTCTTAAAAATTCATCACTATCTCACCACTCCCAAGAGTATGCCAAGGAATGAATCATAACCCCACTTAAATAATTTCCCATTTCAGCTCAGGTATGTAACCACTTAATAGATCATCCAAGGGTACCATAGGAATCTACAATCCAAAATTTCCTAAACCAATACTCCATCACTGGTAGCCAGACTTATGAAAAATGGTTTTATCACTGGTGCATTACCATGACTTCCCAACAAGTCAACATTATACCAGAAATATGACCTAAAGCCTGCCAGCTACCGACCACTAATAATGTAACATTCTAAAAATCAAAACAAATTTAAACTTTTCAAAACATCCCATTTACTCATTAAATGATTACAAAGCATTGTTTCCAAAATATTATTTAAAATAAGAGTTTCCCAGAATCCAACAACATAAAACCCAAGGATGTGTACGGTCATGCCTTCGCTTTGCCACAGTCCTCAGAAGTACCTGAAATAAAACTAGACCTATAAGCCAATGTTTAGTGAGCTCCCCCAAAGTACCACTACATTAACATAACAAACAAGAAACATACATATAGAGCCTTCAGCATGACTGGAGCACCTCACTGGGCCTACAGCCTATCTGGACCGCTCCCTGGGCCTTCGGCCTGACTGGTCCGCCTCACATGCCTTTAGTCTATCCGGACCACCCTAGGTATCTTGGCCTTTAGTCTATCCAATAGTCTGCCTCAACCCACAAAACCATGACATATCAATGCAGAACATTATCAATCAATAATAATAAACACATGTAGTCCTACAGATATACTAGTCTAATCACATAACCAGTACCACATAACTCCGCATAACAATATACAACAGATCAGTATATCTAATCCAATGGGCCGACCTAGGTGCCTTCAACCCATAAGGACAATGAGGAAAACTCACCTAAAGCTACTGAATATCTCAGGTAAAAGATCAGGCTGCTGATCCGGAAAATATTCGAGCTAACCAATCATATAAAATCCAATTAATAAGTTGGGCTATAAACCAAAACTATGACTCTCATTCATCTGTTCAACTCCCAGGATAAAATACCATTTTACCATTTCATCACTTGACCTAACAACCAAGGCCCAACCCAAACTCTCCAAAAGCCCAAAAGTGGCCCAACATCCTAAATGAGGCTAAACCCCATCATGGGACCAAATCCAATAAGGCCGAAATTCCTAAGTGACAGCCAAAGCCCCAAATAGGTTCAAGCCCAAGAAAGCCCAAAGTCAGAAAACTAATGGCCTAATGAGGCCCAAAAAGCCCAAAACAGTGTCTCATGAGAGTCATCCATTCCAATTCCAGATACTCGCTCCTAACTCAGACAACTCAGCGAGGGACTTTGTTTTCTTGCTCACATTATAAGACCTCATGTCTCATGTCGTGAGAACGGTCTGAAGACCAGACGAACGTTTTAATGATCTTAACTAGTTCAACCCTCAATTTCGACTCCTATAAAAGCTTAAGTGGACCCTAATGGTCCATAAAATGCTTTCATTATGGACATGCATGCACCATGCATGTCCTTTCACTATTTTAGGTCAAAAGTGAAAATATGGCCTCAAGTTCTCATGCAAGCTCTAATACCCCACCAAATCCCAGATTTGAATAATATAAGACTCCAAAGACCATTTGAATCAATAAAGTTGCTAAATTTATGGATCTTCTTCACTCCACCAAGGTATAACATCCGGAAATGGGACCAAAAACTTAGATTTAACCATGAAATGAAATAACGCTTGAGTCTTGATACTTACAATGGTCCAAAATGGGGAAAAGATGATAACAATGGTGTTTCCTTTCAACTTCCTTCACAATGGTGCTTCTTCTCTTTCTTTCTTCTCCTTCTAACAAGCAAATCACAAGGATCTCAAAGTGGGACGAATTTAGGATTTCTAGACGACTTAGAGGATGAAAGAGGCTGAGGGTGCACAACCCTAGCCACTCATTTCTTTAAATACCCAAAATATTAGGGTTTGTGTCGCACCCCCAGACCGTCAGGAAAACAACAGCAGAAACGTCTGGGGGCGGAGAAGTCATGCGTAGTATCACAACCATTGTACATAGTAAGCATAGTAAACACAACCATTACATTACATAAGAATATTTACATTTGTTTGAAAATGAGGAAATACATGTTATATATATATATATATATATATATATATATATATATATATATATATATATACACACACACACATCAGTATAAACAAAAGAACAGACGAGACTTCTATACGCTCCGTCTTCTCCAAAAGTAAACAGGATACCTGTCTAATGAGAACCTGAGAATACAAGCAGTTTTAAAAATATCAACATAAAGCTGGTGAGTTCATAAGCGGTTAGTTTCTGGTGAAAGAAAATGTTCTTTGATTTTATGAAAAGTTGTTTCCCAAGAAAAATCCCATATTTTATTATAAAAGAAGTTTAGTTATCCATTTGTTAAACAGCCTGTTTATGAAAAGTTAAGTTATCCCAGGAAAAACCATTATTTTCCTTAAAAGTTAATGGTTGGTTATCAATCCGAAACTGAAGTGTACAAGTATCTACCATACTTGTATCGTTAGGTGAAGTTTCCTTGAAAGCTCGGTTACTCTCGATGAGATACATTAGTTTTAACACATATATAAAATTAATAAGTAGGTAGTGAACTATTCCTAAGGGTATTACAGATACCCTCTAGTAATCAAAACAGTTATTACTTTGAGGTTAGTTCACTAGGTTCATTATTACTAAAAGTAAATCTCCATTATCTAAGTTGCGAGTTCCATAACCATACAATAAACTGGATACGGCTCGTAACGGGGGCTAGTATCATTTTATGACTTTGTCACCCGTTGACCTGTCGGTCCCACTGTAGCTAGCAGCAAGGTGCGGGGTTGTCAGTCCCACATAGATCTATACAGAAAAGTCACGTTCTCCCTCCAGGAGATTCTGGTTACAGTGTTAGTCCTACACTCTCGTACCCGGTGGAGTGTTACCAAGGACGTGTCTCCAATCTTAAAAATAACGAATTTACAAGTAATAATATGGAAATCCCATTTAAGGTTGGCATTAATCCTTTGTAAAATATAAAATATAACATTTTATGATAAGATTCACAATTTTCCTTATTTTAGTTTTGAAAACTAACTCAACAGTTAATTTCATAGTCGGTTGGTAAAATGGTTTTTTGTGTTAAAATCATGCTGAACATATAAACATTTCATACGAAATAATAGGTTTGGAGTACAAGTTCCCTTGTACTTTTGCTTGTATTCCCCTCCTGAAAACATGAAAAACTCGGAAAGAGGTAGGGGTATGAACTCACCTGACGAGGGTGTGCCGGGTAGGATGTTAGGTGTCAATTTAGGACTTGAACACGCGCGAGGATCCTATGTAATATGAAGCGATACAAAATTGTATCTAATTAGTTATTAAACCACTAATTAAGTAAGTAAATACACTCCGATGCGTGAAAACACTTTATTTCAAGTGTTGGAAGTGATACGGGTTGCATCTAAGGAGTGTATGGCCTCGATAAGAAGTTTACTCTTTGAGTGTAAACCCTTAGGGGTGTTTACAGTTTTATGACCATATTCCCATGAGTTTACGGCCGTAAACTCATGGGATGGGTGTTATTGGGTGCTCAAAGGTCTCATGTTACATAAGGGAGGTCCTAGGGTTGAATCAAAGGCTTAGGAAGTGATTGGAGCTTGAAATAGCCCTTGAATGGAGTTTACGGTTCTTGAATGATTCCTTGGTGAGTTTACTGCTGTAAACATATGATTTTATGGCCGTCAACTCATGTTTGGCACATTCTTGCATGATTTGGTGCTTCTAAGGTAGGCATACAATGTTCTGGTCACTTATTCAAGCTTAAGAAGGTGTTTAAGGGCACTTTAACACCCTAAAAAGGTGTTTACGGTTTTGGGATGTTCCCCAACCGTAAACTCATGTTTACTCCTATAATTTCATGTTTTGGGGTTCTAAGATCAATCATGCAAGTTTCATAGTCATAAGCCAAGCATTGGAAGGGTTTTGGGGCATCAAAACCCCCTTTTAGGGTGTTTACGGTTTTGGAGTGTTGCTCAACCGTAAACACATGATTTTGGGGTCTTTGGATGATTAAACCACGAATTTGCAAGTATACTAAGCTAAACAACAAGCTAGGAAGGTTAACTTACAATTGTGAAGCTTGAAAGGGGCGTTTTTCGATCGAAACCTGAGTTGTAGAGAGAGAGAGAGTAGAGAGAGAAAGATCTAAGGGTGTGAAAAAGGTTCAAATGGAGGCCACTCAACCCTTATATAGGGTTGAGTTTACGGCCATATGGGGATCCACCCAATCCCGACATTAGACGGAGTTTATGGTCGTACCCGATTAAATGGCCGTAACCCGACTTGGTCGTAAACTAGAAACTTTCCAAAGGAAATCGAGGGTGTTTCATGTGATTTTATTTCGTTCTGACACTTATGAAATCACAATAAACATCTTAATTGATTTGCCTAACCCAAAAGTTAACGGAAAATTTCAATAAAAATAAATTTTATTAATGGAAATAGGTTACAGTTGACGAAATAAATTTCGGGTTGTCACATCATCCCCCCGTTAGAGGAAATTTCATCCCAAAATTTAGAATTAAGATACAAATCATGGATTTGGAAAGAGATGCAGATATTTCTGCTTCATTGAGTCTACGCACTCCCAAGTGAATTTGGGTCCCTGCTTGGCATTCCAGCGAATCTTCACTATCGGGATGCGGCTTTGTTTTGTAAGTTTGATCTCTCGGTCCATGATTTCGATTGGTTCTTACAAGAAGTTCAGATTTTAGTTGATTTCGATCTCATCAAGAGGGATCACAGGGGTTTCATCGGATAGGCACTTCTTAAGATTAGAGATGTGGAATACAGGATGGATGTTGCTAAGCTCTTGGGGTAATCAGAGTTTATAGGCTACAGGACCGATCCTAACGAGGATCTCGAAAGGTCCTATATACCTTGGGTTCAGTTTCTCACTCTTTCCAAAGCATATCATGCCTTTCCAGGGCAAGACCTTCAACAAGACATGATCTCCAACCTGGAATTCCAAGGGTTTTCGTCGTTTATCAGCGTAGCTCTTGTGTCTGTCTCTAGAGGCTTTCAATCAATCTCGGATTTGGATGATCTTTTCGGTGGTTTCACGGATGATTTCGGGACCAGTGAGAGGACTATCGGGGACTCGACCCTTAGCTAGCTACGTGTCCCCTACCTCGGCCCAGCACAGAGGGGATCTGCACTTTCGACCGTAGAGGGCTTTGACCGGGGCAACCTTGATACTGGTGTGGTAACTATTGTTATACGAGAACTCGATCAAGGGTAAGTGAGTGTACCACGACTTTTCGAAATCAATGACACATGCTCTCAACATGTCTTCCAAGGTCTGGATAGTTCTCTCGCTCTGCCCATCTGTCTGAGGATGATAAGTTGTGCTCATGTCTAGCTTCGTCCCAAGAGCCTTCTGTAGGGATTGCCAAAATCTCGAGGTAAACCCGCTATCTCGATCGGAGATAATGGACACAGGTACATCGTGCAGTCGGACTATCTCTTGAATGTAGATTCGCGTGAGTCTTTCCATCTTGAATGTTTCTTTTATCGGTAGGAAGTGAGCGGATTTTGTCAATCGATCGACAATTACCCAGATGGTATCATACCCACTCGGAGATTTGGGTAACTTGGTGATGAAATCCATAGTAATCATCTCCCATTTCCACTCAGGTATCTCGGGCTGCTGGAGCAGACCTGAGGGTTTCTGATATTCGACCTTCACCTTAGCGCAAGTCAGACACTTGCCCACGAAGGTAGCGATTTCAGCTTTCATGTTTGGCCACCAATATAGTTTCTTGAGATCCAGGTACATCTTATCCGAACCCGGGTGCACAGAGTATCTAGTCTTGTGAGCTTCATTCATGAAAACCTCCTTGAAACCTCCAAACTTTGGGATCCAGATCCGATCCATGAAACAATAGACAAGGTCACCTCTGATCTCATGATTCTTATCCATTCCCCTAAAAGCTTCGTTCAATACGTTCTTTGGTTTTAGGGCTTCCAACTGAGCCTCTTGGATTTGTGTGAATAAGTGAGAATGGATGGTCATTGTTAGTGTCTTCACTTTGCAGCTTGAACTTTCCTTTCGGCTAAGGGCATCTTCCACCACATTGGCCTTGCTGGGATGGTAGCGGATTTCGCACTCATAGTCACTAAGCAACTCTACCCATCGCCGTTGTCTCATGTTTAAGTCTTTCTGATAAAAGATGTGTTGCAGGATTTTATGGTCCGTGAAGATCATGCACTTGGTTCCGTAGAGATAATGTCTCCAAATATTCAGTGCGAAGACCACTCCTCCTAACTCCAAGTCATGAGTTGTATAGTTGACTTCGTGTGCCTTCAGCTGTCTCGAGGCATAATCAATAACCTTTCCCCTCTGCATAAGCACACAGCCTAAGCCCTGATTGGACGCATCGCAGTAGACAACGAAGTCCTCCGTCCCTTCGGGCAGGAACAGGATAGGTGCGCTGCACAAGGCTCACTTCAACGTTTGGAATGCAATGTCTTGCTTTTCACTCCAACAAAAGGCTACACCTTTCTATGTTAGAGTAGTTAGGGGTTTGTCAATTCTAGGAAAATTCTGGATGAATCTACGATAATAGCCAGAAAGACCCAAGAATTAATGGATTTTTGTGGGTGTCTTTAGTGCCGACCAATTCTCTATCGCTTTGATTTTGGAAGGGTCCATGTGTATACCCTCCTCACTTACCACGTGACCTAGGAAAGTTACTTTTCGAATCCAGAATTCGCACTTGGAGAATTTCGCGTACAACTTTTCCGATCTAAGTTTTTCCAACACTATTCTCAAGCGTTGTTTGTGATCTTCTTCGATTCTGGAATAGACAAGTATGTCGTCTATGAACACGATAACAAACTTGTCCAGAAAAGGACAACACACCCGGTTCATCAGATCCATGAACACTACCGGTGCGTTGGTTAGACAGAAAGGCATCACTATGAACTCGTAGTGACCATATTGAGTCATGAATGCTGTCTTGGAAACATCATTCTCATGAACTCGTAACTGATGGTATCCTGATCTAATGTTTATTTTTGAGAAGTACTGGCTCCCTAAAGTTGATTGAAAAGGTTGTCTATTCGAGGAAGAGGATAACGGTTTTTGACGGTCAGCTTGTTCAATTCACGGTAGTCTATACACATCCGAAAGGATCCATCTTTCTTCTTCACAAATAACACTGGGGCTCCCCAGGTTGAGGAACTCGGTCTGATGAACCCTTTGCTAAGTAGCTTATTAAGCTGACTGGATAACTCCTGCATTTCTGCTGGCGCTAAACGATATGGAGACTTGGCTACGGTAGCTCCAGGGATTAGGTCGATGCGAAATTCAACTTGGCGTTCGGGAGGAATTCCCGGGAGCTCTTCGGGAAAGACATCAGGAAAGTTTCAGACTTCGGGGGATGCTCTCGAGGTCTTTAACTTCTTGTTTCTTGTTTATCACATGGGCTAGGAATGCATGACACTCCTTTCGCAGAAACTTTTGGGCTTTGATGCATGAAATGATGCGAAGATTGGAACTAAGTTTATCGTTGTAGATCATGAGGGTTTGGCCAGAGGGAAGATTGAGACGGATAGCTTTTTCATAACAAAGGATATCAGCATGATTGGGGCTCAACCAATCCATACCAATGATAATATCGAAGCTTTTTATAGAGACTGGCATAAGATCGATGGGCAAAGAACGATCGTTGAGGGTAAGGGTGCAGCCTATGAATATATCGTTAGCGTTCTCTTTCTCACCGTTAGCCATCTCGATGGTAAATGTTTCGGTTAGCGGTTGAGGATTATGTTTAAGAAGATACTTGAATGAATGGCTTGTTGGAATAGTGTCTAAGGCTACAACTATATTTGGCAAGTATTTGACCCGGTTGTGCATGGTCCTTTTGGGTTGCCTTCGCCATAACAACTTGACAGGATGATTTATAATGAGAGAAGAAATATTATTAATATATTTTGAGTATAATATAAGGAATAATAATATTGTTATTTGATTAATATAAGTCATAAATTAATTAGGAATTAATTTGGTGGCTTAAAGAGATTAATTGAATAAAGAGGCATAAACTGTCAATTGTGTGATAGTTGTACTTTGGGCTATGATTCCTTATGAATAAGGGAGTGGACGATTTTAGGGTTAGGAAAGGCCTAGAAATCGTCCAAGGCTTATCAATAAGGAGATTGGATTGCTTAGGGCCTAAGTTATCCAATTGGGGTTTAAGGGTGAAACCCTAGGAGGCTCACTAGTATAAATAGACCCTTAAGGCTAAGAAAATCGGCATCCTTGTGAATTGAAGAAACCCTGGCCGACTTTTCTTACCCTCCTCTCTCTCTCTCTCTCTAATCATCCTCTTGCTAATTGGTGTTTGTAAGCCATTAGAGGAGTGACAATTGTGACTCTAAGCTCCAAGGACAAGAAGATTCAAGCAAGCAACTCAAGGTAATCTTCTAGATCTGTTTTTCATATATGATTTGAATGTTCTTCATTAGATCTATCAATAAAAGTCTTGGATATATTGCATGTTCAATTAGAGAAACCTAGATCCAAGCATTAGGGTTTGCATGTGCACATAGGAATGTTCTTATGGCTCAAACCCATCAGTGGTATCAGAGCCTTGATTGGTTTCTATTGAATGGATGCATTGGTTGCTTGATTGTTGATTGCAAAATCAATTTTGGTCCTCCTGCCTGATGAACTCCGCGAGTACCACAGTGTACTCGGCGAGTAGGCCTCAACTCGGCGAGTACAGTGTGGTACTCGGCGAGTTCGAGCGTTAGAAGGAGCTATTTTCGGGTTTTCTTGCTGTTTATCTTATGGAAACTTGCCTTTATCTTAATGGGTCAATATAAATCTGATTTTAACATATATTTGAGTATATCCTTGACCTAATTAAAATATTTATCAATTAATTGAATAATAATTTCCTTATGTGATAATTGATTAATTATTTTTAATTGAATTGGTAAATTGTTTTGCAAGAAACATTTAAATAAATCAAATATAGATAATTATGAGATTAAATGGTTAATTTGAATTATTTGTTATTTGATCCCTTATGTTTTGAAAAGTTTAAAACTTGTCCTCAAGTTTTGAAATTTATGTTTTATGATTAAAAGTTTAATTTAGACAATTTAAATTTTAAACCCTAGAATTTTACAAGTTTAAAATTCAACCCTATACTCTATATGATTACAAGCTTAATATATATATATATATATATATATATATATATATATATATATATATATATATATATATGTATGTATGTATATATATATATGTATAATTAAAATGCTAGTCTTACCGTTAGTAGGCCCATCACGAAGCCGGTCTATAAGGTGGGTATAAGGTTGCTGCCTATAAAATGGCGCTTAATGGGTGTACGCTCACACCCACCACTTGCTTGATCGGTGGAGGGTCATTAGCCGAACGGGTAGGATAGGGCAACCCCATCTCCTCATTAAAAGTATAATATTGAAATACAAAGTAACTACATGTTTTTCAAATTCCCAATCCTAGTTAATTTAGGAAAAGTGAATTGATGCAATCCCATGAAATTACACTTTGCACCCTTTCCTAGAAGTTAGTGGAGCGTGTGTGGTTTACCGGCACACTAATTGGTTCTAAGCATAGGTGGCAAAGGGTGATTCATTATTTATCATATTTCGGTGGAGCGTGTGTGGTTTACGGGCACATCGAATAGGTGATTGTTACAATGAAGGCACCGTGTAGATTTGCATGGTTATTCACACCCACTTTGTGATCCTCGGTATCCCAGTCACAAACGAGAGGGGCATATCGAGATTTAAACATGCCATTGAAAAGTTCAATGAATCTCATCGAAACCTCGGAATTCTCAATACATTTAGAACTTAAGGTTATGTTTTGTGATGGAGAATTAGTGAATCGTCATTCACTTACCTTCAAATTGTTTGCATGTTAGATTACAACATCCCTTTTCTAATATGTAAATATTGTTGTTGGATCCTAGCCCTAATTTTTTCTTATTGGGTGATAATTAGGGATTCAAATTCTAATCAATCTTTTCCCTTTCTATTTGTAGATGTCGAACGCGAACAACGCTGCTGCTAGTTCATTCACATTGATGAGCCTTTGCCCAAAGGTGACTTTCGATGGAACGAACTTTAGCGAATGGATAAGATACATTCACACGATTTCTCGCTACGAGGACAAGGAGTATGTCCTCGACGAGAAGCTCGAGAAGATGAATCCATAAATCGCTACTCCGGCTGAAATGACTGCTTTTGAGACTCATGAACGTGATGCAATGAAGGTTCATTGCATCAGGATAGCCACAATGAACGCTGAATTCCAAAAGTCCTATGAGGACATGTATCCGTACGAAATGCATCAAGACTTATTGGAGAGATACCATCAAAACGTGAGGCAGGAACGTTACGAGATCTTCACTAACATGATCTCTGCTAAAATGGAACATGGAGAATCTCTAACCGTACACTTGCAAAAGATGCAAAGGTATGTCGATCGTCTTCGCAAGTTGAATGTCGAATTTGAGGAAGATTTGGCTATCGACATGGTGCTTCATTCTTTGCCTCCGTGTTACAACCAATTTAGGATGAGCTACCACATGAACAAGGAAGAGGTCACCCTAAGTAAGCTCCAAGGTCTCCTAAGGGTTGCTGAGAGCAACCTCAAGGACAAGTCTGTTGCACCAACTCCCAATCCACCCGCTGCTCCTGTTTTGTCAATTGGGCAAGGAAGGGGCAAGAAGAGGAAGGCTCCGTCTAAGAGCCACCGCAAGGGAAAGTCCCGAGATGGTTCCTCTTCTAGTGGGACCAAAGTTGATCCTGCTAAGCCAAACCCTAACCCAAAGGAGGCAGAGTGCCACCATTGCCATAAAATAGGGCATTGGAAGAGAAGCTGCCCAGAATACCTGCAAGCCATTAGGGAAGGAAAGATCAAGCCGTCTTTCGCAGATATTTACACAATTAAATATAATGATTCATCTCATGCTATTTCTTAGGTCCTCGATACCGGGTGTGGTTACCACATTTGTTCTGAATTGCAGGGGCTAAGAAGAAATAGGGATGTGGAGCGTGGAAGAATAAATCTAATCATGGGAAACAGAAGATCGTCGCCTGTGACCAAGATTGGATTGTATTCTCTAGTGCTTAGTAATGGATTATGTTTAGATTTGAATAATTGTTGCTACTCGCCAGAAATGGCAAGAAACATCATTTCGTTTCATGGTTTGTTTACACAAGGATTTAGATTTTCTTTTAATAATGAGAATGGTTCAATTTATGCTTATCTAAATAGTGTCTTATATTTTGAAGCAATGCCATGTAATGGAATTTATGAAACTGTTATGATTGTAGATAACCTAGGAAATGATGTTTTATGCATGGATTCTTCCAATAGTATGGATAGAGCATCCTTGTAGCATTGTCGTCTTGGACATGTCAACAAGAAACGCATAGCCCAACTCCAAAAGGATGGAGTGGTGGTCATTCGACCTTAGGGAAGATGACACATGCGAATCTTGTTTACTTGGAAAGATGACCAAGTCACCCTTCACTAGCACATGTGAAAGGGGTGAGGGTTTATTGGCCTCATACATACCGATGTATGTGGACCCTTTAGATCAACCACAAAGGATGGGAACCACTTCTATGTGACTTTTACCGATGATTATAGTAGATGTGGGCATATTTACTTAATCAAGCACAAGTCAGAAACGTTTGAAAAGTTCAAAGAATTCAAAAATGAAGTGGAGAATCAATTGGGCAGGAAAATCAAGATGCTTCGATCCGATCGAGGAGGAGAGTACCTAAGTCTTGAATTCCACGACTATCTTAAAGAATGCGGAATCGTTTCGCAATTGACGTGACCTAGGACACCACAGTTGAATGGTGTGGCAGAAAGGCGTAATCGAACCTTGTTAGACATGGTTCGTTCTATGATGAGTCGTGCTTCACTAACTATCTCATTCTGGGGGTATGCCTTAGAGACTGCCTCCAATATCCTTAACTGAGTCCCTACTAAGAAGGTTTCCAAAACACCTCACGAGATATGGACAGGGAAAGCTCCCTCGTTGGCACATATCAAGGTTTGGGGTTGCGAGGCTTTCGTAAGACGAGATACTCACGACAAGCTCGAACCTCGTAGTGAGCGATGTATTTTCATCGGCTACCCGCAGAAATCCTTTGGATATCTCTTCTATAGACCGAGTGACAGTGTAGTCTTCGTTGCGAGGAGAGGGGTTTTCCGAGAGCGAGAAATCATAAGCCAAGGAGACAGTGGGAGGCAGATCGAGCTTGAAGAGATTCAAGAGTCGATTGATGAAGGAACCTCTACCGCTGGCGCTCAACCCGAGGAGGAAACTTCGGTTGAACCGATTGACGAGTCCTTACCTCTTAGACGTTCCAAAAGAGTTAGAGTTCAACCCCAGTTTTATGGTTTTCATACCGAAGGGGACACGTATATTAATGATGGTACACTAATAAATCTATATGAACATAATAGCTATAAGGAAGCCATGGCAGACCCGGAGTCCGCAAAATGGAAAGAGGCGATGGACAGCGAGATCCAATCCATGTATGACAACCAAGTTTGGAATTTGGTTGATAATGTTCCCGGACGTAAGACCGTTGGGTGCAAATGGATCTTCAAGAAGAATACCGACATGGATGGAAATATACACACATATAAGGCGCGATTGGTTGCGAAGGGCTTTACTCAAACTCCCGGAGTTGACTATGATGAGACCTTCTCACTAGTTGCGAAAATAAAGTCTATTAGAGTGATGCTAGCCATTGCTGCATTTCATGATTATGAGATATGGCAGATGGATGTCAAGACCGCTTTCCTTAATGGAAAGTTGGCTGAGGATGTTTACATGGCTCAGCCAGAGGGGTTTGTTGATACGAAGCATCCGAATAGAGTGTGTAAGCTTGAGAAGTCCATTTATGGACTTAAGCAAGCGTCTCGCAGATGGAATCTTTGCTTCGATGAGAAAGTCAAAGAGTTTGGATTTGTACGAAGCGAGGATGAATCATGTGTATATGTCAAAGCCAGTGGGAGTATAGTTAGCTTCCTCGTTTTGTATGTCGATGACATACTACTCATAGGAAACGACGTCCTGACACTGCAGGAGGTTGAGTTCTGGCTCGGGAAGTGCTTCGCTATGAAGGACCTCGGAGAGGCTTCCTATATTTGGGGAATAAGGATAGTGAGAGAATGAAGTAAGAGACTTATAGGATTTAGTCAGAACACTTACTTAGATAAAATACTAAAACGTTTTAGTATGGAAAATTCGAAGAAGGGAGAATTACCAATACAAAGTAATGCCAAGTTGAGTAAGACTCAAAGTCTGAGTACCGAAGTCGAGATAGCAGAAATGAGCCGAGTACCATACGCTTCTGCAGTTGGCTCAATCATGTATGCTATGACTTGTACTCGCCCTGATGTAGCCTTTGCTTTGAGCATGGTCAGTAGATATCAAGGGAACCCTGGCAGAGCCCATTGGATTGCGGTCAAGAATATACTTAAGTACCTTCGGAGAACGAAGGAATGGTTTTTAGTCCTCGGGGGGAGTGATGAATTAAAGGTGTGAGGGTATAGTGACGCCAGCTTCCAGACCGACAGGGACAACTACCGTTCGCAGTCGGGCTGGGTCTTTACCCTGAATGGAGGAGCAGTAACTTGGAAAAGTTCCAAGCAAGAAACTGTAGATGATTCAACGTGCGAATCAGAGTACATTGCAGCGAGCAAAGCGTCGAAGGAGGCAATATGGTTGAAGAACTTCATTGGTGATCTTGGAGTTGTGCCTGCCACAAAGGAGCCTATGGAAATTTTCTATGATAATGAAGGAGCGGTTGCCTTGACCAAGGAACTGAGGGATCATGGAAGATCTCGTCATATCGACGGAAAATATCACTTTATTAGACATCGAGTAGAAAAAGGACACCTCGTGGTTAGGAGGATATCATCAGAAGATAACCCAGCAGATCCGCTTACGAAGGGACTGAGTAGGGTTAAGCACTTGCAGCATGCTAGGAGTATTGGGCTGAGAGATGATATTAGATTCGATTAGATAGTTTTTGAAACATGTAATAGATAAATGTAATTGACATTTGGTGATCAAATAAATGAGTATTATTTATGAGTAAAGTTAATGTCTTATGCTAATTGTTTAACTATTGTTTCACTTTGCATGTTTTGACTTCCAGAATAATTGGGTTTATTAAGAATAATCGAATTATTCAAAATCCACAATCGTTCATATGTTGGAAGTAGGTATGAATGAAGATTGTCATGAATTGGTGTGTAGATTGTCTAAATGGTATTAGACATAGCAAAAGTTTGCTACAACGTTCATGAGTGCTTATGAACTAGTTTTGAGCATTGGAACAAACCCGCGCTTGCTAGAATCACCTTATGGAATATGATAAAAAGGGGTGATCGCAAGACGATAATATCATATGGTCTTAAAACCTAGATATATGGTTTGTTATTTGTTAATTGGTTGTACATTGATAATGCGAAACTGCATCAGTAAATTGATGTTATAAAACGCATTGTTGTGTATAGTTAATTAATGAATAAGTAAATGCATATAAGTCGAAGTTTATCTGTTACTTTTATCCTAAGAGGGTAAAAGCGATATCTCGGCCGCTCGATGATTTGATTTGACTTATGTGTCGGGCCCGGTCAGAACTAAATTGATGTGTTCAATTAAGTTCTATGTCGAATAAATCTGAGATCGAGAAACCAACTGCTGGACAAATTGGTTCCACAGAATTGTCCGCATGATATCTAAACAGCGGACTATACGATCCCTTATCTAAAGGACAGGATTGATAAGATCAGAGTTTGACAGCGTCTTTGAGAGCTACGATTGCTAATCGGATTATACTTGTATATATAGTTACTAGACTTATCCAAGTGGGAGACTGGTGGAATAGTGTCTAAGGCTACAACTATATTTGGCAAGTATTTGACCCGGTTGTGCATGGTCCTTTTGGGTTGCCTTCACCATAGCAACTTGACAGGATGATTTATAATGAGAGAAGAAATATTATTAATATATTATGATTATAATATAAGGAATAATAATATTGTTATTTGATTAATATAAGTCATAAATTAATTAGGAATTAATTTGGTGGCTTAAAGAGATTAATTGAATAAAGGGGCATAAACTGTCAATTGTGTGATAGTTGTACTTTGGGCTATGATTCCTTATGAATAAGGGAGTGGACGATTTTAGGGTTAGGAAAGGCCTAGAAATCGTCCAAGGCTTATCAATAAGGAGATTGGATTGCTTAGGGCCTAAGTTATCCAATTAGGGTTTAAGGGTGAAACCCTAGGAGGCTCACTAGTATAAATAGACCCTTAAGGCTAAGAAAATTGGCATCCTTATGAATTGAAGAAACCCTGGCAGACTTTTCTTACCCTCCTCTCTCTCTTTCTAATCATCCTCTTGCTAGTTGGTGTTTGTAAGCCATTAGAGGAGTGACAATTGTGACTCTAAGCTCCAAGGACAAGAAGATTCAAGCAAGCAACTCAAGGTAATCTTCTAGATATGTTTTTCATATATGATTTGAATGTTCTTCATTAGATCTATCAATCAAAGTCTTGGATATATTGCATGTTCAATTAGAGAAACCTAGATCCAAGCATTAGGGTTTGCATGTGCACATAGGAATGTTCTTATGGCTCAAACCCATCATGGCTAACAAAACTTTTTTCCCCACCAGAATCGAAAAGGACACATGCATGAGAGTTGTCGAGAAGGAACGTACCCGTGACAAAAGTGGGATCAGCGACTGCCTCCTCTTGCCCCATCGTTAGAACTCTCCCGGTGTTGTTGGTTGTTGTTGCCTTGGGGTAGTTTCGATTGTAATGCCCGACCTCACCACAACCATAACAGGTTTGACTAACACCTGCTCCGGATGCTTGTTTGGTTGGTTGGGCTGGTGCTCTATAGAATCGAATCGTATGCCCCTTTTTACCACAGTTGGAGCACGACAGTTCACGACATGGGCCGGGATTATGGTGGTAGTTACACTTGTCGCACCTAGGGAGGGTACCAGCATATTTACTGGCAGGTGATTGAGTGACAGGAGTAGCAACAGGGGTAGTAGCAGCGTGGGCCGCCACAGTTTGCTGTTTCTTTGAGGGATCCTGCGAAGACTGAACCTTCTTCTGTTTCCAGAATTTTCTTTTCTCACCACTCCCTTTAGCCGGTTCAGGAGCGGTGGTCACTTCATCGAGATCGACTCCATGATCGATCAGAGTCTGCGCCAGGCATTTAGCGCTGTCGAAGGTGTTTGGCCTTGCAGCCAAGACATTTCCCTTGGTTGGCTGGGTCAGCCCCTAGATGAATCTTTAAATCTTTTTGCTTTTCGGGGTGACCATTCCCGGACAGAGGAGCACTAGGTCTTCAAACCTAGAAGTGTAGGCAGCGATATCAGAACCCTTCATCTTTAGGTTCCAAAGTTCGTGCTCCAGTTTCTGCATTTTGCCCCGTGGGCAGTACTCAGCAAGCATGAGCTCTTTCAAGCTCTCCTAACCCATAGCGTTGGCAACTGGCAGGGTTAGGGATTTGACTCGTCCATTCCACCAAGTCAATGTTTTGTCTATGAAAGTGCAGGCGGCGAACTTCACCTTATTGAGAATTATCGCTAAAGGGAAGGAGTAGCAACACTCGATCTTCTCGAACCATCGAGTCAGGGCAATAACACCTCCAGTGCCATTGAAAGATGTAGGTTTCGTGTTCATGAAATATTTATAGGAACACTCCTTCTGGTGTCCCTGACCACCTTCTTGGTTTTGAGGATGAGTACCACCTCCTGGCCTGCCAGAGCCGCTGGGGTTCATCTGTGACATTGCAGCTGCCATCGCGGCGGTAACAGCTGCCTGAAACATGGCAGGATCGAACTGAGGAGGAGGTGGTGGCGGAGGATTGTTGTTCTTTGAGCTGGGTCTTTTCCTCGGAGGCATCTTGATCTAAAATGATCAGGAAAGAGAGGATGGTAAGTCCTCTGGATTGAATCAAGAGATATGAAACAAGAGATATCTCATTATGGTAGATAGAGTGTTCTACTATGCGATTATGTATAGGAAAACTACCAATGCAAGAGAATTATCGCTAAAGGGAAGGAGTAGCAACACTCGAATGATGATCTTTACAACGTATTTGATTCTAGAAAATACTCCTATAGTATTTTATGTTTTGTTGCGTCGATGACTTGTTGTTTGGATATTTGGTAATTTTTAGGCCTACTGTACACCACAGTCACTCCCAAGCACATGTTGGCCGTGTCTCGAATGAATATAGTTGATCAGGCTATATTGACCCTAGACACGACTACATAACTGCCCAGGTTTAACCGCAGTGCCCAACACCCAATTACTTTTGTTTTGTTCTACTCGTGGTTTCTGATATTTAGGTATTCTTGTATACTTTTCGTAAAATACTTGTATTTTAAAGTATACTTTTAGTTCAGAGCGCTTCGGCCCCTTAGTGTTTATAGCTATATACCATGTAAGGTTCGGTATACTTAGTTCACTATAAACAAAGACTCTGATACCAATCTGTCACACCCCCGGACCGTCAGGAAAACAACGGCGGAAACGTCCGGGGGCGGAGACGTCATGCGTAGTATCACAACCATTGTACATAGTAAGCATAGTAAACACAACCATTACATGACATAAGAATATTTACATTTTTTTGAAAACGAGGAAATACATGTTATATATACATATATATATATATATATATATATATATATATATATATATATATATATATATAACAAAAGAACAGACGAGACTTCTATACGCTCCGTCTTCTCCAAAAGTAAACGGGATACCTGTCTAACGAGAACCTAAGAATACAAGCAGTTTTAAAAATATCAGCATAAAGTTGGTGAGTTCATAAGCGGTTGGTTTCTGGTGAAAGAAAATGTTCCTTTGATTTTATGAAAAGTTGTTCCCCAAGAAAAATCTCATATTTTATTATAAAAGAAGTTTAGTTATCCATTTGTTAAACAACCTGTTTATGAAAAGTTAAGTTATCCCAGGAAAAACCCTTATTTTCCTTAAAAGTTAATGGTTGGTTATCAATCCGGAACTGAAGTGTACAAGTATCTACCATACTTGTATCGTTAGGTGAAGTTTCCTTGAAAGCTCGGTTACTCACGATGAGATACATTAGTTTTAACACATATATAAAACTAATAAGTAGGTAGTGAACTATTCCTAAGGGTATTACAGATACCCTCTAGTAATCAAAACAGTTATTACTTTGAGGTTAGTTCACTAGGTTCATTATTACTAAAAGTAAATCTCCATTATCTAAGTTGCGAGTTCCATAACCATACAATAAACTGGATACAGCTCGTAACGGGGGCCAATATCATTTTATGACTTTGTCACCTGTAGACCTGTCGGTCCCACTATAGCTAGTAGCAAGGTGCGGGGTAGTTAGTCCCGTATAGATCTATACACAAAAGTCACGTTCTCCCTCAAGGAGATTCTGGTTACAGAGTTAGTCCTACACTCTCGTACCCGGTGGAGTGTTACCAAGGACGTGTCTCCAATATTAAGAATAACGAATTTACAAGTAATAATATGGAAATCCCGTTTAAGGTTGGCATTAATCCTTTGTAAAATATAAAATATAACATTTTATGATAAGATTCACAAGTTTCCTTGTTTTAGTTTTGAAAACTAACTCAACAGTTAATTTCATAGTCGGTTGGTAAAATGGTTTTCTGTGTTAAAATCATGCTGAACATGTAAACATTTCATACGAAATAATAGGTTTGGAGTACAAGTTCCCTTGTACTTTTGCTTGTATTCCCCTCCTGAAAACATGAAAAACTCGGAAAAAGGTAGGGGTATGAACTCACCTGGCGAGGGTGTGCCAGGTAGGATGCTAGATGTCAATTTAGGACTTGAACACGCGCGAGGATCCTATGTAATATGAAGCGATACATAATTGTATCTAATTAGTTATCAAATCACTAATTAAGTAAGTAAATACACTCCGATGCGTGAAAACATTTTATTTCAAGTGTTGGAAGTGATACGGGTTGCATCTAAGGAGTGTATGGCCTCGATAAGGAGTTTACTCTTCGAGTGTAAATCCTTAGGGGTGTTTACAGTTTTATGACCATATCCCCATGAGTTTATGGTCGTAAACTCATGGGAGGGGTGTTATTGGGTGCTCAAAGGTCTCATGTTACACAAGGGCAGATCCTAGGGTTGAATCAAAGGCTTAAGAAGTGATTGGAGCTTTAAATAGCCCTTGAATGGAGTTTATGGTTCTTGAATGATTCCTTGGTGAGTTTACTGCCATAAACATATGAGTTTACGGCTGTAAACTCATGTTTGGCACATTCGTGCATGATTTGGTGCTTCTAAGGTAGGCATACAAAGTTCTGGTCACTTATTCAAGCTTAAGAAGGTGTTTAAGGGCACTTTAACACCCTAAAAAGGTGTTTACGGTTTTGGGATGTTCCCCAACCGTAAACTCATGTTTACTCCTATAATTTCATGTTTTGGGGTTCTAAGATCAATCATGCAAGTTTCATAGTCATAAGCCAAGCATTGGAAGGGTTTTGGGGCATCAAAACCCCCTTTTAGGGTGTTTACGGTTTTGGAGTGTTGCTCAACCGTAAACACATGATTTTGGGGTCTTTGGATGATTAAACCACGAATTTGCAAGTATACTAAGCTAAACAACAAGCTAGGAAGGTTAACTTACAATTGTGAAGCTTGAAAGGGGCGTTTTTCGATCGAAACCTGAGTTGTAGAGAGAGAGAGAGTAGAGAGAGAAAGATCTAAGGGTGTGAAAAAGGTTCAAATGGAGGCCACTCAACCCTTATATAGGGTTGAGTTTACGGCCATATGGGGATCCACCCAATCCCGACATTAGACGGAGTTTATGGTCGTACCCGATTAAATGGTCGTAACCCGACTTAGTCGTAAACTAGAAACTTTCCAAAGGAAATCGAGGGTGTTTCACGTGATTTTATTTCGTTCCAACACTTATTAAATCATAATAAAGATCTTAATTGATTTGCCTAACCCAAAAGTTAACAAAAAATTTCAATAAAAATAAATTTTATTAACGAAAATGGGTTACAGTTGAGAGAATAAATTTCGGGTTGTCACAATTTGAATCATTAAGCCGTCCTCACGTCACGAGACCTCATTTCTTACATCGTGATACTCAAAAGGATGTGGTCAAATGTTCTACTATTACTCATGATGTGATCATCGTCACTCACATCATGAGTCCCTCCAAAAGATACAATATTCAAGAAAATTATGTACCTCAAAGATCTGGATGTTACAATTCTCCCCCACTTGAATCATACTTCGTCCTCGAGGTCCAATGTTATGAAGAACTTTTGGTAATGCTCATACATTTCTGATTCGGGTTCCCACATCCATTCGGAACCCTTCTGATACTAAGGCTTTTGTCCTCCCATCTAAAATCCCCATCGGTCCCTCAATGTAATTCAGGCTATCGTCAACGTGTACATCATCCAAAGGAATAACCGTTGAATCATCAACCACACACTTCTGCAGCTGTGAAACACGGAAGGTGTTGCTGTGAATCTGAATGAGCTCCTCGAGAAAATCCAACCTATATGCTACCTTGCCGACCTTGGCAATCACCCGAAAAGGCCCAATTTTCACCTCTTACTGAAGCGTATTACACCCTTCCAGGGTGATACCTTCAACAAAACCATGTCACCGACCTGTAACTCCAACTCAGATCGACGCTTGTCGACATAACTCTTCTGCCTACTATAAGCTGTCTGCGACCTCTGCCTAATCTGCTGAATGAGCTCCGACATCTGAAGGACTACTACAGTCATATCCAATACCCTATGACTAATCTCTCCACGATAGACTGGGGTATGGCACTTCCTCCTAAAAAGAAGCTCGAAAAGCGGCGCACAGATACTGTAGTGATAAGTGTGATTGTAAGAAAACTCGGCTAAGGGAAGGTAGGAGTTCCAGCTCCCACCAAAATCTATGACGCATTCCCTCAGCATGTCCTTAAGTGTCTGAATGGTCCACTCACTCTAACCATTAGTCTTCGGATGACATGCAGTGCTAAGATGTAACCTCGTACCCAGTTCTTCATGGAATTGATGAAGTGATAATCGAGTATAAGAATTAAATCAGAGTAGAATCAACACAATTGAACACAAGAAGTAAATAAAATCTGGTTTCAGCTTTTTTACTTCCAATGAACAAGAGTTACAAAATGATAATAAAAGAGAGAACTCACTCTATCACACCCTAAATCTTACCATCTACTCAATGTTCAACTCCTATTTATAGGAGACTGAACGTACAAAAAAAATACTAAAGCATAGACGTTAAGCTTCGAATACATGACACCTTAGTAAATAATCACATGTTTCTTGTCGATTTTTATAATATGGGTAAATATACTATGCATTTTAAATCCCTTGTTGCTTGTAATTTTCAAAATATCATTGAGCATTGGCAAGAAAAGATAGCATGCATGCAAATATTGATCAATCAGTTGGTTGTCTAGATGTGTTGGAATTTTTTGAATATTGCCCAACATATTACTACTTCATCATAAAGATTGATCAATCAACATTCATCCCTTCTCCTTCTTGTATTCAAAATTACTAACCGAACATAAAATTACAATAAATGACAATGTACATAATGCAATAAAAATCCTAAAATACAAAATCTTATTGCATACACAAATCAAAAGAGATTTTATAATACTTTCAATATCCAATTCGTGAGTTGTTGTGAAAACTATAGTAAAAGGCTATTTAGGACGTCTATATTTGAGGGAAACTCTTATGTACATTGTTACACATCATTATAAGAAGCAAACAATAGAAAAGAAGACAAACAGTGGGCGTTAATTACTACAAGACAAATACCCTTGTGTAGACCAAAAAGGACATCTTCTCTTTGGCATTTCACGTTTTCTTTTATCTTATCATACGCCGGCCGTCGCACCCAAGAACAATTGTCATGGAAAGCATGATGAATTGCATCTACTGTTACTGATCCATAAATAAATAATGCTACATAATCTCAAAAACTCTTCTCAATTCTCATGATAATACAATGACACGTGTTGATGATATCTCTAATGCTACTGAAGATGGTAAGGTCCAAGTTCATAACGAATACCCAGAAACTAGCCAACAATCAACACAACCTCCATCATCGGAACAAATTTTTGTTCCGGAGCAACAACAAGGTATGACAGTGCATGCGCAAGCTGCACCAAGCCTACCACAAATTGTTATACAACCACAGTTTTTTATACAACCACCAGTAGTATATGCTCCACAACCACAGCCACCGCCACAACCACCAGTAGTATATGCCCCACAACCACCACCACCACCACCACAACCGCCACTAGTATATGCCCCACAACTACCACTGCCAAATCGGTTGGGTTGGACGACAGGACTGTTTGAGTGTATGGATGATCCTGAAAATGGTATTTAATTTGGTCTTGGACTTGATCTTCCATTTTTTCTCTAATACACTTAGGTAGATCGTGATGGTGTATTAAGGAAATGATCGTTTTTGTTTTGTTTTTCAGCTATCATTACATTGTTTTGTCCATGTGTGACATTCGGACAACTTGCAGCAACCATCGACAATGGTGGAACGTGTAAGTGTATGAAATAGCGATGTTAAATACATTCATATTGCTTTCTAGAATATGAATATTTATACTTTTTTTTACAGCTTGTGAAATGAGTGGGTTGATTTATACAGTAGTGGCGTTGGTTATTGGAATGCCATGTATTGTTTCATGCAATTATCGTACCAAACTAAGAGGCCGTTTCGGACTCATGGAAGAGCCTGCATCTGACTGCCTAACTCACTTGTGTTGCGAATGTTGTGCACTTTGTCAAGAATATAGGGAGCTCAATCATCGAGGTTTCAATCCTTCGGCTGGTAAGTCTATTGCATAAAACCACTAAATAAATGAGGTTCAAGATCACAATCTTTTCAATAATTCTAAACTTCAAAATATATTTCTTATGTTAAAAACGATTTATTATAAAAGACAACTACGTTCCAATTCAATTAAAGGAGTATAGTGGAGTAAGTAATGATAAAGTGGAATAACGAATTTTGTTATATGCGTTCGGTTTAATTGCTTATGTAGTAAATACAAACTAATTTAAAAAAATGAAACGCTAAAACTTAGAAGTAAACTAAAGAAGCCAATATAGAGTATTAATAAGACTATTTACATAGTTCAAAGAAACGTAACTTGTGAAAGTATTTATTTATTGAGGTAAACAGGTATTGCACATATAATGATTTCAGGCATTTAAAATTAGGAGCATCGCCAATGTAATAATGTAATCAATTAAGATTTCTTTGTGAATTTGGCTATTAAATACCTTTAATAGCAAAAGGGCCAATTAAAAGTGATAAGTATGGGGAGGGCCATGGGTTTTAAATACAATAAGTATGAGCATATGGCCTATTGGGCTTTACCATTTATGTGAACTAAAAATCTAAAATACATGAGGATTAGGTGAATATTGGAACATGGTTTCTGCATGAAATTTTGAATATTGGAACGTATTTTTATATAGTATTCATAGTTTAATATATGAACTGTGTTACAGTATTCACCCTTTAATACTTATACTGTAAATAATCGGTTCTTATAATTCCTAACTATTTTGTGGTTGTCATAGTTGCTAACTTTTAATATCTGTGCATATTGCATTTTTTTTACAACACCAATAGTGCACAAATTTACCCTTTGGAAAATTTGCATTACAAATATGAGAAACATATGTTTTTTTTATCGTGTACATATGACCGATTCTTTTTTCTACAGAATCATCAAAACGGGGCACATGTGTGTGCAACTTTGGTGGTGTTTTCATAGAAAAAATATATCTTATGCACTCCGGATTATTTTAGTACTTATATGGGTAGTGAAACTGTTCAACTGAGACGAGTCACTCTTTTTAGACACGGACAAACGTTGCTAACCCAACCATTTTGGCAGTCAAAAATCTAATAAACAATTTAAAAAGTTGTACATGTTCTCCTTTTTTAACATCAAATAATAATAATAGATATTTCTAGTTCTAATATAATACTATTCATAAGACCGATGGTTGCACACTGCGGTATGTGATGTGATACCATAGTATGCGGTAAACATCTTATCGATCCTCGTTGCTCTGATGCGGTAAAGCTTGACGCATGCTAGGGTTTCACTGCACCTTTTTTTCTTTTCTTTTTTATTTCTTTTTCTTTATTTTTTAATTATTATTAAATCATATGTACTAAAAATTTATAAAAAAAAAGTATATCAAAATTTATGGTTTTTAATTCCTTACAACTAAAATAATATATATATATATATATATATATATATATATATATATATATATATATATATATATATAGTATTCTAACTAGAAGTTCAAGCATAATATAAAAGTTTAATTATAAATTGTAATATAAAAAATTACCAAATATTCTAGACAAAATTGTAAGAATGGTCCATGTGGTATGTCCAAAATTGCTACTTTGGGCCAAACAGGTTTGGACTAGCAGCAATAGTCCAAAAGTTTTCATTTTACTGCGGTTTTGGTCCAAAACAATCTAAAAAATTTAAAAATGATGGATTTGCCATTTTCCATTTGTTTTTTGCTTTTCTTTTTGTTATTTAATTATTCGATAAATAAAAAAAATAAAAAATAAATCAAATAAAATAAAATCTCTCTCTCTCTCTCTCTCTCTCTCTCTCATCACCATCTTCGATTAGTGGCACCGTTCCACATCCATTAAACACAAATGTTGGTGACTTTTGCACCACCTCGCTCCTTCTCCAATATGTCGACCACCACCGGTGGTAATCAACACAACATCGTCGGAAAAATCGAGCATTGAGAATGGAGATGAAGCTCAAAGAAGAAGGAAACAGAGGGTATCAACAGATCGAGGAAGGGCAAAAAAAGAAGCGGTGACAAAGATTGACTTCCAGCATCGATGTAAGGTGTTACCCAGATTTGTTCGTCGTGAGATTTTCTTTTGAAACCCTAAACGACGTCTAAAACCCTAGAAACTAGAAGGGTGGCGGTTGAAACCCTAATTTGTGAAGATCCTCGAATCACCTCTCTGTAACAGCAACTTATGAAGAATCAGAATAGATCAGGTAGCAGAGGAATAATGTTTGGAGGAGGCGCTTACGAACGATGTGATGGTAGGTGAAGGGATAGGTGTTTGCTGGTGCTACACGACCGAAAGGGAGGCAGAGAGAGGCTGCATAGGTGGTGGTCGGTAGCTTTCTTTCTTTGCCAATGAACTGAATGGTAGTATCAAATTAGAAATCAGACCCCTCCCCCTTCGATTCTTAGAATCCATTTGACAAACACAGTCACCCAAAGTGATACCCTCTTTCTCCTTCTTCTATACTCGATGATAGCTCTCATTTTTCTACTTTCTGAATTGATGGCAACCCCTTATTTTATCTCTTTTTTTTTACATTTCTAGTTGTTAGGGATGGTGGTAACGGAGGGATAAGGGAGGCCTTGGCTGATTGAAGGTGACATTGGGTGGTGTAGGGTTATGAGTGTGTTTGTGTATGGTTTTATGAGTGTATTTCTTTTGCTTTTGTGTATGGTTTTTGTTTTTAGGATGTTTTTTAGATGAATAAGAAGTGGTAGAAATAATTTAGGTGGAGATGGAGCTGACATACAGCGGTGGTGGCAGGCTGTTGTGGTGGCAAACGGTGGTCGATCGGTGGTAATGTTAGAAGATGTTCTTGAGTTCATTAAGATGTTCTTGAGTATTCTTAACATTATGAAGATGTTCTTGATAGATAAACCTAAATGGAGAGATAGAGAGAGAGAGAGAGAGAGAGAGAGAGATTTTATTTTATTTTATTTATTTATTATTTTTTTAGTTATCAAATAATTAAATAACAAAAAGAAAAGCAAAAAACAAATAGAAAAGGGCAAATCCGTCATTTTTAGAACTTTTAGACTGTTTTGGACCAAAACCACAGCAAAATGAAAACTTCTGGACTATTGCTGCTAGTCCAAACATGTTTGGCCTAAGGTTGCAATTTTAGACATACCACAGGGACCATTTTTGCAATTTTGTCAATATTCTAACTAGAATATTACCATTTATATAGAAATTTAAATAATAGAGTAAATTACAGAATGGTCCCTATGGTTTGGGGTAATTTGCATGTTTGGTCCCTAATTTATTTTTTTAACTCAGAAGATCTATATTGTTCGTTTTTGTTACACACTTGGTCCCTACTATTTGTTTTTGTTACATGTTTGGTCCGTATCTTACTTAAAAAAACTATTATTTAAATAAAGAAAAATTATGAGATAGGTAAGATAAGATGATGGGGTAAGATTGTGGATGTTGTTATTTAAATAAATAAAAAAATCAAGGACAAACTAGTCTTTTTAGGTAAGACAGAGACCAAAATGCGTAACAAAAACAAACAGTAGAGACCTTCCAAGTTAAAAAAATAAGTTAGGGTCTTAGGGACCAAACGTACAAATTACCCTAAACCATAAGGACTATTCGTGTAATTTAATGTAAATAATTCTATGTTATTCTTATGAGACACGGTCGTTTTTTACTATGTATTTTTGGGTTAAAAATTAAAATATATTATTTGGTATTAAAATCTAAGTTTAAAAAAATCATTCTACTATATATTTGGACTACAACATTATACATCAAAGTATAAGGGTTAACACAAAAAAAACACAATATTTTTTTAAAACAAAATTCGATTTAACCATCTATTTTTAATAATTATGAAAAAACCATCATTTTCTAGTAAAATGTTGCAGCGAGGTCACTATTACCTATTAGAGCCGATTTTCTTTATGAGAAAAGCACTATATTTTCCTAAAAATCTGGTTCAACCACCAACTTTTAGGTGAGTTTTAGCACAAAATGAAAATTAATGGTGTTTTTAGCACAAATGCAGGCCATAGTGGCCGCAATAAAACTTTTATCTAAAAATAAGTGATTTTTTAATACAAATGAAAATTGGATGGTTAAACCAGAAAAAATGATAAAACAGTGAGTTTTTCGTTATTAATACTAATATTCTTATGGGAATATTTCTGTAGGATGGATGAAGAATGGAAAGGTTCAAAGCTTTAATCATCAACAACAAGGGATGTTTCCCCCACCCTATCAAACAATGACTTAAAGAAGATATACATTCTAGCACATAAATGGCAAATCGTTCTTTGTTCTTAGGTTTGCCTTGAGATGTCGACATTACTTATTAGATTCTCTTGTTCCAAAAGTAAAAAATGCAACTGATATTTGAAGTAAAATGGATTTAGTAAAGGGATTGTTCTAGTTTGATGAATAGATGGTATATAATATTTATCGGCATAATCACAAAATAACCAAAATAGACGGTGGCATTTACAAGATGACCACTCATTTAGACTAATAACATTAAATCACCCCTCTACGCATAGCTAACCAATATGTAAGAACTTGAGGATTGTAGAGTGGTTCTTGATGCTACCACTGTCCCAATCACCTATAAATAGAATGGCTCTTTGGAATTGGTACCTCATATTAGGAAATAAATAGAATGAGTCGTGTCCTGTGATGTCTTGAAGGCTTATTCACGTTTACTTACATGGGTCCCGGTGGGTGCAAATATGGTCCTAGAAAGAATTGGAAACCTATTTTGGATAAATATTATGACAAATTATCGATCTGGAAATCTAAATCATTGTCATTTGTTAGCCATCTCACACTAATCAAATCCGTCCTCGGTAGCCTTCCTACTTACTACATGTCCATTTTCAAAGCCCCACAATGTATCATTGACTCTCTCGAGAAGATCAGTTGCAAGTTTCTAGGGGAGGAGTGCTAAATAAACCCAAAATCGATTTGATAGATTGTGTAAAGGTACTAGCTCCAAAAATAGATGGAGGTGTTGGTATTCTAAAAGCCCAAAATCTAGCTCTCTTAATCAAGTGGTGGTGGCAACTGATGAATGAAGAAAGCAGTCTCTGGAAAGATGTTATAACTAACATCCATAACCTGCATAGGAAACAAGCCTCATACATTGCAAGGAAAGCCTGAACTGGAGTTTGGTGTAACATCTGTAAGGCTGTTAATTGCTTTGCATATTACAGTATCAATTGCAACAACTTTTTTTACTCTTATTCCAGGCTCTGGTGTGAAAATTCTCTTCTCGAAGGATAATTGGTGTGGAAACATCCCGATTCAACCAAAAATTCCCTAATTATATCGGATAAAATTAGTTAAATACTGCTTGCTTGAAGATTGGGTTTCACATTCTGGCTTCTGCTAGAAGTGGAAACATGAGCCGGCTAACGAAGCTGAGTTTAAAGATCTATGGCAACTATACTCGAATATTGGAGATTTGGGTGATGTACTACCATCTCCTTATGGTTTTTTATTTTTCATTGTCCTCTAGTGGAGAATACATGGTTAATTCCATGATCTGGCTAATCGAGTCAAAGTTGATTCTTTATAATGGTCATTCGATTTGTTGGTCAAAACTAATACCTTTAAAGGTACGTGTGTAACGTTCCATTTTTACAACAAAAATTTTCATTTTATTTAAGTAAATTCTTTCAATTATAAAACCAATATTAAGAAAATGTTTATTTCAAATACATTTATAATAATTTTAGAAAAATATTTAAAACATGGAGTCTTCATTGCTGTTGATGAATGTGTACAGTCATGTATTTGCCTTCCTGAGATAACCAATGATACCTAAAACAATAAAAAACTGGGTAAGCATGGAGCATAGTGAGTTTCCCCCAAAATACTCCCATACGATAAACATACAAGAATGCATCGGATCCACTCAACCATCGGGTTGGAATACCCTAGGCCCAATCAAACTTTTGGTCCAGTCAACCTAGGGATGGAATACCCCAGGTTGGAATGTCAAAATACAACGGGTCCAGAATACCCTAGGGTTTGTTGGCCTACCGCCTCAACCCAACCGCTCTACCAGAGCCTCCATGGCTTCAACTTACAGTCGGCCTGCACCGGGTATCTTGGCCTACAGCACAAAGCAGGACTGCCTTAACCCATCACTACCATATGTCGACATATAAACGATCAAGGATCAATTGGGCATATAATACAGACAAGAACAATCACACAGCTCACTCCCGCCTACTAGTTTCACAATACACAGTCCCACTACTAGCTAACCTCAATGACATGAGTAACCATAAGTAACCAGATGCGAGATAGCCACCCAAAAAGATGATCCTACTCTAGGGCTACAACCAAAAAAGGAAAAGGCAAGAAAGCCTAGATCAAGAGTTCTCAGGCTATCCTACATGACCACTCTCTCTCTCATTGGAGTTTCCACTATGTTTGAATTCAACTCGGAAATGTTGACAACATTGAATTAGAGAGATGGTCCATTTACTGCCATTAAATCATCATCTTGGATTCCAAAATCTTCCTCGACAATGATGTCGGTGGCTAAAGTTTCATCATGTTCACAGTTGATTCTTCAACAATTTCACATTCCTCCAGAACTTCCTGAGTCTTTTGTAGAACTTCCCAAGTCACCGATATACCGATATCCTTAGGGTTAGAATCCTCATCATCCAAGAAACATGTTGAGTCATCTTCATATTTATCGATATCTTTCTCGATCGGAAGGTGTCTTTATTGTGCAGACCCCCAGAACACTATCAAATGAAGTCCACTCTTTGTTGAATTCCACCACACCAAATTGGAACGACTTATTCCCATGTGTAATTTCTATTTTATCATTGATGGTCATCATCGAGGCAGTGATGATACAAACCTGACCAGTGGAAATATCAAAAACATTCCAATCACCGCCGAACGTTTCTAGAGGTTTTTCCAAATGCACTGGCGATGGGAGCATAATTTGATTCTGAGCGGAATTTGACGGGAACACCAAAGATTCTGACCCATGTAATCCTTTCTACTGATGATTCATCATTAAAACCACGCTTTAACCAATTGAGCCATTTTTTCCAATTAGAATCATTTGCATAGAAAGTCTCTGCGTCTTTCGACGTGATGAATTTTATCAAGATGTTCAAATCCCTTGTGTAATAGACCATCCCACATTGATTACCTTCGAGTTTAAAAATACCGATTAAATCTTTAATGTGTTGCACACTGATACATTCACTGACTAGATCATATTCCTCCCAGATTGAAGTCTTTACAATAGGATTTAAGGCGATGAATAGAGGAGGGGTTGAGGGTTTTTGTGTGCTTGCTCGCCCCATAACTACATCAACAAATGACCTGCCATCTCTTTTTCCCCATAAGATGGATGCATACTTGTAGAGGGTGGGGCTTGCTTTTTCAATTGGAAATTGGAACTTACTATGTGAGATCATTTTTGGTACCTGGCAATGTTGACTTTGAGGATAGAGTGGTCACATCTAACTCTACTCATGTCTTGCTCCAGAGATTTCGCATCCTGGACCCCATCGAATCTAACAAAAGCGAATAACGATCCTGACATGTCTATCTTTCCTCCGATCTAAATATCTACTACGTTTATAAACACCTTGAAAATCTCCCTTATCTTAATCCTGTTGATGCCATCTGGTAAGTTGGATACGTAATAGGATATTATGGTTGAGTTCATCCCCTTCGAGTGATCAGTGATGCCCCAGTTCTGACAAATTTCCGTACATTCTTGGTGGCGACCATCCAACTTCCTGGGGAACAATTTTTTTCTTCATGACTATTAACCATAACCATTAACCGATAAAAACTGTTAACTAAAACCAATATTAACCAATACCCAATGGCTACAAAAATGCATTAACCACTTATAATGGTTATGGTTCGGTTTTAGCTAAAAACTGAATCAAATCGCCCCATACACACCCCTATCGACTGGGTCGGGTGTCTTCAAACATGTAGGTCCACTTCTGGTTTATGTGTCTATCTTGATGATAATCTCGTGTCATGATCCTCTGAACGTGAGCATGTTGTCTCTTAATCGTCATCACAAGCTGAGTACCTAGGGGTCGCATAATGTTATTGGTGAAGCTACTTAGCTTCACAATCTTCTACTCAAGTTATCTTGTTCATTGTCTAAAGCAACAATTAATATTTAGACAATGTGAGCGTTCTGTATTTAGCCTTGAACATAGTATAGGATCAACGAACCAAATATGTGGAAATTGATTTACATTTTATTAGGGAATGCATTGTCATTGATCATATGCATGTCTTGAATTTTCTATCGGCTCACCAGTTTGCAAATATATTTATAACGAGACTCTTCACTCAGTTATTTTTAGATTTTTTGTACTGTTTAAACATTTGTAAACCTCATATACAAATTGACGATGATGTGTGTTAAGGTATATGTTATTTTATTCTTTAATATATAGTTTAGTAGTCTCATCACTCATGCACAAATGCATTCCCTACGGGTTTTCAATATCAAGCAAATTGAACTAAAATCGAATTCTTGTATCTAATAAAACGCATAAAAAGAAAATGTTTGTAGTTATGGGACGGTGGGTATAGCTTTTCCGAATGTTGAAAGAATCAAATGTAGTATAATTAATATATATATATTTTAATGACAAAAGTTACAAGTAATTAAGAAAATGAGGCTTTGATTAAGCAAATTTTAGATAAGTCAACTTTCAGAAAATATAGATTATCCTCTGAAATTATTTGATGATTAAACAATTCCCAGTATCCTTTCACAAGAAATAGGCGAAAGAATTGTGATACCAAGCTGTAGACGCGTTTTGGACTTTATTGCAATGATTTGGTAGTTAGTTATTACATTAGATTTATAGTAATTTACAATTTTTGTCCATCTGGTTGTTACTTTTTGTAGGTTTAGTCCAAGTTTTAAAACATTGATATGAATGGTCCTTTTTTTTTTCTTTTTCTTTTTTTAATACCCATGGACCTTTAGTCTAACTCATTAGAGAATCTCCCTTGAGTCCTTATGAAATGTATACATCTCTTTCTTTTTGTTATAAAGGGTCCACTACCACCCTCACTACCATTCCAACCATCCTCTTTTCTCCGGCATCAAATCATGAAAAATATGAAACAAAATCAGTTAACAATAATGGATGAACCGAAGCAAAAATTACTGATAGACACCTTGAAAGTTGGGAATACATAATCAAAATGGACTTTGGGAATACAAAACATAAATGGACCATAGAAATATGAAACATAAGTTTACCAATAAAGAACTTAACCTTGTGATTGAAACAATTATTTAATTTGTTAGTTTATATTGTTTCTATTTTTTTTTTTTTTTTTTTTTTGAGAGAGAGAGAGAGAGAGAGAGAGAGAGAGAGAGAGAAAGAGAGAGAGAATAACTTCCATATAACAAAAAAGTAGGCCAAACTTCCAAAAACCTCTTTCATAGAAAAATATCATGGTAACCTAGACCTAAGTGAAGTCTCTAAAGTTCATAAAATGGCAAAATAACAAAAATGAAAAAAATAAAGGTAGTGGTCATTTTACAGGAATTTAACAGAGGGGTTTCACATTAACTGCCAAAGACCAGCCGTGATAATTTTCCAAAACTTGGACCAAAACTGTAAACCAATTCAATCACAAGGACCAAAATTGTAATTTATTATGTTAAAACATAACTTCCTTCAAATAAGCCAGCTTCTATGCAACATTTCAAAACACCGACACCCCTATGTACTACTATCAATGTGTTAATTAAAGCCACGCCGATAATACTAGATCCTTGTGTATGATAAAGGGATTAAGATACTACGGTTATATAAGAATAAATAAAGGTGGTTGAAAATTCCGGTTTTATTTATAAATGAAACCTTGAAATAATATAATTGTAAATTAATTGTCACCCAGACAAAAGTCTTGCGATGACAGAACGATAAACACACTACAAGAGAGCACGTCTTAACCCTACTCCTCAACATGCTCTCCAACACTTTTGTTTCTTTAACCCTTTTCGTATAGACCCTACTCCTCCTCTCTAATCCACCACCGTCGCTGCCATGGGAGGAGGACGCAAGTTATCAGCATCCTTTCTCTCCTCATTATTCATCATCTTTTACTTTCTTTCTACCAATGCCCGATTCACTCCTTCGGACAACTACCTCATCGACTGTGGATCGCCTCACAACACCATCCTTGACGACGGCCGGACGTTTAAATCAGACCCTCAATCGGTTTCCTACCTATCCACCGACGAAAACATATTCGCCACCTCAAATTCCACCCCGGAAAACGAAACTCTCCCTTTATACCGGACTGCAAGAATCTTCGACAGCGAATCAGTTTATAAGTTTCTCGTCTTTCAACCTGGCCGTCATTTCCTCCGACTCTACTTCTACCCTCTCCACCACCCGTCATATAATCTCACCACGGCGGTTTTCACCGTGAAAACTGATCAAGGTCTAGTTCTTCTGCATGATTTTTCAGCCACAAAGAATTCGGATTCTCATTTCAAAGAATACCTCATTAACGTCCCTTCTGATGATTTCTCACTCGTTTTCTCCCCATTAAAGAAATCTTTTGCTTTCGTGAATGCAATCGAGTTTGTTTCAGCGCCCGATGAGCTCGTTCCTGATTCCGCAACCATTATCTCTCCTCCTGGAGTTTTTAATGGTATGTCGGATTATGACCTTCAGATTGTGCATAGAGTTAATGTCGGAGGGCCAATGGTTAGTCCAAAAAACGACACATTGTCAAGGACATGGAAGAGTGATAGTCATGGATACATGATGTTTCCCAAGGGTGACAAACTTGTTTCCGTTGATCCGAGCACAATAACTTATCCGGTTGGAGGAGCCACTCCTTTGATTGCACCAAACCAAGTTTACTCCTCGGCGGCTTCAATGGAAGAGTCTGGTGTCTCCAATGCAAATTTCAACCTGACTTGGGAGATGAAAATAGATTCGGGGTTCAATTACTTTATCAGGCTGCACTTTTGTGATATAGTGAGCACCGGTATGAACACCCTCTATTTCAATGTGTATGTAAATAACATGATGGGGATCTCAGGGCTAGACTTGTCATCACTCACTTCAAACCTAGCTGTTCCCTACTACAAAGATTTTGTGGTCAATGCGTCCGCTGTTTCCAACGGTTTGATACGTGTCCAGGTTGGACCATCTGATCTTGAATCCGCCATTCCCAACGCCATACTAAACGGCTTGGAGATCATGAAGATGAGAAACGCCGCAGGCACCTTAGATGGATTATTCTCATCTGACAGCAATAGTCGTGGTGTGTCACACACCACGACTATTGCAGAGGTAGTTGGTGTTGGAGCAGCAGCAATTGCGCTGCTGCTCCTCATCTTTACCTTCATTAGGAACAAAAACAAGGCCAAGGGTTGGGACCAGGGTGGAACTAGTTCCAAGTCATGGTTTCTTCCCCTCAATGCGAGTTATTGCAGTACTTTGCTTTCTAGCAAGAGCAAGAGTAAGAACGGGTACTCGAGTGTTTTCTCTTCTAATATTGGCTTCGGCCGATCTTTCACTTTTAACGAGCTACGAGACGCAACAAAGAATTTCGATGAAAGTGTGGTAATCGGCGTTGGAGGGTTCGGGAAAGTTTATATAGGGGAGATAGAAGCAGGAACAAAGCTTGCAATAAAGAGAGGAAACCCTAGATCTTCACAAGGCATTAACGAATTTCAAACCGAAATTCAACTGCTATCCAAGCTTAGACACAGACATCTCGTTTCATTGATTGGCTACTGCGACGAAAATAGTGAAATGATTTTAGTGTATGAGTACATGGCTAATGGACCACTTCGCGATCACATCTATGGATCAACCCTACCATCTTTGACATGGAGGCAACGCCTTGAGATCAGTATTGGTGCAGCTCGAGGGTTGCACTACCTACATACCGGTGGATCATCACATGGTATAATCCATCGGGATGTAAAAACCACCAACATTCTTCTGGATGAGAATCTAGTGGCAAAAGTCTCCGATTTTGGGTTATCAAAAACCGGACCAGCTTTGGACCAAACTCATGTTAGCACGGCAGTAAAGGGTAGTTTTGGGTATCTTGATCCGGAATACTTCCGGAGGCAACAACTTACTGAGAAATCTGATGTTTACTCATTCGGTGTTGTCCTTTTTGAGATTTTATGCGCTAGACCCGCTCTTGATCCTGCATTGCCAAGAGAACAAGTGAATTTAGCCGAATGGGCAATGGCAAAACAAAGGAAGGGTGTGATTGAGATGATTGTTGATCCTAGAATTGTGAAAACGATATGCTCTGAATCATTAATAAAATATGTGGAAGCAGCAGAAAAGTGTCTAGCAGAGTATGGTGTTGATAGACCTTCGATGGGAGACGTTCTCTGGAACTTGGAGTTTGCTTTGCAACTTCAAGATGCATCTTTGCAGCTCGATCCTCCTGAAGAAGATGATACCTGCGACGCAAAGACAAATAAGATCATGGCTTCTGAAAAATCCAAGAAAGGCGATGAAACAAATAACGACAGTGATGTTAGTATCCTTATAAATGATGACTCGGGCATCGTGATTGGTTCTCCTTTATTCTCCAAGATCGAAGATTTTGAAGGAAGATGAATATAGATCTCATTATTTTGGTGTTTGAAGTTGATTGTAGATTTTAATTGTTTGATTAATTGGGGTTTCTTGTTCTTCTATATATGTTACGTTAATGCATTTTAATGTCATAAAAGATTTGTGTACGGTCAACAATGTTCTGAATATTAAGCATTTATCAAACCGTTTGATAAATTGACAAATACCAAGGATGCGACTGATGTTAAAGATGAAAATGTTCTGAAACTCTTTTCTTACATAGGTCAGTGCAACCTTCTTTTGAAGTGTTGTATTTGACTTGGGCATTACTTGCTTTTATGCAATCTCTTTTCTATTGTTGTTACTTTCTTTTATGCAATCTCTTTTCTACTTTTGTTGCATGTCATTACAAGAATAACGACCTTTACTGGCGATCGACATCACCGCTAAAGGCCCAAGATGTCACTGCTAAAAGAATTAGCAGCGACCCATTACTGTTGGCTCGTCGCTAATACTCATACTGTCACCGCTAATTTTATGCGTCGCCACTAATACTATGCATCGCCACTAATGCTATCCGTCGCCAATAAAAATATTACCACTAATTATAGTTTTCTCTTTCTTTCGGTTTTTATAAAATCGTTCATTCCAAATACAAAACAAGCGTTACAAAAATATAAAAAAACTGCTATAAAGTATTAATTGTAGATAAATAAATCGAAACATTAAAATTTAAAAATACGACATCAATCCCAAAATATTAATCAAACATTCAAGTGCAAAATATGTTATAATTTTACAAAACATCATAAATCTTAAAACTAGCTACATGTCATCATCGCTCCCCTCGTTCCCTCCGATATCATTTCTTCGTGCTAGCAAGGTTCAAAACCATTCTTAATTGCTGCACTACATGTCGGGTCTCTTAGTATTGTTTGGAACATATCTAACTACAAAAAAGCAACATTATACCAAACTACAAATTAATAACATATAACTAAACTTACAATTAACAAACTATAAAATACCAACATATAAAACTATGACCACATTAACAATTCCCAACATATAAACTATTACCTAACTAACAATTGCCAACATATCAAACTATTACAAAACTAAAAATTATCAAAACATAACCAAACTAACAATTATCAAACTACAAAATACCAACATATCAAGGTATAACCAAACTAACAATTACTAGCATAGGAACTATTATCAAACTAACAATTACCAATATATCAAACTATTACCAAACTAACAATTACTAAAACATAACCAAACTACGAAATATCAACATATCAAACTATACCAAACTAACAATTACCAACATATAATCTATTATCAAACTAACAATTACTAACATATCAAATTATTACCAAACTAACAATTACCAAATTAAAAATACCAACATATCAAACAATAACTATATATATATATATATATATATATATATATATATATATATATATATATATAATAGATTTTAAAATTAAATAGTCTTGTTACATGTGATTGTGGCTGTGATGATTGTTCACGATCAGACGTTGACACAACAGTATAAGGTTTTACGCCCGATGCCTCTAATATATCCGCGTCGAACACCAAATTTTTTTCAAAAGCATTTCTTACTTCCTATGATGTTAGACCTCTTTCTTCAGTTAAAGCTTGATTTTGTTGATTTAACTCTTGGACTATAGCATTCTGTATTTTCAAAAAATGATTAACATCATAATATAAATACACTTATATGAACATATTATATTTAACCATTGACATATATTTGTTCGGCTATAGTACTAATGAATACCCCTTGGCGATCGATACGAGTCTTATAAAAGACCTCGAGTCTACTTAGTTCATATTTAACATTAAAATTGGATTAATTATACTTTAAATAAACAATTTGATATATATATATATATATATATATATATATATATATATATATATATATCATAACTTACTTCTTTGAAACAAGTACTACTATATGAGCATGACCTCCCTTTATGTGTGTATTGTTGTAATGCACCAACTGCTTTTTTTTGCCATCGAATGCTTTATTAATTAGGGCGTTCAAAATTTTGAACTATTTGCGCCCAATTTTCACTTAGCATACCCGGGGGGGGGGGGGGGGGGGGGGGATGGGTAATTCTCTTGGGATAATCATCTTGTTCTTTTTGGTGGTTTAGCTAAAAAAGATAATTAAAAATATTAGTCATAATAGATTATAACAAATGAATAAAAATAGCACTTAAATAAATCATAATAAGACTTACCATGCTCTTCGAGTTGTCCATAACCAATGCTTACTAGATGTAACACCCCTTTTCTAGGATGGATTTTGTGGACATGCATGCATCAAAGGGATGATTTTTAGGAAAAATATAGTACCACGACCTAGTGAATGGAGCACCATTGTGTGGCATACCAAATGCATGAAACACGTATTTGATGACCACCACAATCTGGCAAAAGGAATATCACGACGTGGTAGCATCTGTAGCCCAAGCCCATGATTTTTTAGGCTTTCTTCCATATTTAATCACCTAATCTCAAGGATTAGGGTGTCCCCTTCATCATCTAACCATTCAACAACAAAAACCTAGCCTACAAGGATGTTTAGGATCTTTTTTGCTAGATTGAAGACCTTGTTCTTGGACTTTGGTAAAGATCATTTTGGTGTAAGGGAGCAAGTGACCAGCTTAAAATCATAATATCCTTAAGATTTTTGAGTTGTTGGAGTCGGTTCACTGGTACAGTCAGTGCAGGGAGTGATTGTGTTGCTCTGTTCCTTGGGTCTTTGATTCAAGTGAGTTTCCTCATTGTTACATATATCATATGTTGTATGTGAGTTGATGATAGCTTGGGGGTTACTGATAACCCAATTTGTCGTATGTGATCTGCTGATAGCTCAGGGTTGCTGATAAATCCTTATATGTTATGATATATGAGTAGTGGCATGCTGGTTAGAGTACCAGGAGGTCGATAATATTCTAGTTAAGTGCCTTAGGGGTTGTAGACAGTCATGTAGGATAACGTGAGAACTCTTGATCTAGGCTTTCTTTCTTATTCCTTGTTTGGTTGTGGCTCTAGAGTAAGATCACCTGTTCAAATGTCTATCTCACCTCTGATTATAATTTACATATAGCTATGCATTCATTAATGATCTGCTCGTAGTGGCATAGAGTATTGTATGAGGCCTGGTATGTGGTAGTGAGTTTGCTCATTATATTACATATGCCATAGTGGTGTGCTTGTTAGACTATCTGAGTTTTATTTGTTAATTGTTGTTATTTGTACTTATCGAGATGCTAATAACTCCAGGACTGCTAACAATCTGCAAGGTTGCTGATAAACCATGGGGCTACTGTGAGCCAATTGGAGTTCTAACAGTCCGAGGGTTGCTATTTACATTGTTGTGATGTATGTGACATTCAGGACTGCCGATAGTCATCAAGATTGCTGATAGTCTCAGGGTTGTTGATAACCTATAATTGATTATTATGTTGTGTTGTATGTGATATTTTGAGGGAACTCACTTAGCTTCGACATACAGTTGTGGATTAAATGGCTTTTAGGTACGATTGGTAATCATGGTAATGCGAAGGCATGACTGTACACACTTATTAGAAGCATTGGAGATTCCATATGGGATTATGACTTGTAAGGGTAACGAACTTTCGACTTTGTTCACATTTAGTCACTAAACTTTTTTTCGTTATCTATTTGCCACTGAACTATTGAAACTGTTCACATTTTACCCTTATGACCGGTTGTTACCGGTCATAAGGGTAAAATGTGAACAATTTCAATAGTTTAGTGGCAAATATATAATAAAAAAAATTTTAGTGACTAAATATGAACAAAATTGAAAGTTCATTCCCCTTTAAAAAGTTCAATGACTAAATGTGAACAAACTTCCTCTTAATTGTATTATTTTTTAGCAAATTATTTGTTTGTGTTAAATTCTAGCAAAATTTGTTGATGAAGAAATCTACGAAAAACTGAAACAAAAAAATAAAAAACCAATGGTTTGGTATTTTCCAAAATAAAAAATCAAAATTTCCAATCTGATTTTGTTTTTACAAAAGAATTAATCATTCTCATTTATGTGAATTATGACCATTGGTTTGACATGTAGAATTAAAGAACACACAAAGAACACGGTGATTTGAGTGTTTAAGAGATGCATTCGATTATGAAAGGTGTTTACAAAAAAGGATCTAGATCTAAATGAACATAATTAACACGCACTAACACTCTCAATGTTACATCTCTCTCTCTTTCTCTCTCTCTCTCTCTCTATATATATATATACATATATATATATATATACACACACACACACACACTAGCCGTTACCCGCGCAATGCGGCGGGTGGCGAATACTTTGTTTCGACAATAAGTGTTTTTCGGGATGAAAGCCTTATGGACTATATGTGTGTCTGTCAAAGCGGAAGACGACAAATGCTTTGTTTTGGTAATTAGTTTCTTTTTAGGATGAAAACCATTTGGACCATATACGTATCGAAAAAAATGTCATGATGAAACCCATTTCTGACAATTAGTTTTTCTAAAAAAACATGGCATAAAGCCTAGTGCAGAAATCAATTACAATGTCACAAATTGACTAAATTTAGCACTAATCGCCAAAGCATGATGAGAGCGTGAAGGTTCATTTAAACAATATGGTTGTTAGTTGGATTTTTTATTTGTCTCATCCATAAACATAATATTCTAAAATGTTCAATAAATAACTAATAACATAATCTTTATATGCATATTTTCGTAGATGAAAGTTCTAAAAAACCAAGAAATATATCATCTTCCATCTTTATCATTTTCAAATTCTAACATTACATCAAGTGCCTACAGACACACAAACATTAAACTATATATCACAATAATAATAATAATAATAATAATAATAATAATAATAATAATACCCACCCTCACACCGTCATACCTATTTTTAGCACCATAATATCTTCTTTCTTATATTACTCGATATGAACAGCCATTACGAGGTTTAGGACTTAGGAGATAAACCATATGATCATCTCTTTTCTCCCACCTCCCCAAAAGATTTCAAAAAAGTAAAGATATTAACCTTATGTTAAAAATTAAATTCAAAATCAATGCATATATAAATATACACAGCTTGAAGGGAAAAAAGATTACCCTTTATAAATGAAGTTAAATGATGGTAAAACCATTGACCAATGTCAAAATATGTTGCCTTTTATAAATTAAGTTCACATGAGTAAAAACAAGAGAAAATGACAAAAATAACCATTTACACTAATTGTATTACAAAAATAGCCAAAAAAATCGAAATTACAAAAATGGCCACCCATTTCGCAGATGAGAAGGTCCCATCTGCGAAATGGGCTTCTCATCTGCGAAAGTACAAGTACCTAAAGCACAGTTGTGCTTTAGGTACTTGTACTTTTGCAGATGATAATTTTTTTTTTAATATTTTTTCTGTATAAATAGGGCTAATTTCGCAGATGGAATAGGTCCATCTGCGAAATCCTCTCAGTCTATCTGCGAAATGGTGTATTTTTTTGTATTTTTTTAAATTTTTTTTTAATTTTTTTTTTTTAAGTTTGACTATGAAATGAATTGGTTTGAAAGCGAGTTCAGAAATACCTCCCTGTGGACATATGTATTTCAGATTAGTTCCATTAACTTGCCATCTCCCACCGGTTACAAGACAAACCAAATATTCAATCATATTTTGAGCAAATTGTAGAGAGAGTTCCTAAACAAATAACAACCAAAATGATAGTTTTTCTACAAAAGTTTTTATATAGCAATGTGATTTCGTAGTTAAACCAATTCATTTCATAGTCAAACTAAAAAAAAAAAAAAATACAAAAAAATACACCATTTCGCAGATAGACTGAGAGGATTTCGCAGATGGACCTATTCCATCTGCAAAATTAACCCTATTTATACAGAAAAAATATTAAAAAAAAAATTCTCATCTGCGAAAGTACAAGTACCTAAAGCACAACTGTGCTTTAGGTACTTGTACTTTCGCAGATGAGAAGCCCATTTCGCGGATGAGACCTTCTCATCTGCGAAATGGGTGGCCATTTTTGTAATTTCGATTTTTTTTTGGTTATTTTTGTAATGCAATTAGTGTAAATGACTATTTTTGTCATTTTCTCGAATAACAATAAGTACCTCTAATTATCCCTGGAGGATGCTTCTTGTCCCCTTTCTGGGAGACATTTACTAATCTGCAATGGATATAATATTTATTGTTAATAACAGTAAATTAACTTAAATAGAAGTAAACCAACAATAAATTTCTATAAAGTGACGTTATTGTACCTTGACTTGAATTTATCAACAAAGCAACAAAGCTAAATTCCTACAATTTGGATTATACCAGCCTACGAGTAATAGTAAAAAAAACAATTGTTTAGTCTATATTGTGCAGTGCAATTAGCTTATATGTACCGGTACTTTGAAGACCATTTATAAAATGTTCACCAAGAGGGGTTATATATTTGGATCCTCGCAAACAACAGAGAAGATTTTCAATGTTACACAATAGACATATGTAATAAATATATACATATTTCTTGAGAGGTAAAGAGAGAGAAATATGCATACATTTCTTTAAGTGGGGCTGTAAAAACAGAAAGTTGAAGCAACCTTATAACCCATGTGCGACCTCCCGCTCAATTGCTTCAGTCTTGGTATATCTACCCTAACATAAAACATTACAATGAACCAGAAAATGAACTGCTATCTACTACAACTAACACTGAAAAACGTAACCGTCAATATTAATCGCTTCTGGAGAGGTACTAAATAGTACTTAAGCAAGAGTATAATATCAACACAAAATATTAATCGTAATAAAATTATGATTTGTTCTAAAAATTTCTAAAACGATGAGGTAGGCATGGATTGATACCTTAAAGGCTTAATTAAATTGATCATCCCAAAAGTTTTGATATAAATGTACTGAACAACCAAGAAAGTTACTATGGCTTTGGCTTATCGAACTTAATGACATCAAGATTAATTCTGACCACTTGCTGGATACACCAAAATATGGATACTTTCATCAAATTAATGAAAAATATTTAAACCAAATGAGTTTCAATAAAAGAGTAGTAACAAATATCTACATTCGTCAATTTAGTCAAAATCAAAACATTCCTTGGAACAAGTGACTTTGTTCCAATAGCATATTGCTGAGCAGCAAGAAGCTTTGCATGTGTAAACCATGTCCCCTCTATCTTTGGACCAGTTTCTTTCCAGTAAACCACATTGACCAGCCAATAACTTGTATAAAAAAGCACTCTCTATCTTATTTTGATGATATATATATATATATATATATATATATATATATATATATATATATATATATATATATATATATATGAGTACCATGAGTTCATGTGGCCTAATTTAAAATGTATTTAATCATACAGGAAGGAATTTTAATGATTTTGTAACCAAAGCATGAGTGCTACCAAGACAAACTAAACACTGCTAATAACAAAAACAAAATTAGTGAATAATGTATCAATATTATAGAGACAAAGTCAAAGTATTTTTCAAACAATTACCTCAGCTAAGACCAATCCAATGAGCCAGACAATGTCACTTTTGTGGTTGCAAATTAGGAGAACTTGTTCCTTACCTGAAGATATATAATCAAAATAAGCTGATATGTAAAATCTGTTCAAGGTTACGTAAGAATGTGATAAGGTAACCATATCAATTACTGAAATAATACCACAAGCGGCTAAGGAGAGCTCTCATTAATTCAAGTTTTTCATAATCTATAAATAGATCAACCTGCAAAAGATGAAATATTAGAATATATATACTATCTGGAAGTAGGTACTTTGCACCATATACCAAGGAAAGTGAGAAACAATCAAACTTCCAACACCTTAATGTGTGCCTACCAGTCGAAAAGCCATATAACCTCCAACCACAGGAGTTGTGCAAGATAAGCATTGATCTTCGTGTACATATTTTTTGAACATGAAAAAAGATGAACAAGTCATAAAAACATAATAACAAATACAGATTTAGTGTAGTGAAGTAAACAAAACCAAAACCTTTACTTAAACCCACCTCATTCTTATTCAAGTCATCATCTGGTCTGCAACAAAAACTCAACACCCAAAGATTAACTAAAGATAAAAGATCGAAAAATTAACAACAAAAAACCACGTACATCAAGGAAAAAGATCCGGAGGGTTGCGATAGTGGTCGTGCATGGGATGCCTTTGGCATCCATCTCGAGTTGGCTTTCTTGAGCACAATGAAAGTCTGGCATCATTTTTTAGAGAGAAATGTCGGAGAGAATGGATAGAGAGAACTCAATGTAGAAGATATGAGACCGAGTATTATTGAGGAACTAGTTTTTGAAGGCAGAAAAAAAATCAACAAAATCAGATGAGGGTATCAAGGCAACATATGAGAGAACTTTTAAAATTTAAATTTTTGTTGACTCTTTCTAGTCAAAAGGAAATTTTTGCTTAAAATTTAAATACTCTATATTCGGAAAGATAAGAGCTTGGATTTGAATGTTTCAACATTAGACATGTGAATTTATTATGTATTTAACACTTGTACCTATTGCATTGTATTTTGTAGGATTTTAATTAAAATATTATTTTAATGATGATTTGTTGTACTATTAGCTTAAACACTTGAACGTCTTAAATCTATTATTAAAAATAGTAAGGTTTGTATAATAAGATAATAGGATGTATATATATATATATATATATATATATATATATATATATATATATATATATATATATATATATATATATATATATTTCTCATGTCACAAGGCTACTTTACCACACTCGAGTCAACAGTCCACGCTGACCCGACTCATCGAGTGCATCTATGTGACTCGCCGAGTCCCCTCGTTTCCACAGAATGTCGCGAAAACCCAATTGAACTCGTCGAGTTGTCTCATCAACTCGTCGAGTAACCCATGTCCAGACTCATTGGGGAAAACCCTAGTCGACTCATCGAGTCAACTCATTAACTCGGCGAGTCCATTCAGTCCATGTGCTCATTCAGACGTCTTAAGGCAGATCCATGACCCCAAACTCTAGATCTAGCTCCCTAGGCTCGAATGTCACGTAAAGTTGCGAGCTTTACGTCCATGCATGGCATATTTAGCTCATAATGCCAATACAAGTTCCAACAAAGGTTACATGCACACAAGTTTGCCTCTAGCTTAATAAAGTTCAGGTCTTTGGGCTCACTAGACCACCTATGGTCCAGATTTTGGGTTTCAACCTCAAGAAATGCTCAAGTGACTCAATACCACCAAAATGGATGGGAGAAAACCCTACAAACACCCTAACCCAAAATCTCATAAGGAAATGATCAACTTAGCATCTTTTTACCTCCAACTAAAGCAAACTCCTGAAAAACCTCTAGATCCAAAAGCGTCCTCGTGATCCAAGCTTGATGCTCTCCTATTCTCTTCCAATGTATCACAAAACACTCAAATCTTAGCCATCTTTCTCTCCTAGCTCACTATGGCCGATTAAGGTTTCACACAGGGGAGCTAGGTGGCTGGTGAGGTGGTAATGAGGACTTAAGGCCCATTTAGTCATTGAAATTTTTTAGAGGGAAACGAACTTTCGATTTTGTTCACTTTTAGTCACTAAACTTTTTTTCATTATCTATTTGCCACTAAGCTATTGAAACTGTTCACATTTTACCCTTATGACCGGTAACAACCGGTCATAAGGGTAAATGTGAACAGTTTCAAAAGTTCAGTGGCAAATAGATAACGAAAAAACGTTTAGTGACTAAATGTGAACAAAGTCGAAAGTTTGTTACCCTTTCAAGTCATTCTCCCATTCCACATTAATTGCATTACTCTAATTCTCAAACAATTGCATTTTGGAACAAATGATTTTTTTTACTTGGATTTTTAAGAAATGACGTTTTACCTTAATTAAAAATGATTTTTTTGTGAATTTTTTTAATCAGACTCTCCATCGTATACTTCAATATCTTGTTTAGTATTATAGTCGTAATCAGTCTCGTCCTCGGAAACATTATCGTCTCTACCCATTTGGCGGGGGTACTTCAGACTTGTCTTCATCATCATAATCAACATTGTTTTGAGCTACATCAATATTGTTTTGAAAGTACTATGTGAATTCGAAAAAAAAAAAAAGTCTAGCACTGAATGAACATTTGTTTTGAACTAAGTTATCATAGGGATAGCAATGAGGCGGGTTTTACCATCCATGTACCCATCCATGAGCCTGCAACCTCATCCTCATCCCCATCCCCATCGCTAACGGATGCAGGGAATCGAATCCACACCACTTTAGATTTTTGGCTTATCCTCGGCGTATCCCCGACCATCCCCAATTTATCCACATAATAAATCAACTTATGCAAAAAAATCAATTCAAGTTTAATAAGATATCATAATTAGATTGTTTTTACATTAACAAGAAAGTTTAACAACGCTCAAAACCAAGCACATGATTATACTAATACAAAAGAAACTTCAAGTCTTTGGTTCTATTTGTTTCTCTAAAAAATTACTCAAAATCATCATCATATGCAACCGTCTGATCCAAAGGCTTTGGTTCTCCTTGATTTTTACCTGAAACATATAAAAGTTATAGTTAGAAAATAATATTTATACACATGTATTATATAACAATTGATATAATTATTAAAACGTTACCTTGAAGTTCCTTACGTAACCAACTTTGGTTGCACATTAATGCTCCATCTATTTCCAATTTGATTTAGCTACACTGTTTTGTCACCTTATTCCCACTCATGCTAAAAGTTGATCCTGAAGTAATTGTAGAAATTGGAATGGCTAAGACATCTTGATCAATCTTTTGTAATATAGGAAACTTACAACCATTGCACTTCCACCAAATCAATATGTTAAAACCTTCCTCATTTGGTAACAACTTATCAACTAAATAATCATCCAACTTAGTGTTTTCAAATCCATCATCCTCAAAAGGCATAGTCTATAAATCCAATTGTGCCTATGTTGATATGATAAAAGTAGAACCCCTCCCTCTGAGACATTAGATGCACATTGTCATTTCCAACAAGCTCCTTGTTTGTCATCATGTTTCTTTTTTATACTCTAAAAAGCAAATCAGTAATTAAGTTACGTATTTTCGTAATCTCACTTCTTGCTTCTTCACCATATAACTTTGGAAATAAATAATTGATCAAATTTAACTTATAATTAGGATCCAAGACAAATTTTATACTCATAACATTTTGTATTACATTCCAATACTTCTCAAATTTGATCAACGTAGTGTTGGGTTATGAGCAAAATAACATTCCTATGGTGTTCATGCAAACCCTAATGCTTGGATCTAGTTTTTCTATTTGTACATGAAACAATTGTCCAAGACTTGCAAACCCTAATCTATCATACAATGAAACTTAAAATCAACATAAACTAGTAAGAATGTTACCTTCACTGTTGCTTGAAGATCTTGAGCTTTTGAGAACCTTAGCACCTAAAATGTTGTGCCTCTAATAGATCACAAACACCAAAGAAAGTTAGAGAATAATAGAGAGAGAGAGGGAGGTAATTTTGGGCTCTTGAACTCTTCTTAGGGTTGTGATAGCCGAAAATTGTAAGCCAAGGGGTTCCTTATATACATGAGGAATTAGGGTTTCAGTTAAATGCTTATCCGGTTGCTTAGGCTCTAAGCAACCCATAAGAATCTTCCAGAATCAAGCCTATTGGACGATTTCAACATGGGCTTCCCCATGAAATCGTCCAACCCTTATTTAGGGTTCCTCAGTCCATATTGCAACTATCACATAGTTACAATATTAGTCCCCTTAATTCAATTAACCTCTTTTGACCATAAAATTAATTCTAAATTAATTCTTGACCAATGTTAAGTAAATAATATGATTTCTCCTTTAATATATTATTCATATAGTATATTAATAAACCATAATAACCTCTTTCTCTATTACTCATCCAGTCAAGTTGCTTCGGTGAAGGCAACCCAAAAGGACCATGCTACAACCTGGTCAAGTACATACCAAATATAGTTATGGGCTTAGACACTAATCCAAAAGTCTCCCACTTGGATAAGTCTAATAACTATAAATGCAAGTACGAATCCAAGATCCGATTAGCAATCGTAGCTCTCAAAAGCCGTTGTCGAACTCTGACATGTCATTTAGATAAGGGATCATATAGTCCTCCGTTATCAAGATATCGTGTGGAAAATTACATGGAACATAGTCATACTTATTGTCCAACAGTTTGTTTCTCGATCTCTGATTTGTCTGACATAGAACTTAATTGAAAACATCAACTTAGTCCTAACCGGGCCCGACACATAAGTCAAACAAAATCATTGAAGGGCCTAAGATATTGGTTTTAGCCTCGTAGGATAAAAGTAATAGATAAACTTTGGCTTATATGCTTGTACTATTTACTCTTCAAATTGTACACAACAATGCAACATCAAGTTGCTGATGCGTTTATGCATTATCAATGCACAACCGACTCGTAAACAACAACTCATATATCTAGGTTTAAAGACTATATGATATTATCATCTCAGAATCACTCATGATTAAATTCCATGAAGTGATTCATGTGAGTGTGGGTTTAATCCAATACTCAAATCATATTTCAAGAGCACTCATGAATGTTGCAACAAACTTTTGCTATGTCTAAACACTCAGACAATCTACAAGCCAATTCATGACATTCTTCTTCCATACCTACTTCCAAAGTATGATCGACTATGGATGGTTTAAATAATCTTATTATTTAGGAAGTCAAAACATGGAAAGTGAAACAATAGTAGATAATTAACATAAGACAATAATTTTACTTATAAATAAAACTCCTATATTTAATCATCAAATTCTAATTACAATTTATCAATTACAAGTTTCTAAGGCTATCTAATTACTAAAACTAATATCGTCCTTCAGCCCAATGCTCCTAGCATGCTGCAAGTGCTTAACCTTACTCAGTCCCTTTGTAAGGGGATTTGCTGGGTTATCCTCTGACGATACCCTCTTTACTACGAGGAGTCCTTCTTCTACCCGATGTCTTATGAAATGATATTTCCTGTCGATATTCTTGGATCTGTCATGATCACTTGGTTCCTTGGTTAAGGCAACCTCACCTTCGTTATCGCAGAAAATCTCCATAGGCTCCTTTATGGCCGGTATAGCTCCAAGGTCTCCGATGAAGTTCTTTAGCCATATTGCCTCCTTTGACGCTTTGCTCGCTGCTATGTACTCTGATTCGACATTGAATCAGATACGGTCTCCTGCTTGGAACTTTTCCAAGTCACTGCTCCTCCATTCAAGGTAAAGACCCAGTGCGACTGCGAGCGGAAATTATCTTGGTCAGTTTGAAAACTAGCGTCACTATACCCTTGCACTTTCAAGTCATCACTCCCACCGAGGATAAGAAACCATTGCTTAGTCCTCCGAAGGTACTTGATAATATTCTTCACTGCGGTCCAATGTGCTCTACTAGGGTTCCCTTGATATCTGCTGACCATGCTCAAAGCGAAGGCCACATCAGGGCAAGTACATGTCATCGCATACATGATTGAGCCAACTGTGGAAGCATAAGGTACTCTACTCATCTCTTCTATCTCGACATCGGTACTCGGGCTTTGAGTCTTACACAACTTGGTATTGCTTTGGATTGGTAACTCCCCTTTCTTGGAATTTTCCATGTTAAAACGTTTATCACTTTATCCAAGTAAGTACTTTGACTGAATCCTATTAGTCTCTTACTCTTATTTCTCAAAATCCTTATCCCAAGAATATAAGCAACTTCTTCGAGGTCGTACATAGCGAAACACTTCCTAAGCCAAGACTTAACCTCCTGCAAGGTTGGCATGTCATTTCCTATGAGCAGTATGTCGTCCACATACAAAACAAGAAAGCTAACTATACTCCCACTGGCTTTGATACATACACAAGACTCATCCACGCTTCTTGAAAAACCAAACTCTTTGACTTTCTCATCGAAACAAAGATTCCATCTGCGAGACGCTTGTTTTAATCCATAAATGAATTTCTCAAGCTTACATACTCTATTAGTGTGCTTCGTATCGACAAAACCCTTTGGCTGACTCGTGTAAACATCCTCAGCCAACTTCCCATTAAGGAAAGTGGTTTTGACATCCATCTGCCATATTTCACAATCATGAAACGCAGCTATGGCTAGCATAACCCTTATAGATTTAATCTTTGCAACTAGTGAAAAGGTCCCATCATAGTCAACTCCGGGAGTTTGAGTAAAGCCCTTCACAACCAATCGCGCCTTATACGTGTGTACTTTCCCATCCATGTCAGTCTTCTTCTTGAAGATCCACTTGCACCCAACCATCTTACAACCCGGCACATTGTTAACCAAGTTCCAAACTTGATTGTCATACATGGACTGAATCTCACTGTCCATAGCCTCCTTCCATTTTGCAGACTCCGGTCCTGCCATGGCTTCCTTGTAGGAGTTAGGTTAATCTAAATTTATCAATGTACTATCACTAATAAACGTATCACCCTCAGTAGTTATATGGAAACCATATAATACGGGTGAAAAACTAACTCTACTGGAATGTCTAATAGGTAGGGACTCGTCAATTGGTTCAACCGGAGTTTCCTCCTCGGGTTGAGCGCCAACGTTAGAGGTTCCTTCATCGTTTGATTCTTGAAGCTCTTCAAGATCAATTTGCCTCCCAGTGTCCTCTTGGCATATGAGTTCTCGCTCTCAGAAAAACCTTTTACTCGTAACAAAGACAACATTGTCACTCGGTCTATAGACGAGATATCCAAAGGACTTTTGTGGATGGACGATGAAAATACACCGCTTGCTACGAGGTTCGAGCTTGTCATGAGTCTCTCGTCTTACAAAAGTCTCGCAACCCCAAACCTGGATATGTGCCAACAAGGGATCCTTCCGTGTCCACATCTCGTGAGGTGTTTTGTCAACCTTGTTAGTTGGGAATAAATTAAGGATATGGGCGGCAGTCTCTAAGGCATACCCCCAAAATGAGATTGGTAACGAAGCTCGACTCATCATGGAATGAACCATGTCCAATAGGGTTCGATTGCACCTCTCAGCGACACCATTCAACTGTGGTGTCCTAGGCGGCGTCAACTGCGAAACAATTTTGTATTCCTTGATGTAGTCGTGGAATTTCATACTAAGGTACTCACCTCCTCGATCGGATTAGAGCATCTTAATTTTCCTTCCCAGCTGATTCTCCATTCCCTGCTTACACTCTTTCAACTTTTCAAAGGTTTCTAACTTGTGCTTGATTAACTATATATACCCATATCTTCTATAATCATCGGTGAAAGTCACATAGAAGTGGTTTGCATCCCTTGTAGTGGCGTAAGTCCTAAAATTTTGCTTGATGTATCAATCAGATCCGCTTGATGGTGCGGAATCCCAATCAAGTGGATAATGCAAGATCTAATGGAGAAGAAGAAGAAGAAGAAGAAGAAGAAGAAGAAGAAGAAGAAGAAGAACTTGATGAATCTATAATGTATTGATGAATATTCAGTGATGCTCTATACACATGATTCACACACACACTTCTTCTCTTTACATTCTCTCTCTAGCACATGATATGAATGAATGCTCTTCCTTGGTCTAGACTAGTAAAACACTCCTCCTCCACTATTTATACTTATGGACTAAACCCAAAGCCCAAAACCAAATGCTAGACCGAAAATACATGGGTTTTCGGTCCAAGCTACAAATAAACCCAAGGAGTTTTCGGCCTTAGACCGAAAACTACAAATTCTAAGAAAAGAAAAGTATAAACCATATTTTTAGACCCAAAAATCTCCACCTTTTTTTATAGCTTTCTTTTCCTTTGACCCAACAAACTCCCCCTAGGATTGTAGCTTGCATTTCTTCTCAGTCTTCACTCTGTGAGCTTGGGTTCAACATTTATCTTCGATTTCATAGCTTCAAGATGAACACATGAATCTTCTATGTGAGTGACTTCATCTTGAACATTTGGTCTTCTCTTCAAAATTTGACATTGAATGCATGTTGGGTGTGGAGCCTTCATGTAGAGATTCTGGAAAATTGGCGCTTTCAGCTTGAGAATCTTCAGAGAGAATATCAGAGAGAACGAATCTTCTAGATCAGTTCATCAAGTACATAGATAGCAACAAATTGATTAAGGAGGCTTCAATGCAATCCGTCACATAATCTTCAAGTACAGCTTCACCTTGCTTCTGGGGTTAAAAGATTGAATGTTGAAAGAATAATCTTCATTTCTTGTTCCTTCGAATGAGAATTCTTCGACAATCACAGATGAAGCTTTGGCTCAGAAAATCTCGATACAGTCTCCATGAGTCTCATCTACATCTGAATTCACTTTTCAAGACAAAGAAAAATTAGAGATAAAAACAAAACTAAAAGAAAACTTAGCACACAATATTTTTGGATTTTTCATTTTTTTCTAAAAGGAATAAAACAAAAACAAAAATATTTTTGGATTTTTCATATTTTTCTGAACAAGAAATAAAATAGAAATAACACTATTTTTGGAGTTTTAATTTTTCTATTTTTTGTTTGATTTAAAAAAAAAAATTAATTCTCCCCCTAAATTTGTGCATAGAGGAAAACTATGAACAAATTTAACAAAAACAAAAACAAAAATTTGGGATCAAAGTTGTCAAGCAATTCAATCTCGATTATCAGCACACGCCTACATGTCTGGATCTGGTCAATCACGTGTATTGTGCTCCACTTAAATACAAAGGATATTTGACAAATTAGACAGATTATAAGTGACAAGTCATTGTGATATATATTCCTAAATGAACATTTAGGTGACGAGGACTAAGGATATTTTTGTCCACTTAAATTAAGCAGTGAGATCAACAAAAAACCTTTTAAATGGTTCAATATTAGGTGTACTAGAAAGTGTTCCCCACTTCCCGACATACCCCGATAATGAAGAACTTCGAAAGAACTCCTTACTTTAGGTGAGTATTCAATCATTAAGAAATAAGATAGATATAGAGATGCATATGTTGTATCTCAGGTCAGATGTTTTCCAATCACGCAGAAGGAACAACATATGACTAACATAGATAGAGGGTTAGAGAGAAAGTAGGATGCATATGTTGTGTCCCAAGTCGGATCTTCCGATTATGCAGAGGGGACAACATATGGCTAACAGATAGAAAGAATTACATAAATAAGAAGATGCATAGAAATAGAGTTGCATATGTTGCATTCCAGGTCGGATATGTTCCAATAGCGCAAAGGAGTCAACATATGGCTGACAGATAGAAAGCAAGAAAATAATTTCCTACAGACCTACTTTATCAGAACCACCAGTTGCCATATCAGTACCGGAATTAAGGACATAAGTCCATACAACAAAGAAATATTGAGACACAATTCTAGATAATTAACTTTTAGTGTATCTCACAGGTTCCCATATTGATCTCAGTGCTCAATCTACCCGAGCGTCGTATTGTCAGTCCAAATGAAACTATCTAAGTTCATATTGTCTAGTCCTTTCATTTGTCAATCAATGTCTAGTCCTTTTGTATCCTTTGTGCCTACCATCACATTGAACATAAAGTCTAGACAATTCGACTTTAGTGCATTACACACATCATAAATTGCCCTTTTAGCACTATACTTCATATCACTTCCCAAACAATACCTACAAATCAAAAACTATAAAAAAAAACAATTGTCTTTAACACAAATCATTGTAAGAGAAACTCAGGAGTATCGAGAAGAAAACTCAAACCGTAAGTCATCAATTGAATTTGCAACCAGAAGATCTGAGAATAGCACGCATATTTCAATCTCAGAACAGATCCAAAAATTCTTCACATCGTTAAGTACAAACCCCATGTGTGATCCTCTCCCTTCTTCCTTTCCCACAAAGTACACATACTCTAACTTAAAGTTCCGAATGTTGTATAGTTGAGAGATGTCCCCTATCATGTGCCTGGAACAGCCACTCAACAAACTAAAGTCTGATGATATGCCACCATAACTGCTCCAACACAGAGTGCGTGATTAATTAATCTTTGGAACCCAGTCCATTTTGAAACTGGGTTGACCTTTTTCATCTGTGCAAGGTACTCCCTCCCATGAAATATCCAGCTTATCACAAACAGAAGATGAAGAAATATTAGAATCATTGGAAGATTTTGGACATTGAACCTTTGGTACCCATCTATATTTGGGTTTAACCCATTTCTTGTTCGATTCGATGGGTGGCTCAGTACTTGCTTTTGAACTCAAAGTCGATCGTCGATATGGCTTTGACCTAACCGGTCTTGGTTTCACTGGAGCATCTCTTGAATTGGACTTCTTGGCCGTCATTCCCTTCTTGACCTTGCGAGTTGGATTCTTGGCCTTTTGCGTGTTCCAATCACCATTGCGTGATTGTGACCTTGAAGGGCTTCTTTTGGGGTATCTCCCTCTTGGCGCGTTCTGTCATCCTTGTGTGTAATAGGGAATGTATGTGCGATTAGGACAATTTATAGCAATGTGTCCAAGTGTTCCACAGTGAAAACATGTCTTTTTCTTCACGTAGGAATTGTTTCTGCTTGCCTTTGGTAGCACGTCCTTGCCTTGTCTCTAATTGTTCCCATAAGCACACTTGCAACAGGCACTCTGTTTAGCTTGAATTGGTGCCCTATATTTACCAACAACAGGTTGATTAGAAGTAACTGAGTTAGAAGCGATAAATTCAGAGTTCAAGGAGACATTGGTTTGACAGTTAACAGAATCAACAATACTAGAATTAATTATGTTCTCCTTGTTCTCATCTTCCACTGCTTTACCTGTACAGGAAGAAGAATCATTAGAATCTTTCATCTCAACACCCTCAGTTGGCCCTGATTGTTCAGTTTTAACTGAAGCTGGAATAGTGGTTTGGCGATACTGAGCAAGTATTTCTTCCTCGTTGGTCTCAAGGGTGGGTTATAGTTGTCATTGAAAGGAGGTGGAACACTATGATACCCTAGACCCTTGGTTTGATTATCCTTAAACTTCAATTGTTTTTCAGTCATGGACTCGACTTTCTCGCTTGACATAACAAATTTTCTGAAATTAAAAACAACATTTTCAAACTTAAATTTTAGTGTGTCAAGCTCGGTAGTAAAGTCAACAAGTTGTTCCTTAACATATCTATAATTTGCACATTTGTTGTTTTACTCTTCCAGAAGTTTCCTAAAGTCCTTGGTTCTGACCTCTAATTGTTCTTTCAGGGGCTTTTGACCTTTCCTAAGAGTATAGCCTCGTACTTGAGGTCCTCATTTTCTCTTTTTAATAAATCGATTTGTTCACGAAGAAACTTATACGTAGTTTCCCAAGATTGAGAGCATGAAACTTCATTGACCGGGATGTTTGCCAAAATTTGAGAAATTAATTTTTTTGGGCCAAAATTGACAAAAATCCGAAAATAGGAACGGAATTGCGGAGCTATATGATTTAATCAAGGAAGATGTTAAACATATGGCCTACTAGATCAATTGGTAAGGCGTGGATTGTATCAGAGAAAGACTCGAGTTCGAATCTTGCAACCCCTAGATTTTTTAAATTATTCGCTGTTGACCAAGAACTCGCATGAGCTAGCCGAGAATGCAAGGAGAACACGTGTATGAGCTTGGACCGAACACCCACCGAGGCCGAAAACGTACAAGGATGTAAACGCTTCGGACTGCAAACTCGGACACACTCCTCCGGAGTGCATACCATGTTATCGGCTGGAAATGAGTTTACGACTGTAAACGCTTCGGCTGTAAACGCTGCTGACCTCAAATGAGTTTCCAGTTGCAATCCCTCGCAAATCCTAGCTGCTGACCGCAAACCACCGCCACCCTTCGCTGGTTACGACCAAAAAACGCGATTTTTAACCTTTTTAGCTCCAAAACTCAATCAAAAACTTATTTTTATGAAAAACAAGAAGAACAAACCCCTAATATTTTTTTCAAAAACTATACAAAAACGTAAAATCCTTCAAGAAAAAGTGCAAAAATGCTCCAGATCTTGCCAAAGAGATTGATACAATCCAAGCTCTGATACCAACTGTAAGTCCCAAAATTTTGCTTGATGTATCAATCCGATCCTCTTGATGGTGCGGAATCCCAATCAAGTGGATGATGCAAGATTAAATGGAGAAGAAGAAGAAGAACTTGATGAATCTATGATGTATTGATGAATATTTAATGATGCTCCATACACATGAGATTCATACACACACACACACACACTTCTTCTCTCTACTTTCTCTCTCTAGCACTTGATATGAATGAATGCTACTCCTTGGTCTAGACTTGTAAAACACTCCTCCTCCACCCTAGTTATACCTATGGAATAAACCCAAAGCCCAAACCCAAATGCTAGACCAAAAAAAATGGGTTTTCGGTCCAAGCTACAAATAAACCCAAGGAGTTTTCGGCCTTAGACCAAAACCTACAAAATCTAAGAAAAGAAAAGTATAAACCATATTTTTAACCCCAATAAGTGGATCTAAAGGGTCCACATACATCGATATATGTGATATCCAATAGACCATCACCCTTTTCACAAGTGCCAGTGAAGGGTGACTTGGTCATCTTTCCAAGTAACAAGACTCGCATGTGTCATCGTCCCTAAGGTCGAATGACTCCAAGACACCATCCTTTTGGAGTTGGGTTATGCGCTTCTTGTTGACATGTCCAAGATGACAATGCCACAAGCATGCCTTATCCGAACTATTGGAAGAATCGATATGCAACACATCATTTCCTAAGTTGTCTACAACCATCACAGTTTCATATATTCCATTACAAGGCAATGTTTCAAAATAGAAAGTACCATTCAAGAAAGCATTAATAGAACCATTTTAATTATTAAATGAAAATCTAAAACCTTGTTGATACAAACCATGAAAATAAATAATGCTTCATTTCATTTCTGACGAATACTAATAATTATTCAAATCTAAACCTAACCCACTACTACGCACTAAATAGTAAACTCCAATCTTGGTGACAGGCGACACTTTCCTATTCCCCATGATCAAGTTTATCTTCCCATGCTCCACATCCCTATTTCTTCTTAGACCTTGCAACTCAGAACAAATGTGAAGACCACATTTTGTATCGAGGACCCAAGGCGTAGCATGTGATGAGTTGTTAGATTGAATAGTATAAATACTTGTGAAGGATGGCTTTATCTTCATATCCTTGATATCTTGTAAATACTTCGGGCAACTTCGTTTCCAATGCCCTTTCTCATGGCAGTAGTAGCACTCTACTTCATTTGGGTTTGAAGAAGGAGTAGCAGGACCAGCTTTGGTTCCACTAGAAGAGGTACCATCGTGAGACTTTCCCTTGTGGCTCTTAGAAGGAGTCTTCCTCTTCTTTCATTTTCCTTGCCCAATTGGCAAGACAAGGGAAACATTAGTAGTAGATGCAATAGATTTGCCTTTCAAACTACTCTCAGAAGTCCTTAGCAGGCCTTGCAACTTGCTTAGAGTGACCTCCTCCTTGTTCATATGGTAGGTCATACGAAACTAGTCGTAGCAAGGAGGTAAGGAGTGTAGAATGATATATATGGCCAACTCCTCATCGAAGTTAACATTTAACTTCAGCAAGCGGTCCACGTATCTTTTCATTTTCTGAAAGTGGGCCGTGATGGACTCCACATCCTTCATTTTAGTAGTGATCATCGCAGCAATGATGTCATACCGTTCCTGCCTAGCACTTTGATGGTACATTTCCATCAAATATTGGTGCATCTCATAGGGGTAGTAGTCCTCGTAAGAATTTTAGAGTTTCGTAGTCATCATGCGAGCATGATGCAATGAACCTTCGTACCATCTCGCTCGTGTATTTCGTAAGCAGCGGTTTATTCGGGAGTAGCAATGTTGACATTAACCTCTTTCAGCTCCTTATCGAGAACATACTCCTTGTCCTCGTAGTGGGTGACCATGCGAATGTTGCGGATGCAATCGTTGAAATTGAGCCCAAAAAATATAACCCTCCCACACAAATTCATGAGTGAGAATGAGCCGGAAGGGGTCGAGCCAAAAGTATTGTTGTTGTTCGAAGTATACATCTAAAATAGAAAAGGAACAAATTTTAGGGGTATCGCTTGGAAGATCAGTAGGCAGATTAATATGATTGGTTCTTTAATGAAGTCAGAGTTATGAAGTGTTGCATATTTCAATGGGGATTACGATTGTTTTATGGAAGGACTCTTGGGTGGTTGGATTGGAAGAACTCTTCTTCTAGCAGAAAGGACTTAGAGATTTGGTGTTGTATCATGGGAAGTGCTTGGGGTTATCGGGCTTGCTATGATTTCAAGGAGTGTTCATATGAATTTTGAATGTTTGTGTGATCATTGAGATCAGTGTAGTGGAATGCTGGTTATTGGAAACCTAGGTTGTCGATAGTTCGAATTGTAAGGATGTGAGTTCGGTTGGAAATCCATAAAATTTTGTGGATTGGAAGAACACAATCAAATCCAAGTGGGGGAGAATCGTTCGGATTTTCGGGATTGGATCAGGTGCGAATCATGAACAGTACCCTATCCCAGTCAGGAGGAAGGAGAACTCAGGTCTCAGTCTCGTCAGAGGATGTGTAAGGTTAGGGGTTCCGGAAATGTCCAACATCTGGTTGGAGCATTCATTGGAATGTATGGCAGACACGTGGATGGGTCCATGTTGAGGGTCGTGTTAATGCTTCTCTGCTTGTTCTTTTCCGATGAAGGTTTTGGGGTTCGAATCATGACCCGGAAACGTGATTGAGATATAGACAACATGGTTTGACTGATGATTGATTCTGGGTTGGTATGGTAAATGGAGAGCAAGACCATGGGTTGAGACTACGGTGGTATGGAAGTGTTGTAAGAGTACGGGGGTATCCATTGAATGCACAAGGATGATAGAATTTTAGGGAATTGTTGCATGTCTACGATGTAGGCATATCATTCACTAGATTAGGGTAGGCCATTATAGGAGTGGTCGTTGGACTGAAATGAGATCAACGCATTCCTGGGGAAAGGCGTACAATATTGTTGGAGAGTTTATCTTTGTTATGGGAAGAGGAACATTGGGTCCGAGGTGAGGTAAGGCCTGTATAGCACTCGATTGGGTGAGACCCATAGACATAGCCTATTTGATTGTACAAATTAGGTAACAACCGTGGGCAAGGCTCGTATGGATATGATATTGAAGGTGAGACCCAATGGAAATTCGTTGGAGCAAAGTTTTAAATTACATTTAGAGAGGGATGACTTTGTGGTAAGTGATTGGAGTTCATGCAATGCATAGGCTAGGGTAGCCATTATAAGTTAGACTCTCAGTAGGAGCTTGGTGGTTAGGTTGGGTGTGAGGCTGATGGCCTTAGTGGTGGATTGGGGGATTTTATACCTCAGCTTAGTGGAAAGTCGCCATGGAATCGGAATATTTTGGGTGAAATTCGAGTATAAATCCTTGGATCTCAGGATATGGGCTATGTATCGGGTTGGCTTTAGGACGAGACTTGCATTGGAAGTCGTCATATATATATATATATATATATATATATATATATATATATATATATATATATATATATATATATATATATATATATATATATATAACGGCCTTTCATCGGCAAGTTATGGTTAAGGAATCTGCCTACCAAGGATATCATTTGGATGGTTTAGGATCAAGAGGATGTTTCTCAGTTCAGATTGCAAAAGGAGGTCCTCGTGATTGTGCTTCGGAATGGTTCTACATGCATGGAGGTTGGGCATGATGTGGGGCTTCCGAATTATAACAGTAAGGTGTTGGTTCGTCAAATAAAGTATCAGTGTTTTTTTCATCATTAGGAGGTTTGGACTAAAGCGTTTGGTTTCTAGGAAGATTGTAAGGAGTGAATTCGAGGACGGAATCTAATTTAAGTAGGGGAGAGTTGTAACACCCTGTTTCAAATTGTTTCCTAATTTAGGGACGCGACCCGAAGATCGGTTATCATAAGGCTTAGGGCCTTTAGGAAAGAGAGATTTAGACCCTTTTGGGTGTGCCAAAATGTAGTTTGGGTGATCCGAGAGTTCGATTTGCATTTTGGAGCCCAAGGGTATATCGGTAAAGTGCTAGTTCGGGCCTTTTATGATTTTTGGGTTTAAGTTTGGAAAGTTTTAAGACAAGGTAGAGTTGATAGAAGTATATAGCTTCTCGTTACCTTTCCGGGGATATACGGATCATCGAAAATGGACTTAGAATGAAGAAGTTATGGCCTTCGAGAGTTTGGTGGTACTAAGACTAATCCTAGTATGTTGGGCATACATAGAAATGCAATGGGCATACTAAGCAGAGGGATCGTAGGTGCCCTCTTGAGTATGCTGGGTGTACCAGGAGTAAGCAGGGTGTACTCAAGTCTGGTGAAAACCCTAATTTAAGGTCTTGGACCCTATCTAATGGCCTTAACTCAAATCCAAACCTTCCTACATTCAGCCTCCAACCCATTAAACCCTAGATACAAAACCCTAGCCCCTATTTGAGTGGTTCTTGAGTTCTTGGGTGGATTTCTTGAGTTTTGGTGCTTATTCAGGAAGAAGGAGCTTCTTCAATGACTGTTGGATTGCTTGAAGCTTTTGGATCCCGACTTTATGCATCTTGATATATCTCCTCGAGGTATAAAGTCACAATCTTCGTAGATTATTTGTATAGATCTAGTTTTGGGTGGTACTTTGCCATGTTTTGGTCCCAAGGTTGTAGATCTTGTGAGTAGAAGTTATTCTAGAATCTTTTAGCCCCATATTTGGTCTTTGTTGAGGTTATTAAGTCATAAAATGTCATCTTGAGGGTCTTTGTTGAAGCATGCTAGACATGGTGTTCTTAGTTTGGATAAACACAAGTATTGGGTCCCATTAATGCATGCAAAGTAGTAAAGTTGCCAACTTTACGTGTTAAGACTTTAATTAGGATCAGATCTGAGAAATGGACTTAGTGGCGTAATGATTTAAGCAATAATAAGGAGAATGGGCCGATGAGGAGTATGTTGGGCGTACCCAGCTTGTACACAACGCGTACTGGTCAAGGGTGGCATATGTTGGGCGCAAATTGAATATGTAGGGCGTACTCAGTCGTTTGACTTCCGCTGACTTTTGTTGAATTTCGAGTATTAAGCCATATTTTGGAGTTTTAGGGTTTGGGCCTTGTTGGGCTAATAGTCTTTTGATATTGGGGCATTATAAGGCTTTGGTCCTTCTTGGCTTAGGCCTATGATGGGTTTTGGGCCTAATTAGGAAGTTGGGCCTTATTGGGCTCTTTGGGAATATTGGATTGGGCCTCAGATTTTGGGCCAAGTGAGGAGAGGGTAAAATGGACTTTTACCTTGAGGCCTTAACATCGGACCAGGATTTCAGTTAAGGGTTGTGGACCAATTATTAATCGGATATTATTTGATGGTGTTAGTGCGGGGATATTTTCGGATCAGTAGACTGAGATTTTATCCGAGAGATTCAGCAGCTTGAAGTGAGTCTCCTTACTATACACGTGGGTCGTATGCACCAATACCAGCCCACTAGGATATGTTATGCTCGTTGTCTTTGTGAATCTTGCATGGTATGTTGGGCTATTCGAATTGTATGTAGGGCAAGACCCATTGTATGAATGGCTAGGCCCATTTGTATGTTGGGCTAGGCCCTTAGATCAGGAAGGGCTACGCCCATTATATGTTATGTAGGGTGGTAGCTGCCTCTGTGACTCTTACATTTGTATGTTGGGTTTGGCCCATTGGTTTGGTAGGTTTAGGCCCATTATGGTGGATTGGGCCCGATATGCGGGCTAGGCCCAATGATATGTATGGTATGTGGTATTGTGGGGAACTCACTAAGCTTCATGCTTACGGTTTTCAGTTTATGTTTTAGGTACTTCTGGATCAAAGGCGAAGAGATTGGGTGATTGCATCGCACACACCATATTGCTCTGCTTTTTATTTGACTATGATGTATTTTAATGCTTCGATCATACTCTGATTTTATCATGTTTTTATGAACTTTTTCTGAATGATGGTTTTATTATTTTAAAAAAATTGAAATTTTTGGTCTTAATGTTTTGGGCAATTCAAGTTTTAGTTTTTTCATATACCCTTCAAATAGATACAACCATATCCTATATATTGGGCCTACAACAATTGCTTCATCAGGTAAATTGAAAATGAAATGAGTCATAATGTTACAAAAATGTTGTTGGATAAATAAACTCTAACTTGCATAAGATTCTAATAATGTCTTTTTTTGCTTTCCTAATATCCTCCACCTTTAGTGTTCTGGAGAAAACTTGTTTGAAAAACATACAAAGGTCTACAATTGGTGTTGAAGTATCTTTATCCAATAACCCTCTAATTCCAATCAGTAACAAATGTTACACAAGAATGTGTTAGTCATGAGCTTTCCACCCAATAATGTTAGTCTCATTATCAACCACTTTCTTACTGATATTAGATTGAAACCCATCTGACAGTTTAACATCTCCTACAAATTGACAAAAGAGTTTCCATCTGATAGTTTAACATCTCCTATAAATTGACAAAAGAGTTTTCAGCCAAATTTCTTGAATGAGTATCTTGTCCTGGGTTTAGTTAACTTGTTACCCCTTCTTTGCAACCATTGGCAACGTCAGATATCTATATTTCTCAACTCATCTCATGCATTTGATGTGTCTTTACTCTTATTATTCACCATAGCAGTACCCAACACACTCATGGTCACATTTTTTTCAACATGCATCAAATGTTGTGTTTCAGCTGTAAAGAAGACCAATAATCATGTTCGAAAAATATATTATCTTTCGACCAGTTCAACTCGAATATTTGTCGAGCTATCATGTCACCGACAATCTTAGGATGTTTACCCGGTGGACGAAGTAGTAGACGACCGAGTTGCTCTTGTATGTCTTCACTGGTAAAATGTGTTGGATTGGGTATTTTCTTGTGTAACCTGTTAAATGCGAAACTTATTCTTGATGGATCATTAGCATCAAAGAACCGATGATGACTAACATAAACGACTTTATTTGTTGCAGACTACGAGGGAGTGTCTTAATTTCACCATTACTATCAAGGTGTGACAAGGATCTCTTGATAAAAGAGTCGAGTCCTAGTAGGAACTCAGTAGATTGACCATATGGATTAGTAGTTCGAATTTTATTAATAGACGTAACGCAACTGAAACATAGTTTAGTGTTTAGGGTTTACTCTATGGGAACAAATATCAGATAGAGTATTCATAAAGTAGATGATTCAAAAAGTATCCCAAAACGGGAACAAAAAATCAGAAACAAAAATAGTATTCATAAGGATATGCTTCTAAACCACTTTTTGAATACCTTATCTCAAATATGAACATGTATTACATGATTGTCTCTTTAATAAAAATTCAAAAACATTTCTCCTTATCTTCCAAACAGTTATATAATACATGTTTACATCCTAAATGAGATAAAGTATCAAAAAACAGTCACAAACGGGGACAACCTGAAATTTATTTCTAAATCCATTTCGGGTAGGTATTTCTAAGCTCATTAAGATCACACAGAAGACACACAAACGAATAGAATTTTGAAGAAATTATGTGTTATAGCATCTTACTTTGTATATTTTTGTTATTAATGACATTTGATTTTATTTTAAGTTTTCTATCATTACATTGTACTTTAAAAATTATATTGTTTTTTCTATTTGAGAATTGTACTTTTTCATATATATATATTTTTATTTATAGTATCATATTTTTACTATTATAGCATTATACTTTAAAATGCTTTTGTTACTTATGATATTTTTTTGTTTTAAGTTCTCTCTAATAACATTGCACCTTAAATACTATATTGTTTTTTCTATTTGAGTATTGTAGTTTTGCATATATTGTTTTATTTATAGTATACATATCATATAATCTTTTTGTGAATTATAACATCTATTTTTTTTTCATTTTTTCAATTATAGCAATGCACTTTACAAATTAAGGTCACATACATACAAATACACATACTACATATAGTTTTTTCCATTATAGCATTATATTTTCCAAATCACACACAAATGCATATATACATATATAATAGACATACAGAAACAAATATACATATATATATATATATATATATATATATATATATATATATACACACACACACACACACAAATACACATCTACATACACAAAATCAACATTATGTATACAAAAAAACAAAATATCGAGAACCTTTTGTGGCTAAACTGTCGTTGGTAATGAGAATTCTAACAGTAACAAGAATTCCGTTAGGGATCTTAAAATTTTGACAAAATGTTGGAATTCTAGAAAACAACATAAGAAATACGAGTATTCGGTAAAGAGAGGAGAAAAGGAAAAGGAAAAGAGAAAAAATGAGACTAAGTGACCTGTCGCTGGTGATGAGCTAAATCGTTGCTACTGAGGAGCTTCACCATCGTTGGTATTGGGCTAGACTTCCGGTAGTATGGAGGTCGGACAAGAATGTTGTTTTTCGATGAAACGGTAATGATGTTGACGGCAGTGAGCAAAGAGAACGAGATAGAAATGACGCAATCGCGAACATCAACCTATATAGGTTGAAATGACGGGAATCATTATGGTTATTATATGGTTATTAAGAAAATAAGTATATACAGAATGTTTTGTTAGGTTTTATTAGTTTGATTAAGATTCTTGTGATGCAATTATATAACGCTTTTTAGTTTGTTTATTATCATTCATTCGTACATCTTTTTCTCTTCTTTTGTTAGCTTAAACAAGTCAATAGGGGAAAAATCATCTTTATATGTTTTGAATGGAAATTATCTTATTAACTAGAAATATGTTCAAAGTTAGACTACTAGAAATCAGTGATGGAATCAACGATGGATTCTATCTGTAGCTAATCACGAATTGGTAAGAATTTATTGAAAAAAATGTCCCATTGCTCATCCGTCACAAAATTAAAACCTCTTAGTGAGGGACACTGACATATTACACACCTTTTTTTCTTCACCCTCGCCAATCGCTCCTAGAAAATCGACGCCTCCTTTTTTCATTCCCTGTTTTTCTTTCTTTTTTCATTTCTTTGTTTTATTTTCATTTCCGCCAATTTATTCCCAAAATCTAAGAGATTTCATCCTAAAGCCCTAATCGAACATTTGTTAACTCAAATCCCTCCTCCGATTGGAAAATCACCTCCACCATTGTCCACTTGCATCGACCCTATTTTAAGTATACTTTAAAAGTATAGGAAAACATCATAAATCACATCTTCATTGGCTTTCCTCTTGGTCCATCTTCCGTACTCTTTTACTCGTTGTTTCCCTACCAACACCATTCGATTTGTTGGTTCATCCTTTATCGTCAACTCGAGAAAATCAAAAGTAGTCTTCATCAGGTTCCTATTATGGTTTCTAGTAGTGTCTAAGTTCCATTTTGTGTACTCTCTTACTTATCTTTCATTTTTAGCTTAAATCACAACTCGTTTTCTAATATCTACCTTCCTTAACTCCTTAATTTAGGGTTTCTTAGTGTTTTCTCATCGTTTACATTGTTTTGGCTATTATAATCTTAACTCCATTTTCTACTTACTAATGATCGCAATATCCTTGATTATATAAATTATCATATGGATTCTTTTCGAGATTTGAAGTTATATGAATTTTGTGTTGGGTGTAGGTTTTTTGCAAGGGGTTCAATTTCAAAATCACAATAATTGTTATTTCCAGAATGTCTAGGTAATTGTTGGTTTTTTTCCAATACTCTTCTATTCTCTAATCCTATGTTCTCTGTAGGATCCATGTTGGAGTTTTAGGTCAAGGATATAATTATTGAGTTAGAGCTTTGTTCATGCTATGTGGTATTTCAAGAGTTAACATCCCATAGTCTATAGAGAGAAATTAACATTTGAGTATCTCAGTATATGAATAATACCTAATGTGACCAGTAGGAATTTAGTTCCTTGTTTCCAGATCCAATTATACGTGCAGTTGTGTATTCAAGCATTCATGTAATGGACAATGGGAGGAAATGAATTCGAGGAAAGGTATCAAGGATATATGTACTTTAAGAAATCATTGTTGGAAATATTTTTATGTGATTACCACTTGAAATAAGTTGAGTAATGATTTACATTTTCTAATAAACATTATCAAAATGTTTTCGGTTGGAAAGATCCTATAGATTCAAAAAGTGTTTGAAGAATCAGTTACCATGGAGCACTTGCTGAACATGGAGCAGTTGAATTTGACATGGATCACTTGCAGTTTACATGGAGCACTTGTTGAAAGAAAATTGGACCATCATAATCTTAAATGGCATATCTAGATCAAATGTGGAGCATCAAGATATTGGTGGATCATCTAGAATATTGATGGCTCATCAAAAGCATTGGTGGCTCATTTATAACTTTATGGCTCAACAATACAGTCAGTGGATCAACATGATCAAGTTGATGGCTTAACAAGAATGCACATGACACATCATGTACAATGATAATACGTCAAAACCCTCAATGGCACATGCATTTTGTCCATTGTCCATCATGAACACATGGTTGTACATATTAAAATTCAAGAAACATTCAAACATTCAAGAAACAACTCAACTTGATCAATGACACTTCTAGAAATTGATGACATCTTAGAAGACAATAGAGAACCATGATACTCATGTTTTTCATCACATTTTCAATGTTGATCAAGAAGTCTCAACAAATATGAAGACTCAAAACTTGGATGGAACCCTAACGGAATACTAACGAAATACTAACGGAATTGGAATATTCCATCCATTCTTTATAAGTAGGGAAAAGGTGTCAACTAATGACTAAGTCATGGTGACGTGTCAATATCTGATTGTTCAAGCGATGTCATGGGCTTTTCCAAAGCCTATAAATAGGCCCCTTGGGATCCATTATAAAGTTACTCAATTCTGCTCATTCTCTACTTCTTCCTGCTCATTCTACATATAACGCCCGTCATTTGAGGTAATATTCATTTTAAAATAATTGCAATTTATGTTTTTGGACCATGGAATAAGTAATGGATTATTGAGTGGGCTTAAAATAGTAGGCCGATAGGATTGGGCTACCCGAAGTCATACGTTGGGCGTAAGCTTGGCGTACGCGCGACGTAGAGCTTCATTGGATACGGGGGGCGGAGGTGCGTACGTGCAGCGTACCAAGGTGTACACGCACCGTACGCAAGCAGACTCCAAACCCTAATTTTTAGGGTTTAAGTCATATAAATACAACATTATGACTTAAAACCTAGCCTCTTTACCAGCCCCTCAACCTCAAAAACCCTAGATAGCCTCCCTTTTCACATTATTGTGTGTGTTTGGCCTTTTGAAGCTTGTTTTGGAGTTTAGAAACTTGAAAGAAGGAAGGATAAGCTAGTGAACAGGAACTTGAGTATCTTGACCTCATAGATTCGAGATAGCATCATCATTTGGGACTCCTTGAAGGTATTAAGTTCACAACATTCCTCAAGTATGCTTAGATCTAGTGTAGTGATGTTTTGGACCTTTTTAGTCCCAAGAATGGATTTTTATGACTTAAATTCGTTTCTAGGCCTAGGGTTGCCACCCTTAGTGATATATGAGTCCCATAAGCAGTAAAATTTCGATCTTTATGGTCCTTTTGTGACCATGCATGAGTTTTGGACATTTCCATAGAAGTTAGTTTTTATATTCCATGTTTGGCCTCATTTGGTAGGTTGCAAGCCACCAAGTAATCAACTTTATTAGATAAGACATGTTATTGGACTCAAATCTGTAATTTAGACATAAGCTCTTGAATGATTAAGCACTTTTAAGGAATATGGATTATTAGGGTAGTATGTTGGGCGTACAAGCCAGTACGCACAACGTACAAGCCATATAGCATGTATGCTTAGCGTATCGAGGAGTACGCCCTGCATACTCGCTAAGTTGGACTTCATGGCTTTGGGCCTCGGTTTGGGCCAAACTTTGGACTCTTTAGCTTTTGGGCCTTAGTGGGCCATGAGGAATTAGTTATTGGGTCAAGGACATATTTGGGCTTTGGGAAAGGCCCATTTGAGGAGTTGGGCCCAATTTAGAAATTTGGGCCATTAGTGGGCCTTTAGTGGGCCATTAGTGGGCTTGGAAAGATAAAATGGAATTGGGCTTTGGATATGGTCCAAATTAGACCAGGGGGTAAATAGTCATTTTACCCTAAGGACTATTATGGATTTTGACTAAGTGTTGTTATGATAATGATAGCCAAGGAGTCATTGGAGTAGCCGTTGGGGATTCTTTGTCGTGAGATTCGACACATAGCTTTGTGAGGTGAGTTATCTTCCAGTACAAGTGGGTCGAAGGCACCAATGTCGACCCACTAGTAGTTTTTTATAGTTGAGATGATTGTCTTTGTGATAATTTTATGGTATGCCACTATCTGTTATGCTTTATATGTTGGGATGTTATAATATTATGTGATAGTGGTAGGAGGGGTGAAATAGTCCTTGGTTACTGGTTGAAAGAGACCGAAGGGGTAGATAGTATCCGTATATGCCAAGTAGTATGTTTATCATATGTTATTATGTGGTAGTGGTAGGGGTGAAATAGTCCCTGTAACCGGTTGAGATAAATCGAAGGGTAGGTCGGGCACCCAGATATGCCTGACATGGGTAGGTCGGACATCTCGGTATGTCTGACAGGGGTAGGTTGGGCACCCCGGTATGCCTAATAGGGGTAGGTTGAGCACCTCAGTATGATCAGCAGGGTAGGTCGGGCACCCAGATATGCCTAACAATATGTTTATTTTATGGTATGTGGTATGATAGGGGAACTCACTATGCTTGTGCTTACAGTTTTCAGTTTTGGTTTCAGGTACTTCTTTATTGAAATGAAAGGAGTCGGCATGACTGCAGCGCATCACACCACTATTTTCCGCATTATGATGTTCTTGGGATTTGTAATCTGACATTATTATGACTTGTTTTGAGACATATGACTTATGGGTTTTTATGATATGGGATAACTCAATGATGTTTTTAGTAATCTGTTTTATGAACTATTAATTTAAAAATGAAATTTTTGGCCTTGGATTTTAGGATGTTACAAGTTAGTATCAGAGCCTTTGTTTGAGGGATTCGGACACACCTTCGGGGGTGTATGGACTCAAATCGAGGGTTTGAAAGTTTTTACAAAGAAAATGACTTTTCTAAAACTAAAATTAAGGGTTTTGAGAAAGAACAAGGTGTGTGATGCGTGCAATCAGCCGAACTCAAGTAAGTTTTCCCCCAAGATACCCATACATGTTGTTATGATATATGATATGATTATGAGAACTGCATGCTAGATTAGGGATAAGGATCTAGAAAGGACGCCTTGTATGCCTACTGTATGATTATAAGAACTGCATGCTAGATTAGGGCTAAGGATTTGGGAAGATGCCTTATATGCCTGCTGTATGTTCTTGTTGAGCTGCATGATAGTACTGACTAGTCAGAGATATGATAGCCTGATTAGGATATGCTTGGTTTGGGTTACTTAATGCTCGAATGCTGCATGGTTTGTTCTTTTAGGAGTCCTAGTTATCTCTAATTAACTAGTAAACAAATACGTTAAGTTACATATTGCGAGGATTATATAATTTCAGAAGGCTAGGTGTATCCCTATTTCACAGTTCTTGTCTGAGTCCAACCGTTGTAGGGTAGAACCCCTCATTCAAAGAATTATCTATTCTTACTAATATGTAATGGTATTCGTGAGCTGGTTAGGGAGAGATAGAATGGACTTCTTATGCAACTGATGACGGAGAGTGGGTTGGAGGTTACCCTAGGGTAAGACTAGGATGAGATTAGTGCAGCGAGTAATAGTAGTGAAAGGGACTTGGTGAAGTCAAGGCAATCCTTGAGGAAAGTACGGATTGATGTGGAAGGTAATATGGGCCCGTACTACTAAAAGAAGAGGATCCTTACTCGAGTCAAGGAGGGCTGAGATAGAACCAGGGAACTTGTAGAGTGTGTGAGACCTCTCGAGATTATGTATGAACCTGACGATTATGTTTTGTTTCAGAATGGTGGTGACACGTCATAGAGTAGGAGGTTCAGGGTCTGCATCAGGTTCAGGTTCAAGTTCAGGTTCGGGTTCGGGTTTCGATCCGTTTGATGATGCTTTACGCGAGTTCACCGCGTCTGAGATTACTAGAGGCATCCTTGAGGCGACCCCGGTGATTTTCGGGTCAATCAAGGAAGGGATCATCGAGCTGATGGAGGATTGTCTTAGGTCATTCCGGAGTGACATGGCATCTAGCTAGTCAGGGACGTGCACACTCTCCTTTAAGGACATTAAGGGGTGGTGTGTCATAATTTCACGGGGCAAAGGACCCCATGTGGCCAGAAGATGGATTGCAGACATCGAGTCTGCACTGTTGACGAGCTTCTGCCCTAAGGGCTCGAATGTCTGGTATGCTATGGGATGTTTGAGATACAGAGCTAAAGACTAGTGGGAGGCAGTCAATGATTTGTTGGGAGTTCCATCCATTGAGGCTATGACCTGGTCGGACTTTGTGACCAGGTTTAGGGCTGAGTTTGCGCTAGCTGTGGAGCTTCAGCAGCTAGCTAGGGAGTTTCTGGATATGAGGCAAACCATTGAGTCATTGGCGGAGATTACCACCAAGTTCAGGGAGAGGGCCTTACTGGTGCCTCAGTATGCGGGGGATGAGGAGATGAGGAGGACCCGGTACCACTACATGTTGAGAGTTGACATCCGGAAACATGCCAGCTACTCAAGATTCCTGACTTTGGATGACATGATTATATGGGCGAGGGAGAGGGAGACTCATATAGAGAACATTAGGAAGAGGAAGGCGGAGACTGGGCAGGCGACTAGGGTTTCTGGGAAGAAACACAAGGGATTCGACTCGAGGTCGAAGGGCCACCAGGGCCGAAGCTGCTCCGGGAAATGCGGCAATCCACACGAGGGGGTTTGCAGAGCTAGGGGATCAGGCTGCTATAAGTGCTATAAGACTGGGCACTTTGGTACGGATTATACTACCCCTACCCCCACTTTTCAGACATTAGACCTGATTTGCTTTCATTTCAATCAGAAGGGCCAGAAACAGGCCAACATCCCTAGACTGACATCAGGAGCGCCAGTGGCGGCGCCAACTCTAGCGACCCTGTGGATCATAGATGGCCGACAGGGTAAGACAGAGGCTCCAATGTTGAGGAGTCGAGCCTTCCAGCTTACCACCGAGGAGGCGTGTGTCGCACCAGATGTGGTGACGGGTATGTTTTCTTCCCCTAACTTTTATTACATGTCAGTTATGAGATTTATGTTCTATGTTTTATGTGTTTTGTTTAGGATCGTTCCATGTGAACAATATCCCAGTGCAGGTGTTATTTGACTCTGGGGCTACCTGATCATTCGCATATCTTGCACTCAGCAAGAGGTTTGGTGAGTCTTAGGGCATGTTGGATTGTCCTATAGAGGTCGAGATTGTTGATGACCGATTTGTCCGGGCATCGGAGGTCTACTAAGATTGTGTTTTGAGGATGTATGACGAGCTTTACCTCGTGGATTTGGTTCCCATTCTATTGCGTGGGAACAAGGTCATCATCGGCATGGATTGGCTGAGCCCTAATGGGGCGGTGATCGATTGTACGTAACAATTGGTACGTGTCAGGACCCGAAGTATGGGAGAGCTGCTGATTCAGGGCGAGAGGCAGCATCATGGACCGACTTTGTGTTCGGAAGCAAGGGCTATGCGCTACCTCTAGTAGGGTTGCACAGGGTATGTCGCCTATGTTACGGATACCCGAGAGGCGGGTAATGTGACCGTGAGTGATGCGCCAGTTGTGCGAGAGTACCCATACATATTTCCAGAGGAGTTGTGTGGGATACCTCCAGAGAGATAGCTGGAGTTTAGGATCGACCTAGTACTTAGTGCGGTTCCAATAGCCAGGGCACCATATCAGTTGGCTCCTCTCAAGATGCAAGAGTAGTTTATACAGCTAAAGGAGCTGTTAGACAAGGGATTTATTAGGCCGAGATGTTCGCCTTGGGGAGCCCTGATCCTATTTGTGAAGACGAAGGATGGGTCGCATCGGATGTGTATAGATTATCGGGAGCTGGACAAGGTAACGGTGAAGAACCGTTACCCACTCCCAAGGATTGATGATCTCTTCGACCAAGTACAGGGGGCATCTTGGTTTTCCAAGATAGATTTGCATTTGGGATACCACCAGATGCGAGTAAGAGATAAGGATGTACAGAATACTGCTTTCCGGATTGGCTATAGCCACTATTCGTTCCTAGTGAATCCCTTTGGGATCACCAATGCCCCTGCCGTGTTCATGGACCTCATGAATTGTGTATGCAGACCAATGTTAGATTGGTCTGTGATAGCCTTTATTGATTACATATCGGTTTACTCAAAGATACAGGAGCAGCATGAGGAGCACTTGCGGGAGGTGTTGAATACCCTGAGGAGGAAGAGCTTGTATGCCATGTTCTCCAAGTGTGAGTTCTGGTTGCACGAGGTGCAGTTTCTGGGGCACCTTGTCAACCAGAATGGTATTTTGGTCGACTCGACCAAAATGGAGGCCGTGATGAGATGGGAGGTTCCGAAGCCTCCATCTGAGATTTGGAGTTTCCTCGGGTTAGCAGGCTATTACCAGAGATTCATACAAGACTTCTCCAAGATAGCAGTACCCTTGACCCGGCTGATGAAGAAGGTCGTTGTATTTCACTAGGGGCCTGAGCAGCAGGCAGCGTTCAAGATGTTGAGGCAGAGGTCGTGTGAGGCGTCGATTTTTGCCATGCTAGAGGGCATTGAGGATTTTTTTTATTATGCTGCAATGCGTCTATCTCAGGTTTGGGTGCAGTGTTGATGTAAAGGGGGCATGTCCACGCATACTCCATGAGGCAGCTGAAGCCTCATGAGGCGAACTTTCCGATGCACAACGTAGAGTTGGGGGCGGTTGTTTTCGCCCTCAAGATTTGGCAACACTACCTCTGTGGGGTCTGTTGTACCATTTACACGGAACACAAGATCTTGAGGTACCTCATGGATCTGCCGAATCTGAACATGAGGCAGCGTTGGTGGTTAGATGTGGTGATGGATTACGACTGTGAGATCCTTTACCACCCGGGGAAGGCCAATATAGTGGTCGATGCAGTTAGCTGCAAGGCATTCACAGCCCCGATTAGAGATATTTGTATGAGGATGACAGTAGTGACTCCACTTCTGGAGAAGATGCAGGAGGCCTAGCAGGAGGCTATGAAGGAGGAACACCAGAAGAGTGAGCGTATCGTGGGCCAGATTTCCTCCTTCGACTATGATAGCTACGTGCTGTTGACACTTTACCGCTGAGTGTGGGTTCCGTACGCAGGCAGTGTGCGCTAGGTCCTGATGGAGGAGGTGCACAAGTCCAGATTCTCCATTTATCCTAGGGAGAAGATGATGTACAGAGATCTTTGACATGATTACTGGTGGCCCTACATGAATCGGGATGTAGCCTGGTATGTCGAGAGATGCCTCACCTGCAGGAAGGTCAAGGCCGAGAACCAAAGACCTCACGACAAGATGCAGCCGTTGGATATCCATGTGTGGAAATGGGAGGATATTACTATGGATTTCATCACGAAGCTTCCCAGGACCGCATAAGGAGTGGATTCGATTTGGGTCATCGAGGATCGGTTGACTAAGAGTGCCCATTTCATCTCGATCCAGGAGAGCATTTCGGCCGAGAAGCTGGCCGACATCTACATCAGAGAGGTAGTAGCTCGACAGAGAGTGCCAGTTTCCATGATTTCTGACCTAGATGTACGATTTACTTCCAGATCCCGGAAGAAATTTCATGACGATTTGGGTACTTATCCGTATTTTAGCATGGTTTTTCACCCCCAGATGGATGGTCAGAGTGAGCAGACCATCCAGAACTTGGAGGACATGTTGCAGGTGTGCGTATTAGACTTTGAGGGTAGGTCGGGCACCTAGATATGCCTGACAGGGTAGGTTGGACACCTCGATATGTCTGACAGGGGTAGGTTGGGCACCCTGGTATGCCTAACAAAGGTAGGTTGAGCACCCCGATATGCTCAGCAGGGTAGTTCAGGCACCCATATATGCCTGACAGTATGTTTATTGTATGGTATGTGGTATGATGGGGGAACTCACTAAGCTTTGTGCTTACGGTTTTTAGTTTTCGTTTCAGGTACTTCTTCTTATAAAGGAAAGGAGCTGACATGACTGTAGCGCACCACACCACTATTTTCCGCACATTGATGTTCTTAGGATTTGTACTCTGACATTATTATGACTTGTTTTAATACATATGACTTAAGGGTTTTTATGATATGGGATAACTCAATGATGTTTTTAATAATCTGTTTTATGAATTATTAAATTAAAAATGAAATTTTTAGCCTTGGATTTTGGGATGTTACATTGTATATTTTGCTTCTTAGACTAGTTTTCAAAGAGGCATTTGAGTATTTTAGTGTGTTTTACATTCAAACACCTGTAAATGAATTCTGATGAATATGAGACACTTTTGAATCATTAATCTTAAGCATAAAAAATGTTTTGTCATTAACTTGGTTGATTTACAACTATTTATTTCCTGCATTACTTGCCACTTGACGATTCTGAAACTCTGTTTCCGTATTTTCAATACATGGACTCTAAAAGTCTAAGTTCACTGAATTTATCATCTTTGCAATCATTGTTAGATAAATCTATATATTCATGTCCCAAACATTCATAGTATATGGCTCTTTGTTAATTTCTTATAAATTGTTGTAATCATAATTCATAATACTATTTATCTTCTTAGTTAATAGTACACTATAATATAAGTACGAACTTTATTATTGCTCTTAATGGACTCGTTTTTGCATTTCTTTTTGAATTTTCATGATTAGTTTTGATAAGTAGTCTCCTGATTTACCCTAAATCTATTTCAGCTAATGTGTGTTTGTATCCTTCTTAGGGACAATGAATAAGGCATTTGATCAAATTGTCAGGGATATGTAAGTTTAATTTCTAACCCAATCGATTATAATTAGTTTTTTATGCCCTCATGATGCTTGATATCTATAACTGATTCCATTCAATAAAATTGAAGTCAACAACAAATTTCTTAAAGTTCCTTCAATAGAACACAAGGTAACTTTCTTTCTTTCTTCCCCTTCCCACTTATATTTTGTGAATCATTTACCTCACATTTAAAATATTGTGTTACAAGGTTGATATGTTTAAAATCCGATGATGAATCCGAAGGATTTGGGAGCTTCCCTGAAAAGTTTAAAGAAACGACATCACTTCCATGTTTAATCCTTAATCTTACAAGGTTAGTTTTGATCTAGAAATTTATCTATAAAATCATTCTTTTTCATTAATTCAAAATGAAACACTCTTTTTCAATTTGGATTTTGGAATTACCATTTTGATTTAATTTTTCGTAAATACTAAATACTAAGACAATACATATATCTATGCATACAACTCTTATTTTCCAAATATATTAGAAGCCAAACCAGCTCTGGTACTTTTGCCTTAAAATTTATTATCTTTTTCTTTTTGTATGTGTTTATAAACATTATTTTTCTAGTCTATAAGGTTCATACTTTATTAATTGTTTGAAATCGTAGCCATTTGTCCATTCATTAATGGGAAGAAGATGATATTAGGATTTCTACAAGTAAAAAAATAGCCCAAAAGATAAAACAAAGGGTAATAATGCAAGTAAGAAAATAAGTATTCGTGTGCTGGCAGGAAAGAAAGGAGTTACTAAGGAAGAAAAAAGATGGTTTGATGAATGAAAAGAAACAACAAAAGGAGGCATGTGTTTTAGTTAAATTAAAAATATATAAAAATGTATTTAACAATGTGCTATGGATATGCAATATTTATATTAACTTACTGAAAGTACATATTTACACATGTTTAAGCTAGATAAGTTACAAAAATTTAATTCTTAAGGCACAAGATGCAGAGATGAAGAAAATGCAAAAAGACACTCAAAGTTATGAAAAAGGAAAGTTTGCTCAACAATCCATTGTAGCAAAAATTGACACTAAAGTAGTAGAACAAGGCTCAATTAAATGTAAAGATTGAATTTAAGTTGGAATCTTTCGTATTCCATTTCCATCATTCATGGAACTCACAATTCCTTCCATATTTTGAATGAATTCAATTCCATTCTTATTTCATTCCCTTATCTAACATGTGAGTGAGCATGCTCCTTGTCTCTTAGTTTAGGAAAACTACTTACAAGGTTGGATGAAAAAGGAATTACATTTCAAATCACTTCAAATGTCATTGAAAAGTCGATTATTTGGACCATATCTGTTTTAGAAAATATCGCAAAAGTAATTAAACGTTTTCTTTTAATTTATGGAATTTTTCAGTAAATATAAAAAATATAATATTCGAAGATTAAAAACTTTTAAGATATATTTTGCAGGCATTGTCTGGTGGGACTAAAATCCCACATGTTATGGTAATTTTTGAGGCCTGAAAGACAATTTTTGAAGACCAATATGCAAACATGGTATTTTCTTTCAGCAACATGTATTATCATTTACTCAGAATCAATATTCAATTCCATTCCTGTCCAACATTTTATTTCAAATTAGTAGACACTAATCTCCTTTTCATCAACATAAAAGCTCCACTTCCAACAAAGACCATGAATCTAGCAAAAAGAAAAAAGACATCAAGCAACCAAGTCTCCTTCCATTTTGGGACAAAGTAACTAGAACTTAGTTCGCCTAATTCAATGCGACTAAATGGGAATCAGAATCCAATTCCATTTCCAACCTTCTTTCGGATGCAAGATATCAAGGCATGGGGAAGATGTATGCAAAAATGCAAAATATGAGAGGAAATTTAGAATTATGGTACATTACACTTTGAAATCAAATATCAATCGATGTTAAAATTTGATATTTGATGTTTTTGGATGTTTTTGTAAACTTTGATAGTTATATGCTTTTGGTATTTTAATGTTAATGTTTGGTTTTTTATTGTATAATTGTTGTATGTTTTTGTATTTAAATGTTAATGTTTGTTTTGAAATTGTATAATTATTTGATGTTTTATGTATTTTTCTTTTATACTCATGACAAACAAATCTGATACTATATGTTTGCTAGGGACTAGAGGCGGAAAGAAAAAAAAAATCACATCTTAAATTTGTGAGGGATTAGCGACGAAATTAAAAAGTAGATATAGATGTTTACAAGGGATTAATGATGGAATATTGTTATTATGTTTTGTCACCAGTTCCTTTAATAACTGTATTAAGTGACCAACTTGTGAGGGATATTTCATCTCTAAGGACGTCCCAAAAAACTAATCCGTCGCTATATCCCCTGCTAAGTCATTAGCCATACTTTATGTAACGCTTGATGATTCTAAGGTATCTTTTATTCAATTATTTATCTTATTGTCTAATTATGTAAGTTATGTTGGGCTTAGAGAAATTGGGCCTTTATGAGTGGGGTTGGTTGAGGCCGTACATTGGGCGTAACACTAGTGTATGTGAGGCGTAAATAAAACAAAAAGGATCACGGAGGCATGCACGTACCTGTATCGTACAAGGTGGTACGTGCAACGTACATGGTCAGACTCAAAACCCTAATTTTTAGGGTTCTAGCTCTATATAACTTCATTAAGTCCCAAGTATCAGCCTCCCTATCAGCCTCTACTGTCCAGAAACCCTAAAATCGAGTCTTAGCTTCCATTGTTCAGTGTGTGATCTTTTGGAGAGCTTTTGGTGTTTATTTTGTGCATTTTGAAGGAGTTGAAGAAGCTAGAAGTTTCTTAGCCTGATGAGGAGGTCTTGGGTCCTGAACCACCACCTTATTTGTCATGCTTTTGAGGTATCAAGTTCTCATCTTGCTTACTAGATGCTTAGATCTCTTTTTGGGTTAGATTGTTATTTTTTTAGCCATGGTTTGGGTGGATGTTGGGATTAGGACGTCCCAAATGCTTATTCCTGGTGGAATCATTTAGCATAAATGTGCCAACTTTATGGAGCTTAAGAGTCTCATGCTTTCATTAAGTCCTTTATTAAGTCCTTGTTGAGCTTTAGAGCTTCTTATGGTCATGCATGGACATAAAGTTAGCAACTTTATGTGGTATTTCAACTTAAAGGGGTCAGATCTGCATCCTGGAATAAAGTCTAAGTGGGTTAGGCGCTTAATCTTGAAGTTGGCTGAATTGGAAGAGTACCCTAAGCATACGTGCGCACAACATACAAGCCTTCGAGCCAATACGCTTAACATACTAGTTAAGTACGCCCAACGTACTCAGTCTGATGGCATCTCGATGTTGGGCTTTAAGTTTGGACTTTTTTCGGGCTTAGATGGTTAGGGCTTGGTTGGGCCATCCGATTTTGATAATTTTGACCTAGGGAACTCTATTGGGCCTTTTGCTAAGGCCCATGTGAAGGAATTAGGCCCAATTAGAAATTGGGCCATATTGTGGGTGCATTGAATTGTGGTTGTGGGCTCCATTCTTGGACCAAGCTAGGTTAGGGGTAAAATGATCTTTTTACCCCAAGTAGGGATTTTTGGTTATGATGTAGAGCCCAAATGTTAATTAGTCTTTATTTAGCAATTGATAGCTCGAGGAGTTGTAGGACCAACATACAGGGATCATTCATTTCATTCAGTTTTTCGAGGAGAGTCTTACTCACTGCGTTTAGCGGGTCAAAGGCACCAATTCCGGCCCATGTTTATTCTATGTTAGTATGCTAGATTTCTTCGTGACTCTTTCATGTTTTGTGTGTTCATATGCTTACCGGGCTAGGGCCCGACGACGGAAGGGGCTCGATGACCATTTGTATGCTATGTATCTTTATGATTATTGCATGTGTGTGATTAATTGATATATGTTATATGTATGATGGGTGGAGCCCGATCTATTACCAATGCCAGTCAGGGCCCGATGCTAGGCGGGGCCTGATGTCGGACGGGGTCCGATGAAGGGTGGGGCCCATTGTATGTTATTGTATGTATGGTATGTGGTATTTTGGGGAACTCACTGAGTTTTATGCTTACGATTTTTAGTGTATGTTTCAGGTATTTCCGGTTCCTAGGGGAATAGCTCGGGTTGACTGCATCGCACACACCATATGTATTCTGTTTATGGGACATACTCTTATTTTGATGATGTTTGACATATTTATTCTATTGGGATGTATGAACAATGTTTTGGAATACTGTTTTTACTTAAATCAAAAATGAAATTTTTGGGTCATAATTTTTGGATGTTTCACTTTAATCGGCAATGGAGGAATTATGTCGTTGATCTGTCGCAAACGTTCTTCAATGAGTTGATTCTTTCGTCTCCAATACCCATGTTTATAATAGTGTTAGTTATGACATTGCTAATGTTGTTTTTCCTCTGTATATTTGTATATATGTAACAATGTAAATTTCTACGCGTTGCACAAAACATAATTGTATAGTTAAAATATTGATGAATATATATTGTCCAAAACAACTATGTTAGTCTTGGTAACTATGGAATATCAATTTTAAGTTGAATTTTATAAATATTGTAATTATTGTGAACCATGTCATAAAATATACATCTATTAAAAACATATCATCTTAATATCTATATATGGGTTAAATATGATAAAGTTAAATATAATTTTGGATTTATGTTTTATATTTAATATCCTATTTAAATTAAGCAATAAGTATAATAGATTGATAATTCAAAATTTGTAGTGTTAAAATAAAAACAGTTTATACCAACAATATATTCAAATTATATATATATATATATATATATATATATATATATATATATATATATATATATATATATATATAAGTCATTAGCCACACTTTAATCCGCTATGGAGGAATTGTGTCGTGATCTATCGTAAACGTACTTTAGCGAATGAATTCTTCTGTCTCTAAAACTCATGTTTTAATAGTGTTAGTTATGATGTTACTAATGTATTTTTTTTCTTCTCCATATTTGTATATATGTAACTATGTGAGTTCCCGTACATTGCACAAAACGTAATTATATAGTTAAAATATTGATGAGTATATGTTGTCCAAAACAACTATGTTAATCTTCGTAACTACGAAATAACATTTTTTAATTTACATTATATATACATATTAAACTTGGACAATCCTTAGGAATAGTCTCCTCATGCTAATTTGCGCAGGAATAGGAGCAGTCACTTCATGTTAAATTGCGCAGTGTTACCATATATCTACCGCCTCAAATTGGGATCTCCTCTTAATACTTCTCGAACCTTTCATTCCCACCGCCACTAATTGCGACGTGTTATGTTCTGCTCCCACCGCCAACTGCTTCCAATTGCAAACGAACAACATATAATATATTGCTACCTCTTTCCTCCGCTGCTCATCTAACTGGATTAATCCTTACCTACGGAAGCTCCCTTCATACCACAAACCGATTTTCGACCTCAAAGCTAAGGTCAAGATTAGGGCTTTGGTTTTGCTTCTTCGGTAAACTGAAGCTTACATCCGCGACCATTCTGCTACTATGTTCTACTATACCGTTGTGCTAAATCAAGTTTTCTCACCACCTGATGGTATGCATCTAATTATCGTCTTTTCGGTTTTGATGCAGACTGAGCATTCATTATTGTGTCTGCTTGATTTTCGTTTTATGCTATTAAATCGCAGATGCGCTATATAGTTACTGAGATTGATTTGGTATTCCTCAGAGGATATGTTTCTGTCATACATCTTACATCTGGTACCTTCCTTTCTCTCCCCAATTGGATACTTGCTGCTTGATACAGATAAAACTTCTAGGGATGGTTGGTATTTCAAAATAACTTCCTCTTTCCATTTCAGCCTGCATAATAGGTATCATAAAGTTGTTTAAATTCACTATTTAGTATATATAATGTCTATAAAATTCAATAAGTGATTGTGTTTCTGTTACACATATATTTTTTTTACACACACTGATATTTTTTTGTGTTCAATTTGTTTATGTTGAAGTTGGCTTTTTTTTTTTTTGCAGGTTTTAGTGTTGTGCGATGGTATGCTATCTTATTGATTTCCAGGTGAGCAAGAACCACTATGTTAAATTTTTTTTCACAACGCGGGGGTTCCCCACCTAGTTTCTATAAATATTGTAATTATTGTGAACCATGTCATAAAATAGACATCAATTAAAAACGCATCATCTTAATATCTATATGTAGGTTAAATGTGATAAAGTTAAATATAAATTTGGATTTATGTTTCGCGTTTAATATACTATTTAAATTAAGCAATAAGTATAATAGATTAACAATTCAAAAATTGTATCATCACATTGATAATAGTTTATAGCAACAATATATTCAAAATAATATATATATATATATATATATATATATATATATATATATATATATATAATTGATTGAAAATCAAAGTAATGTTATAAATTAGGAATCAAACATTGATGTTGATGAGTTTGTATAGTCAAGCCTTCTCTTTCCCACGATCACCAGTGGTACTTGAAAAACATTTAATCTACAACTTTAAACGAAAGCTTAGTGAATTCTCCTAAAATACCGTACACCGTAACATACATACAATGCATACACATATCACATATGAGCCAATATTCTGTCTGGTCTGCCTTGCAAGGCCTGCAACATGCCTGGACCTCTCTCCGAAGCTTACAGTATGACTGGACCACCTCGTAAGGCCTACAATTCACATAGACTGCTCTCTCACTCCATACATTTGTTTTGCACTTGCCCTATAACACACTGTTAGCCCGATTGGGTATGTTGGTCTACAACACAAATCATAACTGCCTTAACCCACCACCCAATATGTCGACATAAACATCGAACAAACAGTCATAGGAACACACAAGCACATGCAACTATCTGTACTAGTCTACCTGTCTAACAACCCTCTTCCACATACAGGGTATCATACAATATTCTACACCACCCTTGGCAGATCAATAATGAATGCATAACTATATGTAACCAGTGGAAATATAGACAGTTGAACAGGTGATCCCACTCTAGAGCCATAAAAAAAACACAGGCAAGAAATCCTAGATCAAGAGTTCTCAGGCTATCCTATGTGACGATATACAACCCTTAGGGCACTTAACTAGACGATCAACAGCCACTGGTACTCTAACCATCATACCACTACTCCTATATCCTAATATATATATATATATATATATATATATATATATATATATATATATATATATATATATGTATACTATAACACATAATATACTGAGGAAACTCACCTGAACCGAAGACCCAAGGAAATACAGCAACACCTTCACTCCCTGAACTGATCACTACCACGAACCCACTAGCGCCTATTACAGATATATCCTTAATTAAAAGTTAACAATCAACGATCAACTATGTCAACACTCAGTATGTCGCGGAGAAATACTGAAAACGATGTGGAGACCTCATTTCCACGTCTTGGGCATGTCAGGACAAAACAGTAAACATACATGACCTTGCCATGACGTGGAAATCCTTTTGTCATATCGTGGACCCTAGTAGAATGTCATACTCCTCATTAAGTGCTTAATGCTTATAGGTCTAAATCCAGAACTTCAGATCTAGTCTATTCCAATGACTTAATGGATAAAGTTTCCAACTTTATCCATTAGGATTCCACCACAAGGAAAGATCTACAATTCTAAGTCTTGTAAGTCCTAGAAGCTTAGAGACTACAAAACAATCATAACAAGCTTTGGAATATCTCAAACTCTAAGAGAATCCATGCAAGGGACCAAAACCACTCAAAATGACCTTAAACTTGAATCTAGAAGAATAAATACCAAGGTAAGACCTTTATACCTCAAATAGCTTAGAGATTAGATGAGATTGATGGATCCAAACTAGCTCCTTGCTTCCTTTCACCAATGTGAACTTCCTTCTTCCTGAAGCTCCACCAAAATTCAAAGAATAATCTCTAAATCAGGATGATTGGCTCTCAAACATGCATGAAGGCTAGGTTTTTGTGATAAAGGGTTAGAGGCTGAAGAAGATGCCCTAATCCTTGAGATTAGGTGCTTAAATATGTAGAAACCCCTAAATATCATGGGCTTGGGTAGTAGCCGTTGCAACGTCATGATCTTCCTCTTACCACATCGTGACACAAGGTTTTTCCCAACACCTTACCTTTGATCCTTTAATGCCCTGCATCAATATATCCTGGAAAATGGGTGTTACAGTTCTCCCCCACTTAAATTAGATTTCGTCCTTGAAATTAGTCCTTACAATTACCACTTATATCCATCGCAATCCTCTTGCAGGTCCTCTTGATCCCTCTACAATTACACTGGCCGACACAACTCTCTTACTATGGTTTGCAGCTTCCACCTCAAGGCCTTACTGAACGAGAGCAAAGTCTATTGCTGGATTACACGTCTAGCAATCGATATCTTAACTGCCGAAACATTGGATCGATGCTTTACCTAGAAGACCCTTTTTTGAAACTATTGCTGATTAATCTTCTAGAAAAAACAAGCACCGCGGTGGAGAAACGACAACTAACCCCGTTGAGAGAAACTAACTCTTTAACCATAACTCGAAGACTCCAAGGTCGTGCTCGACAAGAAGACAAATAGTTTCTTCCTATAATTAACCATGCTGACCAGAATTCACACATTCGACTAGACCAGGATCTCCCCAGCCTTGTGACGTCCTACTAATAAACCGAATTACGGACCCCAGGACTGACCACTATTGTCGATAACCTCGCATAAAAATGAACTAGCGAAGTCTTGAATGTTAATCAATTGAGCGCATACTAAACTATACTATATACCTACTCGACGCAATCAACCCTTACCCGCTATCTAATAACCACTCTCGGGCTTACCCCCAATCCACCAACTATCAACTGCTCTCGGGCTTCCCCCGACCCACAAAGCACTAACATCTCTCGGGCTTACCCACGATCTGCTAACCAGTACTATCTCCCAGGCTTACCCCTGATCTGCTAACCACTAATAACTCTCAACTTTAACCCGAATCTGCCAACCAGTAACACAACTACCTAGCCTAATACAGGCACACATTGAACCTATGAAACATAACTATCCCTATTAGACCTTTGGGTTGTGACTCGAACCCTTAAGTCCCAATCAAACAAGAACAAGGAAATCCTCACCACAACCCTTGACCTCAACCTTCTAACGTTCTTGCACTCTAAACATGACAAAATCATATGGAATCACCTATGAAACCTATAACACTCTGATTTCCTGGATGCGGAACATGAGAATTTATTCACAATGTAGGACCTACTCGACGAGTTGGTTGGTCCCAAATTGTAGTGTAGGAGTTGAGAAGGCCACGTGATTTTTTGAGTCTACTCGATGAGTTGGAGGACCCCAAATCGACGAGTAGGAGCTTAGTGTGAAAACCCTAATTTTTAGGTTTGTGTCCTATTTAAAGGACCTTAAGCCTTCATATCCGCCTCCCTTGTCACCCTAATACCCTATGAGAAACCCTAATCATGTGTTTTTTCTTGTGGGAGAGAAAGAGAGAGAGAGAGAGAGAGAGAGAGAGAGAGAGAGAGAAAGAGAGAGAAGCTAACGTTGGGTGTCCTAGTGTATATTTGGAAGAGGATTGAAGAGCATCAATCCTTAGAATGAGAAGAGGCTTTTGGATCAAGTTTTTTTCTGTGCTAGCTTCAGTTTGGGTGTAAAAAGCTAGCAGCTTGAGTATTTCTTTTGATAACTCTACTTCTAGGGAGTTTTAGGACTTTTTCCCCTTAGCTTGTGGTTCTTGAGTTACTGGAGCTTGTCATGGAGTTGAGACTCCAGATCTAGACAAAAGGAGGTCCCATGAGCCCAAAGATCCAAGCTTTATCAAGCTTTGGCCAAGTCTCCATGCATGGAACCCTTTATGGAGCTTGTTTTGGCATTTTGAGCCCTAGGTGCCATGCATGAACGTAAATCTTGAATCTTTACATGATAAGTGAGCCTTAGAAGGCTAGATCTAGAGTACGAGACATCATTTCCACCTAAAAATGTCTGACTTAGAAAATGGAATGAAGGGACTCGACGAGTCGGTGAGCTGACTCGACGAGTTGGTTAGGGTTTTCCCCGATGAGTCTGGACACGTTGTAACTCACCGAGTTGATGAGACAACTCGACAAGTTAAGTTGTATTTCCACAAAACTTCTGTGAAAACGAAGGAACTCAACGAGCCACGTAGAGGCACTCGAGGAGTTTAGTTAACACGGACTGTTGACTTGAGCATTGACTTTTGTTGACTTTTAGGGTTTGGTCAACTGTGGACTTTAAAGACCATAGAGGGGTATAATGGTCTTTTCACCTTTTTTGAGATTTATGGGAGGAGTTAGCTTACCATATCGGAGTGGTTATTACAAATTGCTTATTATAGATAATTACATTATGTAGGCGGAGTCTAGATTGTTCGTGGGGTGCTAGATCTACTTGCATACTTCCAAGGTGAGTCTTCTCACTATACTTACCTGAGTGGTAATCATTGTGTGACCGGGGGGTGTGGGGGGTCTTATGTGCTTATACTGAGTTATGTGATATCATGCATTTTGTCTTTGTGATTTATGTCGTATATTACTCCTATGCCTTATTGAGTTATTTTGTTCTCGTGAGACTGGAGGGTCTTCACTAAGATACCGGACTGGAGGGTCCGACCCGAGCTGTGAGACCGGAGGTGTTGGATTAGTGTCTAAGCTCGTAACTATATTTGGTAAGTATTTGACCCGGTTGTGCATGGTCCTTTTGGGTTGCCTTCACCAAAGTAGCATGATAGGATGATTTATGAACAAAGAGGTTATTATGATTTATTAACATGTTATATGAATAACATATTAAAATAGAAATCATATAGTTTAATTAATATTAGACAAGAATTAATTATGTGGCTAAAATAGATTAATTAAATAAAGGGGACTGGAACTGTCAATTGTTTGATAGTGGACTTGGGCTGAGAATCCTTTTGGATTTAAGGGGTGGACGGAATTAGAGTGGGAGTCCATCTAAATTTCGTCCAAGGCCTTTATTCTGGAAGGTTCTTTGGACTGCTTAAGGTTTGCAAGTCTTTATTCGAATTATATACACTAGATATAAGGTTTGCAAGTCTTGGATGAACTGCATGTACAATAGAGAAGCCTAGATCCAAGCATTAGGGTTTGCATGAGCACATAGGATGTTCTTTTGGCTCAAACCCATCAGGAGGGTCTTCACTGAGACACATGACCAGAGGGTCCTTATCGAGATATAGCTATGAGAGGCTAATTATTTGCGTGCGGTATTTTGGGTAAATCACTAAGCTTCGTGCTTACCGTATTGTATGATATGTGTTTCAGGTACTTTTCAGGATTGTAGGAAGGCACCGACTTGATTGTACACACTAGTTAGAGATCATGATTTTAAGGATTCTGGGATTTGATCAAGGGTTTAGGTCATTTTTTGTCACTTAACTTTTGGTTTTGTGCTCATTTGGCCACTTAACTCTTTTTAAGTTTTAAAAGGTCATTAAACTTTTGGATTTTTGCTCATTTAGTCACTTAACTTTTGGTTTCGTTAGATTTAGTCACCTAACTTTTAAAATTGTGCTCATTTAGTCACTAAACTTTTAAATTTTTTTAAAAGTTTAGTGACTAAATGAGGACACTTTTAAAAGTTAGGTGACTAAATGAGCACAAATCTAAAAGGTAAGTGACCAAATCAAAAGTTTAGTGACTAAATGAGCACAAAATCAAAAGTCTGATGACCATTTAAAACTTAAAAAGAGTTAAGTGACCTAATGAGCACAAAACCAAAAGTTAACTGACCAAAAATGACCTAAACCCTTTTATCAAACATTGTTGACTTGTGTTTTGATAAATCATAAGTTTTTTGGTTTTTGGGAAATGAGATATCGAGTTTATGTGATTTTAAAAATGAAATTTTTATTTGAAAATTTACAGTGTTACAAGTTGGTATCAGAGCCTTGGTTTGAGGGATTTGGATGTACTCTCGGGTATGTTTGGACTCAAACTGAGGATTTGAGAAAAAATTTCTAAAAAGAAATTATTTTTCTAAAACGAGTAAGAGTTGAAAGAGAAAACAAGATGGAGCAGTGTGTACAATCAGCCAGAACCCGAGCGGTGATTTCCCAAAGTACCATTACTTATTTACATTATGAGATATTTATGATATTAGAGTTGCATGCTAGAGGATAGGGTAGGTATTTCAGAAATTAGGGCTAGAGTTGCCTAATTCACGATTCGTTAGCGTAGGGGATGCTATTGAGAGAGTAGTTATATAAAGTGTACCTTGCGAGGGAAAATTGAGTTTAGATCTCAAGGAGTTTGACTGGTGAGCTGCCAATTGGAGTCGCAGGACTTGAGGAAAAGTGGAGATGTTACGTCGTGGAGGATTGTGGTCTAGTTTGAGTGATCGGCCAATGATTGAGATGTCACTTTCGGTGACGAGAATTACACTATTTCCGCTTCCCTTATGGAGCGAAGTAGATAACGAGTTTTCAGTCTCAGAGTTTGGAAGTAAACCTTGTGGAGTAGCATTTAGTTGAGATATCTTCACTAGAGTATGTGGGGTATGTCTGGTGCGAGGTATTTATATATCATGAGAGAGTCACTACAGGGGACTGAGATGGATGAGGACAAGGATATGCCTTAGATGAGTATAAGTAAGACAAATTTTTGCAGCAGTTCCAAGTAATCAAGAGGAGTATCGGGGGGGGGGGGGGGGGGCAGCCCTCGTTGTTTACATTGTACATCAACCGTGAGAGTGAGGTCTCTTGCTTCTATGATAATTCACACGATGGCATGGTGGCTGAGGAATCAGAGATGAGGTGTGTGTCATAGTTCATTACTCTCAGGTTGAGAGTCATAACTAGTTCGGGACAGTCGAGATGTTCGGTGATGTGTCGGTATGAGATTTTGGGTGACTAGAGGCAGTCACATTGGGAGGATTTTAAGGTTTTCATCTGAGATACGGGATGCTTGGAGTTATTTGGTCATTATCTAGAAGATCATCGAGTGTTGTGTGGTATGTTCCATGATTCGAGAATGGTACATCTAGTGAGCCAGTCTGTAGTGTGGTTTGTTTGGTATGTCAAGGGACGATGGTTCGAACCCCAAGTGGGGGAGAACTGGGTATTCTAGGGGGAGGATCCTCAATATGATGTGGTACATAAGTTTGGGTTATAGGGATCTGCAGACCCAGTATATGAGACGAGAGTCATGTGATAGTCAAGACAAGTAAACAGTAAGAGGATGCATCTTGCATAGACTCATGAGAGAATGAGTGTCTTCACGATAGGTGGCCGTTAGACAGGAATCTGATTATGGTCAGTGTTCTTTGGGTTTGCCAATTTTTGAGTTTTAAGACAGTCGGGTTGTTGAGGTCAAGTTTTGATTGCTGAGAGATCGATAGTTAGGCATATAGATTATTACCTGTACTTCGGGAAGGGCGCGATTTATTTTTCAATCAACTTCATGGTCGGTATGAGTAGTTTCACAAGGGCTTGATCGGTAGGGGATGCGATCTTAGATTTTCGTCAACGCGTTCTCAGTCGTTTAGAATTCCTCCATGCTGCAAGTTGTGAGTTGGAGTACTTCAAGGCTTCGAGTTATGTGAGCGGAAGATCAGTAGTTGTGGCAAGACACTGTGAGATTTTGTGATGGCATATCGAGGTATCCTAGTATGATTCCCTAATTTGTTAGATTACTATGAGACTTGAGTCTGTCAGATGGCAAGTGGATCGAACGACTATATTTCCAGATGTGAGATTATCAGTTATTTGTTGCCGACAAGGATTTTCCAAGGGTGTGAACTGTACTGAGGGAAAGTGCCTAGTCTACGAGAATTTTCGTCAAGAGTAGTGGTGCATAATCTGGGTAGGTATGTGCACCTATCTATGTTGGGCCGCGGAGCATGATTTAGTGAACTCAATGTGGAGATCATTTGATGAGGAGTTTGTGAGGTGATAAGAGAGTGAATGGATCCGAGTGGGAGTAATCACTTAGGACAGTCAGGGAAAAACCGTCGAATGAGCTCATGGCTAGTGAGAGAGTGTTGTAAGACTACGGAGAGTCGTAGCATACACGATTCAGTGAGGGAGAGTATCGTATTACTGCAGGGAGCCGTAGCATACACAAGACAGTGAGAGAGAGTATCGTATGACTGTGGGGAGCCGTAGCATACACGAGTCAGTGAGAGAGAGTATTGTATGACTGTGGGGAGCCATAGTATTCATGAGTCAGAGAGAGAGTATGGTATGACTGCGGGGAGCCATAGTATACATGAGTCAGAGAGAGAGAGATTATCGTATGATTGCGGGGAGCCGTAAAATACATGATTCAGAGAGAGAGAGAGAGTCTGTGTCGTAAGACTGTGGGGAGTCGTACGATTCACGAGTCAATGAGGGAGAGTATCGTAAGACTACGAGGAGCCGTAGCATTCACGAGTCAATGAGAAGGAGTATCATAAAACTACGGGGAGCCGTAGCACCCAGAAGTCAGTGAGAGAGTGATGTAAGACTGTAGGGAGCCGTGGCATTCACTAGTCAGAATGTAATGAAGAGGGGTTTTTGGGTTTGACTAGCCTTGTCAGTTGAGTCTTTGGGAACCTGGTGACCGAACCATGGGCGAGACTAGGGTCTCAACAATGGTCGAGAACCGTTATATTTTGAGTTAGGGAGGGTTGTCGCAAATTGGAAGGATCAAGTTTTAATGCATGCGTTGGTTCGTGGAACATGGTTTATGAGTTGAGTGTCAGATTGGATATGAGTGGTTCCAATTCAGTATCGGACCAGAGACTCTGTTGTTTGAGTTTGGCTCTATCTGTGTGGAGGACAAGCCGTTTGGGGTTTGGATTTTTCAGATGAATTTCATTCTGAGTGGAAATGTTTCCCATATGATGTTTTTAGACATGGATGAATCGGTTCGTTAGTTTGAGTAGGACCACGACACATATGAATTAGCAAGTAGTATACGACCGAGGTCATAGGTGAGGTGCGACTTCAGATCGGTTTTAATAATCGCTTGGGATAAAGCAAACTTCATAATTTTGAAGTTCAAGTGTGATTGGTTGAGACAGCTCGGTTTGATAAAATGACTGTGAAGTTGTATGTCCGGCTGTGCTAGGGTAGCCTTGAAGGTTCAACTTTTAGGTCGGGAGCTGACCTGGGACTCTGAGAGGGAAGGAACATTTAAAGGTAAGCTAAGGCCTATGATTACGGATATCTGAGGATATTTCCGACCGGGCATGGTCATTCTGTTGTCTGAGGGCAGAGTATTGAGATTCATTCTTCAGATTGGTTCTGATTGCAGTGTCGCTGGTTGGTCCTTGGTGAGATGTGACTCCTCCGTTCCTTTTGAGTTACGATCGGGATCGAATAGTATGTCTGACGTGAGTGATCGACAACAAATTTTAGTTAAAGAATTGCCCCCATCAGTCGCGATGAGATAATCAGAGTTGGGAGTGTTATCAGTCCGAGATTCGATGAGCGATTGGTATGGTGATATTCTGCATGGGCGGTCTATCGGGGAGATAGACCACTACAGTTTCTGAGTTTTGGAGAGTCAAAGCCGATGCTGCGTCAGGAACGGGGTCCGTCCTTTTCGGGTTGGGAGCTCCTATCAGTTTTGGATGTCTTAGGAAGGAGATCGTTGTATGATATGATATTTTCCGGTAGTTCTTCTCGGGTTATTTTTTCGATCAATGTGTTGATAAAGATTGATTTTGAGGGCGAAATCTATTTCAAGTGGGGGAGAATTTTAACACTCCGATTTCCTGGATGCGGAACTTAAGAATTTATTCACAATGTAGGACCTACTCGACGAGTTGGTTGGTCCTAACTCGTCATGTAGGATTTAAGAGGGTTGCGTGATTTTTTGAGTCTACTCGATGAGTTGGAGGACCCTAACTCGATAAGTAGGAGCTGAGTGTGAAAACCCTAATTGTCAGGGTTTGTGTCCTATTTAAAGGACCTTAAGCCTTCATATTCGCCTCCCTTGTCACCCTAATAACCTGTAAGAAACCCTAATCATGTGTTTTTGCTTGTGAGGAAGAGAGAAGCAAACTGTAGGTGTCCTAGTGCATATATGGAAGAGGATTGAAGAGCATCAAGCCTTGGAACGAGAAGATGCTTTTGGATGAAGTGTTTTTCTGTGCTAGCTTCAGTTTAGTGGTAAAAAGCTACCACCTTGAGTATTTCTTTTGATAGATCTCCTTCTAGGGAGTTTTAGGGTATTTTCCCCTTATCTTGTCATTCTTGAGTTGTTGGAGCTTGTCATGGAGTTGAGACTCCAGATTTGGACAAAAGGAGGTCCCATGGGCCCAAAGATCCAAGCTTTATCAAGTTTTAGGAAAGTCTCCATGCATGGAACCCTTTATGTAGCTTGTTTTGGCATTTTCAGCCCTCGGTACCATGCATGAACGTAAAGCTTGCAGCTTTATGTGATAAGTGAACGTTAGAAGGCTAGATCCAGAGTATGACACATCATTTCCACCTAAAAATGCATGAATGATAAAATGGACTTAAAGGAGTCAACGATTCGGTTAGGGTTTTCCCCGATGAGTCTGGACACTTTGTAACTCACCGAGTTGATGAGACAACTCGATGAGTTAAGTTGGATTTCCACGAAACTTCTGTGAAAATGAAGGAACTCGACGAGCCACATAGAGGCACTCGAGGAGTTTAGTCAACATGGACTGTTGACTTGAGCATTGACTTTCGTTGACTTTTAGGGTTTAGTCAACTGTGGACTTTAGAGACCATGGAGGGGTAAAATGGTCTTTTTACCCTTTTTGAGATTTAGGGGAGGAGTTAGCTTAACATGTCGGAGTGGTTATTACAAATTGCTTATTTGAGGTAATTACATTATGTAGGCGGAGTCTAGACTGTTAGTGGGGTGCTAGATCTACTTGCTTACTTCCGAGGTGAGTCTTGTCACTATACTTACCTAAATGGTAATTGTGTGACCAGAGGGTCTTATGTGCTTATACTGAGTTATGTGATATCATGCATTTTGTCTTTGTGATTTATGTTGTATATTACTCCTATGCCTTATTGAGTTACTCTGTTCTTGTGAGACTGGAGGGTCTTCACTAAGATATAGGATTAGAGGGTTCGACTCGAGCTGGGAGATCGGAGGGTCTTCACTACTACACATGAATGGAGGGTCCTTATAGAGATATATCCATGAGAGGCTAATTATTTTCATGCGGTATTTTGGGGAACTCGCTAAGCTTCGTGCTTACCGTGTTGTGTGATATGTGTTTCAGGTACTTTTCAGGATCGCGGAAAAGTACCGACTTGATTGTACACACCAGTTAGAGATCATGATTTTGAGGATTATGGGATTTTATCAAACATTATTGACTTATGTTTTGACAAATTATACATTTTGTGGTTTTTAGGAAATGAGATATCGATTTTATGTGATTTGAAAAATGAAAACGTTATTTGAAAATTTACAGTGTTACGAAACCTATAACTAAGGCCATCTAGAAAGGATTCGCCAACTAGAAACGTACCTGGCATAGAACTTCGAAGATTAAAAAATCATGCAAAAGTCGCTATCTTGAGTAGGATGGCAGAAGACTGGAACCTGGTCCTAAATTCTCACACTACGTATTCTCCACTCTCCCCCACTTGTAATATATAATTCATTCAAATGCTGCCAACATGAAATTAAAGTTCCAACTCAAACTAACTGAAGCACTACATATTCTTGCCCTTAAGGAACAAACCTAAATGGAGTAAGATACTGTAACGCCCGTGTTTCTAAACTAGGCATTAATATTGACATAATGGTCTAGGTTAACCTTTGCAACTCATTTAGAAGAAATGAAAAAGAATTATGTGATTTTTATGTGAATTATGTGTTTTATGCTTAATTATTAGGGTTTAATTAATTAAAAATAAAAATAAGCATCAAAATTAAAGTGTGAGATAAGCCCGATATCTTTACATAAAGTTGTAGTGGTCGAAACAAGGATTTCGGGGATATAAAGAATACCAAAATCCGAGTTATAACGAAGAAGTTATGACCTATTGAAGTTTCGCGACAAAACCGGCACGGTGCTGAATGTCGTAAAAAAAGTGAGTTTTTGATAAACTACTTTTTAGCCTTAGTAATCTAAACGAAAGTCTTAGTATTCGTTAAACCGAGAAGTTCGATAAAAAGAACGCCCAAATCTGACTTCGTATGAGGAAGTTATTATTTTTCGAAGTTTCAGCGTAGCAGTAGACAGCTAAAAACTCGAATTTTAGATCGAGCGATTTTTAGCCGACACAACCTAAACGAGAATTGAAGGTCTCGTCATTAGGAGCACAACGGTAAAAAGTTTGACAAAAACGGACGTCGGATGAAGAAGTTATGAATTTTTAACGGATTTCCTGTCCCGGTCTGTTAAAAATAATAATATAAAATTTAAAGTCAAAATTAGACGACGAAGTCTAAACGAAAGTTGTAGATCGTAATTTTAGCTACGCGTGCATATAAAGAACGTCAAAAACGGAGCTCGTATGCGAAAGTTATGGATTTTAGAAGTTTTGGCGCGAAAACTGAGAAATTTCGCATAGTCACAATTGCCACGTCACCCTCGCTTAAAAAGTGACACGTGTCCTGCTGAGTCACCTGGCTGCTGAGTCATTAGGCTGCTGAGTCACCGAGGCTGCTGAGTCATGCGAGCCACGTGTCCTCTTCTGATTCGACCGAGGAGGAGGCCCAATCCGAAGCAGCCAGCTCCCCAGCCGAAGCTTCGCCCAGCTGCCGTGTATGTCCGAGCCTCGCATAACCTAGCTCCGAGCCTCGCAGGTGCGCCAGCAAGCCGCGGTCCACTTAGAAGCCGCCAGCGAGCCCTCGCATGTGCGAGCCAGGTGCGAGCCATGCGAGGCATGTGCGAAGCCACCCCGTGCGAGCCGTCGGATCTCCGAAGCGTGCCATCTTCTCAGCCGTTGGATCAAACTTCAGACCCTATACATAGAAGGGTACCTGCGAGGGTTTCCGGTTACTTTTGGAATTTTGCCACTTTTAGCCCCTTTCTCCATATTTTCTTCATCTTAACATCCCGCAAAGCCCCGGTATCGATTGTAAAGCCCGGAATACCCCACGAAGTGCCCGAGAAGCCCGGAAAATTTATCTTTTCGGCTTCAAAGCCCGACCTTTCGCAGAGCCCGGTTTCTCAATAAAACTCCCGGTTTTATTAGAAACAATCGTTTTAGGAAACGAATTGTTGCCCGATTTTCACCAAAATAAGTGAGTGTGTAGTTACTTTCGATTTACACATAGATATGAAGTATTTACCTTGAAATACGTGTTATGTGTAAATATATTAATTGTTTGACTGAGGTGACTGTTGAATTGATGTTTTATACAAGTTTTAAACTGTATATGCTTTTTTTATCTACAAAATATGTTGGGTAGAACATGGGTAGATGAAATAGTGGGTATGATGAAAGGTGAGTTGGATAAAGGAGATGATCAATAATATTGATCATGAGTTGAGGGTGAGTGGTGAAAATTTGAGAGAATCACTTACCCAAATTGTTGGCCCCCGTCATTCAGCAGAGTATGGATGATAACCATGGACTATTCTAGACAGTCTATGGAACACTAGCAGGCCCGCAACCTGTAGGTGTAATGAACTATATGTTCATTTGTTGTACTCTAAAACCCATTGACATGTATTGCGGGAGAGAACACCTGTAAATAATAATGTCGATAAATGAGAGCTATGGACTTAGCACATGTTGAATAAACTTTGGCAGCTATGGAATTAGTGCCTATTGTATAAACCCCGGTCATGAGGTGACTTTGTGTCTATTCCTTAGGATGAATCCTTAGGAAGGAGTGATAGTTGATTCTTAGGGTAAACCCTTAAGAAATAAATAAAATAATGGGGTTTAGGGTAGTTAGGTTGATTGATTGATGTATAAACATAATAAATTTATGTATTGTGGGTTGAAAACCCTATATGCTCACCAGGCTTCCAAGCCTGACCCACTCAGCTGTTTATATTATAGGTAGAGGACCCCGAGCATAGTCGGATGATGATAATGAGTGAATTTTGGATTATAGGCCAGTAGTTACAAATAATTGTCGTAAGGCTTATAATGTCTTGTTTATGCTTTTGATCTGTATTAGAACATGACATCCCGAGGTTTTGATATAAAAAGAAATGATATATTTCTTAAAGAAAGGTTTTGACAAACTTTTATCATATTTTGTTTTGGGGACCAACTCCGCAACATCTTTTATAAAGATTTCTCTGATTTGATTTTTAAAAAGCATAAATTAAATCGGTCTTTTCTGGCCGAGAAATTTGGGGATGTCACAGTTGGTATCAGAGCATTAGTTTAAGCGAACTAAGAAATTGTAGAATTTCTAGACTTGAACTTAGAATGCTAAGTGATGATTGTGAGATGAGTCTCTACCATATTTTAGACACGAGCACTAGTTTATTTTAGGGAATATGCCTAAAATTTCCTTATGTGCTAAATGTTTTGTGTTATAGCTATAATGATGCTATTATTTGTTCGGATCTCTGGTCTGTTGCCGACCGGATCTGGAAACCTTATGTGTGTAGGATTCTAAACGTATGACTACGATATTGGAACTAACATATAAACGTTTCGAAGACTTAACATATAAAAAAATGAAGATCTAAATTCACCTACGATTGGTGTATAGATCGAAATGCCGAGTACACAAAGTGGGTTCGGAAGTGATAATCCACAGCCTGAGCCAATCACGATGACTGGAGTGCAGGCAATGGTACGTACTATGTTAGGTGAATAGATGAAAGAAACAAAACCTTTACTTCAACAAAGTAAGGATGAATTTATTATGCCAAAAGGTCAGACATCTGTTCTTGAGGCAACTATTAGGGCTGCTAAGTCTATTGAGGAAATGATCAATGACACAACCGCCAACAAAGTTGAAGTTGGCAAGAAGAGGAAATTTGAGGGGTCTTCAAGGCCCAACAAGAGCAACATATCCTTAAAGTTTGGCAAAAGAAGAGATAAAGGAAAATGGTGCGGGAGGTGCAAAAATAAACACTCTGGGAATTGTGACGGGAAGGTGAAGTGCTTTAAGTGTGGAGAAATAGGGCATTACGCCAATAAGTGTACGATTCCCAAGGAGGTGTGCTACGGATGTAAAGAAGAAGGCCATAATTCTAAGAATTGTCAGAAGAACAATGAAGTAACAAGGCCAAGTGCACCATCAACGCCAAAGGAATTTCAGGATATCCTTGAAGAAGCAATTAGTAACACTAGGAAGTAGAAGTCAAGACTTGATACCCGAAGATCAAGTTACGAAGTAGTAATGTGAATAGTAACAAGTAGTTTAGCCTATGAGAGGCATAATATAGGGTAAACTTGAACCTTTGTGTAATCGTTTCAAGGAAATAAAATAAACCCTGGTTTTGTCGTCTGATGAATAGAATGGCTGGTGTAATTTTTGAAGTTGTCCCAATCATCTGGAATTTCCATCACCACCCAAGTTGAAGTAGAGTTGATCATTGAAGATACGCGTGAAAGAAGTCCTAGTAGACTCTAGGAAAATTTTATGATTAATTGGACACATTTGTATGTGTTAAATTGTTTTGTGATTTTAGGACTTGGGGACTGCGAGACAGTACTTGGGACGAGTATGAGTAGGTGTGAATAGTAGTAGAGATCTATACTACTGGAAGCACAGGACTCGCACTTGGATCAGGGAAAGTCACAAGATTACCAAGAAGCTATTATTTGATTCCGTCTTGTTCTAATCTGTTGTTACCATCGTTTCGGTAATGCTAAGAAGATGATTGTTATTCCGACCTTAGAGGTCATATTGAATCGAGTCCAACTAAGATGAGTATGTTACGTGGTTCAGAGAACCAAGTTCGATGTAGCATTTGACTTAAGCCAGAAGATTGAAGTAAAAGATGATTAAAGCGATCAACAGAAGTATCGCACTCATTGTTAAAGAAGTTGATATTTAGGAATCATACATGTTGAACTGTGATTGTATCACATTAGAACATGAAGGAAGGTGTAGTTTGTTCTGGAAATTGTCCCAAGGAGATCTGAGTCTAAGTAGTGCAGTATACAATGAGAGATCATTAGAACATGACCCATCGGTATGTTACAATAAATACTTATTCCAAGAAGAAGGAGGAGTCCTCAATAAGGATTTATTTTGTAACTCGAAGGTTACAATTGAAAGTCCTATGGAGATCTGAAGCTTTTTAGGATTAGCTGGATATTATCGCTGATTTATCCAAGGCTTTTCTTCGATCGCGACTCCATTGACAGCTTTGACCCACAAAGGAGCTGTCTATACTTGGAAAGAGAAGCATTGGAAGCTTTGAGAAGTCAAAGAAGAAGTTGTGTGAAGCACCGATTCTTTCATTACCCAAAGGAGTTGATGACTTCACAGTTTATAGTGATGCCTCTAGAGTTGGGTTAGGATGTGTTCTGACCCAAATGGATAAGGTGATAGCATATTCATCGAGGCAATTGAAAGAGCATGAAAAGAACTACCCCACTCACGATTTGGAGTTGGCAGCGGTAGTATTCGCCCTAAAGATATGGAGGCATTATATTTATGGCACAAAGTGTAAACTTTTCACTGATCATAAGAGTCTTCAATATCTCTTTAATCAGAAGGAATTGAACATGAGGCAACAATGCTGGCCAGAGTTACTCAAGGATTACGACTGCGAGATACTTTACCACCCTGGTAAAGCAAATGTGGTTGTTGATGCTCTCAGTCGGAAGGTAAACCTTGAAAAGTAAAGGCCAAGAGCGTTGAGAATTGAAGTTGTCTCGACAATTGTGGAAAGTATAAAGAAAGCTCAAGAGGAAGCTTTAGAGAAAAATGACCGAAAGGAAGCACGTTTGGGCAAAACGTTAGTATTCGGTACAAACAACCAAGAGTTGAAGGTATCCAAGATAGGATTTGGGTACCTAAGACGGGCGGAGTAAGAGATCTTCTGATGGAAGAAGCTCACAAGACCATGTACTCGATTCATCCCAGCAGTAGAAAAATGTATAGGGATTTAAAACCCTATTATTGGTGGCTGACGATGAAGCTCGATGTTGCTAAGTATGTGGCCGAGTGTGTAACTTGTGCTAGGGTTAAGGCACAACATCATGAACTGTATGGGAGTTTAGAACCTTTACCCGTACCCATGGGTAAATGGGAAGACGTCACCATGGATTTTGTGACTAAACTGCCCAGAACAAGGAACGGTCACGACATGATTTGGGTAGTCGTTGATCGCTTCACTAAGAGTGCGCATTTCATAGCGGCCAAAGAGAAATGGTCTATGGATAAACTTGCGAATTCTTACGTGAAGGAAATTATGAGGCTTCACGGTGTTTTGTTAACGATTGTATCCGATCGTGACATCCATTTTACCTCAAGGTTTTGGAGGAGTCTATAAAAGAAAATTGGGTACCAACTTGTGTTTGAATACAACTTACCATCTGCAAACCGATGGTCAGAGCGAATGGACGATTCAAACGTTGGAGGATATGCTGAGAGCATGTACCCTAGAATTTCAAGGTAACTGGGATGAACACTTACCTTTAGTAGAATTCACCTATAATAATAATTTCCACTCAAGTGTCAAGATGGTACCTTATCACGCTTTGCATGGGAAAAAGTGTCGGATGCCATCATGTTGGCTGGAAGCTGAGGAAAAGCAGTTTATGGGACTTGAAATAGTCCATTAGATTGCTGAAAAGTTGTAAGTGATAAAAAATGTTAGCTGCTCAAAAGAGCTATGCTGACAAGAAAATACAACCAATATCATTCGAAGTTGGAGACTCGGTTTCACTTAAAGTCTCGTCGTGGAAGGGACTTATAAGATTTGGTAGAAGGGGAAAGTTGAGTCCAAGGTTTATTGGACCATTTAAAGTTCTTCAGAGAATCCGGAATCAAGCTTACAAGCTAGAATTACCGGAAGAACTAGAGAGTATTCATAACACCTTTCATGTGTGTTATTTGAAAAATTTCACGGGAGGTGTGCCCGACATAATTCCCATTTCTAAATTAAGGTTGGATGAGAATAAGAGGTTAACTGGAGAACCTGACGCAATCGTTAACCGTAAGACTAAGAAGTTGTAACGTAAGATAGTCGATTTAGTGCCTGTACGTTGGAAACTTATAAATGGGCCAAATCCCACCTGGGAAACGGAGAGTGACATAGTGAGTCGCTACCCGTAGTTGTTTGTCGTTGTGTGATTCCGAGGACAGAATCATCCTAAGGGGGAGAGATTTGTAACGCCCGTGTTTCTAGGCTAGGCATTAATATTGACATAATGGTCTAGGTTAACCTTTGTAACTCATTTAGAAGAAATGAAAAGGAATTATGTGATTTTTATGTGAATTATGTGTTTTATGCTTAATTATTAGGGTTTAATTAATTAAAAATAAAAATAAGCGTCAAAATTAAAGTGTGAGATAAGCCCGATATCTTTACATAAAGTTGTAGTGGTCGAAACAAGGATTTCGGGGATATAAAGAATACCAAAATCCGAGTTATAACGAAGAAGTTATGACCTATTGAAGTTTCGCGACAAAACCGACACGGTGCTGAATGTCGTAAAAAAAGTGAGTTTTTGATAAACTACTTTTTAGCCTTAGTAATCTAAACGAAAGTCTTAGTATTCGTTAAACCGAGAAGTTCGATAAAAAGAACGCCCAAATCTGACTTCGTATGAGGAAGTTATGATTTTACGAAGTTTTAGCGTAGCAGTAGACAGCTAAAAACTCGAATTTTAGATCGAGCGATTTTTAGCCGACACAACCTAAACGAGAATTGAAGGTCTCGTCATTAGGAGCACAACGGTAAAAATTCTGACGAAAACGGACGTCGGATGAAGAAGTTATGAATTTTTAACGGATTTCCTGTCCCGGTCTGTTAAAAATAATAATATAAAATTTAAAGTCAAAATTAGACGACGAAGTCTAAACGAAAGTTGTAGATCGTAATTTTAGCTACGCGTGCACATAAAGAACGTCAAAAACGAAGCTCGTATGCGAAAGTTATGGATTTTAGAAGTTTTGGCGCGAAAACTGAGAAATTTCGCATAGTCACAATTGCCACGTCACCCTCGCTTAGAAAGTGACACGTGTCCTGCTGAGTCACCTGGCTGCTGAGTCATTAGGCTGCTGAGTCACCGAGGCTGCTGAGTCATGTGAGCCACGTGTCCTCTTCTGATTCGACCGAGGAGGAGGCCCAATCCGAAGCAGCCAGCTCCCCAGCCGAAGCTTCGCCCAGCTGCCGTGTATGTCCGAGCCTCGCATAGCCTAGCTCCGAGCCTTGCAGGTGCGCCAGCAAGCCGCGGTCCACTTAGAAGCCGCCAGCGAGCCCTCGCATGTGCGAGCCAGGTGCGAGCCATGCGAGGCATGTGCGAAGCCACCCCCTGCGAGCCGTCGGATCTCCGAAGCGTGCCATCTTCTCAGCCGTTGGATCAAACTTCGGACCCTATAAATAGAAGGGTACCTGCGAGGGTTTCCGGTTACTTTTGGAATTTTGCCACTTTTAGCCCCTTTCTCCATATTTTCTTCATCTTAACATCCCGCAAAGCCCCGGTATCGATTGTAAAGCCCGGAATACCCCACGAAGTGCCCGAGAAGCCCGGAAAATTTATCTTTTCGGTTTCAAAGCCCGACCTTTCGCAGAGCCCGGTTTCTCAATAAAACTCCCGGTTTTATTAGAAACGATCGTTTTAGGAAACGAATTGCTGCCCGATTTTCACCAAAATAAGTGAGTGTGTAGTTACTTTCAATTTACACATAGATATGAAGTATTTACCTTGAAATACGTGTTATGTGTAAATATATTAATTGTTTGACTGAGGTGACTGTTGAATTGATGTTTTATATAAGTTTTAAACTGTATATGCTTTTTTTATCTACAAAATATGTTGGGTAGAACATGGGTAGATGAAATAGTGGGTATGATGAAAGGTGAGTTGGATAAAGGAGATGATCAATAATATTGATCATGAGTTGAGGGTGAGTGGTGAAAATTTGAGAGAATCACTTACCCAAATTGTTGGCCCCCGTCATTCAGCAGAGTATGGATGACAACCATGGACTATTCTAGACAGTCTATGGAACACTAGCAGGCCCGCAACCTGTAGGTGTAATGAACTATATGTTCATTTGTTGTACTCTAAAACCCATTGACATGTATTGCGGGAGAGAACACCTGTAAATAATAATGTCGATAAATGAGAGCTATGGACTTAGCACATGTTGAATAAACTTTGGCAGCTATGGAATTAGTGCCTGTTGTATAAACCCCGGTCATGAGGTGACTTTGTGTCTATTCCTTAGGATGAATCCTTAGGAAGGAGTGATAGTTGATTCTTAGGGTAAACCCTTAAGAAATAAATAAAATAATGGGGTTTGGGGTAGTTAGGTTGATTGATTGATGTATAAACATAATAAATTTATGTATTGTGGGTTGAAAACCCTATATGCTCACCAGGCTTCCAAGCCTGACCCACTCAGCTGTTTATATTACAGGTAGAGAACCCCGAGCATAGTCGGATGATGATGATGAGTGAATTTTGGATTATAGGCCAGTAGTTACAAATAATTGTCGTAAGGCTTATAATGTCTTGTTTATACTTTTGATCTGTATTGGAACATGACATCCCGAGGTTTTGATATAAAAAGAAATGATATATTTCTTAAAGAAAGGTTTTGACAAACTTTTATCATATTTTGTTTTGGGGACCAACTCCGCAACATCTTTTATAAAGATTTCTCTGATTTGATTTTTAAAAAGCATAAATTAAATCGGTCTTTTCTGGCCGAGAAATTTGGGGATGTCACAGATACTTCAAGCTGTTCAACTCAAACTTTCATCAAACAAGAATATGTAGAGAGATCAATTTGAAAGTTCTGAATCTATATCACCCCAGCACTGCTATGTCTACCAAGAACTTAGTATCGCCTCTATGAAAAATACATAAACAAGACCGTAATTTTCCTAAGGAAACTTTCCAAAAGAAAAAGCCAATTGATAAATGCAAAATAAAATAAATTGGAAAAATGCCATCACAAAATAAAAGAAACAATATGATGAGCTCTTCTTTCAGCCCTCGACACCTCAACCCTCCCCTAACGTCCATTTGGCATCTACCACGCTAAAGGTGTAGGGTTCTGTACTTCACTAAAAATGAGAAGGGGATAATGGGCCTTGATGTGGCCTACCTACTCGAAATGGAAACAAATTCTCACTCTATGCCTACAATCCCAACCAAAACGTCCCTCCTTGCCACATTTGCAACATGCAAAAGATTGATACTTTTTGTCATGAAACCTCCCACACTTATCATATCCTAAAGTCCTCTGCTCCACTACTCCTGATCTCAAGTCGACGAACTTCAACCACTTGGCCGTCGGTTGCGACTGCACTCAAACTGGCCTCTCCTCATTCATCTAGGTCTTTATGTCAATCTCTCTCCACCTGGCATTCGACAGTAGCTTAGCCAAAGTCCAGTACTGTTGAGTCAATACAAAATCTCGAATCTCGGCCTTGATCATGCTCAAGTATCACCACATCTACATCTTCTTTGAAGCAACATACTCCAGGCATAAAAGGTCTCTCTCTGTAAACATCTTGGTGATCTCCATTAACGATTCTGTCGTCTGCTTGAGCAACATATACTCTTGTTCCAGACGCTCTCTCTCCACAAGTGGAACACAATCCACCTGGAACTTCTCCAGAAACTGCTCCCAAGTCACTCTGGCTCGCTTTGGATATGAAAAAGTTTGGGTCACAAACTCCCACCAATCCTTCGCTCCCCAACGAAAATGCTTCAATGAAAACTTCAATTTTTGGTCCGCACGACACGAAAATGTGTAGAAACATTCGTCCACGTCAGATATCCATCTTAGAGCGATAACCAGGTCTTTTCCCCTTATGAACTCTGGAGGCTTTGTACTACTGAACTCTTGATACTGCATCATTCTAGCTCTATGAGGTCATGTAGAGGTGACGACTGTAATGGCTGCGACAGCAGCAGCCTACATGACAGGGGTATAGTGCCTGTCAAAATCCCCAACCACAAGGTCTTGACAGACTCAGACAACTCCGAAATCGCCTCTCGGATCACCACAGTACCTCGGTAGCAATGATCATACGAATCTCCTCATCACTAGGACCTGTCATCTTTGGGTGGCCAACGCCAGATCTAGAACCTGTTATAGGAACCATACTAACATACACAACGAAAAAGGGTCAAACATCAATACATAGTGCTCAAACACACTATGCCTTCACCTATTAGTTCCTTAGTAGCCTCGAGACTCTTTCTGATTCTCATACGGATCCTTTGCTTTTAGTAATATGAGCCCATACTACTTTCCATACGTATCTAATCAAAATTCATCTCAAGGTCCTAATTCACTACACTAGACTAATCCTAGGTATACTAACACCCACATAACCATAGGTAACTATCTACACTAGTTTACCTATCTACCAACCCGCTACCGTATACAAGGTATCATACAATAGTCTATGTCACCCATGGCAGATCACTAATGAATGCATAACTATATGTAATCAAAGGTGAGATAGAAAATTGAACAGGTGATCTCACTCTAGAGCCACAAATAAACAAGGACCATGTAATAAAGCATGGATCAAGAGTTCTCAGGCTATCTTAAGTGACCACATATAACCACTAGGCCACTCAACTAGACGATCACCGACCCCTAATACTCTAACCAATATACCACTACTCATATATCCTAACATACAAGGATATATATATATATATATATATATATATATATATATATATATATATATATATATATATATTGTCACACCCCAAAACCAAGAACGGCGGAAACGTTCTGGGGCGGAGGACGTCATGTAAAGTATTACAACAATGCAAAGTAGTAAACAAGTAACAACATAATCCATTGCATTAATAGTATAATTTTAAATACAAATGTGTTCTTTCATAGTATAAAACAACATAATGAATAATCAAAATAAAATACAAGTCTTGACCGCTCCGTCTTCACAAAACCTTGTCATCATACCTGTATATTTGTGACCTGAGAATACAAGTTATTTTGAAAGCGGGTATCAACAATAAAGCTGGTGAATTCATAAGTATATATGTGTCTTTGATTTGTAAAACTGTAAAGAAAAGACATGTAATTGTTTGAAGGAAAGTTTGTATAAGTATGAAAATGTTTGTAAGTAATTGTAAACGTTTGAAAACCCTAGAAAATCCCATATTTCCTACTAGTATAAAAAGTAATCTTCTACCAAGACTCGATTGGTTTGAAAGAAGCCTTCTACCAAGACCTGACTGTTTTGAAAGTAGCCTTCTACCAAGACCCGACTGTTTTGAAAGTAGCCTTCTACCAAGACCCGACTATTTTGAAAGTTTGAACCTCTACTTAAGTGAAGGTTTTTCCTTTAGCAACTATTATTATTCAAATCTAATCTACCTCATCGATTATGTGAATATGACACAAAGTAAAGGTAATAATGATATATTAACTGCAATTGTATCCTTTTGTACTTGTCGTATGTAAAGTGTAAGTACTGTAGTATTTCTAATAAGTGACTACTAATTTACTAATTGCCTTAATTGAGTATTAAGGTATAATGTGATGGATAGATCCCATACTAAACGCTCCCCTATCAAGAGATTCTGAGAACCAAACGCGACCCCTGCAATGATTGCAAGCTGTGAACATCCACATTATTATGATCATGTATACCCAATATAACTATCACCTTTTGTTTAGAACAATGCGTTAGTGATTCATTGGTATAGTTAAATCCTGTAATTGTTCCATGCTATAGCACCTTATCGTGTATTGTTTATATGGAATAGTATCTACGTAATAGTATGTAATAGTATCTCTTCATATAGTATGTAATGTATTAGTACGTCTGTAATTGTATCTCTTCATATAGTATGTATTGTATTAGTATAGACTCCTGAATGAACTGACTCTTGTGTGATTCCCTGTACTTGGAATAGTAAGTGGTATCTCCTAACTATACCTATTAGAGCTACTGGTAATGTACGTGTATAACCGAGGTATGCCTTTGCTACCCAAAGGTACTGAACTGACTAATGGAACTTTTATGTCTATATATGTATACATGATATATAACTAATATTTAGACGACATTTGGACGAATAACCGATACCCTAAGGCCACATTCCAACGAGGAAAAGGAAATAAAGTGAGCTAGCCGTCCTAAGTCCTTTAAACATTACTTATATAACTATACATATATGGGCATGCATTTGACAATATAAAAGTATAAAAGAAGTTTTGTAAAACCTTTGAAAAGTTTAATAACTAAGAAATGATGACTTGATGTCAGTTTGTAAAACAATTTGAAAATAATTTGTTCGATAAGAACAGTTTTAAGCATAACAAAACCTTTGTTTGAAACACAATTGTAACGAAATTTGAAAGGAAACATACAGTATGTAAGACAGTTTGATAAAGAGTTTTAAACATGTAAAAATGTTTGAGAAAGCCATTTGAAGTAATCTGTTTGGTAAAACAGCTAAAAGTGTAGTAAATCCATTTGTATGCTAGTTATTAATCACATGTGATTGATGTACTAACTAGCATGATTCAACTTGTATTCTCCCCCCCCCCTATAAAAGCATTTATAAACATTTAAAAGGGTTATTTATGGGGTATGAACTCACCTGTAGTGAGTGGTTTGGATGAATGGATGGTATAGGATGCTAAGTGTTAAGTGAAGACTTGAGCACACACACGAATCCTATTTATCATATAATAACACATATATGTATCCAATTAGTCATTTAACAACTAATTAACCAAGTTAAGACACCCTAGTATATGGAAAAACACATTGATTCAAGTGCTAGTAGTATCAAGGGTTGCATCTAAGGTTTGTATAGCCACTTAAGGGGGCTTTCAGTCCAAGTGGTATGTTTCTTGTGGTTTTCGGTCCATATGGCTTTCGGTCCATATGGAATTCGGTCCAAGAGGTTCTCGGTCCAAAAGGTTGGCCGAAAACTCTTATTCTTTGATGCATAAGGTGATTTCCAATGGCTTCCAACAAGAAAGGAGTGTTCTAGATTCAATACTAAGCATTAGGAAGGCTTAAAGTCATTTTGCACCTTTCATAAGGGTTTTCAGTCTAAGGAGATGTACTAGACTGAAAACACCTTTGTTCTTGGATAAATGGATGTTTTCAAGGCTCTAAATTAAGTATCCTTACTAGATAACAAGTATAGGATATAGATACTTACAATATGGAAGCAAAGAAGGTGTTTTTTGGCCCAAAACACTAGTGTGTGTTTTCGGTGTTCTTGGTGTTCTTGAACAACACTTGAAGATCTAAGAAAGTGGAATGATTCCACGGATGAAATCATGTAAGATCACTAGATAATGGAAAGAGATCAACTAAACAAGGAAGCAAACACTTACAATCTTGAAGATCTTGAAAAAAATTCGGATGATACTTGAGAGAGAATTGTTCTTGACTTGGAAATGGAAAAAGAATGGTAAAAATTACTAAGTGTCATTTATATACCCTTTAGGGTTTTCGGTCCAAACACCAATTGGGCCGAAAACTCCTAACTCTTGGAGTTTTGTGACTTAAATGTTGTACCATTAATCCTAAAGTATACTTCCTTTCGTTTATTCTTTCGAAGAATAAATATTTAAAAATACCCAAACTGACTTTAAACCGTGCTAAAAATTAGCAGAAATGAATTGACTTTTTAATTGAAGTGCTTGACTGTAGAGTTCGTACAAAAGAAAATTTCGGGTTGTCACATCATCCCCCCGTTAGCGGTAATTTCATCCCGAAATTAGAGTTCAAGCAACTAAGTTATTACAAATAACTAAGTAAAAAGGCGAGGATATTTCAGTTTCATCTTATCCTCTTGCTCCCAAGTGAATTCAGGTCCTCTCTTGGCGTTCCAGCGAACCTTCACTATTGGGATGCGGCTTTGCTTCGTCTGCTTGACCTCACGGTCCATGATCTCTACAGGCTCTTCCACGAAGTTGAGGCTGTCGTTGATCTCGATCTCGTCGAGTGGGATTACAAGAGTCTCGCGGACAGACACTTTTTCAAGTTCGAGACGTGGAGGGTAAAATGTAGGTTACTGAGTTCGCGAGTAAGTTGAATTCGTAAGTTACAGGGCCGATTTCGGCAAGAATCTCGAAGGTCCTAACTATCATGGATTTAGCTTTCCACGCTTTCCGACACGTATCAAGCCTTCCCAGGATGAGATTTCCCAAAAGAGTTTGGTTTCTCACTTGGAATTCCAAAGGTTTGTTCCTCTTGCTTCCCTTCCCACTCAAGGGCCGCTCCCTTCTGGGTCGAAGCCATAATAGGTTCCGTAATTCGTGAGGAGTTCTAAATGAACTACGACAGTAGGTCAGCGAGACCTAGAATTTGGCGAATTCCCGTCGACGTCTTCGGTGTTGACAAATTGTCAACGGTTTTGATTTTGGAAGGGTCCTCCAGAATTCCCACATCACTAATAACGTGCCTTAGGAATTCGACTCTTCAATTCAAAAACTCGTTTTTAGAGAACTTCGCCTAAAGCTTCTTTGATCGTAATGTTTCCTTGGTTTGTTGTAGATGGTTTTTATGACTTCCTTCTTACTACGACAGTAGATAGGTAAGTCATTTACAAGGATAATGACGAACTGATCCAAGAAAGAATGGCGTACTCTATTCATTAAGTTCATGAATAATACGAGTGCATTGGTCTTATCCGAGGGGTATCACTACAGACTCGTAGCGTTCGTATCGAGTTTGGAAGATTGTCCTCAGGACATCCTTCTCTAATACTCGCAACTGGTGATATTCGGATCTCAGGTCCATTTCTGAAAGGTAAATCGTTACTTGCGGTTGGTCAACTGACTCATCTATGCGACGCAGAGGTAATGATTCCTAATGGTAATCCTGTCGAGGTCTCCGTTAGTCGATGCTCCTACAAAACAGTCCGTCTACCTTCTTGTAGAATAAGACCGGAGCTCTCCAGGGTGAGGAGCTTGGTCTTTCAATTCCATTGCTGAGTAGTTCGTTAAGTTTGACCTGACAGTTTTGCATCTCTGTAGGTGTTAGACTGAAGGGCGATCTAGTTACAGGAGTCGTATTGGGTTCTAAGTTTGTTCGCATGGCGATGCGATTACTCGTAGTCTTGGTCAGTCTCCATCCTGAAGTTCATATTAGAAGTCTTACATGGTTCATCAATCACAATCTCGTGTATATGAGTCGTATATAATTAAGATTGAAAAGGTAGTCAAATAAATGATTCATCTTTAAGCTCACATCCCCACGAGGAAAAGAAGTTAAAGTGGAATCATCAATTCTAAACCTGTAGAACCTTGATTATATACCACCCCTGTGTATACATTCTTCAGAGATAGATTAATCGTACGAGTCTTTGGATTGAACTTGACGTACTGTGCGAGTGGTACTTCGGGGAGGTTTGCTGAGGTTTCTTCGGAAAGGATAAGAAACATGACGTACTCTATGCATGATTACTTCGGAGTTCTGGAATAATGGTTTCGCTAGAAAAGAGATTTTGGAGAAAGAGATTTACGCAAGAAACTTGTATTGTGAGGATTGAATTGACTCAAGTCGTATGATAATGTCGGACTCGCATGGAAATAAAGGCATTAGACTTGATCATAAAGGCGTTACAGACAAAACTCAACAGTGCAACTTTTAAAAGAGTTACAGTACTTTAGACTTACTACAAGACTACTGCTGCAAACAAGGTATACTACAAAAGACAAGTATACGCAACATGAGGGTCCCTTAACTGACGGGATCTCGCAAAAGATAAGACTCGAGTTGCATTAGTTTTAAATAGTTTAAGAGTCTGTTACAACGAACGCCTTAGATACTTTCACGTGGGTCTGGAGTAGTTTCTCATGTGGCAGTGATCCTTAGTATCTTCCCGTCTGCGCCAGAGTTCTTTGTTATTGGAAAATCCTTTTTGAGGTGTCCAATCTCGCCGCATTGGTGGCATATTTGGCTTGTACTAGCATTGGTGGTGGAAGTGAGGTGTCGAGTTAGAGTTATGTGGACACAGGTGTTCTCGTTGTTCTTTCCTTTTGGACAATTTCCATGATAGTGTCCTGTCTCACCACAACTATAGCAAGCCTGGCTGGCTCTGACGGTGGAGGTGGTTCTACGGAAACGAGCAATGTGCTCCATTTTGTTGCAATTGATGCATTGCAATACTCGGCAAACCCCATTATGATGATAGTTACACTTTTTACACTTCGGGATTGTTCCCTCATAACGTTTGACTGGTGTTGAGGTGGCAAGCGTCATCACTGGTTTCTGTCGCATGGCAAGCCTTTGAAATCGCTTGCGTTCCGTTTGGGCTTGACGCTTTTGTTTCTTGAACTCTGAGTTGTGGCTTTGGGTATTTGCTACTGTTACTATTTGTTGATTTCTCGGATCGTTACAATGGTCGGAATTTTCAACCCCTTTGTCAGTCTTGTTTGTGTTGCCAGAGTTGAAGTGTGCAAGGACATCTGTCACGGCAGCTGTTACCGTGGCTTGGAATGTAGCGGCGTCGATATGAAGGATAGGGGTTTCGTTGTTCGGCTGACTATTTCTGGATGACGACATGATTTTGTTACATGGAAAAAAAAGGAGTTCGTGAGCTATTATGGTTGAACCTAGATGTATTTCGATCGTTCAAGTAAAGAGTAGAAGTATGTTCTCGAGGGTTCGACCTACATCCCTATGATGCAGTCCTAGTACAGAGTAGAAGTAAGTTCGTAGAATGGTCTCATGACTTTTGTCGTTCAAACCCGGGGTACAATTGGTTGGTGAATAACATGATCCAACCTTTGAAAGAGAATTGGGAACGATCCCGGAGCTAAATTACCCTAGTCCAATAACTTGACTAGAGTGGGTTTCAGATAGACTCCAACGATAGTATGATGAAAGTATTTGAACAAAGAATGACACAAGAGTTAGCCGACTGCCAATATCATTGATATTCATGACGTAATAAGTTTGGGAAAAATGACCTTGGAGTAGTCCTTACATCACATCCAGAGTAGAAAAGTTTTGGCCACATAAAGGCCTAACTAAAAGTACCTACAATACAAGATAGTTACATAGAAAAGTGCCACATAGGGCATAGATAGGAAAACAATTTCTTAAAACAAATAAGGAAAGTAAAGTATCTCCTACTGGTGACGGTCACCCCTATGGTGAACCCTTAGTTCTGCTAGTTGATGTTCCATATCAAGCAGGTGTCTTCTGTACACACTATGGCGTACTCGGAGCTCTATGACTTTGGCTCGTGTTTCGGCTAGTGCTTGTAGCACGATCTCATGGTCTCTCTCAGATCTCTCATGAGTGTGTTCAAGGCGATTGGTGCGGATGGTATGCATTCTTGCATTGTCATCAACCTCTGTGACACGATGGAGAGTTGTCCTGCCTTGAATCTCGTTTCGGGCAACTCTATGGACCAGGATTGGTAGAACTCTGTCTGCTGAGCTTCCTTCTCTTACGTTGTAGAAGCTTCGGTCTCCATTAAATGGCATAGGTTGATCTTGCTCTTCGTTCCATGTTTCCAAGCATTCTACCCAAAGAGGCATCGGGCCAAGAAAAGCCGGACGAGGGTTAGGATTTATAATGGGAGCTACAGGGGATAGGTTCTCAACCTCGGGCTCGGAGTTATCATCATCCAAAAGGTCTTCAAAATGGTGATCATTCAAAGGGATTGGATGATCATCCTCTGTTTCTTCTCCAAACCATCCAGCATTTCCTTCGTTCGGAAGGTACGGGTTGTCGTGGGGATGGAGTCTAGCCATGTTATCTACGTGAGAATTAGGGTAAGGAAATAATTGTTAGACGAACTATCTAGATAATTATTAGATAATCTTCATTAGTTACATCACTATTTGTAAAGTGCATACCGATTATATGTAATCAAAACAGGATAGGCTTTCGAATAAGTGACCTTAACTCCAAACTCACAAGGAATAGGGGTAAGGCAAAAACTCACAGATTCTAAGTCTATGACATCCTAGTTACATATAACCTTAGTGTATCTACTTAGCAACCATTGACCTAGTATTGAAGATCTTTTTATTTCTCAAGTAAGTAATTATAGTAACACAAAATACTCATATAGTATTTTTAAACTTATGTTCTGCTCTAATGTTCTCATTGTGGTAGTGTTGGTAAGTTTTTAGACTTGTTGCCACATCACAACCATTCTCGGGCATGTGCTAATCACTCCTCGGACCAGCATAGTTGAGCAGGATATGCCACTCCCAGGACTGACCATACCTCACCGAGCTTACTTGTGATATTCAACAATCGTAATACTTTTGCTCTTGTCATTATGACACTGATTTTAGTATGAATACAGGTATGTATACTTAGTTAAATATTTTAATATTTAAAAGTATAACTCTTGGTCAGAGTATTTTAATCCCATTGTATTTATTGTTATTATATTTTATGGGTTGATATAGTTAATTCACTATAAACAATGCTCTGATACCAATCTGTCACACCCAAAAACCAAGAACGGCATAAACGTTTTGGGGCGGAGGACGTCATGTAAAGTATCACAACAATGCAAAGTAATAAACAAGCAAAAACATCAACCATTGCATTAATAGTATAATTTTAAATACAAGTGTGTTCTTTCATAGTATAAAACAACATAATGAATAATCAAAATAAAAGACGAGTCTTGACCGCTCCGTCTTCAGAAAACCTGGTCGTCGTACCTGTCTATTTGTGACCTAAGAATACAAGTTATTTTGAAAGCAAGTATCAGCAATAAAGCCGATGAATTCATAAGTATTTATGTGTCTTTGATTTGTAAAACTGTAAAGAAAATCCATGTAATTGTTGGAAGGAAAGTTTGTATAAGTATGAAAATGTTTGTAAGTAATTGTAAACGTTTGAAAACCCTAGAAAACCCCATATTTCCTACTAGTATAAAAATTAATTTTCTACCAAGACTCGACTGTTTTGAAAGAAGCGTTCTACCAAGACCTGACTGTTTTGAAAGCAGCCTTCTACCAAGACCCGACTGTTTTGAAAGTAGCTTTCTACCAAGACCCGACTGTTTTGAAAGTATGAACCTCTACTTAAGTGAAGGTTTTTCCTTGTACAACTATTATTATTCATATCTAATCTACCTCATCGATTATGTGAATATGACACAAACTAAAGGTAACAATAATATATTAACTGGAATTGTATCCTTTTGTACTTGTCGTATGTAAAGTGTAAGTATTGTAGTATTTGTAATAAGTGACTACTATTGTACTAATTGCCTTAATTGAGTATTAAGGTATAATGTGATGGCTATATCCCATACTAAACGCTCCCCTGTCAAGAGATTCTGAGAACCAAACGTGAACATCCACATTATTATGATCATGTATACCCAATATAACTATCACCTTTTGTTTAGAACAATGCGTTAGTGATTCATTGGTATAGTTAGATCCTGTAATTGTTCCATGCTATAGCACCTTGTCGTGTATTGTATCTTCCTCCCTGTTTCTCTTTATTGTATGTTCTCTTAGGTTATCGTGTATTGTATCTATGAAATAGTATATATGTAATAGTATGTAATAGTATCTCTTCATATAGTATGTAATGTATTAGTATGTCTGTAATTGTATCTCTTCATATAGTATGTATTATATTAGTATAGACTCATGAATGAACTGACTCTTGTGTGATTCCCTATACTTGAAATAGTAAGTGGTATCTCCTAATTATACCTATTATAGCTACTGGTAATGGACGTGTATAACCGAGGTATGACTTTGCTACCCAAAGGTACTAAACTGTCTAATGGAACTTTTATGTCTATATATGTATTGTAACGACGTAAATTTTCAAAACAATTTTTCATTTTTAAAACATACTTTCATTCACACGATAATCATAAAAACATAATGTGTCCACTATAACATAACAAAACATGTCCCAAGATCGCAGAATCATAAACTCTATAAGTGTGTACGGATCATGACGACGCCTTCCTGCGATCCTCACTCGTACCTGAAAAACATAACATAACAACTGTAAGCATAAATGCTTAGTGAGTTCCCCAAAATACCACATACCCCACATACGCCTTTCCAGGCCATGACTCTGTAGGATCTTCCGATCCGTGTGTATCAGCGGACTTCCGTCCCAAGTCCCGGTCGACATTCCGGTCCTAACCATATCGACCTTCCGGTCCGTACCCTCTTGACCTTCCGATCCTTACCATACGTAACATACATAGCACATACATAAATATCATCTTGACCATCCGGTCCTTATCATACATAACATACATAGCACATACATATCACATAACCGCATATAGCACATACATCATAGCATACAAGACATTCCGATCACACGTAGGTACCCTTCCAGGTACAGTATAGTGAGGAGACTCACCTAAATGAAGTCGGATAAACTCTTGTGCTCAACGTCCCGACCTAGCCTCCTCCTATTATTCAAATAACATTCCCGATCAATACTCTCTCATGATCTCTTCTCTATAGACTGGGTAGAAGGCCATTCTACCGTTCCCTGAACTCTCCTGAATCAGTCTTTAACAGAACCCTAAGGTCAACAAAAGACAACGGTTAACTTTGACACGACTCGTTGAGTGCACATGGGTGACTCGGCGAGTCCATGCGGGTCCTCTGAATCCTTTCATCCTCTCATGGTTCGTCGAGTCATCCTTCCACTCGACGAGTTACACCTGTCACGAATCGCGGGGCAACCCCGACTCGACTCGTCGAGTCCAATTATGGACTCAGTGAGTTGCTCCCATAACTACTCTCAAATGACCGTCTGAGGTCAGATCTGCTTTACCAACCTATAGATCTGGCCTCCTAGTGCTCAAAGTTCAATCCTCCATGAACAATCATAAAGCAGAATGGGAAAGGTTCTCTGAACCTCCATGGGTCCAGATCTAAGGTCTAACCCATCAAGGGACCATATACTCAACCTTTCAAGCCTTAAAAGGGTTTATAGAAAACCCTAAATCATATATTTTAACCCACAACAGAAGGGATGTATATTTGATACCTCAATAGTGTAGATTTGAACTTGAAAACCTTGGATCCGCAGCCCCCTTGACATCCTCTTGTTGGAACCACTTTTCTTTTGCTAATACACTCAAGAAATGGTGAGTTAGCCTTCCTCAAGCACCACAAACACACACACACTCTCTCTCTAGGGTTTCTCAGGGGTGAAGTGGCCACAATGAAGACTATAAAGGCCTTTAAACAGGGCACAGGCCCCGAGAATTAGGGTTTTACTTAACAGCGCGGACTCGCCGAGTCCATCCATCGACTCGCCGAGTCCTTCATTAAATCAGACCAAAAATACGCGATCCCACTCGGCAAGTCTGAGCGCCTACTCGCTGACGTCCTCTCTAAAATTCAATATGAATACTCAAAATAGGATACCTGGGAATCCGGATGTTACAATTCTCCCCCACTAAAATCAGACTTCACCCTCGAAGCCCTGCTCGACAAACAACTCTGGATGCTGCTCCCGCATCTCTAACTCCGGCTCCCAGGTCAGCTCGGACCCTTTCCGATGTTGCCATTGGACCTGCACCAGTGACACCTCCTTGTTCCTCAGAACCTTGATCTTCCGATCCCAGATCGCGATTGGTCTCTTGGCGTAATTCAGGCTCGCATCTACCTGAATATCCTCCAGCGGTACCACTGCCGACTCGTCGGCTATACACTTCCTCAACTGAGACACGTGGAAGGTATCATGAATCTGGCTCAACTCTGTAGGTACGCTCTAACCGATATGCTACCTTGCCTACCCTCGCGGTCACCCTGAATGGACCGATGTACCGGTGCCCCAACTTGCTCCTCTTCCTGAATCGGATCACTCCTTTCGAAGGAGATACTTTCAGGACTACAAAGTCCCCCACCTGGAACTCCAGCTCAAATCGTCGGCAATCCGCATAACTCTTCTGACGACTCTAAGCCGTCAGTAACCTCTGTCTAACCTGCTGAATCTGCTCTGTCGTCTGAAGTACTATCTCAGTACTACCCATCACACGCTGCCCTACGTCTCCCAACAAATGGGAGTCCGACACCTCCTCCCATACAACAGCTCAAAGGGAGGCATACCAATACTAGAATGGTGGCTGTTGCTGTAGGAAAACTCAGCCAACGGCAAATACGTATCCCAACTTCCTCCAAACTCCAATACACATGCTCGGAGCATGTCTTCGAGCGTCTGAATCGTACACTCACTATGTTTGTCTATCTGTGGGTGGTAGGCGGTACCAAAATGCAACCTCGTACCCAACTCCTCGTGGAACTTCTTCCAGAACCTGGAAGTGAAACGTACATCTCGATCTGACACAATCGAGATTGGTACCCCCATTACGCGATACCACCTCCCTCACATACAACTCTGCCAACCTCTCGGCAGAAGAGCTCTCACTTCTAGCAAGAAAATGTGCGCTCTTTGTCATCCGGTCGACGATCACCCAAATTGCATTGACACCCCTCGCGGTCCTCGGCAATTTGGTAATGAAATCCATGGAAATCTGTTCCAACTTCCACTGGGGAACCTCAAGCGGCTGCAACTTTCCATGCAGACGCTGGTGCTCAGCCTTAACCTTGCGACAGGTCAAGCACCTCTCAACAAACCACACGACATCCTTTTTCATACAGGGCCACCAATAATCTCTCTTTAGCTCCAAAAACATCTTCGTGGCCCTGGGATGGATCGATAACCTTGATCTATGCGCCTCCTCCATCAGAATGGTACGTGCCCTGCCTGCATACGACACCCAAATCCGACCTTGAGAGGTCATCAGCCCTCGACTATCAGTAACAAACTCAGGTACCTGTCCAATCATCTGCTCCCTCTTGCAGTTCTCCGGTCTCACGGCCTCAACCTGGGCCTCCCGAATGGTGTCCAACACCGGAGTCATCACTGTGAATCTCATACAAGTGCCTCGAATCGGGGCACTCTCCGCCCTTCGGCTCAGCCCATCAGCTACAACATTAGCTTTTCCTGGGTGGTACAGGATTTCACAATCGTAATCCCTTACCACGTCCAACCATCTCCTTTGATGCATATTCAGATTGGGATGATCCATCAAATACTCCAAACTCTTGTGGTCTATGTATATGGTACACCGAACCCCATACAAATAGTGACGCTAGATCTTAAGGGCGAACACCACTGCCCCCAACTCCAGATTGTGGGTGGGATACCTCGTCTCATGAGGCTTCAGCTGCCTCGATGCATACTCAATCACATGCCCCCTCTGCATGAGTACTGCACCCAACCCCGATATCGATGCATCACAATACACCACGAAATCCTCCATCCCTTCCGGGAGGGCTAACACAGGGGCTTCGCATAACTTCTGGCGAAGTGCCTCAAACAAGGTCTGCTGCTCCGGACCCCATGAAAAAGCAACACCCTTCCAGGTTAACCTGGTGAGAGGCACGACAATCTTGGAGAAATCTCAGATAAATCTCCGATAGTAGCCGGCCAATCCCAGAAAACTCCGTATCTCGGTGGTTGATCTCGGCACCTCCCACCTCATAACCACCTTAATATTGGCTGGATCGACCAAAATCCCATCCTGGTTGATGAGATGTCCCAAGAACTGGACCTCTCATAACCAGAAATCGCACTTGGAGAATTTGGCATAAAGCCTCTCCGTCCTCAATACTCCGAGAATCTATCTTAGATGCTCCTCGTGCTGCTCTCTAGATCTCGAATACACCAGTATATCGTCGATGAACACGATCACCGAACGATCTAGCATTGGTCTACACACCCTGTTCATGGGATCCATGAACGTTGCTGGTGCGTTGGTGAGCCCGAAAGGCATCACCACGAACTCGTAATGCCCATAACGAGTCTTGAACGGCGTCTTCTGGATATCCTCATCACGCACTCTCATCTGGTGATATCCAGACCTTAGATCAATCTTGGAAACCCAAGACGCTCCCTGCAAGTGATCGAACAAATCGTCGATCATCGGTAATGGATAACGGTTCTTGACCGTCAACTTGTTTAACTCCCAGTAGTCAATACACATCCGGTGTGAACCATCCTCTTTCTTGACAAAAAGGATCGGCGCTCCCCATAACGAGCTACTCGGTCGAATAAACCCCTTCCCCAGCAGCTCCTGAAGCTGCGAGGATAACTCCTGCATCTCTGGCGGCGAAAGGCGATAAGGCACCTTGGCGATAGGCGTTGCCCTCGGAACCAAATCAATGCGGAACTCCACCTACCTCTCGGGAGGCACACCCGGCAATTCCTCGGTAAAAACATCCGGGAACTCACACACTATCGAAATGTCATCCACCGAACTTGGCCCCTCAGCGGCCCCTCGTGTGTCCATCACATAGGCTACAAACCCGTTGTAGCCCTGCTGTAAACTCTGTCTCGCTCTGGCAGCCAAACAAAACGCTGATTCAGAACGCGTACCCTCACCGTACACCGTAAGTACTCCCCCACTAGGGTCTCGTATTGTCACCATATGTCGCTCGCAGTCTATAACAGCCCCAAATCGGCTCAACCAATCCATGCCCACTATGACACACATGTCCTCCATCGCTATCGGGACCAGATCTATCGGAAACTCAACGCCGAAGATCTCGAGTACACATCCTCGTATCACCTCCGTAGCATACACCGCTCACTCGTCAGCTATGGAAAATCGTAGAGGTCGACTCAACGCCTCTTGTCTACTACTGATGTGCCGACTAAATGTTATCGACACAAATTATCGACTCGCACCCGAGTCAAATAACATTAAGGCAGGTACAAAACTCCCAAGAAAAGTACCTACGTATATCATCTTATACGCACAATGTCTCAACTCAGCATAAAATAAATAAGAATACATACCAGCCACTACATCAGGCGCTGTGCGGACCTCCTCCGCTGTCAACTGGAAAGCTCTCCCGCGAGCCTTCGGTGCCTCGGCCTTCACTGGCCGAACCTCGGTAACCCTAGCAGCAGGTGCAGATCCTTGTGCTGATCCCTAATGTAACTGCGGGCACTCGGCCTTCCGATGGCCAGTCTGGTTGCAATGAAAGCAAACCATAAATCCCTTGGGGCAATCCTTGGCGATATGCCCCTCCTTGCTGCATTTGTAGCAAGCACCCGATCGACAGACCCCATCATGTCCCTTGCCGCACTTTCCGCAAGTGCGGCCCTTCTGGCCTCCAGATCTCGTATCAGCGGACTTGGCCTGCTTGGCTACCGGCTGAGACTGTGCCGGGCACCGATCCATCCTCTGAGACTCGGCCTCCTCCTTGGCCTGAATCTCCAACTCAATCTCCCTCTTCCGGGCATTTTCCTAGAGCTCAGCAAATGTCCGGTAAGTCGAGTTCGACACAAACTCCCAAATGTCTCTCCTCAAAACGCCCAAATACCAGCTCATACGTGCCTGCTCAGAAGACACCTGCTCAGAGCAGAACATCGCTCTCTCATGAAACTTCCTGGTAACCACAGTAACAGAATCAGTACCCTGCTTGAGAGTCAAGAACTCCTGAACCAACCGTTCCCTCTCCACCGGGGGAACATACTCATCTCTGAACATGGTGGTGAACCTCTCCTAGGTCACCGCTGAAACCTCTGCAAGAGTGAAGCTTGCCGTCATGAACTTCCACCAGTCCTTCGCTCCCAAGCGAAGCTGGTTCAGTGCGAACCGAACGCTTAGATGCTCTGGACATGAACATGTGTAGAAGCATCCCTCAATATCAGTAATCCATCTCATCGCAGTGACCAGATCCTGCGTCCCATCAAACTCGGGTGGCTTCGTGTTGCTGAACTCCCGAAACAACAACGAGTCACCTCCCTGAGGCCTGGCAGCAGCCACAGTTGCGGTAGCTGTAGCAACCATAGCCTCAGTCACCGCGGCGTACCGCTCATCAAAAGTCTCAATCGGTGTGGTCTTGATAGACCCAAACATCTCTGGAATCTCGGCTAACATCGCCGTTGCCACCTCATCGTGGATCATCGACGAAGCTCCTCGTCACTCACACCGCTCGCCTCAGGTCTGTGGCGTGTCCCAACCATGATGTCTCTAAAATACAACATAATAATATCAGAGACTCGCTCGAGAATACTCATACTCGATGACTCAACCCTACTTGTTCCTTAGTACCCAAAGGATTCTTACTTAGAGTGCGCACTGCTCTGGTGTCTTCAGTAGTACGGGCCCTATACTACCGTCCACACCGCATCAATATTCACCCTAATTCCTCCTCCTTGAATCCCAGATCACAAGTACTCTATATCTCACTGGCATAGGCTACCCTTCGGTAGACCTCTCATCAGCTCCTCATTGCTACCTATTCGCTCTCACGCATCACATAGCAACAAAATCCTTCCTAGGCTAAGGCATCACAAAATCAGGCCACTCTAGTCCTAATATGAATACCTATCTAATTCTAGCATGCATCTCATATCATAACATATCTCATAACACATAAGGTAAGGGTATTTTGGGAAATCACGGTTCGGGTGCTGGCTGATCGTACACACTGCTCCTTTCTGTCTTTCTCAAAACCTTTTACTCTTTTAGAAAAAAAAATTATTTTATGAAAAACTTTCTCAATTCCTCAGTTTGAGTTCAGATTCATCCGAAGATGCACCCGAATCCCTCAAACCAAGGCTCTGATACCAACTTATAACGACGTAAATTTTCAAAACAATTTTTTATTTTTAAAACATACTTTCATTCACATGATAATCATAAAAACATAATGTGTCCACTGTAACATAACAAAACATGTCCCAAGATCTCAGAATCATAAATTCTATAATTGTGTACGGATCATGCCAGCGCCTTCCCGCGATCCTCGCTCGTACCTGAAACACATAACATAACATGTGTAAGCATAAATGCTTAGTGAGTTCCCCAAAATATCACATACCCCACATACGCCTTTCCAGGCCATGACTCTGTAGGATCTTCCGATCCGTGTGTCTCAAGGGACTTCCGTCCGAAATCCCGGTAGACCTTCCGGTCCTACCCATATCGACCTTCCGGTCCGTACCCTCTTGACCTTCCGGTCCATATCATCTTGACCTTCCGGTCCTTACCATACGTAACATACATAGCACATACATAAATATCATCTTGACCTTCCGGTCCTTATCATATATAACATACATAGCACATACATATCACATAACCGCATATAGCACATACATCATAGCATACAAGACCTTCCGGTCACACGTAGGTACCCTTCTAGGTACAGTACAGTGAGGAGACTCACCTCAATGAAGTCGGATAAACTCTCGTGCTCAATGTCCCGACCTAGCCTCCTCCTATTATTCAAATAACATTCCCGGTCAACACTCTCCCATGATCTCTTCTCTACAGACTGGGTAGAAGGCCATTCTACCCTTCCCTGAACTCTCCTGAATCAGTCTTGACCAGAACCCTAAGGTCAACGAAAGACAACGGTCAACTTTGACCCGACTCGTCGAGTGAACATGGGCGACTCGGTGAGTTCATGCGGGTCCTCTGAATCCTTTCAACCTCTCATGGCTCATCGAGTCATCCTTCCACTCGACGAGTTACACCTGTCACGAATCGCGGGGCAACCCCGACTCGACTCGTCGAGTCCACTTATGTACTCGGCGAGTTGCTCCCATAACTACTCTCAAATGACCTTCTGAGGTCAGATCTGCTTTCCTAAACTATAGATCTGGCCTCCCAGTGCTCAAAGTTCATGTAAAGGTGCAACCTTTACGTGCATGCAACCCACATCAAGCCATAAATGGAGAAATAACTCTAAAAATGGCAACCTAGTCTCCAATCCTCCATGAACAAGCATAAAGCAGAATATGAAAGGTTCTCTGGACCTCCATGGGTCCGGATCTGAGGTCTAACCCAACAAGGGACCATATACTCAACCTTTCAAGCCTTAAAAGGGTTTATAGAAAACCCTAAATCATAGATTTTAACCCACAACAGAAGGGAAGTTCGATTTCATACCTCAATAGTGTAGATCTGAACTTGAAAACCTTGGATCCGCAGCCCCCTTGACTTCCTCTTGTTGGAACCACTTTTCTTTTGCTTAAACACTCAAGAAATGATGAGTTAGCCTTCCTCAAGCACCACAAACACACACACACACACACACACACTCTCTCTCTCTAGGGTTTCTCAGGGTGAAGTGGTTGCAATGGAGGCTATAAAGGCCTTTAAATAGGGCACAGGCCCCGAGAATTAGGGTTTTACTTAACAGTGCGGACTCGCCGAGTCCATCCATCGACTCGCCGAGTCCATCCATCCTCTCTAAAATTCAATATGAATACTCAAAATAGGATACCTGGGAATCCGGATGTTACATGTATACATGATATATAACTAATATTTAGACGACATTTGGACGAATAATCGATACCATAAGGCCACATCCCAATGAGGAAAAGGAAATAAAGTGAGCTAGCCGTCCTAAGTCCTTTAAAGATTACGTATATAACTATACATATATGGGCATGCATTTGACAATATAAAAGTATAAAAGAAGTTTTGTAAAACCTTTGAAAAGTTTAATAACCAAGAAATGATGACTTGATGTCAGTTGGTAAAACAATTTGAAAACAGTTTGTTTCATAAGAACAGTTTTAAGCATAAGAAAACCTTTGTTTGAAACACATTTGTAACGGAGTTTGAAAAGAAACATACAATATGCAAGACAGTTTGATAAAGTGTTTTAAACATGTAAAAATGTTTGAGAAAGCCATTTGAAGTAATCTGTTTGGTAAAACAGCTAAATGTGTAGTAAATCCATTTGTATGTTAGTTATTAATCACACGTGATTGATGTACTAACTAGCATGATTCAACTTGTATCCCCCCCCCCCATAAAAGCATTTATAGACAGTTAAAAACATTTAAATGGGTTATTTAAGGGGTATGAACTCACCTGTAATGAGTGGTTTGCATGAACGGATGGTATAGGATGCTAAGTGTCAAGTGAAGACTTGAGCACACACACGGATCCTATTTATCATATAATAACACATATATGTATCCAATTAGTCATTTAACAAATAATTAACTAAGATGAGACACTCTAGGATATGGAAAAGCACTTTGATTCAAGTGCTAGTAGTATCAAGGGTTGCATCTAAGGGTTGTATAGCCACTTAAGGGGGCGTTTGGCCCAAGTGGTATGTTTCTTGTGGTTTTTGGTCCAAATGGCTTTCGGTCCAAGAGGTTTTCAGTCCAAAAGGTTGGTCGAAAACACTCGTTCTTTGATGCATAAGGTGATTTCCAAGGGCTTCCAACAAGCAAGAAGTGTTCTAGACTCGATGCTAAGCATTAGGAAGGCTTAAAGTCCTTTTGCACCTTTCATAAGGGTTTTCGGTCTAAGGAGATGCACTAGACCGAAAACACCTTTGTTCTTGGATAAATGGATGTTTTCAAGGCTCTAAATTAAGTATCCTTACTAGATAACAAGTATAGAAGATAGATACTTACAATATGGAAGCAAAAAAGGTGTTTTTCGGCCCAAAACACTAGTGTGTGTGTTCTTGGTGTTGAAGGATTATGACTGTGAGATCCTTTATCACCCAGGGAAGGCCAACGTCGTGGCCGATGCCTTGAGCCGCCAGGCAGTAGCGGCCCCTATCAGAGTCATTTGTTTGAGGATGATGGTGATTACTCCATTATTGGAGCAAATCAAGGAGCCACAGGTAGAGGGCCTCAAGGAGGAGAGACAGAAGTGTAAGAGAATTGTGGGCCGAGTAGCTTCTTTTGACTATGATAGTAGAGGATTGTTGACCCTTCATGGGAGAGTTTGGGTGCCGTACTGGGGCAAAGTACGACAAGTGTTGATGGATGAGGCTCATAAGTCTCGATTTTCCATTCATCCAGGGGCGACGAAGATGTATAGAGATCTTCGACCCTATTATTGGTGGCCCTGCATGAAGTGGGATGTCGCCTGGTATGTGGAAAGGTGCCTGACCTGCAGGAAGGTTAAGGCAGAGCACCAAAGACCTCACGGAAAGATGTAACCGTTGAACATTCCAGTGTGGAAATGGGAAGACATCACCATGGATTTCATCACGAAGCTTCCCAGGACTGCGCGTGGAGTGGATTCTATATGGGTTATAGTGGATCGGTTGACAAAGAGTGCTCATTTTATACCGATCCAAGAGAGTATATCAGCGGAGAAGTTAGCTGATATTTATGTGAAAGAGGTGGTGGCACGTCATGGAGTGCCTGTTTCAGTGGTGTCAGACCGAGATAGTCCGTTTTACTTCCAGATTCTGGAAGCGATTTCACGACGAGATGGGTACTCATCTCCATTTTAGCACCGCTTTCCATCCTCAGACGGATGGGCAGAGCGAGAGAACGATTCAGACTCTCGAGGACATGCTACGAGCATGTGTTCTAGAATTCGGTGGCAGTTGGGATACGTACCTTCCGTTAGCGGAATTTTCGTATAACAACAGTTACCACGCGAGTATTGATCGACCTCCTTTCGAGATGCTCTATGGGAGGAAGTGCAGGACCCCGATTTGTTGGGGCGAGGTCGGTCGGCGAGTCATTGGAAGCACCGAAGTGGTGCTCAAAACGACAGAGTTGATCCAGCAGGTTCGTGGCAGACTGCAGACTGTGCAGAGTCGGCAGAAGAGTTACGCCGATAGGAGGCGTTCAGATTTGGAGTTCCAGGTGGGCGATATGGTCCTCCTGAAGGTATCACCCTGGAAGGGTGTTATCAGGTTTCGGAAGAGGGGCAAGTTGGGCCCCAGGTTCATTGGTCCTTTTAGGGTTTTGGCCCGGGTGGGTCGGGTTGCTTATCGATTGGATCTTCCGTCAGAGCTTAGCCAGATCCACAACACTTTCCATCTTCCGTCAATCTACCCAACCTAATTGATTCTCATGAATCCTAAATCAACGATTATCTGGAGGAATCACCCAACTTGATGAATCGTTCGAGTAACTGCTTGACTACATAACTAGGGGAGTCCTAGGCTAGTGTAGGTCATATAAAGGCAACCGATGTTCAGAGTTATTGATAAATATGGTATCCCAATTTATCTACGTTTGTGGGTTATAAGTCCATACTAGCAATGTAATTCACTAGACCGCCTAGAATAGTCGAGTGTTGTCATCTACACTGGTTGATGACCCATACATACTTTAGGTTATCTGATCTGGACCCACCATTTATGGTCATTCAAAAAGAGGAGGACTACTACACTCCGTTTGGATCTCACACTCTACCCCATAATGAGACCTATCAAATATTCATCTTATTGGAGCTATGCACCTTTTATAAGTCTATACTATCCCAGAGTTTGACTAAGGGAAATATGATCATAACATAGTTATTGATAAGTAGTATTATTATAGTATACAAATATCACATAGTATAATTAACACAATTAGCATTTAATAAGTACTTTTAATAAATTATGCGCTTGAAATTAACTACGCACTCACTTGACAAAAGTAGGTGATACGGGGTTACGGTATCGCTTCGCTTTAACACACTATATCCTTTCAAAAGAGCTAGATGTATATAATACTATGTCTTAGTCTATTTTCATATTTTTTATAACTATAATATGGTAGTCGAAGTTCCTCATAAATCCCAATGTCTACATCAAGATCTATCGAATAAGGAATGACAAAGTAGGATCATATTAGAGGTAGGGTCCCAATGTCTCACGTTAAACACCTCACTAAATTCAGCCTAGACATCACTCCCGTATGTAGATCAATCAATATAATGACTTGGAATCCTTCATAAATCTTATTTATAGTTCACAATAACAACTATAACTATAAATGTGAGTTGTAGTTAAGTTAAAATAAGCGTAGCCTAACTTACAGAGTTTTCTAGCGAGAATCAGTAATCGTGTGGACAAAACTCTGACCTGGGAACTTCTTTTTCTTTGGATATCTGACGCTGCAGGGCCTCGCTAAAGTGGTCGGAAATTAGAGAGTAAAGGGAGTAAGGGCTAGAAAAAGTTCTCGAGGGATTTGGAGGAAAAGTGTGAACGGAAATGGCTAAAACTGAAGGTATTTATAGGCCAAATCTGAGGGCGCATTGCACACTATGTCAGTGTGTGCCCCACACAATGTCGAGAAGGGTGACGTGGTAGGTTTTGACACGTGGGAAAGTTTAGGTGGGGATTCGTAGCTATGTCGGTGCATGCCGCTCCCTTGGTCGGCGCACTCGAAATCTTACAAAAACATTAAAAACTCATATCTTCTTCATACGAGATCCGTTTGACGTTCTTTATATTCACACTTAGCTATCGACGAGTCTATAATTTTCATTTAGACTCCATCTGCAAGTTCTCACTTTATTTTTAAAGTTATAACTTTAACAAACTTAGACTGCTAAAGTCCGTATAAAAATCATAACTTTATCACATGATATTCGTTCTCGACTTTGTTTATATCGATGGATAGGTATTGATGAGATCTTCAACTCTCGTTTAGATTGTTTTTCCTAAAAGTCAACCAATTTTAGTTTTGGTTTCTAAGTCATATACTGTTATGCTGAAACTTTAAAAAATCATAACTTCCTCTCACGATGTTAGATTTAGGCGTTCTTTATATAAGAGTTCATTTTTCTGATTACTACGAATTTTGTTTTAATTATTTATCCAAAACAATATTTTATTTTTAATTAATATTTTAGCCCTATTTATTACATTTCGATGTGAGATTTCACATAGATATTACATACACCTAATATCTATAAAATTCATATATATATATATATATATATATATATATATATATATATATATATATATATATATATATGAATAATTTACTTTTATTTATTCTAAAAAAATTTCAATAGTTAAACGACAAGGTTATAAATTTGATAACTAAGTTTGGCATGAAACAAAGATGTTACACACAAAGACGTGTAGAAACACTCACCACGACGTGGAGACTTCATGGCCATGTCAGGACAAAACAGTTGACATGTAGGACTCGCCAGGTCATGACAATCCTTTTGTTATGTGGTGGACCCTACCAGAATGCCATACTCCCTATTAAGTACCTAATTCTTACAGATCTAAACTCATAACTTCAAATCTAGTCTATTCAAGTGACTTAATAGATAAAGTTTCCAACTTTATCCATTAGGACTCCACCACAAGGCATGATCTACAATTCTAAGTCCAATAATTCTTTAATAAGGCCAAATCTTGAAAACGAACATAAGGTAACTCCAACCATGACTCTTTTCTAAATTACCAGAAGGTTACAGACATGACAAGCTCCAAAGTTGTAACACCCCAATTCTGGTATGATATTTATATAATTATTTTTCTTCAAGTTTTAGGGGGGAACTCGACGAGTCAGTAGCCAGACTCGTCGAGTAGAGTCGGGATTTCGAGTAAATTAAGTTGGCGACTCGACGAGTCCATATTCCGGACTCGGCGAGTCCGCCAGTCTGGATGAAACCCTAATTTCAAGGGTTTTCACCCTATTTAAACAATTTTTGGGGCCTCTAGTCAGCCCCCATCACCCCTCAGAGCATCATTTTCGAAACCCTAGAGCCCTCTTTGCATTTTTGTGAGATTTGGTGTGTTTCTTTGAAGATCTTGAGAGAAAAAGGAAGGTAGATCAAGAGGAGAAGAAGGAGATCCTAGATCCTTGAGGAATTTCAGAAGATAGTAAGGTATATCTTGGCCCTTTTCTATTTCTATGCTTAAATCCCCTTTTTAAAGCCATTAAAGCTATTCTTGAACCATTTCTTGGCTTAGTAGTAGCATAGAGGACTCATTGAGATGATTTACCTTCGAATCTAGCTAGGTTTGAGTTCCAGAAGCTTAGATCTAGTACCTTTATGGAACCTTTTTGCATGAAAGCTCTAGATATACTTTTGTAGTATGCTTTGAACCCTAAAACCTTCATTTGATGTTATTTACACGTAAAGTTGGAAACTTTACATGTTAACCAAGCCCCAAGAACCCAGATCTATGAATGGAATGGACTGGTTTCAAGCAGAATCGAGTATATAGTGTTTGCATGCATACGACTCGGCGAGTCGTTCTTCAGACTCGGCGAGTCGAGTCGCGAGTCCCCTGTTTTCCCCTTTTCGAGTTATGCCGAGTGGAAACAGTGAGTGGGAGATGGACTCAGTGAGCTGGAGGGTAGACTCATTCATGGAAGAACTCGGCGAGTCAATGCCCTGACTCGGCGAGTCCCAGGCAATCTTCATGCCTCAAGAACAGACTCGACGAGTTGTTTATACAACTCGGCGAGTCACAATCAGAGTGTTCATATGTTGAAGGAGAACTCGACGAGTTGTTCATACAACTCGGCGAGTCGGATGCAGATTGATTAAGTGTTAGTTTCGAAGAGGAACTCGTCGAGTCTATGCCAAACTCGACGAGTAGTAACGGGCTGAAGCATGAAAGTGAGAGTAAGGACTCGACGAGTTGGTGACCCAACTCGACGAGTCAGGTCAACTGAATGTTGACTTTGATCGATAGGTTGACTTTGACCAAGGGTAAGATAGTCTTTTTACCCTCAGTATTATTATTAGTATTTGATTGAGGGTACTTATGAAAATTGTAGCCGGGGTGAAGTCGGAGCCGCAACAGAAAGATTCTGGAGCAGTTCTTTCAGCAGCTAGGCTACGAGGTGAGTTTCCTTCCAGTAGGAATGGGTCTAAGGCCACAATGCCGGCCCGTTTAGCTAGCAGTAGTTTCCGGACTTCGGTCCGATGCAGTAGTTAGTATGTTTGATGCCTTCATGGCTCAGACAGGATTTATGTGTTATGTGTTCCGGGCCACGGCCCGATGCAGTATGCAGTATATGTGTGTTCATGTTAGTTGATATGTTTATGTTATGCTTTGTTCAGTTAGTTCCGGACTTCGGTCCGATGTAGTTAGTCCGGACTTCGGTCCGATGCAGGGGACAAGGTCCCCGTCAGTTTCCGGACTTCAGTCTGATGCAGGGGCAAGGCCCCAGTTAGTCCAGACTTTGGTCCGATGCAAGGGACAAGGTCCCAGTCAGTTTCCGGACTTCGGTCCGATGCAGGGGGCAAGACCCCAGTTAGTCCGGACCTCGGTCCAATGCAGTGGGCAAGGCCCAGTATGTGATTTATATGGTGGTATGGTATGTGGTAGTTTGGGGGAGCTCACTAAGCTTTGTGCTTACAGTTTCAGTTTTGGTTTCAGGTACTTCCGCAAGTAAAGGGAAGAGCTCGGGATGATGGCATCGCACACACCACAGCTTCAGCCTTTTTCCTGGGAGTTTGTTTTGATTGATAGTTTGATTTGGCACAAATGTTCATGACATTTTTTTATGGGTTGAGATATTTGACACATGGTTTTATGATGTGACGATCAGTATATGATTTCTATTGTTATTAAAACAAAAATTTTTGGGTCGTATTTTTGGATGTTACAGAAGTTCCTCAAACTCCAAGAGCATCCATGGAAGGGACCAAAACCACCCAAAATAACCTTAAACTTAAATCTAGAAGAAGAAATGCCAAGGTAAGAATTTTATACCTCAAAGCTCAGAGATTAGAAGAGAATGATGGATCCAAACTAGCTCGTTGCTTCCTTGCACCAATGTGAACTTCCTTCTTCCTCCATCCCCACCAAAATCCAAAGAATAAGCTCTAAATCAAGAAGATAGACTCTCAAACATGCAAAAAGGCTAGGGTTTTGTGATGAGAGTTTGGAGGTTGAAGAAGATGCCCTAATCCTTGAGATTGGGTGCTTAAATATGAAGAAAACCCTAAAAATAAGGCCTTTGGCTACATCGGTTGCCATGTCGTGGCCTTCCTCTTGCCACGTAAGGTCGCGTCCTGGCGGTCATCCATACATGCGTTTCATGAATTTGGCATGTCACGTCATGGTGCCCTATTCACCACGTCGTGGCACAAATTTTTTACAAGAACCTTACATTTGATCATTCAAAGCTCTCCAACGATCCATTCTGGAAAACGAACGTTACATTTCTAAATCCCCTAGAAAGGGTTAAAAAAATTCGTCAAAGGAGAGGAAAAGGGAATGTCCGAAAATTCTAAGCGAATGAAAGAGTAAAATGGTTTGATCTCTACCACCATATTTATAGGCTACCGTTACTTAGTCCAAAGCAACTCTAATCCCATATGGGACAAGCGTTAAAATAGCCCCCTGCCTTATTCTTATGATTCTTGAATATTCCAATTAACTAACTTTTAATTAATTAATATCAACCCCATGAATTAGTTAATTCTCAATTAACTCAAAAATAGTTTCTGATTAATTTATTAAAACATAATAAATTAATAAACTATTTTTTCTCCTTAATTTATCTTATTTTTAATTCATCAAATGGGTCATGAATGCAATCCAAAAAAACTCTATTATTATTAGAAATATTACTTATAGCTAATGATCCTTAACATCTTTTCAACATGATTTTATTACAGCAGCTAGGTTGATCGATCTTTCATTGATGTTTGGCCGTTTACAAATATGTTAACATTCTTTTGGTCGATATTATTCAACCTTGACGATCGTTTTTCTTGAAAGCCGTATCTAGAGAAAAATAATGTTTCTCTAATCCAGTGCGTATGTAACAGTTTTATATCACATTATTTGTGGCAGCATATCCATTTTTTAACCCTATTGGAACATTTGATTGTCAAAGCCCATATATTAACTATCAACTTTTTTTTGGTATTTTTTGTTTTTCTTTATAAAATAAACTATTTTTTCCTTTTATTTTGGCAAAAAAAGAAAAAACTCTTGTTTTTTATTATTTTGGGTTACAATACAGTTAGATCTTTTATTGTTGGACGACGCAGCACACGTGCAACACTTTTCATCTCGCAGCTGTTTGTTTTTTAGAAGTCATTGGAGTAAAAAATCTTTGTGCATGTTCTGTTTGATGCAACATTTTGTATTGTCTCTTCCAACCTTTTTTTTCTTGCTAAAATCTTGATAAGTCTTGATTATATGTTGCTGAAATCTTATTTTATTTTTTTTGTTTATTCTTGTTGAATTTTTTTTTTCCTTTTATTTATATTGAATAATAACAATTTCTTGATGAAATATCATTAATTTTTTTGTTAAAATATTATTATTTTTTTTGTTGAAATGTCATTTTTTTTTGCTGAAATATCATAAATTTTTCCTGAAATATCATACATTATTAAATTTTCGGTATTAAAAACTATTTTTGGTTTATAAAATCAGTTTATTTTAATTTTTAATATCTACAGCAGCATGCAGATGTTAAAAAAACAAACACGTTTCTTATTACAATCTGCAACCGTTTGATCCACCTCATCTGCTGCAGAGAGTTACAGAGATGTTCCGCAGACTTCCTAAATTTTTTTCTTCAATAAACAAACAGATAAATTTTTTCTTCAAAAAACAAACAGATTGTACAGTCAACTTTTTGTGCCCACATTAATTGATTTTCAAAGCCATTAAAACACCCATTTTGATCTTTTCCTACCATATACTAAAGCCTACTTATTCGAATTTCTAAGTCACTTATGCGTTTTTTATTACAGCCAGAATATCAATTTTCTTTGTTATTTTTTCGTGAGCCTATAAACAATTAACAGAATCGGTTTCTCAGCCACTAGCTAGAAATTGATTTTTTCGTTCCTTCGATTTTTCTTTAGTTTTTGTAGAGATGATTTAAAATCGTTTTCTTACTACTGTCGTCAAATATATATCAACTTTCATTTTTTGGAGCATGGCCGTAGATTTCCATTTTGACAAGTGAAGAATTTAAAAACTCCCACTATCTCAAGAAGAATTCCTAGAGCAACACTTCTACTTAGATGAAAAAAAAAAAAAAAAAAAAAAAAAGTTGTTAAACGTTGTGATTTAGAAATTCTCGTTTGCATTTATAAAACTGTTTTGGATATTATTGGGAGCGACTTCTACATTGTTGTCAAGCACTTTGAAAAAGTGGAATTATTAATAGGGCCTGCAACTCTTCTTTCATAATCCTAGTACTAAAAACTAGTGGTCCAACAACGTTTGAAGAATTCTGGCCCATAAGTTTGATAGGTTACCTCCAAAAAAATTGCACAAAAAGTGTTTGAGGAAAGGCTCAAAAAGTTAACCAATATTGTTGTCATTCATTCACAAACAACTTTCGTGGAAAATAGACACATTCTCAATGGACTACTAGTTGTTAACGAAGTGATCACATGGTTGAAAAAGAGCAATTTCAATGTTGTTATCCTCAACATCGGCTTTTAAAAGGCATTCGTCTATCTTAAGTGGGTTATTTGGACTCCATTGTGGTACATATTAAATTTAGGATCGAATGGCGTATATGGATCAAAAGTAGCTTGTCTTTGGATCCGGTATCGGTGATTATAAATTGTGCACCAACCAGAGAAACTTATTTGAAAAAGAATCCTTCATAGAAACCACGCTAACCTTATTTTTTACCATATCACAAAGAGGGTCTTAAAATAACATTAACAACAAAAAAAAATCATTGTAATCACACATTTGAAATACACAGATGATGTAATCCTAATCGGGAGTTAGGGATTCATAGATGCTAGAAATTAGCATTTGGTTTAAAAGTTAACCCGACCAAAAGCATATTTTTGGCTTTGGTAAAGTTCTCTTAGGGCATCTCCAACCCACCCCTAAACTCCATTTCTTCCCTCATTTCTTCTCCAACCCTGCCTCATTTTCACATTTATTTTTGGAGATATGAATAGTATTTCCCCATATATGGGGGAATACTATTCATATATCTCCAAAAATGGAGGTGAAGATTGGTTGTCAATTTTAGTCTCTCTCATTTTTATTTTATACATTTCTAATTTATTTTATCTATTAATTATAATTTAAATGCAATATTTAATATTTAACCATTTTAGTGTTACCATCTCCATCATTTAGACCAAGCGGATAGAATTTCTTCTCAACTGCCTCTTTACTTTCATTTCTTTTGATTAAAAGATTTTTACTTCAGTTATGATAAGTATGATGCAAGTTCTTGCTATTAGTCAAAAAAAACATTAAGGAATCCAAAAGGAAGTTATCTAACACCGTAAAACAAACAAAATAGATAACAAAATGAGTTTACATGTTTAAGAGGCATATATCTCACAACAGAGTCAATATAATCCTTGACAGGTTCACCGGATGACACCATGTACCTTTACCTAAACTCCATTAACTTGGCATGTTGTTCTCTAAGCATTCCACTAACAATAAACTAACATTGATGAAAAAACAGTGTTATTGATCACAAAAACAAGCATAGGAAAGAGAAATAGACTCTTTGTGTTCGTATACCTCATATCCTTTTGCTATATTTTCCATAACAAACCTCAAAACACCATAGTAAGCAATAACAATAGACAAATGGAGCATCAGACGATACAATATTGTCAAACTTAATCTTGATTACATCTATATAATATAAGTAAAAAATAATGTTGGTGGATTAGCAGTTTAAGAGAGAAAAAAACTCCCTTATCCTCCTTCTATTCTCACCTGACAGATCTAGAAAGGAAATAACCACGGGGAAGAATATCTATAACAATTTATTCCAATTTAACAATCATTGAAAGCTATTATTTAGAAACCAAAATGGTAGACCGGGTATAATTTTAGTGGAAAACAATTAAATATAGAAGAAATGTATTACCTTTTTGTAAAGTAATTAACAGGGTGGCTGTCGACATCTACGATTAGTCAACGATTGGTTGTAGAGGTGAGAGTGATGGTGCTGTTAGTGACGATGAGTGATGGTGTGTCCTTGGATTAAGGGTTTATATAGAGATAGAGATAGAGATGACTTGTGGTGGGTTGCGTGGGAAAAAGTTGGGTGGAGCCAGTTGGTGGTGCGAGAAACGAAGAACAGGTGGTGGTGAACAATTGGTTCGTCATTGGGGGTTATACCTCTGATGTAGTGTGTGGTGTTGCCGATGTCAGGTGGCTATGGTGGAGGCAAATTAGGGTGAGGGTTTAGGTTACTAATGACAGATGAGAGAGAGGTGATTGCGGTGTTTCTAACGGCGACTTCAAGAAATTGGTCGCAATCTTAAAAGCGCAAAGAGAGAGAGAGAGAGAGAGAGAGAGAGGATATATGTGGCATGGCAGCATGTACCGTAAGATACATTTAGGTGCGTGTATAAACAGATGATTGTAAGCTTAATATGATTATACTTGTTCAAATAGTTGTACCTTTTAAATTTCAAGAAATTGGCAATATGTTTAATAATATAGTAAATATATTAACTTAACGGCAAATAACTTAAATTGTTTTGGAAAAAATAACTATATGAACAATTACCAATAAATTCAATAACCTATCTCATCCCTAAAAATTGATTTTCCATGCAGATTCTTGTTCAAATATGAAACAAAAACAAATTATAAATATTTTTTATACAAATATTAGCCCGTTCATTAGTTCAAGGGAATGAAATGGAAGAAAATTTTCATAAAGAGTAAACCATTAAGCTCTAAAATACAGGGCGACAATTCGATCCTCATCAAGATCCAAACCCGAAATAACCAAATGGGTTTTCAAAGAGTCCACGATTGGGGATCACTTAACATTACTATGCATCATGTTAATTAATGTTATACTAAAACAAAAGAAAATACAAATTCAACCAATAAAAAAACCTTAAAAATCAAATAAGGTGTTTAAATAGAAAAATAGGGTGTCTTTTTATCCAACCCTAATTTTAACATGATTAAGCAAAAAAAATGCAAAGTGTGATATCAAGGTAAGGGAGCAACCAAAGTTTGCGATTAACCATTAGATAGCATTAAAAGTCAACGTTTTGGTTGTTTCTATGAAAAATGATTAGATAGCATTAAAAAGATACTTTGAGAGGTGTTTTTTTTACTATTTTTCTCATGTTATCTATTTTGGGTTACCAAGTAACCACAAAATAGAATACAACAATGTTGCTGATTGGGCTTGTAAGATATACAAAATGTGTTCTTAATTATTCAACATATGTAATTAGATGTAGAAATTGGTAATTGTTAGTGTAAACGTATTTGGTTTGATTAGTCGATTAAAAATTAAAAAATGACCAAAGGGCTTAATGCAAGAAATAACAACATACTTTCAATTATTTGTGTATTATAATATCTTGTTTTCATTTCTTTATATAAAACATCATCTTTTATCTGAAAATACAATGTTGTAATAAAAATAAATTAAAGTAGAAAACTATAAACACAAAGTCCTAAAATACATTTCTATTTCTTTCATTTAGCCGCTTTTTTGTTAGACATGATAACACCTATGGAAGAAAGATTGAATGGCACAATGTAAGTTTAAATCGGTTGCTTGAATAAAAACACAATGTAAGTTTAAAAATTCAATTAATGATGGAAAAGTAATGATAATATAAAATGATATCCATATTTTACGTTATTGGAGGGATTTAAGGAGACAACAACTTAAGTTACAATTTTGAAGAAGTAGAATGGTATTTTGACTGTGTAATTGTTTCATTTTTAAACAATTTTTTTTTTTATTTTCAATATCTTATGAAGGAGGCCATTCAAACTAATATTGTTAGAGATAATTTGTTTTCTCAAACCATATTGATTTGAAATATAAATAACCTTTTATATTCCTTAATTAATTGCATTTACAATATTTATAACTTTGATAACTTTTTGCATTCTCATTATATATGTAGCTATATTAGTATTTTTTTTGTTCTCTCAAAAAGGCCTTTAAATAGTTGAATGTATTGTGATTCAAAAAACTTTCATTTAGTTTAAGAGTTTATGATTTAAATATTAGTAGTATTTTCTCTCAAAAGCTTTCATGTAGTTCAAACGTTTACGATTAAAAAAGGAATAGTTGAAGAAGTATGTTATGTCGCATCAATGATAATTGTAATATTATTTCTTTTCCTTAATAATAATGCTTGAAATTTGATAAAAGCTTGAACAAAATATTTCCAACTTTAAGCCATCCTTTTGTATTACTTAATGAAAGTATTTGGGACTTAATAGAATTTATAAATTTCCAATAACTTTTAGCATTCTCTAATTATATATGTAGTTATAATAGTACCTTGTTCTCGCCAAAAGTCTTCATGTTATTGAAGGTATTGTGATTCAAAAAGCTTTCATGTAGTTCAAGCGTTTACGATTCAAATATTAGTAGTATTTTCTCACAAAATGTTTTCATGTAGTTCAAACGTTTACAATTCAAAAATGAAGAGTTGAAGAAATGAGTTATGGCACATCAATGGTAATTGTAATATGATTTTTTTTCTTTGATAATAATGCTTGAAATTTGATAAAAGATTGAACAAACTTTTCCAACTTTAAGCCACTTTTTTTATGATTTAATTTAAGTATTTGGGACTTAATAAAAGTAAGAACAAGCACCCAAACTCATAAACTCTTTCCTTTCTCTTTTGTTTTTTTTTTCTGCCAACGTCTCTCTCTCTCTCTCTCTCTCTCTCTCTCTCTCTCTCTCTCTCTCTCTCTCTCTCTCTCTCTCTCTCTCTCTGGGGTTTTTCTTCACCAAAATAAGACACAAATCCTTGGAATCGGAGGTATACTGATGAAGAATGAAATAAGTTATGTCTCTCCTCAATATATTGGCTCTAAAGTCATTTTTTCTCTTTTTTTTTTTGACATTTAGATTTTGATCTCAGGTTTAAGGGTTTGTTTGGTGTTTTATGTAATGATTTTTATATAATACATGATACTAATGTTTAGTAATGATAATTTGTTTATATATCTATATATCTCGTATAAAGTAGGCCATCTAAATTACTATGGCTCAACAAGAATCATCTATCTTGAACCATACTCATTTAAAACTCTTACTTTTTTCATCTTATGCTAATTAACTACATGATTAATTGAGATATTTTGCCTATATAAAATCTTATTTCATTCTTGGTTTTTCAATAGAGTTTGAATGATGAAATATGTTGGGAATAACTAAAGATGGATACTATAGTTAAACTTTTACAAGACTAAAAGGTATTTGGATGATTATCTCAGTTTTTTTCGGTTTATATTTACGTACTTTTAATAATTTTTTTATATTTCAAGAAAACATTTATGGTTGAATATGAATTTATTTAAATTTATTTGTTACAATTATTTGAAAATGTATATTCTTGGTTTGTAAAATCCTATATTTTTATTGGGTTTCGTCATCGGGTATGTAACTAATATAACTAGAAGGATAATTATATTATTATTCAATATTTTACTGAATGAATACGTTTCACTTTAACATAAATTAGAAAGCTTTTAATAGTAAATATCAAAATTTTTGTTTATCGATGTTCAATAGTATATCTAAAGGAGACAAGTCCAAATGGTGTGCATACAACGAGGAGTTTGGTCACATTACCGAAGATTGCATAGACTTATGAAAGGAGATTAGTTACTTACTTAGCAAGCGATACCTAATGGATATCCTCGGCTGAAGAAAAGAAAGATTCAAAGAAAAGGATTAGGATCCTCATAAGACCCTACAAAAACCAAGATCCACTCTTGCGGATGCTAAGGTAATCAATGTAATCTCTAGAGGATCTGACACTTGTGGTGGCACCTCTTACTCTGCAGCAAAAAGGCATGCTAAAGTGTCAAAGATGGAGAAAGAAGAAAGGCCACTTGATGAGACTATTATGCTATTAGATCGACAGATTCAAAACAAATAAACAGGAATGAAGTAATCAAAGAACAAAAGAATGGATCAAATGATGTCGAATGAATAATATCACACACCTCAGAAGATCTCGATGAAGAACTTCGACTGTATAGGTGTGTTTAGGGTTAGAATGCAAAAGCTAATAGTGAGAACGACAATTATTAAAGCTATACATGCATGCATAATATATAGTCTAACCCTAAACTTAAACCACGGTTGGACAGGCACAAACCGGGAAATCAAAATATAACATTAAGCCCATATGATGCAACACACTAAACCCAAAAATCTCCTCCCCCCCCCCCCCTTGCGTCAATGGAGGCGAGAGACTAGTTTGGTTGTGAAAGAACTGACTTCTTAACAGTCTTGAACACCTTCGGTATAATGGCTAAAAGAGTGTGACGAAAGGATATATACCACCAAAGCATGTCAGAGAAGTTCTTCTTATCCAAATTACTGTTCTGTTTACACCTGTGAGTTATGTCAAGAACGTGCTCCAAGCAGGAAGTGGAGAACAGGTGTTTGTCAACAAGAGCGAAAAGGAATCTTTCACCTTCGCTTTTTGTGAACATGACAGTGTGATGAACCAGATCAATCTTGCCCAATTTCATCTTATTTAAATCACTTAGCTTCCCAATATTCTTCCCAATTGGCTTCTTTCTTAAAACATTTGCAATCTCCTGATCCATCTTAGCAACCTCATGGATGTAGGAAGCTAACATTCTATTAATATGATCGAGGATTGGGCCATACTATTCTTGATTAGTAAGCAGAATATTGAACAACAGAATCCAATCGTGTGGGTTCAGGTTCGGAAGATCAGCTAACGAAATCATATGAACCGAGTTATCAGAACCTCGGGTCACCCTGAACTTCACATTGATGAATTTCCCAGCAGCATACGGCTTCAATACCTTGATAGAGGTTATTTTCTGAGCACTCCATGTCAAGTATTGGGGTTGAGCAAATTCAAAATAAAAATCTATCAGATCACGATCAACCGGTGGGTGAGGAGAAGGGACTTCAACCGTTGAATCAAAACAGTGGAACACGAATGCCCTACAGGTGATAGGCATATCAAACTAAGAATCCCTCGTGTTTTCGCATTCAAAAGAGGTCACAGGTTCCAACCAATGAGTGCTAGGAGAATAAATTGCTTCTTTAATTAATCTTTCCCGTGTCCAAGTAGGAAAGAGAGCCTGCTTGCAAATCAGATCATCTTGAGCTACTTTCTACTTTCGCTCTTCATCTTCTCTTTCTTTGGCTATTTTCAAATTTTCATCAGCCTCTTTTTCCTTTTTCATTCGCTTTAAAGCATCAGCGATAGTTTCTTCTTCTTCATCATCTCTATCTTCCACAACACCCTTTGGTTCTTCCTGTCCACCAGAACCGAAGCTGCATTAACCTTCGGTTCGGTTTTGATAGCGACTTTGGGAGGATTCTGATCAGCTTCTCCCCCTTGTTGCGGAGTGACCATAGTCTCCGTAACACTATGAATCTAACTTAAAATCTGAATAGCAGGAAGAAGTTTAGCTGCCAAATGATTCCGGATGGTGAGGGTGAGAACATGATCATGAACATTGACAAGATTATTGAGAATCGAGAGAACGACCCCATCACTGCTTTTAAGAATGGCTGGCTCAGTCTTTAGTGAAGCAATCTCCTTTTGAGCTTGAGCAAGATGAGCAAGTTCGTCCATTATCCTGTTTTCCATGGATAGATCAGCCTGAAGCTTATCAAGGCGAGAGGCGACCGAAGTAAGAAAAGAAGAGTGATTATCCTGGAGCACAGTTCGAACAGAATCAAACTTTGTTGTCTCTTCTTGAAGGGTCTTTTTAAGAGAATCAACCGAAGCATTAACCTTCGCAACATTGGTGTCGGCATGGCCTCTGAATGATTCCAAGAAAATCTTCGAATCGTGAACTAGATCAGTTAATTTGGTTGCTGCCTTCTTGCAGGTAGATGTGGAGGCATCCACAGCCTTTGTGGAGTTGTCGAGTGAGGCTGTATATTGCTGAAGAGCAGTATCAAGAAAAGCCTTTAACACAACATCAAAATAAGGTGCTGAGGAAGTAAGCAACTTATCAAGCTTATCATTGATATCTTTCAAATGTTGCTTGGTCACTGGATCAACATCATCATCTTCACTTGGAATGCGATAAGGACTGTAATAAGTGGAGTCAAAGTCAAAGTTTTCGCCGTGGAGTCAAAGTCAAAGTTTTCGCCTCCCAGAATAGGCTCAGATTCTGTCGAAGGTGATGGTGAGAGAGGTTTAGTAGTGACTGGGGTGTCAATGCCAACGTTATGTGTCCCTGTATCAGATACGTTGACACTCACCGAAGGGCCGGTGGTTGTGGTTGTTGTAGCTTGAGAAAAGATAGGTGTTGGTAATGGAGCAGTGGTAGTGGGTTGAGAAGAGACAGGAGGTGGAATGGGAGCAACGAAGATTGGTATAATGGTTTGTTTTGGAGAAGGAGGAGGAGTAGGAACAAGAATCTGTACTTCAGGAGTTGGAGATGAGTGTTTCCCCTTAGTGAACCTTCATGTTGATCATCCTCTTCATCATTGACTGGTTGCTCCTCTTCATCGGAATCAAAAGGCGTTGGAGCCTTCGGTCGTGTTGCCATCTTCTTGACCTTTTTCTTTTTGGGAGCCGAAGGTGCAGCGGTATCAGTCGTTCACTTTTTAGGAGAGGAGGGACCTTCGTTTTCAGCTTTCTTAGACTCCTGTTTCTTCCCGCTCTTTGTAGGCTTGTCAACCGCCTCCAAAGCACTCTTCATTTCAGGAGTGAGTTTTCTTGGACCTGAAGGAGTAAATTTCCTATAATCTGCCATAACTCTACTTTCACTTGTGACACATCGGCTCATTGTTTCAGTAATAGGACCAATGTAAGTGAACTTTGTAGGGTCAATCATTATAATTTTGACCGTGTGAAACATAGCAATGGAAGACTTCAAAGCATCCGCCATGATAGGAACCTGAAAAGTCTCAATGGCTCTGCGAGTGACTAGTGTCCAAAAACGAGCACAAGAAATCTCAGAATGTTTGTTCGAGGAGTAGTGTCCATAATCCAAATTGATTCCCTGGTAGAGACCATAAAGAATGGTCATGAATCCTTTACTTGCCCCATCTGACCCTACAACTCGTTCTTCTAGCCTCTTGTAGAGAAGAGTTAGCAGAACATTCCATTGAGGTGGTAGACACTACTTCTTGAATTTCGTCACTGTAGTTAGAACATCCGTGTATCCCATGTCATAGAACATCAAGAACAACTGAGTGGTTGTTATGAAATCCGGAGAGATAACAAAAGCATCAACATCAAGCCCTAGCAGTGAACACAAGTGTGCTTTGGATACCGATGTCTTGTGATTAAAGATTTCAAAAAACATCAGTTCCTTGCATTTTTCGTAGGAAGCCATGAAATAGACCTATGATAGGAGGGACATTGGAACTGATTCGACTTGTGTTAGATCAATCACCAATGGAGAATACTTTAGACACTCTACAACGTGAAGCATGTATGAATCATAAAGAAAAGGATCCAAATGAATGATAAGATTCTATTCGGTTTTATCTTGAGCAAGGTTGAAGAAGCTGTTTGATCTTGAATAGAGGACGATTCCGCCATTGTTGAAGCACTCAAGAAGATGAAGAGTTGAATATCGCCTGGTGTATTCGAGAGAGAAGTTGAAGATGGTAAGAAGGTATAATAGGCGTGAGAACTTCCTTTTATACCGTTGCCAAGAGAGAGAAAATATCACCTGTGACGATGCAATTTCTGAAACGTCGCCTGTAAAAGCGGGATTTGACAGCTTGGTTTCCCTAGAAACACGTCATCAAGCGTGTGTGTAGAAACTGTTTCAATTTCACGCGCCTAAAAACGAATTCTTTTCCTTATCCAAATACCGTCTCTTCAATTCTGAAAAAGGTTCATGTTAATCTTGAAAAAGATTCATGTTAATCCACCTTCGCTCCTCCATAAGAAAATGAACCTCCATATCTGTTAGAACCGAAAGCACAGATCTGAAAAGTGCCATTAGTACCACAATCAAGAGTTTGGAAAATCATAAAGATCTTCGTGCAAGAGTGTACCAAAGAAAAAGAAATAAAGCAAGATGTGTATGGGATAAAAGTGATGCCTTGAAAGACATAAAATGAATGATCCCGGGCACGAATCTCTTCCTTCAAAGTCAAGAGAGACGGAGAAGTGTCTGTGTGGTTTCCCATAAAATACGATCAAATGTTTGTGAAGAAACATTGAAAGGCGTCTTTTCAAGTGTAGGCTTTAGTGGGTGGTTTAGCTTCAACCGAACTTCGATACTTAAAATAAGACCGAAAGTGAGATGAAGTACTTGTGAGACCGATGTGGTCTATTGAACAAGTAGGTTTGGAGATTTTATTTTGTGACTGAATAATAATTAGAGATCTCAAAACAAAACTAAAACTGGATCTTATGGGAAGAAACGTCTTGGTGAAAGCCGATATCATAAAGATCACACGAAAATAAAATAAAAATTCTTAAGGTACAAGTAATAGCTTGATCATATAAATGTTCACCGTCAATTCATTCAAGGTGTTGGATTTTGGATCTCACTCAGCATGTGGTGATCCTGACTAAGATCATCAAAACAGATGTTATGTAACCATAAACCTTAGTGGTAATTGCTGAGAGTCACAAGAGTTACGATTTTGAAGCAAAACATGATGGAGAATAATGAGGTGGTTGAAGAACCGAAAGTACCTCTGCTAATTAAGAATGACAAAGCAAAAAACTCTTAACTCATTGTGAGAAGAGTAAGGTAGCTTATGACTTGAGTGAATTTAGCAGCCTAATTGGGAAGAAATGATAGGTGTCAACCGAATCATTAAGGCGTCACTCGGAGTCTAGGAGGCTTCGGTCTACATGCATCACCATGCTTCTAGGGACACTTAACTAGTATAAAGATAAGAGTGTTATACCTACCCCGACTTCAATCGAGATAGCATCTGTGATTATCAAACCAAAAGAAACGAAACGAAACAAAAATAGAAGAATAAAATAATAAAAAATATTTTTGGATTTTTGAAAATTTTTGAAAAAGAATAAAAACAGAAAATAAAAATATTTTTGGATTTTTGTAATTTGTAAAAAAGAATAAAAACAGAAAAGAAAAATAATTTTAGATTTTTGTAATTTTTGAAAAAGAATAAAAACAGAAAAGAAAATAAATACTAAATGTAAACACACGAGAAAATAAAATTGCTTTACAAAAATATACAACCGAAACCATAACTTAGAAAAGATGAAGCGAAATGGGCCGAGCGTTCGGTTCATTTCAGATCTAGAAAATTCTAGAGCCGAAATAGACCGAGCGTTTGGTTCATTTCGGTTCCTGAAAATTATAGAGCCGAAATAGACCGAGCGTTCAGTTCATTTCGGTTCCCAATAATTCTGCAGCCGAAATAGACCGAGCGTTCGCTCTATTTCGCTTCTTCAATTTTTAGTGAAACAAAATGGGTTTCGGTACCTACTCAGCTTCCATCATTCCCAAACCTTGTAGACTTTTATTAAACTTGCTTTTGGTAGGGCTTTAATGAAGATGTCAGCCAGTTGGTGTGAGGACTGAACGAAGTGAACTTCAACGTTACCATCTTCCACATGGTTCTTTATAAAATGGTATCTTATTGCAATATGTTTAGTCTTTGAGTGTTGCACTGGATTATGACATATACGAATCGCACATTCTGAGTCACAGTATAGAGAGGGTGTAACGACCCAAAAATCACAACTAAAAATTTCTTTAAAAACATTACTAAATCATATTTATAAAAATTGTATCATAAGTCATAACATAATTTTCGAGTATTAATTCAAAACATATCATCGTTATCAGAGTCAAACATTCCTAGGCTAACTGTCTATGGTGTATGCACTGCAATCTTCCCGAGCTCCTCCTTTGAAAACTGAGTACCTGAAACCAAAACTGAAAACCGTAAGCACGAAGCTTAGTGAGCTCCCCCAATCTACCACATACTATACAATAACATATAAAGCACATACTGGGCCTTGCCCACTGCATCAGACCGAAGTCCGGACTAACTGGGACCTTGTCCCTTGCATCGGACCGAAGTCCGGACTAACTGGGACCTTGTCCCCTGCATCGGACCGAAGTCCAGACTAACTGGGGCCTTGCCCCCTGCATCGGACCGAAGTCCGTAACTAACTAAACAGAATAGAACATAAACATATCAACTAGCATGAACACACATATACTGCATACTACATCGGGCCGTAGCCCGGAACACATAACACATAAATCCTGTCTGAGCCACGAAGGCATCAAACATACTAACTACTGCATCAGATCAAAATCCGGAAACTACTACTAGCTAAACGGGTCGGCATTGTGGCCGTAGACCCGTTCCTACTGGAAGGAAACTCACCTGAGACTGCTGAACTGATGCTGCTAATCCTTTTGACTGCTACCTGACCTCTGACTCCGAACTGCTGCTCCACTAGCTCCTCGAGCTTCAAATGTCAATATAACACTTAGTCCAACTGACCTCCAAAGGTCAACTAGGTCAACTCTGGTCAAGGTCAAAATCCTGGTCAAAGTCAACCTTCCAGGTCAACCCTACTCGCCGAGTCCACCTAATAACTCGCCGAGTTCATATGCTCAGGGTCTTTCTATTAGCGACTCGACTCGCCGAGTCAGTCCATGACTCGCCGAGTCAACTATTCCCGAGTCCTGACCTGTCCAACTCGCTGAGTCTCCACCCGACTCACTGATTCGAGTTTCAACTCAAAGGGTTTGGGGTTTCGCGACCTGACTCGCCGAGTCCAAGAATAGACTCGCCGAGCCCAAGGCAATCATCAACCAACTCATCGAGTTGTTCTTCCAACTCGCCGAGTTCATGCCTAACTTCATCCGACTCGATGAGCTGTTCATCCCACTCGTCGAGTTCCTCCTCATCTTCAAGCTACTCGCTGAGTCAACTCGAAGGACTCGCCGAGTCCAATCAGATCTACATACATGTAGAGGACTTTAGAGTCATGCATGGACTCCAAACTGTAGATCCACTCTTCTAAAGCCTATTCCTTACGTAAAGTGGCAAACTTCACGTGTAGCTAACGAGATCTAGGCTCAAATCACTATAAACTAGTGTTTGAGACAAAGGGGCTCAACAATCAACCCATAGACTGATGCTTTATGATTCTCTAGGCCAAGATACACATAGATCTGAAGTAGCAACTTCAGATCTGGGCTTCTAACTCGGAATAGCTCACAAACTTGTCCTAAAAGTCCCAAATCCCAAGATAAAGGTTGATCTATATGCAAAAGAGGGAAGGTAGCGACTCATTACCTTCAAATGCTCTGGAAGACCTCACAACTCTGGATCTACTGCCAATTCTTGAATCCCCAATGAGTGCCTTCTTCCTTCTTCCTTCAAATCACCCAAAATGGCAAGAAAGCTTGAATGAGCAACAATGGAGGCTTAGGGTTTCTGGTTCTGGACTATAGGGCCGCAAATGAGCCCTGGGGAAGAGAATAAGATGCTTAAATAGGGTACCAAGTCCCGAAATTAGGGTTTCCTCGTTCAGACCCAACTCGCCGAGTTCACGAGCCGACTCGCCGATTTGGTCACTTACTCGATCCCCCAGACCCCGCTCCGACTCGTCAAGTTCCTCCCCGGGCTCGACGAGTCCACTCCTTGACTTAGGGTTTCTTTCTTTTTCTTGACCTTTCTGATCTTGGGTGTTACAACTCTCCCCCACTTAAACTAAACTTCATCCTCGAAGTTTGCTATGGCCAACTGTCCTGCGAACTGCCTCCAACTCTCTGTCTGGGAAAACTAACACCCTTTTGTCCATCACTTCGGCCACTTACAGTGCTGGTCACTACTGCTGGTGCATACTGAATCCTTCTCTTGTCCATAATTTTCTTAACGTTACTTCCTCCGACTGAAAATTCTGTTACCCCTCATCCGCCTACCGGATGCACTGAGACCTCCCTGGTCCAACTATTCTGCCCATATCTGAGTTACCGGACTCCCACCGGTCACTACACTCCATCGCAATCTGCTAGTCACTCCCAGTGACTACGGAAGATACTTCGACTATCTACAACTGTTCTATCCATTCTGCCATCCATACTAAATCGATGCTGCTGGAACCAGCCTGCTTATCTCTCACCTGATTACTCAACTCCTACTAACTCAAGCCTTTCATCCTGATAGAAAAGCTACCTGCCTAGCTATGCTTACATATCACTTATACTTGGCAGAAGGGCTCAACTGATCCTGCTGAGAGGGATTTGTCGTTTCCAAACCAACCAACTATACCGTCAGCACTTGCATTCCAACACAAATACTAATACTGTCCAAAACTCTGAAACTATCCAAACACTGAACTGCCTGCAATAATGAACATGCCTGAAACTCTAAACTGTCTGGAACACTGAGTTGCCCGAAACACTGAACTGATTGAAACACTAAACTGACTGAATCACTGAACTGGCTGAATGGCTGCTTCCCACAACTTCTAAACGAAATCTTCCTCTGGAACTAGTTTCCACCAGTCATCCTGACACTGTAACTTTAACAACCTCCCGATCCACCGATCAGGTCCTTACGTCACATCTTGACATCATCAATTCCACGACTAACAATATGATGGCTCCCAGACTGACGGTAGCCCTTAACATACCCGAACCCCTACGATCCACTACTACTCTGATCTCATAACGGAGGTGACGATCTACTGAAAAATCGCCGACTTAACCATAACTGAAACACTTGGAAATCCGAAATCTAACCTGTGGATTCCCATATCCTCACTACTGCACCCGAATTGGTGGGTACTACTGCTTTCCCGCGTCCAACAACGCGCTCATACTGCCTACTAATCTGATAAAGGTTGCGGCTACGCTCGCGGACTTACAACTCTCTAATACTATCTGGCTGCTAGTGAATGCTACGACTACCCTCGCAGACTTACAACACCACTACTACTATCTGACTACTAGTGAATGCTATGGCTACCCCCGCAGACTTACAGCACTACTACTACTATCTGACTGCTAGTGAATGCTACGGCCACCCCCCGCAGACTTACAACACTCTACTCCTATCCCGAGGACATCCTGACTATCCCTAGTCCCGCTAGTGATTCCTCATCCTGATTTCTCAAAACCCGCCCTCAGTCTTTGAATACTGCATCATCCTTGACATCTTATATCCTTGATATACTTAGCGCTTCGTCGAGGAACTCTTCGGCTAGGTTCCCAAACCAACCGTCTACTAATCCGGATATAAGAAGCTATTGTTGGGAAGTTTCCAAACTCCCAACTCCTGAATCTACACAATCCTGCATGCTGACTCTGTCACTGGCTACTAATACGAAAACATCTCTTGCTAACCGTTCTCCGGATCCTAATTCTGACTCACTTGAGCCCCTACAGGTGGTTCTCCAATCCTGGATTCCCAACCAACTTCTAACCATCTCGATTACATGAACTAACTGCTGGGAAGGTCCTAGAACTCCCAATTCTGAACTTCTCAATCCATCGATCACTGTGCTACTATATTTCTTCTCAGAGGCCGCTCACTCATTCTGGGTCTACGTGGCTCCTATCCTTGTATACTCGGAGGGTTCTCCCCCACTTGGATTTGGCTAGCTCCTTACTGCTCATTGGTCGAAAGGATTTCCAACCTTCCTTCCATTAAAAGGGCGATATGCTGTCCGCCGACGTTTACCCTTGCCAGCGCTCCAACTAACTCTTACCAGATCCGCACCCTTCTTGCTATCTGACTGAGCACCCTTCGATCCTTAACTGTATTTGCTTTAGGGACAACATCCTGAGAACCTGCGTTTGGGGTGCACATCCCCAACCCACTTCCGTACTGACCGCTAGCTACTCCACTAAAAACTCTGGGTTATCACTACTGAAAATATAACTGATCATTACCCGACTAACGCCTTCCGCAAGTAGTAAGGCACTACTGCATCTTACACATACATGCTACAATTACTGTATCTGAAGTAACCTGATCTAGAGGGGACGACCTCCAATTCACCATTCAAATTCCAAGGTATGCAGATGGCATAAAACTCAGTCACAAGCAGGTAGTATAATACCCCAACACTTAAGCTTATTGATAACAATGCAGCAACATAACAATAATATCACAAATAATAGTTGACAGAAAAGTAAAAGATACATACCTCCATCACTCAGTGCTGCTCGAATCCCTGCTGAAATCTACCAGAAAACTCGGCTCCGAGCCGTGGGTGCCCTTGCCCGGCCCTGATGTCCGTTGGCGGCTCTCGAAGTCCCAGGGGCAGGAGCTGGCACCTGCCTTGCTGTCTACAAACTCGGACAGTGGGCCTTCTTGTGGCCCCTCTGATTACAATGGAAACATAACGGATCAAGTCCCTGGGCGATGGTAACAACACAGTCTCTGCTAAAATGACCAATCTGGCCGCACTTGAAACATCCAGCATCGCCACCACTTCTACGCCTGCACACACCCATGTGCGTCCTTCCGTACTTCCCGCATCGACTGCGGCTCTGATAGTTCCTCGTCCTCAAATCCGAACCCTTGGGCCTCTTACCCGAACCTGTGGCTACCTGAGTCTCATCCGTTTTCCTCTTCCTTTCCAACTCCCTGCCCGTCTCTCGCTCCTGCGTTACCCCATTGGCACCGCCCGTCGACTGAATAACAGTTGTCTGATCCTGGAGCTTCGCAATCAATCTATCAGTGATCCTCACGACCATGTCGGGCAGGTCCTCACGAATGGCTCGCGAAACTTCCTCAACTATCCAATCATGCAGAGGTCTCTCTTGGAGACAGGATGCCCCACCCACTCCTGTCCCCTGATGGCAAAAACTAGAAATGGGATCTCCCTCCCTGATGGATCCCCGAACTCCATAAGAATCGGGACCTAGACGAGCCCCAATCTGTCCTGAAACTATCCCGGCCTTAAAGGCCTCAAGATAATTGTCCATGAGCTCCACAATGGCCTCTCTAACCGAACCGAAAATCACTGGAGTCTGATCAATGATGTTGCGCATGATCTTTGCGGAAATGAAATCCCTCATCTGATCATCAAGCTGCCCGGCTCCAAAGCCCGAGCCAGATCCCTCCTCGACGCCTGAACTGCTAATTGGTAGCTCGCGCAATGTCACCATGCTTAGAATACAACAATTCCTGATCAATTTACACACTACTACTGTGGAATGTCTCACACACTCTACTAGTTCCCTGGTTTTTGTCTTGGCCCCTCTTGAATCGAGTACGGATCCTCTACTTTCAGTAGTACGGGCCCATACTACCTTCCACATTTATCCGTACTTTCCTCAAGAGTTACCTCAACTCCACCAAGTCCCCTTTACTCTTCTACTGATCTCTGCTACTCTCATCCTAGGCTTGCCCTAGGGAACCTCCGACTCTACCCAAACAGTCCTCAACTGCTGAAGGCCTCCTTGTAATGCCAATTAGCCACCACCTGATTACCATCACATGCAATGAGGCTCGGATAATCCTTCGAGTAAAAGTCTCGTCCCTACAACGGTTGGACTCAAACAAGAGCTGCGCAATATGGCCAAATCCAGCACTCTGAGATTATTCAATCCTGATCACATGTGATGTGATGTATTCACCTAATGGCTAACTCCCATCACTGAGAATCCCACAAAGCACAAAGCAAGCAACATTCGGATAAAGAAAACATACTCAGGCAAAACTATTCTCATATCAAGAAACTGTACTAGCATACAATGCTAAGCTCATACTATCAGGCATAACCTACACAGGCTATCCTACTACTGCCTACTCATTACTAGCATGAAATTCTTATCAAGCTGAAACACATAAAGCAGGCACATAAGGCATCATCCTAGATCCTTAGTCCTATTCTAGCATGTTGTTCTACTAAAGCTGAAACTGAAGCTGAAACTGAAACTGAAAATGAAACTGAAACTGATACTGATAATCATAACATAACTTGTATGGGTAAATTGGGAGTACTTACTTGAGCTCGGCTGATTGCATGCACCACACCCTTTTCTCTTTTCAAAACTCTTTTTGCTTTTTCTAAAACTCTTTTCTTTATACTTTTTCTAAAATTGTTTTCTTTTCTCAAAATCCTTTTGTAACCATGGTTTTTCTCTTGAAAACTCTATACCACTTCCTTAGTTTGAGTTCAGACACACTCGGGAGTGCGCCCGAATCCCTCAAACCAAGGCTCTGATACCAACTTGTAACGACCCAAAATTCACAACTAAAAATTTCTTTAAAAACATTACTAAATAATATTTATAAAAATTGTATCATAAGTCATAACATAATTTTCGAGTATTAATTCAAAACATATCATCGTTATCAGAGTCAAACATTCCTAGGCTAACTGTCTATGGTGTGTGCACTGCAATCTTCCCGAGCTCCTCCTTTGAAAACTGAGTACCTGAAACCAAAACTGAAAACCGTAAGTACGAAGCTTAGTGAGCTCCCCCAATCTACCACATACCATACAATAACATATAAAGCACATACTGGGCCTTGCCCACTGCATCGGACCGAAGTCCGGACTAACTGGGACCTTGTCCCCTGCATCAGACCGAAGTCCGGACTAACTGGGACCTTGTCCCCTGCATCGGACCGAAGTCCGGACAAACTGGGGCTTTACCCCTGCATCGGACCGAAGTCCGGACTAACTAGGACCTTGTCCCCTGCATCGGACCGAAATCCGGACTAACTGGGACCTTGTCCCCTGAATCGGACCGAAGTCTGGACTAACTGGGGCCTTGCCCCCTACATCGGACCGAAGTCCGGAACTAACTGAGCACAACAGAACATAAACATATCAACTAGCATGAACACACATATACTGCATACTACATCGGGCCGTAGCCCAGAACACATAACACATAAATCCTGTCTGAGCCACGAAGGCATCAAACATACTAACTACTGCATTGGATCAAAATCCGGAAACTACTACTAGCTAAACGGGTCGGCATTGTGGCCGTAGACCCGTTCTTACTGGAAGGAAACTCACCTGAGACTGCTAAACTGATGCTGCTAATCCTTTTGACTGCTACCTGACCTCTGACTCCGAACTGCTGCTCCACTAGCTCCTCGAGCTTCAAATGTCAATATAACACTTAGTCCAACTGACCTCCAAAGGTCAACTAGGTCAACTCTGGTCAAGGTCAAAATCCTGGTCAAAGTCAACCTTCCAGGTCAACCCTACTTGCCGAGTCCACCTAATAACTCGCCGGGTTCATATGCTCAGGGTCTTTCTATTCGCGACTCGACTCGTCGAGTCAATCCATGTCTCGCCGAGTCAACTATTCCCGAGTCCTGACCTGTCCAACTCACTGAGTCTCCACCTGACTCACTGATTCGAGTTTCAACTCGAAGGGTTTGGGGTTTCGCGACCTGACTCGCCGAGTCCAAGAATAGACTCGCCGAGCCCAAGGCAATCATCAACCAACTCGTCGAGTTGTTCTTCCAACTCGCCGAGTTCATGCCTAACTTCATCCGACTCGACGAGCTGTTCATCCCACTCGTCGAGTTCCTCCTCATCTTCACGCTACTCGCCGAGTCCACTCGAAGGACTCGCTGAGTCCAATCAGATCTACATACATGCAGAGGACTTTAGAGTCATGCATGGACTCCAAACTGTAGATCCACTCTTCTAAAGCCTATTCCTTACGTAAAGTGGCAAACTTCACGTGTAGCTAACGAGATCTAGGCTCAAATCACTATAAACTAGTGTTTGAGACAAAGGGGCTCAACAATCAACCCATAGACTGATGCTTTATGATTCTCTAGGCCAAGATACACATAGATCTGAAGTAGCAACTTCAGATCTGGGCTTCTAACTCGGAATAGCTCACAAACTTGTCCTAAAAGTCCCAAATCCCAAGATAAAGGTTGATCTATATGCAAAAGAGGGAAGGTAGCGACTCATTACCTTCAAATGCTCTGGAAGACCTCACAACTCTGGATCTACTGCCAATTCTTGAATCCCCAATGAGTGCCTTCTTCCTTCTTCCTTCAAATCACCCAAAATGGCAAGAAAGCTTGAATGAGCAACAATGGAGGCTTAGGGTTTCTGGTTCTGGACTATAGGGCCGCAAATGAGCCCTGGGGAAGAGAATAAGATGCTTAAATAGGGTACCAAGTCCCGAAATTAGGGTTTCCTCGTTCAGACCCAACTCGCCGAGTTCACGAGCCGACTCGCCGATTTGGTCACTTACTCGATCCCCCAGACCCCGCTCCGACTCGTCAAGTTCCTCCCCGGGCTCGACGAGTCCACTCCTTGACTTAGGGTTTCTTTCTTTTTCTTGACCTTTCTGATCTTGGGTGTTACAACTCTCCCCCACTTAAACTAAACTTCATCCTCGAAGTTTGCTATGGCCAACTGTCCTGCGAACTGCCTCCAACTCTCTGTCTGGGAAAACTAACACCCTTTTGTCCATCACTTCGGCCACTTACAGTGCTGGTCACTACTGCTGGTGCATACTGAATCCTTCTCTTGTCCATAATTTTCTTAACGTTACTTCCTCCGACTGAAAATTCTGTTACCCCTCATCCGCCTACCGGATGCACTGAGACCTCCCTGGTCCAACTATTCTGCCCATATCTGAGTTACCGGACTCCCACCGGTCACTACACTCCATCGCAATCTGCTAGTCACTCCCAGTGACTACGGAAGATACTTCGACTATCTACAACTGTTCTATCCATTCTGCCATCCATACTGAATCGATGCTGCTGGAACCAGCTTGCTTATCTCTCACCTGATTACTCAACTCCTACTAACTCAAGCCTTTCATCCTGATAGAAAAGCTACCTGCCTAGCTATACTTACATATCACTTATACTTGGCAGAAGGGCTCAACTGATCCTGCTGAGAGGGATTTGTCGTTTCCAAACCAACCAACTATACCGTCAGCACTTGCATTCCAACACAAATACTAATACTGTCCAAAACTCTGAAACTATCCAAACACTGAACTGCCTGCAATAATGAACATGCCTGAAACTCTAAACTGTCTGGAACACTGAGTTGCCCGAAACACTGAACTGATTGAAACACTAAACTGACTGAATCACTGAACTGGCTGAATGGCTGCTTCCCACAACTTCTAAACGAAATCTTCCTCTGGAACTAGTTTCCACCAGTCATCCTGACACTGTAACTTTAACAACCTCCCGATCCACCGATCAGGTCCTTACGTCACATCTTGACATCATCAATTCCACGACTAACAATATGATGGCTCCCAGACTGACGGTAGCCCTTAACATACCCGAACCCCTACGATCCACTACTACTCTGATCTCATAACGGAGGTGACGATCTACTGAAAAATCGCCGACTTAACCATAACTGAAACACTTGGAAATCCGAAATCTAACCTGTGGATTCCCATATCCTCACTACTGCGCCCGAATTGGTGGGTACTACTGCTTTCCCGCGTCCAACAACGCGCTCATACTGCCTACTAATCTGATAAAGGTTGCGGCTACGCTCGCGGACTTACAACTCTCTAATACTATCTGGCTGCTAGTGAATGCTACGACTACCCTCGCAGACTTACAACACCACTACTACTATCTGACTACTAGTGAATGCTATGGCTACCCCCGCAGACTTACAGCACTACTACTACTATCTGACTGCTAGTGAATGCTACGGCCACCCCCCGCAGACTTACAACACTCTACTCCTATCCCGAGGACATCCTGACTATCCCTAGTCCCGCTAGTGATTCCTCATCCTGATTTCTCAAAACCCGCCCTCAGTCTTTGAATACTGCATCATCCTTGACATCTTATATCCTTGATATACTTAGCGCTTCGTCGAGGAACTCTTCGGCTAGGTTCCCAAACCAACCGTCTACTAATCCGGATATAAGAAGCTATTGTTGGGAAGTTTCCAAACTCCCAACTCCTGAATCTACACAATCCTGCATGCTGACTCTGTCACTGGCTACTAATACGAAAACATCTCTTGCTAACCGTTCTCCGGATCCTAATTCTGACTCACTTGAGCCCCTACAGGTGGTTCTCCAATCCTGGATTCCCAACCAACTTCTAACCATCTCGATTACATGAACTAACTGCTGGGAAGGTCCTAGAACTCCCAATTCTGAACTTCTCAATCCATCGATCACTGTGCTACTATATTTCTTCTCAGAGGCCGCTCACTCATTCTGGGTCTACGTGGCTCCTATCCTTGTATACTCGGAGGGTTCTCCCCCACTTGGATTTGGCTAGCTCCTTACTGCTCATTGGTCGAAAGGATTTCCAACCTTCCTTCCATTAAAAGGGCGATATGCTGTCCGCCGACGTTTACCCTTGCCAGCGCTCCAACTAACTCTTACCAGATCCGCACCCTTCTTGCTATCTGACTGAGCACCCTTCGATCCTTAACTGTATTTGCTTTAGGGACAACATCCTGAGAACCTGCGTTTGGGGTGCACATCCCCAACCCACTTCCGTACTGACCGCTAGCTACTCCACTAAAAACTCTGGGTTATCACTACTGAAAATATAACTGATCATTACCCGACTAACGCCTTCCGCAAGTAGTAAGGCACTACTGCATCTTACACATACATGCTACAATTACTGTATCTGAAGTAACCTGATCTAGAGGGGACGACCTCCAATTCACCATTCAAATTCCAAGGTATGCAGATGGCATAAAACTCAGTCACAAGCAGGTAGTATAATACCCCAACACTTAAGCTTATTGATAACAATGCAGCAACATAACAATAATATCACAAATAATAGTTGACAGAAAAGTAAAAGATACATACCTCCATCACTCAGTGCTGCTCGAATCCCTGCTGAAATCTACCAGAAAACTCGGCTCCGAGCCGTGGGTGCCCTTGCCCGGCCCTGATGTCCGTTGGCGGCTCTCGAAGTCCCAGGGGCAGGAGCTGGCACCTGCCTTGCTGTCTACAAACTCGGACAGTGGGCCTTCTTGTGGCCCCTCTGATTGCAATGGAAACATAACGGATCAAGTCCCTGGGCGATGGTAACAACACAGTCTCTGCTAAAATGACCAATCTGGCCGCACTTGAAACATCCAGCATCGCCACCACTTCTACGCCTGCACACACCCATGTGCGTCCTTCCGTACTTCCCGCATCGACTGCGGCTCTGATAGTTCCTCGTCCTCAAATCCGAACCCTTGGGCCTCTTACCCGAACCTGTGGCTACCTGAGTCTCATCCGTTTTCCTCTTCCTTTCCAACTCCCTGCCCGTCTCTCGCTCTTGCGTTACCCCATTGGCACCGCCCGTCGACTGAATAACAGTTGTCTGATCCTGGAGCTTCGCAATCAATCTATCAGTGATCCTCACGACCATGTCGGGCAGGTCCTCACGAATGGCTCGCGAAACTTCCTCAACTATCCAATCATGCAGAGGTCTCTCTTGGAGACAGGATGCCCCACCCACTCCTGTCCCCTGATGGCAAAAACTAGAAATGGGATCTCCCTCCCTGATGGATCCCCGAACTCCATAAGAATCGGGACCTAGACGAGCCCCAATCTGTCCTGAAACTATCCCGGCCTTAAAGGCCTCAAGATAATTGTCCATGAGCTCCACAATGGCCTCTCTAACCGAACCGAAAATCACTGGAGTCTGATCAATGATGTTGCGCATGATCTTTGCGGAAATGAAATCCCTCATCTGATCATCAAGCTGCCCGGCTCCAAAGCCCGAGCCAGATCCCTCCTCGACGCCTGAACTGCTAATTGGTAGCTCGCGCAATGTCACCATGCTTAGAATACAACAATTCCTGATCAATTTACACACTACTACTGTGGAATGTCTCACACACTCTACTAGTTCCCTGGTTTTTGTCTTGGCCCCTCTTGAATCGAGTACGGATCCTCTACTTTCAGTAGTACGGGCCCATACTACCTTCCACATTTATCCGTACTTTCCTCAAGAGTTACCTCAACTCCACCAAGTCCCCTTTACTCTTCTACTGATCTCTGCTACTCTCATCCTAGGCTTGCCCTAGGGAACCTCCGACTCTACCCAAACAGTCCTCAACTGCTGAAGGCCTCCTTGTAATGCCAATTAGCCACCACCTGATTACCATCACATGCAATGAGGCTCGGATAATCCTTCGAGTAAAAGTCTCGTCCCTACAACGGTTGGACTCAAACAAGAGCTGCGCAATATTGCCAAATCCAGCACTCTGAGATTATTCAATCCTGATCACATGTGATGTGATGTATTCACCTAATGGCTAACTCCCATCACTGAGAATCCCACAAAGCACAAAGCAAGCAACATTCGGATAAAGAAAACATACTCAGGCAAAACTATTCTCATATCAAGAAACTGTACTAGCATACAATGCTAAGCTCATACTATCAGGCATAACCTACACAGGCTATCCTACTACTGCCTACTCATTACTAGCATGAAATTCTTATCAAGCTGAAACACATAAAGCAGGCACATAAGGCATCATCCTAGATCCTTAGTCCTATTCTAGCATGTTGTTCTACTAAAGCTGAAACTGAAGCTGAAACTGAAACTGAAAATGAAACTGAAACTGATACTGATAATCATAACATAACTTGTATGGGTAAATTGGGAGTACTTACTTGAGCTCGGCTGATTGCATGCACCACACCCTTTTCTCTTTTCAAAACTCTTTTTGCTTTTTCTAAAACTCTTTTCTTTATACTTTTTCTAAAATTGTTTTCTTTTCTCAAAATCCTTTTGTAACCATGGTTTTTCTCTTGAAAACTCTATACCACTTCCTTAGTTTGAGTTCAGACACACTCGGGAGTGCGCCCGAATCCCTCAAACCAAGGCTCTGATACCAACTTGTAACGACCCAAAATTCACAACTAAAAATTTCTTTAAAAACATTACTAAATAATATTTATAAAAATTGTATCATAAGTCATAACATAATTTTCGAGTATTAATTCAAAACATATCATCGTTATCAGAGTCAAACATTCCTAGGCTAACTGTCTATGGTGTGTGCACTGCAATCTTCCCGAGCTCCTCCTTTGAAAACTGAGTACCTGAAACCAAAACTGAAAACCGTAAGTACGAAGCTTAGTGAGCTCCCCCAATCTACCACATACCATACAATAACATATAAAGCACATACTGGGCCTTGCCCACTGCATCGGACCGAAGTCCGGACTAACTGGGACCTTGTCCCCTGCATCAGACCGAAGTCCGGACTAACTGGGACCTTGTCCCCTGCATCGGACCGAAGTCCGGACAAACTGGGGCTTTACCCCTGCATCGGACCGAAGTCCGGACTAACTAGGACCTTGTCCCCTGCATCGGACCGAAATCCGGACTAACTGGGACCTTGTCCCCTGAATCGGACCGAAGTCTGGACTAACTGGGGCCTTGCCCCCTGCATCGGACCGAAGTCCGGAACTAACTGAGCACAACAGAACATAAACATATCAACTAGCATGAACACACATATACTGCATACTACATCGGGCCGTAGCCCAGAACACATAACACATAAATCCTGTCTGAGCCACGAAGGCATCAAACATACTAACTACTGCATTGGATCAAAATCCGGAAACTACTACTAGCTAAACGGGTCGGCATTGTGGCCGTAGACCCGTTCTTACTGGAAGGAAACTCACCTGAGACTGCTAAACTGATGCTGCTAATCCTTTTGACTGCTACCTGACCTCTGACTCCGAACTGCTGCTCCACTAGCTCCTCGAGCTTCAAATGTCAATATAACACTTAGTCCAACTGACCTCCAAAGGTCAACTAGGTCAACTCTGGTCAAGGTCAAAATCCTGGTCAAAGTCAACCTTCCAGGTCAACCCTACTTGCCGAGTCCACCTAATAACTCGCCGGGTTCATATGCTCAGGGTCTTTCTATTCGCGACTCGACTCGTCGAGTCAATCCATGTCTCGCCGAGTCAACTATTCCCGAGTCCTGACCTGTCCAACTCACTGAGTCTCCACCTGACTCACTGATTCGAGTTTCAACTCGAAGGGTTTGGGGTTTCGCGACCTGACTCGCCGAGTCCAAGAATAGACTCGCCGAGCCCAAGGCAATCATCAACCAACTCGTCGAGTTGTTCTTCCAACTCGCCGAGTTCATGCCTAACTTCATCCGACTCGACGAGCTGTTCATCCCACTCGTCGAGTTCCTCCTCATCTTCACGCTACTCGCCGAGTCCACTCGAAGGACTCGCTGAGTCCAATCAGATCTACATACATGCAGAGGACTTTAGAGTCATGCATGGACTCCAAACTGTAGATCCACTCTTCTAAAGCCTATTCCTTACGTAAAGTGGCAAACTTCACGTGTAGCTAACGAGATCTAGGCTCAAATCACTATAAACTAGTGTTTGAGACAAAGGGGCTCAACAATCAACCCATAGACTGATGCTTTATGATTCTCTAGGCCAAGATACACATAGATCTGAAGTAGCAACTTCAGATCTGGGCTTCTAACTCGGAATAGCTCACAAACTTGTCCTAAAAGTCCCAAATCCCAAGATAAAGGTTGATCTATATGAAAAAGAGGGAAGGTAGCGACTCATTACCTTCAAATGCTCTGGAAGACCTCACAACTCTGGATCTACTGCCAATTCTTGAATCCCCAATGAGTGCCTTCTTCCTTCTTCCTTCAAATCACCCAAAATGGCAAGAAAGCTTGAATGAGCAACAATGGAGGCTTAGGGTTTCTGGTTCTGGACTATAGGGCCGCAAATGAGCCCTGGGGAAGAGAATAAGATGCTTAAATAGGGTACTAAGTCCCGAAATTAGGGTTTCCTCGTTCAGACCCAACTCGCCGAGTTCACGAGCCAACTCGCCGAGTTGGTCACTTACTCGATCCCCCGGATCCCACTCCGACTCGTCAAGTTCCTCCCCGGGCTCGACGAGTCCACTCCTTGACGTAGGGTTTCTTTCTTTTTCTTGACCTTTCTGATCTTCGGTGTTACAGAGGGATTTTCATCATGCTTAAGCCGTAATCTCTAAGTTGGCTTTGTATCCATGCGACATGCGATGTACAAGATGCTACAACGATGTACTCAGCTTCGGCTATGGAAAGAGACACGCAAGTTTGTTTCTTTGAGTGCTAGCTGACAAGTTTGCCATCAAGGAACTGGCTTCAACCTATTGTGCTCTTTCGGTGTAATCCACATCCACCAAGATCAACGTCAGAGAAAGCTTGAACAAAGAAGCCGAATTTTGCAGGATACCAAAAACCGAGAGACGAGGTTCGTTTCAAATACTGGAAGATATTTTTCATTGCAATCATATGAGGCTCTCTTGGATTTGCTTGAAACCTTGCACAATAATAGACAGAGAACATTATGTACGGTCTACTAGCTATTGAATACATTAGAGATCCTATCATCTGACGATAAAGAGTCACATCAACAGCCGGTTTCTCAAGTGATGGAGTCAGCTTCGTGCCAAATGCCATTGGAACCTTTATTTTGGAATCTCCCGTCATGCCGAACTTCGCCAGCAAAGTCTTCGTGTATGCTTCCAGATTAATGAATATGCCTTCTGGTCCCTGTCTTATATTCAATCCAAGAAAAACGTTAATTGGACCTATTACACTCATTTCAAATTTAGTCTCCGTCAACTTCCTGAATTTAGCTGTTAAGCTTGGATTCGTGGAGTCGAAGATGATGTCATCGACATAAATCTAAATTATCATTAAGTGTTCACCTTCTTTCTTGCGAAAGAAGGTTGGGTCAACCGAACCTTGTTTGAATTTTGATATTTTGAGAAAACGTGTTAGAGTTTTATACCAGGCTCTCAGGGCTAGCTTCAAACCATAGATTGCTTTATCCATTATGTAGCAATGATCAGGATAATTTTCGTTCACAAATCCGAGTGGTAGCTCAACGAATACCGTTTCTTCTAGTTCTCCATTCAAGAAAGCACATTTTATATCCATTTGGAAAACTTCGAAGTTTTTATGTGAAACATATGCCAAAAAGATTCTCATTGATTTCAACCTTGCTATAGGAGCGAAGGTCTCTTCATAATCTAATCTGTCACACCCCAAAACTGGAACAGCGGAAACGTTCTGGGGTGGATGACGTCATGTCAAGTATCACAACATATGCAGTATAGTAATCAAAGTACAACAACCATTGCATTAATAGTAATAGTTTTACATAGTTTACATTACATAGAAACATCAAAGTAATACAAGTAATGATATAGGTGCAACTTGGTACTAAACTGTCTTCACCAAAAGCTCTTGGGATGTACCTGTTTATTGCTGACCTGAGAATACAAGTTATTTTGAAAGCGAGTATCAGCATTTTTATAAATGCTGGTGAGTTCATAAGTATTTAGTGTCATTTGTGTAAGTAAGCATTTTATTCAAAATAACTTTATAAAAGTAGTAGTTTAGAGTCGATGGTGTATTAGAGTCATTTCCAGAAAATCCTATATTTTCTTAATAAAAGCAGTCTTCTACCAAGACCCGACAGTGTTATGTTTTAAAGAAAATTTCCCTGAAATATTATCATTACCAAAATACTGCATTTGAGTTTAAAGGAAGTAGAAGAATATCACTAGTAAAATACAAGGGAAAATAGCATATGCCTCAGCAGAAGATACTGCTTACTAAGGCAAAGAAATCATAGACTCCAGGAGAGTATCGAGTGAACGACACGCCCGACTCAGTCTAACAAAAGGAGACACAGACCCCAGAAGGTATCAAATGAAAGATACGTCTAGCAAGGCCTAAAAACAGTGAACACAGACCCCAGACAGTATCAACTGAATGATATGTCTAGCATGGTCTGAAACAAAGAGTGAATGTGAACTCGTATGTAACCATGCTGATCGACGATAGAGTATCCGATGACCCTCCAGGTCACGCGTAGAGGTAGTGGCAGTAGTAGTGGCAGTAGTAGTAGTGCCTTCATGTCACCCATGGGCCTTACAGGCGCAGACTGTAGCTAGTAGTCAGGGTGTGGGAGTGTTAGTCCCGTATAGATCTATACACATGATGTTCGCTCTCCTTCCCGGAGACTCTGGTTACACGGCGTTGGCGCAATGAAGCGCCGTAGTGGGAAATAGTGTGTCACATTCTAAAGTAAGATATATATATATATATATATATATATATATATATAGAGAGAGAGAGAGAGAGAGATAGAGTCTCCTAACTATTCCTATAATAGTTACTAGTGTCTCTGATCTATTAGTGACGAGTGGGAGGACGCCCTTGCTACCCAAGGGAAATGAACTCATCGATGTAAACCTTTATGTCTATACATGTATACATAATATATAATTAATGATTAAACGACCTTCGGACGGATATCCGATCCCACCAGACCACATCCAAACGAGGAAAAGGAAATAGGGTGAACTAGCCTTCCTAAGTCCTTTAAACATTATTTATATAACTATACAATCACAGGCATACATTTAGCTAAGTAGGAACATTTAACGAAGTAGAAGCGTTAACAAGGTAGAAGCATTAATAAGTAGAAGCGTTAACAAAGTATAAGCGTTTAACTAAGTAGGAGCATTTAACGAAATAGAGGCATAACAAAGTAGTAGTATCTAATGAAGTGGAAGTGTAAAAACATGGAAGAAAACTTTGATGAAAACTTTGGAAAACATTTACTCTTAAGAAATCATGAGTTGGTATTCTTTTGTAAAATAAGTTTGAAAACCTTTAGAAACCCTTGAAAATCTTTCATAAACAAGTTTTGATTATAACTTTGATAAAACAATATAAGTAAAGAAAACCTTTATTTAAAATACTGTTGTAACTGAATTTGAAGTAAAACACATTGTGCGAGAGATAATTTGAAAAAGATCTAAACAAGTAAAAACGTTTTGGAAAACCATTTATAGTACCATACTTGATAAAACAGCTGACAGTGTAATAAATCCTTGTGCATGCGGGTTATCAATCACATGTGATTGATATGATAACTGGCATGTTTTAACTTGTATCCCCCCCTAAAAGCATGTAAAAACATTTAAAAGGTTAATTCAGGGGTATGAACTCACCTGTTGTAAGTGGATCGAACGAAAGTGCTGGTTGGGTGCTCGGTGTCAAGTAAAGACTTGAGCACACTTAGTGACCTATTAACATATGATGACATATGTTTACATACAATTAGTAAATATAATACTAATTAAACACGTATACGTATCCTAAAGTGCGGAAAACACTTTGATTAAGTGCTAGGGGTGTCCCGGGTAACATCTATGGGTATGTATGGACTAGATAGGGAGTTTACTCTTCAAGAGTAAACTCTTTATAGAGTTCACGACCCTAAGGCCATATCCCCATGAGTTTACGGCCGTAAACTCATGGGTGGTGTGTTCTAGGATGCTTCAAGGTCTTATCTCACTCATAGAATTAGGCTAGGTCCAAATATAAGGCATATGAATGGGTTTAAGGCAACCAATGGACCATTTGAGGAGTTTACGGTCGTAAGCTCCTATGTGCACAGTCCATTGGTGAATTAAGGTCTTAAATGGTAGGAAATAAATTTCTATGCAGTTTTCCAAGTCAAATGAAAAAGTTAGGGCATCATTTGGGCACTCTTTGGGAGTTTACGGCCCATGGACCAATCCTAGGGGGGTTTACGGCCGTAAACTCCTATTTCCTTGTTTTAATTGATGTTTAATGCCTTTACTTCAATGGGGGGTTGCTTCTAGACATTTTCCAAGGCCATAGGAGGTGTTTGAGGGCATTTCTAACACCTTAAAAGGTGTTCACGGCCTATGAAGAGGGGTTTACGGTCCAAGAGTGTTCTTGGGCCGTAAACTCATGTTTACTCTCAATATAATAAGGTTTTGGTGTTCTAAACTCGAAGGTGTAAGTGCACAAGTCATATCTAAGCCCTAGGGGTAGTTTAGAGGGGTTTGGGGGCTTAAAAATCCCACTTAAGGGTGCTCACGGTCCAAGAGTGTTCTTGGGCCGTAAACACATAATCTTGCCCCTATTTGATGTCTTAAACACGAATTTGTATGTTAACTAAGCTACACAACAAGTTAGGATAGATTACTTACTAGTTTGGGGCTCGAAACGGGCGTTTTTGGCTCGAAAACAAGTTGTAGAGAGTGAGTGAAAAGTCTCAAATGGACTCCACTCACCCTTATATAGGGGTTTGAGTTGGGGCTCAATGTAAATCTACCCGATACTGCCGTTAAACGGGGCTTTTGGTCGCACCCGATTAAACGGTCGTATTTTGACTTGGTTGAAACTAAAAATTTTTAAGGGAATATTGTGGGTGTTTCTAATTTGTTTCAACTCTTAACAAGTCATTATAAAAGTCCCAAATTAATTAACCTCTTCCAAAAGGTTACCGGACAATTAATAAAGCGAGGCTTATTAACGGAAGGAGGGGTTAAAAATGACGGAATAAATTTCAGGTTGTCACATCATCCCCCCGTTAGAGGGAATTTTGTCCCGAAATTCAGGTTTAGGCAAGGATGTAATCATGAACAATCGGGTAGAGGTATGAGGTCACTTCCTATTTGATTGGTCATCGTGCTCCTAAGTGAATTATGGCCTTTGCTTGGCGTTCTAACAAACCTTCACTTATGGGATGCGAATTCCGTCTCGTGCAATTAGCGATTCCTATAAGTTCGTCTACGACGTTAGGGTTCCTAATGGTTTCTCTCAAGATGAGTGGGATACAAAGAGTGATGTCGTGCAAACACTTATCAAGTCTAACAAGTGGATTGATTTGGGGTGAAATCTGTGGAATTTCCGAAAGTAGTAGTGGTCTGACGAGGGTTGGACCAATCTTTGTAAGGAATCTCGGATGGCCCTAAGCTCTCGAAAGGGTAGAGCTTTTTAGTACTTAGAACATAGTGTACTTCTATGGCGAGATCATCACTGGCATGATCGCTATTCCGAAGTTCCAAATGTTCTCTTTCATACCGGAAGTGTAGTCCTTCAGGTTGTTTCTTAGAAAGCTCGGGTTGTCCTTGGATTCGTGTTCCATGTTGATTGGCTCTCCAAGGTTTTCTAGATCATCGGATGGATTGCGTGTCACGGGTATCTGTTTGCTGCAGAGTGTCTATCTTGATCTTGTGCAAAATGAACCTGCACTTTTGATTCTTGAGATACATCTAACGGAAACCCTCTGGGTCGGGGAGATAGGGTTTCACCAGACGAGTGTTGGACTATCTCGAGAGGTGGTTCTACTATTTCTGTGCGAGATAGTATTCTTGGAACACCTAGTAGTCCAATAAATCTCTAAGACATGTCCTATTCTCTAAGGCGTTGGTTTATTTCAGTTGCAGAAAGTGCGTGCTCTTGTATAACCCATCGACTAACACCTAGACTGGTGTCAAGTCTATAATGTCTTCGGGATCTGGGTTATAAGGCTTAACGCAATCCTACCTTCGCACTTTAATCAAGTATTCTTGGCTGCGGAGGTTATCCTGTGGTTCTTGGCATTCTAGTGTTCACTTCGGAGAATGCAGTCTATCGTCTACAGGGCGACGGTGACTTCTCTCACGTAAGGGGGCGGAGTGTCCTAGGCACTACTTGTCGGTAACGGGGTGGACGAACTGCCTGAGTAGTGCGAGCATCTTCTGCAACTACTCTTCCGAAGGTTCTGAGTTTTCTCGATCTAGGTCAAATCTAGTGGGTATAGGATTCCGTCACTCGGAACTTAAATCTCCTCATCCATTCTTCTCAGAGTTTAACTTATCGTAGCTTCCAGGGTTCCGGGATATCCGCTGAGATGCTTAATTTTGGGGAATTAAGCGTGAATGGATGGTCGTTGTCAATGTCCTTGACTCTTACGACTCAGATTTCTGTACCAACTGAGGGTGTTAGCTACTATGTTGGCTTAACCGGGATGACAACAAACTTCGGATTTGTGGTCATTATAGTAGCTCAACCCGCAGGGGTTCTCTTGACTCTAGTTCCTATTCTATGAAATAGGGTGAAGGGCTTTGCTATGAGGTTCGTGGTAGAGCTCATACTTGGCTTAACCACTACTACTTGGTGTATGCGAGCCGTATATAATTGAGGTCGGCAGGATGTTCAATTGTGCGACTCCACCCGAGACTCACAACCCAACGAGGAACAGGGAGTAGGGAGGAAGCACACATCTTAAATCTTTTGATCTCAATTATATACTGCCTTTATCCATATACTCAGTTATAGTGGTCAGTCCCATGAGTTCTATCCTCTTGATTCACGAACCTGATTGCGAGGTGCGAAGGGTCTTTCTGGGGGATCTATGGAGTATGCTTCGGGTGGTTATCGTCTTCTGGAATACCTGCAGTGTCTTCAATACGGTTTCTTTCTGTCTAAGAAGTGTTGGTTTACAGCGTGCGGTACCCTTCTCCTGGGTACTTCGGAGGGTTTGAAATAAGAGGGACAACTGGCGGATCGCATTAGGTTTTATTATTCTTATTTTGTTTAGGTTCGGAAGAACCTTTATTTGCCGAATGGCTATGAAGAAAGTTCTTTTTACACAGCACTAAGGATTTACACATGGTTGCACGAAGTTGAACCATGATTGATAAAGGCGTCGAAGTTGGCATACTCCGACATTACATAGAATGAGGGTCGATAGAGTCATGTGCCGAACGGGCACACAAGTTCTAGGATCTCGAGTTTCGTCCCGTGTATCACTGTCGCGGATACTTGGACCGATAGAGTCGATGCGAAACTATAGAGGGTCCTGAGTGTTTCTGAGTAGAGTACCTTTTCATGAATGGATTCTCACGAGGCATTTCTATAATCGCCAAGCATATACTAGTCATGTATAATTAAGGTGGGGAGGACTGTTGACTGAGCGACTCTGCCCTAAATCCACAACCAAACGAGGAACAAGAAATAAAGCGGCCTTCACTCACTCTAGGTCTATCTATCTTAATTATACATGGCCATAACGTATATATCTAGCCATTATAGTTTTACCTGATGCAATTTTAAATTTTATAACAGTTTTGCGACTTTCGCCTTAACGGGGAAGTAATTACATTTAGAATTAGCCTTTTGATGTTTTTGGTTAGTTATCTGAGATTAAGAGACGTACCAAAATCTACCAGGTTCCTTGATGCTTCTCCCTAAGCATTAGAATTAGACTCCTCCTGTGTCCTTGTTATTTCCTTTGGTTGGACAGTCCTTCTTGAAGTATCCCATTTCACCACATAGGTGGCAAATTGCACGGGTCGCCACATTGGTGGTTGATGTAATAAACTCAACCGGGGTTCTGCAGACGCGAGCAATATGCCCCTTCATGTGGCACCTAGCACAATAGAGTTCTCGACAGATACCATGATGATGGTAGCTACACTTGCTGCAGTGGGGAAGGTTTCCTAGGTATGTTCTTCTTGACGTCGGGATAGAAGGGTTGGTAGGGGTATTGACTGTCTCAGTTCGTTGCCCTTCGGAATGTCCTTGAGCCGAGGTACTTCCCTCCTCGATCTTGAGTTTTCTCTTCAGTGGGTTTGGTCGAGGTTCTTGGGTGGCTGGGTATACAGAAGTTGGCTGCTGCTGTCCATTACTAGGATTGGAATTTCCGATAGGGCTCTTGCTAACATTGGCGTTGTTAGCATTCAGTTGAGCCATGACAACTGCTACGGCTGCCGAGACTGCAGCTTGGATCGTAGCTTCATCGAATAGCAGAGTTGGTTTCATGCCAACTGATGGGTTATGCTTCCTCGGAGGCATGGTTTTTCCTACACGGAAAAGGAACACAAGCTGTTGAGAGACGAAGGTTAACCCTGGACGTATCTGTCCTTACTATATTAGGCATAAATTCTTCCCGTGCTTCGGATACTAATTGTCTGAGTGTCGACCTACATCCCTATGATGTAGTCCAGGTATTCAAGGTAGGAGTATGAGTATCGGAAAAAGCCATAAGATGGGAGTCGTTCCTACTGAGTTACCTTTATACTGGGAAAGGTTTCACTCTCCGGCCTGGAAAGATCTGAGAACACTTCGGAACGAAGACCGCGGGAAGAAAGGCTGATGAAGACTTATGGTTAAACAACCTCAATAGAGGTGTGGGGATCCGCTCTAAGCGTATTACTTGCAACGGGAAAAAGACGATTTACCTAACACATAGCGTGAGTAGTGTAATCACTAACTCACTAAATTGTATTATTTTATAGGTGTATTAGCGTGACGAACATGAGGAAAAGACTCTTCTCGGGTTCCATGTACTGGTTCCCTCTGTCTACCTCGTATCTTTGACTGGGACCGGCGTTGGTTTCCTTTGGGTAGTTAACTAGGGTTCTCTTCTCCTATAGACATATTGAATTTCTACTTCGCCTTACTTCCGAATCCGACTCTGGGTGTCATCACTTCATGATGGATGACTGGAAATCTCAGAAGTTCAGGCGAATTTCCCACCGATGTCCCTAAAAAGATATAGGCACTTGGTGATTTCAATAGTCTCGACCTAGTTCATTTATTTCCGAACTGGAAATCTTCTCAATGAACCTCTTTGGGTTCTGAATCAACTCTTATGCCGAATACTGAAGAGGATAGGGTTTTCTATAGGGTTCGTGCGAGAATGGAAATGTCTAAAGAATCCTAAGAGATTATTAACTTGTGACTGGGTGATCCATATCGAGTCTTGCTACGATTGCATAGAGTATACAAATCATATATAGCTTAGATCCGATAGGCCTTTGAATATGTGATACTACTCTATATCCACATCCCAACGAGGAAAAGGAAGTAGAGCGAAACCACACATTCTTAGCCTATGGGATCCTTATTATATATAACCTTGGGAGTATACCCTCTGTAATTGTAGGTATATCATTAAGGATCTTTTTAGTTCTTCACACAAGGTTATCTATAGATCCTAAAATACCCCTATGGTATTTTAATTTCTTGTTTGTTTCTTATCTTCTAAATATCATTCTGGTATTAATGTGAGTCTTTTAGTATTCCAAAATACTCCCATAGTATTTTAAACTTTATGTTTGGCTCTAGCATTCCTAGTTGGTAAGTTTCAGACCTGTTGCAACACCACTATCACTCCCAAGCACACGTCATCGCATATCGAATAAATGTAGTTGATCAGGTTACATTTATTCCAGCTTACGTTAGATAACTGCCTAGGTTTGATAGTAATGTTCAACATCCGAAGACTTTTATTCTTGTTCTTCTTGTGATACTTTTGTTCGAGTGTTTAGATTTTGGATGTTCTTATACTCTGGTAAAATAAGGTTATATTTTAAAGTATAATTCTTGGTCTGAATGTTTTATCCCTATGTATTTATAGGCTGTATATCTTTTATGAATTGATATACTTAGCTCACTATAAACAATGCTCTGATACCAATCTGTCACACCCCAAAACCGGAACGGCAGAAACGTTCTTGGGTGGATGACGTCATGTCAAGTATCACAACATATGCAGTATTGTAATCAAAGTACAACAACCATTGCATTAATAGTAATAGTTTTACATAGATTACATTACATAGAAACATCAAAGTAATATAAGTAATGATATAGGTGCAGCTTGGTACTAAACTATCTTCACCAAAAGCTCCTGAGATGTACCTGTCTATTGCTGACCTGAGAATACAAGTATTTTTGAAAGTGAGTATCAGCATTTTTATAAATGCTGGTGAGTTCATAAGTATTTAGTGTCATTTGTGTAAGTAAGCATTTTATTCAAAATAAGTTTATAAAATTAGTAGTTTAGAGTCGATGGTGTATTAGACTCCTTTCCAGAAAATCCTATTTTTTCTTAATAAAAGCAGTCTTCTACCAAGACCCGACAACGTTATGTTTTAAAGAGAATTTCCCTGAAATATTATCATTACCAAAATACAGTATTTGAGTTTAAAGGAAGTAGAAGAATATCACTAGTAAAATACAAGGGAAAATAGCATATGCCTCAGCAGAAGATACTGCTGACTAAGGCAAAGAAATCATAGACTCCAGGAAAGTATTGAGTGAACAACACGCCTGGCTCAGTCTAACAAAAGGAGACACAGACCTCAAACGGTAGCAAATGAAAGATACGTCTAGCAAGGCCTAAAAACAGTGAACACAGACCCCAGACAGTATCAACTGAATGATACGTCTAGCAAGGTCTGAAACAAAGAGTGAATGTGAACTCGTATGTAACCATGCTGATCGACGATAGAGTATCCGGTGACCCTCCAGGTCACGCGTAGAGGTAGTGGCAGTAGTAGTGTCAGTAGTAGTAGTGGCTTCATGTCACCCATGGGCCTTATCGGCGCAGATTGTAGCTAGTAGTCAGGGTGTGGGAGTGTCAGTCCCGTATAGATCTATACACATGACGTTCACTCTCCTTCCCGGAGACTCTGGTTACACGGCGTTGGCGCAATGAAGAGCCGTAGTGGGAAATAGTGTGTCACATTATAAAGTAAGAGAGAGAGAGAGAGAGAGAGAGAGAGATAGAGTGAGAGATAGAGTTTCCGAACTATTCCTATAATAGTTACTAGTGTCTCTGATCTATGAGTGACGAGTGGGAGGATACCCTTGCTACCCAAGGGAAATGAACTGATCGATGTAAGCCTTTATGTCTATACATGTATACATAATATATAATTAATGATTAAATGACATTCGGACGGATATCCGATCCCACCAGACCACATCCAAACGAGGAAAAGGAAATAGGGCGAACTAGCCTTCCTAAGTCCTTTAAACATTATTTATATAACTATACAAGCACAGGCATACATTTAGCTAAGTAGAAAAATTTAACGAAGTAGAAGCGTTAACAAGGTAGAAGCATTAATAAGTAGAAGCGTTTCACGAAGTAGAAGCGTTAACAAAGTATAAGCGTTTAACTAAGTAGGAGCATTTAACGAAATAGAGGCATAACAAAGTAGTAGTATCTAATGAAGTGGAAGTGTAAAAACATGGAAGAAAACTTTGATGAAAACTTTGGAAAACATTTACTCTTAAGAAATCATGAGTTGGTATTCTTTTGTAAAATAAGTTTGAAAACCTTTAGAAACCCTTGAAAATCTTTCATAAACAAGATTTGATTATAACTTTGATAAAACAATATAAGTAAAGAAAACCTTTGTTTAAAATACTGCTGTAACTGAATTTGAAGTAAAACACATTGCGCGAGAGATAATTTGAGAAAATATTTAAACAACTAAAAACGTTTTGGAAAAGCATTTATAGTACCATACTTGATAAAACAGCTAATAGTGTAATAAATCCTTATGCAAGCGAGTTATCAATCACATGTGACTGATATGATAACTGGCATGTTTTAACTTGTATTCCCCTACCCCTAAAAGCATGTAAAAACATTTAAAAGGTTAATTCAGGGGTATGAACTCACCTGTTGTAAGTGGATCGAACGAAAGTGCCGGTTGGGTGCTCGGTGTCAAGTAAAGACTTGAACACACTTAGTGACCTATTAACATATGATGACATATTTTTACATACAATTAGTAAATATAATACTAATTAAACACGTATACGCAACCTAAAGTGCGGAAAACACTTTGATTAAGTGCTAGGGTGTCCCGGGTAACATCTATGGGTATGTATGGCCTAGATAGGGAGTTTACTCTTCAAGAGTAAACTCTTTATAGAGTTCATGGCCCTAAGGCCATATCCCCATGAGTTTACGGCCGTAAACTCATGGGTGGTGTGTTCTAGGATGCTTCAAGGTCTTATCTCACTCATAGAATTAGGCTAGGTTCAAATATAAGGCATAGGAATGGGTTTAAGGCAACAAATGGATCATTTGAGGAGTTTACGACCCTAAACAAGGAGTTTATGGCCGTAAGCTCCTATATGCACATTCCATTGGTGAATTAAGGTCTTAAATGGTAGGAAATAAAGTTCTATGCATTTTTCCAAGTCAAATGAAGAAGTTAGAGCATCATTCTGGCACTCTTTGGGAGTTTACGGCCCATGGACCAATCCTAGGGGGGTTTATGGCCGTAAACTCCTATTTCCTTGGTTTAATTGATGTTTAATGCCTTTACTTCAATGGGGGTTGCTTCTAGACATTTTCCAAGGCCATAGGAGGTCTTTGAGGGCATTTCTAACACCTTAAAAGGTGTTCACGGCCTATAAAGAGGGGTTTACGGTCCAAGAGTGTTCTTGGGCCGTAAACTCATGTTTACTCTCCATATAATAAGGTTTTGGTGTTCTAAACTCAAAGGTGTAAGTCCACAAGTCATATCTAAGCCCTAGGGGTAATTTAGAGGGGTTTGGGGGCTTAAAAATCCCACTTAAGGGTGCTCACGGTCCAAGAGTGTTCTTGGGCCGTAAACACATAATCTTGCCCCTATTTGATGTCTTAAACACGAATTTGTATGTTAACTAAGCTACACAACAAGTTAGGATAGATTACTTACTAGTTTGGGGCTCGAAACGGGCGTTTTTGGCTCGAAAACAAGTTGTAGAGAGAGAGTGTAGAGAGAGAGTGGAAAGTCTCAAATGGACTCCATTCACCCTTATATAGGGGTTTGAGTTGGGGCTTAATGTAAATCTACCCGATACTGCCGTTAAACGGGGCTTTTGGTCGCACCCGATTAAACGGTCGTATTTTGACTTGGTTGAAACTAAAAATTTTTAAGGGAATATTGTGGGTGTTTCTAATTTGTTTCAACTCTTACCAAGTCATTATAAAAGTCCCAAATTAATTAACCTCTTCCAAAACGTTAACGGACAATTAATAAAGCGAGGCTTATTAACGGAAGGAGGGGTTAAAAATGACGGAATAAATTTCGGGTTGTCACATAATCCTTCTTCCTGGCAATATCCTTTCATCACCAGCCTTGCTTTGTTGCGAATGACATTACCCTCTTTATCTAACTTATTTCTAAAAACCCATTTTAAACCGACTACAGATGCATCCTTTGGTGTGGGAGTCAGCCTCCAAACACGATTTCGTTCAAACTCATGGAGTTCGTGTTGCATAGCTTGCCCCCAATCAGAGTGATCAAGAGTAGCATGTACCATATTCGGTTTCATTTTGGAGACAAACGAATTAAACATGCAGAATTCTACTTGACAGAATAAAGAAGCTTGCTTCTACTTCAGTTGAGAGCTAGTGAGAACTCCCTATGATGATTTACCAAGTATTTGAGTTTTTGGATGATCTTTTGTCCACTTTATGAGAGGAGGGTAATTTGGATCATAGGTAGGATCCAGCTCAGCATTGACTTCTTCTTCCATTTTTGACAGATCGCTTTCGTCATTTCCATTTTTGTTCTCCCCCTCAAATGGCGAACCGAATCCCATGTCAGGTTCAGTACTCTCATTTCAGATATATCTTCATGGGTTGGTGTTTTGTATGGATTCTCCCCTAGAAAGCCAATTCGGTTGTTTCTGGTGTTGACGAACCCTCCCCCTGGAGGATTGAGCTTTCTCTTGGAGGGTCATTGGTGGTAGGATGATCATTTGATGCAATAGGTTCTCTTTGATTCGTCTTTTTGGTTGGTTGTTGAGGTTTGCTTTCCATGGATTTAGTAGCCTCATCAATAATTTTCTTCAAGGAATCGATCTTGTTAGCTGCTGCTTTCGCTTCTGAGTTGATTTCCTTCTTTGGTTCATCAAAGAGCAAAATGTACTCTTCAAACAGATTAGAAATGGGAACTGAGACTTGACCTGATGTCGGAAATATTTTTTCCGTTGTTCCTTCGCTTACTTGAATTTTCTTCATATAATTATCATCAAAAGTTACATAGTAGGTTTCTTCAATTTTCCTTGAGCGTTTATTCAGAACCCTATATGCTTTTGAAGTAAGCGAATAGACAAGAAAGATCCCTTCATCTGCCTTTACATCAAACTTATTTCGGTTCTCTTTGGAGTTGAAAATAAAGCATCTTGAACTGAACACATGGAAAAACTTTACACTGGGATTATTCAAGATTTCGTATGGGGTTATGGAAAATCGCTTGTTGAGGAAAGACTGGTTCTGCGTGTAACAAGCAACAGCTATAGTATCTGCCCAGAAGTATAATGGAAGAGAAGCAAAACTCAACATGGTTTGGGCTGCTTCACACAATGAACGATTTCACATTTCAACGATCCCATTCTTTTGCGGAGTATAGGGAGCAGAGAAGTTGTGAGTTACTCCCTTTTCAGCCAGAAAATCTTCAAGATCTTTATTTTTGAACTATAAACCGTTATCGCTTCTTATGTTTCTTACCACCGTTCACGGCTACAATTCCACTTTCTTGATGAAAACCTTCAGCTTGGGAGTTGCCTCTGATTTCTGTTTAGGAAAGAAAACCCAGTTGAAGCGTGAAAAATCATCTACAATCACAAGTATGAACTTACTACCACTGATGCTTTCAATAGCTGAAGGACCACATAAGTCGATGTGTAGCAATTCAAGTGGTTCGATTATTTTTGTATTGATACGAGAAGGGTGACTCTTTCTGCTCTGCTTGCCCATCTCGCATGCTATGCACATTTGTTCTTTTTCAAATTTGGGAACAGGAAGTCCACACACATGATCACCAAGCACCAGTTTATTGATATATTTGAAGTTCAGGTGCAAAATTCTTCGGTGCCACAACCAACTTTCGTCTGAGTTCGCCTTTGTTAGAAGGCACAGAACTGTCTTTCCTCTGATTGGATTGATATTCAGCGGATACATCTTGACTTTGCGCATGGATTTCAATAGGACTTTCTTAGTTTTCTTTTCGATAATCTCTGAACCCTCATCATCGAACGAAACCTTTAATCCGGTTCCCACAACTAGTTGAGAGACACTGATTAGGTTATGCTGTAGTCCTTCCACATAAGCTACTTTGCGAATTGAAAATTCGCCATTTGTAATCATCCCATATCCTTTGATCATGCCGTATGAGTTGTTTCCATATTTTACACATCCACCATCCTTAAGGGACCGAAACTCCCTAAGCTCTTCCCTCCTTCCTGTCATGTGACGAGAGCAGCCACTGTCAATATACCATTCGTCGTCAAACTGCTCGTCACCTATAACCTGCAAAATTAAGCATATTTAGGAACCCAAAGTGACTTGGGCCCGGATGAGTTTTTCACAAAATAGGGAATTGCAACAGAAAGATCAACCATATATGTTCTTTTTATCAATGTGGTTTCATCTTCTCTTTTGATGGTGTAAACTTTGATTTTAATTTTGTCTTTCTTTATTTTGGGTATGTCTTTCCTAGTTGGTTTTTCAGTTCATTTTTTCTTTGGAGACCTAAGGTTTGATGACTTTTTCTTAACTTGTCCTTCATTACTACAGACAAGCTTTCCCTTTCCCTTGATATCCTTCACCGGGTTTGGTTTTGGTTGAGAGTGAGAAGGATTGGATTTTGGACCGAAACTTGACTTTCGGTTCTTGTGAACACTATTAGGACCGAAACAGGTTGTTCGGTTCTCCTGACTGCATGATTGGCAGTGATTGACTTGTGCTCCCTTTTTCATCTTCAGATTAGAAGCTTTTTTAGAGCGAACATAAGTACGGTTTTGAGATTGCCAAAACTGTTTTCTCTCATTGAGGTTCTTCATGTATCTTTTGTTCCTCTGACGTTTCTGCTCAACAAGTTGTTCTTGAGTCAAGTGAATGTTGGCCTTAGGTTCCTTTTTCTTCGTGTGAGCTTCGGTTGTTGTTGATGATTCGTTGGAAGCTTTTAGTGGTTCACTTGGTATTTCTTTTGTACCACTTGTATTGGGTTTATCAAAGCCTGAGGGCTTGTTGATGGGTTCAGCCACTTACCTACCCTTGACTCTCCATGAGATTCGATCTGACAGGCCAACCGTTTCTTCTACATTGTCTATTGGAGCAGACCAAAAGTAGTTGTCACAACCTTCAACATTATCTTTATCAACCATGGAGGTCAACTCTGCTGTTTGTTTCTTAGTTATTCCTTCAACGGTATATACTTGGTTCAGCACTGTTTGCACCTTTCGATAAACTACCGTCGTTTCTTTGAGGACTTTGGACTTTTCTTTGGAAATGCGAGCGAACTCAACAGAATTTTCAGATACAAGCGGTTTTGCTGTTTCTGATTCGCCCTTGAGAAATTCTGAATAGTCAATCTTGTCTTCTATTGAAATTTCGCTCATTTCACTTTCCTCATTAAATTCATAAGTGGTTTCTAAATTCATTTTATTCTCTGAACTTAATATGGTATTGGATGAGCCACACTTCTGTAGGGTCTCGGTTTTGATTTTTAATTTATCATTTTCGTCCAGTAAATTCTTTAACATACATTTATGTTCTTTGGAATCAATAAAAGCCTCAATTTTGTCCAGTCTATATTTGTAGGTCACTAAAAGCTCATCTGAGGACATTATAGATTCACACTCAGCGATGACTTCGTCCTCCTTAAATTTAGGGAAAGGCAAAATCATTTTATGAATCTTTTTACCTATCTCACAATCTAAATGCAACTAGGTGATATTAGTATATAGGCGTTTAGCAATTAAACATAAAATATTTCTTTGTTTCAAGAACTTCAAATTGTCTCGTTGCAAATAAATAAGTTCATCCCTAGCCGTAACTAATTTTGACTCCTTCTGCTGTATCCATATCCTTCTCTCTTCACTCTTGGAAGACTCCCTACTGAGTTGGTCAGTTAGGTTAGAATTTTCTAAGCGAGTTTGCATAAGACTGCCACTTAAATTAGAAAACTTGAATTTTAAATCATTTAATTCTTTTTCGTAATTTGTTACTGGTATTTTAAGTGATTCTAGGATAGACTGTACCTTTTTGATCAACTGGTCACAATCGTTGATCCTTTCACTCACAAGCTTGGTAGCGAAACATTTGTCTTCCTTAAGCTTCGTTTCCTCATGCTTATTTTCGGTTGTCACCATTAAGCATCTGCTAGTCGACTCAGTATCTCCTTCTCTCGCCACATAAGCTCTTCCATGCGAAGGTCTGTGTACCTCTTTGTCTTCAGAGTCTATAGACCAGACTTCTACTCCACCAAACTCATCATCAACAATATTTTCCTGCACAATTAAAGCATTCATAGAAACATTAGATGTTTCCTTCTTCTTTATCTCCTCCAACTTTCGCATGTGGTATGCTTCGTCTTCTTCATCATCCTTTTTCTCATACATCTTTCTCAGCATGCAATCCTTGGCAAAGCGGTTCTTACCGTGATAGTAGTTACAGTCATATCCTGAATCTCCCACAAGCTTGCTCTCTTTCTTCTCTTCATCCTTCTGAGTAGTATTTTTGCTCTCCTATTTCGTCTTTTCGGAGCTATAGCTTCCCTACCAGTTTTGGTTCTTGTTGACAGGGAACTTCTTATGAGCAAACTTCTTTGGGTTTGAAACCATCATTGCATATTCATCATTAGACAGATCGCACTCTGACATATCAGATTCTTCCTCTTCGTCTGCCACACCCTTGCTTTTAGAAACAAGGGCCATAGAATCCACACCAGAAACCACTTTTGCATTCTTAGACACCAAACTTTCATGAGATTTAAGTATTCCTATCACTTTCGCCAACATGTAGTACTTAAATTGCTCATGTGCCTTTACAGTCGAAATTACTACCATCCATTCGGGTCTTAAGTTGTTCATGAATGTCACCTTTGGTTCGATCAACTTCCTTTCAATACCATACTTCATCATCTTGCTAAGTAGATGGTTGAAACGATCGAATGTCGGAATGAGTTTCTCTTTGGGTTTTTATATGAAAGCACCGAATTCAGATAGCAAAAGGGTTTCAATGGAGTACTCTAGATCCTGATTAGTTGAATATAATTCTTTCAACCTATCCCATATTTCTTTAGCTGTAGTGTATGAACTTACTAAATGGAAAGTGTCGGCTTGCAAAGTGAATCTGATCATTCTCATTGCTTTAACTTTGCATAGCACCTTGTCTTTTCGTCTTGAGGGATCTTTTCTACGTACACCAAGAGTTGGTTGTACTCTTTTGAGATTTGATCATTCTATTCATTCCAGAGTGAACAAACAGACCCAATGTTATTGCTTCCCAGATTAGATAGCCATTGTCTTCAGATCCAATGACGTAGGCTTCAAAGTGATGAGCCCATACTTCATAATCTTGATTATAGAGAATGGGAACTCTCGTAGTGGATGCTATACTATTGGAGATGTTGATTAGATTGAGTTTAGAATCGTCGTGAGACATGATGAAAAACTTCTTCTTTTAATCTGCTTGAATTTGACTAGTAAAGATGAGACTAGGGTTTTATAAAACACTAAGTACACCGTCGACAGGAAGAAGATGGCTTCTATACATTCGATAAAAGTGGAAACCCTATCAGATTCTTCAAATAGAAGAGATGTGTATATATTACACATTCTCCTATTCTGATACCAATTGATGAGACTATTACACTATTAGATCAACAGATTCAAAATAGATAAACAGGAATGAAGTAATCAAAGAACACAAGAATGGATCAAATGATGTCGAATGATTAATATCACACACCTCAGAAGCCCGATGAAGAACTTAAACTGTAGAGGTGCGTTTAGGGTTACAATGCAAAATCTAATAATGAGAATGACAATTATTAAAGCCATACATGCATGCATAATATATAGTCTAACCCTAAGCTTAAACCACGGTTGGGCAGGCCCAAACCGAGTAATCAAAATATAACATTAAGCCCGTATGATGCAACACACTAAACCCAACACCAATGATGAACACATCGATCACAAATGAGAAGGAGATAACCTTCGATGAAACATCACCATGGATTGAGGACCACTCTTTACATCACCAACCATTTTGTCAGAAGGATCCTTGTTGATGGAGGATCCTTAGTTATCATCATACTCCTGGACAATTTAATATGGAGGAACATCCATAAAGCCAAAATAGTCAAAAGATCCTCAGTGCTGATTGGATTCAATGGTGAAACAAAACATACAGTCAGTGAAATAAAGCTACCTATTTACATAGAGGAGTAAACTTTATGCAACGCATTTGTGTAATTCATACATTATCCTCCTATAATGTTATAATAAGTAGACCATGGATCTATGATATAAAGGTTATCCGCTCGACATACCATCAAAGTGTCAAAATGCCCACTCATTGGGGGATAGTTAAAATGATAGATGATCAACAAGAATCAAAGGAGTGTTACAAGACTTCGATGAAATCTTCAACAATACCACGATAAGGATATCAATTAAAGCAGTGGGTACGAGGTGTGCTGGAAAGAAGAGAGCATGATATAAAGGAATTTCCCTTGAACCTCGAGGATCCTGAAGCTAAAGTCATGATGGGATCCTCGATGCCAGAACAAATCAAGAAAAAACTAATAAAGTGCCTGAAAGATAGACGCAAAACATTCACCTGGAAGCATGAGGGTATGAAAGGTATAGACAACAATATTATAACTCATAAACTTAACATTGATACTTCTTTTAGACTCATGCACCAAAAGAGAAGAAAGTTTTCATCTGAAAGAAACCAAATCATCCAAAAGGAAGTAGAAAGGCTCCTCAAAAAAGGATGATCAAGGAAGTCAAGTTCTCAAGATGGCTAGCCAACATGGTCATCATACAGAAGAAGAACAGCAAACGGAGAGTACATATGGACTATACGGATCTGAATAAGGCTTCCCTAAGGATCCTTTCCCCCACCACACATAGACTCCATGATAGATGCTACGACTGACCATGAATTGCTAACAATTATGTATGTATTAGCGGGATTCCAACAAATCCAAATGGAACCATCTGACCAAGAGGATATCGCATTCATTACCCCAACAAGTATATACTGCTATACTATTATGCCCTTTGGTCTTAAAAATGCAGGTGCAACATACCAAAGGTTAGTCAACCAGATGTTTAAGGATAAACTGGCGGACACCATGGAAGTCTACATTGATGACATGGTGGTAAAATCAAAGTAAGATGAGGATCACCTCAAGGATCTTCAAGATGCCTTCAACACAGTAGATGAATATAATATGAAGTTGAACCCTTCCATGTGCCACTTTGGAATGAGTGCAAGAAAGTTCCTTGGATACATGGTGACTAAAAGAAGAATAGAGGAAAGTATGGAGCAAATAAAAGCCATCATCCATCCTCGACAAAGGATATTCAGAGACTAACACGAAGAGTAGTAGCACTTAACAGGTTTATCTCAAGATCCTTAGAAAGGTCCAAGCTGTTCTATGATATCTTGAAGAAGAACAAAAGATTTGAGTGGACTAAAGAGCACGAAGATGCTTTTCAAGAACTAAAAAATTATTTAAGTTTGGCACCCTTGCTAGTGAAACCACTAGATGGGGAACCACTCCTCATATATTTAAGTCTCCTCTAATGTTGTAAGTGCAATTTTATCTAAGGATCTCAATGGGGATCGTCCCATATACTATGTAAGTAAAAGTCTCCAGGATCCTGAGACCAAGCATTCCCATCTTGAAAAACTAATACTTGAATGCTTGGTCTCAGGATGATCCCTAGGGTATGATGCCCCCCTATGGCGATTTTAGTATGATCCCTAGGTCTGTTCCTCTAAAGTTTAAGGATCCGTTAATTACCCAATCAAGAATGTTATGTGAAAACCATAGATTTCAGGTAGGATGGAAAAGTGGTTCGTGAAGCTAAGCACATATGACATCACGTATGAACCAAGATCAAAAATAAAGTCACAAGCACTAGCAGACTTTGTGGCTGATTTCAGTGATGATCTACAACCTGAAGCCGAGTTAGAAAGCAAGGAACTCCAGAAAGAAGAAAGCATGGGATGATGGACACTCTTCATTAACGGATCCTTAAACTTTAGAGGAACAGACCTAGGGATCATACTAAAATCGCCATAGGGGGGCATCATACCCTAGGCAGTCAGCTGTGAATTCGATGCAACCAACAATGAAGCTGAATACAAAGCATTGATCATGGGATTACAGCTGGCCAAGGATCTTTAAGTCAAGGCTCTTCCAGTATTCATTGACTTCTTATTATTAACTAATCATTTTAATGGATCCTATGCAGTAAAAGGTGAAAGACTATAAATATATCTCCAAATCTTCAAAAAGATGGCCTCTGAATTCGAAGCTTTCAGCCTAAGCCAAGTTCCCAGAGAAAAAAATGATGAGGCAGATGTACTAGCCAACCTAATCTTCCCTTAGGATCCCACAAGAAATCAGGATTCATATAACCTATGTACTGATCCATGTGATAGAAGATCCTTAAAACAAATTAGATGATCCTAATCACTATGACTAAACAACCAAGATGGAAATAATCAAGGATTCCGACCCTCAACCACTTCCTCAGGATTCTAACCGCCAGGGTCCCAACACTCAGGATCCTCCGTAATGCTCCAAATCTTGGATCCATCCCATTATGGAATAACTCCAAAATGGCACAATCTTAAGAGAAGAAAAAAGTGAGAGAGTATTCAAGATGAGGATATCACGATTTGTGATGATCCAAAAAAGACAATACAAGAAATCCATGGCAGGTCCATTCCTTAGATGCTTAGAAGATCATGAAGTTGCAGAAGTCCTAAAAGAAATACACGAAAGAGATTGTGGAAACCATACCGGGGGAAGATCCTTATGCTATAAAGCATTAAGGACCGGATACTAGTGACCAACAATGAAAAGGCATGCTTTCTTGCATGCCCAAAAATGTGATGCTTGCCAAAGACATAGCAACATCCTACATCAACCAACAGAATAGTTACATACTATCGTTTCCCCTTGGACATTCATGAAATAGGGAATGGATATAGTTGGCAAGTTACCAAAGCCCCCCCGGGGGAAAGGTATTCATGTTAGTGATGACAGATTACTTCTCAAAATGGATAGAGGCTGAATACTTTGTTCAAGTACGAGACAAGGAAGTGGTCTTGTTTATCAAATGGAATATCCTAACTAGGTTCGAGATCCATGTTGAGATCATATGTGATAATGGATCACAGTTCATAAGCAAAAGGTCTAGAGACTTTTGTATGAGTTGGGAGATTAAAATGATAATGTCCAATCTTTTTCACCCTTTATCTAATGGTTAAGTTGAATCCAACAATGAGATCATAGTCAAGAATCTAAAGAAGAGGTTAGATGTGAAGAAAGGAAACTGGGCAGAAGAACTTCCTTTAGTCCTATGGGTCGATAGGACCACTTCAAAGGTAGCCACTGGCCAAACCCCGTACTCCTTGGTGTTTGGAATTGAAGTCGTGATCCCTACCGAAGTAGTAATCCTAACAACAAGATATCAATTGCAGGATCAAAAGAACAACGATAAGATCCTAGCCCAAGATTTTGACACTATCGATAAATTAAGGGATCTTGAGCTCATCAACAAAAGATCACTAAGAAATATAACAAGAACATCAAAGTTATAAGTTTCCAGGTAGGTGACTTGGTACTTAGGAAAACATTAAGGATCCCAGTATAGGCAAGTTGGCACCAAAATAGGAAGGATCGTATCTCATTGATTCAAAAGCAGGAAAGGGGGCATATTGGCTAGCTACCCTTGAGGGTAACATCTTGTCAAGATCTTGGAATTCCATCCATCTAAAAGCATACTTCATGTAAGTCACATCAATCATTTTCAAACAAAATCAAGGTATACTCTCTATATCTTCTATTTTCATATATTTCTTTTTATTCATATGAGAACCAATACTAACTTAAGCATCGGAGGGGTGTTAGCCGAGCTAACGCCCACCCAAAGCTAAGGATCCTAACATTTAATGATCCTGGCATTGTAGGATCTTGACATTCGAGGATCTTAGCATTTAGGGATCCCGATATATATGTAATTCTGTGATGTTAACGATTGTAATATGCAATTATCTAAGTAACCATGAAAAAAGATTAGTCATCTCTCCTACAATTAAGGGTACTTAATCCCCTCTATGGTTTAAAGACTTAATTACCTCTTTCATACTAGTTAAGGTTTATACACCTCGCTTGGACGCACTAAATCTTACTATGGGATGTGAATAAGGGAATCATTTCACGCTTTAGTGACTTGGGAACCCTTATATTTTTGAACATATGTCAAGATCCAAACGTTTTAACATAAGGTTTATAACACTTACGTGTTATTATAAGTTGTGATTTTCCCAATAATTTACTAAAGTTTATAATACCTACATGTTATCCTACATTGGGATTTTCCCCGGTAATTTACTAAAGTTTATAACACTGACGTGTTATCCTAAATTGGGACTTTCCCCAATTACTTCTTAAAACTAATGTGTTATCTTAAGTTGGATATCTCCTTAAAAGTTTGTTGAACTTAATCGTGTCTTCAAAAGATAGGATTTTTCCAGGAAAAATCTAAGTCTTGCAGCCTTATTATGTTATAAACATGGATCCTCCCCAGTTGCATTTGAAGTTGGGACTATTCCTAATGAATACTTACAGAAGATCCTCATCGATTTGCTAAGTAAAATCTCAAGAAGGATCTTCTATGATGAACTCCTAAAGTAAAGATCCTTTCATATCATACTAAAGGATTCACAAATTAAGACTTCTCTTAAAATCAAAAGGTTACAAAAGCCGAAAATCACCAAGTTTTATCTCTCCTTAAATTTATTTTTCCTATGCAATGATGAGGATTTTATTCTCCTAAAGATCTTAACTACTTTAAGATCCTAGACTAACAACTAATTTCTCTAGAACTTAAAGATCCTGATTGCATTCTTAGCGGAGAAATTAATCGTTCTAGGTCGTTGAAATTCTTCTCATACAAAACGCTAATAAACTCACCAACTTAATTGTTGACACTTTTCAAAATCACTTGTATTCTCAGGAAGTCAGTAAACAGGTAATCAAAGCGTTTTAGGAGGATGAGGCATTGCCGCATCATGTCATTCATTTTTGTCATATGCACTTGATGTTATGTAAACAATATTTTTAGTACGATGTAACTTACTAAATATTCAATACAATGGCTGTAATGCTTTGATTTCTATTATTCAATTGTTATCATATTGTACATGAAGTCATCCGCCCATACGTTTCCGTCGTTCTGGTTTGGGGGTGTGATAGGGAGGGTGGGGGGAATTCGAAGCTAAATAAAAAGTATATTTTATTCTTGATTAAAAATCATTTTCTAATTGGTTGCTTTTATTCAAAGTATTCTTAGTTAAGCGTTTAATTTAAGTTTATCTGAACTTGCAAAATCAAATAAATAATCATCATTTAAAGTATTTCCTTTAGTTTATTTTTTAGCAATTAAATATAGTTTAAAATCATGTTCCCTGTGTTTGAAACCATACGTACTCTATTATAATTCTACGCAACTAGCTTCATTGCTTATTGAGTTTTAGTTGGTAAAATTAGTTAAGGTTATAAATTTTAAAGGGTTTAGTGATATAAATAAAACACATCAAGTTTTGACATCGTTGTCGGGGAACGGTTTATTTTATTAGAAATTAGTTCCTAGTAGTTAATCTAACCTTTTTGTGGGGTTAAATCCCCAAAAAATTATTGTTAGTTACATTTCTATTTTCTAGTTAATCAGGTTCCACAACGTGGACGTGGTTAGCCTACAACGTGGGAAATGGGCATTTTTAGTTTTTATTTTTATTACAGTTTTGTTCGCTTTACATTCTTGTTTTGTTGCATTAGTTCATGACCATTGGATCTTCCTTGATAAATGTGCCACCTTTTGACGATCTAGAATCCGAATTTCATAAGCAAAAGGATAAGAAGAAAGTAGAATGAGACGAATCAAGTAAAAGTTTCAAATCCGGCATAATATCAAATTTTGAGAGAACTCTGGACAAGAAGGAAAGTGGTTACGAACCAAAAACTAAAAGCGAAAACGAAGAGGAGACAAAAGCAAACCTGATAACGCAATGGTGGACATTATGACCATGACGATGGAGGAATACAATAGGCAAATGCGAGATGACAATGGACTGGGTCCCGTGCGACCTGAAATTCCAGCCGCAAAGAACATTGAGCTCATGGGGAAAATCCTCAACATGCTTAAAGACATTCCATACTTTGAGAAAGACCATGAGGATGCGTACATGCACATCAAAAAGGTACTGGATATTAGGAATTACTTCAACATTCCAAATGTGACAAAAGGAACAATTATGTTATGACTTCTTCTAGTTACTCTCAAGGTGCAATGAAAACTTGGATAAAATCACTACTAGTGAAGGCAATTACAACATGGGATACCTTGGGAAGGGAGTTTATACAATAGTTTAGCCCACCCTTGAAGATTGCTAAACTAAAGAAGGATATACAGATTTTCAACAACTCCATGGGGAGTTACTATACGAGGCTTGGGAGAGATATAAATGAATGCTAAGGAATTACCCTCAACATGATTTGAACATACAACAAGGTATTTCCACTTTCTTTAATGATATCAGTGTGTGCACTCAAAAACTACTCGATTCTCATGGGCCTATGATCAAGAAGGATCGGAGATTGACAAAGCTTTGAGTGAAGAATTTGAAAAACATTCAAGGGAATACCACAACCCAAAATATGATGTCACTAGAGGAAAAGCTAACTGAGATAGAGGACATTATATCACTGCATCGATAATCGCAAAGCTAAACACTTTGGATAGAAGAATCTCAAAGATGGGGCAATCAATTCATGCTACACAATTTAGGTGTGCCAATTGTAGCAGACCTCATTGAACCAAAGATTGTGATTTAGACAAGAATGGAAATAAGAAAGCTCAAGTATGTTATTCAAGTGGTGTCGATTCTATGATGATTGGAGGAGACCAAAGAAGGAGTAGAAGCCTGACAAAAAGTACAACAAAGAAAATAAGAAAAATATTGACAACAAGGGGTGTTAGCTCGATTCTTGGAATCAAGCAAGAAGAGACATAGTGCCACTGATATAGCTCTTAGAGATCAACAAGCTACTGTGACAACCCAAAGTTTATTCCGTTAAATTACCCTGTTTCCGTTAATGGAATATTCCACGTTATAAAAGTTCCGTTAATTTGAGGTCGTAAAATAAATAAATGTTTTATTTATTTATATTCTATGTCGTTATTCATCGTAATAAAAATAAAGTAAAAGCATGTAAATTACATTTCCATATTAAATTGGAAAAAGTGAATTTTATTGCGACCACTAAATCGGGTGTGACCAAAAGCCCGTTTAACGGCAGTATCAGGTAGATTCCCACTGAGCTTCAACTCCAACCCATATATAAGGGGGAATGGACTTCATTCAACCCTTTTCACTCTCTCTCTCTCTCTAAACTCTCTCTCTACAACTTTTTCCCGAGCCAAAAATCGTCCGTTTCGAGCCCCAAACGAGTAGGTAAACTATTCTAACTCATTGTATAGCTTATCTAACATGCAAATCCGAGTTTAAGACATAAAATAGGGACAAAATGATGTGTTTACAGCCCAAGAACACTCTTGGACCGTGAACACCATTTAATGGGGTTTTTAAGCCCCAAAACCCCTCCAAATTGCCCGTAAGGCTTAGATATGACTTTTAGGCTTACATACTGTAAGTCCCCAAAATTGCTTGTGTATCAATCAGATCCAATTGATGGTGTGGAATCCCAATCAATTGGATGATGTCAGATCAAATAGAAGAGAAGGAGAAGAAGAATTAAGATGAATCTAATGATGTATTCAATATGAATGATGCTCCTTACAATAGATTCATGCACATACACACTCTTCTCTCAAACTTTTTCTCTCTACAAGATGCTCTCTTCTCCCTTCTTTCCCAACCTTTCAACCGTACACTACCACATGCACTCCCCTATTTATATGGACCTCCAACTATACACATGTGTACAGCCGCACACACATACAATATTACATAAAAATATATTTCTAGAAAAGCAAAGTATAAACCATATTTTTGACCCAACAATCTCCCCCTTGGTTTATAGCTTTCTTTTCTAATTGGCCCAACAAACTCCCCCAAAAAAGTAGCTGGCTTTTTCTTGTTAATCTTCATTAGGAGCTTGGCTTCAGCATTAATCTTCAAATTTCTTCGCAGCATCAAGATGAACATATGAATCTTCAATAAATGAATTCATCTTAAGCGGTTGGGTTTTTCTTCAAAATTTGACATTGAACGCACGTTGGTTGAGGAGGCTTCTTGAAAAGATTCTTGAAAGATAGCTCTTTCAGCTTGAGAATCTTCAGGGAGAACATCAGAGAGAAATAATCTTCTAGATCACTTAAGCAGGTTTAAGATAGCAGCAGACTGATTGAGGAAGCTTCAATGCAATTCGTCACATAATCTTCAATTTCAGCTTCGCCTTGCTTCTGGGGTTGACAAATTAAATGTTGAAAGAATAATCTTCATTTCCTTTTCCTTCGAATGAGAATTCTTCGATGCTCACAGATGAAGCCTTAGCTGAGAAGATCTTCAATACAGTCTCCACGAGTCTCGTCTACGCCTGAAATCACTTTTCAAGACAAAACAAAACTAAAAGAAAACTTAGCACACAAAAAAATATTTTTGGATTTTTGATATTTTCTGGAAAAATAAAAACAGAAATCAAATATTTTTTGGATTTTCTGATTTTCTGAACAAGAAATAAAACATAAATAACACTATTTTCGGATTTTTTTAATTTTCTGATTTTTATTTGATTTTTGAATTATTTTTAATTCTCCTCCTAAAATTTGTGCATAAAGGAAAAATATGAACAAATTTAACAAAAATAAAATGATATCTAACTTTAAGAATGATTTGGGATCAAAGTTTTTAGACAGCCTTTATCCGCTTGTCGGTACCTTTCATATTCACATCTTTGTCTGGTCGATCGTCGGTATTGTTGTCCACTTAAACACAAAAAATTGTGAAAAAATTAGGACATACTATAAGTGAAAAGACAATGTGATCCTAAGTTCCTAGATATTATATATGATCCTAAGTTTCTAGATACTATATCTTAAGGACCATTCAGCTGATGACGACCAGGGATATTGTTGTCCACCTAAATTGAGCAGCGAGATCTATAGACAATCTGTATGTGTTCAATTTTAAGTGTACTAGAATGTGTTTCCCGCTTCCTGATATGCCCGAGCCATCAAGAACTTCCAGAGTACTCCTTACACCGGGTGAGCAGACAACCATTCAGAGAGAGGATAGATTCAGAATTCTATTACTTATTATTTATTTCTTCAGAGGGGTTAAGAAGTAGAAGGTTGCATATGCTGTGTACCAGGTCGGATTAGAAGTCGCGCAGAGGAGACATCATATGGCTAACAGATAAGAAGTCTTTCACATATATAACCTGCACAGAAATAGAGTTGCATATGTTGTGTACCAGGTTGGATTGGAAGTCACGCAAAGGAGACAACATATGACTAATAGACGGAAAGAAAGAAAATGATATTCTACAGACCTAATTTATCGGAATTTACCAGTCGCCCCATCCAACCGGAATTAAGGACAGAATCCGCACATCGAGGAAAAGTTAAACCACGGTTCCAAGTACGGGTTCATTTAATGTGACGAGTAGATTCCCATATATATCTCCCTGCTCAACCTATCCAAGCATCGTATTGTCAGGCTAAACGGAACTATCTAGGTCAAGATTTGTCTAGTCATTTGATTTCCTAAGTTCAATTCTGCCTAGTCATGTCAATTTAGAATCTTTCGTGCCTACCGACACATCAAACCAGAGCATAGACCCTTCAACTTTAGGTACATTACACAGACTCAGGTTGCCTGTTATCACATGATCATATCACTTCCCTGAACATCTCCCTCAAACATATTTTCTAATTTTTAATGTTTTTGGATTTTCTATTTTTTTTAATGTTTTTGGATTTTCTATTTTTTAATGTTTTTGGTTTTTCTATTTTTTTAATGTTTTCTAATTTTTGTTTTGTTTTTATTTCTCCCCCTAAATTTGTGCATAGGAGAGAAACGAAAGTAAATGCGCAAATTTAAACTATCCTAAGACAAAAAATTGTCTTAAAAGCGAATCAGCTTAAGAAAAACTTAGGAGTATAGAGAAGAAAACTCAAACCATAAGTCACCGATTGAATTTGCATCCAGAAGGTCTGAGAACAACACGCGTAATCTCAGAACAGATCCGAAAATTCTTCATGTCCTTAAGCACAAACCCCATGTGATCCCTTCCTTTCTTCCCTCCCCGCAAGGACACATACTCTCAAACAAATGTCTGAATGTTGTACAGTTGAGAGATGTCCCCTATCAAGTGCCAGGAATAGCCACTACCAACAAACCGAAGTCTGATGATATGCCTCCATAGCTGCTCCGACACAGAGCGGGATCAGTTGGTCTTTGGAACCCAGTCCATTTTGAAACTGGGTCGACCTTTGTCATCTTTGCACAATACTCTCTCCCATGACATATCATGTTTATCACAAACAGAAAATGTAGAAATATTAGAAGCATTAGATGATTTGGGAGATTGCACCTTTGGTACCCATCTATAGTTGGGTTTAACCCATTTCTTTTTCGAGCGGATGGGTGCCTCAGCACTTGATTTTGAACTTGAAGCCGATCGTCGAGATGACTTTGATTTTGGCTTCACGGGAGCATCTCTTGGATTGGACTTCTTGGCTGACATTCCCTTATTGCCCGTGGGATTTTGATTCTTGCCCTTCTGGGCATTCCAATCGCCATTGTCTGAATGTGGCCTCGAAGGGTTTCTTTTGGGGTATCTCCCTCTTGGTGCGTTCTGCCACCCTTGTGCATAGTAGGGAACGTATGCGCGATTTGGACAGTTTCGGGCAATGTGTCCAGGTGTTCCACAGTGAAAACAAGACTTTTTCTTCACTGGGAAGTTGTTTCTTCCTTCCCCTGGTGGCGTATTGAAACGACCCAAAAATACTACCCAAAAAATTTTCGATTTTTATTATAACAAAACCATGAAGTTGAGTATCACATAATAAAAACCATATGCTGCATGTTCAAAATCCATAATGAAATACTGTGAGGAAGCTGTATCACAACTGTATCCAAACATATCAAAAACTGAATCAACTCCCAGGACAAAACTAAAGCTGTGGTGTGTGCGATGCCATCATCCCGAGCTCTTCCCTTTGCTTGCGGAAGTACCTGAAACCAAAATTGAAACTGTAAGCACGAAGCTTAGTGAGCTCCCCCAAACTACCACATACCATACAATACATATAAAGCACATACTGGGCCTTGCCCAATGCATCGGACCGAAGTCCGGAACTAGCTGCATCGGACCGAAGTCCGGAACTGACTGCATCGGACCGAAGTCCGGAACTAACTGCATCGGACCGTAGTTCGGAACTGACTGATCATAGCATAGCATAACACATATCAACTAATATAAACACATATACTGGATACTGCATCGGACCGAAGTCCGGAACATATAACACACAAACATGCTCAAATCACATAGACCTCAAGCATACTGAACTGCTGCTTCGGACTGAAGTCCAGAACTGCTACTAACTAAACGGGCCGGCATTGTGGCCGTAGACCCGTTCCTACTGGAAGGAAACTCACCTCGTGAACTGGTTGTTGTGTGTATGGCTCTGGAAGCTAACTGCTGCTGCTCTGGTATCTCCCCGGCTACAAATCCATAACACACTCAATCAAATGCTAATCACTGCACTGGGGTAAAATGACTCTTTTACCCTTGGTCAAAGTCAACTCTCCTGGTCAAAGTCAACCTACAGTTGACCTGACTCGCCGAGTTGGGCCGCCAACTCGCCGAGTCCCTATTCTCACTTCTCAACCCAACTCGCTGCTTCTCGTCGAGTATGGCATCAACTCGACAAGTTCCCTTTCGAATCTAAAAAATCAGGCAATCTGCATCTGACTCGCCGAGTCGTATGAACAACTCGACGAGTTGTTCTTCGATCTAAGATGATTGTCTTGGACTCGCCGAGTTGTATGAACAACTCGCCGAGTCCCTCCATTACTGAGTCTGACCTCCAACTCGTTGAGTCCATTCTACTACTCACTGGTCCCCACTCGGCATCACTCAAAAGGGAAAATCGGGGACTCGCGACTCGGCTCGCCGAGTCGTTCTTTCGACTCGTCGAGTAGCTTGCATGCAGTCACTCTAAACTCGATTCTGCTTGAATCCAGTGTATAAAACTTATAGATCTGGGCTCCCTTAACTCGATTAGCACGTAAAGATTCTATCTTTACGTGCCCATATACACCCATGAAGATAAAATGGCTCAAAAAGCATAATAAAGGCTAGATCTAGGGTTCTCATGCAAAGTATCTTCAAAAAGGCAATAGATCCGGGCTCTACAACTCCTAAATGAATAGATCTAAGGATATCTCGACCTATTAAGGCATCCATACAACTATAGGGTTTGAAAAATACATCAAACTAGCCCTAGAAGTGTTCTAATGGAGGTTTAAAGCATAAAACAGAAGGAAATCCGAGGAATACCTCAATGAACTCTGATTTTGCCCTTGGATCTTTGCTCTACACCTCTTCTCCTTGTTCCTTTCTTCTTCTTCCTCTTCAAGCCTTCAAAATCCACACAAAAACACTTTAAATCACTCAAAGGATGGATTAGGGTTTCTCACAGCTCTCTAAGGGTGAAGGAGGCGAGTTTGGGGCACAAAGCATTGCTTAAATAGGGTGCAACCCGGGGATTTAGGGTTTCTTCCTGGCAGGCAGACTCGCCGAGTCACGAATATGGACTCGCCGAGTCGCCGACTAACACGTGCACAAAATCCCATCCCTACGCGGCGAGACAGGCTATAGACTCGCCGAGTCCCTCTTGAAAACTTCTAATTAAATGCCATGGAAGCAACATACCAGAGACGGGGCGTTGCAATTCTCCCCCACTTGTCTCAGACTTCGTCCTTGAAGTCTGCTACGGCTGAATCTGCAAATAACTCCGGGTAGTGCTCTCTCATCTCCTCCTCAGCCTCCCACGTCCACTCAGACCCCTTCCGGTGCTGCCACTGAACCTTCACTAATTGAATCTCCTTGTTCCTCAAGGTCTTTGTCTTCCGGTCCAGAATTGCGACTGGCCTCTCAATATAATTCAGGCTGCTATCAACCTGAATATTCTCTAGGGGAACAACTGCTGACTCATCCACCAAACACTTCCTCAACTGAGACACAAGGAAAGTGTTGTGGATCTGGCTAAGCTCTACCGGAAGATCCAACCGATAAGCGACCCAACCCACCCGGGCCAAAACCCTGAAAGGACCAATAAACCTGGGACCCAACTTGCCCCTCTTTCGGAACCTGATGACACCCTTCCAAGGTGAGACCTTCAGAAGGACCATATCACCCACCCGGAACTCCAAGTCTGAACGCCTGCTATCGGCGTAACTCTTCTGCCGACTCTGCGCAGTCTGCAGTCTACTACGGACCTGCTGGATCAACTCGGTCGTCTTGAGCACCACCTTTGTGCTCCTAATGACTCGCTGACCGACCTCACCCTAACAAATCGAGGTCCTACACTTCCTCCCATAAAGCATCTCAAAGGGAGGTCGATCAATACTTGCATGATAACTGTTGTTATACGAAAATTCCGCTAACGGAAGATACGTATCCCAACTGCCACCGAAATCCAGAACACATGCCCTGAGCATGTCCTCGTGAGTCTAAATCGTCCTCTCGCTCTGCCCGTCCATTTAAGGGTGGAAAGCAGTGCTGAAATGGAGACGAGTACCCATCTCGTCATGGAACCGCTTCCAGAATCTGGATGTAAAACGGACATCTCAGTCTGACACCACCGATACCGGCACTCCATGACGTGCCACGATCTCATGCACATAGATATCGGCTAACTTTTCTGCCGATATAATCTCCTAGATCAGGATAAAATGAGCACTCTTCGTCAACCGATCCACTACTACCCATATCGAATCTACTCCTCGTGCGGTCCTGGGAAGCTTGGTGATAAAATCGATGGTGATGTCCTCCCATTTCCACACGGGAATGCCTAATGGCTGCATCTTGCCGTGAGGCCTCTGGTGCTCCGCCTTGACCTTCCTGCAGGTCAGGCATCTCTCAACATACCAAGCGACATCCCGCTTCATGCAGGGCCACCAATAATCGGGTCGAAGATCTCTATACATCTTCGTCGCCCCTGGGTGGATAGAAAATCGAGACTTATGAGCCTCGTCCATCAACACCTGCCGTACTCCGCCCCAGTACGGTACCCACACTCTCCCATGAAGGGTCAGCAATCCCCGACTATCATAATCAAACGAAGCTACTCGGCCCACTATCCTCTCACACTTCTGCCTCTCCTCCTTGAGGCCCTCAACCTGAGCCTCCCTGATCCGTTCCAACAACGGAGTAATCACTGTCATCCTCAGACATAAGTCTCTGATAGGGGCTGTTGTTACCTTGCGGCTTAGGGCGTCGGCCACTACGTTGGCCTTCCCTGGATGGTAAAGGATCTCACAATCATAATCCTTCAGCACATCCAACCACCTCCTCTGTCTCATGTTTAGACTCGGCTGATCCATAAGGTACCTCAAACTCTTGTGATCCGTGTAGATAGTACAACGGACCCCATAAAGATAATGTCTCCAAATCTTGAGGGCAAACACAACCGCCCCCAGCTCTAAATCATGGGTAGGATAGTTAGCCTCGTGAGGCTTCAACTATCTCGAGGCGTAAGCTATCACATGGCCTCGCTACATCAACACTGCTCCCATACCTGTGATTGAGGCATCACAGTAGACAACAAAGTCCTCTACTCCCTCTAGCAAGGTAAGGATCGGAGCCTCGCACAATCTCTGTCTGAGGGTCTCAAACGCTGCCTACTGCTCAGGCCCCCAGCGGAACACCACCGACTTCTTGGTCAGTCGGGTGAACGGCACTGCTATCTTGGAGAAATCCTGAATGAACCTCCGGTAATACCCTGCCAACCCTAGGAAGCTCCGAATCTTGGATGGAGAATTCGGGACCTCCCACTGCATCACGGCCTCTATCTTGGCCGGATCTACCAAAATACCCTTTTTGTTGACAAGGTGACCAAGGAACTGCACCTCGCGCAACCAGAACTCGCACTTGGAGAACTTCGCGAAAAGTCTCTCCCTCCTCAAAACTTCTAGCACCTCCCTCAGGTGCTCCTCGTGCTGCTCCTGCGTCTTCGAATACACCAAAATATCATCTATGAATACTATCACTAACCGATCCAGCATCGGTCTGCACACGCGATTCATGAGATCCATGAACGAGGCTGGAGCATTGGGGAGCCCAAATGGCATCACCACAAACTCATAATGACCATACCTGGTCCTAAAAGCAGTCTTCTGCACATCCTCATCTCTGACTCGCATCTGATGATACCCGGAACATAGATCGGTCTTGGAAAACCAAGACGCTCCCTGAAGCTGGTCAAACAAATCATCTATCCTCGGGAGTGGGTAACGGTTCTTCACCATTACCTTATTCAACTCCCAGTAATCTATACACATACGGTGCGACCCATCCTTCTTCCTCACAAACAGGATCGGCGCTCCCCAAGGCGAACTGCTCGGCCGAATGAAACCCTTGTCTAGCAACTCCTGCAGCTGCGTAGATAACTCCTACATCTCAGGGGGAGCTAGGCGATACGGTGCCTTGGCTATCAGAGCCGCACCAGGAATCAGGTCGATCCTGAACTCAACCTGCCTCTCAGGAGGTATTCCCGGTAAATCCTCGGGAAATACATCCAGGTAGTCTCGCACTACCAGAACATCATCCACTGCTACCTTACCCTTCTCCCGGGCCTCTACTACATAAGCTATATATCCAGCGCAACCCTGCTGGAAATAACGTCTCGCTCTCGGGGCGGAACAAAAGGTCGGTCCGCGTTGTGGTCTCTCGCCCTGAATCACTAACTCTCCCCCACTGGGAGTGCGAACCCTCACTAACTGCTACTCACAATCAATCACCGCCCTATTGGGGCTCAGCCAATCCATGCCTACTATAACCTTATTCTCTCGTAGGGGAATAGGAACCAGGTCCACCGAAAACTACTCGTCAAACAACTGAAGCGAACACCCTCTATATACTCTGGCAACCCTCACGGTCCTGTCATCTGCTATCTCAACCTCTAGTGGACAATCCAGCTCCCCTGGAGCTCTACTAAATCTCTTGCTAAGAGCAAGTGATACAAATGATCGGGTAGCCCCCGAATCGAATAATACCATAGCAGAAATGTCGTTCACAGAGAATAACCCTATACAAAACATATAATCATAAGCAACAAACAATCAGTAAAAATAAAGATGAAGGGAAGATACATACCCGTCACCACATCAGGAGTCGCTCGCGCCTCCTCTGCTGTCATCTGAAACGCCCTACTCTTCGCCACTAGTGCCTCAACTCGGCCCTGCCGACCATCTGTAATCCTCAAGGTAGCAGGGGCAGGTGCAGCCACCTTCCCTGCTGCAGCTAAACTCGGACACTGGGACTTTTTATGTCCCCTCTAATTGCACTGAAAGCAAATCAGATCTGATGTTGCAATGGCAGTAGCAGGGGTCGTACAATCCCTGCTCAAATGCCCAGTCCGACCGCACTTGAAGCAGCCGGAACTCCCTGCCTTGCACACCCCATCGTGCATCCTCCCACACTTGCCACATCGACCGTGGCTCGGCTGACTCCTGGACCTGTGATCTGAAACCTTGGGCTTTTTGCCCGAACTGCCTGTACCCGAAACCGCCTCCGGTTTCCTCTTCTTCTCCATCTCGAGATCAATCTCCCTCTCCCGAGCCCTAGCAATCATGTCATCCAGCGTTTTACAGCTGGGCCGGCTCACAAACTGGCGGATATCGCTCCGCAACATCTCATGATAACGGGCCTTCTTCATTTCCTCATCGGTTGCATACTGAGGAACGAGAAGAGCCCTCTCCCTGAACTTGGCGGTGATCTCCGCCACGGTCTCTGTAGTCTGGGTGAGGTCCTGAAACTCTCTAGCTAGCTGCTGCACCTCAATGACCGGTGCAAACTCCGCCCTGAACCTGGTAGAGAAGTCAGCCCAGGTTATGGCATCCAATGCTGCATCATCTCCGATGGTATGTCCGACCTCCTCCCACCAATCCCGTGCCCTGTCCTTCAGAAGACAGGACGCCAATCTGACCTTGTCCCCCTCGGGACACCTGCTAGTGCGGAAAGCGTTGGCCACATCCGCCAACCATCTCGTACTCGCTATGGGGTCCCGCGCCCCATGATAGTCCAGAGCTCCACATGCCCTGAACTCCCTGAACGTAAGTGTACGCGACCCCATCATGGCCGCCACCTCGGCACGGAAGGTGCCCAATCTCTCATCCATTAGCTCTAGGATACCCTCCTTGATCGAACCGAAGATCACAGGAGTCTGCTCTACAATGATACGAGTAATCTCTGAAGAGAGAAACTCTCTGGTCTGCTCATCCATGCACTCGTCCCCCGAGCCTGAACCTGATCCCTCCCCGGCACCTCCACTGCCGGCTGCTGGTCTCGAACGCAAAACCACCATTCTGAAACACATCACAACGACATCAGAAAACTGAAATATCTCGAGGGATCATTGATGCTACAACTAGCTTCCTGGTCTCGTCTCGGCCTTCCTTGATTCGAGTACGGATCCTCTGCTTTCAGTAGTACGGGCCCATACTACCTTCCACATCTATCCGTACCTTCCTCAAGAATTTCCTTGACTCCACCAAGTCACTTCTACTACTACTGATCTCTGCTACTCTCATCCTAGGCTTGCCCTAGGGAAATCTATGACTCCACTCAACCAGTCCTCAGCTGCTGAAGGCCTCCTTATAATGCTAATTAGCCACCACCTGAATACCATCACATGCGACGCGGCTCAGATAATCCTTCAAGTAAAAGACTCATCCCTACAATGGTTGGACTCAGACAAGAGCTACGCAATAGGGCCAATTCCAGCACTCTGAGATTATTCAACCCTGATCACATGTGGTGTGACGTATTCACCTAATGGCTAACTCCCATCACTCAGAGTCCCACAAAGCACAAAGCAAGCAACATTCGAACACAAGAAACTACTCAAGCAATCCTATCCCCATAACGAGGAAACTATACTAGCATACAATGCTAAGCTCATACTATCAGGCATAACCTAAACATGCTATCCTACTGCTGTCTACTCAATACTAGCATGCAATACTCATAAAGCTGAAACACATATAGCAGGCACATAAGGCATCCTCCTAGATCCTTAGTCCAATACTAGCATGCTGTTCTACTGAAACTAAAACTGAACAAATAACTTGTATGGGTAATTTGGGAGTACTTACTTGAGCTCGGCTGATCGCATGCACCACACCCTTATCTCGTTTAAAAATTTCTTTCTTTCTAAGTGCTTTCAGAATTCTTTAGAAAACATTTTCCTTTTTTTTTAAATCTTTTTATTTCCCCTTAGTTTGAGTTCAGATACACCCGGAAGTGTATCCAATCCCTCAAACCAAGGCTCTGATACCAACTTCAAACGACCTAAAAATACGACCCAAAAATTTCATTTTCAATATAACCAAAAATCATAAATCTGAGTATCATATAATAAAACCACACACTATGTATCTCAAACCATAGTAAAATACTGTGAGGAAAACTGAATCACAACTGTATCAAAACATATCAAGAAACTAAATCGACTCCCAGGATAAAAACTGAAGTTGTGGTGTGTGCGATGCCATCATCCCGAGCTCTTCCCTTTGCTTGCGGAAGTACCTGAAACCAAAACTGAAACTGTAAGCACGGAGCTTAGTGAGCTCCCCCAAACTACCACATACCATACAATATATATAAGCACATACTGGGCCTTACCCACTGATTGGGACCCCGTCCCCTACATCGGACCGAAGTCCAGACTAACTATTTGGGACCCCGTCCCCTGCATCAGTGATGTGCACAAAAGTACCCACTAATTTTAATATTTATAACCTAACAAACTTAGACTATCTATGCACTTATAGGCAGTGTACCTAGTCAGATTACAGTATAGCTTAGGTAAGTCGGGTGTCAATCACAGGGAACGGTGGATTAATTTAATATATTTGATTATAGGTTACAGGTTACATGAAAAGAATAAAGAAATAAATATCAAACTAACAATTAATTAACTACTCTTTATAAACTAACAGGAAATCAAATCTCTTCAGGTACTTTGGTTTAGATAAATTACACCTTCAAAACATAGATAATTACATACTCAAATTCATTTATTCATGTTCACCGATTCCTAAAATGATTAGATTCGCGTTCACTATAATTAATCCTTTAGCAAACAAGTCAATTTAAACAGTGATCAATTGATTAAACTAACATGCTTCCTAGTGTTCAGTTCGTATCAAGCAAGACCTGTAAATTTAGTTAATCAATTTAGACATTTAATTAACCTCTTGTTGATGGTCATCAAACAAGGCTCACACATTAATTTACTTATTCTCAAATTAATTCTAGTTTCACATTCGTTATTTCTAGTCTTATAATCTCGATGGTCATCAAAAATCATAAGAGACAAGCAAATCAAGCAGATGTTCATACAACTTAATTCACTTAACAATTAACAGAAAATAATCATCATTAACACGTAAGGATCTTTTAACAAGCTTGACAAGATAAATTAAACACAAATAAACTATTTAATATAGCAATTAGTCTAATAATCAAAGTTTCATTCAATCATAAACGCAAAGTAAAAGGTTTTTACACCTAAATCAGAAACTAAATACAGAATAGTAACACAATGAAATGCTAAACATGGTCACGTTAACAACCCATATGATTACCGACATGTATCCGCTCTCCAATCCTTCCGATCTCCGCTCCCGTTAGCTTAACAGCCTTCCGGCCGCCTCCTAGACCCTCAAAACGTCAACTATGAAGTTTTCTTGTTGCACAAGTCGAAGTGGAATATCATAGATTATGAAAAATGGTGGAATGATATGGGGTATTTATAGTTGATGGAGATGGAATTATATGGAATATTAGAGTTGGATTGGAATAAGGAAACTAATGTGGCTTAGGGATTAAGCAAATAAAGATAAGGAAAGTGGTGCTTGGGGAATAAGTAACTTGGAGGGAATTTCCGTTCAGCTTTTATGCTTCATCTTCAAGGCCGATTTTGGATAAGATAAGTATCGAATTAGCCAAAAGTCCCTCTCACATAAGTCGTAGGAAATTTCGTCTAGTTTCCAGAACATTTTGAATCTCGTCAATTGGACTTATGAGTCATCAGATATACCCGAAACACTGAAGAGGGGTCAATCTGCCAGCAATATCCTTTTTGCATCTTTTCAGCTCCATTCTCTTTCTTTTGCATTCCATCTCCCATTTTAACTGTAATTAAATATTTCAAAGCATATTAAGTATATTTTAGTTCTAAATAATAATAATAAAGGCTAAAATATTAAGATATGTTTCACATAAATATATATAAAAACACACATATCAATCAGACCGAAGTCCGGACTAACTGACTGGGACCCCGTCCCCTTCATCAGACCGAGTCCGAAGCTGACTGGCTGGGACCCCGTCCCCTACATTGGACCGAAGTCCGAAACTGACTGGGACCCCGTACCCTACATCGGATAGAAACCCGAAGCTGACTGGGACCTCGTCCCCTGCATCGGACCGAAGTCCAGACTAACTGAACACAACATAGCATAACATATCAACTAGCATAAACACATGAATCCTGTCTGAGCCACGGAGGCGTCAAACATACTAAACTACTGCATTGGACCGAAGTCCAGGAACTACTGCTAACTGAACGGGCCGGCATTGTGGCCTTGGACCCGTTCCTACTGGAAGGAAACTCACCTCGTGAACTGGCTGTTGTGTGTATGGCTCTGGAAGCTAACTGTTGCTGCTCCGGTATCTCCCCGGCTACAAATCCATAACACACTCAATCAAATGCTAATCACTGCACTAGGGTAAAATGACTCTTTTACCCTTGGTTAAAGTCAACTCTCCTGATCAAAGTCAACTCTCCTGGTCAAAGTCAACTCTCCTAGTCAAAGTCAACCCACAGTTGACCTGACTCGCCGAGTTGGGCCGCCAACTCGCCGAGTCCCTATTCTCATTTCTCAACCCTACTCGCTGCTACTCCTCGAGTATGGCATCAACTCGACGAGTTCCCATTCGAATCAAAAACTCAGGCAATCTGCATCCGACTCCCCGAGTCATATGAACAACTCGACGAGTTGTTCTTCGGGCTAAGAAGATTGCCTTGGACTCGCCAAGTTGTATGAACAAGTCGCCGAGTCCCTCCATTACTGAGTCTGACCTCCAACTAGCTGAGTCCACTCTACCACTCACTGGTCCCACTCGGCATCACTCAAAAAGGGAAAAATCGAGGACTCGCGACTCGACTCGCCGAGTCGCTTGCATACAGCAACTCTAAACTCGATTCTGCTTGAATCCAGTGTATAAAACTTATAGATCTGGGCTCCCTTAACTTGATTAGCACGTAAAGATTCTATCTTTACGTGCCCATATGCATCCATGAAGATAAAATGGCTCAAAAAGCATAATAAAGGCTAGATTTAGGGTTTTCATGCAGAATATCTTCAAAAAGGCAATAGATCCGGGCTCTACCACTCCTAAATGAACAGATCTAAGGATATCTCGACCTAATAGAGCATCCATACAATCATAAGGCTTGAGAAAAGCATCAAACTAGTTCTAGAGGAGTTCTAATGGAGGTTTAAAGCATAAAACGGGAGGAAATCCGAAGAATACCTCAGTGAACTCTGATTTGCCCTTGGATCTTTGCTCTACACCTCTTCTCCTTCCTCCTTTCTTCTTCTTCTTCTTCAAGCCTTCAAAATTTCACACAAGAACACTTAAATCACTCAAGGATGGATTAGGGTTTTCTCACAGCTCTCTGAGGGTGAAGGAGGCGAGATTGGGGCTATAAGGTGGTTTAAATAGTGAGCAACCCGGGGATTTAGGGTTTCTTCCAGGCAGGCAGACTCGCCGAGTCCTAAATATGGACTCGCCGAGTCGCCGACTAACACGTGCTCGAAATCCCGTCCCTACTCGGCGAGTCAGGCTATGAACTCGCCGAGTCCCTCTTGCAAACTTCTAATTAAATACTATGGAATCATCATACCGGAGACGGGTCGTTACATATCGTTCAGCTCAGCACCCTCAGTTGGCCCTGATTGTTCAGTCTTAACTGAATCTGGAGCAGGGGTTTGGCTATACTGAGCAGACATTTCTTCCTCATTGATCTCAAAGGGTGGGTTATAATTGTGATTAAAAGGAGGTGGCACACTGTGATACCCTAGACCCTTGGTTTGATTATCTTTAAAACTCAATTGATTTTCTACTAAGGACTCGACTGTCTTACTTGGTGCGGTATAATTTTTGAAACTAACATTTGTTTTTCCACACTTTATTTTCAAATCATCAAGTTCTTCAGTTACAGCAGCAAGTTTGCGTTTAATGTGATCATAACTTTCACACTTGTTGCTGTAATCTTCTTGTAATTTCCTAAAGTCCTTAGTCTTGGCCTCTAATTGTGCTTTTAAATGTTTCTGACCTTTCCTTAGAGTATAGCCTTCATATTTAAGATCCTCATTTTCCCTTTTTAGCAAATCAATTTGTTCGCGAAGAAATTTAATTGTAGCTTTACAAGATGGAGTACATGAAACTTCATTTACCGGAATTGATGTGGAACTCATTTTCTTTTTATTTTTGTTATATATTTTTATATATTTTTTAATTGCCCTTTGACTTAAAAACCGAGAAAGTCAACCTTAAAAGTCAAATTTAAAAAGTCAAATTCAAAAGTCAAACTGTAGCACCCGGTTCCTGGTACGTAAATGTTATTTGAGTATTTCCTTCTTTTAGCCTTGGACTCGGCGAGTCATAGGTCCGACTCGCCGAGTGGATGCGGGACCCGGGACGCGTTTAAGTTGGCGACTCGGCGAGTCCATATCCTGGACTCGGCGAGTCACAGCTGTTGGATGAAACCCTAAGTTTCAGGGGTTTGCACCCTATTTAAAGGACTTATCAGCCCCTAGCCGGCCCCCATTGTCCCTTAAAGTCCTGTATCTCTCGTTCTAAGCTATTCTTTGAGAGTTTGAGGTTAGTGGGTGTGTTTTTGAAGGCTTTGAAAGAGGAAGGAAGTAGATCCAGAAGAAGGGAAGCCATCCAAGCATTATTTGTGTCCTTCCAGCAGTTCCTTTGAGGTATAACCCGTTTTCCCCTTGATTCTATGCTTAAAACTTCATTTGGGTCCTTCTTGGTCATTTCCCCAAGTTTGTATGTGCATTATATGTCGTAATAAGGCGTTTGGCCTTTGGATCTATGCAAGATTGAGCTCCAGGAGCTAAGATCTGTTAGCTTTTTGGCCCCATGTGGCTTGTTAGCCCTAGATCTACCCTTTTGAGACATTTTGAGCCCTAAAATCCATATTGGTGAATATCCGCACGTAAAGTTGGAAACTTTACGTGTGATTCGTGTCCTAGGAGTCCAGATCTATGAATGGCATGGACTGGAATCGAGCAAATCGGTATATTTTAGGAGTGCATGGCAACGACTCGGCGAGTCGTTCATGTGACTCGGCGAGTCTGCTCGCGAGTCTTCGAGTTTGTCCCCCTTTTTGTAGTGTCGAGTGGGCAGTGAGTCACAGGGTGTGACTCAGTGAGTCGGAAGCTTAACCCATCTATGGAGGTACTCGGCGAGTCAATGCCCTGACTCGGCGAGTTCAAGGCAATCTCCTTAGATCAAGAACAGACTCGACGAGTTGTTCTTACAACTCGGCGAGTCTTAGCATGAGTGTTCTTCGGATGAAGATGGACTCGACGAGTTGTTCATACAACTCGGCGAGTAGGATGAAGGACTTGAATATTGGTCATGAAGGCGAACCCGTCGAGTCGTCGCCTAACTCGACGGGTAGGATCGGGATTCAGGGCAGTCGTTTACGTAGGGACTCGGCGAGTCGGAAAGCCAACTCGGCGAGTCGAGGTCAACTGAAAGTTGACTCTGACTTTGACTTAGGGCAAGGTCAGGGGTAAAATGGTCATTTTACCCAAAGGTCAGTGAGCAGTGTTTGATTGAGTATATTGTGGGAATTACAGCCGGAGGGTTTCCGGAGCAGCAGCAGCAGTAGTAGGTGATCAGTTCCCACACAGACCAGCAGCTATTTCGAGGTGAGTTTCCTTTCCAGTAGGAACGGGTCTAAGGCACCAAGGCCGACCCGTGTAGACGAGATGCTAGTACTAGAGTGTGGGCCGAGCCCGTATCTCTGTTGTAGTTAAGTATGATATATGTGTTAACATGATAAAATTGCTTATACTTGTTGTCTGTGTGATACTTGTATGTTATGGGTTGGTGGTTGAGTGTGGGCAGGGCCCGTATCTCTCCGAGGTCGGAGTGTGGGCAGGGCCCGTATCTTCACAAGTGTGGGCGAGGCCCGTATCTCCCGGTTAGCGAAGTGTGGGCAGGGCCCGTATCTTCCCGAGTGTGGGCAAGGCCCGTAACTCCTAGCTGAATAATGATTGTTATATGTTGCATGGTATGTGGTATTATGGGGGAACTCACTAAGCCTTGTGCTTACAGTTTTCAGTTTGGTTTCAGGTACCTCCTCAGCTAGGGGAAAGGAGCCGGCGCGGTAGCGGCACGTCACGCACACACTCTCCGATTTCCGCATTTACGAGCTTCACTGGGATTTGTACTCTGATATTTTAATTAAATGTATGAATTGGTTTTTAGACACGGTTCACTGGTGTGATATTTTGATCAGACAATGTTTTAGCCTTTTATATTTTCTAAAAGTAATGTTTTTAAAACGAAATTTTTGGTCATGAAAATTGGGTCGTTACACAAACTTGAAAAGTCAAACTTGAAAAGTCAAACTTAAAAGTCAAACCGAAAAGCCAAATTTGAAAAATTAAGAGTCAAATGAGAAAGTCAAAATTTAAAGTCAAAGGTCAACTTTTAAAAGTCAAAGTTAAATTTTAACTAAAAAGTCAAAATTAAAAGTTAAAATTTAAAAACTAAAATTTTTGGTTGAATTTGGAATTTAAAATGAAAAGAAATTGAATTTTGGGGTTAAAAGAGTCAATTTTCGAAATTTGGAACCGAGAGAGAGTATATGAACTAAATTTCGAAGGAGGGAACCAAGGTGTCTGTTAGCTGAGTTGGTAAAGCGTTGTGGCAAAGACCTAGAGGTCGGGGGTTCGATTCCCGGCACACCCTAATCCGTTTCAATATTTTTAATGCGAAGCTGTTGTGCGAGGTTGTTGCTTGCGAGGACTAGAGCTGCGAAGCGAGGACGAAGCCGCGAAGCTGAGACCGATTCTGCTGAGCCGTGAACCAGATGCGAGACCGAGGGGAAGAAGCTGGACCTACACGAGACCACACACGTCCGAGTCGCACACACTGAGCCGCACACCGAGACCCTAGCCGCACACCGAGGCGCACACTCCGAGCCGCACACTGCTGAGCCGCACACACCGAGCCGCACTCCTTCAACCGGCAGCACACCTTCAACAAATTCGCGAAAAAAACGACGTTTTTCACCCTTTTTTGCTCTAAAACTTGATTAAAAACTCGTTTTTATGAAAAATGCAAAGAAGTAACCCCCGTTTTTTTGCGAGATCTATCCAAAAACGCTATTCTCTTTTCAAAATAAGATCAAATAAGCTCCAGATCTGAAAAAATTGATTGATACAACCAAGCTCTGATACCAATTGTAAGTCCCCAAAATTGCTTGTGTATCAATCAGATCCAATTGATGGTGCGGAATCCCAATCAATTGGATGATGTCAGATCAAATAGAAGAGAAGGAGAAGAAGAATTAAGATGAATCTAATGATGTATTCAATATGAAAGATGCTCCTTACAATAGATTCATGCACACACACACTCTTCTCTCAAACTTTCTCTCTCTCTACAAGATGCTCTCTTCTCCTTTCTTTCCCAACCTTTCAACCATACACTACCACATGCACTCCCCTATTTATATGGAACTCCAGCTATACACATGTGTACAGCCACACACACATACAATATTACATAAAAGTATATTTCTTGAAAAGCAAAGTATAAACCATATTTTTGACCCAACACATACTCGGACTTAGAACACCTTGATACGAGTTTTTGAAGAGTAAACATGAGTTTACTGCCCAAGAACATGCTTGGGCCGTAAACTCCTCTTCATGGAGAGTAAACTCATATTTGAGTGTTTAAAAGCCACTTAAACACACCAATGGCCGTAGAATATATTCAAGAATCAACCACCAACAAGTTAGGGACCTTAACTCAATTAAAACAACTCTATAAGGAGTTCACGGCCGTAAACCCCTCATGAAAGGGTACCTGGGCCGTAAACTCCTATAAAGGGGTTAAATGGTGCCCTAAACTCCCCATTTGACTTGGAAAAATGCATAGGATTTATTCTCTATCACTTAAGCCCTTAAAACACCCAAGAAATATGTCCACAGGAGCTTACGGCCGTAAACTCCCTTGGTTGGGGCCGTAAACTACCATTTGGTCCATTTAAATGCCTTAAATCCATTCATACATTTTATATTTGGACCTAGCAAAATTCCACAATTCATATAAGGCCTTTAAGCATCCTAGAACACCCTCACCATGAGTTTACGGCTGTAAACTCATGGGGAGTTGTCCCAGGGCCATGAACTATGTATATAGAGTTTACTCTTGAAGAGTAAACTTCATTCCTAAGCCATTCAAGCCCTTAAATGTTACCCGGGACACCCCAAACACTTAACCAAAGTGTTTTCCGCTCCTTAGAGTGCGTATACTTGTTTAATTAGTATTAAATGCACTAATTGTATGTGAACATATGCTATCATATGTTAAATAGGTCACTAAGTGTGTCCAAGTCTTTACTTGACACCGAGCACCCAACCGGCACCTTCTTCGGATCCACTTACACCAGATGAGTTCATACCCCTGAATGAACCTTTTAAATGTTTTTACATGTTTTATAGGGGGGGAATACAAGTTAAACATGCCAGTTATCATATCAATCGCATGTGATTGATAACCCGCATGCACAAGGATTTACCACACTGTAAAACTGTTTTTACTGAGTAGGATACTATAAATGGTTTTCTAAAATGTTTTCACTTGTTCAAAACTCTTACTTATACTGTTTTATCAAATTTCATTTTAAACTGGTTTAAGAAAGGTTTCCAAAGAATTTCTAAAGGGTTTCAAACTCATTTTACCAAAGAATACCAAGTTGTGATTTTCTTAAGTATAAAGGTTTTTCCAAGGTTTTCATCAAAGCTCTCTTTCATGTCGTATACTCTTACTTGTTAGATACAACTGCTTCGCTTTTACTTAGTTTAAACTCCTACTTGATAACGTTTCCACTTCGCGATACACTTATATTTGTTAACGCTTATACTTCACGATTCGGTTATTCCACACTGTTCGTTTACACTTCACGATTCGGTTATACCTCACGATTCGCTGATACATCACGATTCGGTTATACTTCACGATACGTTTTAACTTGTTAAACACTCAAACGTAGTTAGATGTATGCCTGTGCTTGTATAGATTCATATAAATAATGATTGAAGGACTTAGGAAGGCTTGTCCGCCCTATTTCCTTTTCTTCGTTGAGATGTGTTCTGGTGGGATTGGATGGCCATCCGGAGGTCGTTTGATTCATTAGTTATATATTATGTATACAAGCATAGACATATAGGTTTATTTTAGTCAGTTCAGTTATGAGTCTCTACTGCTAGTTCAACACTTATATTGGAAACCCACTACCCACTATTTGGGATGCATCTTCGGGACACGGCCTTCTCCATCGTCTAGTTGGTAACCAGAGTCTCCTGTAGGGAGAGCGGACATTGTGTGTATAGATCTATACGGGACTGACACCCCCGCACCCTGACTGCTAGCTACAGTCCACGACCTACCAAGCCAAGGGGTGACAAATGTCATACATTTTATAGACGCTTGCAGGGCGTCAAGTACTCTAGTGTCGGTTAGTATAGTTACGAGTATCCCAGGTTACCTTATAATTCCTGGCCTTAAGGTAACAGTATTTTACACTGTATTTTTACAGTGTATGCTGGAAACCCACTCTTAGAGTCACACTGTTTTTAGACCTTACTAGCTATATCTTTCATTTGATATTGTCTGGGGTCTGTATTCTCTGTTTTAGACCTTTCTAGCTGTATCTTTCATTTGATACTGTCTGGGGTCTGTATTCTTTGTTTTAGACCTTACTAGCTGTATCTTTCATTTGATACTGTCTGGGGTCTGTATTCTTTGTTTTAGACCTTACTAGCTGTATCTTTCATTTGATACTGTCTGGGGTCTGTATTCTTTGTTTTAGACCTTGCTAGCTGTATCTTTCCTTTGATACTATCTAGGGTCTGTATTCTTTGTTTTAGACCTTGCTAGCTGTATCTTTCCTTTGATACTATCTAGGGTCTGTATTCTTTGTTTTAGACCTTACTAGCTGTATCTTTCATTTGATACTGTCTGGGGTCTGTATTCTCTATTTTTATACCTTGCTTGCTGTACCTTTCATTTGGTACCATCTGGGGTCTGTGTCTCCCTTTGTTAGACTGAGCCAGGCGTGTCGTTTGTTAGATACTCTCCTGGAGTCTATGATTCCTTTTTCCTTAGTCAGCAGTCTTCACTGCTGAGGCATATGTTATTTCCATGATTTCTCTTGCTTTGTTTAATAATCAAATTCTATATTTTGATAATGATAGCGATTAAGGGAAAACTACTTTTTACCACATAACTCCGTCCAGTCTTGGTAGAAGACTGCTTTTATTAAAGAAAATATAGGATTTTCTGGAAAAGACACTAATTTAATGGATACTCTAAAACTACCACTTTTATTAAAGTTATTTGAATAAAATGACACTAAATACTTATGAACTCACCAGCATTTGTAAAATTGCTGATACTCGCTTTTCAAATAACTTGTATTCTCAGGTCAACATTAGACGGGTACATCCCCAGAGCTTTTGACGAAGACAGTTTAGTACCAAGCTGTACCTATATTATTACTTCTATTACTTTGATGTATTGTAATGTAAACCATGTAGAACTATTACTATTAATGCAATGGTTGTTGTACTTTGATTACTATAATGCATGTGTTGTGATACTTGACATGACGTCATCCACCCCAAAACGTTTCCGCCGTTCCGGTTTTGGGGTGTGACAGATTGGTATCAGAGCATTGTTTATAGTGAGCTACGTATATCAATTCATAAAAGATATACAACCTATAAACACATAGGGATAAAACACTCTGACCAAGAATTTTACTTTAAAATATAACCATATTTTACAAAAGTATAAGAACATCCAGAATCTAAACACTCGAACAAAAGTATCACATGAACAACAAGAATAAAAGTCTTCGGATGTTGAGCATTGCCGTCAAACCTGGGCAGTTATGTAATCGTAAGCTGGAATAAATGTAACCTGATCAACTACATTTATTCGAGATGCGATGAACATGTGCTTGGGAGTGGTAGTGGTGTTGCAACAGGTCTGAAACTTACCAACTAGGAATGTTAGAGCCAAACATAAAGTTTAAAAATACTATAGGAGTATTTTGGAATACTAAAAGACTAACACTAATCCCAGAATCACATTCAGAAGATAAGAATCAAACAAGAATTAAAATACCATAGGGGTATTTTAGGATCCATAACTAACCTTGTGTGAAGAACTAAAAAGATCCTTATTGATATACCTACAATTACAGAGAGTATACTCCCAAGGTTATATATAATAAGGATCCCATAGGCTAAGAATGTGTGGTTTCGCCCTATTTCCTTTTCCTTGTTGGGATGTGGATCTAGAGTAGTATCACATATTTGAAGGCCTATCAGATCTAAGCTATATATGATTTCTATACCCTATGTAATTGTAGCAGGACTCGATATGGATTACTCAGCGAAATGTTAATAATCTCTTAGGATTCTTTAGACATTTCCATTCTCGCCTAAACCCTGTAGAAAACCCTATCCACTTCAGTGCTTGACAGAAGAGTTGATTCCGACCCCGAAGAAGTTCATTGAGAAGATTTCTAGCTTGGAAACGAATGAACTAGGTCGAGACTATTGAACTCACCAAGTGCCTATATCTTTTAGGGACAGTGGTGAGAGATTCGCCTAAACTTCTGAGATTCCAGTCATCCATCATGAAGTGATGGCCCTCAGAGTCGGAATCAGAAGGAAGGCGGAGTAGAAATTCAATATGTCCATGCGAGGAGAGAACCCTAGGTAACTACTCGAAGGAAACCAACGCCGGTCCCGGTCAGGGATACGAGAAAGACAGAAGGAGCCAGTACATGGAACCTGGGAAGTGTCTTTTCCTCGTGTTCATCACGCTAATACACCCATAAAATAATACAATTTAGTGAGTTAGTGGTTACACTGCTCACGCTATGTGTTAGGTAAATCGCCTTTTCCCGTTGCCAGTAGCACGTTTAGAGCGGATCCCCACACCTCTGTTGAGGTTGTTTAGCCATAAGCCTTCATGAGCCTCTCTTCCTGCGGTCTTCGTTCCGAACGGTTCTCACATCTTTCCAGGTCGGAGAGTGAAACCTTTCCCAGTATAAAGGTAACTTAGTAGGAACGACTCGCATCTTATGGCCTTTCCGATACTCATACTCCTACCTTGCATACAAGGACTACATCATAGGGATGTGGGTCGACACTCAGACAGCCAATATCCGAGGCATGGGAAAGATTTAGGCCTAACATAGTAAGGATTGGTACGTCCAGGGTTAACCTTCGTCTCTCATCATCTTGTGTTCCTTTTTCCGTGTAGGAAAACCATGCCTCCGAAGAAGCGTAACCCATCCGTTGGCATGAAACCGAATCTCCTATTCGATGAAGCTACGTTCCAAGCTGCAATTTCGGTAGCCGTAGCAGCTGTCATGGCTCAACTGAGTGTTGGAATAGTGTCTAAGGTTGCAACTATATTAGACAAGTATTTGACCCGGTTGTGCATGGTCCTGTTGGGTTGCCTTCACCATAGCAACTTGATAGGATGATTTATTAAGAGAGAGTAAATATTATTAATATATTATGAGAATAATATAATGAATAATATATTTGTTATTTGATTAATATAAGTCATAGAATTAATTAGAATTAATTTGGTGACTTAAAGAGATTAATTAAATAAAGGGGTATAAACTGTCAATTGTTTGATAGTTAAACTTTAGACTGTAAATCCATATTGATATAGGATTGGACGATTTCTAGGGCTAGGATAAGCCAAAATCGTCCAAAGGGTTATCAAGGAAAGGATATGGATTAACTTAAAGTCTAAGTTATCCAATTAGGGTTTAGGTTGTAACCCTTAAGGAGTCTACAAGTATAAATAGACCCCATGGCATAGGGAATTCGACACCTCTCCAAAAGTAACAGAACCCTGGCCGAATTCCTCCCTTCTCCTCTCTCTTAAATCATCTTCCTTGCTATTGGTGTTTGTAAGCCATTAGAGGAGTGACATTTGTGACTCTAGAAGCTCCAAGACCTCAAGATCAACAAGGAACTCAAAGGTATGATTCTAGATCTGTTTCAATGTTGTTATTTAACCTAGTTAGTCATTAGAAGACTTGGATTCAAAGCATGTTTATTAGAAAGCCTAGATCCGAGCATTAGGGTTTTGCATGCGCACATAGGAAAGTTCTTATGGCTAAAACCCATCAGTGGTATCAGAGCCTAGCTTGGTTTTCTTTAAATTGTTGCTTGATTAACTGAAACAAACCTGTAAAATTCGATTTTTTAGGTTTCTGAGTCACTGACTCGGCGAGTCCCAAGGTGGACTCGGCGAGTAGGCCTGACTCGGCGAGTCCCCTTGTGCACTCGGCGAGTCCAGGCGTCAGGAATGGCCAGATTCGGGATTTTTTCATAATTATCTTATGGAAACTTACCTTAATCATAATAGATCAATCTAAATCTGATTTTTTGATATATATATGACTATTATCTTGATCTAGTTAAAGGTATTTATCAACTAATAAAATATTTGATTTCCTTATATGATAATTAATTAATTATTTTGGTAATTATCTTTCAAAGAAATCTTGAATAAAATCAAATATAGATAATTAGGATATTAATTGTTAATTGGAATTATTTGTTATTTGATCCTCCATGTTTTAAATGTTTAAAACTTACCCACAAGTTTTGAAATTTATAATTTGTGATTAAAAGTTTTAATTTAGACAACTTAAATTTCAAACCCTAGATTTTAAAAGTTTTAAAATACAACCCTATACTAATATGATATTACTAGAATAATATATATGTATAACTAAATGCTAGTCTTACCATTAGTAGGCCTCATTCACGAAGCCGATCTATAAGGTGGGTATAAGGTTGCGGCCTATAAAATGGCGCTTAATGGGTGTACACTCACACCCACCGCTTGCTTGATTGGTGGAGGGTCGTTAGCCGAACGGGTAGGATAGGGCAACCTCATCCTCTCATTAAAAGTATAATAAAAAATATAAAGTAACTACACATATTTTAAAAATTTCCCAATCCTAGTTACTTTAGGAAAAGTGAATTGATGCAATCCCATGAAATTACACTTTGCACCTTGCTAAGAAGTTAGTGGAGCGTGTGTGGTTTACCGGCACACTAATTGGTTCTAAGCGAAGGTGGCAAAGGGTGATTCATTGTTTATCATAGTTCGATGGAGCGTGTGTGGTTTACCGGCACATCGAATAGGTGATCGTTACAATGAAGGCACCATGTGAATTTGCATGGTAATTCACACCCGCTTTGTGATCCTCGGCATCCCAGTCACAAACGAGAGGGGCATATCGAGATTTAAACATGCCATTGAATAGTTTCAATGAATCTCATCCGAACCTAGGAATTCTCAAAAACACTTAGGACTAATAGTTTAAGTTTTGTAATGGAGAATTAGTGAATTGTCATTCACTTACCTTCAATTTATTTGCATGTTAGATTACGACATCCCTTTTCTAGTATGTAAATGTTATTGTTGGATCCTAGCCCTAATTTTTCTTATTGGGTGATAATTAGGGATTCTTATTCTAATCTATCTTTGTCCTTTTCTAATTGTAGATGTTGAATGCAAACAACGCTGCTGCTAGTTCTTTCACGTTGATGAGCCTTTGCCAAAAGGTCACCTTCGATGGAACGAACTTTAGCGAATGGATAAGATACATTCGCACCATTGCTCGCTATGAGGATAAGGAGTATGTCCTCGATGAGAAGCTCGAGAAAATCAACCCCGAAATTGCTACTCCCGCCGAAATCACCGCTTTTGAAACTCATGAGCGAGATGCAACAAAGGTACATTGCATCATGATCGCTACCATGAACTCCGAATTCCGAAAGTCCTACGAGGACATGTACCCGTACGAGATGCACCAAGACTTATTGGAGAGATACCATCAAAACGCAAGACAAGAGCGTTATGAGATTTTCACCAACATGATTTCCGCTAAGATGGGTCATGGAGAATCTCTTATCGTGCACCTGCAAAAGATGCAAAGGTATGTCGACCGCCTTCGCAAGTTAAATGTTGACTACGGTGAAGACTTGGCGATCGACATGGTGCTTCACTCTTTGCCTCCGATGTACAACCAATTTAGGATTACCTACCACATGAACAAAGAAGAGGTCACCCTAAGCAAACTCCAAGGTCTCTTGAGGGTCGCTGAGAGCAACTTCAAGGACAAGTCTGTTGCACCTACTCCCAATCCGCCCGCTGCTCCTGTCTTGGCTATTGGACAAGGAAAGGGAAAGAAGAGGAAAGCTTCATCGAAGAACTATCACAAGGTGAAAGCCCGAGATGGTGCCTCTTCTAGTGGGACCAAAGTTGATCCCGCTAAGCCCTGCTCTAACCCGAAGGAGTCAGAGTGCCACCACTGCCACAAGATAGGACATTGGAAGAGAAGCTGCCCAGATTACCTGCAAGCAATCAAAGAGGGAAAGATCAAGCCATCTTTTGCAGGTATATACACAATCAAATCTAACGATTCTAATCATGCTATTTCTAGGGTTCTTGATACCGGTTGTGGTTATCACATTTGTTCTAATGTGCAGGGACTAAGAAGAAGTAGGGATGTGGAGCAAGGAAGGATCAATCTAATCATGGGGAACAGAAGATCATCGCCTGTGACCAAGATTGGAGTGTACTCTTTAGTGCTTAGGAATAGTTTGGTTTTAGATTTGAACAATTGTTGCTATTCGCCAGAAATGGCTAGAAACATCATTTCATTTCATGGTTTATATAGACAAGGATTTAGATTTTCTTTTAATAATGAGAATGGTTCTATTTTCGCTTATCTAAATGGTGTCTTTTACTTTGAAGCTATACCATGTAATGGAATATATGAAACCGTTATGATTGTTGATAACTTAGGAAATGATGTTTTGAATATTGATTCTTCCACTAGTATGGATAAAGCATCCTTGTGGCATTGTCGTCTTGGACATGTCAACAAGAAACGCATAGCCCAACTCCAAAAGGATGGAGTGTTGGAGTCATTCGACCTTAGGGAAGATGACACATGCGAGTCTTGTTTGCTTGGAAAGATGACTAAGTCACCCTTCACGAGTACATGTGAAAGGGGCGAGGGTCTATTGGACCTAATACATACCGATGTATGTGGACCGTTTAGATCAACCACGAAGGATGGGAACCGCTTCTATGTGACTTTTACCGATGACTATAGTAGATATGGGTATATCTACTTAATCAAGCAAAAGTCAGACACCTTTGAAAAGTTCAAAGAGTTCAAGAATGAAGTGGAGAATCAATTGGGCAGGAAAATCAAGATGCTTCGATCCGATCGAGGAGAAGAGTACCTAAGTCTTGAATTCCACGATTATCTCAAGGAGTGTGGAATAGTTTCACAACTGACGCCTCCTAGGACACCGCAGTTAAATGGTGTGGCAGAAAGGCGTAATCGAACCTTATTGGATATGGTTCGCTCTATGATGAGTCGTGCTTCACTACCTATCTCTTTTTGGGGGTATGCCTTAGAGACTGCCACCCATATCCTTAACCGAGTCCCTACTAAGAAGGTTGCCAAAACACCTCACGAGATGTGGACAGGGAAAGCTCCCTCGTTGGCACATATCAAGGTTTGGGGTTACGAGGCTTTCGTAAGACGAGATACTCACGACAAGCTTGAACCTCGAAGTGAGCGATGTATTTTCATTGGCTACCCGCAGACATCCTTTGGATATCTCTTCTATAGACCGAAGGACAATGTTGTCTTCGTTGCGAGGAGAGGAGTTTTCCGAGAGCGAGAACTCATGAGCCAAGGAGACAGTGGGAGGAAAATCGAACTTGAAGAGATTCAAGAGCCGATAGATGAAGGAACCTCTACCGCTGGCATTCAACCCGAGGAGGAAACTCCGGTTGAACCGATTGACGAATCCTTACCTCTTAGACGTTCCGATAGAGTTAGAGTTCATCCCCAGTTTTATGGCTTTCATATTACTACCGAAGGGGACACGTATATTAGTGATGGTACACTAGTAAACCTTGATGAACCTAATAGCTATAAGGGAGCCATGGCAGGCCCGGAGTCTATAAAGTGGAAAGAGGCAATGGATAGTGAGATCCAATCCATGTATGATAACCAAGTTTGGAATTTGGTTGATTACGTGCCCGGACGTAAGACCGTTGGGTGCAAATGGATCTTCAAGAAGAAGACAGACGTGGATGGAAATGTACACACATATAAAGCGCGATTGGTCGCGAAGGGCTTTACTCAAACTCCCGGAGTTGACTATGATGAGACCTTCTCACCAGTTGCGAAGATTAAATCTATTAGAGTGATGCTAGCAATTGCCGCATTACATGATTATGAGATTTGGCAAATGGATGTCAAGACCGCTTTCCTTAACGGAAAGTTGGCTGAGGATGTTTACATGGCTCAGCCAGAGGGGTTTGCAGATCCGAAGCATTCGGATAGAGTGTGTAAGCTTGAGAAGTCTATTTATGGACTTAAGCAAGCATCTCGCAGATGGAATCTTTGCTTCGATGAGAAAGTCAAAGAGTTTGGATTTGTACGAAGCGAAGACGAATCTTGTGTATATGTCAAAGCCAGTGGGAGTATAGTAAGCTTCCTCGTTCTATATGTCGATGACATATTACTCATAGGAAACGACATCCCGACTCTGCAAGAGGTTAAGTCCTGGCTCGGGAAGTGCTTCGCTATGAAGGACCTCGGAGAGGCTTCTTACATTTTGGGAATAAGGATAGTAAGAGAAAGAAGTAAGAGACTAATTGGACTTAGTCATAATACTTACTTAGAGAAGGTACTAAAACGTTTTAGTATGGAAAACTCAAAGAAGGGAGAACTACCGATACAAAGTAATGCCAAATTGAGTACGACTCAAAGTCCGAGTACCGAAGCTGAGATAGCAGAAATGAGCCGAGTACCATACGCTTCCGCAGTTGGCTCAATCATGTACGCTATGACTTGTACTCGCCCTGATGTAGCCTTCACTTTGAGCATGGTTAGTAGATATCAAGGGAATCCTGGCAAAGCACATTGGATTGCGGTGAAAAACATCCTTAAGTACCTTCAGAGGACGAAGGAATGGTTCTTAGTCCTCGGAGGGAGTGATGACTTGAAGGTGCGAGGGTATAGTGACGCCAGCTTTCAGACCGACAGGGACAACTACCGTTCGCAGTCGGGCTGGGTCTTTACCCTAAATGGAGGAGCAGTGACATGGAAGAGTTCCAAGCAGGAAACCGTAGCTGATTCAACGTGCGAATCAGAGTACATTGCAGCGAGCGAAGCGTCGAAGGAGGCAATATGGCTAAAGAACTTCATCGGTGATCTTGGAGTTGTACCTGCCATAAAGGAGTCAATGGAGATTTTCTGTGATAACGAAGGCGCGGTTGCCTTGACCAAGGAACCGAGGGATCATGGTTGATCAAGACATATTGACAAAAAGTATCACTTCATTAGACATCGTGTAGAAGAAGGACAACTCGTAGTAAAGAGGATATCATCAGAAGATAACCCAGCAGATCTGCTTACGAAGGGACTGAGTAGGGTTAAGCACTTGCAGCATGCTAGGAGTATTGGGCTGAAGGATGATATTAGCATAGATTAGATAGTATTAGAAATGTGTAATAGATAAATGTAATTGACATTTGATGATTAAATAAAGGAGTTTTATTTATGAGTAATGTTACTATCTTATGTTAATTGTTTAACTATTGTTTCACTTTGCATGTTTTGACTTCCAGAATAATTGAGTTTATTAGGAATAATCGAATTGTTCAAATGGTCCACAATCGTTCATATGTTGGAAGTAGATATGAATGAAGATTGTCATGAATTGGTGTGTAGAATGTCTAAATGGTTTTAGACATAGCAAAAGATTGCTGCAACGTTCATGAGTGCTTATGAACTAGTTTTGAGCATTGGAATAAACCCGCGCTTGCTGGAATCACCTTATGGAATACGATATAAAAGGTGATCGCAAGACGATAATATCATATAGTCTTAAAACCTAGATATATGGTTTGTTATTTGTTAATCGATTGTACATTGATAATATGAAAACGCATCAGTAACTTGGTGTTATAAAACGTATTGTTGTGTATAGTTGGTTAATGAATAAGTAAATGCATATAAGTCGAATTTTATCTGTAACTTTTATCTAAGAAGGTAAAAGCGATATCTCGGCCGCTCGATGATTTGATTTGACTTATGTGCCAGGCCCGGTCAGAACTAAATTGATGTGTTCGATTAAGTTCTATGTCAAATAAATCAGAGATCGAGAAACCTAAATGCTTGACTAACCATTCCATAGGATTGTCAGCATGATATCTAACAGAGGACTGTACGTTCCCTTATCTAAAGGACAAGATTGATTAGATCAGAGTTGACAGCGTCTTTGAGAGCTACGATTGCAAACCGAATTGTACCTGTAAATATAGTTACTAGACTTATCCAAGTGGGAGATTGTTGGAATAGTGTCTAAGGCTGCAACTATATTAGACAAGTATTTGACCCGGTTGTGCATGGTCCTTTTGGGTTGCCTTCACCATAGCAACTTGATAGGATGATTTATTAAGAGAGAGTAAATATTATTAATATATTATGAGAATAATATAATGAATAATATATTTGTTATTTGATTAATATAAGTCATAGAATTAATTAGAATTAATTTGGTGACTTAAAGAGATTAATTAAATAAAGGGGTATAAACTGTTAATTGTTTGATAGTTAAACTTTAGACTGTAAATCCTCATTGATATAGGATTGGACGATTTCTAGGGCTAGGATAAGCCAAAATCGTCCAAAGGGTTATCAAGGAAAGGATATGGATTAACTTAAAGTCTAAGTTATCCAATTAGGGTTTAGGTTGTAACCCTTAAGGAGTCTACAAGTATAAATAGACCCCATGGCATAGGGAATTCGACACCTCTCCAAAAGTAACAGAACCCTGGCCAAAATCCTCCCCTCTCCTCTCTCCTAAATCATCTTCCTTTCTATTGGTGTTTGTAAGCCATTAGAGGAGTGACATTTGTGACTCTAGAAGCTCCAAGACCTCAAGATCAACAAGGAACTCAAAGGTATGATTCTAGATCTGTTTCAATGTTGTTATTTAACCTAGTTAGTCATTAGAAGACTTGGATTCAAAGCATGTTTATTAGAAAGCCTAGATCCGAGCATTAGGGTTTTGCATGCGCACATAGGAAAGTTCTTATGGCTAAAACCCATCACTGAGTGCTAACAACGCCAATGTTAGCAAGAGCCCTATCGGAAATTCTGATCCAAGTAATGGACAGCAGCAACCAACACCTGCATACCTAGTCACCCAAGAACCTCACTAAAATCCACTGAAGAGAAAGATCAAGATCGAGGACGGAAGTACCTCGGCTCAAGGACCTTCCAAATGGCAACGAGCTAAGGCGGTCAATACCCCTGCCAACCCTTCCATCCCAACATCTAGGAGGCTATACTTAGAAAACCTTCCCCACTGCAGTAAGTGCAGCTACCATCATCATGGGGTATGCCGGGAGCTCTATTGTGCTAGGTGCCACATGATGGGGCATATTGCTCACGTCTGCAGAACCCCGGTTGAGTTTATTACATCAACCACCAATGTGACGGCCGATCCTATATGCCGTCTATGTGGTGAGATTGGACACTTCAAGAAGGACTGCCCAACCGAAGGAAAAGACAAGGACACAGGAGGAGTCTAGCTCTAATGCTTAGGGAGAAGCATCAACGAACCTGGTAGATTTTGGTACGTCTCTCGATCTTAGATAACTAATGCAAAACATTAAAAGGCGAATTCAAATGTAAATACTTCCCCATTAAGGCGAAAGTCGCAGCACTATTATAAAATTTAAAATTCATCAGGTAAAACTACAATGGATAAACATATACATTACGGCCATGTATAGTTAAGATGGATAGACCTAGAGTGAGTGAATGCCGCCTCATTTCCTGTTCCTCGTTTGGTTGTGGATTTAGGACGGAGTCGCTCAGTCAACAGTCCTCCCCACGTTAATTATACATGACTAGTATATGTCAGGCGATTATAGAAATGCCTCGTGAAAATCCATTCATGAAAAAGGTACTCCACTCGGAAACACTTAGGACTCTCTATAGTTCCGCGTCGACTCTATCGGTCTAAGTATCCGCGACAGTGATACACAGGACGAAACCCTAGACGCCTAGAACTTGTGTGCCTGATCGACGCATGACTCTATCGATCTTCATTTTATATCATGTCGAAGTGTGCCAACTTCGACGGCTCTATCGATCATGGTTTGACCTTGTGCAACCATGTGTAAATCCTTAGTGCTGTGTAAAAAGAACTTTCTCCGTAAGCCATTCCGGCAGATAAAGGTTCTTCCGAACCTAAACATAATACAAATAATCAAACCTAATGCAATCCGTCAGTCGTCCCTCTTATCTCAAACCTTCCGGAGTACCCAAGAGAAGGGTACCGCGCGCTGTTGACCGACCCCTCTTAGTCATATGGAAACCGAAGCGAAAGACACTGCAAGATACTCAAGAAGACGATAACCATCCGAGGCTTACTCCGTAGATTTCCCAGAAAGACCCTTTGCACCTCGCAAATCAGGTTCGTGAACCCAGAGGATAGAACTCATGGGACTGACCACTATAACCAGGTATATGCACAAAGGTGGTATATAGTTGAGATCAAAAAGATTTAAGATGTGTGCTTCCTCCCTACTCCCTGTTCCTCGTTGGGTTGTGGGCCTGGGGTGGAGTCGTACAACTGAACATCCTGCCGACCTCAATTATATACGGCTTGCATACACCAAGTATTAGTGGTGTAGCCGAGTATGAGCTCTACCGTGAACCTCATAGTAAAGCCCTTCATCCTATTCCATAAAATAGGAGCTGGAGTCAAGAGAACCATTGCGGGTTGAGCTACTATAAAGACCACAAATCCGAAATTTGTTGTCATACCGGTTAAGCCCACATAGTGGCTAACACCCTCAGTTAGTAAAGAGATTAAAGTTCCGAGTGATGGGAACCTATACTCACTAGATTTGACCTAGACCAGGAAAACTCAGAACCTTCGGAAAAGTAATTGCCGAAGATGTTCGCACTACTCAGGAACTTCGTCCACCCCGTTACAGACGAATAGTGCCTAGGATCCTCCACCCTCTCGCATGGAGGAAATCGTCGTCGCCCTATAGAAGATAGACTTCATTCTCCGAAGTGAACACTAGAATACCGAGAACCACAGGATAACCTCCGCAGCCAAGAATACTTGATCAAAGTGCGAAAGTAGTTGCGTTAATCCTCATGACCCAGATCTCGAAGAGATTATAGACTTGACACCAGCCTTGGTGTTAGTCGACGGGTTATGCAGGAGCATGTGCTTTCCGCATTAGAATAAACCAAAGTCTTAGAGATTTATTGGACTATTAGGTGTTCCACGAATACTATCTTGCCCAGAAATAGTAGAACCACCTCCCGAGATAGTCCAACACTCGTCTGGTGAAACCCTATCTCCCCGACTCTGAGGTTTTCCGTTAGAAATATCTCAAGAATCAGAAGTGCAGGTTCATTTTGCATGAGATTGGGATAGATACTTTGCCACAAACAGATACCCGTAGATATGCAACCCATCCGATGATCTAGAAAGTCTCTAAAAGCCAATTGACAGGAAACACGAAACCAAAGACAACCCGAGCTTCCTAAGAACCAACCTGAAGGACTACACTACCAGTATGAGAGAGAACGTTAGGAACTTCAGAATGGCGATCACACCAGTGATGATCTTGCCATAGAAGTACACTATGTTCTAAGTGCTGAAAAGCTCTACCCTTCCGAGAGCTTAGGACCATCTGAGAATCCTCACGGAGAATTGGTCCAACCCTCGTCAGACCACTACTACTTGCGGATATTCCACAAGCTTCATCTTAGATCGATCCACTCCTTAGAGTTGATCAGTGTTTCCCGACGTCACTTTTCGTATTCCACTCATCTTGATAGAAACCATTGAGAACCCTAACCTCTTAGATACACCAGTCGGAACTCGCTAACTACACGAGACCAAATCTGCATCCTGTAGGTGAAGGTTTGTTGGAATGACAAACACAGACCAGAGTTCACTTGGCAATGCGAGGACAAACAGAATAGGAAGTACCCTTCACCTCTACTTGGTCATTCATACCTACTTCCTTGCCTAGACCTGAATTTCGGGACAAAATTCCCTCTAACGGGGGGATGATGTGACAACCCAAAGTTTATTCCGTTACATTACCCCGTTTCCGTTAACGGAATATTGCACGTTATAAAAGTTCCGTTAATTTGAGGTCGTAACACAAATAAATGTTTTATTTATTTATATTCTATGTCGTTATTCGTCGTAATAAAAATAAAATAA